>NC_090659.1:86326499-87608165 GCF_013368605.1 Nyctibius grandis | reverse complement strand
CACTCTTCCAGCAGCTTAGTTGGCCAAGATTAATCATGACTGAGGAAAAAATGGTGAGAAAGAAATTAATCAGTAATACTATAATTGTGCAGAGATTATACTTAGCATGCATATTGTTTGGGGCATGCATATAGCTTGGCAATTTTGCATTATTTTTGTTCTGGAATGAGAATTTTTCAATCATAAAAGTGTGAGACAAAGCAAGTGCGTAAAGTTAAGCATATGGATATTTGCAAAACTGATCCTTTGGATTGATGGATTTAATTATACTCTTCCCATTCTGTTCTATCTCTTTTTTTTATATACTCTGACTCAGGTCTTAAACCAAAAAGGAAAAAAAAAAAAAGAATACCCTCCTAATATTCATTGTCCCAGGGAATCAGTTTTTCAAATAAATCCCTGTGCACTGTGTTTGCAGGCTGGCTTTTGACTGAGTTTAGGCAGTTCTCCATATTTGATTTGGAGACACCCAGTTCTTGCCTATAAGAAGAAGATAAAACAGTCAATTAACTGTTCTTTAATTAGGTTCATCCTCTTAAAATGTCGCATAAAAGTTATGAAGGATATTGTGAGCAATGTTGTTTTTATACAGCAAGCACACCCGTTTAACTGTCTTTATTACTAACACTATTTAAGTATTCTAACAAGCAAAACCTTCCAGAGCCATGGTTCTGTGGCTTGGCAGATGCAAGGCAAATGGCAGATGGACGTGTCTTTTCAGGAAAGTGGTTTCTTCCTTCTCTCATGAAAAACACCAAACAGGCCATTCTATCCCAAATCCCTCAAACTTGCACCGCTATTTGTAAGCCATACCAACAGAATATGCATCTTATATCTTTCCTAACATCTTATTTATTAACAGTTAATAAAGTAGTTACACCAAGTTATAGGATTGTCAAACTCATAATGCTGATAAAAATTATGTTGGAAAAACACAGCCTGTCTTCATGTCTTACAGAGAAAATTGATGCTGTTTGTTATCTAAGGAACTCTTCAACAGTTGCATTTTCATATTGTAAGAGCAATCATTAATAATTTAAATGTATTACAATATAATATCGTTAGATGTAACCTATGGATAACATGTTACTTAATTTTCACAGTGTGGGTGGTTCACAAAGCCTGTTATTCCATTATTAAGATAATGAGTGTATAAAATCTCAAATTGTTCATCTATTCTGGTCTGGTCTAGTCTAGCCTATTAAATCTACTAAGGAACCTGGCTGTTAACTAGTTTATCATACTAATAAATGAACAAATTTATGTTACAGTTATGAGAAAATTCATGCTCTGTTCAAACAATAAAGTTTTATTTAAGAAAATTTACTGTTTTTTCCTGTAAAACAAGCAGCTAGAATTTTTGCAGCTTTTTGGACATCATTTGAGTGTCATTTAGTCAGTGTCACTGCCACTATACTATGTCATCTCTGCTGTCTGTTTGGGGCATAGACTACAAAAAATGAAAATCCATAGCTAGAATCCATAGGTTATCAATCAGAAAAAGGAAGCAACTAGAAATTTGCAGCTGAATAAGACACTAGCCTGAAGTTCTTACAAGGGAAAAAACTATTAGACATATTTGATGTACAGTTATAGTTATGAACTTAGTAATGAACAGCTACAGAGTTATGAGTCTGCTAAAATGTGACAAAAAAAGATTTTGGGGTTTAATAGTCTTTTTACAAAGGATTGAATTTTTCCTTAAGCTTTGCTTAAGCTCGTCATCAGGAAATCTTCTGTTTGTTATGAATCTGCTTAAAGGAAATCTGACAACTGAGTTTAGGCTAAACCCTAAAACCCAGTCACTTTCTTTGAGATTCCTTGGGGCTTTTTCTGGTAAGAAGATTGTTTTAGTCATGCAATGCTTTAAGAATGTATGATGCTCCTTGTCTTATGATGATGCTTTTTTAAAATCCTGCTCTTACTCTCACCTGTCTGACTGCCCAGTGCACTATGTACAGTTTGAAGTACTCAAAACACTTGTTTACCATCGTTCACTGGCACCCTGGCAGACAAGTAGGTGTGTGCCAGTTACTATTTGTCTAATACTTGTGAATATTTTAGGTGGAAGTAGGGCTCTGTGACATGACAGATAATTAAAGAAAATACTGTCTTATCTGGTGTGTTGAATTGTCTGTAGAACAAACAGCTTTGAGCCATTTGGATCACAGACTTGGTAAAATTGACCTAGTCAGACCTCTTAGCACATATATTTCTTGTTTCTTAAAAACCTCTGAACCAGTATCTTCTGAAAACAGTTATTTTCTTCCCTTTCTCATAAAAAAAAAAAAAGGTCGTATTTCTTGCAATTAATTCCTGCTACCAACCGAAATACTTTTGGAAAACAGAAACTTGTTGACTTTGATCCTGATTCTTAATTGCTAGGCATCTTGGTCAGTCACACCTGCACAATGGTAAGCATCAGTGTTAAGTACCAATACAATATGGATCTTGCACCGGTTATAAAAAAACGTTCAGGTTTTAGAGAAACACAAAGGACATCAGGGCTCTTTTTCAGTTATGCATGGCAGTAAATTCCAGGCACTTAAAAAAAGTTGTAATTAAAGGACTCAAGCTGAAATGAAGATTTGGTTTCACTGAGATTTGGTTTTAAAATACTTTTATATATTTTTAATTCTTACATGGGGGTTGTTACTGAAGAAAGCAACAAAACAAATGGTTTTAGCAGATCCTAAAGGTATATCTGTATAGCTGTCTTTACTCAAGAATGTACAGATGAGAAGGGCAACCCTGAAGACAGCATATGTCACAATCCTGTTATTGATTTTATATCAGTCACAGCTTTTTGAAATGTCAAACAAAATTTTGCATGCAACAGATTTATTCTCTCTCTTTTCTAGCTAGAATTTAAATTAATGACTTTCAGAAGTAGTTGTAGTCTGAATAGCACCATTCTCCTTTCTGAAGCTTTTAAAGTTACCGTGTTAAAGATGAGGATATAAGAAGCAGGAAAGTAGTTTGCTTCATCAGTTTATTATGGATTACATGTTGCTAATAATTTCTCACAAAATATTTTAGGCTAGCCTCTCATTCAACTGAGGAAATTTAATGTACCTTCTTCAAGATACTGCCTAGATGGGAAAAAATCAGTAAAAAAGTCCATTATACAGTTCATCAAATGGATCTTTATGAGGATATTGGAGATGTGATTTGTGGCACTATTTAGGATACATTGCATACTACGTTATTATAAAGTTCAGGTTTGTAATTTAATTATGGGCCAAATTATCTTCAGTTCTCTCTCTAGTCGAAGGGACTAGGCCAAGCCTGACAGCTGATATAAATTATAAATTGTAAGTGGTCTGAGTGTCATGGGCCGCAATAATGGCTGTTACATAATTTTATACTTTGTGTGGGATTTTCAGAGCCGCCTGAAGAATTAAATGAGCTGTTCAAACCTCGTCTATTCTGCTGTTATACTATAAAATGTTCCTAGTAAAATTATTGCAAATAGTTCATTTTTTCTCAAAAGAAAATAAATATGTTTCCAGAGGAGAAAATTGTGATAAAGTTTTTTGTGAATATAAGGGTCTGCAGTAGTGTGATCTAGGATAGAGATTTTTCAGGGCATTTACTATAAAGTTTTTAAAGCTTATGCCAGAATGCTGGGCTATAATTATCTTCCATTACTTCTAGGTAACTCTCAATTCCTCATAGCTTTCCTTTTTTAATATACTTATGTCTTTTTTTATGATTCACTTTCCAAAATTCCTTCTAAGATTGTCTTTCATTTTTACTTGTGATAATTTTTATTACTTTTTACTAGGGCATGATAGTAACTGCTTTCAGAAATCCCTTATTTTCTTTTAACAGATACATCGTTTTGAGAAAGAGATATATAAACACATGTATGTATGTGCATAAATAATGCTTTTTATGAGTTACTTATGTAAGTCTCAAAATTGACTATAATTTGTTTATATAGCTTTTATTTATCTTTGATTTTCTTATTCTAATCCATCTTTAAGTTTCTCATTCTAGTTCTTCCTCTCGCAAGAATAATGGATATAATAATATCATGGTTACTGCAACTTAATATTCAGCTACAGTAAGTACTATACAAGTACATTAAGAAAAATGCTTCCTCTCATTTAAAAAATGAGCAACCTGGTCTAGTGGAAAAGTGTCCCTGCCCATGGCAGGGGGGTTGGAGCTAGATGATCTTTAAGGTCCCTTCCAACCAAAACCATTCTATGATTCTATGATATATATCATTTTGGGAATTCCTGAAATATATTCTATATGAAATGTAATCAGCAATTTTGTGGGTAACAGAAGTCACTCTGTTGCTATCCGATCTGTGTATTACTTTTTGATCCTCTGTTCGTTGGCATGTTTCAGTGAACAACCTGAGTTTTAATGGCTCCCTAGCACACATAGTCGTACGCTTCTACAGAGTGCAATATGCTACCTTTCTTACGTTACATAGAAGCTCCATCTCTTGTCATAGGAAGATGAAGAATGTACTTGGAGGGTGTACTTTGTATCATAAGTACTCCTCCAGTGCAGCATAGCTACTAAACTAAGTTTCTTCTAAGAAGTTTCTTAAGTGGCAGTTTTATGGCAGGTGTGGATCAGAATAAACGTCAGAAGTTTCCGTTTTCCTTCACCTATGTTATAATAAATGAGAGCTGTTGGTTAAGAAAAATTAATGCTTTCACTTATTTTTACAAAATATTTCTGCAGAAACCAGGGAGATGATTCTGTTGAATTGTGATATAGAGGTTATCCTATAAGACCTAGAGACGTAACTAACTCTCAGGTATTTGGGGGGAAGGTAGACAAGAGGAATTGTAATCATCACAGCAATCCTTCTCAGCTGGCAGTAGTTGACAATAGCGTCTTAGGATTTTTTCGGTTCATTGTACCACGACCTGACAGAATGAAGACTTCTGAAGCCAAAATGTATTTGCAAGGAAAAACACAGGCCAGTTGACATGGTTTCTGTTACTTTATAAGTGAAGAATTTAGAGAAAGCAAAATCTCAACCTCTGTGTAAGTGTCAGGGCATGTGAAAGCCAGCTCTCCCTAAGGGATGGGGAGCTGAGAGAGATCCTTCTCTCTAAATTGGAGAGATATGGATTTGATGGATGAACTGTTCCGTGGATGAGGAATTGGCTGGATGGTCACATACAAAGCGTAGTAGTAAATGGCTCAATGTCCAGATGGAGATCAGTGACAATTGGTGTCCCTCAGGGGTCTGTATTGGGACCAGTACTGTTTAATATCTCATCAGTGACATAGACAGTGGGATCAAGTGCATCCTCAGCAAGTTTTCAGAGGACACCAAGCTGAGTGTTGAGGTTGACATGCCTGAGGGACCTGGCCAAGCTCGAGAAGTGGGCCCATGTGAACGTCATGAGGTTCAAGTCCAAGTGCAAGTTCCTGCACCTGGGTTGGGGCAACCCCCAGTATCAATACAGGCAAAAGGATTGAGAGCAGCCCTGCAGAGAAGGACTTGGGGGTACTGGAGGATGAAAAGCTCAACATGAGCCGACAATGTGCGCTCAGAGCCCAGAAAGCCAACCATATCCTGGGCTGCATCAAAAGCAGCATGGCCAGAAGGTTGAGGGAGGTGATTTTCTCCCTCTGCTCTGCTCTGGTGAGACCCCACCCAGAGTACTGTGTCCAGCTCTGGAGTCTTCAGTAAAGGAGAGACATGGACCTGTTGGAGAAGGTCCAGAGGAGGGCCACAAAAATGATCAGAAGGATGGAACACCTCTCCTATGCAGAAAGGCTGAGAGAGTTGGGGTTGTTCAGCCTGGAGAAGAGAAGGCTCCATGGACACCTTATTGCAGCCTTTCAATATATAAAGGGGGCTTACAGGGCTGATGGGAACAGACTTTTTAGTAGCGCCTGTTGCAATAGTACAAGGGGTAATAGCTTTAAACTAAAAGAAGGTAGATTCAGCCTAGATATAAAGAAGAAATTTTTTACAATGAGGGTGGTAAAACACTGGAACAGGTTTCCCAGAGAGGTGGTAGATGCCCCATCCCTGGAAGCATTCAAGGTCAGGTTGGATGGGGCTCTGAGCAACCTGATCTAGCTGAAGGTGTCTCTGCTCATTGCAGAGGGGTTGGACTAGATGACCTTTAAAGGTCCTTTCCAACCCAAACTATTCTGTGATTCTATGATTGTATGAGATACCATGGCCAGCAGGGCAAGGGGCCTCACTAGCCAAGGCCCATTGTACCAATCCCAAGCAAGGCAAGCAAGACCAGCCCAGGAAAGGTAGCTGTGTTCAACCAACAGTCCAGACCATCAGGCAACTATGTGATGATGATTTGTGTCACAAATCAGTAATGGTATTGGGGATGAGTGTCAGTATACCTGAAATGAGAAAGTCTTTCCAAGTACTATGGCGCCACAAAACAAATAAAATATGTACGATTTTTGTAGCATTTATACATAGGGGAGATTAATGTTCTCCAGCTTAGGGCAATCTAAAAGGTAAAGAACTAAGCTAAGCTCTTTCTATGATTAATGAAGTAACACTGAACTGAAGCTCTCACTTCAGTTAGTGAAGAGAAACTAGCACCTACAAAAGGCAGTTCATCCACTCTTAAATTATGTATCTGAAACAAATGGAAAGAAGAACCTCTAGAGATCCTTCTCTGTCATCACTGACTATAGAAGATGATTCAATACCTGGCTTACACTAGATGACTACCTTTTATATGCTGAAGTTAAGTGAGGTAAATCTCATTTTCTCAAACTATTCTGGGGACTTCAGCAATTTGCAGTCAATAAATTCACTCCCTTTCACTAGATTGTATTAGACATATTCATATTAATTCAGAAAATGTAGAAATATTTAAATAGCAATGTTAATAACTCCTTGAAATTAACAAGAAAATTCTCTTATGATCCTCAGAGAATAAAACTTGAAATAATCATACTTCCAAGATAATCTGCACATCTTTGACAGTAGTTTTTGATAGTCCAAAAATTGAAGACAGATTTTTTTTCCCAAAAGGGTTAATGACTACTTCCCTTATTCGTTTTGCTGCAGTCTGTTATCATTATGGATATTAAACTACTTCAAAAACTGTGGGGAGTGTTAAGTTGCAAATATACTCTCCTGTTGTACGGACTTACTTGGACGGTGATTAAAATGATTGATGCTGCTACCAACCTAAATGTTCTAGCACATTTTCGTGACAAAATTATTGCATCTTTCTCTTTCATCTTTTCTTTTTTCCCCCCTTTTCTGTTACAATATATATTTTTTTCTCACTTACAAAACTTCCCCTTCAACCTTGGGATTTTTTGTAATATAAAGAAATTAACTCTCTAATCAGTCCCATCATTAATTTCTTAGATTTCTAAACAAATACTTTTGTGCATTCTCCCCAGATGGCATTCACTCTATGAAGGTCATCTGTGAGCATCTGCAAGCAATTTAAGTATTCCTTTTTGAATCTTTCATTAAAATTCTCCATTGCCAGTATGCCCACAGAAATGTATATTTTAACTCGAGCTTCTCTCACTGTTTGGTGTTGCTTCTGATTTAGTCTCTATCTCCTGTCTCTCTTCTACAAAGAGACAGCACGCTTTTGGTGCATTACCTTGTTTTCATTCAAAACACTTACAGCTCTAGGACCCTGGCATTTTATAATAATAAACATCTTGATTAATACACAGAGCTTGGTATTTGTGTTACATGCAAAAACTAGAACAGCTAAACTCTGTTTGATTTCTAGACCTTCTGCCTGCATTTACATGGGAAAATTAACCAGAACAGATGTATCAGAATAAAAAATACTTGCTTTCCAAACTTAATGTTCCACTCTTCAAATAGGACAAAAAGTCTCTTAAATACCTATTGTAATTTGTCAATTATGTTCACCATATTTACTAAATAATCCATATTTTATAGTTGACATTGTTCAATAAAGCTTTCAGACTTGTGGTATTTTATAGGTTTGAACTGTACATGGAAAACTTGGCCTGTGTATCTAGAACCGAAGTCTGTCATTGTACAACCATTTCTTTTAAATTGGGAGATTATACAAGCTATATTCATTCAGATTCAGTCTTATGTAAATCATGGCTTTGCAATCTCTTAGGAGTTGTAATCGCATTAATCTACAGTGACAGTGTTCAACAGAGTCTAGGAAGTTGTTTGATTTTACACTTTGTAAATGACAGTTCTTGATTTCCTGGATTGTAGGCAAAACCTCGTTTCAGTAACTATGTATTAGCTGGACAGTTACAGATGAAATGCAGAATTGTTGTGGTTGGGTGATATGATCAACATTCATCACAAGCTAATGACGATGATTTTGAGCATCTTAATTGGAGATCACACAACTCTGTGTAGTGTGAAATAAGATGTCTGGATGATTGTAAAGATTTTGACTGGTCCTTGTGCTGATAGCCTGCAGGAGATTTTAATATTCTGAAGTCACACCAGATGGGCAATCTGCTGCAATATATAACTTGGCTCAGTTTTAAGCTGCAAGGGTTTCATATCTGATGTCACCTCAAGGGAAAAGTAATAAACAGCTGCACTAATGACATTTTTTAATCTCTCTACTCTTGATTTACCTAGGCTTTGACTGATGCAATAGTCAGCTTAGGATATCTGTAGAAAGGCACAGACCTTCTACAATACCAAGGTATAAAAATGCACAAGAGAATCAGAAATAGAACTGGAAAAAAAATGAGTAACTATTATTTAACTGCTCTATGCAAGCCTTCTAATCCTATGTGAAAAAATTAACTTGTTGTTGAAAAAAAGGCTTGGAAAAGCACACAGATATAAAAAAAAAATGGCAGAGGAATCACAATTTTAAAATGAGTATTGTGAAAGTGTACAGATGAGATTTTGATTAATTTTTATACCTGCAAGAAATGTAGTCAGTTTTCTGGATCAATGGAGTTATTTATTCTGGGAGTGACTAGATAGCAGTACCAGCACTCCCCTACTCCAAGGTTTTGCTGGATAAATTCTTTCATAGAATAGTCCATAGAAGCAACCTGAGTCAATGTGACTTCTGTATCCCTTGATTGCAGTCCCCAGAACTGGTCTTTCATCATTTTGGTATTGGACAACTCATAGCGTCAGGTGTTTCATGGTGTTGCATATCTCTTTCAGTGTGGAATTTTAGCACAAAAAAAGACCCGTAATTCACACTGCATCAGTTGGGTGAGTCTGACCAGGAGGTTATGCAATGAATATGAAATAGAGGATATATCCAACCTTTTGAACTGACCTGAAAATTCAGGGTGTTTTTTTTTTTTTGTTTGTTTTATTTGTTGTTTTTTTAAATTAATTGCTTCAGACTATAGCAAGTACACTTAAGTCATGCTAAAAGAGAGAGAAAAACATGAGGAATTAGGAGCTGTCATTATAAATGGCTGGGTTTGAATTAGAGAGCCAAAGAAGGAACTACAATAACTTGTATTCTATTATGCAGAAGCATTTAGAACTAGTCACAGAATAAACAAGATCTCGTCTAACCACTTTGCCCTACTGTGGCGGCTGAACACATGTACAGTGAGTAAATGGTAGAGGAAATATAGTCTGAGTTGAAAAATAGGCCGTGTAAAAGATCACTAGAACTTTCACCTGGAACGTGAAAGGAAAATAAAAAATTTAAGGAACACTTACATTTGCCATCTAAGCACTGAATGCGGAGGAAGACAATCAGAAGGTCCCTTATTTCTGACTATATGTGGTCCTGTGTCAATTGTTATGCTTCATAGTTTTTAATTAACTCAAGCTAATTGTTAAATAACTTTGTCATGATAATACACTATGAAGACTGACTGAGAATGGGGCCTTCCACATAAGTGTGAAATGCATGAAGGATGCATTTAAAAAAAAATACCTGAAAATATATGAGTCTGAGTGATGCAGGAGCCAAATGTATAATGCCAGGAAAGAAGACACCTGATAAAAGTCCAGATTGAAACTGGAAACTGGGATACACCACTGAAGATACAGAATTAACACATAAAAGCATGACGTAGCTAGCATTTGCCTGGGAACTGAATTAAGGAGCGCCAAAATAGGCTTAAGAAGGGTCAGCAGTGCTCTGACACTACAGACTTGAAGGACAAAAGAGATGATAGGCATATGATAGACACATGGGTCCAAATTTGGATACAGATCTGTTCATGCTCTGGTAACCAGGACAATTATCAGCATGTTAAGTAAAAACCGAAATTGTTCCTACTACTCTGCAGAAGTTACAAGTGATGACAGTGTGCATACATCACAGAAAAAGATTGTGCCAGTCCCATCACTGATCCTGGTTAGTCCTTTGGTACAGCAACATATAAAATTCTCTAGAGCAATGAGGCATTCAGGTTGGCCTTTTGGCTTTTCCAGAGAGTTACACTATATCAAAACCTGACACTGGGACAGGCCGGGAATTGCTGGAGAGCCACTTTGTAGTTCCAGGGTATTTAACATACTACTGGTTAGAAGACTAAACTCCCAACATTTTCTAAAGTCAGGACAAGATGTTGACAAAGCTAGATGCCATTTGCAGTTCTCAGAAAAAGTTCTTCCGTCTCTGTCATTAACAACCTTGTTGGTTTGACTTTTCTTCTTTGAGAATCCTAGAAAACGAGATAGAAGAAGGAAAATTACTCCAGCACATTATGGGATAACTTACATTTGGCTTGCCATGAACAGGCCAAAAAGCCAGACAGGTGGAGTGATTTGTTTTTAAAGTGTGATTTGCTGAAATATGCTTCTTCTGTTTGAAAGGCCACAGATAAACCAATTACACTAATTCTGAAGAGAACAACTCCATATTATTTAACTCAAAGACAACATATCCAAAGTGGATTATGATAGACAAAGCTGCCTTATGCCTGAAGTCTGCTCAAGAACAAGTGATGCCATGTGCTATGCACCTCTGAAGTACTGTTTAATGAACAAAACCCTTCCTAGAAAAAAAGGTCTAAATGTCTCCTTTTCTAAGTGAGGATGTATTTTTTCATTGAGATGCACAGTACAGTACAGTGAATTAAAGGCATTTTGGAGTTTTTTAGCTGAATGTCATTCCCTTTAAATGAGATGCTGACAGTTAGATGGCTTCAATTGCTGCCAGCTGTCAATACCCTTGAGGAAAGGAGAGATACTTCTGTGATGGAAGATGAACAAGAAGCCTGCTGATCAAACACATCACAAGTTGTGTCAGAGGATTACTGAGTGAAATAAAATAGATGCATGTTTACACTTTCTAATCATAAACAAGCTGTCTGTGAGTTTTCTTTTATTTTTTTCCTACAGAGAACATTTCATACTCCAGTATATTAACTGTTTTTTGTAGCCTCTGTTCTTGAATTTATAGAATACATGACCATAGATGGAGAGGAAAGGAGCTAAAACAGCCATTTAAAAATGTCTGTCCATTTTCCTTGGGTAAGTACCATTTAAACAGACAAGGGTAAACATGGTTTACTTGTTACTGTTACTTGTTGGATATACAGGCTAGAATTTCAAAACTAGATACTCACAATTTGCTATATGCAGTTAATTCATGGCTCCAGTACCTGCTGTGCAGTACAAGTCAGGTCTTGGTGTTGCAGACGGTCAGTTACCTACTATTAGTTTCTATATGCGTAATTTAGAAATACACACTAGATTATGCCTAATTTTGAAAAATGCAGTCCATATGTTTTATGACTCCTCTTCTGTTTCTTCTCATTACACATGCTTGCTCTCAGTGTTCAGCAGACAATTAGCTGAAAGCAATAAAAGAAGTGAAGACTAGCAATGCAGTTTAAAAAGTCTAAAAAAAGTCTTCAAAAGTTTAAACCTGTCTTTACACCTGTGCATTACCAAGTGGTTGAGAATATGAAGTGTTTACTTGAGTTAGTATGTTCTCCTTTAAATCCTTCGACGTTAGCCAAGTGACACATTTTAGAACTCTGTGGAGCTGATAAGTGTTGACTGTAGGTAAGTAATCTTAACAGAGATGCCTACTGGGAGGACATGTCTGACCTTAACAATCTTAATAAAGAAACAAAGAATATCTAATTATCTTACATAGTATGGGAATGTGGATTTTCTGTATATATTATTCCTCAAATATAAAATAATTTTTATTTTTTTTTCCTGATAAAGGGATAGATTTAATGGAAATAAGCCTAAATTAATATGAGAATGTATCTTGAGTGTTGTATGAACATCAAGGTGTCCAAAGACCGCAAAAATTCATTATAAAACTGATTGTGCCTTCTGGGGCACCAACCACTGCAATTTTCTCTGAGTTTATTAAAAACTTCTGAGAAGCTTTTAATGACAGGTAGTCATTATGTAGCAGCCAGAGTAGGAAGTCCTGTAGTGTTATACATCTTACTTGTCAATTGTCTTTCTACTTGGAGATTCATGCTACCAAAGTTAGGAGACTAATCACCAAGGCCCCCTTTGCACTCATGAGGCAGTCCTTATATCTCTTTCAAGAGGTAGAGAAATCCTAGACAACTCACAAACTGAAAAATAGAGACCAGACTGAACAGTCAGCCAAGAGCAATCATATGAGAAGGGAAATAGAGAAGGGTTAAGAGCCAGGGGTGATAGCGTGAGTATCTCATATTCTTCAGAGGCAGGTAGTCTGCATGCTTTTCTCAGTGATCCTAACTTAGGCTTAGATCTGTTCACAGAACAAAGTAACTTAGGCTAAGAACAGAAGTTCTTAGATGTTTTTTGTTTTCTTAGTTTTTCATGGTGTGAAGGATACAAATACATTACTGGAATGGAATTTAGGACCCAAGTTCAGTTTTTGTACAGATACAGATCCATGGTGACTATGAAAAAGCAAGCGGAGGCTGTAAAAACCAGTCACAAAGGCTGTGTTTATACCTCTCTAGTGTGGTTCATTTTAATATAGTTCCCATCCTTCTAGATAAGGGAACAACTGAAATGTGCTGTGGCTGTCCTCCCAAAATGTGCATTCCTTTGCTGTGAGTGCCCAGTAGTAGATGAGAGGTTGGTACATGCATTAAGTCTAGCCCTGATTGAGAATCAGCGTATGCCTGGACCGGGGAAGTCTTCTTACTGTAGATGTGGCCAAGGAAGTGCCCCTAACAAGTAACGACACGTAACATGAATTGCTTTCTGAAGATTATGTAAGTTGATTCTCTTTTACCTCTGTGATAGCCTGCTAATGCTAGCACCTGACTGAGGCTGGGTAAAAGGAATTCCCTCCTTCTCTTCTGTGCTTTGAACCTCTTAGGCGAGGTGCCTATTTTAATCTTCCCTATTCCTTTCTTTTGCTTTGAAGGGAGCTTTTATTCAGTATCTTCATTAAGGTATTCTCATTTTTTTTCCAGGCCTTACGACTTGAATGTCTGACCAGCTCAAAACTCAAGTGCGCTGATCTTCAGAACAGCACTGCGAAGCGGGCAGGCTCACCGCCGTCTCAGAGAAAAAGGAACTGAGGACTAGAGCAGTTCAAATGACTTCTTAGCAGCTGCACACTGAATCTGTGGCTAAGCAAAAACTCCGGTCCTAAATGCCCTACCTTCCCCAAACTGAGTGTGCATGGGGTGTGTGTGTGGATTTGCTGGCAAACTCCCATCTGGGACAGTTGGTGAGCAGAAGGCCCCAGGTCTGGGCAGGGCTATCAGGCGGGTGGAGGGTCCATGCTGATATTTGGGGGGACCCACGAGTGTGGGGTGCCTGTGGAACGAGCATGTGAGTGCTGCGTGTGTGCAGCGAGCACCCAGCAGGACCATCAGGTGAGTTGGGGACCCATGGGGCGGGTAAGGGGGGATGAGATCCAGGCAGGGGTGCCGGCTGGGCAGAGGGGCCGTGCCGGTGCTCAGGAGATCTGCAAATGTGCGTGTGAACCTGGAGGGTGTGGAGTGTGTGCTGCACTAGTGACCTTCTGTCTCTGACAGCCCCAGAGGAGGAGGGGATGTGGCTGTCTGTGCCTGTGTCTTGTGTGAGTCCTGTACATGGGTGCTGATGGAAGCAGCGTCTTGTCTGTGGCTGTGTGACTGGCCCTGTCAGTGTCCTCTGTGTGTGTGTGTGTCCCCATGTGTGTGTGTGTGTGTGTGTGTGTCTCTCTCTGGGATATGTGCTCAGCTTCTCTGCTGGTTGAACCTGCAAAGGGGAAAGTGGCAGCCACGTTCCTCAGCCTGGGCAGAGACCCTGGGGTCCCCATGCACCAGGCTGGGCTCCAGCAGCCGGGCAGGAGGCATCCCCTGGCTTGGAGCTGCTGGAGGTGGCAGCCCCCTGCAACAGCTCTTAACATTATGCTTTTGTATCACTGCGTTATCTGGGTACTTTCCAAAACTAACATTTTTTTTTCTCATGCTGTCCTTTAAAGTAACAAAGTTATTATGCTTATGGAGATATGGACCACAGGGATTAAGCACAGTCTTTTCAGTGACTAGCCCTTTTAGGTTCCTCCACTTAAAGAAGAAAAAATGTCCAGCTTAAATCACTTTCAGTGGGTTTGAATCTTGTCATGATGTTGTAGTTAATAAAGCTAGAGCCCCTCTAAGGCACATGAGGCCCTTAGTGTCCTGTAAATAAGGAATTAAAAAAAATGAGGGATGAAAAATTGTTTGACATTTTTGAAAATTTGGCTTGTGACATGGTTAATATCACACAGCAGATGTAACATGCCACAGAGGCCACAGCTCATCAGCTGAGGTGAGCTAACTGAGCAGAAACCACAAGGACAGATTATACGCATAGAAACAGTTTATTACAAGAGAGCTGAAGGGCATCGGCTGTGAATAAGCTAGAGAAATTTATGCTGTAGTTTAACCATCACTTTAAACCACTGAAGCTGCCAAAAGAGGCATTTCAGCCTTCCCCAGATTACTTTTCCTGCTGCTGTGCTCACACAAACAGTTGTGCTGGACAAAGGGAGGTGATGGCGCAGGGGCAGGCAAAATAAATATTCCATTTTTAACTTGGACCTGTTTCTCTGCCTAGTTTACCACCTGGAAGCACAAGCTTTTGTGTTGGCACAAGTGAGGAGTTCATATAAGGATGGGAATGGATGTCTGGGCAAGGGAATAGGAATGCATCTCTTTATTCAGCTAGTCTATGCTGCATAAAAATGACTGCAGAATTATGGCATTGTAGTTGCTCTGTGGATAAGGAGGAAAATGGATTTCCTCATAGTTCATAACATAATTCAGGTTGAAAAAGACCTCTGAAGGTTAGCTAGTCCCAACTCCTGATCATAAAAGAGCTTGCTTCAACTGTAGTTGCAGTTACTCAGGGCCTTCCTCACTTGTTTTTTGAATGTTTCCATGGTGGAGATGACACAACCCCTTTGGGCAGCCTGTTCCAGTTCCTAATGCCTCTTTGGAAATAATTTTTTCATTATGTCCAATTGGAGTTTATTTTGTTGAAGCTAGTGACAGTTGTCTCTTGTCTTTTTTGCTGCACAGGTCTAACAAACTGTCTCTGTCTTCTCTATAACCCCTCTTTAAACAATGAAAGAAATAAAGTAGATCCCCCAATAGCCTTCTCTTCTGCAGGTTGAACAAATACAGTTCCTCTCAGCCTCTATTCCTATGACTTGTGCTCCAGCCCCCTAACCATCTGAGTGGCTCTCTGCTGTACTCTCTCCAGTTTGACATCTCTCATCTTGGGGAGCCCTGACCTGATCACTCTATTTCAAATGCAGCCTTCATAGTGCTGAATA
Organism: Nyctibius grandis; assembly: GCF_013368605.1. Taxonomy (NCBI): domain Eukaryota; kingdom Metazoa; phylum Chordata; class Aves; order Nyctibiiformes; family Nyctibiidae; genus Nyctibius; species Nyctibius grandis. The sequence continues at coordinate 87,592,509 of NC_090659.1, read as the reverse complement.
AAGGGAAAAAACCGACTTCCTTGACCTGCTGGCTAAGCTTTTGCTAATGCAGCCCGGCACATGGTTAACCTTTATCACAACAGGATACATTGCTGACTCATGTTGAACTTATGGGCCATGAAGACAGCTTCCTCACTGGTCCTTTTCAGCAAAGCTGTCTTCTAGCCCTGCCTGTACTGTTGCATGGAGTTTTTCCACCTACCTTGCAAATCACTATCATGTGATTGTCTGAGATGAAATAACAAAGTGATTCAGAAAACTTTGAAACAAGCCCATGTTGAAACTTATTTCCTAGAGTGGTGTCTTAGCCTTTCTGGGTCCTCGTAAATCTGCAGTTTGTAGTCTTTCCGTACCTCCCTCTCAGTCTACTAAGGTTTACCTTCCCAGTCTTGCTTTCTACCCATCCATGATTCTTCTCTTTGGAAGTTAAGAGTAGACATAGTTAATAGCAAAACATTTAAAAATTGAGAATATAGATGAGGAAGGAAAAGTACAAGAATGCAGAAATATGTGATACTTAGTTTTGTAGTTATTAGGACTGTGGCACAGATAGTAGATTGTATAAACAATCAAAACAGACACTATGAAACTATCATATGTTACTAACATTAGAGTAGTGTTCTCATGTCAGATAAAGCTCTTGTAAAAGTACACTTTGTTCCCTTTGTGATGATTTTGCTTTTGAAATTACTCTGCATGAAACTGTGTTTAATCGTTACAAGTGTGACTATCCCTATACTGTTCAAATGCCTTCTCCTTCTTCACTTTCTTTCTTATCAGGAATAGCACTCCAAACAGTTGTCTCCGTATTCATATCAAAGCAGACAAAATTCAGACCTCTAAAGGACTGAATTGCCTTATGCATTTTTGTTCATCACAGAGAACAAAAACCATACTTTCAAGTGCACTAGGTGTATTTGTAGTGCCTTGCCCATTGCAAGGAAATTTTTCTACTCTAACATTCTGCTTTGCTCATTCTTTCCTCCATTGTTATAATTGAATTCATAAAACAGTTCTTTATTTTTTTTGTCTCATAAATGGAACATTCTTCAGGAATAGAGCAAGAATACGTGCACAGAAATCACTGAAGAGTCACCTCTATTGGAAAAAACCCTCTTACTTTCAATAGTGAAATACGTAACTTTAATAAATGATGACATTATATGAAAAAGATAAATTCATTGTTTGCTCACCTTAAAAACACCAGGTTTCACCAAGCAAAGTAATTTGGGAATGATTTATTTCATATTCTTTTTTGTCTATAATAATTTAAAGATAGAGATGCACCTAATTAAGGTATCATTTTAAGGGAGAAAGTGTCATGATAAGATTCAAGTGTGAAGGTTAGATTCAGTAGATGTTCTATATTCTGTGATACAGTAGCTCTGAGAAAAAGATCTATTGTGTCCCTTTTTTCAAGTTCTTGCAGCATGCTAGGAGTTTATTTTGCTATTATATCCATCTCAAACATGCTAAGAGACTACTTTGTCATTATATCCATCCCAAACAACAGAAGACTACTAGACCTGAATTTGACAGGGTGAGATTGAGCCACACCAATCTGAGAAATGGTTACAGTTAGAAAAGTTCGTGTGGTTTGGGTTATTTGTCTGTGAAGTTCTCCCACTCATTTTGTTCCCAGTTTTTCTTTCCAGTTATGTAGAATAATATGTGAAATATAATACATGCAAAAATTTTCAGAATTTTCAGAAGTATGAACAGTTTCATGAATAATTCATTTGTCTTGTATGACTTCATTATGTCATGTATAACTAGCACTTTGTACTGTCAGACTGAAAAGCTACAAAAAATGTTTAACCTTGCAGTATAAATTCATAACTTGTAATTTGAAAAGTTACATGATATTGCACAAGTCCTAGCATTCCTCAATGTGCTTTTCCAGATACCTTATTTAAGATAAAAAAATACAAGACTTAGAGCTACTTTTTCCACTCATAGAGGTCTGCTTTTTGTAGAAACAAATCGTATAGGAAGAAATGCTTTACTGTGAGGGTGGTGAGACACTGGAACAGGTTGCCCAGAGAAGTTGTGGCTGCCCACTCCCTAGCAGTGTTCAAGGCCAGGTTGGATGGGGCTTTGAGCAACTTGGTCTAGTGGAAAGGTGTCCCTCTCCATGGCAGGGGGGTTGGAACTAGATGATCTTTAATGTCCCCTCCAACCCAAACCATTCTATATTTAATAATCTTCACTGGCCTAACAGCTCTCATAAAGGAATTACTTTCAGCTATTGGTCTTAATTGTGCAGGATAGCTGAAGTCATAGCTAAAGATTCCATCAGTTATGTCAGATAAGAGAGCATAATATTACACCCATCTTCTAAGTAAGGAATCTCTGGCACTACTCAGAAACTAATGAGTATTGTTCACTAATTGCCTAAACAGCCAACAACACAGCTGTGAGGTTGCTGTGGTTTGAAGTCCAGAGGGTGACATGGCTTATCTGGTACCTACGCAATTGTTTAGTTGGTTGTTCCAGTGGGAAGAAGATGAGGGTTTCGTTCAGGAGTGTATTCGCAACTACAACTATTTGGTTGTGTTTGTATTAATTTTCTTTCATACAGTTTCATAGGTGCTGACCGGAGAATGTGTTTCTGGAGGAAATGTTCCTAGAAGGATCGTAAGTTGCATATGAGTCAGTTTGCCTTGGGATATCCTCCTGCAGAAAAAGGAATGAAAGAAAGCCAGCTTTCCTCTTCTTGAATCTTTCAAACTATGCAAAATGAGTTACAGGGTCCTACCTTCAATAATAATGTAATCCACACATAGTAAGAAAATGCTCCTAAGCACGTAGTTTTAGACAACAAAACTAGGTGCCTGAAATTTCCCTTCAGAGGTGTTTGGAAGCCCGCACTTCTCTCCATTGAATGTAGAAGGAACCTGAGCACTTACTTTAGGATTGCTTCCTTCTAACTTTAAGGTTGTGACAGGTGCAAAGTAAATCTCATACTTAGCTTTTTTTCACAATGGAAAATATGGTTTTCTAAAATTACTATTAATGATTACTAACAGTTGCTCCTCAGCAGTATTTAGAAGAAGCTGCATTCAGAGTCAACCATTTCGTTACCTGGTCATAAATTCAGTTAAGAGCTGTGCTTACAGATCCTCACTGACTTGCCAGTGTGTCCAGTAAGGAACAGAATCAGGATTAATTGGTACATTTTAACACTCTAGTGCCCTTCAGTCTTAATGCTCCAAGCAGGCTTAAAAACCTTCCTGGTTTTGTTTTAATTGCTTCATTTTTCCATCACAATCTGGAGGCGAGGAGAATCATAGGGAATGATACAGATTTCTTTTTTGGGTAAATAAGCTTTGTTTTACATTTTAAACTGTTGAACTGGTTTTTTTTTCTTTCAAATACATATTTTTCCCTTTAAGCATACCATTATGTATATATCTCATGTATGCAGAGAAAAGATCACTATGCAGAAATGGAACATGAATGACATTTTGCTACCGTGTATGAGCATGGTTTTAAAAATAATATGTTTGTTCAGATTTCTCTCTTCACAAACTGTGATCCAAGAGCAAGGCGACCTCATGACAACTAACAATTACAGGCAAAACGTCTCAGAAATAGTCTTTAAAGCATGAAGCCTCAGGCAAGTTCTGTTTCTTGTAATGTCAGAAGAAAAGTTAATACAAAGTGAGTCTTCAAATGAACAGAAACTAATTTGATACTTGGCAGTAGCTAAGGAAAAACTTCTTTCTTCTTAAACTTTTTATTTTATTTTGCTTTCCTTTTTCATGCAGAGAGATTTTGTAGTTTTCCATACTTCTTCATCAAACCTTTAAGGCAGAAGAATCTAGATAAGACAAGTGATTCACTGGACCAGACTTCTCAGGTGAAAAGTGTATGTTAAAATTACATATGAAGAATGCAGATAGGAATTTTATATTCACCTGTTCCCCACAACAGCCTGGCATGTGAGATTATGTGGGGATACAAATTTGTTCACTAAATTCCATTTTCACAGTCTTTGAACCAGCAGTAATACTGGGAATGCAACTGCGGCTCTTTTCCATTCAGTATGCAGGTCACTGTAAAATTGCTGGTTCAGAAGCTCCTCCTTTGGCCTGCCATCACCTTTTCATGTCAAAAAAAGTTGCTAAAGACATCAGTTCTAAACTCAAAGAGGACAAATAGATGACTCTGCCATCATCCCTTTGTGGAGGAGCTAGCGCAACGCTTCCTTAGAACACCTGACCTTGCAATGTCATTGCAACAAATTAATTCTGGCCTATAGGTAACTTATTTGTGTAGAAGTTGGCAGAAATTGGATGATTTATCAATCTCGTCCTTCATTTGCAATTGTAAATAGAGTATTGAGTAGGCAAGTTCTATTTTCATCATACAAATTGACTGTCTGGTGCGGAATTATTCAAATACTAATCCTGATTTGCACCCAGTGCAATACTATTAAAGTCAAAGGGTAAAGCAGGTTTTTTGACCTCACACAGCAATTGGCCCATTTATTTTTCATTGTGTTCTGTTTGATGCTTTATTTATTAGAGAGTAAGGACTGTTTGTACTCTGCAATTGTATTCCCATAGATGAAGAAGAAAATTTGAAGCCCATTTAGGAGGCAGTGTGCTGCAACTGAGTATTGTGATCTTCATTGCTGAGGCATGGTTGTCACCAGTTCATTAATCTTCCTCCTAGCCCAAGTTTTAAAGCAGTGGTAACTTCACATGGTCAATACAGATCTTAGAGCCTCCTTCCCCTTACTGTGTTGCTAGAAGGATTTCTGGCGTTAAGGATGTAGCTGCATAAAAGAAAAAGAGTTTGGAATTTGACTATTCATTTTTTTTGCAGAAAAATGTATTTAAGTGGTTATTGCATCTTCTTTTCTGTCGCCTTGGTTATCCTCCCTCAGAGTTTCCTTCTAATCTTTAATGATAACTGTATTCATTATTTAATTTAAAAGGTTTAAAACAAGCACTTTTGTGTTTTCTCTCATGCTCTCATCTCATCTAGGGATATCTTCTGAGTAACACTTGAAAATTCAGCTCGTTATAATTCTTTAATTCCTCCAACGACTTTATTTCTTTTACTATGATGTCTACACATTTTTGAAAATTGTTGGACAGCTTGTATTTTAGAACCGCACTGGTTTGGTTGACAAACATTGTTTCATTAGTGGCAAAGTTTTAATGCAACAAACTGCCCATATCCACCCATGTCTCTTTTTTTAAAGATTTGATGACATTTTCTTCAGGATTTTTTTTTGTTTAGTATTTTTCTATAGTGCCTTTCCCAGTATGATACCATGATAATCTGTGACTCTGTGATGAATTAGAAAAACACAATGCCAGGTAGCTGATTTTTATAATGTTAGCAATATGATTGACTAGTCCTGCTCTGTATATATGCTTTTTACATGCAAGAATAAGTAATAAAAATAATTGGTGGATTTTATATATAGTTCAAAGATTAATCCTTATCCCAACAGCTAAATACAAGTCGATAGGATGAGGGGGGACATACAAGCAAAATGACCAAGGTGAAGCCTGATACCTTAATTCCATTTTTTAATTTTTCCTCACTTTATCTGGTCCATCTTACAGCCTGTCCTCTAAAGCAGTGTCTTGCTCCCCCACCCTTTTTTTCTCTGTCTCCATTATGGATTTTGATTTGAACTATAATATACAGGGACTCACTGTCATGAAGCAAATAAATAGAATCCTGTAGAGTATTTGACTACACACTTTACAACTTTTCTTGTTCATGAATTTGTATCGTAAATTTATTGTTTTAATATCTCAAAGTCCAACAGCTTATTAACTGCTCAGACACTCAGAATACACTTTTTCTGATCATGTGCCACTCATTCTAATGGCTTTGTTTTTTGAAGGACCACTAAATCTTGTAAGCAGAGGTTTAATTTCCTTCTTTGAAAGAAAAAGGAAAAAATGATTAAAGAACTTGATGTTAGCTGTATAACAATGGGACATTCATCTCTATTTCTGTCTATTGCGATGATTTTCAGGCTAATAATTGGGAATTGATCATTGTAAAAAGCTATATTACAGCTACAAAAAATGACATATGCATTGCACTGATAGGATTTTAATATTGAAATAAATTTTTCATATTATATGGGGAAGAATGAACTTTTCACTCTTAAAATATATTTTGAGAGTTTCAATAATACTTAGTATCTCTAATTATTTCATGTAAATTTCAATTCCCCCACTTGCATTGTTTAATTAATAAGTACTGGAATTTTAAATTCTTGTTCTCTGACATTTTTTCATTTTTTTGATAAGCATTTTATCTTCTTTGGGCATTTATATTTCCATAGGAAATAAGCATAGACAGTTGTTGTAAATTGCTAATTCTGAACTGTTTCCTGCAGTTTTTCTCTCTGTAAAATTAATTACAGTGATTCACTAATAGAATAATTGGTGAGCATCAGGTGTGGGGAAGAACAGAGATGAGGAAGTTCTAAATCTGGAGAATTACTTGAAGTAGGAGGAACCTGAAGAAGGACCTGGCCCACACAGATTGAAAAACTATTTCTTGTAGTCCCAGGTATAAAAATGTTTCAGACTCAGTAGGAGAATATGAGAAGGTGGGCTTTTTGGTAAGGTTGTCTCCATCAGAGGGAGCTCTTACCTTTGGGGTACTACGGTCCATCTCCACCAGAACTTTATAACAACTAGGAAAAACTTTCTAAGTCTCAATTTTCTCCTGCAATAAGCATGGCAGCAGACAGGCTAGCACCAGCCCTGGAAAAGCATCACACTAGAAGAGGGCATACACATGAGGAGAAGTATAGGTCTACATCACAGCTCTCAGTGGAGGCAGGGGCATCCTCACCAGCAGAAAAGCATTAGGGGTGGCACTGCACTCCACAGAATAGAACCAGTCTGGTCCGTATGTCATTCCAAATTGACTCTTGCCACATGTGGACCTCTGGGATCAGCACAGAGCAGCTTCTGCTCCTCAATTTGTGTGAAGCAAAGATGTGTTTCTGTTTCAGCTTAGCTAGAAGTTTTGAAATGGGAAAGTAAATTCATTCCTCCCTAAAGTTATGCTGCTAGAGAAAAAGAGGATGACCCTCTGAGAAGGGTATTTTGAGGAGCAGATTCTGAATCAAGCTGGGACAGGCTTTGCATTTTCAATATCTTCTTTTTTTTCTTTTATCTGTACAATTGCATACTATGGAACACAGTAGAAATTCTTTACTGTGAGGGTGCTGAGACACTGGCACAGGTTGCCCAGAGAAGCTGTGGATGCCCCCTCCCTGGCAGTGTTTAAGGCCAGATTGGATGGAGCCTTGAGCAACCTGGTCTAGTGGAAAGGTGTCCCTGCCCATGGCAGGGGGGTTGGAACTAGATTGGTTGGGGTTCCAACCCAAGCCATTCTATGATTCTGTGATTCTATGAATGGGAGTCGGGAGACTGATTCTCTCCCTTTCCACTTCAGCAGAGATGCTCGGAACATATACTGGTGTCATTCTGTACTGGGTGCAGGTGCCCAGGTGCTGACAGTGGAGCGGCTGCAGGGGTGGCCTCTTTGAGGAGAGGCTGGGGCTGCCCCATGCTGGACACAGCTGGCTCCAGCCGGCTCCAACCAACCCACCACAGGGCACAGCTGAGCCCCTTGGCCGAGGTTGTGGCGCCTCAGGAAAATGTATTTTAAAAAGGGCAAAGCACTGCACAGACATGAGTAGTGAGGAAAAAATGTGAGAGAAACAGCCCTGCAGCCCCTAAGGTGAGAGAAGAAGGAGGGGAGGAGGTGCTCCAGGCACCAGAGCAGAGATTCCCCTGTCGCCCCTGGGTGAGACCACGATGGATCAGGGGAAGGGTGTGAGGAGGAAGGAGCGGCAGAGAGGAGCTGTTATGGACTGACCCCAATTCCCCATCCCCTTGCACTGCTGATGGAGGAGGAGGTAGAGGAGTTGGGAATGTAGGAGTGACGTGGAGCTTTGGAAAAAGGTGGGGTTGGTGGAGTCAGGTGTTTTTAGTTTCTGTCTTTGTTTCTCACTATCCTATTCTATTTTAATTGTCAATAAATTAAATTGAGTCGTCTGTTTTGCCTGTGACAGTAATTGGTGAGTGATCTCCCTGTCCTCATCTCGACCCACAAGCTTTTTAATCCTATTTTCTCCCCCATCCTGCTGAGGATGGAGGTGAGTGAGTGGCTGGGAGGGAATTTGGCTGTTAGCCACAGCTAACCCACCATACCTACAACACAGAATTATACATGGTCTCTAGTTCTGTCACTGACTGACTATCCATAACTTTTTCCTCCGAGTGTAAAGGGTGCAATGATACTTCTCTTGCCGTAGTACCACAGGCATTAAGTAGCTATTGTCTATAAAGTGATACCTCCTTTTTACTCTTCATACTTATGTAGTGACTAAACAGTATGTAGTAAGTGTAATAGATAGTGAGTTTAATGTATTTTGTTAAACAATCAGCAATATCACAAATACAGACTTCAGGAAGAAAGTATGTCAAGTAAAAATGTGCTGGGATGTGCCCCTTGGTTAATGTCTTTTACTTGAGTATTGACAAAATTATTAGGCGCTTAAGAGCAATATAATTATTTTATTAACAAGAATTAATGTCCAATATTGATACTAATTAATTAAGCCATTACAATTCTGACCATCTCATTTCCTTTTCAAGATCATCTTAGCCGTTATGTCCAAGGCATTTTAAGACACTTGCAAGATTAATTGTATTTAGGTGTACTTGCTGTTTGTTCTGGGTAGTATCAGCCTATTGACTTTTTGAGATGATGACATGAGATCAATGGGGATTTGGAGAAGATGAGTAAAGCATGTCCACAAACACCAATGTCTTGAGGGACGTAAATATTTTCACCTTTGCTGCTTTGCTTTATGCAGTCAAAATTAGACACAAGCAGTTACCGGTCAATGTTCTCTTATTATCCTCTGTGAAGCAAAGGGGGAGAGCTCAGTCTACTTTGAACACACTAACCCACTACTTGATTATTATCAGGTAAACCTTTTTCATTGATACTTTCTGAAAAAAAGAGTGGGGATAGGTTAATAACGGAGGCAGAAGCTGCTCTAGTCCTTTAAATTCATGTGATTGGAAAAAGCATAAGCAGATGAGGGCTGATATGCCAGGGCAATAAATTTCCTCTTCCAGTACATGTTTCTGGTCTTAGTGTATATGATGTGTCCTGTTCTGATGTGGGTCTTAGTTCTGGCAGATGTGCTGTCTGCATGTAGTGCAGCAAGGAAATAAGCCTCAAAGATTTTATGGAAGGTTTTAATGTTCTAGTGGAGATGGATACTTGTCCCCAAGGTAAAATCCACTCTTGCGTAGAGGTGATTTCTTTTGTAGTCACTAATATGTGTGATGTACTACACGGACCCAATGCATCTGCACGGTTGATTGATAGATTTCTTTTTTCTTCTTTTTTACTCTGAGGCTTGCTCAACTGTAAAATTCCTCCAAGTTAGAGTTCTTCTGAAAAAAAAAAGTAGATTAAAAATTTTTAAAATTTAAATGATATATATTCAAATTTGCTTAATTTTTTAAATATGTTTTTCTGAAATCATCTATCTCAAAATATCTCGGTACAAAAAATAATTTGGAATATTTTCTCATGTACAATGAGTTCTGCCTTTCTTATTTATGTAGCAAATACTTGATTTTTTCATTTACTGACTTTTGAATTTAAGTGTTTTGTAAGTTTTCAGAGGTTATTACACGCAGCTTTATGGTTCTGCAAGTGTTGATGTGGTTTCTCTGTCTCCTGTAAACTCTCGTTCAAAAACTGCAAATCTTTTTTCTCTCAGATAAATAGAAAAGCTGCTGGTTTCAAGTGACAGTGAGTTATTCAGCAGCTGTGTTTACATTTTGGAATTTGTTAACTGCGTGGACCCAAACAGATCTGCAAAAGGAAGCTGAGAAGCAAGCCGAAAATCCTGGTATCTTTTGTAAGTTCTGTCAGCTAGTTAGACAAGGTCTGATGAATAAGGCAATCTAGTATGTGGTTATGCCCGAAAGTATAGTTTTCATTATTTTACTGGAAATTACTGACTAGACTGATTTATTTTAAGTAAATAACTTCTCTGTTCTCCAGAAAACCTGTGGAAAAAAAGGAAAGCCGAGCTTTCAGATCTGTTTGTCAAGTGCTTCTCATCATTTGGTGTATGTACATAGTCACATTATTTGTAGATCAAGTATTTATGTACTTATAAAAGTAAGTTTTTTGCACATTAAAAATGCCCATATCTTTCAGCGGACATATTCACTTCATTACAGTTATTTATGTGAACTTTTTACAGAACTGGGGCCTTGTGATCTCATCTACATCCATATGCAGAAGAGCCACAGGTTCCGCTCTGGAGGGCTTTCAGGTGAATGAGTAAATGACAAAGGAAAATTCATCCCTTTAAGACAATTGTATGTGTTTTCTGTAACATGCTGCATTATCTCTGTTTCACAAAACAGCAGCTGCCCTTTTCATCAGTTGAACTATATCGTTTTAGTGTGCTGTATGTAGCAGTACATGCCTTGATAACATACTGAGTTTGCTAGTCTACCCCGAAACTTGGGAAACTGGCACTAATACCAGCATCATTAACAAAAGTATCATTAAGAGTGTCTTTTTTTCAAAGCTGACTTCATTCTTCTGTACAAATACCTGAGAATTCCTTCATTTACTATCTGAGGTGTAAACCAAAGGGCAATAAATGGCTAAGAGCAAGTTGTCTCTTCTGTGAGACCTTTTTTCAATATATGGCTTTAGTTTCTCCAAAGTTCTGTGACAAAGAATAGAAAATATTGCTTTACTTGGGATTCTTTGTGTCTTTCCAGCATCCCTTGCACCCTATACCTCAGTGAGCAGAATTGTGTACTCCTTCAGTGTGAAGAAATATTGCCTGTTAGCCATGACTGTAATGAAGGTTTCTGACTCTGACTACAGGAAAGTGATATTGCTGACAGAATGCAGTCTATGAATTTGAGCATCCTCCCAGGATCAAGCTTTCCCATGTCTCTGTCTGTCTTTACACAAGATCAGTTAGATTTGAAGAGCCGTCGTGTTTCCCTTTAATAGTGTAAATTAGTCAGCTGCTCCAGTGCATAGGTGTCATTTTGTGTATGTAAAATGGAGAGTTATTAAAGCCAAAGGAATTTTGGACATCAAATATAGAAAAGGATGTGAGCTTATTGATGTGGGGTTTTGGTAAGTACTGGAAGTACCAGTATAGGAAATGTGCTCCCTTTTTTTTTGAAATACAGAGTACATCTGAGGAGGACATGTTCTTGGGGAGCCTGTAAAAGCAACACAGTGAAGGCACCCAAAAGACAAACGGCAAGGATGGGGAATAGCATGGTGCTGAGAAGACAGTCGTTGAAGGTGGGCAGATACTGTGAAAAGAAAATGCAGAAGCAGCCCATGGGTCACCACTGTGACAGTTTCGTATCTAAGGGTTCTCCAGAAAGGCTAAAAGGATTCCTAGCACCCATGCATTTCTTCTGTATCATCTGCTTGCACAACATAGCCCTCCCCACTGCTGCTCCATTCCCTTGGGCACGGCCCTACAGAAATCTTTGCTCTGCCACCTGCAGCTCCCTGGCAAAGCTCCTCTTCCCTCTTAACCTGTGAAGCATTTTCCAGGATGTGCTTCTCAGCATGAGAACCATCAGGTAGGTGGTATGAGAGGTGCTGGAACATACTCTGAGTGGAAAAACAGGGAAACAGGGAACATGTAGAGCTCCCCTGTCCACTATAGGACAAGAGGAGATGGCCTCAAGTTGCACCAGGGGAAGTTTAGATTGGATATTAGGAAAAAATTTATTCACCGAAAGGGTTATCAAACATTGGAACAGGCTGCCCATGGAAGTGGTTGAGTCACCATCCCTGGAGGTATTTAAAAGACGAGTAGATGTGGTGCTTAGGGACATGGTTTAGTGGTGGACTTGGTAGTGTTAGGTTTACAGTTGGGCTTGATGATCTTAAACATATTTTCCAACTAAAACGATTCTATGATTCTATAAAGGAGCTGCTTATTTAAAGCCGTGCAGCTGTATTAGCATGTTACTTGCCCTTGTCTTGTTTTGAGATAACTTGGGAATCTCCCTGTGCTGCTGCACTGTATTATCCAGGCATACCCTGTCTAATCCCTCAACTGAACATAGGGAGAGTCTCAGTGAGCTGTATGCACACTGTGCAATAGCAATGATTAGCCCGATCCTGGTATTATCAAGTGGTTCTTCATTGTTATGTTAGCTGAGTGAAAAGGAAGGGAGGCAACAACAAAGTGTTTGAATTTGTACAGCTCTCTTCTAGGCATAAAATGTATTTGATGCGTTTGTTAACAACAGGGTTCGAACCTATTTGATATTTGGCTAGTCCAGTATTTGGCATGTGCACAAAAAAAGCAAAGGCAAAAAGGAAACATGAAATTTAGTCTGAAGCAATGTTGTCCCCTTAATCACCTGTAATTATGTACCTAGCAAATAATTTGAACAATACTAGGCTGAGATCTGAGAGCTGTGTAAAGGTTGTGTGTAAAGAAAAATATTTATAAACATTGTGGTTTTAAAAGTGTGCATGTATTTAATTAAAAGATATGCACTTATAGTCTCAATGCTGTTGAAGTTTGTCATGTAGGAATAAATATCCAGTTGCAATGTGTCAAGCACATAAATGAGAAGGATTGTCATGCATGTGAAAAAACTCCATTGTTCTGCTAGTTCTGAAGTAAATGACAAAATCACAGAGTAATTTGCATAACTTGGAGATTAGAAATGTATCCCTTTATCCTTATTAATATATTTGCCTTTCTTAATTATAAAGATTTGAATCTTATTTTAAAATAATTTCCTACAAAATATTCTTGGGGATAGAAGCTACATGTTAATTCTGAAGGGATTACTTGCCTAACCTTACAAAAAAGAGAAATTGCTTCTATTTGGTAATAGCCAATTTTTAAAAAAGGGATTTAGGATATCTGGCAAAAAAATTGACACCTACATAGGAAAAGGGTTCTCACCATAGGATTAGTTGTTTTTATCTTTACCCACAAAAGTTACATTTATGTTTATGTCAGTTACAAAAAAAATACACAATATAGAATTTCAGATAAATTTTGCCTATGTTTGTAAAATGTTTAATTCAACTCAATGTCAGTTCTTCTGTCTGTAACACAAGGATCTTGACTGATTCACAGAGTCACAGGGTTGTTTGGGTAGGAAGGGACCTCTGGAGATCATCTAGTTCAACCCCCAGCTCAGGGCAGGGGCAGCTACAGCAGGTTGCCCAGGTCCACGTCCAGTCACAGTGTAAGTATCTCCACAGATGGAGACCTCACAACCTCTATGGGCCACCCATGCTAGTGTTTGATCACCCTCACAGGAAAAAAAGTGTTGTATTGTGTTCAGATGGAATTTCGTGTGTTTCAGCTTGTGCCCATTGCCTCTTGTCCTGGTCACTACTGAGAAGAATTGATCTCTCTCTTCTTCATTCCCTCCCATCAAGTATTTATACAAAATGATAAGACCCCTCTGATCCTTCTCTTCTCTGGGCTGAACAGTCCCACCTCTTCCAGGATCTCCTCATATGAACGATGCTCCAGTCCCTTAATCATATTTGTGGTCCTTCGTTGGACTCACTCCAGCAAGTACAGTTCTTGCACTGGGGATCCCAGAACAGGACTCAATACTCCCAGTGTGGCCTCACCACTGTTGAGTAGTGGCAGATTCACCAGCAGATTCATCTGATGAATTCAAAGAGGTTGCAGATAACTGGGGACAGCATCCTTGATTTGAGAGGAAATCTGAACACTGAAAGGAAAAGGATGATGCATTCCTTCAAAATACATATTCTTTAACTGCCTGTAAAGGAGGGAAGTGATTAGGATCATAGAATCGTAGAATCATAGAATTGTTTAAGATCATCGAATCCGACCATTAGCCTAACACTACCAAGTCCACCACTAAACCATGGCCCTAAGCACCACATCTGCACATCTTTTCAATACCTCCAGGGATGGTGACTCCACCACTTGCCTGGGCAGCCTGTTCCAATGTTTGATAACCCTTTCAGTGAAGAAATTTTTCCTAATATCTATTCTAAACCTCCCCTGGCACAACCTGAGGCTGTGTCCTCTGGTCCTATCACTTGTTACCTGGGAGAAGAGACTTAACACCCGCCTTGCTACAGCCTCCTTTCAGGTAGTTGTAGACAGCAATAAGGTGTCCCCTCAGCCTCCTTTTCTCCAGGCTAAAACACACCAGTTCCCTCAGCCGCTCCTCATAAGACTTGTTCTCCAGACCCTTCACCAGCTTAATTGCCCTTCTTTGGACTCACTCCAGCACCTCGATGTCTGTCTTGTAGTGAGGGGCCCAAAAGTGAACACAGTATTCGAGGTGCGGCCTCACCAGTGCTGAGTACAGGGGGATGATCACTTCCCTAGTCCTGCTGGCCACACTGTTTCTGATACAAGCCAGGATGCTGGTGGCCTTCTTGGCCACCTGGGCACACTGCTGGCTCATATTCAGCCATCCATCGATCAACACCCCCAGGTCCTTTTCCACCAGGTAGCTTTCCAGCCTCTCTTCCCCAAGCCTGTAGTGTTGCATGGGGTTGTTGTGCCCCAAGTGCAGGAGCCAACACTTGGCCTTGTTGAACCTCATACAACTGGCCTCAGCCCATCAATCCAGCCTGTCCAGATCCATCTGCAAAGCCTTCCTACCCTCCATCAGATCAACACTCCTGCCCAACTTGGTGTCATCTGCAAACTTACTGAGGGGGCACTCAATCCCCTTATCCAGGTCATTGATAAAGATACTTTCATTCATTCCTTCCAACCTATCTAGGTCTTACTTTTGTTCATTCTTCCCAAAGTGTTTAATATCTTGATGCCTTCAGATATTTGTTTACAAGATGATATTAATTATGAAGGAGCATGGAGTTGCTAATGAATTGTGGAATTAAGACTGTCATTGGCACTGTGCAGTGAAAAAATAGACACTGATACTGACAGGAGGGAGGAAGGAACGAAGGGGCAACACACAAACTCAGTGGTGGATATAAGGGGCAGAATAGGAAACAAACAAACTCCTAGCAGTCAGAGGAGAGGAAGAGGAGGAATTGGAACAATGGAAGCATACACACTATAATAGTTCTTGCTTTGAGAGAAGAAAGTTCCTGATTTGAACAGGTGGAAGCAGGACACATCAAAAAACTGATGGAACAAAATAGGCTGAGCATGACCACACAAGTGACGGAAATGAGTGGCAAACAAAGCTTTTGTGGAGGGCTCACTGCTTCCATGCCCTGGCTTTCACACAAAGACAGACATTTTATCAGTCTAGATGATCAATAAAAACAGGGCGTGTGGTGTGTCAGAACATGTATCAACAGGCAAGCGCTGACACAGTGTAGAAGAAGATAGTCTGTTCTTTCAATAGCACCTTTTCTGCTCCATTCCCCACACAGAGCTCTGTGAACATTGCAGTTTAAGTAGATTATTTTTTCCACGTGCCGTGATAACATTAAAAAACCCCACAGATGTTCTTTATAATTTTGAGACCTTCTCTTGAAGGTCAGCTCAGTGCTTTCCATCAGGATAACTGCATGACTCAAGACACAGAATCATAGAATAGTTCGGGTTGGAAGGGACCTTTAAAGGCCATCTAATGAACACCCCCCTGCAATGACCAGGGACAACTTCAACTAGATCAGGTTGCTCAGAGCCCCATTCAACCTGACCTTGAATGAGTCCAGGGATGGGGCATCTACCACCTCTCTGGGACACCCGTTCCAGTGTTTCACCTTCACTGTAAAAATTTCTTCCTTATATCTAGTCTAAATCTACCCTCTTTTAGTTTAAAACCATTGCCCTTTGTCCTATCACAACAGGCCCTACTACAAAGTCTGTCTCCATCTTTCTTAGAAGCACCCTTTAAGTACTGAAAGACTACAACAGGGTCTCCCTGGAGCCTTCTATTCTCCAGGCTGAATAACCCAACTCTCTCAGCCTTTCTTCATAGGAGAGGTGTTCCATCTCTCTGAACATTTTTGTGGCCCCCCTCTGGACCCCTTCCAACACGTCCATGTCTTGTGCTGAGGACTCCAGAGCTGGACGCAGTACTCCAGGTAGGGTCTCACCAGAGCAGAGTAGAGGGGGAGAATCACCGTCCTCAACCTGCTGGCCATGCTGCTTTTGATGCAGCCCAGGATATGGTTGGCTTTCTAGGTTGCGAGTGCACATTGTTGGCTCATGTCCAGCCTTTCATCTACCAATACCCCCAAGTCCTTCTCTGCAGGGCTGCTTTCAATCCCTTCACCCACAGCCTGTATTCATACCAGGGCTTGCCCCAACCCAGGTGCAGGACCTTCCACTTGGCCTTGTTGAACCTCATGAGGTTCACATGGGACCAATTCTTGAGCTTGAGTCATGACCATGTCTCTGAACTCCGGTGTCTCCTACTAGGGTAGGAGATACTTCATTTGCCTCCTGGTCAGGGAGAGCTTGTTGCACAAGTAGAATGCTGTACTAGATGGAAGGTAGCTATAAGAGATGTAACCAAACATGAAATGTAGACTAGAAATAACAATGAGTAATTACTAAATTTGTCATTCTTAGGGAAAAAAAATCCAGTACACAACATTTGCAAGCAGCAATTTTATTCAGAGTCCTCAAAGTACAGTAGTACTGTTGAAAGTGTCTCACTTATGCAAGCTTCACTGCTTTGAAAAGGCAGAAAAAGCCAGTGAACACCTGGCTGAGATCTATTATCAACATAATCCTAACACTGCTTTTGTCCCCTCATTCAGTTATCTGGAGGCTCCATATTCTTAGCAGCATCTCTTTATCTTTGGTCTCCATGGACTTTTCCATATTCTGGTGACAAAAAGACTTGGCTTCAAATGCTGCCATTCAATGATAAGTGTGTGTGCCATCTATATATCCTCTGAATTTCAGTGTGGTTGACAGTTAGAAATTGGAATATCAGAAATAACTATGGGAACTGGGAGATTAGTAGTAATATATTTTAATTTATTTTATGATTTACAAAGGCCGCTATATGCCAATGATTAAATGGAACTCTTTGCTGTTTTGTAAAAGTATTTACTTTGTATTTACAGATAGTGTTTACTTAGTATGGAGGGGTTTTTATCTCATAAGTCTTCATATTTTTCTTTAAAACAATCCTTCCTTTGCAAAACAATGTACTCATGATCTAGTAGTGTCTGCACAATCAAATTTTAATCTAGTTAGTGTTGTTTATTCAGGTATTATAGCATATCAAAATGAGATCATGAATGGAGCAATTATCATGAAGGAAGAGGGTCTAGCTTTTAGAAACTGATATTGCATATATTCTACTTGTTATTCAGACTCTTGACTAGCTTTGGCATCTGCCTGGACTTGAGAAGTACAACCATGAATCAAATGACACAAGAAATAATGTTCCTGTTTGAGGGAGATGAGAAAAACAGAGTAGCCGTCATTAATTCCTAAAGAAAAACAATAAAAATTTGTAGTCTTTTTTTCTGGCAGGGAGGGGTAAAATGCTCCCCCTCCTGCAATTATTTGCATTTACAGTTTGAAATTATTAGGGATTACTGGGTAGCACTGATGCAAAATGAGACGATGTGGTGGCACATTGTTTGTGTTAGCTAACCTCCTCTTTGCTAGCTATGCCTCATGCTGTCAGATGCTTGCCGGCCATGCTTGCCTGGGGCTGCCAAGGCTAGCCGCTAGCACTCTGTACTTGCCACTTTTTCCTCACCAGCTGCTCTCAGCCAACCTTACCTTGTTCTGCGAGCTTCTCCCCCTGCCCGTTCTCTCCATCCCTCCTCAGCCCTTCAGCTGTGGCCTTCAGCTGTGCCCAGAACCACTACCCTGTCCTGCCTTTCCCACAGCCATGCCCCGAGCTGCTCCACTCCCCACAAGCTCCCAAAGCACCTCTATCTACCTAAGAAATATTTTTTTTTCCTTGGAACAATGCTTTCCATGACAACTTGTGTCCACTGCAACAAGACTTAAACATACATGAGGAAGCAAAACATTTATGTGATCATCAATGGGATTCACACCTAGGCTGAGACTGACCATGGAGATTACTACGTTTAGAGCAGAACATTTTTAAAAAAAAAGTCCTTTACATAATTTCTCTGTTATAATCTTTCGTACATGTAGGTGCATAAGACAGTGAAGCTATTCCTACAAGCTGGGAAATAAAAAAAAATATTTTAAGTGTTTCGGAGGTTGTTGGATACAGTGATGGCAGAAGCCACATAATTGTACAGACGTGTAAGGCGAAATGAAATGAATGTAAAAAAGGGACAATGGACAACAGTATGAATTTTGGGTCTTTCACTTCCAGACTGTGACTTTCACAATTTTTCTTCAGTAAGGTCATTGGATAAATTTACCCTGTATTTGCATTCCTAGTGATGATGAGGGGCTTTGTTGACTGCTGCTGCTTTTCTGAGGAAAGAAAATTTATTTCTAGTCTTTTAGGAAAGCAAATCCTGGTTAATGGCATCTGCCAAGTCTTAACATTTTTACGTTATTGGCAAAATGCTGTATGGCTTAAGATATGAAACACTTTTATTTGAACTCTTTTCCTCTGCTGGATTCTGTCACTCATCACTCCTCATTGCATCACTGTTTTGTGTGATATATAGCAGCACTGCTTTCCCTGACAAAGCAAAAGAAATAGAAAACTGAGAAAAAAAACAGCAAATATGTCACATCCTTGAGGCAGAGCTGAAGGAAACCTTTCAGAAACAAGCTGGTCACATTTAATTATTCTAGGTCCTTCAAGATAAAATCCATCATATTGTTATATTCTGAGGTTATCAATGTCTATTTGTTGAGTGCACATGAAAAGCTAACATTTGGATTTAGCGTCAAAGGACAGAGGTTTAAGAACATCTGCATCAATGTGCTGAGGTTGTTTGATGCAAGTCCAGAAAAAACATCAGCTGTACAATTGATGGACCCCATACAGTGACTGGTGAGACAAATTGTTCTGCTGGCAAAAGAGAAGTTTGGGTCAGAAAGGTCTACCCCAGACACTTTTTTTTATGATATTTCATTTCCAGCTTTACCAGCCACCTGACAAGTTAAATTCCCTTTGTGCTGTTACAACATAGTGAATTCAAAATTAAGGTCTGGAATAGCAGGCAAATCTGGGCAATTATGTAAAGTATTAAAAACTTACTGTTTCATGACCTGTTGTAACATATTATGGTCAAATGTTTTTCATGAAGACAAATGGTCATGCCCATAACACGTACAAGAGAGACCCTTGCATATTGGCCATGGGTAGGTGCCACAATTTCCAGTTCTAGATGACATCTATAAAATACTTCATATTAGTAATGTATTGTTTGAGTGAGTTCCAGTTGGAAAAGACTGAAGTCAGCTGAAAGCAGTTACAATATAATTCCAGATAGGATTTGTACTCATGGTAAATACTTTCTGTGTGCTTCCCGGTTGCCACCTCTCCTGTCTCTGTTTATCAGGCACAAATTACAGGAGGACAGAGACCTCTTCTCCCACATCACAGGATGACTACATGGGTCCTCCTGTCTGCTTGTATCTGTGGGTGAAAATTGTTTTACCTTCTGAGTTGTGTTTTGTTACCTTTCCTTTGCCACGTGGGAAACGGGGAGAAAATAGAGAAGAGATTGTAGCTGACTGGTCCTCCTCCAAATGGGATCGTCTATACTGTTAGTATTTAAGCAAGGTAAGTTCGTTCCTGCTGGTCTCCAGTCTCTTAGGGTTTGCTTAAATCTGACATTTGACTGCACTAGACATAGGCATCAAGTTTAGATTTTCTTTCTACACATTCAGGGACCTTCATACTTTCTATGCATATATTTATTGGCTCTTATGTTACTTTTTTCCCTCTGGCTTTGCTATTTGCAGTATCCATTTTCCTTCTTTCCTTTCACCTAACTTCATGACAAATCCCATGTTGTTCACAGCATACAGAATAATCCTTTTTTGAAATGGGCCAGAAGGCTTTGATGCCCTTCTCTTCCTCCTGCTCAGTTTTGTCATGGGTCATTCATACCAGAAATTAGCAGATATCTCATCCCTAGATACAACAGCAGTTAGAGAAATATCTTATTCATTACCTTAAGATAAGAAAAGTGACAGGAAATAGTTTTCTTCCACTGCTCACTTTTGTCCATTAATTTTTGGTTCTTCATCTTTGTTGCAGAGATGTGTCCTGACCCCTGTCTGGTGCCTGCTGCATGTCAAGGTTTCTTGTGACTGTCCAAATGGTGAAGCTGCCCAGAGCTCTTCCCTGTGTGCTGGCCTCCACACTGACACAACAGTGAAAGACAGAGCAGCTCAGCTTTTGGGGAGTGTGCCCCTGGCTCTTAGTACCTTGCAATTTGAAACTGTTTTAGAATTAGCTTGCAATGGACAGTGGAGCATACTCCTTTCCCTTCTAGGTTCCTATGTGAAAATTGTCTCATCAGGCAGTACACTTATTGAACTCGGGTGCTTCCTGCTCTTTACTCTGTGCATGGTCCAACAAGGCCCAACAATCATGAATTGTGGATGGATGAGCCATTTCTTTCTGTGTTGACGTTATTTCTGCAGTAGAGTTTAGGTAATAGGTTGTACAGTGACAAGGTTTATGAGGGGCAGGGAAATCAGACATTACTAGGGACTTGTTACCAGAATTGACTTCATTTTAAGGCTGAGGAGGCTTTAAACAATGTTCATCTGCTGGAAATCACAGAGTGGAAGAGGGAATAATATTCCCATGTTAGCTGCAAAAAAGACAGCATCAAAAATATATTCCAATTATTTTGCAGTAGGGGCAGGTAGAAGGGAAGTTGTCAAGCTTAGGTGCGTGCCACAGAATGAGTTAAATAGATAGCCATCACTCCCACCTGGAGTATTGCGCCCAGCTCTGGGGGCCCCAACGTAAGAAGGACATGGAGCTGTTGGAGTGAGTCCAGAGAAGGGCCACGATGATGATCAGAGGGCTGGAGCACGTCTCCTATGAAGACAGGCTAAGAGAGTTGGGGATGTTCAGCCTGGAGAAGAGAAGGCTCCAGGGACACTTTAGAGCAGCCTTCCAGTACCTGAAGGGGGCCTACAGGAAAGCTGGAAAGGGACTTTTTACAAGGGCAACTAGTGATCGGACAAGGGGGAATGGTTTTAAACTGAAAGAAGGTAGATTTAAATGAGATATTAGGAAGAAATTATTTACTGTGAGGGTAGTGAGACACTGGAACAGGTTGCCCAGAGATGTTGTGGTCACCCCCTCCCTGGCAGTGTTCAAGGCCAGGTTGGATGGGGCTTTGAGCAACCTAGTCTAGTGGAAATGTGTCCCTGCCTGTGGCAAGGGGTTGGAACTAGATGTTCTTTAAGGTCGCTTCCAGCCCAAACCATTCTATGATTCTATGATCACTGACTGGATTGATTGATTCATTTGCTTACATATTTTGCGTATAGTGTCATTTGAGACACTGTAGGGTTCTGCTCTAATACCAGTTGCCATTCCCAATACCAGTTGCCACTGATGATCTCATTTTAAGTCCTATATTACACCTGCTAACATTTGGCTGATGTCTTTGAGACCTTAGGTCATCCATCTAAAATGAAAGTAAGCAACTATGTGTGGGCACCAAACTAACCGTTGTTGACTGAAGTGAGAATTTGTGTACCTAGTTCATAGGTAGTCATCTGTATTTAGATATCTGTAGGTAGATTAGGGTACAGCGACCGGAAAATCTCGCGTTGTAACGGGAAGGTAGGCGTGGCAAAAGGAGCAGGAAGTGCAAGTATCGCGCGAGTTTGTACGGGGTAAGACGACTACATAAGGCTGTTGCGCAGTTAAACGCCATTTGTTGCATCCTCACATTGGTGTCTGTGCTCAATGGCCCTGGGGTGCGGATAGCCTCAGGCCAGCCAGCAACCGAATGGAGCTTGCCGCAGACAAGCGGCAACAGATATCTATGGTCTGGACCTGAATTCTGCCCCATATGACTCGTAGCTAACCTACATGTCATTTGAGTGCCTTTAAAAATTATACTGTCTAAATCTGTGTTGCACGTCCAGAAGGTTCAATGTAAGACAGTGCAGCCAAGGGAGAGAAGCAGGAGCAAGTCATGAGCTCTTACCGTGAACTTGCTCATTCCAGCTGGCTTGTCTCCGTGCTGGTGTGCGAAAGCTGAGTCCAGGGGCAGAGCAATGCTGGTCTACATGGAAGCAAGCAGCAGTGTAAACAAGTGACAGGTCATGTGTCCTGGAGCTACAAAAACCCTAAACACTTTGGAAAGTGTGGGGATCGTTGCGCCTTCCTCCAATACAACTATTTTTGACTCTTGATAGGACTTCAGTTGGATATTTGGCTACTTCTTCCCACTCTCCACTGGGGCAAGCAAATGTGCTGTTGCACCTACTTAAATAAAGGCGTTGTTTGGTTGTTTGTGTTTTTTTTTTTCTTGTTTAACAGTGTATAATGAAAATGTAAGCACAGACAGTATCTTTAATTGCTATTTTGTACAATATAGTGTCTGCTAGTCTGCTAGTCCTAGCACGAGTTTCTTCAGGCTGCCATTCCGAGGCGACTGTCTACTACCCTGCTGCCACCAGACCACTAGCCGTATTTCAATATTGAGTGTTTTTCTTATATATAACACTGAGGTGTAATGAATACAACGCTGCAGTTGTTTCCATGGTGCTTTTACGCTGCTGAAATCACAGATTATTCTTCTGCATGAACTCTGATCGTTCTTCTAGACAGTACGTTTTCAGATGCCATCTTTAATTTGTGATAGTAATACTGAACTTCATCACTGTTCAGTGGTTTTAATGAAGTATTTACGTATAGATTAGTGAAGTAATTTTTTTTAGAGTATTGAAAGCTCTCTAGGCCTAATTGGAATCATAAAATTAACCACAGTATCTGTATGACATGAATATGATTTTTGCTTATGAAATGGCCTTGGAGGTTTACTTTCAAAACAAATTGAATGTATTTCCTTTGCCTCATACATTTAGCTCTGACTACTTGGGGAATGATTCAGCAAGTGAGTGTTTTGAATGAGCAGCAGTGAGTGTATTCGGAGAATTGTTTTTTTCCATATCAGCACCCTTTTAAGGAAGATGAACTGTCTCAGTGAGTTTTACCAAAAATTACATTTTAAAATAATGAACAAATTAGTTAAGATGTATATTACTTTATTGTGTAAAAGGAAACCTTTCCCAGAGTGATAGCTTAGCTACATAAAGTATCCTTTCATTTTATATTAAAATGGAAAGATGGACCTGTTATAGAACACTTGGATCACTACTATTAATTATCTGATTTGAAGATCACCTCTGGCTGTTAAAAAGATTTATATTAATCTGTACTTGATAGATTCAGAAGGATTAAAAGAGTGAAGAAGAGCGAATAAAAAGAGAACATCTTCCTGACTTCATTGTTAGATGACCTTGTGCCATGGTACGTTTAAATTGCTTACTTCCTATAACTCTATAAAGTTCTGTGTTTTCATTTTCTGGATTAGATTGAAGTGTCAACTGTTTTTGATGAATTACACTAGTAATATATGTTCATGTTCTTCTTTGCTCTTTTCTTCTTTATTTATATATGTCCAGTATAATTTAGTTCACCTAAGAAAGCTTTGACAAAAAAAGGTTTATTTTAATTACAGTTTTAGCAAAGTACTTTTTTTTCAAATGCCCTTAACTTTGTTCTGAACAAATAAAATATATGTTCAGCTGTTTAAAATAACTCAAATGAAAAGTTTATGCCAAATGTCCTGTTTTCTCATGTCCTGAAATTCAGCATACTTTGTAGAAATTCAGCATACTTTGAAAGTTATGCAAATAAAATGGACAAATTATTGCTATTAGTGACTTAAACCTTTATCCTTTAATTTGATATGTGTGAAACACTACTGAAATCAGGTTTCCTTGCAAGAGCACGGGTTTTGCAGAAAGGCTTACCTTCAGGATTGGGGTCTTATTTATTTATTGCTGAAAGGTGCAGAGGGGAGCAGAAAGCTTTAAGTGCCTTAGTTCTGTTATTGAAGATTCTCACTGGTGCAGAACTTGAAAGAACAGCAAATAAAATCAAGACACATTTATATACGGTTTGCGACCTACTGACTGGAATTATAACGGACTGTACCTGCATACATTGGTTCATAGCTTTACATCAGAAGGGACAGAGATGTCTTTAGTCAAGTGTATTTTGTGCCGATTTAGTGAGATCAATAGGTTTAAGTTATACTATTAAATCTATATTTTTTCAGGTTAAAGTAGTATAAAGGGCAACAGCTTCTTGGTTCGTTAGATAGCCCTGATGTGTTAACCTGCAATGAACACGTTCCGTGTGTAAGCAAATGAACAAAGTCATCTAGTATAACCATCAATAAAGTACAAATTTGGTTTTCCTCTTAACATTGCAATTTAAAATTAAGATCTTTGGTTTGTTTTCAGGGTTTGTTTTGTCTTAAAGGAAACTCCAATCTGAGACAAACGCTTATTTTCGTGAAAGAACAGAGTGAACTTGGAGATGCCTGAGCACAGGAATTCTGTTGTTGCAACTTTGACCAGTGTGTTGAACACTAAACAAAGCTAATAAAGTACATAAAAATATTTTATACATATTTTACATATTTCTTCATTTCAGAAGCTGTCATGAGGGAATTAATTGCACTGTACTGTAGAGGGGAGGTGATGCATTATAATATCTGGTGTATATGGTTCTCATCTTTTTCCCCAGTGGATGTTTCCACTAGCTCTGTTCCACACAACACTGTGCACATATACTACAGCGAGAATAAAAACCACCCTAAGTTACAAAGGGTTAAGCATCAGAAGTTGTTTTTTGTCAGCGCTTACTGAATCTCATGAATATCAAGGGCTTTTTGTATCTTTGTTTGTTAAACCAATCCATGATTTTTGTGTCTTTAAGCAGCATCTCTGACTATTATTTTTCTGTATCCCACTGTGTGCTGCACCATCTCAAATAGAACTAGAGTTGCAGTTATACTTCCATTACAAATGGTGATAAGCAAGTACCTGCCCTCCTATCTGTTGTTTCCAAATGCAACATTTGATTGAGTGGAACAGTTTCTCAAATTATACAACTTTGCTCCTATTGCCATCTGTCATTTAACATTGTTGTTGCTATGGCTTTGGCAATGTTGTATTTTGCTTTCCAAAAGAGTACAGAATCTTGAATGAAAAAACTCTGAGAAAATCTGCTCAGTAAAACGAGACATCTAAACAGAAGTCATTAAAGTAACAACACTCTCCTACACAGTTTATTACTGTGGTTCAAATATAGGAGTAAATTAGGAGATGCAGCCTTCTGCTCTTAGCCAAAGATATTATATTGTTGACTTCACTGATTAATATAGGGGCAGTGAGATTTTGCTGGCTGTTTGTCTATTGTTTTGATGCTTCTTCAAATTGTTTTTAAATTACACCTGTAGTTTTGGGGCAGAAATATGTTGCCACATAGAAAACGTGTTTACATAGCAAGGGTTGGCTCTGAGAACATCACTTTGAGCATCTTAAAAGCCAATTGCTCTCTTCCTAGGAAGTGAGTTAATAAACTCCTATAAGACCCTGCCAAGCAGATGTGAAAGACTGTAGATACTAAAGCTGTAAGCTATACTACTTCCAAGAAACTACAAGTCCTCTGACCTGAACCATCCTGCCTTGCCTGATTTTGGTAGTCTGAGCTTACATTGTTAGCTGGCGGGGTGGAGAAGGGAAGAGGCCAAAGACTGGCTTGTGGAGGAAGGTCTCCATAGATATCCTCAGTTGTTAGTGGAAATTCAGAAAGAGAAGCGTCTTTAGAAGGAAGTTCTTTGCGGGGGGCCATGTCAACAGTCTCAATATTGAGGAACATTCCCTGGCATGGCAGCTTAACTGTAGATATTCATCATCTTTCAGGATGCTTCTTGGAATGTTTTTGGCCCAGGCGAACTAACTGACTCTCCAAAAATTTCCAGGCACAGTTCAGAAGCTATAGGGCCATTTTCAATAGAGAGTTTGCATGCAGCTGTCCTGTTTTTAAGGGTCGAAGAGTTTAACAGCATGGAGGTGGGCCCTTCTCTGCTAGGTCTCAGCGTCAAAAAATGGTCCCAAGATAAATTATATATTTGCATAGATGTAGCCTAAGTTGCCTCCTGGACAAAATAAAAGGCATCTGAAAGCTGAAGTGGTAAATCACTTACATAATGCTGCTTAGCTATGGTGATAGCTGCACAGGGCAAGAACAAGCCTCTAGAGTCATCTTCATCCCAGGATTTCTGTCAAGTTATCGGAGAGCTTGTGAGTAGAAGCCAACAATGTGAATTTTAGGAGTGATGAAGGCTGTAAGTTGATAGGACAGATTCACCAATGAAAGTAAGGTGGTAAAACATCAGCCATAGTAAAGAAACAAACCCAGTGGAAATATAATTTCATTGGCACCAATGCAATGACTTGAGATCCACAACAAACCAAACATAATTGGACCCAAAGTATGTTTCCCAACTTACTGATGATTGTAATGCCTGAACTCGCCTGAAAGTGCAAATGTATCCTGTCTAGAACTGTAAATATCTCTTCAAACCCAGTGCTTCCTATATTTTCCAATTTCCAGCTTGTGCAAAATGGAGATGGAGTGGCAGTGGAAGAGGCAATTGCTTGAGCATCTTGCAGTGTCTGCTAAGGATTATATGTAGTTACTTCTAAGGATGATATGTAGTTACTTTTCATTCACTTGGGTCACTCTGGGAAAGGTGGGAGGTTGTGGGAAAACTCTGTGAACTTACCTGTCTTGATGTCAGCTGGGCTGTGAGATGGGGAACACAGGATTGTCTTTTTCTCAGTATCTTGTAAATGGAGAAAACTTTGTCTAAAAACAAGTGTTGCCAATTGCTTTAAACCTTTCAGTAACAGTAAAATCAGCCATGAGGAATGGGGCTTGAGCCAACTCATAGTATCATGCTGTCTCGGTTTCACCCAGAAAACCTGCTGCTTTCTTTGCAGAACTTTTCTTACATATGCTAGGGATATACTCTGATATTAGTCTATTTCTATGATCTTCTACCATCTTAATTTCATTAGCTGCTTGCACTTTTTATATCTTTACTTTCTTTTATCATAAATTAATTGTATACATTTTCTGTTCTCCCTCTGCACCTGAAATTTTATGCTGTTTATATATCTTTTTTATTTATCTCTCAATATCTTTTTCAATTCTATGTTTATTTGCTATGCTTTTTTTCTCCTCCTAGTGTACATATTGTTGGATAATACACATCACCCTTGGATATGCAGTAATTGCTTTCTGAACAGTTTCCATTTCCTCTCTGTCCTTCCCTCCTCCCACTCCTCCCATTAGATGCTTAACCCACTGGATCCTCTCCAGCGCTTCCCCATTCTTCTACTTTCAAAGTCCTTGGGGGTTTTTTATTCCTCTTGCAGGTTCTTTCTGCAATAATGAATCCAACTGGATTATGGTCATTAGTGAGTCCTCCACCTCTATCTCATAACAGCTGCACTGTTGAAAGTCAAAACTTTCATCTTTCTTGCCACCTTTTAATACATTCAGGATATAGTACATGACTGTTTCTTGATTTATTTCTCTCATTGTGTCCCTGTTCCTGCGTGTCTGGATAGCTGAAATCTCCTCTTATTAGTTTTGACATTTTGCTATATCTCATAATCTTCTTGTTCTTTCTGATCCTATTTTTTCTGGTTTATATCCAGTCCGTACTACCACCTCACTCCCCCTATTGTCTCGAATTTTCAGCCATGATGATACTTTCAAACAACCGCAAAAACTTTTAGCTCTTTCAAAGTTTAAGCCTGTCAGAAAGAAAGAGTTTTGAACTAAGTCATTACAACCTGAATGGCATCTGGCTTAGCAGAGTATACTCCCCTACCCGTGGCTCCCTCCCGCAGTGTTCTCAGCGCTCTGGCCCCAAATCAAGCAATTAAATACATGCTTAAGTTCAATCATGTCAGAAGCACTGTTAACAGGACTTACATGCTTAAAGTTGGCACAGGATTAAATGCTTTGCTAAATCCAAATATTGGAGCTGTGATTTTAATGCAGCTTGGTTAATGAAGACTATACATCCCCGTGATATGAAAGGTGCACAGCAACTCATTCTGGTAGACATTTGAGTGTGAAGGCAGAGAATTCAATCCCACATCTAGGTCTTAACAGCATATGTATATGTGTGCATTTTCATACACACACACAATTGTAGGGAGGACAGCACCGTATTTGAGAATATCAAGCAGACTGTAAAAGCAAATGCAAAGAATCTAGGCCTTATTCATTGCCTGTAGATGCAATAAGAAATTGCCATTGACTTTAATAGGCACAGTTTGGGGCCTGTCTAAGACAAATACTGCAACAGCATTTATCAAACAGCTCCATACCATGGACACATCTCTCACTGCAGTTTAACTTCACTATGTCTTATACCTTATGTACAAACTTTACAGAGAGCAGTAGGTTGAGTTAGCATCCTTCTTTTGGATTGTGTTAATGCCTGAAAAAATATTTAATGAAACATGTATAAATCATCTAATTTTCCCACCCTTTGTCCTATCTCCTGCTCAGAGTCTTTAAACATTAGAGTGATAATCCTACTGAGCATTTAAATAATTATGTATCAACCTCTTCCATCATAGATGACTTAGCAAATCGTGGATTTGCCTATTGTATTTCAGTTGTAGGGTGAACATTGTCAAAATTAATATCCACATGAGACAAGGATATTTATTCTAATCTGTGTCTGGTAGTTTTCAATAATGTTTTAAAGAAAATTAAATCACCTCTGAAAACTGAATTCTCATGGTGAAATTACATATCGTTATAGCCATGATGTGTCACATTCGTTTTGTTACAAATGGATGAATCAGCTTAGATTTACTTTAGCATGGCTTATGCTTTCCAAATTCAGGTTTTAAAGGTTCACTCTGAATAGTATTTCAGCAAAATGCATCTGGAGAGACAGTTGGATCTCATTTATAAGCATCTCTCACTTTCTGCCTTATGCCATAATAAATGTTCTTGACTGTCAGATTTTAGATGAGATCAATTGCACTTCCCGCTTATCCCCTTCTCTACTGGCAAGTCTGAAAAAAGATTATTTCTTTTTCACAGCCTTTAAAAAGGGAGGACTCACTTGACTAAATTTTTAAAGCAGATCATTTAATATTTTTGGAATTACTGCTTGAATTCCATCTGTAGGATGGCATTTATTATAACAAGCAAAATAAGAGAACTGCTCACATCACAACTTCTGTCTTTCACTGCCAAGAACTTTTTGCCATATCAAAGAAATTTTTCTCTGAAGTTTTCTTATTTAACGTGTTTTAGGTTTTAATGGTTATCTTTGACAGGTGATTGCCTAAAATGCATGAAAATCTCTAGATCCAAAGTATCCTTTTATGATCTTTGCAAACAATCCTGGCTTGGGGAAAAATTTTAAATATTTTTCTTTAGATTAAATTGCTTAAACTATATGCCATTCTTTTTAAAGTGAAGTAATTTACACCTCATGGCATAGTGAATAAGAAAATCCAGATGCAGACATTTAATGTTTGCCAGCCTTAGTAAACATGTAACAGAGGGAAGGAAACATCAGAACTTTTGGGAAGTGCCAAAAGAGATTTCATGTCCACAGAGGTCAGTAAGAAGTTTGCTGTTGTAGTGGGTCTGTCTGGGATGGAGTTAGTTAACTTCTTCATAGCAGCCCATATGGCGCTATGCTTTGCATCTGTGGCTAAAACAGCGTTGATAACACAGCAGTGTGTTGGCTATTGCTGAGCAGTGTTCCCACAGCACCAAGGCTGTCTCTTGTCTCTTGTCTCTCACCTCATCCCCATTCCTCCAGAGGCCAGTAGGCTGAGGGTGGGCAACGGGTTGGGAGGGGACACAGCTGGGACAGCTGACCTAAACTGACCAAACTGACCAAAAGAAAATGGAAAATAATGAAAGACCATGTTTTTCTGTGATACTCGTGTTATCCCATGGAAACTCATGCAAGTGTTGTAGCAAAATAAAATAATCTTTGAATGGCAAGTGTCTTTGAATCTCAGACAGAGATTCACAATGTTTGCTTTGTTATTTGAAAACTAATACACTATATATGTATGTTCCTCAACTTCCAATATTGCCACTATGTGATAAGACATATCAATAAAGTGTGAAATGCTAATAAAGTGATAAAAGTGAGAGATTTTATAAATGACATCCAAAAATATGTTCCCCAATGACAGAAAAGTGTCTATGCTTAGCATGTGATGCCATCATTGACAGATTATACTTTTTTAATTAGAAGCCATATACCAAGAGATATATAAATGAAATAACACATTTTCTAAAAGAAAACTGGAGAGGGAAAAAACCCTATTATATGACCACAGGGTTCATTTTGACAGGCCATCAGCAGAGTCTGAATTCTCTTCAGCCTTCCTAGTGAATATACAAATTCCTGTTTGCCATGTTCATTCCAGGAGGACTCTGCCTGAGCAGGTGAAGCGCCAGTTTGCCATAAAAGAGAAAGTGATTTTGTCCAGCTCTGCCAAAATGTTAGCTAAGGATTAGTGTGCAGTGCCACTTTATGATGAATTGTGAGGTGATAGTTGCCAACTTTCTAAGGAAAAGTCTGAGATCTTGCTACACAATAATCTTCCCAAGATACACAGACGTATGACATAGCGATGTGAAGAGGGGACAATCAAGTTTCCTCATTCCTAGGTCAAAGCACTTTCCCTCTGCTCATACATAAATAAGGAATCTCTCTCTTGCAGATGAGTACCACAATGGAAAAGTGTTTCACAGTATTTTGCCCTAATCAGATAAATCAGCGTGACAGACATCTCTCTTGGCTGAAATGTCAACTTTCTGCAAAATCAAATCTATTCTGTTTCTGATCATAATACCAAATTAATTGAATTTCATGTCAGTGAGATTGCAAATATGGAATGACGCCCATCTAATAGAACCACAGTCACAGTTTTTAAGGAAAATTCATCAGAAATAAATGTCATAAATGTAACAGTGGAGTTGCAATAACCTCCAGCAGGTGGTCTAGAGAAGGAACTGCAAGACATGGAGGAAGCTACTAAATTCCCATCCTCTTAAATAAGAAAAAACTGAAAGGAAATGGGGAAGAGGTATCCTGCAGGAAAGTATCTTTCTATTGAAAAACTGCTGCCAGCATTTCTATTAAACTTGCTACCAGCTGTTGCAGTAAATGCAAGTGCTAGAGAGACCATGGGGAATGAGGAAAAAGCTGTCTATTAAAGAAATACTGTCTGTTAAAGTAGAATTATCTGATGTTAAATAGAAATTATTGTAAGAAGGTGAAGAAGTAATTTCTGTTTAGATTAAAAATTACTGAGCAGATCATGAAAATACCCCTTGATAAGATCTTACAACACATTTCCCTAATTTCCCTCCATGCAAGGATATATGACCTAGCATCTGCTGGTAAAAAGATGAATGAATGTGAGTGTAGGGTGTTCACAAGGTCAATAGTCATTTTTAAAGAATGATTCAAATATGACTTATTTGTTCATAGAAGGTAGAAAGACTTATGCCACCTCTTCTGCCTGAGGTTTGCATGCAACTGTTATATTTAACGTTTGATTTTTATGGGTGAATATCCAGCTGGTGGGTTGCCCTGATAGGGAGGGAGGGGCATGGTAGCTGATTCTGTGCATGTCTCGGTCAGATCTGCAGAGCCCGTTGGGTCAGGCACAGCGTTGCGTGATCACAACTGCACTGCTTCCAGGGTCAGCACTTAGTAAGACAGAAGCAGTTTTAGCTACTTCTCCATGGCTGATTGATCAATTAATGACTCCTACAATCCTAAGCCTGCTTCTTACAGTGAACCGTGAGTCCTGGGGTGCATGTTTCGGAGGCAATTAACTGTCCCTCAGCAGAATCAGCTGGGCTCATTTGCTCTGGCTCAGTCCCAGCACCCCACTGAGCACTGCAGAGCTACCCTCACGGCTTCGCGTTATTCCTCCCAGGGCTGTGAATTCTGGTAGGTTTATTAACTTCCTCAGCAGCACTTCAGGAGCAGAGAGAGCCAGCTCGGATCTGGGGCTGCATGCCAGAAACTGTTGATCAGAGGGAGCTAGAGAGCACAGTGAGGAGACTGAACCTGTTCTGTTCTCAGCTCCATCTCATGCCGAATGCTGGCTGACTCCTGTGGTGCTTCTTCAGTATCTCTGCACTGTATTCCCTACTAGTCATGTTGTGGGGGATCGACATTATTTTGGCTTGTTATACCCCAGATAACGGAGAATTTATCTGTAACATTTTTGGAGCTTACCTCACTGGCAGATGGAAGAGTGAATTTTTCCAAGGGTGGTTCCTGTGGGGCTTAGTGACCCCACAGTGATCTCAGCCCTAAAGCCCCTCAACTGGGAAATGACTGGATTATGTTAACTGTATGTAGGGCATCCAACCCGGTATTAAGGTTGAGGTATTTAATCCAATATTTAAGAAGCCCAGAGCTTTTATCAAAGACTGCATACAAGAGAATCACTTCCAGAAGTGATCAAAGCCACACATAAGATGGATATGTAGCCTGTTAACTTAAACAGATAAAAGAAGTGTCCCTCCCTCCTCTGGGATACTGCACCCTCTGCAAGAGGCGATGAGAACTGGCTGACCTGGCTATGCCAGCTAGACAAATCTGCTGCTTTCTATTAGATGCATGCGTGTGCCAAAAAATTTAAGCAAGTTACTGTATCAGCTGTTCTATGCAGCACCTGTATAAATCAAAGATCTCAAGACCAAGAAGTGAAAGTATATCATTCTATTTCTTTTTTCCTGCTTCGTGTTAAGGAATACCACTTGCTTGTTCTGCCAGTGCATGAAAGCGCAAAGAATGAATTTATGTGCTTGTGAAAAAACAGTTCTGATAATAGTTTCTGAAACCTTAAAATGAGTTCCCAAATTGGTCTTTTATGCTAGTAAGCATTGCCTAAGTTACAGAAGTGTTTTTTGGAGGAACTATTGTGTGTAGAGACCTGTTGCAGTAAACACTCTTCTGTTTTATTTCTGTTGCTTCGTTTTTAAGTTATGTGCAATAGGGAAGGTAATAAGAATAGCAAAAGAATAGCTACTAGAACAATTATGACATTTAAGGAAAAGGAAAAACAGCAGTGAAACTGTAGCTAAGGAAGCCTATTTGGTCTCTGTACTTCCTTGAGAATATCCAGCCTATGCATAACTCTGTGAAAGCAGTCACGATGGTCGAATCACTGTCAGAATAAAATCCCTATTACTATGGGAAGAATGGGAACAAAGGAGTTGTATTAGACTGAGATACAACAATTTATTTCACAATTCAGGACTAGAAAAAAAGCAGTTTTTTCTTGTCTCAGTCTCACAACTGGGTTTGATTCCTCGTTGGATTAATTTGATAATCTATATCAAACCACCATCAACTTGCTGATTTTATTCGCAACAGTATTTTTTATTTGATTATTGTATTATCTCAGTTTTAGTTTAATAAGTAATGGTCTTTCACTCTTAATGTATTTGTTAAATGTTTGTATTTGCTGTCTAAATTTCTTTTAATATGCAATAAGGAAATCTGTACAGCTAATTTGTTCTTTCAAACTGTATCTGTTTCAGCATGTCAAGAGTGAAAGTAATATCAGTTATAGTATTTGTATACCAGTTATTTCTCACCCTTCTAATTAAAATGTTCAAAAAGAAAGGAGTTGAGAGGAAGGAAGCCTCCATCTGTGGAGAAGATAAAAAATTTCCAGTGAAAATTAAGACATAAGAAGACAGAAATAGTTAATACAGATGGCTTTGGGGGAAATTCCCTCTCATGGAAAATAATAGACAATATATAGAGGGCTGGTGGGATGACAGTTCTTGATTTGCCACAGTGCAGAATGAATACTGAGTTCACAACTCTCTTGTCTTAGTTTTGAAAAGTTCCTGCTCTGGTGGCTTCATTCTTCTACTTCTGTGGACCCTGAAAAATTGCTGTGAACAGAATTAGCCTCTGATCACCCCCAGCCCTCAGTGTGACTGCTCCAGTAGTCAAGACTATTAATGCCTTTTCCTCCCCTCTTCCTCCTCTCCATGATTCAGGAAGCAACATATACTAAATGTTTTATTTTCCTGAACAACTGCTTTCCAATTTACTATGTTTTTATACAAAGGAAGATTCTGTTTAACCAGGTCTCAGAAGATGCACCAGAATCTGACAGGTTTCAGTGTTGTCTGCAGTTCAGATATTTAAGCTGAGGTGCACTGAAAACATAAAAGTGGAAATGGACTTCTCCTAAATAGTAAGCATGAGTTTGTTATTGTTAACTTAGGCTGTAAGTATTCATGACAGTTACTGTTGATGGATATCTCTGAGGAATGTGCCTTCATTTATTGTTTGCAAGGGGCTGCACATGCACGATTCCTTGCCATTAGTGCCAGCTGATAGCCGGCTCTGTGCATGCTGCTGCTGTCAGGAATTACATCTCATGTTTTGGATTATAAACCGGGTTTTAGAGAATTTGCCTCAGGCTTTTCAAGTGACTCTCCTTATTACTAACACAAGTGAATCAGCTGTTAGCTGAGCTTTGCTAATTTGGAGCGATAATTGGTACAACAGTGCTACTCAGTACTTACTGGCACCTCCCGCAGTTCTGCCTTCGGTCATTTAGCAGCCCATGCATAAGTCATGAAAATGGTAGAAACCTATTACTGAGTATAGCTGCCATCAGTTCTCATGATGAAGCGTCCCCTCCAAAAGTAACTTCAGTTTCCTTCAGCAATGGCACTTTGCCTTTTTTTTTTTTAGTACTTCAGTCACTGCTGGTGCTAGAAGAAACAAAATCCACAGCTCTCTGGTATTAGAAAGCATCAGATTTATTTCAAAATTGGAGATTCGAGTAAGTTGAAGAAGGATTTGAAAAGCCAAGGAGAATAACTGAATGAAGGGAAAGTCCAAAGAGGGTCATTCCAGAAATGACCAGAGGGAAACCTCTTACCTTTCCTGAAGATGTATTTAAAAAATCTATTTCTGCGTACAACTGAGGGTTTTTGTTTGTTTTCTCTCTTCTAGTCTAAAGGTCAATCATTTAACAATCTCTGCAGAAGCTTTATCTGCCTTCACCTTCCTCTAAATCCAGACTATTAAAATGATGTATCTGATAGTAGTTTCTTTGTATATAGAAGTGGTTAGGTCAGTTGCTATTATATACCAAAGAATTGTAATTAAAGTCAATTAAAGTTGAAACAAAGGAAAAGCAGAAAGTTGAGAGTGCTACATTAATGTGCCTTGCTAGCCCAGATCCAGAATGCAGTCTTAAAAAAAAAAGTAGTATTTGTCTGGCTGTAATTATACATGACTAATAGTAGAAATTTATTCTAGGTCTCATTCATTTTGGATTATCCCTATTTGTAAGATGAGCAATTGAAAGGACCTTGATCAAGGAGTATATTTAAATTGTTTGCTATTTAATGGAAGAGAGAACAGAGATCAAACGATAAGCTAGTTGCACCTAAGAGAAATGAATCGGTTAAGGGAGTGCAATGATTAGTGAGATTTTTATCTATCTGTGGAGACGACAGAAATCTAAACGTGTTCATTCAGATTCCGTTCTACTTTACCTGTGCCACTTAGTGAGACAAAGGATTAATTTTAAATTTGTATACAGCAGAAAATCTTCATTGGTTTTAAACTGAAAGAGGGTATATTTAGACTAGATATAAGGAAGAAATTTTTTACAATGAGGTTGGTGAAACACTGGAACAGGTGTCCCAGAGAGGTGGTAGATGCCCCATTCCTGGAAACATTCAAGGTCAGGTTGGTTGGGGCTCTGAGCAACCTGATCTAGTTGAAGGTGTCCCTGCTCACTGCAGGGGGGTTGGACTAGATGACCTTTAAAGGTCCCTTCCAACCCAAACTATTCTATGATTCTATGATGATTCTGTGAAGTTTATACACACAGACTTTATATTTACATTTAAACACTTCTGTGATCACAAGAATAAATATGTCGCGTTCCTGCATTCTCCTGTTGAACCTGATGACATTTGAACACAATTGGTCTTGTAGATACCCTTTGCCATTTGCTAGAATTCACTTCGATAACCATAGCTGATTTTTCCCAGTAAAGGCACTGTAGCAATTTAGAAGATAGTAGTAGTAGCAGCTACAGCTGTATAGTAGCTGCTGCAAAATGGGCCCCATTAGGAGTTCTACATTTAGTACTCCAAAAACTTGATTTGAAATGAAAGTTTTATTAACACAGGCAAACAAAAAAAACCCCAAACCCCTCAAACAGCCTCTCAGGATGGTGGTAAGTTTGTTGTTGTTAAATTTGAAGAAAATTAATCAAGCCGATGTGGCATTTTGAGGCAATGTGTGTGTGCCAAACAGTCTTTACTTATTTGGATATCTATAGCTCAAACTTCAGTAAAAATTTGGGTTTCTAAGCCTCTGTTAATTGAGCCAAATAAGCAGCAGCAGCTAAAAAGCAGCTGGAACAGTGAAATGGGAGAAAAGATAGTGTTTACTCTACTTAGAAGCTGTAGTTTACTGACTTAGCTTCCCAGGGTGAAATAAAGGGATATGGTCATTAGATCCAAATGTGGTAGGTGAGAGGATGTGACATATTCATTATGCCTTATATCCAAATGCTGTTGCCAAATCCTCTCTTCTCCAAACCCCTCTCTTCCATGGGCCATGTGGAGAAAGTTGAGCTAAGGCAGTTATGGTCACTCTATTCCACCTCAAAACCCCCTTGCATTGAGTTAGGTCACTGCACTATTTGAGCATCTGGAGAGCAGCCCAGGATCAGAAGGCATATTTTTCCTATACCATGGAAAAAAATGGAAAGGAGAGTCTTGAAATACCACCACTTGCTTATAGCCTGGATCTGAGTTATGATCTGTGTCAAGAAGCATCTCACTCAAGGCTATTCATTTAACTCATCAGATATCCAGCCCACTCTAAATATGATTTTAAAATTAATTATCATCTCGCCTTTTCTTTGTGTGATAGAACACCCAAATTACTGATTGGTTAGTCGAGTTTCTTGTTTTCATTGATTGTCTGAAAAAAATGTTAATCCTGCCATCTCCCACCCCAAATCAATGTTTTTTTTGCACGGTTAAGAATATTATCCAATCTTCGATTAATAGCTGCAGAATGCATCGTATTTTTCCTTCCTTTGCATGCAGGCAATGGAAAGTCTGTAACAATATACCTTTAGGAGACATAGGCAAGAAAATATCCTTATAAGATCATGGTTCTAGCAACTGAGTTGGCTAAGCTAACTAAAAGTCCGCAGTGGGGGAATCTTCTGTTTATTGTTTATTATAAATTCCTGATTGGGTTAGACCTACTCAATTATGTCTGAGCAAATGATCGATAAATATGTTCAGATAAAAAGAACAGAAAATATTCTCAGTCTTTTGCCTATACATGCAGCTAGGTGGCCCATTAGTACTTTTATCATGTGGGTGACTGCCTCATGGGAACTAAATGCATTAACTCAACTCATTTAATCAAAGTAAATGAACAATCATCAAATGGTAAAATCTGTATTTTGACCTAACATGGCTTTGAGCCACTCACCTAGAGACAGAGCTCTGTATTCCCCTGAACCATTCTTGCATATATCTTTAATATCATTCCTCTCTATAACACACTTCTACTGTATGTTATGTTTTATGAGTAAATCTTCCAGCCATGGGAATTTACAATTAAAATAACCTTCACGTTGAGGACATTTCTGGTATTAGCTCTGTCCCTTATTATCCTACTTACGTTTAAGCCTTTTAGATGTGAAATTGAAATGGTTAGTTGTACATGGTAAAACAAGGAAAATCTATTTCCGTTTTCAAAAGATGAAACTTTCTGGTGCATTGGCTAGGCTTAAACTTGAGGGCGGTAAATTTTCAGTATGGTATGTAGGGAGTTAGTTACATGACTCATTAACATTAATTCCCATCTGTAAATAATTTTGTAATACTTTAACAGGGGAGCTATTTCATCTTTTATACTTAGCTGATTGTAAAAATGTATGCTGAAACCATCTGGCCTTAGTGTTTTGTTGGACTTCAGACTTTTAATAGCCAGCCTGATTTCCTTCACTGAATTGGGGTTTTCTAATCCCTGGCTCAATTCTCCTTCCAAACTAGGTAATACCGTGTTGCTATTTGCTTGTCAATCAATCCCTATCTCACCAATTGAGATGAATAACAGAGTTGCTATAAAAACTTAGGAAGGCTTTGGTCCTAATTCACATTCGTGCTAAAGTTACTTTACACTGCTCCGGTCGCTCATTTACTGGGTGTAAATGCAATTTACTGCCTAAGCAATAAAGTGACTGTAACATAAATGAGAATCAGATCCCCTATGTTCAGAGCAGCTAACAACTTCAAATTGCTGAGTACTATTTTCCCACAGGAGCTAGCATACTAGGATTTCAATGCCTATAAAGAATGCAACAAGGCAATTAAAAATGAAGATATTAAATGAGAAATTGAATGGTTATTTCTAAAGTCTGTTTAGAGCTGACTTTTCCAAACAATGGGACTGATTAAGCCTGGCTGTTACAAACATGTCGACTTCTTCTAAAGTTCAACCCTGCGTGAAGCTTGGGTATTTGCCACAGTACATGCAATGAACTCTCCGTATTGGAGAAGGAGGACTATATTTCAGGGATGCATGCAGAACTCCCTGACTCACCTGCTCTCTCAGGGACTGTCACTGAGATTCAACAATTATTAAGTAGTGATGCACAACAGTGTTTTGATAATGGATGAGTGGGTAGATAATGGCAAAAGTAACTTGAAACTGTAGTTACCACAAATGCCAAAGCAGACACTGCTACCTCACATCTTTTCCCATTTCTAAAGTCATGTTTTTTATTGCCTGAAGACTTACAAAACAGTTTTTGTTACAATGCCCCATAATGACTGTGAAGTTCTAAGCTGATGCTGGTCTATAGTAAAGAAGACATTTGATGGCAAGTAGGCTGTGAAGTGGGCTATTCCAGTTTAGACAGAGGTCAGTCATCCCCATGTTCTTCTTACACCTCTGTTATATCAGCATGAATACTTACTTTGATGTGAAGTCCACATTCCTGCCCCCGTCCTCCTTTCTTTTGGTCTGCCAAAGACACTTCCAACAACCCACATGCTAATAAAGAATTGCTCTACCGTGGAAACCACAGACACAAGAAGACTGATTTGCTAATACATGAATTCTTATATGCCATAAGTAAATTGTCCTCTGTGCTCTGTTCACTACTTCAGACCTATAAATCTTGTGCCTAGTCTTCTCTCACCAGCTGCTAGTCAGCTTATTTCAATCCTACCTTCACCTTGCTGAAGAACATAGGGAATGTAGTGTATATATCATCTTATACAAAGATTAATAGCTTTCCATGGTTGCTAAATTGCCTGGTTGTCTAAGCTAGGGCTGTGTTAAGGTGTGCATGTCATAGTCCAGATCCCTCATCTGCTATAGCAGCGTTCTTAGACAGTGTGGTGTTTTTGCAATACTACTCAAGCTAACTAGCTCTTGAGGCTGGATTCTGTAAAGGAAAACCCATGTGGTTTGTCTCCTGAAGGAGCAGGCATGTTCCTGTTAACACAAAAAATCATCAGCAAGCTTTGTGTCCATCTAAAAGTGACTTTTGCACTGTTCTAAGGGAGACCGATGTCTAAAAAGACTTTACTAATTTTTAAATGAAAGGTAAAAATAATCCTACTGCTCCTACGTAAGTACACAACAGGCTTTACGAGTGCTAATAAACAGAATCCTCTTCTTATTCTTTGGCATTGAACATTGTGATTTACTCCAATGTAACTGAGAGTGGAATATTTTCCTACCTCCCAGTTCAGATAAATCATTGTAAGTAGTAAAATATTTTTGAGATGTTGCTCCTGCTATCATAACTGTCTGTTTTGCTATGAGAAAAAAAAATCTATATAAATGTTTTAGAGCAGAGTTGATCATCATATATTACTTAGGCAGTTATGATTAGTTTTGCTTATGTTAAAACACTGTAACATTATTTAATGTAGTGATGAATGCAGGAATTACTAGTGCCATCTATTGTTGAAAAATGTAGACTTCTAAATGTTAATTTGCATATTCCATGGTAAAGTAGCATTAAAAATTTAATATTTTACTGAGTTTTATTGCAAAATGAAATAGTTTATGTAATTGCATGTTTGGAATGTTTGTACTTTGCACTCTTTGAAATTTGTATATCTTCAGAAAGAATGTACCTGGGTTTTATTTTCATTACAATCTTGCATCTGAAGCCAAACTCTACTTTAGTTTTGGACCCCGGAAATAAGCTTGTAGTGATTTTCTGTACAATAGGACAGAAAACAAATTTTTGCTTGCTGGACACAGTTAATTTTGAGTTGAAAATTCTTCAAAAGTGCACAGCAATTTGAGCCTGTGTGTCATATTCCAAAGCAGTGCTGTGATGAAGTCTCCATTTCACTGACCAAGAAACTTAGGGCCAGATTTAGACTGTTTCTTTTACATCTTTGGGTGTTTGAAAAGTAGAGGCCCAGCCTTTACTTACAGCAGAATGCTGCAAGGCATGCGAGATGTCTGTGCTGCCAATACAGGGAGGAGGTGGGTGGCTCCAAATAGATCTCAGAAGACCTAAATGTGGTTCCTACCTTTCACCATTGATGCAAAAGGAAACCTCTGATGAGCAAAGCTGAAAAAGCAGAAGTAGAGAGACATGGATTTTCTCAGTCTCACCATGCTTGGGAGCTGTTGCATTGGGAGTCACAGTGGTAAATTTTTTCCTGAGGGAAAGGTGAGAGCTGCTCCCCTGTCACCAGGGGAAGCACAGGAGTATTGCTACAGCATATCCAGAGCTCTCTGGTCTCTGGATGCCAAACCAGGTGGCATTTGTCTTAGTGACATTTGAATGATAATGTCTCAGTATTATTTTCCTATATCGCAACTGTTTGCTGTGCCTGCTGCATTGCCACACTCCATAGGAAAAATCTTTGTAAAAGATGGGTCAGTTGTATTCCAGGAGTGTTAATCTGTCTCAGCAACACCTCTAGTCCACACAGCTCATCACCTGGCTTTTTGGGGCACTCTTGCTTTTTGGCTGCTGCTATTGTACAATGAATGATAAAAAGATTGTAACTATGGGAAGAGGGCAGTGGCTGCCTACAGCAACAGGTACATTTGAAGGATGATGACATGATCAGAAGGAATCAAGTCTACCTAAATCCTTTTTAAATCAGGCTGAAACTCAGTTATGTCCCCCACAGCAATCCATTCCACCTTGGTCTTATCTTTTAGGCACTTTAATTTGTTGGTGGTGGGTTCCTGCCTGTCACTTCATGCTCCATTGCAATCTGCACGTAGGCAGGCATTTCCTTGACTCTACCCAAATCCCTTAAATATACCACGGTTTTCAGACATGGTCAAGTCATGACTCATGCACCATTGTATAGCTAGGCATACAAGTATCATGTGGAAGAACAGACAAACAAAACCTAAATAAAGGTTTGTGGTTAAGGCAATCACCCAAGAGGGAACAGATCTCTGATTTCCAGACCAGGCTTCTCAAACACGAGCATTTTACGTTATACCATCTTTGATTAATAATACCAGCAAACTTGAGAGCAAAGACCAAGCCTTCCCCCCATTTTCTAGCAGAATGCCCTGCACACTTCATGCTTTATCATTAGGAGCTTGGGCGGTTTGTGGTTTTTCTTTTTTAACACGTCCACTTGATAAGAAGGGAAATGTAAACTTTGAAAAGTTATTATATTCCTTTACCTCTGACAGGGTTAATTTTAACAATTAAAAATTAATCATATGAGAAGGAAAAGCTATATCATAGAATAATCAACACAATACTAAATGAAAAATATTGCATTTCTGCATGGTGAAATGGCTTCCTCATGACAAATCAGCATTGCTGTTTTCCTTGGGGGAAATCACTCCATAAGAAAAATATAACATTTAACTACAGAACGATTTACTTTCAAGTTACAAACTGCATGTTTTGTCTTTAAATGAAATGTGAAATAATCCCTGACTGCCTCACAAATACATATATATTTTTTCCTTCAGTTTGTAACACAAAAACTATAACATTTTGGAAATGATACTCTTTTTTTTTTTCTTATGGGTCTATAATAAGAAGAATAGCAAGACACAATTCCATATAGGTATAACTTGAGAAGTTAAGCAGTTTGACACTTTTCAGATTGTTTTATTTTCCCCTGAAACTGATTTTGCAATCAGGTATGTCTTTGCTGTAATCTTGTTTATTTTAGAAAAATGTACATGAAATCCCATTTTCCTGAATATGGTGGAAAATAAGAAACTGGAGACATATATTTCACTTGATAACATTTTACTCTGAGTTCTCTCGTTTGGATTGCTCTCTGACTTATACAATAATTAACTCTCTTGCTTTTCCTGTGTTTTCTTTCTGGTACACACACATGTATACATAGTAATATCAACTCGGGTCATCTATCACCACTTAATCTAAACTTTGAACACAAGTCCTATGAGGAGCGGCTAAGGACTTTGGGCTTGTCTAGTTTGGAGAAAAGGAGGCCGAGGGGCGACCTCATTGCTCTCTACAGCTTCCTGAGGAGGGGAAGTGCAGAGGGAGGTGCTTAGCCCTTCTCCCTGGTATCCAGTGACAGAACACGTGGGAATCATAGAATCACAGAATCATTTTGGTTGGAAATAACCTTTAAGATCATCAAGTCCAACCGTTAACCTAGTACTGCAAAGTCCACCACTGAACCATGTCCCTAAGTACCACATCTACATGTCTTTTAAATACCTCCAGGGATGGTGACTCCACAACCTCCCTGGGCAGCCTGTTCCAATGTTTGATAACTGGACATTAGGAAGCATTTCTTTACCAAGAGGCTGGTCAAACACTGGAACAGGCTTCCCAGAGAGGTGATGGATGCCCCAAGCCTGTCAGTCTTTAAGAGACATTTGGACAATGCCCTTAATAACATGCTTTAACTTTTGGTGAGCCCTGAAGTGGTCAGGCAGTTGGACTAGATGATCGTTGTAGGTCCCTTCCAATTAAAATATTCTATATAAAATTTCCATTGCTGTATGCCATTAGCAAAGCAATCAGAAATTTAACGGTTTCCTTGTTTGGCTTGAATGAAAAAGCTTTTGAAAATCTGCAATTCTATATCTGTTAAAGACCAAACAGTTACAAGCAATTCAGCTTCCTGCATAATAGCTGAATTGTGAATAAAACATTTAATTTAAACTTTTCAGTTGAGATATTTATCTCCCCTATGTTTTTATGGTACTTGGGGCAATGGAAAAGATAGAGACTTGAGTGTGTACAATGCAGATTAATAATAATATCATATTTATGTCATGCTAAGTTTCAGAAAGAAAAGACTCTCACAGGCAAAAATGTATTCTTAAACCTGAAATGTAAAGATATGGGGAGTACTCTAATCCAAAAATCAGAACCTTTTTGAAGAAGCTCAGATATAAACTGTAACTTCATTTTTAGCATCGTGTTGAACTTTTTGGCTTTGGTTGATATCAATAGATGAGCCACTATTATAAATACAGAAGAAGTTTTTCAAAAAAATCTTATAAACAGCCACAGGCAATTTCAAAAGTACAAACCCCAACTGTTTTAATAAAAATGTCTTTGAAGTTTTTCAGCTGTCAGATTTCTTTAATGCTATTCTGAAATTGGATAAAAGTTTGAGGGAGCTGATTTTTCACTCCAGATAAAATTAAAAATCTATTAAGCTGCTTTACAGATCTGATAGCTGAAATAATTAAGTGTCACTAGGCAAAACACAAGTCACATATAAGGTCAGTTAGGAATCTGGGTTTGATGGATCAGACGTGTTCATAATCACTACATGGGCAATCCACTTGACTGAACACTGCATGTGCCTCAGATCCATTAGCGTCACTTCCAGATACTGCAAATATTTTTGGAAGGTTTAAAGACACATAAGCTAGATGTTGTTGAAATGCCTAATGCCACTTGTGGTATTCCTTGTGTTATCTTAGAATCATAGAATCGTTTTGGTTGGAAAGGACCTTTAAGATTATCGAGTCCAACCATTAACCTAACACTACCAAGTCCACCACTAA
This sequence comes from Nyctibius grandis, assembly GCF_013368605.1. Classification (NCBI taxonomy): domain Eukaryota; kingdom Metazoa; phylum Chordata; class Aves; order Nyctibiiformes; family Nyctibiidae; genus Nyctibius; species Nyctibius grandis. Next base: position 87,548,379 of record NC_090659.1, on the reverse strand, counting down.
GCAACATCCCTAAGCACCATCTACACATCTTTTAAATACCTCTAGGGATGGTGACTCAGCCACTTCCCTGGGCAGCCTGTTCAAATGTTTGATAACCCTTTCAGTGAAGAAATTTTTCCTGATATACAATCTAAACCTCCCCTGGTGTAACTTGAGGCTGTTTCCTCTTGTCCTATTGCTTGTTACCTGGAAGAAGAGACCAACACCCTCCTCACTACAACCTCCTTTCAGGTACTTGTAGACAGCAATAAGATCTCCCCTCAGCCTCCTTTTCTACACACTCAAAAACCCCAGCTCCCTCAGCCGCTCCTCATAAGACTTGTGTTCCAGACCCTTCACCAGCTTTGTTGCCCTTCTTTGGACTCGCTCCAGCACTTCAATGTCTGTCTTATAGTGAGGGGCCCAAAACTGAACACAGCATTCGAGGCGTGGCCTCACCAGTGCCGAGTACAGCGGGACGATCACTTCCCTAGTCCTGCTGGCCACAGTATTTCTGATACAAGCCAGGATGCCGTTGGCCTTCTTGCCCACCTGGGCACAGTGCTGGCTCATACTCAGTCAGCCATTGATCAACACCCCCAGGTCCTTTTCCACCACGCAGCTTTCTAGCCACTCTTCCCCAAGCCTGTAGCGTTGCATGGGGTTGTTGTGACCCAGGTGTAGGACCTGACACTTAGCCTTGTTGAACCTTATACAGTTGGTCTTGGCCCATCAATCCAGCCCATCCAGATCCCTCTGCAGAGCCTTCCTACCCTCAAGCAGATCAACACTCCTGCCCAACTTGGTGTCATCTGCAAACTTACTGAGGGTGCACTCAATCCCCTCATCCAGATCATTGATAAAGATATTGAACAGAACTGGCCCCAATACTGAGCCATGGGGAACACCACTTGTGACCAACAACCAACTGGATTTAGCTCCATTCACAACTCTTTGGGCCCGGCCATCCAGCCAGTGTTTTGCCCAGCGAAGCGTACGCCCATCCAAGCCATGAGCAGCCAGTTTCTCCAGGAGAATGCTGTGGGAAACTGCGTCAAAGGCTTTACTAAATTCTAGGTACACAACATGCACAGCTTTTCCCTCGTCCACTAAGCGGGTCACCTTGTCATAGAAGGAGATCAGGCTAGTCAAGCAGGACGTGTCTTTCATAAACCTATGCTGACTGGGCCTGATCGCCTGGTTGTCCTGTACGTGCTGCGTGATGGCACTCAAGGTGATCTGCTCCACAACCTTCCCCAGCATCGAGGTCAGACTGACAGGCCTGTAGTTCCCTGGATCTTCCTTCTGGCCCTTCTTGTAGATGGGCGTCACATTTGCTAACTTCCAGTCCCCTGGGACCTCCCCAGTTAGCCAGGACTGCTGATAAATGATGGAAGGTGTCTTGGTGAACACTTCTGCCAGCTCTCTTACAGTGACATAGCTTATATTAGCTCCAAAGTTCAACCATATTACCTTTATACATATTAATCCCCAAATCTAAGAGCACTGTTTAAATTTATCACTATCTGATGTCTTGAATTGTCAGAATGCCAGGTGAAGCCATGTATGTAATCATCCTCGACTGGAAGAGATAATGCAGAGAGCCTGAGCTGCAGAAAGCTACAGGAAAGTACAGAAGGCTTCCTTAGCTCTGCTTGGCAAGTGTGAAGCTTCAGCAATGTTTCAGGGACTCATGGACAAGTTATTAATGTCATTGTGGTTATGTATTCACATCTTGATAAATGCTAACTTTTGCATACATCTTGCAGATTGAACATGTACAAAGAACAAGAACTATTTTTCAACTGTTATTCAGGGTAATGTGATTCATTTCCACCCCAGCCCTGTAATGAAATATGAGAAATGAGGAAAACTACTGAAGATAACTTTTGAGAAATTAAAAAATTAGAAGGCTTATAGATGTGTCTTTTGCTGGAGTGTCCAGTTTTACTCACAAAATGGCAAGTGAAATCCTTTATTCCCAACTCTTCTACCCCCTGACCCCTTCCGAGTGGTGCAGGAAGAATGGGAGTTGTGGTCAGTCCATAATAGCTCCTCTCTGCTGCTCCTTCCGCCTCACACTTTCCCCCTGCTCCAGCATGGGTCCTTCCATGGGCTGCAGTCTTTCAGGGTAAACCTGCTTCTGTGTGGGCTCTCCAGGGGCTACAGTTCTTGTCAGGAGCGTGCTCCACCATGGTATCATCCAGGTGCTGCAGGGGAATCTCTACTCCAGCACCTGGAGCACCTCTTCTCACTCCTTCTTCTCTCACCTTCATGTCTGCAGGGCTATTTCTCTCTTTTCTACCCTCCTGCTCTGCCTGTCTGGCATTTTCTGGCCTTTCTTAAATATGTTTTCATGGAGGTGAGGCCACCCCTGCATCTCCTGGCTACCAAAAACTTGACACCTGCACCCAATACTATCCGGTCCATGTCGGGCCAGAAAAGATAAAGCACAATCCTATGTAAGCCCAGTAATTAAAAGCCTGGACTGTACAAGGAATAGGATCTCAGGTTAATACTTCTGCAAGAGTTTGGAGACGAAAACTCTCGTATAAATTTTTATGCGAGTGAAGCTACAGGAAGATAGTGCCATTTTGTGGCCATCTGTGTGGTTCTAGTTGTCAAAAAGGTTATAAACTCATGAGGGTGGGGGGATGTGGACACATTGGTTCATGGGGAGTTGGTACTTCTTATACTATGGTACTATAGTTTTATTCACACACATGAGGTTTGGGATTTTTTTTTTTTAAATAAATGAAGACAGAAATTATAGGCAATGAGTGTGTGTCTACCTCTAGTTTTGAGTGGACCTGTAATAAGGATGGGTACTATGGAAACCCAGGAGGAAAGACACCTCAGCCTGTGAGAAAAAAAAAAAGGTGAAGATGTTGGAAACTGGATAAGGAGATGATTACCAGCTGAAGGACTTGCATAAATGCCCATGAGTAAACAATTATTCATGGCCTTTGAAGACAGCCAAAGTCAGAGGTTTGGAACCATATGTTGTTCATTGGAAGAGGGTGTTTCTGCCAGATCAGCAATGACCACTTGTTCAATGTGGGATGGTTGTGATTACACTGTTATTTTTGTCTATTGACTTAAAACAAAATCAGTTTGGAAAATTATTTTAACCAGAAAGGTGGTGGTGCAGAAGTGCCTAAGAGTCAGAATCAGACTGAGGTTTCTTTACCTACCAGGAGAGATTGTCTTTGTTGCTTCTTTGTTGCTTAAGCATTCACTTCTTTTCAGAAGTGATAGTGCCTTGTGAAATCCATGCAACGGTCCTTGCAGAATTAATAGTATTATCCTCCTGCTCCTGTGTGTCAGAGTACACAGCAATAATATTACCCTCACTGAGCATGTGGCAATGGATATCTGCTATGGTTATATTCTACAGAGCAGAAGATAAGATGATTTTAAATTTGTAAGCTATCTGCCAGGTTGCAGAATTTAATTTGCAGGACCAAACTTCCGCAATATTGTGTTTATATTGCAGTGTCATTTACTGTTTAATAGAAACATTCACAATGCCCTAGTTCCATCTGTTATAAATAGTGAAGGCTGATAAACACTATGAAAACACAAGATGCAGCTTTCTGGCAAATTATGTTTAGTACAGCCCCCAAACATGAAGCATGATTTATAACATTTGCATCTCTCTTTTTTTTTTTTTTTTTCTGTTACTCTACAGTAATTACTTTAGAGCTTTAAGCAGATATATAAATAATACTCAGTTTTACACTAAATTGTTGTTTGAGAAGACAGGGACAAGTATATGCACACACACACACACGTTTCACACCCGCAGTTGTACTGCAGTTACAAATCTTGTAATGGCTGCAGAATTTTGATATAACTGCTTGCAAGTACATTTTTTATCAGACAAATACAGTTGAAAGGCAAGACCACACACTATTATTCATTGTATGAACAAAATTCTGTTTTCGATTAAGAAAATGGTGACGAGTAGCAATAGACTTGCAAATGCTTCTCTGATGAAACTACTGCTGTTCCCTGCTCTCAGGAGAAAGGGAGAAATTGTGTAGCAACAGGGGGAGTGAGTCACTGAACAACGCTGTTTGTTAGTTAGAAGGTGTGGGTGAGGTGTGGTAGCAAAAGAAGGTTCCTGGTAATGCTGTTTGGGCATGATCACTTTATCATCTGACAAGACTGAAAAACAAATTATTCTACACAGTTAAACTAAAACAAGCTTTCAATCTGAAATACCTGAGACAGTCTACAGAAACACTTGAAAAGACAGAGTTTAACTACGTTTACGTCTTCTTTTCCTCAAGCTGTATGCGAGCAGGTGAATCACGCGTCCACTCAAAAAGTGAAAGAAAGATTTTTTTCATTTGTTTTGTTTTTGAAGCAGATATATTTCAAAGGAATTAACTCGACAAGCCTCACCATAGTCACTGCTGACAGTCTTTAAGGTTAGTGGATATTTCTTCCTCTGCAGAAAATGTTTGTTTTTCCAGTCGTGTTGCCCGACTTTGACTTAACTGTAACCTTTCCAGGACATATCCACACCATTTAAATCCCCCTGGTTGTGTAAGCAGATCATGTTATAGACTGGACTTTTTGAAAGCTAAGCCAAACCACTTGCTTTTGGAAACAGAAGGTGTAAAAAGCTCTGAGATGAGTTTTGCGCATCCATCTCCTCAATTATATTTGATCTTGGAGTAATTAGCAGTAGGAGACATACTCTTTAAGGCAAAAGGTATATTACAGAAAACAACTGCTTCCCAGGCTGTCACCCCAGTGCAAGGCACTTCTTCCATATGCACAGCCTTAGCTGAGCAACACACAATGCTCATACATTCATGGTTTCATCTTCTGTTTTCCCCAGTGTTTTAAGTATTGAATTCTGAAGTCTTCTCCTGATAATATAGGGACGTGACTTTGATGTGAGCCTCAAACTGGAGAGGAAAATGGGGAGGAAAATGCATATATTTACAACACACTGGCCAATGTAGCTATAGTTTAATCCATTAACATGTTTATTTCTGACTTTTTGCTGCAATATGGTATGTTTGGTTTCTGCAATAAAAGTACAGCGTTTTAGGTATATCAAGTCAGAACATATAACCAAAAGTGACCTTAATCTGGAATACAGTGAAGTGTCAAGTGAAAGGATTTCCATCAGAAAGACAGAAACTTACAGAAAAGGCATGTCCCTTATCCCTCTGGCTATTATTTTCTTATATCCTGGAATTTTTAAATGTGCACACTTCTCATTCTTTGTTTGTGACCTTTCTCTTAAGGACAGGCATTTTCTTATCTTTTTCTTCCTGGAGTCAAGTTAATTTAATTTACTGATCATATCAAAGGCCTAATTCTTATGTACGTGTGTTTCACTGGATTAGTTTAACTGGGCGTAAAAGAATGTTAAGTAAAGATAATAGGATGATTTGTTTGAACACAACAGGTACAAATTAAGTTGTTAACTGTATTATATAAATTGCATTGCTTATCATGTCTGATAAGCAAGCTCAATAACATTTAGCTTTGGCGCATTTGTAGTTTCGTCAAGAACATAACTTTTCATACCGATTTTTAGTTGCAATGAAAGCAAAAAAGAAGGCTCCTGATTCAGAAACTGGTTTTGGCTGTGCTTCCTTTTCCTCTCAACCATCTGCCCTCCACCTGCTGTGGGGAGAAGTCAGTGTTTTATGCAGCAGCTACCACTACATTGCTGGAAATTACAGCATGGTCTCCTGTGAGGAACTAAAACTGGTCTATTGCGAAGAACTGAAATTGATGCTAGTTTACCATACCAGGTTGTGGTGTAAAGCAAAGTAGTTCAGTTCATACAGGAAAGACAGGGAGATCCAAGAGAAGTACGAGGGAAGGATGAGATGGACATTCAGCTCTTGTCCTCAGAATAGCCTTTTGTTTGTATGAATCAGCACCCTGTTAAAAATCCCTGTTCGTGTCAGGTATCATGTAAGGTCTGCAGAGAAAGGTCTGCATTTCAAGCCTAAATTACAGCATCACTTCAGTCCCACCATTGAATAAGGCCAGTAGAGCTAATTAATTAGTCATAGAGTCAAGAGTCATTTAGACTGGAAGAAACCTCTCTCTGGAGGGAACCTGATCCAATCCACCATTCAGAGTAGGTCTCACAGGTTGCCCACGTCATCCAGTCGAGTTTTGAATATTTCTAAGGGTGGAGATTCCTCAGCCTCCCTGGGCAACCTGTGGCTGCCTACTCTCAATAGGAGTAATTTTTTTTCTCTTAATATTTTATCAGAATTTCCTTTGTAGCAGTTCGTGCTCTCTCCATCTCATGCTTTCACTGTGTACCCTCAAGGAGAATCCAGCTTCATCTCCTCTATACCCCCCCATAGGGATTTGTAGACAACAACTCACTCCAGCCTTCTCAAGGCTTAACTCAGTTCATTTAAGCTTCTCCTCATAAGTCATGTACTTCAGGTCCTAATCACCCAGAGGAGATAAACAGCTTATCTAAACTTGAACATTAAACACTATATAGCATTCAGCTCTTGGAATTCAAGTCCTAGACATATAGCAAACTTATCTTTGTGTTCAGGAGACAGAGGAGCCAAAACAAATTACAAGATTTATCCTAGATGCATGTCAATTGGCAGGATGGCCTAATATCTAAAGTGTTTGAATTAATTGCTGTGATTCTTAGATAAATTAACAAGAAAACTGAAAGGTGTATTTGTATGCTTATATATGGCATTAGTGCAGAGATGAGTAAGAAATATAATGTTATTTTCTTCTATCTAGTCTTCAAAAATATACAGCAAATACTTGTAGCTTTCTTCTGTTTTTTTTTTAACTTGCTAAAGTTTGGAAATCATACCTTAAAGCCAGAAGATAAGTTAATGAGTATTATTTAATAAGTTTAGCCATCAGGAAAGTCAGTGGTTATTTGATCATAGTCTATTAGTATGTACACTGGGATCAGACTTAGATCAGAGAACGGTGGAATCAGTGAGACAACATATAAAAGTTCTGTAGTTGGAAGACAAACATATCAATTCAAGCTAAAATAATGTACATCATTTTACCACGATGGCAATTTACAATCAAAACAACTTACCTTGGCAATTAATGAATTTATCACTATGTGAAGCCTTTAAGTTATGACTGTGTGTCTTTCTAAGAGACATCCTCCAGCTCAGTCAGAAATTATAGGTCAGGAATTACTAGGTGAGGTATTGTGACCTCTATTATGCAAAAGCTCAGAGTAAATTTTCTGCATAGTTATCTCTGTTTTTAACTCTGTGGATCTACAAAGTAGAACCAGAGTGATGTGCTACATGGTCATTCCCCAGTGGCTGCCTGGACTGGAAAAAATGCCTTACTTCTGTGTCACATAGTACCATGATCTCTGTTTTCCAAATTTCTAATCACCTGCATTCATTTTTTGCAACACCCATGCCAAAAGAGGGCAGGAGGAAAATATGCTCTTTTTTTTTTTTTTTTTTGGACATAAGTTAGACTGTCTTCCTTTGGTATTTAAAGCTCAGATTGTATCTCCTATTATAAACAACCAGATTTTTTAGGGAAATTTCTGACCACTAAGCATAATGAAAATGAAACCCATTAAATAATCTAGGTGGATTAAAATCCCTAATAACATCTCACTTTCAGATCCTTTGAACTTACATTTTGTTTCTTGAATATACTGCATATGAAATTCTATAAAACAAACAAAAACCAAACAAAACTAATGCATATAACTTGAGAGAGAACAGAGAAGACTGTTCTAAACCCAGGAAATAATTTGTCTCTCTCCTTTTGGCTACATGTGGAAGTTGAGAAACATTTATATCACCCAAGGAAGCTATTAAGATAATTATGAGCTAAAATCTCTGCACTTCATCTTTCTGTGATGTTCCTAGACAGTAAAGCATGAGGCTTCAATTTTCTGTGATTTCCTCTGGAAAGCCCTCTCTTCTTCACTGGGACTCCTCCTGCTTTGCAGGACTGGGCTCTTCATCGCTGGAGCTATTCCATCGCTTCTGTAGTAGCAGCATACCATGCGCATCCCTCAGCCTCCTTACACAACAGATTGCAGTAAATCTTCAATTTAATATCCTAAAACCTTTTTTATGAAGCATAGAAATAAGCTTTCCTTCAGTAAGTGATACATCCTCAGCTTTCCAAAAGCACAACCTAACCTGAGAAACCGAAAATAAATTGTATGCGTGTTCTATAGAAATCCTCTAAACAAATAAAATGGAGAGACATTTTATAGCAGTAATAATTTCTTACTTGCGAGTGTTTCAGAAGACTCCCACAGCAGCAGCTGTTAAGGAAGTATCCATCTGTTCTTGTTTCTCTGAACAGAAGTATATTGAATAGATGGAGTTTCTAAATGTTCAGGGTTGTCATTAACATGGGTAGCTGTGATCGTCACTTAAGGCATTCCTGATATTGAAATTAAAATGAAGACTATCTCTGGTTCTATCACAATTTGAGAATGCGAAAAATGGTTCCCTGAAGAAACATCCTGTCAACCGAATATTTTTAAAATTATCTTCTGAAAACCACTTCAGTATTCCTGTGACTGAGCTGGAAATGCTGTATCAGCAGCATTACTGTTCTCTGAAAATATGGATCAAAACCCAGCTGTTGCAGATATGTTAACTGGTGAATAAAGTCCAGAGATCTGAAGCCTTTATACTGCACTTGAAACTTATGTTTCTATTCAAATATTGAAGGCTTTTCAGCTTTCTTCTCCATTGCAAAAAGTTCTTTGAGTCACTTCTAAGCAAGGCTTCAGAGTCCCTAAACTGGAGTGCTATAGTATAAAGACCAGAGGACTGGAGCTTCATCGATGCAGCAGTGGAATCAGCATGAGAAAGGAGAGATGAACACAAGCTGAGAAACACAACACATCAGTGTTTTCAGAAGTGAAACAGAAAATGTATGGGGCAATCGTATGAATGAATCTACGAAACATCTGTGAAACTCCTACACACTCCAGGGTGGTTTTACACCTTAAATATTTATATTTAAGCTACAACATTGTCGTACATTCAGATCAGAAATGCATCTTGGCAAGCATTGTTAAGAATGAAAATTCCCTCTTTTCTCTTTAGCATTGTACTCCACTAGACAGGAGGGAACAAAACAAAGGTTTTTACATGTAGCATATATAACAATTATAATATCTTTAGAATTAAAGCTAAAATAATACCAACTGAGGTATTAAGGCTTCGTATTAGTTTGTGATTTGCAATGACTGGTAGCTTTCATCCAAAACACTGCTAGCACTACCTTGCTGAAATGCCAAAGTTTGATCTGTCCATTATGTTTTCACTTTTATTTCTATATTCCTCCGATTCTTTGTCCTCTCACGAAGGCATGATGTTTTAAGTCCTATGGAACATTTTGCTATTTGTTATGTGAATGACTTGGTCTGGACACATGGTAGCCAAATATTCTCATTCCATGACGGAGTAGTTCCAGCATTGTCAACCACAACTGTTTACAGCTGAATCTATCTGCAAAGCTTCAGGAACTTAACTTTGCAACCATCAGTTAAAAAATAATAATGCAGAGCTTCGCATCTTCCAAAGAATCCTCTCAAACAAGTAAAAGCTGGCTAGCCTCCAGCCTTAAATGCAGTTATAAATATAAAACTTATACTGGCTTTTTGTGGTTTATAGGCTATTTTCTTTTTTTGTTTGTTAACTGAGATTTTTAGATCTACAAAAATGTGAGTAGAGGAAACTGGGTTTTTTAGCAATTTTGCAGATGATACTGGTAAAATTACAAGAATAGCATTTTTACTGAGGGAAAACAAGACAACAAACAAAAAGATCCCACCCTACCATGATCTGGACAACAGAGTATGTGATATACTAATTTGTTTGATAGAAAAGTATAGATTGTGTGCTAGGATTGTTTCGGCAGTAGGCATTTTGCTAAGCCACCTGCCAGGTTAAGCCACTCTAATAATGTAACCATGGTAATACTGCTGGCGTCAGCGTGAAAGACTGATTTGTGCAGCCAGTAAAGATTGGGCACCTTAATGCATTAGCTGGAGCTGTTAGGAAATGTTTGGAAATAAATATGTAAAATAGGTATAAAAGGTTCTCTTAGATTGTTTAGTGTTTTGCTTTGGGCAATATTTGTTAACAGCAGGCTGCCCTTTTTATAGGGCTAAGCGAATGTGGTTGTGAGCACTGAAATAGATAACAAACTGCTGGTAGATTCTGCTCTGCTGCTTTGCTTTTTGTGCTTTGACGGAAAACAACTGTTTCATTTTTAGCAATAAAAGTGTGTTAGCCATGCCTGTGTATCTGCTGATGTAAACCTGAGACTTACAGCAGTAATTGCAGAAAATCTGGAAACAGACAAACCCAGCAAAACTCGAAAGATTTAACTAGGCTCTGTAAAAATGGTCAGTGAGTTGGTCAAGGTGTTGCCACTACATTTTATCCCTCTTCTCCCCATCCCTCTGTTGTTTTCCATATGCTTTTCACCCCCACACATTTCCTGTCCCTCTCACATTTGCCTTTCATATGCCCCTCAGTTATGTGTTATCCTCACACCTCTAATTTGCGGCTACACTGCTCCACAAATAATGGGTTTGTTTTTTTCCAGAGAGGCAATGATCTGATGATATACTGTCTGTATCCAGCATCAGTGCTGACTTAATTAATTTCTACCCCTATGTCAACACAAGTGGTGCAGGACTGTAATGTGAATCAGATAATACAAAAAGAGATTCACTTTAAAGTAAACACCTCGGCACCTCTTCTCTCCAACTTCCCTTTTTTCAGCCAGGCACCTGGTTCACACAGTAGCCCCACAAGCATAAGCAAATGTAAACAGAATTAAAGGAATGTCTTAGTCAATTTTATAGAGGGTGGAACAGAGTACTGATTATTTCAGATTTTGTGGCCAGAAAAGGGAAAATTATAAACTTATATAATCAGTATTCACTCTCCGTGCCAAAAGGCAATTTGTATAAGAAGAAAAAAGGGAGTCCTTAATGACCTCTCTGTATGTTATGTTTACTTTGGTTTGCTTACTAGCAGCAATATTTGATGTATTACTGTTTCATGGCAAGAAACGATTTTAATTCATTGCATCTTATTTTACTGGTCTGTATTCCCGTTGACACAGGTAGCCCAAATTGTTGCTCTATGCTGTGGCCCAGTTCTTGCCAACTTTTCTTTAATCTCTCAATTTTTTGTTGTCTTCCTCTAGAACTTTTTCTTCTGATCTCTCATTTCTCTCTTTTTTCCCCTTTTGCTCATTTTTCATGGTGAGTGCTAGTTCTCAATGGTTCACTAATTTGCCAGACAGCACTGTGCTTTCTGGAGCATATTTGTGTCCCCCAGGCTGTCAACTGTTGGATTCTGCATAGAGTAGTTGCTGAATTAGCACGTGTATTTGCTTCTGAACTGAATCAGGAATTTTTTGTAGGCTTTGGGAAAAGTGAGCTTATGCTTTTGTAGTGAATTAAGGGAGTTACAGCTTTTAAAACAATTGTGGCAGCGGGAGTCCACTTGTGGATTTGGGGCTATGCAGCTTTTCCACTCTCTGAATCTCTTCCCTTCGCTCTTATGCCCCATTGTTGTATGGACTCCATTTGAAATATCTTAGACACTCAGGATAAATACCCAAGCCAGGGAAGTTCAAAGTCTATACGTGCAAATAATGAGAAGTTGCTCAGGGCTCTAGCATTTCTGTTTCTTTTCATTCTTCATCTTTGAGCACAGCAGAATTTAACCTAAAAGTTAGCTGAAACATGTAGTTGGAAAAAGAATATTTTGCTTTTAATAACTTAAACTATGTAAGGCTGCTGTATGATTCTATAATTCTGTAATTCCCTTCATAATTCTGCTCTTACTCAGAATATAGGGCCCAATTCTCTATTGAAAGAAGATTAAAAACCTACTATGATGATCTGCCAATTCTTTCACATTCTTTTGATTTCTTGTGTTTTGCTAACAGGCAGAAAACAAGGAGCACTGAGGACAGAATAATAACTAAAATCAATAGAGACAGAAAAGATACATAAATAAAAGAATCAGAAGAGAAAAGAACTGAATCATTCATAACTGAAGGTCAGCAAATAGCATGCCCAGTTATTGCATTCGATTGTTAGAAGTGTTGATTATGCTGCTTCTTGAAAGTTCTTAAGAAAATTAGTAGTTTTCCAAACTGCCCTGGTTTGGGTCTGCAGACTAAAAAGGAAAAGCAGTGGTAGGCAAAAGCTTCCACATCTGAATAGGAAAGACGCATGACACAGTATGTTTTCACTGCCAGGAAGTAACACAGAAACATTCTTGTCTGTTTAGTGTGCATTCAATCACGGATAGAAAGTCAACTGCTTAGCTGAAGCCTGGCACAGATTTCCAATAACTTGCTTTTCCTCAAGCACAAACATACAACAGCACCTGAGGAAAAGTACAGAGTGAATCTTTTATGATCTGAAAATAATCTTTTTAGATTTCCATGAGAAAACAGTATTTATTTATTTGGTCTTTTTCTCCCACTTTGCAGTTAAGTGAAGAGCTGACACAGATTGCTGGATCATTTATGCCCCAAACTGCTCATATAGAGATGACATCTTCTGGTATTGTGGATATACAAAATTAAAACTTTATGGTTTCAATAGTAATAATAGCAAAACCAATATACAACCAATACAAAACCAATTAAAACTTTATGGTTTCAATAGTAATAATAGCAAAACCAATATACAGAGTTACTACACAGCCATGTACATTGCTGCATAATAGGTAGTCACTGTTGTGTTGCGCAGCTGTGCTCTCGAATCTAATCTATGTTTATAGTTAAGGTCATGTTCTGCTCGTGTACTATGCAGGATGATGGTGTCTATGCCTGCATTGCTCTGATGGGTTGATCTATGGGCTTGTCATCTGCAGTGTCTTGGGTGTTGCTGCCCAACCCTAGAGGAACGGGCTTACCTTTAACAGGGACATCCGTTGGGCTGGACAGGCAACTCTAAGGTGTTGCATCCATGCCCACACTGCAGGCATTTTATGTCACCCTGGGAGCTACCTGACACTGTGTGAGGTGCCTTCTTGCACAACACCTATCCCAAAAGGCCTTTAGCACATCTGGGAAGACCCTCCAAGTGCTTTCCCTAACTTGTCTACTCCATATATATGCCATGATTTCACCATGCAGCCCGTCATGAGCAGTTCTGTCCAGCAGCATCCATTAGTAATGATCTTCATTTCACCGAGACAAACTATGACAAATTCAGCTTGAAAGGCAGGAGAAGCATGAGGGAAGCAGAAGTCTGCAGGGAGCACCAGGCATTCCCTACCTGGTCTCCTTCTATGTGAGGGCACTGTTGCTGTCTTGTACATTGAGTGACTGTACAGATAGCAGTTGGCCTTCAGCAGTGTCTCCACTGTTACTGAGTTTTCTTCAGTTACATTGTGTGTATTGATTTTGTACATGAACTGACTGCCAGTGGGACTCTAATTTCTCCACGTAACAGACCACGTTGGTAGCTCTGGGGTAGGAGCTCTCAGGAAGCAGCAAGCATGCGCCGCCCTACAAGGGAACAAAGCCAGGAGCTGAGGGCAACAGCAAGGCAGGTAGGGCAATGATCCCACCCACGTGGGCGCAATACCACGGTACCTGAGCAGGTACCATGCTGTTGAGCAGGCTCAGACAATATTCAAGATTACTAGACATGTCTGCAGTGATGAAGCAGGTGTAAGGTCAAGCCAGCAAGTCAAATCGGTGGTTCAGGATCAGCAAGGCACAGGGCCAGGCACAGACATACCTCAGACAACTCTCAAGGATCGAGGCCTGAGCTTCAACGCAGTTCCCAAGTAAAGGGCAGGAGGCCCCCATGAGGCTTCCCATAACTCCTTCTTACAGAGCTCTTTCCCCAGCAGCCTGATCTGAGGCTACAGCTGCACCAAATCAGAGCTGGGCTGGAGCACAGGCAGCCAGACGCCAAGGATGGGGGAAGTGGCTGCAAAGCCTCTTGGTGCACTCAGAGCCCTGACAGCAGCATGCTTATTTCCAGATTTCCATCCAGTCCAGAAGGTATCAGTCTCTTAAAAGTAATCTTGTTAGAGACGAGGCACAGCTGTTCAGAGCTGGGATGTTTACTGCAGCCCAGTGAAAGTCTGCAGAGCCATATGCCGTTTGATCCTCTGCTCCCTGGCTATTTACCAGCTCATTGTCCAGAGGACCAGTAGGTTGAGCTGTGCCAGAATCACTGACAAACACAAGCCTTTCTGCTGGCCCTCGAGGGGGCCCGCCAGCATCATAATTAGATGAGATTACATTCTGCTGTAGTTTGTGATCCGTTGTACCCTACTGATCATTGCAGTGGTTCATCTGTGCTAACTTTCAGATCTGAACTGTCCACCTTTTGACAAGCAGCCGCGCAGACCTGTCAATAGCATCATCATGCCATATATAAATGCTGCTATCCTGACAGCCACAGTGCCTCGGGAATTGTCTTTTGACAGCAGTGATGGTGTCTTTGAGACTGACATGATGCCAGCATGACCTATACTTTCAAGATCGCCACGGCCTGCCATGCGTTTTGTGATTTGCAGGAGAAAGTGGGGAGTGTGGTCAAACTGAAGGGTTCCAGAAGCAGGTAGTCAGATGACAAAATCAATTAAAGCAGCCTGAGAAAAATGTTAACTTGGCCTCAGTGGAAGTTATCTCTCCTTGCAACATCACCTTAACTACACAGTCTGTGGCTATAGGTAGTGGTATTATGTCCAAGACTTCATAATTCTTAACAATTTCCAGGCTTCAAAATGCTCCTCCTGTTTTTCTCTTTCCTTCATCCTGCTCCTTTCCAAACTTCCCTCTTTCTCCCCCCCCCAGCTATTAAAAATTCATTACTTCTGTAATTTTCCTTTCTTCTCTTTACTCTGTGAAAAGTCAATTCCTTCTCCAGATGCTGTAACAGATGCCAGCTGTTTGATTGCCTTCAGACACAACAGGTCAGGTTTGGTCCCTCACCCCCAGCAAACACCTCCCCAGTGTGAAACACTTGTAATAACCAGCCCTCCTTGCTCTTTGTCTACGGTTTAAGGAAGTTCATTACAGAAGAAGGATAAGGAGAAAGACTGAGTGCTGACTACTGTCCTCTCACTTCAGATGAAACAGAAAACATTCCCAAGCAGCCCTGCGTATTTTGAAGCGCAGCAACAATAGATGCAGTGAAGCTGATCCTTCTGACTGCAGCCAAACCACATCGCGATCTGGTCCACCACAGGACACAGAGATAGTCACTTTTGTTGAAACCTGTTCTGGTTTGGACTAGGACAGACTTCTCAGTTAAGTTTCTTTTAAGTGACTTTACTTTCTGAAGTTGACTACACCGCTTGCTGCCATGGAAACTAGGGTCCCTGCTGGGCCTCTTTGTTCCACAAAGGAAAGGACCATAAAAGTGTTGCTCTTGCTGGGAGGGGCAGACAGGACAGGTGACCCAAAGGCAGACAGGACAGGTGACCCAAACCTGACCAACGAGGTATTCCCTCCCACCCACATCATACTCAGTATAAAGCTGGGAGACCACAAGGGTCATACTCTTTTCCCCTATGGCCGACATCCTGGGAGGACTCCGCCCATGCTCCTGGCTTCACTCCTGAACCCGGTTCCCACCTGCTGCCGCGTGTGCTTCGGGACTGCCCAGCGCCTGCCCTGCAGCATCAGCAGTGATCATCATCAGGTGACCTCAGCAGCAGTTTTGTATATAGTTTATTATTTATTATACTCTTTTTCATTGTTACTGTTTATTAAAACTATTTTAACTTTCCAACCCATAAGTCTCTCTCCCTTTTCTCTTTTTCTTTTCCCCTTTGGGGAAGGAAAGGATTAGTAAGACTGTCTGTCATCCGCCCAGCCTTAAACAGCGACAAAACCCCAGTACACTCCTAGAAATACAGTGACCAGAAGTGAAGGTCCTTTACCTTTAGTGCCTGATTACTTTGGGCTACAAATCCAGGGTAGGAATCACCTGCTCTTGCATTCAGTGAGAGGACCAGTTATCTTCAGATAATGTAATGAAGAAAGCGTATTCCATAAAAGATGACATAAAAACTAAGACCAAAACAGTATTCTTGTCCTTGTGGGGGCCTCCCGTCAAACCTGGTGTTCAGGGTCTCCATCCCACTGTTGTTGGTTTCAGCACACCAAGTTGGGGTGCATGATACCGTAACTCACAAGTGTTATGGGTTTCTGCTCTTGCCCATTTCAGGCAGGTGCAGTCAACAGAGTTTCAGCTCCCCAGTTCTGTGAGCCTGCTGCTGAATCAAGGTGATTGGGGATGAAGTTGGCAGGAGATCAAGGCAACCAGGATGAATCAAGGCACAGGTGGGAACCTGTAGGGCTGCTGCAAAAATCTGGCTGTCCAGCTTTTGCTGTCTTGCCCTGTGCACTAGTTCTGTTTGTTCTCTGCCTCATCAGTGCCCTAATGGAAGTGTTCAAACAGATCAAACATTTCAGGTACTTACAATAACAGAGCATTGTGGAAATAACCTCTTTGTCACAGATTAAGTTGTCCCAGGTCACACAGGCAGCAGTCATGAACTGCATTTTAGGCACATCTCTACATGCCTATCATTACCTGGTATTCCAGAGGAGGGGCTGCCTCCCTCAGTCACTGGATGACATGGTGGATTTTGTGAAGAAGTCACAGGATCCAGTTATTCTTCGCTAAAATAAACAACAGGAGCTAGCTGCTACCTATATACTATTTCTGCTCCTAGCCTCTTACATTTCTAATTAATAAGGCAGATAAATACAGGATATGCAAGCAAAGTGATAGTCATACAGAATTAAGTACTCTAAACTTTGTTGGTTAATAATCTGAATGTAATAGAAAAACAAGTTGTACTCCATAATTAAATATGGCTTAAAGGCAGAGCACAGATGAGGGGTTCTTATTACCTACTTTGGTCTTACATTACATTTTTGTACACTGTTGCATACCTGCAGTTAGTGTGCCTAAGATGACATATTAAGCAATCTTTCCCCATCTACTCTCTCTACCTTTTTATATAGCCATATCATACTTGGAAAATATATAATATCTAAAAGGTTGTCTACATTTAGCCCACTCCCAGGGCTAAACAATAAGCATATATAATATCTAAAAGGTTGTCTACATTTAGCCCACACCCAGGGCTAAACAATAAGCAGTTTTTTTCTCACCCAATGTCCCTTCCCCAACCAAGGAAGGGAATTGGGAAAAGGAGGGAGACTCATGGGTTAAATTTAAACAGATTTAATAAAATAAAGAAACCAACATCAATGGTAATACAAACACTCAAAATTATACTTAGCCCACATGGTTGCAGCAAGTTGCTCCAGGAATAGCAATCATTGGGAATGCAAAAGAGGGAGGGGAGGAGAGCAACAAAACAAAACAAGCCAATCCAATCAAACAACAACAACAAAAAAAAAAAGCCCCCACCCCTCCTGTCAGGTTCAGAATCAAGCTCATCGCCTACCGCAGTGAAACCAGAGCTTCAACAGTTGCCTGGCCCTTGGCCCTTGACAGCAACCCCAAGTACATCCAATGCAGTCAGTCCCACGTGGGACCCACCTTTGAATCACATGGTATGTTTTACCTGCCTGCAGGTAAATCACCCCCAAACCCTGACCGCAAATAAAATAGATCCGAGATCCCTGAGTTCGGACAAAGCACAACTGAGGCATGGTATCGATAAACTTAACCTTTGGCTTTATTGATTCCAACGATAGGGCAACTTCTTAAGATAAAGTGAAAGAGAGAGAGAGAGAGAGAAATAAAAGCAAGAGGGAGAAAGAGATCAGTCAGAGGGAAAGAATAGTCACCACCCTGGATCCTGCAGCATCCCATGGGTCCTCTGTTGATTCTCAGCAGTTGGTGGTGGGTGGACACATGGTGCAACAAGATGGTTCCTTTTTATAGGGAATTTTTGCACAGTCATGCTGATGTAGAACTGCCAGTTCTACCCACCCAAAGGTGTGGTGATCATGTTACCACCAGTCACAGTCCCAAGGGCATGACATGTCCGGTTCCCACACCGTAGGATTGGCCCATCACCAGGCTGTTGCCCGATAATGAAACAATTGTATTCATTTAAGATCTTACTAGAACCTAAATAGCTTCATGTGTAGCACTTTGAAGATGTAAAGTACTAGATACAGGTTTTTTCTTTGAAGAAGATCAATACAGATAATTCTCTAGTTTTCCTTGAAAGCTGAAATCGTTTGTAAAAGATGTCCTAGAGCAAGCTGTTAAATCTCATGCCCTGTTTTTAGGTGATTCAGAATGCTGTTACTGTTAAGCCTGTTTCTGCGTAAAACACTGAGAAACCCATCTTCAGAGACAAATCATGGATAAATGTGTTGCTCATCAGACCTGTTTACAGGTTAATACAGAAGCAGAACTGTCCTGTTCTCAGGGCTTGGAGCACATCCCCTTCTAGGAGATTAGATGGCTGAGTGAAGGAGTTTATCTGGCCAAGTCCAACGTCATCTTCATCGCCAGTGAGAGCTGTTGTGAAGGAGGTAAAAGTGAGGCCCTGACTTTGCTTTCCATGGGAATTACTTTTAAGCAGTGGCTGTACCACCAGCCCCTGCCTGGGCTACATCACAGCCCTGTCACAGCTACATCTGTGCTCAGGCTTGTACCTCCTCCATCCTGACCTGGACTCAGACCTGCTTTCCTGGCTGAGCTCAGCCCTGTCTTGTCCTGGTGGCCATGCTGGGTGATCACCAGGCTGTGTCTGACCCTGCCTACCGTCTCTGGCTCTGATCCTGACCAGGACTTGCTGCTCCACATCCTGGATCCTTATGCTGAGGTTACCGCTCCTGCCTGCCATGTTACCACGCTCCACTCCTGGCTTGCCTTCCCTCGAGAAGTAGCCGGCCCTTGTTGCTCCATGTCACTTCTCTGATTCATTTGGAGAATAACTGCTTGAGGCATTTCTTAAAATTTAACATAGCTGATTCACACGGAGCATTTTTAAATAGGACAGTCAACCAGTCACGCATGGGGGTGCATTTGTGCAAACCATCACAATGATTAAAAATTACTCTTTTTTTTTTGGCTGGTATTGACATCTTTCAAAGATACTACAAAAAGTGACCATGTACAATAAATTATCCTGAAGCTACATATGAAATTTAGCAGCGTTAGTTGTTCCTCACAGACCTTGTCTTTTAACCTCACACTTTTCCATGGCTAACATTTTGAAACAGATGCTTGGAAAGAGAAATTGGAATGAGCCTTTCAACTTCAGTGAAGTATAACAAACTAGATTATGGTTTGGACAGAAGAAGACCATGTGAATTTTGGGAACAGTGATGCACTGATTCATCTTGAGTAACATGTATTTTTCAGAGAAAGCTACGGAGGCACAGAGCCCCTTACAGGTGTGCTGGAGTCTAGGCTCAGTCCCTGTATAGTCCCAGGTACTCTGATGCTCATTAGCTTCAGCAATGTCGTTTATTCTAAAGGTGATGAATATGGAGATCTGCTCTAAGAATGTTTTATCATCAACAGTTGGTACAGAGGCTCTTATCCCTCCAATTTGTGGCTTTCTGACTGCTTGGCAGGCATTGTATCACCTTCTGTTTTACTGTGGAGCTAATTATTTACCTCACTGCAGCACAGCTAACACAGCTAGAAACAGTAGAGTTTGGGCAGTACCCTCCGTGAGCAGAGAAAACGTGTCCTAATGGGGACTTCTCACGTCCAAAAGGACGTGGGTGTGTATCTCTGTCTCTCAGCTTACATATAATGAATTTGTTAGAACAGATGCCTGCAGACCTTTAAGGACAGCACGGGGTACTACATTTTCTTTATTGATGGTGTCTTGTGCCATGCAGTGCAACAGCTAGCCATATGCTGGCGTAAATTGCTGGTATAATTGCCTGGTGATTTCGATGAAGATTTAAGTAAGCAAAAGCTTCCATGTCTTAAACTAACACAAGGTAAAGCATAAAAGTCCGTAATTCTCATTATCTTCTCCTAGGTCATACTCCATCCCTTACTAATTGTCTCTACAGCACCTCTTTTTGAGTTATAATAATGTTTACAACCTTTTCTTGATAATCTAATGTGCAGACAGGTCAGACTCCAAATGCAAGGTGCTTTATTACCACTTCTTTTGCATAATAAGTGTCTGAACTAGCACTACACTTCCACCTATCTGCTGGTGCTTTTCCATGTCAGCAGCTGCCACGGTTAAGTGTGCAACAAGGGTGTGACTTGGCTACTAACATTTCAGTGTGGCTCTTCTGCTTAACTTTATGGTATTTCTCAGCGCTAATTTAAGAGCCTTTTTAGTACAGACATACAGTAGGTGTATTTCACAGCTCTTATGTTAGTTCACCTTGACATTATTCCTTTGGAAACTCTTGTCACGATATGGGACTGCACAACCTTTGAAAATCCAAACAAGTGATATGGTTATTCAATCCATGTACTGTACTGCTGGCTGGGTTGGCTCAGGTTACTGAACTCTGTGTCGCTGGCTCTGGTGATTGTTCTCTATGAGCTTGCATCAAAAATGCATTGTAGCACTTTCCCAGTTAATAATGCTCCCTCTGCTGATTTTTTTTTTTTAATGACCAGCACAAGGATTAGAACTTCCCTGAGTGTGATACTCGTTGTTTTGAGATTTTGCTGGCAGAGATCGCATACGTCAGTCTTCTAAGTGGACATTTATTATTTTAGGGCTAGAGTATATTCTTTCTGTTAAGACTCCAGATCAGAAAAGCTTCAAGGGTTATTATATGTGTAATGTAAGAGATTTCTCAGATTAATCTGAACAATACAGATTTTGTTTCCTTCTTCCGTGTCAAGCTTTTCATAAATATTGATCTTGAAAAGATTTGTAACTTCTTGAAAAACAGCAGCCACACAGGACACCATACACACTGGTGACAAAACCTTTGTCCGAGTATAAAATCTATACAATACAAAAGAGAAGACAAGGAATGAACAGACCATAGTAAAAAAAAAAAAAAAAAAAGTGAATAGTGCTGACCAGCACAGCAGAAGTCACAGCTTGTCATGTGTAAAACTTACGAGCGATTTCCACTCAGTATAGAAAAGACAGGTTTTCAGGTGGATCAAAAAAAAAAAGGAAAACAAGAAGCTGTTTTGGAGATGCTGCACGAAAACTGAAACATCCCAAGGATGAGAATGACACACAAAGAAAAGTGCATCTTTAACAGATAGACAGGTTAGGCAGGTTTTAAAACCTTAGTGCAGTAAAGAAGAACTAACATTTGGCACCGACCAGTTACAGAAGTAGCTGAATGTGACTGACTAATGCGAATTGTCAGTGTCTTCTGGAAGGTAGCTGCCCTCACCTACAGGCAGAAACCCTGAGTGCCAAGGCTCCGTTACGCATTTTCTTAACTCCTGACCTGCTCACGTTCACCTTCTGGCAGTTTCTCTGAACGCTGGAGCACAGAGAAAACGGGAAGGCAGCACTCCCGCCCCATCCATTACTGGTGCCTGAGGTAACTGGGCACTTACTACAGCAATAATGAAATAGTGCCCTTCATTTAAAGTATAATTCCCATTAAAAAGGCAGATCACGAAACTGAATGTTCATGTCAGTGCAGAGCGTTCTACGGAAATGCATTAAAAAAAAAAAAGACATTGAAGAAACACAGGAACAGCCTTCTACATCTTGTCACTCTTAACTGCTAAAAACCCCCTTCTCATCCCTAGCACCCTCTTTGAGAGCATCGAGGAGACTCTTTTCCTACGCAATGTTATTAGCAATAATATTATTTATAGATGAAATGCGTTTAAAATAAACTCTTCCCACTACTACAAGGGGGCAGGCCGCTGGCCACCGTTAAGGCTCCTGGGCGGCAGAGGCCCATCAACGGCCTGTGCGAGACCCTCCGCAGCGGGCCCGGGACGGGCCTGGCCTCCGGGCGCCCAGGCACTGCAGGCGGGCTGCAAGCAGGCAGGGCCTGCTCTCCACCGCCTCCCAGCCCCGGGGCGCCTCCTCCTCCGCCCTCACTCCTTCCCTTCTCCACCATGGCGGCAGCGGCTTCCAGGCAGGCAGCGGGACGCCCTCCCGCACCGCCCCCCTCATCCCCGTAGCAACCGGTCGCGGGCTTTGTTCGTCTCTCCCTGCGCCGCCTCCACCCCTTCCTTCCCTCTGCTCCGCTCCCCTCCCTCCCCCGCCGGAGAGCTGGCCGGGCCGAGCGGCCGGTGAGGGGCGGGGGAACGAGCGTGCCCCGTGTCCCTCCTCCGAGTGCGGGGGCTCCCCGCAGCGCCCGGCGGCCCCGCGCCGGCCCGGCCCCGCCGCCCCGCCCCAGTGGCCCCAAGTTCAGTGGGTGAGCAGCGGCAGGAGGCGCCATGGCCGACAGGACGAGGGCGGCGCTCTCCGAGTCGGGCTGGTAAGTGGGGGCGTCCTCGGCTGCGCCGCGGCCTTCCCTGCCGCCGGGCCGGGCCGGGCCGCTAGGCCTCGCCGGAGCCTGGCCGCCATCCCCTGGGGAGCGGCCGCCGGCCACGGCCGGGGCCAAGCATATCTTTGCCGGTAACTCCGAGCAGTGGTGTGGGGTTTTGGGGGTTCCCCTGTTTCTGAAGCGTGCAGCGCTGAGGAGACGTCCCGCCCTGAGCTCCGGCTTGGAGCCAGTCGCCATGTCCACGGGAAGGGGGTGCCGACCCCCCCCGGCGTGCGCTTGGGGCCTGTCACTGGAGCGGCTTGTGCTGGTGGCGGGGAGCAGCTCTCGGCCCCTCTTGGTGGCCCCGCGGAAAGGGGCGTCCCCCGGGCCCCCCACCCCGGGGCAAGCCGCTCGCCGGCGGGGCCGTGAGCCTCCCCGGGCCGGCGGGGGCTGCCCTGGGGCCGGCCTGCCTCCCCCTCTCCTGACTGCTGTTCCCCGAGGCCTGTCTCGGCTGGCTGTCAGCGATAGCAAATGCCAGGAGGCCTGGCGCTTGCTGATAGTTTTATTGTTTTTAATTACACTGTGCTCCCTTACAGCAAGGGAGAGAAGATGGAAAAAAGTGGAGTTAAAGTAGAGTAAATACACGTGTGAGGCTGAAACCAGGTATTCGTGTTTTCTAGTCAGTCCTAATCATCGGGCAGACCGTATTTGTTTCGGAACAACGTGTTTCAATGAGTTCTGCTTTTCAAATACCTCGTGCAAACTCTGCATCTCATTTGCTAGCCTAGAGGTGTTTTGGCACTGTTGACTGGAAGTTGATTTTCTTTTTAATTGATCACTTATTAGTCAACATTAGTCTTTTTTCCTTAACTACTTACAAGTCTTTCACCAAAACAAAAGCTCAATGCTAACTACCAAAACACAAAGCTACTTGCTTTAATTGTAATCGAGAAAAAGTGCTCAAATTACAAAAAGCGTCATTATGTCCAAAGGCATGTTGGGGATATTTCTGTTCTGCTGTTTAACTCAGTGGTTCTTTTGGACTGCGATTTCTTGTATGGCTAAGTCATAACAGATTAAAACAGACATCATATGATTTAGAATAGAATAGAATATTTCAGTGGAAGGGACCTACAACAGTCATCTAGTCCAACTGCCTGACCACTTCAGGGCTTACCAAAAGTTAAAGCATATTTTTAAGGGTATTGTCCAAATGCCTCGTAAACACTGACAGGCTTGGGGCATCGACGACCTCTCTGGGAAGCCCGTTGCAGTGTTTGACCAGCCACTTGGTAAAGAAATGCCTCCTATGTCCAGTCTAAACCTCCCCGGATGCAGCTTTGAACCATTCTGGCGCATCCTGGCACTGGATACCGGGGAGATCAGCACCTCCCTCTCCACTTCCCCTTCTCAGAAAGCTGTAGAGAGCCATGAGGTCGCCCCTCAGCCTCCTTTTCTCCAAACTAGAGAAGCCCAAAGTCCTTAGCTACTCCTCACAGGACGTTCCTTCCAGCCCTTTCACCAGCTTTGTTGACCTTCTCTGTACACATTCAAAGACCTTCACATCCTTCTTAAATTCTGCACACAGTACTCGAGGTGAGGCCACACCAATCCTAAATGCAGTGGGATAACCACCTCTTTTGACCAGCTGGTTATACTGTGTTTGATAAGCTACCTTTTACAGTGTTTATGTAGCTTTTACAGTGTTACTTTGTGGTAATAGTAACTAAACAGAGAAAATTAGTGTCTTTAGGTCTTCTTGTTGGATAAGTATCATATGTTTCAAAAATACTGTTCTAAGCAGTTCTAGAGTGCACAATCCCGTGATCCCTGGCTATCAGTGAATTGAAAGAATAATAAGTATTTATGCTAATTTTCATAACATTAGCTTATTTAAAGGGAAGTTTTGACTGTAAGAGGAGACTCACCCCCCTCTTCCATACTTACTGTGCTCCGAAAAGGAGAAAGCTTTCCATAAAAGTAATTTTTATTTTCATAGTTTTCTTTTCTTGCTTTGTATTGCATATTCAAAATTTTATCTCACAGTTTTCAGTTCTTAGTTATTTTAGTACTTTGTCAGTTGAATGAGTGCCATTGGTAAATGGCTTTCAGGTTTTGGCAGTACAGATATGAGGGGTCTCTGAAATGATCTGTTATTCTGTAGTGTTTGGCTCTCTCCTTGGGGGCATATACTCTTGAATGGCTCTAAACAGTTGTTTTTGCAATACTGCAGGGTGTGAGCCAAAGACAGAGGCTGAAAGATGATCTGGCAAGTAGTGGGCTGATTATCAGGTCCACTGGAATTATGCCTTGACGTAGTTGCATTGGGAAGGGTAGTATGAAAGGGGGAAATGAATGCATATACTTTTGAGGAATGTGAGGTGGAGTGGGGAAAGAAATAATGCTTTAGAAATCTTGTTTAGCTCAGTGTTCATGCACTTTAAAAAAAATAAGCTAGACATCCATGCTTTTAAGTGTTTTGCTGTTGCTCTTATGCTTATGACTTTTCTCATATTATTAGTAGGTCTTAAAGTTATTTAACACATGTATGAGTAAGCCTTCAGTGGTATTTCTGACTATACTTGTCTACACTGGTGGTTAAATCATGTTCTGTACCAAACTGGTTGCCACTGTTGCTGTCACCTCATGTCAAAATGGTATGCTCTCTAGTACAGAAATGAAGCTGAGTTTATACATTAAAATCTGTTCCCACTTAAACTGCAGAAGCACCACTTGGCGTTTCAAAGCGAGTGTTTGGTTTGAAGCGTTCTTCCATAGTTGCAAATCTGTTAGCTTGTAAGATACTGCCTGTACTGATCGGATTTTACTGTAACTTTCTTAAATCTTTAAAGATAAGAAGAGTTAATATAGACACTCATTTATGTGAATTTCTGCAATTAGTTTTTATTTTTTTATGACTCTGAATACAAAGTATTTTTCAACTAAAGCAGTAATATGGTGTAGTTACTATAGTATAGTAATAATACATATATTGTTTTTCAACTAAGTATTGTAAGAGAGTCATCCATTGTCAAATTGCCTGGAAATTTGTAATGTTTGCCTTTTAAGCTTCTTTAAGTATATCAATTACGTTTTTATCAGCTTTTGAAAGATGAAGTTGCCCTACCTAGTAAATGTAACAGTGGTAGCTAATGCTGATAATTTTTTTTTTGTGGTGGTGGTGTTTCATGAAAATCTATAGAAGACCTCTCTAGCTTGTGTGCAGAATTGTAGTTTTTCTGAAGTTCTTGCATCTGTCTTGAAGTATGCATTTTTTGAGGCTAGTTCTTTTCATTATGCACTACACTGCATACCTTGGATGCTGTATCTTGGAATGAGATACTGGCTCTGACTTTAGAGATGAGATGAGGTGCGTTTGTATTACGTTGCAATGAAAAAGATATTCTGTCTTGAAACAGAAGTTCTGTGTTAACTTTAATTACCAGATGCTTACTGGGGAGGAAGGCTAGGGGGTCAGAGAGAATTACCCTTTTGTATTGTTATAGTTACATTTGTGAATTTTGGAACGAATTTTCCAGTGTTTCCATTATAATGTAGACTTTAATGGAACGTGAGTTATTGAATCCAGTTTTCTTACTAGAAGTGAAGTCTGGAAGGACTCCTCCTTATGTAAACAATGAATAATGGAACACTTCTCACTGGCTTGCAACAGAATTTTTTTGTTTTTTGGAAGTCTCCTGGGTGGCATTTCACAAGAGAATATGACAAGCCAGGACCTCTTCAGTGGCCTGGAACTTTGCAGAACTTGGGAATTTATTACATGGAAATGCCTATACGTTGTCAAAAATGAACAATATGCCATGTCCTATAGCAGGTTTAGCCTGTTGTCCCACAGATCTTGGGTCTGGTGACTGATTGATCTCTGAATGTGCGAAAGCAAGACATGCAAACTGGATAACTAAAGAATTCGTTAGTGCAAGTAAATGTACATGTGAGTTCCTTGTCAAGTAGTACAGATTTTTAATTACAGTGTGTCATGCCATAAAAATTAGTAAGTCTATGGCAAAAATATATTGTCTTGTAAAACTTCATATATTTTGAAGATTATGTAAACAATATTCCAACTATGAAAAGTTTTTCCCAGAGGTGAAGAGGAATTGGAATTGTACTTGTTGTTTGGAAGCAAAAGAATAGTGCTTAGTAATCCATGAGAAAACCCTTATATCAATGTAATTTTGGTTTTATATACTTCATAAGTGAAAAATATATAGTTGGTGTATATCAAACTTTTAAGCTGAATTTTAGGTATTTCAGCAAGTAGCGTGCTGTATACTGGATAACTTTAGATTTAAGATTGATCTGTTCAAACTGGTTCTTTGTAGGACTAATCACATGATGTGATCCAAGCTCTAAAGCGAAAGGAGGTGCATGTCTAGAAACACAGGGAAATGCTCACAGGGGTGAATCTATCACCTCTTTCTACGAGTGCAGCAGGAATTTGGCAAAGTAGTCAATTCGAGGATCCCGCAAAATGATGTTCTTTTCCTGCATGTTCTTTTGCTGTTCCACTGAAACGTCTTTGGAAAGCTCAGCTGAAATTGGTCCCTGCATATGGAGTAAGCCCAGGCTGGATACAAGATGTTCCTTAGACACAGGGATAACACAGTGATTCACAGGAGAGGTGCATCTGTTTTGAGGTTCTTGACGCTCCTTTTGTGATGTACGTCATGTTATGAAGTTTGGTTGGTACCATGAAATCTCAAAGTGCCAGTACAAAATAAAATGCCAAATCATTGCATTTTTCTGTTTGTTCAGGTATATCCCTTGCTGGCTGGTCTGATCAGTTTGCATTCTTGCTGGATCACGAATAATAGGTAGCTAGAACTTGATTTCTCTACGCCATTTTCACTCTGGAGGAGCAGGAAAGGTCCAGTGTTTTACCTTCTGTTAAGGGAAACAAGCCTGAGAAACTAATACAGATACCATTTTTTATTTTTTAATTTATTTTTTTTTAAGAAGATGCTAGGTGGTAACAGATGACTGGTATCAGATGGAATTGTCCCAACTTTCACAAGAAACTGATTTAGGGCTATCATTAATAGTTAAAAAGGTGCAAAGAAGGATAGCTAAAATAAGGAGATGGAAGGACGTAGGGGAATACTAATATGTTTGGAAACCCTCAATTTGCAGAAGAGAAAACTGAAGGGAGAGAACTCAGTGAGGTTTATGTAATCTGCAGGCAGTACATAAGGTGAAAGTAGAAGTCTTACTCACCAAATCCTGCAAGATAATTGCTCACTGAATGCTGCAACACTAGAATTAGAGAGCACTTACCAAAGCTAGTAGCAGACTGGTTTGAAAATGGGTAAAATATTTGACCAAGGACCTCAACCAAAGCTTGTTTGCCAAGGATAAAAGGTTAACCTGTGGTTTAGGACAGCTGGTTAAAAGATGAGAAACCAGATAAATGAATGATTGCTTCAAGATGGAAAAATGTTACCAGTGGATTTCTGCTGGGATCTAGGGGTTCATCGTATTTAAAAATAGTCTTCAGGAATGATAGTGTTGTGGCATCACAGAAGTTTGTTGTTATATGGGGACTGGTAAAATCTAAACTGATTGGGTAGTTGCAGCAAAATCTTATGATACCATTGCCCAGTGTTTTTACATACAAATGTAGTTCAATTTTGGTGAACACCAAATGCTACTCGTGCAGGGGAAAATAATGCAAACCAATCTACACAGTGCTAAGCTCTAAATTCGCTAACCTTACTTACTCAGAGAAGGGCAGTGGTCAGAGAGCTGTTGGGAATTGCTCATGAAGAATGAAATAATTGGTGGGTCATTATGTATATCAATGGTGTGTCCAAATCATTAACAGCGTGCGTTAATGTAATCAAACCAGCACGGCAAAGGTTTCATAGACAGTGACAAAGTGGGTGAGAGGTGTGGAAGATCCTCTGTGCTGGGAAGATGAAGATCTTTAGTCTGGAAAACAGAACAATAAGGGGAGAGGTGATAGAGGTCTATAAAATCTGTAGATCATAGAGAAATGATTAATAGAAAGCAAGAATAGCTGTTTTTCTTAAGACAAGTATTAGGCCACCCGGTGAATTGAACTGCTACCTGATGAAAACTAAAGTAGCTTTTCAAGCAATGTGTAATTAAATTGCAGAACTTAATTGCCACATGATATGGTGGAGCAGAAAAATGTAAGTGGGTGAAAATTGTAATTAGGCAGAATCAGGTAAGGGTAGATGGCAGTGAATACTGGACTTTACAGTGGAGTTGGACTGCCAGCTCTAAAACGGCTGAAAACTAGGAATTATTCCAGGCACTTCTAGATATTTACTGTGTTTTACATTCTTTACCTGAATCATCTGCTTCTGACTACCCCTGAAAAAAGCGATCTACCTGTCTGTGTTAGATAGACCTAGACTGCATAAATAAAAGCACCATTTATGTTCCTATTTTTATGTTAGGTGTCTTCACACTGTAGTTCTGCTGAAGAAAGCATTTTCCTCTCGATTAGAGATGGGGAAAGGAGTAGGAGTTTGGAGAGAAAGGAGCAGGACTGTTGGAAATAGGACAGAGAGAAAAGACAAAGCAAGTGTGACAGTCCCCTATGCACTCAGTCTCAGCTGTGATTTCCACTGCTTTACTGCAACTCAGCCTTCAGGTTTTCATTAGTTGCTGGGAGAGACTCCTCTTCTCTCATCTTGTTATGCCAGATCTCAAATCAATTTATGCATCATCTTTGGGGACACAGACTTCACCTGCTGGTTTCTCTGAATAATCTGGTAGGATGCTGAAGCACTAGTGTAAGATGTCCTTGATTTATAGAATTGCTGCAATTTAAAGTGAAGGTGTTGCTACTGTGAACCCTTTACTCAACAAAAGAAAAAAAAGGCAAAAAAGATAAAAGAAAAAAGCTTAGTGTACTTGCAACACATCTAAAGCTGAAAGTCTTTTAAATTGTTACAGACCTTTTTTTAACACCCACCTTTTCAGTGGCCTTACTTTTCTGGATATAGTGTGTCTCAGGTTGATTCTCTCCAATCAATGAGTTCTGTAGGAGTATGTAGGCTTTCCATAGCTAGTCTCCTTTTTGGAGTCCGTGGAGATTTTGAATATAGAGTCTTGTTTCAGAAGTTATTTACTTAGCCTTATAATTCATAGGCTATGCTGTCTTTTTGAGATGCAAATACTTTATTAAGACAAGTGTTACTTAATGGGTTTGACTCAATGATGTAGTTTACTTCTTTCTGCCTCTTTTTGTCCCCATGCTCTTTGACTGACTTTGTATTGAACAGTGCGCATTATCTCTGAGATGGAGATGTCTGCTGAGTTCCATAATACTTTCTATCAATTTGTCTGTTGGTAAACTAATTGATGTCATCAGCTAAACAAGGGGAAAGGATGGAGCTTGTTAACACAATTGCGATGGATAGCTTTGGCTGATTTACTTCTTCCCTCTCATAAATTTTGCTTCTAAGTATACTGTAAGCAGAGCATGTACAAAGGTGATTTTGGTAGGGATTTGAGAGAAGGACTTGGGCAGGGTGGAATAGTAGCACGCTTGATTATTATTTACTTTTTCCAACAAACCCAAATGAACTTCCAAATGGAAGAGTGAGTTAAGAAAAGCAGCAGTGTGTTTAGGAAGTCTACATTTTCCTGATGGTCGGTATCTCTTACAATTTGAGCATAAGTAAAAGTAGGTGTGTTTTCAACTTGTGTGTTCCTGCAGACTTAAATTATTAGTCAGAAAGCCTGTACCTTTTAGAAAGCGGAAATTTGAGGCATTTGGAGTAGATGTTGGATATAGATGAACGAGGTCTCAGGAGAAAGCCCTTTGCAAAGATTTTGCATTCTGAAATCATGTTATGAGACTCTTGAGACAGGTTTTTTTTCCTCTCTTCAGTCTCTGCACGCTCACGCTCCCCGGACCCCGAATTCCTGAGCAACAGGCTGGTGGGAGGGTAGCTGGAGATTTTGGAGTGAGGTGGTGGTGTCATTCGTACTAATAACAAACTGATACTCAGTAGGTTTTTATATGTGCATATTTTACATAAGTGCTACTGCTGGATAAAATACAGCTGAATGTAAATAATACATATAGGACTATGTAGAAGGATGAAGCTGTCCTGAAGCTTAACTTAGACAGAATTATGCTTAGAAATGTTGGATTTTAAATATCCTATGCATTGGTTAATTTTTTAGATTGCTTATTCTGTGATAGTTGTAACAATATAATTAAAAGAAATTCAAGACTGATTATCCAAGCTGTGCATATTGTTCATATTTTCCAGAGTAATTTTCTACTTCTTTAGAGCAAAAGGAGGATATTTAATTCCAATAATGATAATTCTAATACAGCTGACAAAAAAAAGGAAAGGCTCTCTGGGGGATGAATGATATGTGAATGTTTCTGATCACATTTTATGTACTTAATGCAATGCATAGTTGTAGGGTGTCAGAATTTAGGAAGACCAGACAGCTCTAGGACTGATGTACAACCTTTGAGAGAGCTGCTTCGCACATTTAAGGAAAAAGAAAGTGACTGGTTTAAATAATCTTTGTAACACTAGCAAGCAATGGAAGCATGATGGGCATTCTCACATTGGCATCATTTTGAGCCTTTCACTTTGAGGAATGCAGCATAGGTATTAGAAATGGGAGTGATGGCATTAAGTGACAGCAAGCGAAGACTTGCTCTGAGTTAGAGAACAGACTGCTGAAATTCCTTCCTTGTCAGAGAGCGCTGCCTGGGGAGCGTGGTCAAGACTGGCTTTTTCTTTCCTGTTGTTTGTCTCATAGTGCTCCAGGAGCTGCTAGGAGCTTCTTGTGCTGTGTCATGTCTGAAAAAGAGCTGTTGAGGAAAGCCAGAGGAGAAAAAGCCATATGTGTTCAGACAGCTTCAAGATACTCTCAGTGGTGTGGCAGCTGTGTCTCTGGCACGGCCCCAGCCTTAGAATATTTTGTGTTCAGTTTAACACTTTAGGGTGGCTGCCAGCAGTTTCCTGGGGAAACGTGAGTGAGAAACAGTATTCACAGCTTGTGTCTCAGCAAAAAGAATTAATGAATTTCATTGTACGAAGAAAGAAAACCCTCTTTGTCATGACTTTTGTATGTTGAATTGCTGTGGCCTGGTATGAATCATGGAGTATCAAATCTTCTCAAGGAGCAAAGCACACAAGAACTCCTGCCCAGTGCTTTCTGACTGCAGGGGCTGTTTCCAGCATCTGCTGTATCACAGCAGTGCCGCTTGCTGAAAGCTTTATCTTATCAAAGTTTGGAGTTAGTGAGGTTATCTTGGGTACACCTCTGTGTGCTACCTGGAAAAATTTGACATTTTTTCGTCGCAGCTATTACTGCCGGATAACAGTGTGTGTACTTATCACTAAATCTATTCTATTAAGTAGTTGTAGAGATTCATGTTAACGTTTTTTTTCAATCTGTTGAAGTTTCACTCTGTTATATTCTTTTACTGTTGTAAAATACAGTATAGTGTTAGCTCAATATTTAAATACTTCTATAAACGTAAATAGGATATACCGTTAAAACACAGGCTAAAGGTGTATGTGATCCAGGACCCTTAGCAAGTGCATTAAAAACATTATTTTCCCATTTTATGAAGGTATGAAATCACTTATTTAGCTCTGATGCTGATGGCAGGATACTGAATGGGGAAAATACAACTTTCAATAGCTGGATCATCTTGTTATGTAGTATTGCTTGATAGAACAATAGAAATTACCATTTATTATGGAAGCACATTTAGACTTCTTTCTTTTGGTTGATGATACCATAATTACTGTTAGGGTCAGTGTACAGTGGGAGTGAGGGAGACTTTAAAAGGCATCAGGGCAGTTAAGTTTACTAGGAGGTTCCAAGTACGTACTTTTTTTGTATTTGTTAAACTGTGATCCTCTATCCAAGATAGCTTTAAATACAAAGCAGAGATTTTGAATTCTATTTACTTTTTAGAATGGTAACACTAATGAAGCATTACATTTTTCAACTTCTTAGAACACTTTCTGGTTTATAGTTGAAAGTACTTGCCAGTGCCGAGGTTTTAATTTAACTGTTATTTGGAGGTCAATGCAAGAGGAAAACAGTCACTGAAGCTGCTGAAGAGAAGGTGAGTGATTTTCAGGGGTGGTTCTGACTGCAGAGTAGTGATTTCTGAATGAAGTGTATTTTGTGTTGAAGTGATGAGTGGCTCAGGAATGCTGAGAGGATCCTTATGTGAAAAATATGAACCATCAAGCTGCTTTTCATTGAAAACAATGTTTAATGAGCACAGTCATGACTCTTGGTTTTAAAAACTAATTCAGATGTAACATACCTATCCATCTCTGTAATAGCATATAATTACTGATAGACTTGAGAGTTGCAGTTCAGCTAGTCGAAGAAACAGCTTGGTGTTCTTCCTTGTGGCAAGTACTTGCCAAATTCCTCTGCAACTTTTCACTTGAATGCTATCTGCAATGTTATATCTATTTTTGCTACAAAATAATACCAACTTTGTTTGTTTGTAACCATGAAAATCAGAATAAGTGAAGGAAGTGGATGTATCAATGTTTATACTTATTATTTTAAGCTAAACTAGTTTGAGTTTGTTTACTAGTTAAAATTATTTTTGAATATTTAGCATATAATGATTTCAAATCGATTTTGTGTCATTAAAGTCAAGTATGTAAAAATTTTATTAAACTTTTTTTTTAATGGCTGATGGAGTCTCTTACTATCAAATTGGCCTGTAACATTTCTTGCATATGTTTCAGAGTTTCCTTTTGAAGAATTGGCTAAACTGGAGAAGATCCCCATGAAATAAGCAAATGAGGAAACAAGAATTTGGAGTGGTTTTTATGCTTGAGGTGTTGAGTTTTGTTAAGTTTTCAACCTTGATCAGATACCTATTACAGAAATTCGTGATTGATGCTCATTATGATCTTGGACAGTTAAGCAAAAACGTTCTGTACTGTGTGGATTTTGAGATGGAAAAAGATTTCCTTGGAAAATGCTGCAAAGGGTTTACCAGCATGTAATTTCCTCTAAGTTTGGGAATGGGGAAGAGAAGGGAAGAGGAAACTTCTTTCTAATCGCTTCATTACTCACTGTCTCTTCTGTTTTCTCAGGTTACGTTTCAGTTCCTGACCTAACCATCTTACCATGTGAAAATAACATGAAGAAATGAAAAAAAGCTTAGTTTAGTGTAGAATAGTAATTTCTGTTATGTTCTTGCTATGATCTTATTTTCTTTATGCTATTGCACTAGAGAGATGAACTGAGTGCTTTATAACTGCAGAACCTCCACTCTTAAATGTTTTTCAGTTTCTTCTTTAGATTTGAATTTGTAATTTATAATTTTTTTTTGCTCTGTGCAGAATAATTACTGTGTTCCGTTGTTGTTGTTTGATTCTTAGTAACAAATTTTATCTTCCAGTAACAGTTAGGAATAACTGAATTCCCCCTCCCTCCAGCAGTTATTGGCTGACAAGAAAAATGTAATTTTCAGTCAGATTGAAAGTTTCTTTGACTGACTAAGGGAGGAGAGCAAGTAAAAGGTTGAAATAGAGTATCGTTCAAAAAACCCAGGGAGAATAAATACTGTGTGTTGTTCTCCTGTTACGCATTGGCTGACTGGGAGGTCAGGTGAATCTCTTGAGTGTTAGAGCCCTTAATTTAAATCGTCTTCCTGACCCTGCAATGCTAAAATACTAAATTGAAAGTATTAATTGAACCAGAAAACATGAAAATAAAGCCTAGTAGTGAAGGAACTTCTTCAACACCTGATTTTCACCTGTTATTTCAAAAAATGTTTAAGTAAACCATACAAAAGGTAACATAATTTGATATGGAGTCTTACACCTTTTTTTTTTTACGCTTTGTTTATAGCAGTAGCAGTGAAGTGCAGTGCGAGTTTTCTTTTGTGCAAATTGGTCTTTTAATTTTTGCTAACTTTGAAAAAGTGTTTGCTCGAGCAAAACTGTACTGCTATAGCTACAAGCATTTTAGTAAAAAATACTATCAGTTAGGAAAAGCATGCTTCTGGTTGCATGTTCAGACTGCACTTATCAATAACTGACTTTGTTTTGCAGTAGTTTGTCTGTTCATATTTTTTTCAGACCTATACTTGTCTGTAGGTCAATGGTTGAATGAGTCTTCTGTAGCTGATGTGCAGCCCATGAGCTGCAACTTGGAAATAATTCTTGGAAGCCCTTTAACAGATGTGTAGTATTTTTCAGTTTTAGAAATACAGATATCTGTAGCTGTAGAGCTTTTCAAATAATGAATTATAAATACATCTTATTTTTAGTGTGTGTTTTTTTACAGTGCATGGGTATGCATGCCTTTACACTTATTTTGAGTGTGGGTTGTTTTTTTTTAAATATGCTATAAATCTAGTTTTAGAACTCTGTGGAAATGCCTATTTTTAGCATAAAGTAGAATAAAAAGAAACCTGCCACTTCTGCAGGGTTGAAAATAACTTTTCCCTATGGAGAAGAATTTGCTATGCTAAGTTAAAATTATACAATAATAGTAATAGGGATGTGTGTATTGTAAGCTTCGATGACCACAGCTGTAAAAGAAGTTCTTTTCTGCTTAGCATTTTCAGTTATAACATATGCTTCTTTGAGTAATTAGTACTCATCTTTCATCCTTGTCTTCTGAGCAGGTTGTAACTTCTTTTTTTGTTTATTCGTTTTTGTCAGTTTTGATCTGTAGAAGGGAGGGATGTGCATGGGGTGTCTTCAAAAGTTACTTTTTTTTTAGTTAGAGCACTAGAACTAATTCTATAGGAGCAGTACCCCCTACAGCAGCTATTCTTGGGGATTTTGGGTTGGTGATAAAATTCTGTTTTAAATATTTCAAATAAAACTGAGGGCATTTGCTTAGCATCTTGCTTTGTGAGTCAGCAAGCACTGGGGATGTTAAGCTTATATTATTTCCGAAATTAATACAAAGTGTCTTGAAGCAGAATCAGTCCAGGTCTTTGACACTGATATGAAAGACATGCTTTAATAACAAAATACCAGTTAATAATGTTTCCCAGTTTCATTTTGTAGTTTTATGGTTCAGTGCTGTTTCTGTGTAGTAATAAAGTGAGATTTTACAGCTTGAATTGAGGAATATTAATAGTCTCCTTCATGAGTACAGTTGATAAGCTAAATGAGGTGATTAAAAATGATCAAAATTATACTTGATCTAATAAAAATATAGCTTTTTGTTACTTATGTGTGAATATTATATGTTACATATTCCAGTCTCAATAAGCCAACTTTTAAGTATCCTTGCTGGAAAAATGCACAAAATGTTCCTTTGAGAAAGCATTTTTGGTAATTAATTCTTATAAAGATGCCAGGTTTTGTTTTGTTTTGAGATACTCAAAATATTATTTAAAAAAAAATTTGCATGGACACCTTCTGTAGAGGCCATCCTACTCCCACCCCTTGTTCAAAGCAGGGCTAACTCTAAAGTTAGATCAGCTTGCTGAAGGCCTTGTCTAGTTGAGCTTTGAATATCTCCAAGGTGGCCTGCCCTAGTGCTTAGCCACTCTTCGGGAAAATTTTTCTCTCCCTTATGTCCAGTTGAGATTTCGCATGTTTCAGCCTGTGTCTCTCACACTTTTATCATTTCACTCCACACCTCTCAGAATTGGCTTTGTCTCCTTAAACAACCTTCAAGGGGGGGTGGTGGTGGGGGAATTAGTTCCTTGTTTGGTCTGCCCTTCTTCAGGCTGAACAAACTTGGAAAACTGAACGATGCTCTCAGCTTCTCCTTCTATGACATGGGCTCTAGCCCCCAAAAACATCTTAGTGCCTGTCTTCAGTTTGTGGGTCTTCTCTCATAATGGGAACCCCCAAAAGTGGACAGGATATTTTAGACATGGCTTTGAACTGGTGGGAGGGGAATAATTATGTCTCTTGATTTGCTGGCTGCAGTCTTGCTAATGCAGCCCAGTATGTTATTAGTCTTTACCACTGTATGGGCTCACTGGTTTGTGTTCAAGTTGTTCTTTGCCACGAACCCACAGAGCTGTTTTCTGTCCAGCCACTTCCCAACCGTAGCAGTTGCAAGGGGTATGTCTTGGCGCTTATCGTTGAGCTTTGTGATGTTCCTTTTGGCCAAAGAACTGCTATGGTGATGCCTTTTACATAGTTCAGTTTTTACTAGCATCTGATCCCCTGCACCCTCCCTCCCCAAAAGAAAAAATGAAAATGAGTTCTCTTATATTTTTCTTGTTGAAAAGTTGTGCATCTCTTTTAAACTGTAAAGTGCTTATGTTAATATCATTTTGATGTGCTTATGCTAGCACAAGCTATGCTGATCGGTAGTGAAAAAACGGTAATGAAAAAACTTGATTACAGAAAATGTGATATATAGACAGTACGTACTTAATAAGAACCATTACTAGAATGCCTTTTTTGGTCTGGCAGCTGCTTAAACTTCTGATTTCTCAAATTTATGAACTGGAGACTAACACAGAAGATGAAAGATCTCTTCATTTCATGTGGAAGTGGTATTTTGAGTTAACTTTGCTGCAGATCCAAGAAACTTAAATTGTTCCATTCCCCATTCACGTTTCTTTTCTCAGTCTCTACAGTGGAGTGGATGATCTTGCGCTGTCCTTTGCTGTGTCGATCAAAGTTTCTGTGCCAGTAGTGTGTCTCTAATCAAGTCCAATAACTGATGTCTGTAAAGAAGCCCGAGAGTGTGACAAACATGCAGAGATGATGTCTCAGAATGTTTCCCTAGCTTTTAACTATTGTTTTTTCAGCAATTTCCTCAGCTGGATATTTCCTTTCTATTAAATAAACTTTTGATGAATTTCTGCTGCATGGATCTGTGCAGTTGTTTTTTGAAAACTATGTAAAATTTTAGCAGCTGCAGAATAGTGAATAACAACTTTATATGCTGTATGAAGTGCCCTTTTTCCAAGTTTGCTCTATTTGCCACTTGCTAATTTAGAGACAGTGAATAGCCAATCCCTTTTTATGTCTTTAGTGTCACTTGCCACCATATAGATAGCTTAAATCCATTCTTCAGTCTTTTTCATGGTGAAGAAGCCTATACTGTGTAGTTAACCTTCAAAAGAAAGGTGTTCTGTGTGTTTGATCTGCTTTGTTACTGTCAAATGAAGAAGGGCAGAGAGAAGACAGGATCCTGAAAGGAGGGAGAGTTTAGGAAAATAAGTGATCTGATGAGGACAGGGAGAAAGAGGAAAATGAAGGGAGATACTTTGCAGATATGCATAATTCAAACTCTGTCATTATAGAAGAAAGTAACAAAAGACTGAGAAAATGTGACGTGACGCAGATGTGGTATTATTTAATCCCTTACCCCCCAAAAAAAGTTAATTAACAGCTTATTAAGCTAAATATAATGCATGATAAATTACATGCATGTTTAACAGTACAAGTCTGTGGCCTTTGGGTGTTGCCTTTTAGCCCCTCGTACTTGTGAGTTTGAGTAGAAGAGCATAAGAGTGTGAACAGTCATTTGCAGTTACAAGAGGTAGGGCTTGGCTTGCACAGGCTTCTGTGAGCCTTGGTGACTGGATGTGGGTGTGTTCCTATGCCGTTAAACATGCAGAATAAAAAGATTTGACTTTATCACACCACCTCTCTCTGTGAAGATGATATACCTGTTTTACTACTTGTCAGATGAGAGGTGGTTATTTCTTGAGATGTCTTATTTCAGCTGGGTCTTGCTTGTCTGCCTGTATCCATTGGAGTCCAGACCCCATCGTATACTGTGAATGATATTTTTCTACGAAATGCAGATGGATATTTCACTCGGTACTTTTTAGCTTAATATTACTTCCTAAATGTTGTGACACACACTTGATTTCACTGTTTGTTAATCGGAGTATTAGGGCATAAACTTAAAGTAACTTGCATTAAAGAAAGTAGTCCAGTTTTGATTCATAGCATTGTATGATTACTTGACTCTATTAATGAAATGAAAAACAAGCTGAAAATAAGCTTTTGAGAGCTATGGAAATCTGAAAGCATGTTTTTTTTCAGGCTTGTGCCCTCCACTCCTAAAACTAAACTCATTATTGTAAACTCTCCCCTTTGACTCCTGTGACTGCCTGCTGCAGTGCCCTTGGTGCTCTTTAGCGCCTGTGTACTATCATGCCTTCATTTCCTTCTTGTGGTCTGTCCTACCCCAGAACACATTTGGCTTCATCTCACGTCCCTCTCTGGCAAGCACCAGCAAGTGTTATGGCTGGTTTGGAGCTCGGTGAGTGCTTCAATTGACCAGTTGATTGATGCTGCTCGAAATGGATGAAAGCCAAGTTCTCTCTCCCTCTTCCACAATGCAACTGCTAATTTGGATGTTTTGCTTCTACCCAGCAGCTGATTTCTGTGAAACTTAGGGGAACTCAGTATCTTTGAGACCTCTGTTTCTCTGTCAAATTTGGCTGAAGTAGGCTTGCGTGATTAGAATTCATCAGTGTGACAGGGATGCTGGACAGACTGCATAATATATAATCATTGTTTTCTAAGGGTAATTGAATTCAACTGCATTTTAAAAACTTCTGGATCTGTGCACTAAAACAAAAAGGAAGAAACTAGACTTCATGTGAAATGGTTTATCTATTTAATCTGTGACGTGTTTTCTTTTTCCAGGTATTGAATGCAAAAGAAGGGAGGAGAAATTTGGGAAAAGTGTGTATCTCATGCTTGTTAGTTCAGCAGCTGGAGTATTCCAATACAGGAGGAGTGGATACCAGGTCAGGCCCTGGGGATTTGAACCATGTATTCTGCCTCCTGCAGGACAGTGCTTTGTCTGTGAATCCGTAATATACACTGTGGTGAAATAGTCTTTCTTCTTTGATGCCATTCCAATTTTATAAATAATCAAACTTCCTTTAGAGTTGCCTCAGCATCTCAGGCAAATTACCCCTTAGGCTTAGTGAATCAGTCTTCCCCCCCACACCTTTGTCTCTGTGTGTATTCTAGCATTTGGAGCAAGTTCAACAGAAGGAATTGACAGAGGCTCAGACACCTAGCACTGAAAATGTGGAGAGATGCTAATGTTCATGCAGTGCTATGATTTGAATTCTAATTTTTGTGCACAATGTTATTCATTGTACAATTATCCACTGCACTTATTCTCTGCTAGGAAAATGTGCAGCTGCAGTAAAGTGTTTTTAATCCCTTCATGTTTCCAGAAGCAGAAACTAAGCTCATCATTCAAGACAGGTTGGAAGTGACCATTTCCTGAAAGACTTGTGAGGTAGATAAAATTTCAACAGGTGCAGAAGGGATTTTATCAGAATATGTCCAAAATAAAAATGGCTGAGAGGGATGTTCTTCTCCTATGATTTAGTTTATAGGGCTTATATGGTTATTAACAGATAATTGTCCTGCAAAGCATAAGAGAATAATTTTTGAAGGAGATTCTCTTCATAGAAAATGGACATTTCAGTGCATCTTACCTTGATTTGAGGCAGTGTCTTCAAAATAAGGAAGATTATGGTCATAAGCATTGCTTTGCAAATTTTACTTTTCCCCCCACTCTGTGATGAGGCACCATGACTTGTCCTAACTCTAAGTTAGTCACGTTGGTCTCTCCTCCCTGAGAATCAGAAAGGAGAAGTTGCGAATTTAATTTTTCTATTTATCCTGACACATTAGTTTTGCTTGCTACCACCTCCTCCCTTACCTGGCAGAGATCAAGAGCAAGTGTGTACTAAGGTGTTTAGCTTCTAATACTTCAGATGGAAGTAGACTGAAATTTAACTGTCTGTGAAACTTGTAAGGAAAGCAGAACGTGAAGTAGCTGGGTGAGGAGGGGGGGGGCAGGGAGGGATATTAATGAAGGATGGCAGAATTGCAGGTAATTCTAAGTTTCAATTAATCAGCAATACACTGAATAGGTAACAAGAACATGGGTCTTCTGTTACCGTGTTTCCACATTTGCTAACGTATTAACTCCAGTCAAATAACTCTAAAGCGAGAAAAGGCAAAAAAAAAAAGAGGAGAAAAGGAGAGAAAAGCATTTTAAAGAAGCAGCAACTTAGCTGACAAAAATGGCTGTCATACTAGTTACCTGTTTACAGCTATGAAGACAGACTTCATGTTGCTTCATTCTTTCTGGATATCTTTTCTGAATACTGCTGAAAGAACATCAGTCTGCAGAAAACTGAGTGGTCTTGGTTGAAGTGTTATTTTAAAAAAAGCAGAGACAAGTTTACTTATTTTGTCTTTTTTTTTTTCTGTCTTTCTTCTTCATCCTTACGTTTCGCTTGTCACCGTGTTTTGTCTGGGTCCTTTGCATTTCTTTGTACCTAAGCTTGCAGTTTTCAGTCATATGAACAGTTTAAAGAGGTTTTTTTGGTTGGTTTTTTTTTTTTTTTTTTGGTCAGGGAAGGTGCAGTGTGTAAATCCTGCTGATGGCTGGAGCTGAACGCCTCAAGTCTTAGTCCCTGCACAGCACCCCTCTGTACCCTGTGGCTTGCTCACAAATTACCCCATCTCACCTTACTAGTAAACATAGGTGGAGCTGTGAATAAAGTTGTGCTTAATGTTATATCAGTTTTGATGTTACATTGTCATGTTGCCTCTAGAAACTAGAGCTGGTGTTGTTAATTCAAACCCAGTAAAATTTTCAGACTTACAAGCAGAATGCATGAATTTAATTCATATCAAAATACTTTGTGGTGTGCGTGTTACTATACAGTTTATTGTGAGGTGAGACTTCACAATGAAGTTTGTGATTGCAGTTGTTAGCGTGGAGATCAGGAATTATATCTATCCATCAGTCAAATTTCAGAGGAGATACAGGTGTATGATTACACATGTGAAGTTAAGCAAAACATAGTAAAAGGTTTGTACTGGCTGTGGAAGAAGGAGATGATGCCTTGTTCAGGAAAGAGTCTGAGTAAGAAGGGAGTTCTCTGATCAAATTTGTATGGACATAGCAACTTTATGAGATCAGCACTGAGAGTCATATGGCTATCTGATCAGTCTTCCTGAAAGCTGAATTTTCTGTGTCAAACCATTAACTTCTCTTAACTTCTCAGTAGTAAATGGCGTAATAGTCTTGCCAAGCGCAGGCAGTGATCCTTGATCTTTCAAAGAGTTATCAGTAATGTCAAAGAGATGGGGGCAGTCAAGTTTGTGGAGAGGGATGTGAAAATGGTCTCATGAGGAACATATTTTTTTTTATTTTATTTTTGAGCAGACATTGGCTATATCCTTAAATCTGTAAAGACAAAATAAATAGTTGGCCATAAAGGATAAGCACAGTCTGAGTGTGCAGAAAGACAGAAGCCCTTACCGAGTTGTTTAGGTAGGCATTTACAGCTTGTCAGTGGAATATAGAGAGAGGAAAAGGGAAATGCTCTTTATTTAATCTCTTCGTTGATTATATCAAAAATATTTTCCTGTGTTCAGTGTGAATTAAAGAGCTCTGGTATATCAGAAATGTTTCTGAACCTTTAAGGTCATGAGGAAATATTGTAACATGTATATCTGACATCACGACATTAATAAAATACATGTTGCTGGAATGGAAAAATGGCAAGCCAGATGCCAAGTTGCTTTGTCTGAGCATACTTACCAAAGTACTCTTTACCTGCCTCCCCGTAGATGTTATTGAGTCTCTCTGTTAACACTTTGCTGATGATCTTACTTCTGGACAGTGATTGAGAGAAGACTGCTTTGCATCAGATACAGTAGGCTGAGAAGTGAAAGGGTGGGAATTCTGACTAGGGAGGGAAGCAGAACGATGAGGAGAGCCGGAGTCGGGATTTTCAGAAGTGCGAAGCTTGTGACTATCGTACATTCAGTGCCTACCTCTAAATGCGTATGGAAATGCTAACCACGCAGAAAAAAGTGTAGTTGTTTCAGGCAGGGCATTCAAAGTTAGTGCTGATCTTTTTGATGCTTTTAACTAAAATCTAACTGCACTTAATTCCTTATTGTGGAAGGAAGGTAATGTCTTCTCACCTTACAGAAACCCTTGAAGGCAGGTTTAATTATTTCATATTGTTCACTTAGATTCTCTGATGACAGTATCCTAGCAACAAAACCAAAAAATAATCTTAAGGATGGCATAATGTTTTATTTAGTGCGGACTGCGAATAGTAGCTATTGAAAATAAGAGTGACTGCATATTATGGTATTGGCTATGCCTGAAGTGGTGTGTGTAAATACACATAAAAAGACTGTTTATGAAACCTCAGTTTGGCCTTTAATGTTTGTATTTCCTCTCTATTTTGGTATTGTCTTTGAAACCTTAGTGTGTCTTTAATATAATTTTTGTGTAGCAATGCATAGGTTTTGAAAGCAACCTGTAGATTTTCAATATGTCCCATCGGATAAGTTGAGAGCTTTATTTTTCTGTTCCTGAATTTTCTATCTACATGTGGAAGTACAGCTATAAAACCGACTTGAGAAAATCGTGAGAGGCAGTGCAAAACGGAATAATTTTTTGTAGTGCTCATAGGATGAAACAGAGCAGAGATTGTAAGTTTTTGTGTTATTGCTACTTTTAACTGGCTGGATACCACTTGTGGCAAATTTGAGTTACACAAAGTAGAAATTTAGGTTGGTGTCTCTTCAGTGAAAAAATAATAGCAATTTTTTCTGAAAACAGACACCTGTATTAGCAGATGTTCAGAGGTATTACAATTATATGCATTATTCCCTTGTTGTGGGTTTGTTTCTTTAATGTTGTGGCAGTCATTTACTTTCTGATGGTAAAATATTGTAGACTGGACTATGCAGGCAGTTTATGGCTATAGCTGTGCTGTTGGCTGTGAGAGTTGCCATGCTGGTTGTGCTTGAAGGTGGTGATTTCCAGAAGGGACATCATTCAGTCATCCTTACTTAACACTGTCTCCCTTCTGCACACTTCTGGAATCTATTGCAGCAGCCATTGGTGCTGTAGGTGTAAAAATAACTTAGTGTTTGAAGTAGCAGTTTCCTTGAAGTCATCCGGATCAATCTATATCATTTTTGTGAGCCAACAAGTGCAGTCATGGGTGGAGGATGATGGTAAAATGATTCGTTACCTTCTTAGGCAAGTCCTCTACAAGACTGACTCTAGCTGTTTCTGTCTTCCTATTAGAGAAAAGAGCAGGAAGCACAAGTGTAGTTCCTCCTAAGAAGGACTTTTTCTTTGATATTCAGGGAACTAGGGGATTTCTTGGGATTCTCAGAAGATTTTGAGTATGTATGTACGTATTTTTAATTATTTCTGAGGAGAATTTTGTTTTCTCTAGCATTATGATTCTGCCTATTTTGTAGAGGCTTTGTGTTGTTTTCTGACATACTGAAAGGCTGTCTTGCAGTTGCATTCAAATATTGGGTAAATCTTAGCTTGCGCTTCAGAAAGTATAGCTTTTGTTTTGATGCCTGTTGTCAAGAAGGTGTAGTCTAGGAGTTACGCTCCAACAGTAGACACAAGTTTAATTCTCTGTCCAAATTTAGTTGTCTAATTTAGATGCCTGTGTTGAGCTAGTTACTCTTAAGTCTCCATTAAATTTACAGAAATAATTGCCTGTGGAAGGCCATTCATCTCTTTCTAAGCTAGGGGTCCAAGGTAAGAAAGGTAAATTGCTGTGATGATGACAAATGGAGCAGAGAGTGACTGGTTCAGATTCAAATATCTAGCTTACTCTCTGCAGTGAGGGTCATTGCATCTCATCAGAACTGTTCAGATGGCACTAGTTCAGCTGCAGATTACTTCTCCCTGTTTCTAGCTGTGGATATACATATATATATATATATATATAAATATATATATATATATATAAAGTGTAAGTCGGCCCTTGCTGCATGCCTTTGAGGCTCTGGAGGTTTGGATGAGTTACTGCTGTTTGCTTCACCTTTTAGTTCTGGAGGCCTGGTTCAGGGGGTCAGTGGTGGTTCATAAAATGTTCCTTTTCATCTGAGCCATTTTTAAAGGAATATTTGTTTTCTCATTTGTTCAGCCATAGTTAAGATGGATGTATAATACAGTCCAGTAATTTTTTTTTTTTTTACTATGGTAGGCAATATTAATTGTTTTTACTTTTTAATTATGTTTTTAATTATAGCAACAGATGTAATAAATCACTGTATATAATGCAAATGCGCTTTTTCTCATGCCTTTTCCTTGAAGGACGTGGGGGGACATAACAGGAGTGTGTTTTTGTGTGTGTGATCTTTGTAGTATTTCTGAACACGAGGTATAATAACTGTGTTGCTTCAAATGTTTAGTTGTTGGTTA
The DNA here is from genome assembly GCF_013368605.1 of Nyctibius grandis. Lineage (NCBI taxonomy): Eukaryota > Metazoa > Chordata > Aves > Nyctibiiformes > Nyctibiidae > Nyctibius > Nyctibius grandis. The sequence goes on along the minus strand of NC_090659.1, from coordinate 87,503,835 downwards.
AAAAGACTCCAAATTTGCTCATAAAAATATCCCGTTTCTCTCTGAATGCTTCCTACCTCAAATTCAGTTTTCCCTTCAGTGTTTTTGTGAGGCAGGGCAATGTTGTTATCGCTCTTTTATGGATGGCAGCTGTGGCAGAGGCTTTGCTTTTGCATCGTAAGCGGAGAGGGCAGCGTGCCCGTGTGAGCCAAGTGCCAACTCCTGTACGCGCGAGGGCTCAGTTACGTTACCTGAACAGGCAGGTGCCTAATGCTGGTTGAGCCTAAGGGCTGGCAGAAACGACACACAGCTTACAGGAGTCTGGTATGCATCTCAGCTGGAAGCTGGTGGTATCTCAGACAGTACTGCTAGGTACCTTAATAGAGAGCTCTTTAAATTGACCACGTGAAGATTTTAAGTTCCCTGTTACTGGAATACCTTAATTTTTGGCATATTCTTGTCGTGTTTGAGTGTGCCAGTTCCCTGGGGAAAATAAAATCTTCAGTCTGAACTGAAAATTTTTGCATGATTTCTTCATTACCATTAGCTGGTAAATGAATTTCTTTTTCAAGTAGGAAACTTCTACAACTAAAGCTATTTATAGAAAGTAAACATAATTTTTTTTTGCAAACATAGGCTTTTTTTCAATTGCAAAAACCATGTAACATGCCCTGTTACAATTGTTATGTGTTTTGACAGCTTGGTGCCAATTTTTTTGTGACTCACTATGCTGTGATTTGTCATGAGTGATGTTACACTGTTAATATAGCAGCAGATACGTAGAAATATTTAATTGTAAATTAGATACTTCTGTTAGTGTTTTGCAGTTCATTTTCACTGCTTAGATTTTTATATGTTTTGTTTCTCTCCTGTAGTTATAGAAGACAATATAAGACTAAACTAAATGTGAAAGTTTAACTTTAATTAAACAGGCATAGTTGTACTGGTAAACCTTCTGGATGGGTTTACTGTCACAGTTTGTAGAGGAAAGGTATGCTGTGGTTGTGACTACCTCAGAAAATGCTAACAATGGTAAAAATGATGCTACAAAACCTTAAATTCATAAATCCGTAGAAATTGTAAGTCGTCTGTATTATATTGAGGCAAATACTTTGATGGTGTAGTTCCTATTTTAACCTCTACATGGGGAGATATAAAACAGCAATTCCAAAACTTAGGGTTGTTGCCTGAACTGGGGTTGTGACAGGTGGAAGCAGGGTCACAACAATGAGCAAAAATCTTCTTTTGTCAATTCTGTAATAGTTTTCAACCAATGTTCTGAATTATCTTGGCTGTAATTGTATAAAAATTAATTGGATTTCATATTGAGTACTGGATGTGAAGCTGAAAGTTAACAGTTAGCTGTATTAAAATATCAGAGAAGCATTAGAGTCTGAGAAATGTAGTTGTTTGGGGATTTTGAAAGCTGCTCTGGTGCTGGGAGACCCATTTGTCTCTCTTCCCCATACTCCAGAATATTTTTAGGGGAACTCAGGTGAAGATAAGAGTTTAATTAAATTTCCAAAACAGTTTTGTTTTCTTGCTAAGAAGTATCTAAGGTTTTACAGTGTTTGCATTTTGAGGCATCACGTTCGTTGTATACTGTACATCCCTTCCTAAAGAGGGGACTATTTCTTATATACTGTCATTGGAAACTCTTCTTCCTGGCTGTCAATAGCAGTAAGGGCCTTTTGCTGCCTAATCGTCTCTCCTGGTTTGGCATCCATCCCAGTGTAAGTTCTGAGGAGAAAGGAGCTCTGTTTTTTTTTAATTCATCCTCTATAATTTTTACTTTTTGAATGCTCTGAAAACTTGTATTTTGTTATAAGTGAATTTGTGTTTTTTTTTTTAACTTTACTGTTTTATCTGTAATAAAGGTAGCCATCATACATGTGTTTTCTCATCAAGAGGAATGAACTGTAGAAAGAAATGAAATTTTTTCAACAGTTACAGTAATCTGTAAATGGCTGGAGGGGATCAGCTGTTTGTAGTGTTGGCTTCCAATTCAGGGATCAGCGTGTTACTGTCAACCCAAAGACATTTTTGCAAATTATGAAGGAACCTATTAGCTGCTTAATTTCATTGCTCGTTGTGACTTAATTTATTTGCAGTAGGCATTACCTGTTGGTTTGTTGGTCATTCATATTCTGCGGCTAGTGCACACGAAACAATAATTGTATAGGAGGATCAAGGTAAGATACCTTTAAAAGTACTGTGAGAATCTTTTTTTTTGAAACAGGTGATCTGTGTAAAAACAAATGCTACAATGTGTGCATCACTGTCAAGTGGACTCTTTGAAAGTCATATTTTTTTTTTTAATCTACAGTAGTAGTGTTACTGTAGCTGATGGGCCAAGGATAAAGGAAGCATGGTTTATAGGAAGTCCTAGTGAATTTGGAAAAAGTGAACAGCCTTTTGGGCTCAGAATCATTTCAGTTTTTGACAATGAGCAAAATGTAAGGTAAACACAGGTCAATGTAGACATGTGTTTTTTCCTGGATCAGCAGCTAAGCTTTTACACTTCAGATTTCTTGAGGGGGGAAAAAAGGAATTTAGCACCCAGTAGGCAGAGGGAGGAAAAGATGGGAGCAGGGGCACTCTTTCCTTGAAGATCGTGCCTGAGGCTTTGAGGTGGGTTATTTGATTTATAAAAAAGGGTTTTTCTGGTATCTGGGAGTTTTGCTTATTGGTTGTTTGAATTCCTTCTGTGGTACAGTAGCTTAGTTTTATCTGGGAAGTTTTCCTCTATACACTGAGCCTCTCAAAAGTGAATACTCCTATGCTTAGAGTGTCTTGACTTTAGGAATCTGATAACTCTTCATGAATGCTGCATCTGTGTGTAAAATAGGGAAATTGTGTTCTGAAATGTTTTGCCATGGCATGATGTTATCTTGTGCTTAGCAGAAGGAGATAAACATCAGTATGCAGGTGCATATCTCCAGCAATGCAAAGCTGTTGCAGTATGCTGAAAATTAACTTGCTTTTAGTTTATTCCCTTCCTGTTTTAGTAGGATGAGAATAGGAATAGCCCTTTGCTCTAACACAACTTGGTCTAACAAGCGAGCATTTTTCTTTCAGGGCTGTAAGAGAGCGGGTTAGAACCAGCATATTTCATACAGCTTGATAAAATGCTTGACAAATGTACATTAAGAAGGTTGTGAAGCCCCTATACTTCCAGTAAAAAACAGTCACCTCCTAGGAGTTTGTAGGGACTGGGATTGAGGAAATGTGCTGAATTGCCTAACAAGCTTACAAAAGTGTTTTTACAAGCTAAGATATTTTATGGCACAAATACACTGCTTTGTTAAATGAAGGAAGGGAATGGATTTACCTCTTGTAGCTGAAGGTGGTTGTAGCTGCTTGAACTACCTGAAAGCTGATCTTTTGATGGCAAAACATGCGACGTCTCCATAGAAAGGACTGGGACTGCTAGTGAGAGGTTCCAGATAATCTTTGCCCTGAATTTCACTATCACAGATAGGCATGGTTTCCTTCCCCCCCCCTCCTCCCCCCCCCGGAAAGATGTATTCATTCTTCTCTGTTGTACTGGCGCAGCCACCTGAATTTGTCATAGCAAAAATTTTACTGTAAGATGCTGCCAGCAACTACTTGGCTGCCATCCTGCAACAAGAATAGCCCACATCCAAGTTCTGATGCTAAATCATGTGTAGGTTAACCTTTGTAACCCATCTCAAATCAGCGTGCACTGGCTCTGGGGAGAAAATCTGGCCTATTTATAGGAATACTCTGCCTGTATTAGATAGCTTGCATGCAAACTATGCAATTAATGCCTCTAGCAGTTGTTGCTGAGAAGCTTCCCCACTGTGAGGTAATGTCTGTGAGAAACTACCATTGTAGAAAGTAAATCCTCTTTTCACCTTAAGATTCCACATGACTGAGTCATTGAATATGGAAGTATCAGTAAGGTGGCTGTCACTGAAATAGTGTCATGTGCAGGAACAAGTTACAGTTCATGTCTGTTCACCTTCATCTGACACATGACATGAGCAGTAACTGGCAACATTTCAGTAAAAGGTGTTGTGACCTGTGATCTAGGATGTCATGTAAGGACTGTAAATATCGCAAGGCATACTGTAAGTTGACATCAGTTAAATTTCAGATGCCGTACTTGAATGCTAGCGCTCAATATAGTGTAATGGTCCAGCCACTAGCACAGCGGAAAAGTTTAAATGACCATGTGTTCGCCAAAATCTGAACAGCAGGAGAAATCTTTTGAGACAAAAGTTGGTATGGTAAATGTTTTGTGTTTTTTTTTTTCTTTCTTTCTCTAAACTGGCTTTAATTAGGGATGAGAAATAGGCTTTTCTTTCCAGAAGATAATTCTTTATCTCCCTCTATAATAAAGAAGTATCACAAGGAACAGGTTAAGGTCAGGGTCTTATTGTAAGAAGTGCTTCTCCTTTCTCTTTTATGTCTTTGATCTATTCATCTGGATTATCTCCATCCAGGATTAGGTTAAAATTATTGGCCTATAGTTGGGTAACAAGGTTACCTCCAACATGCCTACTTTTTGCTATGTGTAAAATTGAATGATTCACACTTCACACTTTTGTAAATGTGGCAGCAGAAAAACGGTGGTAGAAAAGATTCATGGTCTTTAGCCATTGTTACTGTTCCTTTAGATTTTTTTTTTTTTATGTAAAAATTAGAAGCTTAAAACACTCAGGCTAACGCTGTTCTGTAAACAGTTTGATAATTTTTCAGTGTTTTTATAAACAAACATAATAGGATGACAAGCAACCACAAACAAATTCAAGAAACACGGCATGACAAGTTTTGACAGGAAAAAGCAGTATTGTCTTGTATCTTTAATGAAGCTTTTGGGTTTTTTTAGTACTTAAGAGAAAATGTAGTTTATATACAGCAGACACAGTTGCTTGTAAGATGGGAGATTACTTACAGTATGAGACAATGTCAAACCTGAAGGACTGCAAGCACTTCAGTGGCAAGTCTTTAGAATTTAAAATGAACTTTGAAAAGAGTGTGAAATGGAAGAGAAATGAAGGCAATGTATTTCCATAGGTTTAATGCAGATTATTTTGTGTGTGTAGGTAGGATTATTCACCTGCATATCATAGGGTTCATAAGCAGCAGCTCTGCAGAAAAATATTTTGAGGAATTTTTTTATTTTGTTATACACCATACAGAGCATGAGGCAGTACCATGCTGTTGAATGGGGTATAGAAAGCAACTGTTCTGGTTGTTAATCAAGTATGGTGTTTGTAAGATACCTGAAAATGTTCTTTCACTTTGGTCAGTGCTGTAAGGCGTTAGCTGGAGTTAGTGTCCGGTTTGGATACAGCACTGTATGAAAGGTGTGTGGGTGGGGAGGAGGGAAGAGAGAAAAAGAAGTCGAAGTAGAGAACCAGAAAACAGCATGACCTTTTAGGGAAAGGCTAAAAGACTTGGCGTGATTTAGTTTACAAAGAGGAGCCTAGGAAATTGAAGACTTCAAATATTTAAAAACTATGCTCTCCTCTCCTAGCTGTTTGTAGTACTTTAAGGGTAGTAATGATCAAGGTGTGGTCAAGGAACACCTGACTTCTACACCTACTTCTGCTGCACCTACCTCTACAAAGTATATTTGGGTAAATTTATTTTTCTTATAGAATTGATGTGTGACATTAGAGACCAATACTGAAAATAAAAATAGTGTTGAGCAGATAAATCATTGTATGATTTATAGGCTAGCACACTTGCACAAATCTGCAAGTGTAATAATACTGCAGTAACATGGAGAACAGTGTACTTTTAAGGAAATGTATTTATATCGTGGATCCTTTATCTTCTCTAGAAATATCGTGAACTGCCCATTTGAAAACTGTCTTGTCATATCTTGGTCGTAAAGCCCTGGTATCTTACATGCCTTCTTGCATATTATTACATGAGATCAGCTTACATTTTTCTTCAGTCCTTCAATTTGAGAGTAAGAACTGTTTAGATCCATGGGGAGGAGGAAGATAGGGAAGGCAAAAAAATAGAAATGAACACTTGCCCCATTAAAAGTGCTATGTATGCTTATCTTATGGCGTCAGTTATTTTAGATAAATGAGGAAACACTTCATCCTTGTGAGTTAATTAAGAATGTCACTACTGAAGACAAATGAACAAAACAGAGGCAGGCTAGAAAGGAGGAGAGCATCTACAGATATCTTTGCCTTTGTAGCTGTCATTGGTAAGGTGAAATCTCTCAAAACATTATTATATGCTTTTGCAGAAGTTTTTTTCCAGTGTTGATGTTCAACTCGATTACTTTCCCAGTATTAGTTCTGAGGTTCAGAACACTGAAAGAAAGGTGTTAATTTTGATGGTTAGGAAGTATTTCTAAAAACAATTAATGGACTTGAGGAATAACAAATACTTTAATGATTGTTTTATTAGGAAAAAAAATAGATGATTAACTCATGTTTGTATTTATTTTGGGCTGCTTTTCCTTTGTCTGAATTTTGGTATGGTTAATGGAATTTACTTTTTGCTGCTATGCTTTGTGTTTCAAGTTTTAAAATGTTTCCTTTTTTTTGGCAGAGAACTAGTTGTCTGATGGTAGGTCTGGCTTTTCTATGCAGTGGTATGCCAGAAGCATCACAGCCTCACTTGGTACCTTGCAATAATAATTTAGCACAAACACTATAATTGCTGTATTTACCTTGATTTTATAATCTGGAAAAACATAGTTATAAATTACATGAATTTAGAAGGCAGTAACATAAGCTTGAGTGCAGGAGGAAAATAGAAAAACAGTGCTAAAGTGATAAAAAAATAAAATAACCAAGGTAGTTCTGAACTACATATTGACAAATATATGCTTATGAAGATGCAACCCAAAATTTGACAGCAAGATAATGACTTAAAATTCATGCTATTTTACTCCCAATCAAGACTTTTTGATGTCATTTTTATGTCATCAGGTGGTAATACTTAATTACTGTATAGCCTTACTGTCATCTTTCTCCACATCCTAATTCTAAGCATGCCTTTCTTTTGTGCCTGTCTTGAATAAGAGACTGGTTTCTGTGGGTGAAGGGTTTGTGTCTAGTCTTTTCAGTGCTGACTTCCAATGAGAGCCATCAGAGATAGTGATTTTAGGGATGCTCTGTGTCACCAAACTGTAGACTTCTATCGTTTAGTCAACTAAGCAGTGCTGGGATCTTAGCTTTGGGTGACTGATGGTGTTAGTAAACTGGAATGAATTGCCAGGTATTGAGCAAAGCAACCTTAAAAAACCCATCCAAATAAAATCTCTAAATATCAGTTGCAAAATTGCATTCAGATTCTTAAAAGTGGTTGTATAACACTTAGAACTTGTAGTTGTGACTCATTTGGGGGGGCAGGAATCAATATCAGTAACACAAAGACTCAATTGCCTACGTTTATCTATGTGATAGTTTCTTGCAGATCTGTTTCAGTATTGGAGCCATTATTGATTCTCAGCTCCTTCCCAAGTCATTAGTAGATGAAAATACGTGCTAAGTTCCTGTACAGTAAATTACCACTTCATTAGTTGTGCTGTATATGTTCAGAGCTGGTCTTGGTTAATTCTTCTCTGGCTTTTTATAGAAAGCTGAACTCTGTAATCTGTCATGTAATCGACTTGGTTACACAGAGGCCACATAGGTATCAACTGTTTGCTGTTTGTCTTACGAATGTTAGTAAACTAGGACATTAAATTATAAAAGAATTGTAGCTTTTGAAGGCTTATGCCTTGAACCTACACTGAGGCAGCAGTACAAACTACAGCGCTTCATGCTCTCAGAAAGATGGAAAACTTCTACCATGTAGAACTACTATACGTGTTCTGAACTGGGATTTTGTATCTCTGTCTCTCTTTACCAGTATCAGCAACTGACTTGTAATTTCTCTTGTACTTAAATGTATAATGTGTATATTAATTAAGTTATTTGCTAAAGGATTACCAGATCAGTTTATAGAAGCTAAATAGCTTTGGCTCCCAGGTATGAAAGGAAACAAACAAACAAACAAAACACTGACGTAAAGGGCCAACAACATCATCTGTGAAATTGTGCCATAATTCCTGTTGAATTTAAACCTATGGAAATAAAAGTGTGTGTGTATATATATATATGTGTGTGTGTATATATAAAAAAACAAAAAAAACCAACATGGAAATATGAGTAAAATGCATTAACTGAAGGCAGCATAATTTTAGGTTATTTAAAACTATGTCTCCATATTTGCATATTAAATTGTTCAGGTAGAGTTGCAAATTGGATTGAGTTCTTGAAATAATAGAAAGGTTGATTGGAAGACATCTCTGAAAGTCATCTTAATTCAAGCATTTGCTCCAAGAAGGACTCTAGATCAGGTCAGCTGTAGCTTTAGCTAGCTGTGTCTCAAAGAAGTTCAAGGATGGAGGTTCTGCAACCACTCTGGGGAACCTGTTCCTGTGCTGCACTGTGACCTGTGGTGGAAGTCTCCATTAAAAATTGAACAACTTGTCATTTCCAGCTTTTATAATCTGGAAGTTATGTTCAGCAGCACTGTTGCTCAGTAATTCTCATTCGATTTGCGTGTTTTCCAGTGTTGTGTCTTATGTTGCTTTGAAAACAGATCCTAGTATTCTCTGTGTGTTTTGGACTGCTAGTGAGCCAAGAGTTAGTGCCTAGAAAATAACCATTGCATATTTTTCATGAATGATAACTAAGTTAGAGCTCAGTACCGTGCATGTTGCGATACGGTTGTTTTATTCTCCATGTGCAATAGTTCGCATTTATTAGTGTTGAAATTCACCTGACATCTTATTGTATGGTCACAGAAGGCAGTGATCTTTAGATCTTGGTGTCTTCTAGAACTATGTGTAATCATCACCAGTTGCCACCTTGCTATCCAGTCCTTTGTCCTAACACTGTAGTTAGGACCAATGGAATATATCCACCCTTAACTAATCCTCGAGAAGAGGGACAGTTGTATTCACACCCTTCCTTTCCAGTGTTTTAGTACGTGAGAAAGGATTCTTCTTTCTTCTTGTGCCTTAACAATTCAGTATATTTAAGAACCTTTGGTGAAGGATCTTACCAAAACTATTTCAACAAGCCTTTCCACCTCCTCCTCCCTGCCCCCTTCTCCCCCTGCTCATTTTCTTCATCTTTCAGAGAAGTCTAATAGCTGTGGGTGGGACATCTTCTATCTGCCAGAAGTATTGCCTTCACCTGAAAGCTCACAGGGTTTTCACAAGCCTACAAATTCTAGTCTCTGTTATAGCTTATATGACTTTGCTCATAAGGGTCTATATAACTTCTAGGATTTCATGTGATTGCTCATTTTAAAAATACTGTGTGGTGTTTTACCGTTTTCCGTTCTTCTGGTACAGATGTTGATTTAAAGCATGTCAGCAGTTTTGTGGTTTGGCTCTTGTAGAGCTCTTAGCTGAATACTCGCTGGTCCCCGTGGGTTTTGTTGTTATTGCTGTATTTATTCTAAGACCCTCTATATTGTAATATCAGTTTGAAAAAATTGCTTAGATACGTATTTCAACAATAACTTTAGTTTGTAAACCTTCCAAATCTCTGTTGTAGAGATTTAGTTTAGAAATAAATTTTTAAAAGCTTACATATTATAGCATTTTCTTTATCAATTCTCTTGCATCTCAGTCATTTATCAGCCTCGTCATCGTCAAGTTTCTTGCATCTGCTTTGAAATTTCTTTATTATTCGCTTTTGTCAAATTAATCCTCCAGAATATTTTTTGATCCATCTTTCTTTTGACTTCTTGTTTGTGTGGTTGGTATAATTAAACTCCCTTAATTAAACTCCCTTTTTCTTTTGAAGCATGTCCACTAGTCTTTTGGATTTTAAATATAGAATTCACTATTCCTTTACCATTTTGCCTAAGCCATCAGTAATAATGGCCTTGGAATAAAGTTCTCTGGGAAGTCACAAAAATGCGAAACGTGGTTTTTTTTTTTTTTATCATCAATAATAATTTCTCACAGTTTTAAAATAATTTTTAATAGTATCTTAAGTATCTAATTTTTCCTGAGCTTTTGGCTGTTTTCTTGAACTTGACAGCAACTCATTTTCCCTATAGGATTCTGTATGTAACTAAATACATGGTGAAGCAAGAGCTATATACATTTTTAATCTTCACAACAAAAAAATAGTATGCAGCCGCTGAAACAAAATAGAGTTCTCAGTTTGACTCAGATACTTCTAGTCTTATTTCACCACCATGTATGTAAGTGATTTCTGTGTCTGCATTTTGATGTGATTGATGATTACTGCAGCGTTATGGAACTTGGTTCCTTCTAGTAGAGAAAGTTACACTCCGTGTCTCCTGTGTTCATGAAGGACTGAAGAAGTGGAAATACAGTCATGAATGAGATGGGCAAATGTTCCTTCCAGACTGATGCTAAGCAGCTGGTGATTGCAATCTTCTGTTTGGGGGGAAGTTCTGTTTCCTTTCATCCTTTCAATCCACTTAATTCCCTACTTCCTAACAAGTGCTTCAGATTTGACATCTTTAATATGAAAAATTTATACTTTGTTAGATAATTTTTGAATGTAAACCACCTGTCAAAGTATTTATCGGTAGCTTTTGCACTTGTTTTAAAGGTGAAAATAAAACAGCTGTTTACTTTTATTTATGTAAGCCTTGAGGGTAGTTACCTTTGCATATACTGACAGTGCTGTTAATGCAATTTAAAAGTATATCACATATAATACCCTAAAAGTGCAGCTGTACAATTTATTAAAACCTACCACATGCAGATCTGACAACTTAATTTGTAGCTTTTATCCTGTCCTTCAGTGATTTCTTACCCTGTTTACAGATGCCAATGAAAAGAGATGAGCATTACAGCATTCAGTGAAGGCCATCTAATTTGAGCTTTTTGAAACCATACGGAAGTAAATTCAACAGCTGCGCGGCCCTTTCAGAGAGTACCCTGCTTAGTAGTTTCTTGTCTATTCAAGTGAGGCTTCTCCACATGCATTTCTCCCTTTCCCAGTCGCTTACTTGGAGAGGAACGGTGGGTGTCCCGAAAGCAGCTTCCTGTGCAACTGTATGATGAGACATTCTCTAATTTCTAGGATTTCTGACTCTTGTTTAGGGCTTTACAAGTGATTATTTTATGTTCTTCTGATGGGAACTGAGATTCTGATTGAAAAGTTGATTCTGATTTTTGGTTTTACTTTCATAGTTTAGATAAAGCATTTGGTGAGTGAAATATATTACATTTGGGAAAGAACAAGCATAGGGTCTGAGGTTTTTGATGGCTGCATTATTGGAGATGGGTAATGTAGTTGTAAAGGTGTTATTAAGTTTTATGTTTGGTTCAAGCACAAAGTTTTTCTTAATTTTTCTGTTGTGAAATGCTTGTGGAAGATGTGCTGCCACTCTCATCATACAGTTTTAAACCTTTTCGTGTTTTAAAAAAATAAAATTGCATTCCCAGCAGTAGGAATTTTATAGAAGAAAATAGACTTGCAAAAAGCATACGTCACACTAGATATCACACTGTGGGAGGTACTACTAGGAACACCTCACTAATGCAAGTGTTAAAATGTCTTAAAATGCACGTTCTCTGTGTAAGAACTTGATAAAAAGTATGCTGAAAACTTGCTTTTGATACTTAATTTTTGGAACAGAGTAATTTCAGGGAGGCTGGAGGGGAAAAAAAAAACCAATACATGTGCCAGTAATTAAAAAGAGAAGAGTGGTGTGTGGGTCTGGGGAGGTGTGAGAGAGAATGATGGACTGTCAGGTTAACCTAATAATAGACTAATACTTCTGTTTGCATGTCAAACATATTAAAGAATCATTCTAGAACTATCACTGGTTACTCAAACTTTTGTATAAAAATAGTCGTTGTCTTTTGGAAATGGATGAGAAGCTGGGTGAGAAAGGTGACTAAAAAATTATGACATAAATACAGACTTCGAAGTGCTTGAAGTATTATTGCAGGGAGTGCTGGGGTGCCCTCTGCCTTCGGTGACCCCTAGCAGAAACCTCCTTACCACCAAGTCCTGTCTCAGCACCTACTGACCCAGGTATAAGGCAGCTCTCTTCTCTCCCCTGTTGTTGTAGGAGAGGGGTAAAATGCTGCTAGGTAGAGAGAGCAGTTACGTCCAGACCTTTCGCCTCTCCCATGTTGGTAGGAGGGGGAAGGAACTGGCTCTGCAGCAAGAGGGTGGATTTAGATTAGATATTAGGAAGAAACTCTTAACTGTCAGGGTGGTAAGACACTGGCACAGGTTGCCCAGAGAAGTTGTGGCTGCCCCCTCCCTGGCCGTGTTCAAGGCCAGGTTGGATGAGGCTTTGAGCAGCCTGGTCTAGTGGAAAGGTGTCCCTGCCCATGGCAGGGGGGTTGGAACTAGATGATCTTTAAGGTCCCTTCCAACCGAAACCATTCTACGGTCCTATGAAGATGCAGAGCAAGAAGTACAAGATATAGGAAGTAAGTCTTTAAATGTGATTGCAAAAAGGAAAGGCATGGTCTCTTCTCCATAGATGGACACAAAACGAGGCAACAGAAGGCAGTGCAGTGAGCTTAGACTTTACGGAAAACTTCATTTTTCTGGGTGTGAGAATATTAACAGTAAAAGTCCCAAGAATGCCACTGGATCTACATTTGTCATTCCTTACAGATGTTTGCCTTGTGGATAAAGGAACAGTTGGCCCTAGTTTTGGCAGAGCTTTTGAATTTTTCTAAAATATTCTCTCTTCTTTTTCACCCTTAAGTTCCGTTTTATTTTGTCTGGTAGTTTGTATAATACTACATTATCCTTTAAATAAAAAGCTCAGAAGCTGAAGGGAAGAACATTGTCAGTTGCCTTCCCAATATTGTTATGCAGGTTATAGGGTATGAAGAAGCCTTCTTTAAAATCTGATTTTCATATTTAGCATAATAATGTTTTAAAATGTGCTGGGTTTTTTTTTGAAAACAGCTTTAATGAGAGCTCCTCGATAAAGTTTGTAACATTGCAGTGTAATTCCTTTATACAACTGAAATTCAGTAGAACGTTTTGAAACCCTATTAAAGAGAACTCCAGGTTTTTAAAATAGTACAGGAGAGACGGTTCTTCTGTTATGGAACAATACTGGCACCCAGTGGTTGTCTCGTACTAGTGCGTTCTTTGAAGTTGCTCTGCTTTATTGTTAAAATTGTTCTCTCTTCTTTTGTAGTGTTACCAAGCATGAGAAATTTGAAAGCTCTCTGCGAATTTATTTCTTTTTTTCCCCTTTAAAATCTTATCTTTTGTATGGCATGATTGTATAAATCTTCTTTCTTAGCGAAGCAATGGAAGGAACATTCTGATTTCTGCATACACACAGTGAAAATAGCTGTATAAGATTTACTATAAAGCTTCAGCATTGTTTCATGTGGCTGGCACTGAATTACAAGAAGTACTGTTAACACAGTTTGTGCTTTCTGCTAATATCACAGTGATTCTGTGAAGAGTTGTGAATCTGAAATATGTAAATTTTATAGAGCATGTTTATTAATATTAATTTCCATTATTTACTTTTTTCTTTAAAGCAAGCTTCTCCTTAATAAAATGTTAATTATAGAGATGATAGAAGAAAATTACAGAGGATTTCTAGAAAAATATATTACGGGATAGAAAAAGGATAAAGGATTGAAGATTTGTGTTTGTGCATGAACTGTTGATTGCAAACAGAAAAAACATGCTTTTCAAGAAAGCTGCTTGTGAAAAATAAATATTATTAGGAAAGTTGTTTACCTGGTGGATTTCATTCTAAATAAAGCTTTTTTTTTTTTTTGAACCTTTTAAACTCTGTGTGTCTGTACACATGCATGTTTGTCTGCAGATCAAGTATTCGATCCAGCATTATGGAGCAGACAAGCAAAAATGCATCTTCCTTTGATACCGCTGATTTCTTCAGTGTTTCAGACATGGGTGGTAATAGTGTAGCAGTACAGAAATCTGTCTGTTTAGGCTACATCAGGTGTAATCTGTTCTTGATGAAGTAAAGCGGAAGATGAAACGAGATAAGTAGAGGCACAAGTGAGATTGGTACGACAGAGTTATGGCCCTTAGCAATGGGAAATGCTGAAAAGGAGAATGTGCTCACCTGTAATGTGCAAAAGTGGGTTATTAAATTGATATCATACTTGATATGAAGGAGCAGTGGGAAAACAGCTCTGCCTGTCACTGATGTAATATGTTTTTCTGTGTATTATAAAGGAAGAATTACTGAAATCTCTTTTCACACAAGATTGAGAACATTTTGACAGAAAAATTGCATATTTGGATTTATATGTGAATGGTTCACATAGAAAATGCTGATTCATTACTAATGGCTTTGTTGTAATGTTTCATTTGAAGGTAAGGTAAGAATCTAAGTACTTTCTAGGAGATTTCTTCTGACACAAGCTGTTGCTAAGAGGATTGTACTGCTACATGTCTCAGATGAGTGGAGCTGAGACAGGGGGAGGAATAGGTGCTACATATCCCTCAGGTTTCAGCAAGCATAATGTGGAAGAATTGCACTAGAAGCATTTATTTTCCTCTCTCTTCTGTTCTTCTCTCCCAAGAGAATGCTCCACAAATAACCATCTCAACCATTTGCAGCAGCTTTGTGCCCTTTTGATTGCAAGCTGATTTTATTTATTTTTTTAAAATTTATATTAATGTTCCAAGGCCACAAAATCCCAATGTGATTCATGCAGCATTACTTGCTATAATTCCTTTGAAATCAATTGGATTGTCTGCATTACTTCAATTTATAACTTTTGAGATTTTTTTAAAATGTGAAAGAAAGAAGTCTAGTGAGTACTTTTTTTCTTGGAAACCAAAGGTAGTTGCAATGTATGTTATTCTAGTTACCAGTCCTCTTAGAGAAAATATCAGTGTGGTTTTGTGTGTGTGTGTTTTGGAGGGTTTTTTGTGCTGGTTTTAAATTATTATTTTTTTTTAATTTCCTCAAAGATGTAAACACCTCTTTAGGATGCTTAAGATTTTGTCAGATAAAGCCAAAAACTAAGCTGCCAATTTTAACATAGTTGCTCATTTTCCAGGGTAATGTTATCTGCATTGTATGTTACGGAAATAATTTCTGTCGCTGTCAGTATGAGAAGGTGTCAGTAGTCAGCTACTGGCTAGCCTTTGACTTCTTAGAGAGCTTTGTGTAGCTGGGCTGCTTCTCACTCTACAGTTTTCACTCATTTGTTTTGTCATTCATTTATTTATTTGCTCCTTCACCTTAAGCAAAAGTGTGCAATTCTGAAACTGTTGTTGTGTCCCTCAGGGGTCCGTACGGGGACCACAGTGGGATCAAGTGCACCCTCAGCAAATCTGCAGAGGACACCAAGCTGAGTGGTATGGTTGACATGCCTGAGGGACGGGATGCCATCCAGAGGGACCTGGCCAAGCTTGAGAAGTAGGCCCATGTGAACCTCATGAGGTCCAACAAGGCCAAGTGCAAGGTCCTGCACGCGGGTTGGGGCAATCCCCAGTATCAATACAAGCTGTGGGATGAACAGATTGAGAGCAGCCCTGAGGAGAAGGACTTGGGTGTGGTGGTGGATGAAAAGCTCAACATTAGCTGACAATGTGTGCTCAGAGCCCAGAAAGCCAACCATACCCTGGGCTGCATCAAAAGGAGCATGGCCAGCAGGTCGAGGGAGGTGATTCTCCCCCTCTGCTCTGCTCTTGTGAGACCCCACCTGGAGTACTGCGTCCAGCTCTGGAGTTCTCAGCACAGGAAAGACATGAACCTGGGGGAGCAAATTCAGAGGAGGACCACAAAAATGATCAGAGGGATGGAACACCTCTCCTATGGAGAAAGGCTGAGAGAGTTGGGGTTGTTCAGCCTGGGGAAGAGAAGGCTCCAGGGAGACCTTATAGCCTCTGTATTATATGTAGGAAAGCCTTTCAGTACTTAAAGGGGGCTTTTAAGAAAGATGAGGACAAACTTTTTAGCAGGGCCTGTTGTGATGGGACAAGGGGTAATGGTTTTAAACTAAAAGAGAGTAGATTCAGACTAGATATAAGGAAATTTTTTACAACGAGGGTGGTGAAACACTGGAACAGGTTGCCCAGAGAGGTGGTAGATGCCCCATCCCTGGACTCATTCAAGGTCAGGTTGGACAGTGCTCTGAGCAACCTGATCTAGTTGAAGATGTCCCTGCTCATTGCAGGGGGTTTGGACTAGATGACCTTTAAAGGTCCTTTCCAACCCAAACTGTTCTATGATTCTACGGCATTTGTTGATTGTGGCAGCAGCATTTCTGTGCCAGGTTATTTCCCATACCCCCTTGCCTTTGAAAGAAGAGGAGGGGACAGCTTGTGATGGAGGTGTGGAGAGCAAGAATTAGTGAGCTTGTGTGGCACTGCCAGGTACCTCTTGGGGATTGGGAGCTTGTGAGCTGCTTACAGCAGTGTGATCTGGTTCATGAGTGGTTTAGGATTGCTTCCTACCCCTTGGCAATAGGAAATGTATTGGATTAATGTAATAGGATCACATTGTAGTTCACCTTTCGTTATCTAAGGTTGTAATAGGTCGTGGTATTTTACATAAACATGCAGAGTAAGTAATGTAGATGTTGTGAGGCTTCAGAGCTGTTGTCTTTCACTCTAGATGAGGTTTTTTGCTGTCTTTGGTTTTGTCAGGGTCAGATTATTTTCCTTCATATAATACGGAGAACAAAAAGATTGAGTGGCCTTATGCTGTAAAGGTCCTACCATCAGCATATCACATACCCTTATTAAGAGTGGATAGAAAAGATTACTGTTTTCTTCAGAGCTTAGAAAAAGAATTTCAGACTTCATAATCTGTATGTTGTGGGGGGAAGCCGTATGCCAGTTGAAGAGTTAATTTTGCCTTTTGTAACTCCTTTTTCGTACTTGAGAGATGTAGATATATGTTTTCCAGTATAAGTGCATTTATTTAAATAAGAAGTTTCTGTAAGATTGTAAAGAAAATCTAAACTTATATCTGGAGTACTTGTTGCTGTGTAGTCTGTATAAGAGAGTTATTAGAGCAAAATAGAAAAGACTGAGTTGATATATACTTGTTCCAAGCTTCTATTAAAGAAGGAGAAATCTGTGTTTTAGCTACTTCTGGTGTACAGTGTTTCCTGGTTGTGGTTTGTTCCCCGACCAATTCCTGACCATTTCTGGTGAAATCCACACTTTTACATCCTGTGGCACAGAAGCAACACGTGACACGTTATTGGAGAGCTCTGCTAATTTAGTTTTTCCCTGTTGAAGTTCTTCAGCGTAGTTTTGCTGAGATAGTTGTTGATTTGATCTTCTTGAAAGTAATTTTGATCCTGAGAATTGTTCTTATGGATTTAAGTAATTTATTCTTTCATGTAATAAATATCTATAAAAAAAAAAAACAACCAACCCGCAACTATAAAATACCCCCCCACACTTTGATGTTGACAGATTTTGCTTTTTTGAAGACTATTTTAATAACCATGTTAATCATGACATTTTGCTGAAAAGCTTTAGTGTTTGCTTAAATCAAGCTAACAGATGCCCCCAATGGCATTTAATGATTGGTGCCTCTGTTAAGTTAGCAGAGATTTCAGTCAGGTGGGCAACGTTTCTACTAAGTGCTGTTGCTTAAATGAGCACAAGTCAAAAATGAATAGTCTTTTCCAGTGGATTTCTCTTTATCTGTCTGTCTCAAAAACCTCCAAAGTAATGAGACAAAATAAACTGAAAATTTATATATAAATTTATATATAAAAAGTTATGAACTGAAAATTTTGACATAGCAGGATTTTGACAGCTGTGATGCAGTCTTTGCTTTGAAGTGAGAAAGTAAAACATGACTCAGCAGTGAATTTTGTGATGGCAAAATTAATAAATTTTCCCCTATCTAGGGAAAACTTAGTTCTAGGTCAGATTCTTGTTTATTCATTCTCTAAATTTTTTTTTTTTTTTTTCTGGAAAACGATAGTGTTTGCATCTAAGTACTAGGCTTAGAAGCTCTGTACGAGAACTGCGGTCCTAGCTTCAGTAGAGTTGAAGAATGACTTGTTTACGTTAGGAGCAGAAGAGGAGGAATCATTCTACGACTTTCCTGACAGTCTAAAACTCAACTTACAGGTTTTGTACTACCCCCAGCCCCTGGTATTGAATTTATGTTCAGTTTTACACTGAAGATAACAGAAGGTACACTTGTAGAGTTTATGATATTGCTCTTTCTAGGAAGTCTATTGGTGTAATTAAACCACAGTTGAAGCCTCGAGAGTACGATAGTGCCTGCAGGATTTATCTGTTCTGGTTTCCTCTGGCACAGAGTGGGAGTGCTGTTCTGCTTTACCTTCTGACTCCCACTAACGAGATCCATCTGCTAACTCACAGCAGTTACCTGAATCTTCACAGGTCATAGCACTCGAGCTTTGAGTTGCTCAACTGGGAAATCCTGCATTCCCATGCAAGCAACCAAATCTTGCCATGTTATTCTTCTCAAGCGTCTGCCTTTTATGTAAAAACTAGGTTTGTTTCTTCTTGTGTTTTTATATACGCATTTTTTTCCCATTCAGTGCGTCTAGGGTTTGGGTTGTTTTGATTTTTTTTATTTTTTTTTTTGGTTGTGGTGGTGTTCTGGTCCTTCAGAATTTGCTATGTGTCAGTGTCCGACTTGAACGATTAGATCCCATCAAGTGTCTGGGTTAGAGCACAACTGGGATCATTTTCTGTTCCCAGTCCTGCACAGTCTGGTAACAGTGGCAGGGCTGGAGAAGTTGATGTTGATGTTACTTGGGCTAGAATCAAAAAGGCCTATCAAGTGTACTTTCTTTCAAATGTTTTGCCTTGTTTATATGTTACACTGTGGATGTTATTTTCTTTAAAAAGAAGTATTTCTTGATGCACTCAGGAGTATTTAATATTTCTTGATGTATAGTAAGCTTGCTTTCTTAAATCATTCTTTTATTCTTTGGGCAGTGGTGATTTCTTGGTAGGTAGTTATTTAAATGTTATTTGGGCAAGTACTGTGTTTCAGACTGAGTGTCTAGCAAATGTCAATTATTTAATGATTGCTGTAATGTATTTAAATAAAATGGAGAGCTGTGCAGAGAAGGCAGATTGCCAGTTACATAAAAATGAAAACTGGGGTTTCGAATAGGAAATATTAGGCAAAATGAACAGCAAATGTCACAATTTCTGACCACTCATGTTAAAATTATCTTTTTTTTTTTTTAAAGTGTTTTTGGAGGTTAGAATAGATCAGCCCCTTTGAATTGATTAGCTGAATGAATTAATTTAAAACTTCCTTAGTTTTCAGATGAACAAATTTATCGTATGCTCACAGAATTTTTGTAGAAAGATACTTATCCTGGACTTACCACCATGAAGGTCACAAATGCCACTTCCAAATGTGATTGTGGAGGAGGTTTACTATTCTTATTTAAACTTTTTCACCATATTTGACTATTGATACACTGTAATTCACTTCTACTTTTCTCAGTTGCCTTATAGCCCAGGCAAACAGGTATATGTTTTATAGGATGGCAGTGTTATATGTCCCAGGCCTTGAGGGCTTAACCATACAGTCTTACTCTTCAGAAAAGGATGTGGTTGTGTTTTGTGCTGTGTGTGGGATAGGTTTTGTTTGTTTGGGTTGGTTTTGGTTTTTTTCCTTGCAAGTGCATGAGTGAAAGTATGCCACTTACCCCAAGTAAAGACCAAATGGTCGATTTTGAAACCAGGTTCTTATAATTTGGGGTGGGCGGGAGGAGGCAGGCATGAGGAGGGTAGTGCTACCCTCTTCAACATAATCAGGATGATGTCTGTTGTTATTTTGTAAGCAGAGGTGTTTTTTGTTGTTTTTTTTTTGTTTTGGTTTGTTTTTTTTAGAAATTATAGAAGAATTTTTTTATTCAGTCGCATCTCAGTGTAAGGAAACTGATCACACGAAGTCATTTTCCAAGTGTTTTTAAATTTATGCTTCACCAGCACAAAAGATACAATCTAAATATAATAATCTTAAATACAGAAAAAAATTTTGCCTAATGTATACATCATATGATAATCTAATATTTTTTTCTTTAACAGGTATCTTTCAGATGAAGGAATTGAAGCTTGCATAAGTTCTTCTGAAAAAGTCAATACAAATGACATTATCCTAGTTGCCCTTAATGTAAGTTATGATTGTGAAAACTTTTTTCTGACAAATCATGCTAAAAATTACGTATCTAATGGCTCAAGTGTAGTTTTGTGTGTACTGTTGTCTATGTGATTTACGTAAAGGACAGAGTACCTACCTCTCTCCTTGTGTGTAGGAGCTCTGTGCTTTATTTGGAAATGATACCTATTCCAAACTGTGAAACCTGGGGGAGAAAAACGAACATAACTTACAGTAGGAAAATATTTTTGTGTTTATGAAATGTAAATCTAAAGTCAAAGTACAAGCAGTAATAAAATCACAAGTGCTATGTACTGACATGAGTATGAAATTGTAGTATAAAGTATTAGTTTGTTGGGATGAATAAAACACCCTTACTTAGTTTGACTTCTGGATATAATACTCCTTAAAGCATATTCAAACTAATGGTGAATTTTCTTGTGATATGTATGTATTTGTAACTACAAACAGATTTTTTGATTTCCTGTAGAAATCTGGATTAATAGTCATTATTCCTACTAACAAATAAATACAAAAATATAAAAGAGAAACAACTCGGAAGACATAAACCTTAATACTTTTAAGGACTCAAGAAAAGGTGTGCATGTGAATTCCTGTTTTTCAGAATTCTAGTGTATACTTTGTTGGTAAATATTAGTAAGTCTGCTCTCTTTCAGTAACAATGAAAAGAGGGCAGCTACTTAATCCAAGTATTTGTAACTGATTTTTAATTTATTCTATCAAAATCATGAGGGAGAGTTTTGACAATTTCTCAGTCATCCATACCCAGAAGTTTTACGGCTTGTATACACTGTATATGGATTTATGTGAACTTCTTCCTTTGTAATAGCTATATGTAGTTCCAAGGGGAAAAAACAGTGTAGTAGAATGCTTAAGAGAAAAATATTCTTTCTTAATGAAATTGTGAATGAGAATTTTTAGGGATATTTTGTTCATCTTTGAGATTCAACCACTGCTGTTTTAAGTTGATACTCTTAAAAGAATATCCCCTCTACTCCTTTCATTTGTTCTTTGAAGCATGAGTTCGATCACTCATGTTTATATATGCACCAATTCACGTAATGAATTTGAAAAGAAGTAAGACAAAATCATAATGCAAAAAGGAAAAGAATGTAATGCAAAACATGCAGAGGGGAAGCATTTGGTTTCTGGACGGTAGTAGCATGCCTATATATATAGCTGAGAATGCATTACTGCTTTATAAAAAAACAACTATAATACTTCCAAATTACTGCGTATTACCCTGAATGTAATTATAGGCTGGAACAAGTGCTAGTGTGATCGTTTGTGCATGTATATGTTGTATTTCCTGTTTGTTTGATAGATAACAAACAAATAATAAAATAGAGGAGCGCTGCTGGATCTTATCCTTACTAACAAGGAGGGTCTGGTTGAAGAGGTGAAGGTTGAGGGCAGCCTTGGTTGTAGTGACCATGAGATGGTAGAGTTCAGGATCTCATGTGGCAGGAACAGAACAGCTAGCAGAATCACAGCCCTGGACTTCAGTAGGGCCAACTTTGGCCTTTTCAAGCAATTGCCAGGGGAAATTCCATGGGACAGGGTACTAGAAGGTAAGGGAGCCCAAGATAGTTGGTTAGCATTCAAGGACTCCTTCTTCCGAGCTCAAGATCAGAGCATCCCAGCAGGTAGGAAGTCAAGGAAGGGTAGCAGGAGACCTGCATGGTTAAACAGGGAACTGCTGGGCAAACTCAAGTGGAAGAAGAGAGTGTACAGATGATGGAAGGAGGGGCTGGCCACTTGGGAGGAATAGAAGTCTGTTGTCAGAGGATGTAGGGAGGCAACTAGGAAAGCTAAGGCCTCCTTGGAATTAAACCTTGCAAGAGAGGTCAAGGACAACAGAAAGGGCTTCTTCAAATACATTGCAGGTAAAGCCAACACTAGAGGCAATGTAGGCCCACTGATGAATGAGGTGGGGGCCCTGGAGACATCTCCCTTATGAGGAGAGGCTGAGGGAGCTGGGTCTCTTTAGCTTAGAGAAGAGGAGACTGAGGGGTGACCTCATGAATGTTTATAAATATGTAAAGGGCAAGTGTCATGAGAATGGAGCCAGGCTCTTCTCAGTGACATCCCTTGACAGGACAAGGGGCAATGGGTGCAAGCTGGAACACAGGAGGTTCCACATAAATATGAGGAAAAACTTCTTTACGGTGAGGGTGACTGAACACTGGAACAGGCTGCCCAGAGAGGTTGTGGAGTCTCCTTCTCTGGAGACATTCAAAACCCGCCTGGACGCGTTCCTGTGTGATATGGTCTAGGCAATCCTGCTCTGGCAGGGGGATTGGACTGGATGATCTTTCGAGGTCCCTTCCAATCCCTAACATTCTGTGATTCTGTGATCATTTCTGGTTTATTTTATTTTTATTATGTGGGTACTCCAAAGCCAGTTTTAATTGCGTATCAATATTTTTGTTATTAAGTCAGTTGTTTTGATGCCCGGAAGATTAAGTTGCCTGTTGGGTAAGTAGGGAATGGCAGTGTGGCTTGAACAACAGGATGACAGTGAATTTAGATCCACCTCTTACAAATTCACAAATTCTTTCCTCCACTGCTAGAGACACATTTCAGGCAGAAGAAACCAAGAAGTCAATGTACCTTTTGTGTGTGTGTGTGAATTGCTTAAATAAGTATGAAATAGACATAAATGTACCTTTGGTCCTTCAAATGTTTTTATTTTGTATAAGATCTTGCAAAGAGTTTGTAACAGTTGTGTCCCCTTCATGCTGCTGTGATTGGAAAGCACCTTGCTGGAGAGTTGTCAATTTTAAGGATATGGAACATGCGAGAACCGTTTATAGGAGTCTGTATGCTATTCAGAGATAAATGACAGATCAGTTCCCTCAGGTGGTCTCAAATAGAAAACCAAACGTGCTTTCTTGTCACTATCTATGGCTATATTGCACAACAGAAGGTGGGGTGAGCATTTATCTGCTCTGTAGATACTCGGAGTAAATACACTAAAAGAGCATCCCTACAATTAGTTTTCTATTTGTAGGGTGCCAACGTTTCTCTTTGTAAATGATTGGTTTATTCTGTTTTTTCAGTGTTTTAGATACTAAAATATAGGGCTGCTCAGTTAAAGATTAGGGTGCTGGAACAGTAGTCCCTTGGCATATATTAATGGAAAGTTAACGTACAAGTTTTAGTAGTAATTACACTTAGCCCTTCTTTCAACAGTGTTTATGACCATAATAAATAAGGAGGGTTTTAGCTTTGGTACAGTAATCTGCACCAGCATGTTCTATTTAAAACAACAGGCTTATTTCAAGCAATGGATCTTAGAAAATGCAGATGTTCTAGGCTGCATGGCTGTGCTTTATTTTTTTTTGACACATGTAAATACACTAAAAACCTAATGTGTAAAGCTTAATTAGTTTTTATTCCACTTCCTATTTTCACATGCTGCACCTTTTAGCCATCCAGTCCATCCTTTTGTCACACATCACCATGATTGATATACTTGTCCAGGCAATGTTAGGTGAGGAAAGTGCTTTTGTGGAGACTTGTTCCTTCGATTGTATGAAGTCTTTAGTTTAATGTTGTCAGTGGCCATGTTGCACAGCTGCTGAATAATGTCATGCAGCTGTTTACCTCCCTTACAAAAGAAGTAATCAGAAATTTAAGATAAAAAGCATTTAATGGAAATACGATGAGAGCTTTTACTGTAGGTTTAGTTGCAAAAATCATCCCAGCCTTTTATGAAGGATTTGTGCATGTAGAAACATGCACACAAACTAAAAACACTTTTAAGTGCCAGATGGAGAGTGAAGAAAGAAGTTCAGCTGTATTAAACGTCAGTTATGTCCAATAATTAAGCATTACTTAGTAATTTCTTTTCATCTATTAAAAGCTTTTTAATAATCTTTGAAAATGAAAATGTGCGTAAAACAAATACAATTTAAAAAGCAAATGGTTTCTTTTATTAATTCTTTTAGTCATATTTTTTTCATCATATGCAGTTAGAGGGATGGTTTTTTTATAGTCTATAAACAGTTGGTGTTATAGAAGAAATACCCTTCTTCCTATTTTATGATGATTTTTTCTTTGAAACAGGATATTTTAGGTTAATATTCTCTTGTTTTCTCTGTTAATTTCAGACAGATTTAAGAACGATTGGCAAGAAATTCCTCCCCAGTGACATCAATGGTGGAAAGGTGGAAAAGGTAGACAGTGTTTTTACTGCACTTTTTCTGTATTTTATGGTTTCTGTGTGATGACAGTCTTCTATGCTGCATTAGTCTGGTTTTGTCATTATTTCACATACAAAAGAAGCCAATATTTTAGTATATTATAGGATAATTATATGAACATATTAGTTTGCCCACTAGGCTTCATAAAGACAGGACTCTCTTTTTCTTTTTTATTTCTCAACTTTGAAATGCTTAAATAAATGTGAAGAATCCTAGCAACTTAATTTATCACTCAGAAGTCATTTAACCTGTTTGATCTTGACGTGGTATCAGAAATTCATTTTTTTCCCTCCTTTATTCTTGCGAGGGCAACAAAGCAGGTTAGGAATAAAGCAAAGCAGCTTTATGATTATGGTACATAGTGGTACATGTTGATACTGTATTTCTTGACTTCCTGATATATATGATTATAGCTATACACTTTATGTAATTTTCCTATGACTGTGTATCCTGTAGGTTATGTGGATAAACCATGTTAGATGGTAGAACACTTTATATGCTACAGAATAGTATTATGCTTGAAACTTGGATGTGCTAGATTTTTAATGTATGTTGTGTGCTTGGATAAAAATTAAATTTGGCCCCTTCAGTACACCCTTCCCGTTATCTTCCTTACATGCAGTTAAGAGAGTGGATAGATGAAGGAATTTTATTTTAAACCTAGTAGTAGTTCTCAATTCAAATGGTTGTCCCTAACTTCCAAATATTGACTGTCTGTATCACTGATGTGAAAGTTCTGGGGAAACATTTCGTTACTGTTGAAATTCAAATAGTGATAAAGCAAGGTAGGTTTGTTTTAAGAAAGCAAGATTGATGAGAGAGACTGTTAAGAGGTGTTGGGATTTGTGTTTTCTGCTGATGCTATTGTCTAAATGGAGTGGTGACTGCTGTAAACACTGGCTTCTACAAGAACAGCAGCAGGAACATTATTGTGAGATATGAAAAGCCCACTTGGGAGATAGTGTATTGCAGGATCATAGTTTTCAGCTAGGCAGCAGTCTGTGTGTGCAACATGTTACTTATTAAACTAACTTCGTGGGAAAAGTTTTATTAACTTTATTTCTTATTATGAGGAGCAATGTTTTTTGCAGGTGTCACTTAAAAAAAAAAAAAAAACACAACAAGGTGATATTTTGTGAAACTGATTGTTTGCCTGTTTAGGTTTCTGGATAACATGCTGTCAGAAGAATTTGATGTAGCTCTTTCTTATATCTATGATTTTAATATTTTTCTTTCTCTTCAGTATCCTGTTTTTGAAATACAGAAAACAAGCACAATAATTGCTTTTTATGGCATCTGTTTTTGCACTGTTTTTCATTTTTCAGTTGCTTAATTGGAGTACTAGTGAATTTTGCATTTCAGATCATGTAATACTTACAAGGTCCAAATGTATTTGGTTAAAGGTAATTCTCCAGAGTATTAAGGCTGTATGTGTGGTAATGCTTGCCTTACTTAGTTTTGCTGTTGAAACATGATTTCAGTCCAGAGTGACTTACTGTTTTTTTCAGACTTTTGTTGCATTATGGTAGGATTTCTTTAGAGGTAGTTGTTCAGTTTTCATTCATCACTTGAGAAAATACCTAGTAAGTTGTTCATTTCCTTTAGAGAGAATGTTTTCTAAATTTCTGTTGTCATTATGTAGTTCAAGTGGTCAATTAAAGGTAAAAGTGTCATTAATTTCCTCAAAACTTTGATGGATGTTGTATATGAGAATCTACTTACATGCTTTAAAATGTTTACTTTTAGTTTAGCTGCTCAAGTCACCACTTGGGTTTTTCATATTTCTCAGATGAAACTAGAAAAGGTGCAATCATGCCATTTGTTTCCACAAAATCAAAACCTCTGCACAGAAACAAGGGATGTGTGGTTGAAAACTGTGGTGGTTAGTGCTTTGAAATACCTGTGAGATAACAGCTACCCTTTCATGGGGAAAACCTTCTGCACCTGTACACATACAAATACACCTATATTTTGTAAAACTGAACATCTCAGAAAATGAACAGGTGGAAAAGGTAAGAAAAATCTAGTTTAATTTTCAAGGATCCATATTAAACTTGCTCCTCTCCCCTCAGTGTATGTTCTACGTTGTGTTACTGTGTGTCCTTTTGAGAGTTCTCATTTTTGTTACTGGCAGTACAAACTAGTATACATGTAGGATCCTAAATAAAAAAAAAAAAAAAGGAACTGTTACTGAATGGAGCTTGATAAATTTCCGCATGGGATTGTCTTACAGTTGATGGAGACGGAGGACTGGATAACAGTATTGAAGGCTGCAGGAATCCAGTCCAATCCAAACTTGCTTTTTGAAAGTTTCTTTGATTTAAAGTATTTCTGTTTCCCAGATTGTCAAACAGTTGAGAGAGATCAGTGCTTACAGACTCCTTCAATTTTTAATGGTTAAATAGTGAAAATACAGAGGAAAAGGGTATTTTTTTTCTCTTGGGTAATGACTCCTGACAACAGCAGCAGGAATTTTGAGAAACTATGGCCCCTAATGGGCTTTGTTAAAGGCAAATGTTTGTTTAACAAACTGTGTTTGTTAAATCCTAGGAACTTACATACTTCTGTCAGTACTGGTAAGGAGCCAGGACGTTTTACATGTGAACTTCTAGTAAAACTTAGTTTGGTCTTACTTTAATCAACTGTCTTTATTTGGATCATAGATCTTAGAAAATTATTCTAAAACCAAACCAAAACAAACACCTGCAAACCATTTGCTGGAGGAAGATAATCCTTCAGGTTTTAAAAAGAAGTAATGATTGCACAGAAAAATTCTGTTTGAAAATGATTTCTGTATATAGTTTTTAGCCCAGACTATTAAGATAGTGTAATGAATCTTCGCTTTCTTAACTGTAGTGTTTCCTTTTTTTTTTTTTGAGTAACATAAAGCAAATCTGACTACCTAATAAGCACTGCTATTTAGCTTGCAATGTATACAAGTATTTAATGTTACAGAACTATGTGTTTATAAAGGAGAGTGTTTTATGCAAGTAAAGGATATGGTTGGGACAGGAGTGACTTCTTAATGTAATCTCTCAGTAGAAAGTAGTCCTTTGTGGTTCAGAAATGCTTAAGGAAACAATAGAAATTATATGCTACTATTGTTCCTCTCATCCAAGACTAGGATCAGTATTATTTATCTGTATCTTGGGAACATACGATGTATTTCCATCTTGCATATAAAATAGCTTTATTTTGTAGTATTAGTGTAATAGGTAAATATTTGCATAAAAGCTGGCACAGAGTCCTTGTGTGAAACAACATGGGTATTTGACCGTTGCAGGTGATTATCAGCTTTAGTCATTAACACACAGAAATGTTTTATTTGCTAATTTATATCTGTTTTATGTGACTTTTTAAAAAAAAATTACCAGCATTAACCACAAGATGGCCACATTTGCATAGGATTTTAAAAAGCTGAACCTCCCTCTCGATGACTATATACAATAAATATAAACTACCCAGTAGTTTTCCCATACATTAATGTAAAACCTACAGTATGAATATTGTAATGCCATTATATAGTGTAAGATACTATTATTATATTTTTCACCTTGAAAAAGTAAGCAGACCATTAATTATGGGATTAATGATGGGTAAAGCTAGTCTTCATTCCTTAACTCATTTTGCATGTGTTCTGTACTCTTAACTTATTTGCATCCTTTAGTTACTGAAAGCTGTTTATACTGCTGAGGCACATAAAATGCAATTTCTTTATTTTTCTACTTGTTTCCTTCTTTTAGTTTTTTTTTAATTAAAGTCATCTGAACCATTTTTCGTAGCATTCCAGCCTTAATATGTGTGCAGTTGCTTGTCCAGTTTGTAAATACTTCTGGAGAGAGCAGTGTACAATTATACTATTTGGAACTTAAGAATTAAGGCATTACCAAAATAATAATATGGGATTGTATACAAGAAAACAGTTACAGGATCACAGAGAGGTTGAGGCTTGAAGGGACCTGATGAGGTCATGTGGTCCAATGCCCCTGCTCAAGTAGGGCCACCTAGACCTTGGTACCCAGGACCATGTCCAGACAGCTTTTCATTGTCTTCTAAGATGGAGACTTTAAAATCTCCCTGGGCAGCCTGTTCCAGTGCTTGATCATCCTCACAGTAAAAAAGCGTTTCCTGATGTTCAGATGGAGCCTCCTGTGTTTCACTTTGTGCCCATTGTCATTCTCTCGGCTGAACAGTTCCAGTTTTCTCAGCCTTTCCTCATAGGAGAGATGTTGCAGTCCCATAATCACCTTTGTGGCCCTTCATGTCCAACCTTGGTGTCCATTCTGTAATAAGTTTGGTCCTTCCCAGGAGATCCATGGAAAGGTTAGACTTGATGGGCCATTGAGTTACATTTCGGTGGCCCATCAGCCAGTGTTTTAAGACTTCTGGAGTTCACTACTGTCTCCATTATGGGCTGGTTTTAGGGTTTCTGTATCTGTGTATTTAATTCATTAGTTTTTCCTGCTCTCCTCTGTCTCGTATGCTGAATAGCCATTAACTAGATATCTTTACAAAACATGTATCCTTTCATTCCAGGCATTATTACAGTTTTGTCAAACTGCAGTCCCTTTTTTCAAAGAGTAGAAGTTATGGAAGTGTTGAAAGAAAGAACTTGCTTTAATCACAAGCCAAACATATTGTCCATGTTTAGAAATAATTAAGTTGATCTAGCTGATGTTTTAAAATATTCTCTCTTTCTTCCCCTTCCGGGGCAGGGGGTGATGGGGGACAGGACAACCCTAGATGATGTAAACATTGTCTGATGTATTCAACATTACCGTACTAAGTGTTCAAAGTGTTAGTAAGGGAACTGAAAGTTGTGGTTTTATAACGGAAAGCGATTTGCAACCTTAATAGTGGGGTTATAACCAGTTCTACTACTTAGGATACTTGATAATTTACTATAAATTTTTGTGGGATAAACAATTGTCTCACCTTTTTGTATATGACATTCAGCACCTGAGTGCTGAAGAGGTTTCAGATTGATTAAACGTATAAGGGTACCTGTTAACCATAACTGATTTGATTTTGATGTATTTATTAAAATATTTTTTCCTGTCTTGGTTCTTACAGTGACACTTTAAAACAATCCACATAAGGAGTACTGGCATAGGTCTTCTGGATTCACCTGGAATCCTGTGATGGTTGTCCTTGTTCTGCAGGAAGACTGACGCTTTTCTCCTGTCACTATGTGCTTGGTTTATGTGATGAGAGGGGAAATGAGCTGAACTGGGACTGGGAGATGTGGATGCTCTAAGGTCCTGATTAAGTCCATGAAAATCATTGTGATGTTAATTTGGTGTACATTTGAGAAAACTACACACTTCCATTCCTCTTTGTACCTGTTTTTTGAAGTGACATGTAATTTTCTTTGTGAAGGACACTTGTCCAAGCTCAACAAATGTGTAGCTCTGCTTTATTATAGTGTATACTTGGCACTGTAGACACAAAACCCTGAACATATTGGCATATATATTCATAGTTAGCCTAGCCCTCATTTCTTTGCACTCCAGATTTTTTAAGGGATCTACTAAACAATTGTTTTAAACCAAAAGCAAGTACCTAGAACTAGAATTTGCTCAAAATTTGTGAAAGAAATTGCCATTGTGGTAAAGCTACTGTTCAGCTGAGTGACAAACATAGGTGTGGTTAATTAGAAATGCTTCTCAGTTTCCTAGTGTTTCTTCATCTTTGCTTTAAAAACCTTGTATAACGTTAAAAACTGTTAGCGTTAATTTATGACAAGCATAGACTTTTATTGAAGCAACCCATGAATGTGGCACTGTGATTCATTCACTACTATAGAAAGAATCTTTCTATACAAAAAATCTAGAAGGGTGTTTTTTTTTTGTGACTGCTTTGCTGTATGTATGAAACTATACTATATACATAGATGTAGTATAGTTTCATACTATGCATTAGATAATCCAGTTTTGCTTCTGCTGAAATAAAAGAAAAATTCCATTCATATTAGAAACAGAATTGGTCTTTTAATTGTTGTTGAAAGAAATAAGGTTCAGTCAGCATTTACTAAAAATACCGTTGTTCTTCTTTATGCTCTTTTCTTCAAACATTCAGTATTGAAGAAAAAAGATAAAGCTTCAAGTTTCACAGAATCACAGAATGTTAGGGATTGGAAGGGGCCTCGAAAGATCATCTAGTCCAATCCCCCCGCTGGAGCAGGATTACCTAGATCATGTCACATAGGAATGCGTCCAGGTGGGTTTTGAATGTCTCCAGAGAAGGAGACTCCACAACCTCTCTGGGCAGCCTGTTCCAGTGTTCAGTTACCCTCACCGTAAAGAAGTTTTTCCTCATATTTATGTAGAACCTCCTGTGTTCCAGCTTGCATCCGTTGCCCCTTGTCCTGTCAATGGATGTCACTGAGAAGAGCCTGGCTCCATCCTCATGACACTTGCCCTTTACATATTTATAAACATTAATGAGGTCCCCCCTCAGTCTCCTCTTCTCCAAGCTAAAGAGACCCAGCTCCCTCAGCCTCTCCTCATAAGGGAGAGGTTCCACCACCTTAATCATCTTCGTGGCTCTGCGCTGGACTCTCTCTAGCAGTTCCCTGTCCTTCTTGAACTGAGGGGCCCAGAACTGGACACAATATTCCAGATGTGGCCTCCCCAGGGCAGAGTAGAGGGGGAGGAGAACCTCTCTTGACCTGCTAACCACACCCCTTCTAATCCACCCCAGGATGCCATTGGCCTTCTTGGCCACAAGGGCACACTGCTGGCTCATGGTCATCCTGTTGTCCACTAGGACCCCCAGGTCCCTTTCCCGTACACTGCTCTCCTACAGGTCTGTCCCCAACTTGTACTCATACCTGGGGTTGTTCTTGCCCAGATGCAGGACACTACACTTGCCCTTGTTATATTTCATTAAATTTCTCCTCACCCAACTCTCCAGCCTGTCTCAGTCTCTCTGAATGGCAGCACAGCCTTCTGGTGTGTCAGCCACTCCTCCCAGTTTTGTGTCATCAGCGAACTTGCTGACAGTGCACTCTATTCCCTCATCCAAGTCATTAATGAATATATTAAATATATTGAATAGTACTGGTCCCAGTACCGACCCTTGAGGGACTCCACTAGATACAGGCCTCCAACTGGACTCTGTCCCATTGACCACCACTCTCTGGCTTCTTTCCTTCAGCCAGTTCACAATCCACCTCACTACCTGATCATCCAGACCACACTTCCTCAGTTTAGCTGCGAGGATGCTGTGGGAGACTGTGTCAAATGCCTTACTGAAATCGAGATAGACCACATCCATAGCTTTACCATCATCTATCCACCGGGTTATGTCCCCCTAAAAGGCTATCAAGTTGGTTAAGCATGACTTCCCCTTCGTGAAGCCATGTTGACTGCCCCTAATGATCCTCCTATCCTTGATGTGCCTAGAGACAGCACCAAGGACAAGTTGTTCCATTACCTTTCCAGGGATGGAGGTGAGGCTGACCGGTCTATAGTTACCCGGGTCCTCCTTCTTGCCCTTTTTGAAGACTGGAGTGACATTCGCTTTCCTCCAGTCCTCAGGCACCTCTCCCGTTGCCCACGACTTAGCAAAGATGATGGAGAGTGGCCTAGCAATGACTTCCGCCAGCTCCCTCAGCACCCGCGGGTGCATCCCATCAGGACCCATGGATTTATGGATGTCCAGGTTGCTTAATTGGTCCCTGACCCAGCCCTCATCAACCAAGACAGACTCCTCCTCTATCCTGACTTCCTCTGGTGCCTCAGGGGTCCGGGGCTCCTCAGGACAGCCTCCAGCAGTATAGACAGAGGCAAAGAAGGCATTCAGTAACTCCGCCTTCTTTTTATCCTCTGTCTCCAGGACCCCCACCTCATTCATCAGTGGGCCTACATTGCCTCTAGTGTTGGCTTTACCTGCAATGTATTTGAAGAAGCCCTTTCTGTTGTCCTTGACCTCTCTTGCAAGGTTTAATTCCAAGGAGGCCTTAGCTTTCCGAGTTGCCTCCCTACATCCTCTGACAACAGACTTGTATTCCTCCCAAGTGGCCAGCCCCTCCTTCCATGATCTGTACACTCTCTTCTTCCACTTGAGTTTGCCCAGCAGTTCCCTGTTTAACCATGCAGGTCTCCTGGTACCCTTCCTTGACTTCCTACCTGTTGGGATGCTCTGATCTTGAGCTCGGAAGAAGCAGTGCTTGAATGCTGACCAACTATCTTGGGCCCCCTCACCTTTTAGTACCCTGTCCCATGGAATTTCCCCTGGCAATTGCTTGAAAAGGCCAAAGTTGGCCCTCCTGAAGTCCAGGGTTGTGATTCTGCTAGCTATTCTGTTGCTGCCACATGAGATCCTGAACTCCACCATTTCATGGTCACTACAACCAAGGCTGCCCTCAACCTTCACCTCTTCAGCCAGACCCTCCTTGTTAGTGAGAACAAGATCCAGCAGCGCTCCTTTCCTAGTTGGCTCATCCACCATTTGCATCAGAAAGTTATCATCAGTGCACTGGAGGAACCTCCTGGACTGTGGATGGCTGGCTGAGTAGGCCTCCCAGCAAATATCAGGGTAGTTGAAATCCCCCACAACAACCAGGCCCTGTAATTGTGAGACTGCTCTCAGCTGCCTGTAGAAGGCCTCATCAACCTCCTCATCCTGGTCTGGTGGCCTGTAATAGACACCCACAACAGTATCACCCCTGCCAGCCTTCCCCTTAATTCGCACCCACAAACTCTCAACTCGCTCCTGATCTGCCTCTGGATAGAACTCAATACATTCTAGCTGCTCACTCACATAAAGAGCAACTCCACCACCTCTCCTTAGTGGCCTGTCTTTCCTGAACAGGACATAGTCATCCATGACCACATTCCAGTAGATTCCAAATAAACAACTTATTCAGCTTTTGAGAAATCCTCCATCTCAAATATTGTGTTTTCCATGGTTTGATTTGAAGTCATAAACAATGCAGGTGTCTTCAAATTTTAAATTTATTTGAAAGTGTCAAGAATAGGAAAATTACATAGAAATTTTAGATCATTACTGGCTTTTGTCTCAAGATCACAAAACCATTTAAGAAGTTAACTCTGTAGGGTGCTGCTTTTGCTACTTTTAGTGACTATTTTATTCCTCTTCTTAGTGGAATTTCGTGGTTTGTTGATATTCCAAAGTATTTTCCTTCCTCTTTTGTTCTCATCCTAAAGTTCCTATTTCCTCATATTCTAATTTGTCTAGTTTCACTGCTTCTATTGTTTTATTTACTCTTTTCTTTATATATATTTTTCTCCTGGTTATCTGCTCTCATTTTGTGTTCTTCTGGGCTACGTGTTCTGTTTTTCAAAGGGAAGAAGCTGATGAGGTGCATTTTTTCATCTTTTCTGCTCTCTGTTAGGTGCTAGAGATCAGTTGAGTGGCAACAGATTATTCATTTTTATTTGTGAGAGGGATCAGAATGACTGTGTACTCAGCTATAACCGAAATGTGCTGAAGTGGTTTGGTTGGTTGGTTTTGATTTGGGTTTTTTTTGGTTGTTGGTTGTTTTTTGTTTTGTTTTGGTTCGGTTTGGGTTTTTTTGTGTGTGTGTAACACAAACTGTGATGTGTATAGGAAGATATGCTGCTTTTTTAGGTAACCAACAGATGGTGATGTCCTCTGAGGTTGTTACATTCTGATTGTACCTCTGTTTGAAAACACTGTGTTTCCATTTAGTGTTTGCAAAGTGGTTGTACATGAGGTGTACTCTTGATACAACCAGATAATCTCCATAGCTGGTTGTTTCTTGCTTTAGAACACTTTGTAGTGTAGTTCTGGACCCTGCAGTACAGCATGTGAAATCGTATCTGGACTCCATAGGATGTTGGAAGTGACAATATTTGTGGTTTTGTTTGTTTATTTGCCTCCCTAAGTCTTTTCATTCACTTTTCCGTAATTGGTATTGCAGACATGTATGAAGCATCGTAACTATTTCTCTGAAAAAGTCATTTTTGTCATGCTTTATAACGTACAGTACATGGGTGATAGAAGTCGAACATGACTGCCTGATCAAATTACACTTTCCTTTGCCTGAGGGCATCTGTTAGTGTGTGTAGATATTACATTGTGTTTACTTCATGGTGTTAACAGTTTTGTCTTTTCTGTTTTGCATATGTAGCTGGAAGGGCCGTGTGTTTTGCAAATCCAGAAAGTACGCAATGTTGCTGCACCAAAGGATAATGAAGAATCTCAGGCTGCTCCCAGAATGTTACGTTTACAGATGACTGATGGACACACAAGCTGCACAGCTATAGAATACAGTAGCATGTCAAAAATAAGGTGAACAACTTTCTTTTCTAAGTTTTGTTTTAATACTTAAATATCCTCAAAACAATGGAAATGTCCTTAGTTATATATGGAAAAATTGTTACACAAACCAGGTTTCCTTCTCAGATTTTGTATATAAAGGAGAACCTTAAATTCAGCATGCAGAGCTGCATATGAATGTGTTTTACAATACCATTTATGCTGAAGTACTTAATGGAAGAAGTGGATTTTTGCAGCCATCTGCTGCGTTAGAATTGACATGGCACACAGCATTTTGGGCGTGTGCAAACTTGAGCCAAATTCCCAACTTTTAGTAGTAGCAGATCCTTTGTCTGGCTTTGGTAGCAGGAATATCACAGGCCTGACACACCTAATTTAATGCAACTAGTGCTGCTTTACCATGGGCAAGGCTTTAACTTGGATTGAACTAGTAAATATTTCTTCAGTTAAAAGAGAAGGATGAGAGCGCTAATTACTGTTGAATATGGGGGGTTTTTGTGTGTTTGGTTATGAAGATGCTGAAAATTACCTCTAGTGTTTAGTCGCTGGAGTCATGGTGTGCTTTGTTCTTCACTCTAGTTCAGGTTACCTTGATTTAAAGAAAAAAATCTCCCTCTCTCTTTCTCTGCTATCTGCAACAATTAGATATAGACATATACTTCATTTTTAAATGTTATCTTTTACTATTAAACTGCTCCTTCTGAGCAGGAGCTAGCTTGCAGTTTCGAGTGCTGCTGTCTTAAAAGGTAGAACACTTAATGGTATTTTAATTCTAGCTTGAGCCAGCAAAACTTGGAATATTATATTCCAATGTGAATATAAAGAGAGTAGAAAAGAAAGGCAAAGAGGCTTCTGTGTAAGTAGATTCTAGATCACAAAATACTTGAAGAAGAGCACCCAGTAAAAGACATGATTTGAAAGTTTTTAGATAGAATCCCCAAAATATCAAAGAATTTATCATTCTGTAGTAATATTGTGAGCTCTTATTTTCAAGTAATGTTGTATGAAAATTTAATTTAGGTTGTATGTAGTTGTTTCAGGTTTGAACTTGGACTATTAACCTGGCATAATATGCTGTTTCAGTACACAGTGTTTCTTTAAATAAATAAATAAATAAAAATCATAGTTTTCTTTTAAATTGGAAGTTCTTCATGACTAGGGTTTCCATTTACCCATCCCCTCCTTTGCATAATTTTCATTTTTTGCCATATTTCTTTCTTGTCTATTTTTTCTGATCTCATTTTCTTTGCTTTTATCAGAACAGTACCGCAAATCCATTAATATTGCTAAGGTTAATGCCACTAGTGCTGAAATTGGCTGAGTCCACTGTGAATGTTTCTTACTGCATGGTATGGTCCTGTGATTGCGACAAAAGCTTTAGCATATTTTAAAGAGGTTAT
The DNA here is from genome assembly GCF_013368605.1 of Nyctibius grandis. Lineage (NCBI taxonomy): Eukaryota > Metazoa > Chordata > Aves > Nyctibiiformes > Nyctibiidae > Nyctibius > Nyctibius grandis. The sequence continues at coordinate 87,467,873 of NC_090659.1, read as the reverse complement.
TGTTGCTCAGTTGAAAGGTTATAGCTGACTGTGTCCTGTGTCTCACAAGAAAAATTATAATTTCCAGATTGTGCTTCTTGTCATATCTTTCAATTATGGTTTGGTGATGGATGATTCTTTTATGCATCTGCTGTTGTTTTTCATAGGGTAGATTCACATGAAAAGAAGGTAAGGTACCTCCTTGTGGGAGCTGACCACAGAAAGCATCCGTATGTTTTTAAATGATAGAGTAATGAGAGAAAAAGCACTACAAGATGCATGTTTTTATATTTATTCTTGTGCAGTCCTGGCTGTTAGTAATGTATAGAAAGCTTATTTTCTAACTGCTCTTTGTTTTTCCCTAAGTTAAATGTCTAAAACAAATGAGATGATTAACCATCTGGAGATCCTCTGTTTATTAACTATAAATGTGTCCTAGGATAAGGAACTTAGACAACTGACTTTGAAGCATCTTCTGTTAGTGTAAACAAATCACACCCTTAGTTTGGTATTGTTAAATTGGATTTTAACGAAACAGACAATTTGCAAACATTCATCTCTGTTAGAATCTAATTTGCAATATGGCATTTTTGTGTAATGATTGGGAAGTGTTCCAATAAAACTATTGAAAAGTACTGTGCATACTGAAGGAATTATTGCAAAGGTTTTTGAAGCTAATTTTTTATTATGAAATATGACAGTGGTAGAAGTACAATAAGAGTAGAATTTTATATGGTTTTGGTGGCAGAATATTAATAAACATATTTTAAATATTTGACTTTGTTTCTACTTCTAGCCTGAACACTCCACCTGGAACAAAAATTAAGCTTTCAGGAATTGTTGAAGTGAGAAATGGATTCTTGCTGTTGGATGACAGTAACACAGCAGTTCTTGGAGGTGAAGTGGAGCATCTTATAGAAAAGTGGGAATTACAAAGGGTGAGGTAACACCACTGGAAATGCTTGTCTTACAGACTGCATATTACATTTAATGACATCACACTTAATGTGTTGACCATGAATTTTCCTATGATAAGCTTTTAGAACCTCACTGTCCCAATATTTTTAGGGATGCAGCCAAATATATGTAAATAGGTCTTATGTATAATCACAGAATCAATCAGGTTGGAAGAGACCTCTGGGATCATCAAGTCCAACCATTGCCCTGACACCACCATGTCAACTAGACCATGGCACTAAGTGCCATGTCCAGTCTTTTCTTAAACACATCCAGAGATGGTGACTCCACCACCTCCCTGGGCAGCCCATTCCAATGTCTAACGACCCTTTCTGTGAAGAAATGCTTCCTAATGTCCAACCTGAACCTCCCCTGGCGAAGCTTGAGGCTATGTCCTCTTGTCCTATTGCTAGTTGCCTGGGAGAAGAGGCCAACTCCCACTTCACTACAACCTCCCTTCAGGTAGTTGTAGACTGCAATAAGGTCACCTCTGAGCCTCCTCTTCTCCAGGCTAAACAACCCTAGCTCCCTCAGCCGTTCCTCACAGGTCAAACCCTCCAGACCCTTCACCAGCTTGGTCGCCCTCCTCTGGACTCGCTCCAACACCTCAACATCTTTCTTGAAGTGCGGGGCCCAGAACTGGACACAGTATTCAAGGTGCTGCCTCACCAGTGCCGAGTACAGACGGAATAATGTTGCAAATGAAGAAATTATAAGTGATCTTTGGGAATGGGAACTGATTCCTTTCATAGTCTGCAAGGATTGAAAACATTAATCAAACGTATTAAATCTATTTTAGTGCAGTCATGGGTGGTTGCTTTCCTAAACAGTGTGTTTGGTACCAAAATATTATAGCATGATGCCTTTTACTGTCTGCAGACTATACTTTTGAGACAAGAAAAATATCGCAAGTGTACAGAAAGCATTGAAGTTGGTAACCTTAAGTATGAATTATATATTGCAGATTCCATCAGTGCTTTAGGTAAATTTGCAGTTAGAAAGACAAATTGGAGGTTTTAAAATCTTTCAAACCAAAAACGCTTGTAAGCCCTTTTACTCCATTTTAGCCCAGTTCCTGTCCCAATAGAACTAAAGATGCTGCAGAAAGACTTTTTCATACATTTCCTCACAAATCAGTGGAAGTTCCTAAGGCAGGAAGTTGTGACCCTGCTACAAACAGTCCCAAATACTTACCGTATCAACTGTCACTACTACTACACACACACATCTCTCTATTTTCACGCCCATGTCTCTGAAACAGAGTAGCTGCTAATGAACACAGTGGACATTTCTGTGTAAATTACTTCTTTTATTGTTGCTGATGCTAAGTTTGGCACAGCTGTTTTTGTTACAGCTGGCCTTCTTCAGTGTTGGTTTGCGTTTCATAGATTTGAGTTACACAGTGTCCACTCTAGTAGATTGTTTGGCTTCCTTTTTGTGCTTTTATAGTTGAAAATAGTTTTTTAAAAACATTCCTGGTTTTAAATTAAGCTGCCTGCTTGTTTAAAGAGAAGGTTCTGAGGCCAACAGCAGAAACATTCCATTTTATTGTTTTTATTCATATTTAGTATAAAGTCATGTGAGTTCTCTCTACAGTTAAAAAACAGTAAGTCTTAAAATTTGATGGGTCAGAAGAGACACGCATAGAAGTAACGCCATCTAATTGCTAAGAGAAGGGTCAATAGAATCCGTTAGCTGTATTGGTGATATTTTGGACAGTCTGTTTTCATGTTTCTTCTATCTGGGCTTCAACAAATAAATGTTGCTTTATAAAAATTAGTTTGTTTTTGAGGTCAATGTCAAGAAATTAATCAGAACATGTTCTTTTTACAAGAAAGCAAACCATTTAATAACCATTGGCTTGCTGTTGACTACAAAAACTTTCAGCACTTGTTAGCACGTTGTGTTGATTTTATGCGATATGTTTAAAAGAGAGGTAACTAAGTTTTCACTGATTTACTCTAGTAAGATAAAGTATAGAAAGTTAACTAGTGCTGTCTTCTCAGTTCTCTGGTTCCATCTTGCAGTTTGCCAGAGTATTATTTTCTTTTTCTCGTTGACCAGCGCACAGCACATGATCAGCACATTTATGCCCAGCGTGAATGCGGCAGTGTCAGAAAAGCTGTGGGTGACAAGAAATCGTTTTGGACAGGTGAACTACGACCATTGGAAATCGTAGTTCCAGTTCTATATCCAGACTGACAGCTAGACAGATAGGTCTCAAACAAGTCTATAGAAGCCAGATGCTACTTTGATAGCAGTTTCCTCATGATTTCGATGTTTCTGTCCTGTTCAGAAAGCTTTACAGAAGAGAACGGTTGACAAATAAGCCAGATTGTCAACTCAAGATATTTGAATGAGTGCATTGCCACTTCTGGTCTAATCTTGCCACTGAAGCTTAAATGAAATGCTGAACTCTGTTTGCATGAAAAGACAGAAAACTTGTATTTGTGTGACTATTTCAAATTACTTGTTTTGAAGCCAGGTTTTTTTTCTCTCCGCTACAATGTCTGAGAAGTGTTAATTGGGCTTCTTGTGTAGATGATGAAATAAGTTTCTTTTATACTTATTAAAAAAGTTAGCGCTATTAAGTCAAATAATATTACAAACCTTTAGAATTAAAGTTGTTTGTCCAGTCTTAAATTAATGCCCTTGCACCTGCCTGTCACCTTCTAGTTGCATAATTGCATTACCGTTTTGTTGCATTGAGAACGATGTTTGAAACTGCTGTCAGGAGGAATCAACTTCTAGTAATGAAAGACTCGCACTACAAATATACTGTATGTGGAATGAATTTAGTATTATCATACTGTGTGTGGGATAAAAGTTGTATTCCTTGTAGCGTTCAATTTTATCATAAGGTAATTGTTGCCTAGAAATTTCAATTTTTTTGAAGTGTCACTGTTTAAATGACAGCAAATAAATAATTAAGGAGTAAATGAGAATGTTAGTGTGTGATTATTTTTCTAGACTATTTGGAAATATAACTTAATGTGTCATGGACTTCTTTAGATGAGGATACAGTTCCAAATAATTCTTACTTCATAGTGTTCCTAGTGTTCTGGTGGTGACTGGTGTTTCAGTTGGTGAGGATCAGTATCTGCGAGATATTGCTGGTACCCTTATTAGGAAGGAGGAGTACTTTATATTGCTGTTAATCAAAATGTCAGACGATATGTAAGTGAAGGCTGAAGTAAATTTTGCTGAGATGATTGGTGAGACTGTTTCGTAGGCTGTTACAGTTTTAAAACGTAGAATGTGTCTCATTATGGATTATCTAGAAGTAAAGTTCTCTAGTATACTTAATGGTTCTTCCATTTTGGTGAAGGTTAGGCTAAATATTGAGGTTTCCTGATGGGAGAAGTGAGTAGTTTTATGTGTACTTCAGAATTCATATTAGAAAGAATTGTGAGGATATAATTGTATATAATATCTAGGAGTTCAGTCTCATATTGTAAACTTTTGTTTATTAAGGGATTCCCTAGGAAATAATTTTTTAATGTCACAATGTAAATACAGCAGAAAGGGTAAAAGAAGCATGCTACATGTATTTATAACAAAGTTTATTGTAAAGGATAGATACTGCTCTGCCACAAGCAAATTTAATTGTAAGTTCAGAAATATTTTTCTTGTTGCCAGTTTGCTTTTTATTTGGTGCAAAGTGAAATTTAATTTCTAAAGCAGTTGTTCTCATTTCTCAGCAGACAGTGCTACCTGAGAAGAAAGTGTCAAGGCTGTTATTTACCATTAGGCAGAGTTCTTTCACTCTGGATAACAATTTTATGCAATAAATTCTTAAGATTCAAACTCCATGTAGCTAACTGTTAGTAAATATGCAGTCAGTTTTTAAGTGCTTTTTTGCTATTTGCCAAATTACATGTTTGAGCAGTATTTTGGAACAGTCTTTTTCTTGTATGTGTTTCCTTGATTCTGGTTTGGGAAAGGAAAAAAAAAGTGTGACCTTAAACTTGAGCATGTTCTTCCTGATTATAAGACATGAGGAATTAACTACGATCAAAAGCTCAAGTTCTTAGGCTATCATGTAAATATTTTTATTATAATTTGATTCAGTGCTGAAGTTCATTCCAGAATTACCCACATTTCTCTAGATCCAAACAAACAAAAAAAAAGTGTAGCATTTATTGGACCTAGAGTGCCTACCCTGGGGAAGTGAAGCGGCTTAGCTGTGAAATGACTGTTGTACTGTGCTGCTTCAGTTAACAGATACAGGAAGGTATGAGCATGCTGCAGTGATCAGCCCTTGGTTAGCTCATAATTCTGAGGCAGCACTTTAAGTGAATTGAAACTAAAGCAGAAAAATTTTGTGATTTCTGCACTTCTAAGTGCTTTGTTTTGAATAATTTATTGAATACTTTATCAGTGTTTTTTGCTTCAAGGCATGAGGAAAAGGATTTTTAATTTTTTTTTCACTGTTGAAAGGAATTAATAACCATAAATGATTTAGAAAATGGTCTTTGGTTCCTGAATAGAAGTAGTTAACTTGAAAAGAGCGGACCAAAAGTTTTGATTTGGGTATTAGTTAGCCAAATTAATCTCTTACTTATTTTAAGAAATTCTCTGATAGGTTGATGGCTTAAAGCATATTCACATTTATACTACAGTTCTCAAATGATGGAATTAAATCAATTTTACATCAGGGTAATAAATATATAGGTAAATGTCATATATAGCCTTAAGTAATTAAAACCTTCTCTGCCAGTGGCGAGTAATAAATGATGTATGTAATCATGCATGACTGTACCAGTGAGAAAAAAGGGATAATAGGAAATGAAGATGGTGAAACAGATGCATTATAGGAAATACAGTTTTGAAGCATTTTGACAGCATCCTTCTTTTTCCACTTCTGAAACCAAATATTTCTGTGTAATACAAAATAATTAACACATAACCAAATGTCATTCCCAGTGTATTTCATCCTCGTGCAGGTTGCTGCTGTTGTCACAATTAGTAAAGAAAGAGAAAAAGTGTATCAACTATGAACAGATATTTTAATGCAGTGTTTTATAAATCTGTCTTTTTACTGTTGTTGGCAACTAGTAATTTGTATTATTTGAGAATGCTTTGTTCTCAGGCCTAGGTCACTGATTGCCTGATTGTGGCTAAGAGTTTAGAGCACTTCTATAGATATTACGTATCGGTAATTGTTATGCTTATTGTTCTGGTCTTTGCGATCCAAAGAGCTGCTGATCAATGTAGCGTATGTACCATAAAGCCATAGCGGAAATTTCCTAGTGGCACAGTACTTTGTTTCCAACAGTGGCAAAAAGACGTGTATTTTAGGGAGAGCGCACAGCTTGAACTCTTACACAGCCTTGGGCATCCAGAATTGTTGTATTATGTTATATCAGGGGATACAGTCTTGACTAATCCTTTCAGTATTTGCTTATGCATGGGTCTATGAATTTCACAAAATGGTTGAGGTTGGAGGAGACCTCTGGAGGTCATCTGGTTCGATGCCCCTGCTCAAGAAGGGCCACCTAGAGCCGGTTGCCCAGGACGATGTCTAGGCAGCTTTTGAATATCTCCAAGGAGGGGAGACTCCATAACCTCCCTGGGCAACCTGTGCCAGTGCTCAGTCACCCTCACAGTAAAAAAAGTGTTTCCTGATGTTCAGAGGGAACCTCCTGTGTTTAAGTTTGTGCCCATTGTCTCCCGTCCTGTCACGGGACACAACTGAATAGAGCCTGGCTCCATCGTCTTTACAGTCTTCCTTCAGGTATTTGTGTAGATTGATAAGATCGCCCTGAACCTTACCTTCTTTAGGCTGAATTGATCCAATCCCTTTTTAAATCCCTGCTGAAACTGTATGCCTTTACAGCCTTTAATGGCAGCAAGTTCAATGGATGCTATGTAAAGAAACATCTGCTGCCTATTTGTGAGCTGCTTTGTTCTGCTAGTGTAGATTTTGGTATATAACTGAATTTTCTGCGTTTGCTCTATGTGTTGCCTTCATGATTTTGCAAATTTTCATTATTTTCTTCGTCTCCCTTCTCCTTACGTGCCCCAGGATTTGAAGTATATCATTATTTTTTATGCTTAAAATGTTCATCTTGTAAGTTTCATATACTTACTGAAATAGAGACATTTATCATAGAATCTGTTTTCTGTTTGCAATTTGTTAATCAACAATTTTCTTCTTACAGAGTTTAGCAAAACACAATAGGAGTAACATTGGAACGGAAGGTGGCCCTCCCCCTTTTGTACCTTTTGGGCAGGTATAGTGTACTTCTCTTTGTCATTTCATAAAAACCCTGTATCATGATACCTGGGGCCTGGTTCCAGTTAGATAAACGCTATCAAAACACCTTAGATTATGATGACTTGGATCTAAAAAATGTGCCTGTTTAAAAAAAATTGCATTGATTCTGTCACTTCGTTGTGCCAATTTAGTTGTAACATTTTTCCTCTCAATTTCAAACTTAAAATTTTATTTAGTATGTGGAGCCTTTGATTCTTCTGGTCAGATCTTGTAGGTGCTACCATAGTGCCTTCTTAAACGCCAAAGATATTCACAAGAATCATACTAGCTACATCATGAACTAAGCTTAAAATGTTGAAGTAACTCTTTTTGGCCTTTCTAGTGGACCAGAGGAGTGTGCTTTCAGCAAAGACATCTAGATGTCCTAGGTGTACATTTTTGCAATCATATTCTTTAGCTGAAGTTGTGCTACTCTAATGGAATAATACGTTATTTTTTTCAAATGAAAGTAGACAGAAGAATTAATTAAAACTTTCTTTTTATTTTCAGAAATGTGCATCTCACGTGCAAGTGGATAGCAGAGAGCTTGATCGCAGAAAGACTCTGCAAATGACAAATACTGTAAAAACTGTTGTGGACAATGATGAATTTGAAAAGCAGAGAACAGCTGCTATCGCAGAAGTAGCAAAGAGCAAGGAGGTTAGAATGCATGTGTTGCAGCATTTTGCTTACTGTTATTTTAAGTATTTCTCTCTTGAAACGACAAATGCTCTATGATGTTTGTCTGCTTATAATTCTACTCATGTATCTTTAAAAAAATGGATTAAAAATAGAGAGTCCTTTGGATTTATGGGTATGTTCTTACTTTAATAAAGCTAATAAATGTATCATAATGTTTTACTGTAAATGTGATTTTGATACCACTGTTAAAAAATGTGGGTTTTACAATTTAGTTAATGAGATTTAAGTAATAAATACAGGTTATCAATTTTCATCTGCTTTTTTCAGTTCTCAAAAACCCATGATCCCTTGATTCATTCTGAAAGACTAGATGGGAAGTTTAGTTCTGATGTGTCAGATTTTTATGTCCTCCCTTGGTTTTCCTTTTAGTTTATACTTCAGATTTGCTTAGTAAGTCATAAAAAATAGAATTATAGACCATTTTTACAGCCTCATTTGGGCATAGGGGAAAAAAACACCTACCTAATAACTTCGTCTTTTTTGTGTGTGTAAATTAGTGCTTTATTTGTTGATGCAAAGCATAATCATAAAAAATACAGCTACATCAAACTTACTGCACTTTTTCTACTAGCTAAATATTAAGACTTATTTTCATAAGTTCTGTTTACTGAAATATTATTTTTGTGCTTATCTAAAGACCAAGACGTTTGGAGGAGGTGGTGGTAGTAGCAGAAGTAATCTCAGTGTGAGTGCTGGAGGGAACCGAAACAGGGAACTGTTCCAGAAAGAGAAGATAACAAAACCTGAGGGAAAGAATGAAGGTGTCTACCGAGAACTGGTAAGGTGGAGTACTTAAATGGAACCTTAAACATGTACTATTAAAAACAAACAAACAAACAAACAAACAAAAACCAACCCAAAAGACCCTGAGGAATAAGGGCTTTCCTTTCAATTTATTTTGAAGTCTGTTTAGAATACTTAAGTTGCTTTTGTACTTTACTGAGATAGTTATGAATTTCAATGTGATTTTTGTAAAAAAAAAAAAAAATGTCGTCTTATCCAGTAAAATTTAAAACCAAGTCCTCATAAAAGAAAAGTAGCAGTATATATGGTATAGGACATTACAGTATAGTTTTATTTTCTTGTTTAAATAAGCTTAAGAGTTTTCCATGTTAACTTTTATTAACTCATTTTAGGCAGGAAGAATTCCATCTTTCAGTTTCAACACATCAAATAATATACATGAAAGTCAACAACCAAACCTACTTGATGTCGTCATTCTAAAAAGACAAAACAAATTGGTTATCCATTGCTTTAAGATCTAAAAATCATTATGTATAACCATAGAAGGCTTTCTGTATAGGCTTACTGGGTTCATATTTGCTTCATCTAAACAGCACCTGAATATGCTAAATGACAAAATAGTAAGTTTCAATAAGTTGCAAGTACTGCTTTACAGTGGCAGTAAGATACATTTCTTGCAGTTCATAGAAAAAAAAAAAACCACACTACTTAAAAAAAAACCCCAAACAGACAAAAACCCCAACAAAAGTACTCCCACAACATTTAAATTGGGTAATTGTTTAAAGTAAAGGTTGGACTCTATGATCCAAGAGGTCTCTTCCAACCTAGTTGATTCTGTGTGACTGGAATTAAGACAAAAAGTTGAATGTATTAAATATCAGGAGAAATGAGGAGTGGAGAAATTACTTCATAAGACTCTGGAAAACAGGGGAGAGGAAGGGTTAAATGTGGTTTGTCATACCACTCTCATACAGTTGCAGTTTAAATCATTCTGGCAATAAAAGTTCATGTTCTTTAAGCAGTGGGAGAAAGAAGGGGATGTGTATCTTAGAGGTTAGGTTCCATTGGGTTTGTTGGTTTTTTTTGTTTGTTTTATTTTCTTTTCTTTTTTTCTCTTTGGAGAGTCACAATATGGCTATTTTGGAACACGTAGACAAAATGTTATGTTCATGGGACTCCAGTTAAGAATGTATTTGGTTACAGCTGTTGCAGTAGATGGATAACTGGTATGATTTGGTTGGGTATGGGATGAGGAAGGACAGAGGGCCTAGTCCCATTTCATGTTTAGTGCCTGTAGGTCTGCCCACACTGGAAGAGGCAGTTTGGAACAAGAAAGCTGGTATTCCAAAAAATACATATTGTTTGTATTTTTTTTGCTCTCTTCTACAGAGCCTTTAGCAATTAAATTTTCTCTATGTTTTAAGAAGTGTATAACTGTGTTTTATATTGTCTGTAAAAGTTGTGAAAGGATTCAAACAGGAACAAATGACTAGTTTTTATACCAGTATTGCTTTCAGAAATTCCTTTTAGTTTTTATCTTGGAGAAAGTACATTACAGTCTCTCATACTATTCCAGTATACAGCAAAGGAAGAGGTACACTAGGGAAATTTGTACTTGAAACGACATAATATTAGAACTGAAAACTGATGAATTAAAAATCATCATAATAATAATATTTAAAGAACCTTCTACTAGCTGATTGTTTGGAGCTAAGAGAGATCGTATGTGAAGATTTTATATAAAACCGAAATATTTATCAGAAATGAAAATTGAAATAGTGTTTCAATTAAAAATTAATGAAAAATTCAAGTCAAATCGGGTGTTTTTATAGTCTCTGCTGTATCTTATGATTAGTTATGTATGTACCTTTTATTTCAGGTTGATGAAAAGGCTCTAAAACACATAACAGAGATGGGTTTCAGCAAAGAAGCAGCAAGACAGGCACTTATGGATAACAGTAACAGCCTAGAGGCAGCATTAAATTTTCTTCTGAACAGCAGTAAACAGAAACCTATTCAGGGACCACCACCTAGAGGTAAAACTTGCAAAGTAATGCTTTAGAACAGAGACTGTGAGCAAAAGAATTTGTGTATGGTAAATTACTAATGTAGTTATAGAAGGGTATACCTGCATGTTTTTTTTCCTGCAACTTAGAATACATTGCAAACCTGAAAGCAAATACTTAGAAAAGGCCTCTGTGTATTGTATTCTTGTCAAAATGTCTGAATTTGAAGCCATAGATTTGAGTATCATTAAATGGAAAATATCTGTATCTATTTTGTCCGTTGTAGAATTTTGTAAAGCTAGATTAATACAAACATTTTATAAATCAAATTAAAAAGTGTGTATACTTTTTTTAATTTGTTCCCCACTCACAAATAGCTTTTGATGTTTACAGGTAAAGGAAAGGGCCGAGGCCGAATAAGACCTGAAGATGAAGAAGAGCTAGGAAACGCCAGACCATCTGCACCAAGCACACTGTTTGATTTCTTGGAATCCAAAATGGGTACTCTAACAGTAGAGGGTAAGTTATTGAAATTAATGTATCTGGAACCAATATTGGACAGTGTTGGTGGGATTCTTTTTCCTAACTTTGTAATCTAAAAGCTGGTTCCTAGAACTTCCTCCACAGTCAGCCATAAAAAAAACAAGGAGTACTAGAGAGCTATTCGTCTCCTTTGAAGAAAGGTCAAATAAATCACATTGTGGTGGTTTGTACTTCTGTCTTGATTGTAGAAGAGTTTAGGGTGTTTGTTTCAGGCTTAGATGTATAAAAGTCAGTAATTTTGAAATAAAGTGGCATAAATCCCAGTTTGTTAATGTAATTTGATAAAGGCTGTCACAACTTTAATGGATTTACATGTTGTTCAGAAGTAGATAAATAAAAAAAGCCATAAACGCAGTCCTCCTTCCTCAGTTTATAAACAGTACGTTTTGTGTGCTGCCCACTTAAGAGTTTAGTAATTGTTTTTGTATTCCTCCTCTCTGGAGTGGGGGGAAAAAAAATTTTTGTCTGCTGTAAAATATTAAACTACTATTTTCTTCTGGTTTTTATGTTTAATAACAGTAAGGACTGAGGAAAGCCAAATAATCCTTCAGATTTAATCCAGAAGATCTGTGCTTTTTCTCTAATGTCCTTTTAGTTACTTTTCTTTCTTAAGAAGCCGTACAAGAATGTAGTCTATGCACCAGGATGTCTGTTTTTGGTCTAAATCATTCAGCACTTTGGAAACTTTAACAGACTTTAAAAGAAAAAAGAGGTAATTCCATACATCCTGAGGTCTCTAGAAGCTGCTGTGTTATTAACGTAAGACTCGTGGTAAGATCAGTAATAAAGGGAGATAATTTTTTCTTTTGAGTATGGCCTTGGAGGTGTTTCAGTGGCCAACGTGAAATGAAAATATCTGCTCCCATTATTTAACATGAAGGTTTTTTGATGGAGCTGTAATTTTTTTTCTCCCTATAAAATGACACTTTTCATAAAGGGTGAAAGAACCAGTCGTACTAGGTTATATGAACTGTTTGATATTTTGGAGTTTCTAAGGAATGAGTGCATTTAAGGAATGACTCCATTTGTGTGTAATTACTTTTTTAACTTAAGTCCCAAAATAGTCTTTGTCGACTGTTAATAATGGACTCTTGCTTTTCCAACTGCCCCCCTGAGCTGGTAGACAGGGACAGGGAGCAGAATAGAATCCCTGTAATTCAGGAGGAAGTAGTTAGTGACTTGCTGTGCCATTTCGACGCTCACAAGTCTATGGGACCGGACAGTATCCACCCAAGAGTACTGAGGGAACAGGCGGAAGAGCTTGCTAAGCCTTTCTCAGTTATTTATTATCAGTCCTGGCTAACCGTGCAGGTCCCAGATGACTGGAGGCTGGCCAATGCAACGCCCATCCACAAGAAGGGCCGGAAGGAGGATCCCGGGAACTACAGGCCTGTCAGTCTGACCTCGGTACCTGGCAAGGTCATGGAACAGATCATCTTGAATGTGATTACACAGCACCTAGAGGGCAACCAGGGGATCAGGCGTAGTCAGCATGAGTTTAGGAAAGTCTGGTCCTGCCTGACCAACCTGATCTCTTTTTATGACCAGGTGACCCACCTAGTGGATGAGGGGAAGGCTGTAGATGTAGTATACTTGGACTTCAGCAAAGCCTTTGATACTGTCTCCCACGGCATTCTCCTGCATAAGCTGGCTGCCCACAGCTTGGACAGGTGCACTCTTTGCTGGGTTAAGAACTGGCTGGATGGACGGGCCCAGGAGTGGTGGTGAACGGTACTGCATCCAGTTGGCGTCTGGTCACTAGTGGTGTCCCCCGGGGCTCAATACTGAGCCCAGTCCTGTTTAATGTCTTTATTGATGATCTGGACGAGGGTATCGAGTGCACCCTCAGTAAATTTGCGGACGACACTAAGTTGGGTGGGAGTGTTGATCTGCCTGAGGGTAGGAAGACTCTGCAGAGGGATCTGGACAGGTTAGATAGATGGGTGGGCCAAGACAATGGCATGAAGTTCAACAAGGCCAGGTGCTGGGTCCTACACATTGGCCGTAACAACCGCATACAGCGCTACAAGCTGGGGGAAGAGTGGTTGGAAAGCGACCCGGTGGAAAAGGACCTTGGGGGTATTGGTGGACAGCCGGCTGAACAAGAGCCAGCAGTGTGCGCAGGTGGCCAAGAAGACCAATGGCATCCTGGCCTCTATTAGGAATAGTGTAGCCAGCAGGACTAGCGAAGTAATTGTCCCCCTGTACTGGGCACTGGTGAGGCCACACGTCAAGTACTCTGTCTAGTTTTGGGTCCCTCACTTCAATAAAGACATTGAGGTACTGGAGCGAGTCCAGAGGAGGGCAGCAAAGCTGGTGAAGGGTTTAGAGGGTATGTCCTATGAGGAGCGTCTGAGGGAACTAGGGTGGTTTAGTCTGGAGAAAAGAGAGACCTTATTGCAGTCTACGACTGTCTGAAAGGAGGTTGTAGCGGCATAGGGGTCGGCCTCTTCTCCCAGGCAACTAGCAACAGGACTAGAGTACATAGCCTCAAGCTGCACCAGGGGAGGTTCAGGTTAGACATTAGGAAAAATTTCTTCATGGAAAGGGTTATTAGGCATTGGAATGGGCTACCCAGGGAGGTGGTGGAGTCACCATCCCTGGAGGTGTTTAAGAGAAGACTAGATGTAGCACTTAGTGCCATGGTCTAGTTGACACAGTGGTGTTAGGTCAAAGGTTGGACTCGATGATCCCAGAGGTCTCTTCCAGCCTAGTTGATTCTGTGATTCTGTGTGTTTTCACTGGATTTATGTAAAAAAAAAAAAAAGTAGTAACGTGGAAAAAGTGGAAAACAAGCTTGTAGTAAATGAAAGTGGACAGGTTGCCCTGTTGGGAAAGGTACCAACAGCTGTAATGTCAGTAGGCACCTGCATCTGAAATACAAGTAGAACAACCCCATCACTCTGGTTAGTCAAGTGAGAGATCTTTTGTTGAATGTATTATTTTTGTTTGTAGCTTACATGTATTAAAAATGTGTAAATATTTGTCTTTTTTTTTGCTGTAGCAGTGAATTCAAGGTTAGTTGTGTTTGAAATTCATTATTGAATTAGAAATGAAAACATGAAGCTGTGTAGACTCTGTCAGTGTATCAAAACCCCAGTTTTCTGTGAGAATTATTCGGACTATCTGCTTTCCATTACATGCACGGCATATTTTTTTCCAGAGTTATTTTTATTAGATCTTTCGGACTTTTGAAGCTGCACATATACAGTTGCTACTTGCATAAGCAGTGTAGCATTTTGCATTAATATGTTTGAATATATTTGCAGCCTGTAGCAACTAAAGGTCAGCATATTCAGGTGAAAGGAAACACAGCAGTCTAGAAATTCAATTCTTGGAGCTGTACAAAGGATACCTTCATCCAGAAAAAGAGGAAAGAGCAGCAAAGAAAAAGGACACATTTTGTCATAGAAAATTTACCTCAGCAGGTAGGCTCAGGAGCTGGTGAACCTGCTAGCAAACGCAGGGATCTCTTGCTGCTGCTGGTAGAATTAGATGCAATGCGAGCCATTTTAGAGTTCACTAAACATTTTCATGGCGTACGAAGGTTTAACTATGAACGGAAAGGCATTTGCTTATAAATGTGGTAGCTCGTAGTTCTTTTGATAGCAAATACTATATTGTTGCTGTACCTGGGTTGAGTTTCATTGCAACAGTGTCCTTTTTTGGCCTGCAAAATAAGTGATTTTAAGTAGCTAAATACTGTTTTATATTTTAGTTCAGTCTAGGTCTTACTAAAACACTTTGGAGAAAGTGAACAAAAAAGTTATAATAAGAGTTCCTTTTCTTACGTATGTTGTTTATAGTTTGTTTATGGTGAGTAGCCACAAGTTTGTTTTTCTTTATGAAATGCAGCTACTTGTAGGCTGAACATTTATATCATGAATCTTCACTGTATTTGTCAGGAATTCAAAATATGTAAAGAAAATACCTTTCAAATACACAGGCATTCTGCATTAGCTGATACAATTTTGTAAACTGTTCAGGTAATTAATATAATCACATTTTCAAAAGTATGTGTAGGGAATTATGCTTGAGATATATCTTTTGGCAACTCATTTTGCGTACCAAAGATGAGTCAGATTTTTACAGTGAACAGAAATGAAAACAGTGGTAGTGTTTTTCTCTCACATTACGAACATTGATTTTTCTTTGGATAAGCTTTATGCTTATATTTAGAGATTAGAGAAGGCTTTTATGTGTGACTGAAAGACATTTAAAGGAAAAATAATAGAAATAATCCCTGTGGCATATATGCCTGCCTTATTGTCAGTTATTTTATAGTAAGTAAGTAACAGTAATTTACCAAGAACTGAGTGAATTACTTCTTTTAAAATGATATTACTGATTGATAGTGTTGGCTTAGGGGGACTTTATGATCCTTTGGGTTTAGTACATGTGTATAGTCAACATACTGTAGCGTAATAAAGCATAGTGTTATGTGACTAAAAAAATGGTTATATTAGCATAGACACTTCAGTTTATTATCTTCACTATTGTGTTTTAAGGATAAAGATGCTTTGCTTTTGTGTATTTTTTCCCTCTTAAATAAAAATAAAAAGATTCCATAAATATCATAAGAAGAAAAACATAATTCTATGAACACTTTCTAAAGGCTTTGTACTCCTTTAGTTGCCAAAAGTTCTGGCATATTTCCTAACATGACACACACTGGTTTTGGTTTTGTGGTTTTTAACACTATGTTGGTGGTTTTTAGCATTCTCTGAATGATCAGTATGCAGTCTGGTGTACTATTCCTGAGTCCTGCTTTTCTGAAAAAAAAACCCCAAACTTGTTAGTGTTTTTGAAGAGTTCATAAAGTGTTCTGATTATTTTTGAATGTTTTTTAGTATTTCTGTCTTTTCTTCCTTCTGAAGAAATAATAATACATGTTCTTGTACTTTCTGTTATTTGGAAGTCAATGGGATTTACAGTGGTTGCTCAGTTTCATTTTGTTAGTTTTTATTTTCCTTACTGAATGGGTGTAGCCCATAGGACTGTGCCTCTTTCTGTACGAGGTTTTATTTTTATCTTGCGGAGTACTTCAAATGGATTTTTCAAGAAATACATAGGCATATGCTGAATTGCAGGCTTTTTGTCTCTTTAAAAGTGCTTTTTTTTCGTTGCCAAGTTTGAGAAGGCCTATGCAATCTGATGAATTCAAACACATCTTAAAGATCATTTCTTGAAAGTTATTTTCCTGCCATTTTTATGCCTCTGTGGTTGAAGATAATCTAATTTAAATTCTTGATTATTAGTTGTCTTAAGTTCCATGCAAACTGAGATGGCATCAGTGTTAACATTTGCAGAGTGATGGTGTATCTGCAGTGATTATACTTACCACTGGGAACTCTTTTGTCATGAAATCTGCATCCAAGTGTTTGCAGAAAACAGGATATATATTACTAGCATCTTTTTAATTTCATTTGTTCCTGGCAGTTGTTAGCGGTAGAGACACATAGTTCTTTCTCTCTTAGGATTAGCCGTCAGAAATTAAAGGCACATCAGGGAAACTGCAAGAAACAACTCAAATATGTAACGTTATATAGCCAAGAATAAGGTCTCTTCATTGATTTTTCTGCACAGTAACTGTACTAAGGATGGCCCAGGCAGACAGGTTTTTCTGCATTTATATGTAGCATAGTACAGCCTCCACTGAATATAAAAGAGGATTGATTGTTCTGCAGTATTTCTGGCCCCTTGCTATCCCATATGGTCTCTAAAATCCCAGTTTGTTTTTTAGTTAAGCAGAGGGATGGCCTTTGTATAGGGATAATGGATTTGAATAAATGAGCATACCCCTACTATTACACTAATGCATATGATCAGGAGCATATGATTACCTGGAATGGCCTTGTTTGCCATTACGGCGAGCATTAAGCTTCTTTACACTTCAGACAGATTGTAATTTCTTCTAAATGACTGAGAGTCTATGTAGAAGCAAAAACAAAAGGCAGTTTTGCTGAACTAAGAAAAATATCTTTTAATTCTGTGCCAGACCACATTTTCTTCAAAAATTACTGATGTGATCTGAGGAGAAAGTTTCTGAAAAGAAGAATTATTTATTTTTAAGCACACTGAGGACTGATTTGCTTTTCCCTGTTCATCCCTCCTTGTTTTTCTTACCTAGTGTTTCTAATTGCACCTGAAACCTCAGTACTGTTGAGAATTTCTAAATTCGCTTCTGGATTTGCAGTAAGCAGGCTAGGTGGTTCCATTTGTGAACAGGAACTGCAGAACAGTTGTTTCATTTGTTATCTTTGATTTGGTACCTTTTCATAGTTAGATTTAGACCACGTAGAAAAATATTTATGAATTGAAATAGCTTTGTATTTTGTTTAGGAGGTACTTCTATCCCTTTTTAGAAATAAGACAGCACATTAAGCTTTTTCTTGTTTTGGGTGTGTTTTTTTTTTGTTTGTTTGTTTTGTTTGTTTTGTTGTTGTTTTTTTTTGTTTAAAGAAGTATGAATTAGTTATAAGAAAGTAAGGTGTTAGTCTTTTACCCTGTAAGTGGTGTCTTGTGAGATTTTTTTGTAGTCTCTTTTTTTCAGAGTTAAATATCGTTTTAAGCAATCACAGCTGTCAAAAGTATTCAATACCTGACTCCATGATCTGCTAGTTATTTAATTGTAAAACATAGCATAGAGTAAACATACTTTATTTAAATGAAATGCAAAGAATTAAACCAAACTCATAGTTTTATACTGCAGGTTGATTTATTTATTGTTAACTGTGAATGGTTGGTGACACCTATGAAAATATTTGTGTTGAAATTAAGTAGTTTGAGGTTTGGTTGGAGAGAGAAACCTGCTGAGACTGTGAGAGAGAACAAAAATAGTGGACAAAACTGCTGTCAACTAGCTGCCGTTGCTTGCATTTGGATTATTTCTGCTACTGAACAAAAAAGATTTTTCCATTAATCTTCTTATTATTTTTCTTTTATTATGAGGAACAATTCATCCATCTTTGCCAGCTTAAATAAGTAAACACAAGGATTATCAGGGAGAACAAAACAGTGCCAAGAGCTTTGACTATAGAATTAAGGAATAATGGACAAAATGCTGAGAACCAGGCACGTTTCAGATATTTTCTTTCTTCAGTTCTTTGGGACTGAGAACAAGCTGGTCCTTCCATCTGCTCAGGATCCAAAGCCACAAAAGCTTTTGGCAGACATCTACATCTTTGAAAAACTCAAGCACAGATCAATTTTTTAATAATTATTTATTTATTATTAGATGCGGTAGGTGGTGAAAAACATAACAATGATTTTGGTTACCATATAGAGAGCTGTCAAAATTTGCTTTCCTGTTAGGTATTTAGAAGACATAATTGACTTGTATTTTATCCATCAGCTGTATTAGCTGTGTGGATTGGGCTTTTCTAGCCTCTTGTTTTTCCAGCCTTTTTTCTGAGACTGTTTTCTCTCTTTTTTCTCAACAAACTCATTTATCAGTTTTCTTCTTCAAATATGCATCCCATAACTACAGACCATACTCTTGTAGTGGTTTCAGTGATGCTGTGTAGCATCAGTATCACGTGAACTCTTGCCTTCGCTCACTCTGCGTCTTGAGCATCCTACCTAATTTAGCTGCAGTTACCCTTATGTTCTCCACCACTAGTGTTGACTGGAGGAGATAAGTGACAAAAGAGGTACTGACCATGTAGGAGGGTTTGCAAACAGTTGCCTTTGGTAGGGGTTTTCTTATTGTCTCATATTAACTCTTCACCCAAATGTTTGTCAGAAGAAACAGGACTTCAGTGGAGAGTGAGCATTTATCCCAAGAAGAAGGACACACACCCAAACTGTAAGGGACCCAGCCCCCAGGATCTCCTGTGGGACAGGGCATTTCTGTGCTTTCAGATTTGGATTTCTGTCCTTGAGTAGAAGACAACGTAACTGTTTATGCTTGAATAAAACCAGGATGTGTGATGTGTGAGGGGTTTTTTTTGTTTTTATATGGTAACATATTGTTTGGACAATTTGGGGCTAGTACATCTTGTCTAATTTCAACAGTGTTTTTCTTGTTTTAGTCCATTATGCTTTATATATTCCCAAAATAAGTTAAAGGTTTTAAATAAGTTGTTAATGCAATAGAATATAATTTAAAAATTATTTGTTTCATATTTTGGTCACACAATTTATTTGAATATCTAGGGGCAAGGGAACTTGGGAGGAAAAAAAGAATCTGACTTTTTGGAGTTAAAAGGAATTTGTAACATTTGGAATTTACCATCTAGTAGCTATGTTTTCAACAACAGTGCCCTGTTGACAGTAAGGGATCCGAATTGTGAAATAGTCATGTTTATTATGCAGCTTTACTTCTAAAAACTGAACTTCAGTCAGTGTTAGTTGTGAATATCAAGAAAATCAAACTTATTTTTTGTTGTAGTATTACGTTAGCATTGGTGACATATGTTAGGAGGCGTTGGTATTTTTATTTTCTCAGCAACTTCTCTTTAAATATATGAGAGAGAAATACAGTAAATTTCGTATATTTAAAGAAAAATAAAAAATTATCCATTTTTGTTTCAGTGCTTTAATCCTGTAAATTCAAGTTTGTAGTGAATGCAATGGCAGAATGTTTGGGGACTTGTATGCCACTTTATTATTATCATCCTCCTTCTCAGCTTGTATTTCTTTTGTTTCAAGAGAAACATGAACTCAGGTTCCAGTTCCTCAGTGTTACTACATTTTAGAAAGAATTATATTCATATTTATGTAACTTGACAAAGTTCTTGTGTAACCGGAATTTTACTCCATGACATGAAGTGTATGCAAATGTATCATTAATTTCCTTCTGTTTTTTTAATCTTTTGGTCGATACAAGATGGAACATGTCCTGGGGGTAGCTATCTCAAAGATATGCTTTTATAAAGTTGCATAAACATATCATTCAAGTTGGAAGGAGAAACACGAATCATTGCCACACGTGTGGGAAGGGCTGCTGTCTTTGAGTTTAACCACATTATTAAAAATGATAAAATCCACGGGAGAGCGCTGCAGGAAACCGTGCTACTTAAATTCCATTGTGCGTGGAGCAGTGCTTTTTAAATTGCGTCGGCTGTAATTTCCAACTGCAACAGGTACTGCTCGTTTCTTGTAAGCAAGGGAATGTGATTGGTTCTGTACAGTCTTCTTGGGTCATCACATAGAAAAGCTAAAATTAGTAAAATAACTGAGTGACAGTTTCAAAGTGAGAAACACTACTCGTCATCTTAAAACTACCCAGCAGATGACAAAAGTCTCGTCATTAATTTTGAAATGGATTTTTTCAGACCACGTTCCCAAATGTCCAGTTACAATGATGATGACTGGGCTGATGCATCTCACTGTTTGACAGAATAGCATACCAAATCTTCTTGTTAAATGCCAAAGCAGTACTTGTTTGTTACTGCCCTGTAGGAACTATTACTTTTCTGGGAACATTAGCTAATGGTTTGTTGGAGGTGAGGCAAAAAGGAGTAGAAGCAAGGAACAGCAGCTGCAATAGACAATCTGTGAGTAACATCCCTTATCACTTAACTTTTTCTGTTAAAGAAGCTTTAGTTTCCCTTCAGTGTTTTGGTGATCAGGCCAGACAGCACAAATTCATGAAGAACCTGTAATAGAATCGCAGAATCACAGAATTGTCTTGGTTGGAAAGGACCTTTAAGACCATTGAGTCCAACCATTAACGTGACACTACCAAGTCAACCACTAAACAATATCCATAAACAATATCCCTAAGCACCACATCTGCTTGTCTTTTAAATACCTCCAGGGATGGTGACTCCACCACTTCCCTGGGCAGCCTGTTCCAATGTTTGATAATCCTTTCAGTGAAGAATTTTTTCCTAATATCCAATCTAAACCTCCCCTGGTGCAACTTGAGACCATTTCGTCTCGTTCTATCACTTGTTACCTGGGAGAAGAGACTGACACCCTCCTCGCTACAACATCCTTTCAGGTACTGTTATACAGCAAAAAGATCTCCCCTGAGCCTGCTTTTCTCCAGACTAAACAATCCCAGTTCCCTCAGCTGCTCCTCATAGGACTTCTGCTCTAGACCCTTCACCAGCTTTGTTGCCCTTCTTTGGACTCGATCCAGCACCTCAATGTCTTTCTTGTAGTAAGGGACCCAAAACTGAACACAGTATTCAAGGTGTGGCCTCACCAGTGCCAAGTACAGGGGGATGACCACTTCCCTAGTCCTGCTGGCTACACTATTTCTGATACAAGCCAGGATGCTGTTGGCCTTCTTGGCCACCTGGGCACAGTGCTGGCTCATACTCAGCCATCCATTGATCAACACCCCCAGGTCCTTTTCCACCAGGCAGCTTTCCAGCCACTCTTTCCCAAGCCTGTAGCGTTGCATGGGATTGTTGTGACCCAGGTGCAGGACACGACACTTAGCCTTGTTGAACCTCATACAGTTGGCCTCGGCCCATGGATCCAGCCTGTCCAGGTCCCTCTGCAGAGCCTTCCTACCCTCAAGCACATCAACACTCCCACCCAACTTAGTGTCGTCTGCGAACTTACTGATGGTGCACTTGATCCTCTCATCCAGATCACTGATAAAGATATTAAAGAGAACTGGCCCCAATACTGAGCCCTGGGGAACACCGCTTGTGACAAACTGCCAACTGGATTTAGCTCCATTCACCACAACTCTTTGGGCCCAGTCATGCAGCCAATTTTTTACCCAGCGAAGCGTACACCCATCCAAGCCATGAGCAGTCAGTTTCTCCAGGAGAATGCGGTGGGAGACGGTGTCAAAGGCAATACTCTCACCTCTAGGCTTTTTTCACTGACTACTGTTGACAAAGTAACATTTACTGTTATTTGGCAATTTCCATTTGTGAATGGGTTGTGCTTGAACATTAAACAGTTAACACGTCCTGCTCGTTCAAGGCCATTGCATATGATATAGTCCTCTGGGAAGCTTTTAGCATAATAACTGCATCTTCATAGAAGACATCAGTTTACTAGATTTTACATCTCTTAAGATGAGAGTAGAAAATTGTCAGGTGTTTTGTGAGCAGCTTTTGCATGTCACAGTAAATAGACCTAGAAAAATGATGCTTATGTTCACTGTTTTGAAATTCTGTAGTCTCTTTCCATGCTGTCTAACATTTAGTATTAATTTTACCATACTATTTTAAAAAATCTTGTAACAGAAAGTTATGACACACTGTAAAGTCAGCTTGTTGCTTTTGTATCATGATCACATTATGTTGAGTAAAAATAATTTACTTGATCATCCAGTAGTCCTACTTTTGCAACTGATATATTAGAAATTTGCAGTTGTTAAATAGATCTGCAACAGATAGCCTTTTCTATTAACATCCTGCTGAAATTTCTGTTGCTTGAAAGAAAGAGATAATATGAATTCTTCCAGTAACTACTTAGTCCTGGGTGGAGCTATTCGTGCCAATATTTAAATGTGTTGCAATTTTTTTACTTAGCAGTTACTCTCTTTTAAATTTCCATGCTTCTTGGAGGAATAGTGTGTTATAACTCTAAAAGAAACTTTCTTAAAGTCCTGTTTTACAGGTAGTTCTTGTTAAGTAGATGAATAGCATTTTAGTGCAGGTTTATTTCTTTCTAGATTTTGAAGATTAATATTGCCTTTATAAAGGCAGAAAATACTATCTCACATGAGAATGCTTGAAACTTCTTATTGGAAAGCAGGTCAAAGAGGTGGAAGAAGGGTAGAAAGATAAGATCTCTGCAGCTGTGTGACAGAAGTAGGTTGCTTAGAGATCTATTGTTTCCAGATTTTGTGGTGTCTAGTGAAACTAGCTATTTTCATTAAGGCCCCTAGACAATAGTTAAAATTACTTATTACATGCTATGCAATGGAGTAGACATTTCCATACTTTTTTTCAGTTATAGAATATGTATAGGTTTCAGTTTTTCCTCAAGGCTTTAACTGAAGTATTACAACTTCTCTGCATGCTTTGGGGATAATCTTGCAGTTGTACAGAGTCCTTGTGTGTACTAGATGCTGTCTGAGGTGACTACCCATCTCACCTCAGAAAATGTTTCTTCATTTAGAAAAAGGTTGAAGGACAGCCCTCAAGAGGAAACCTTTAAATTCTAAGTCAATCCTAAAATCCTGCCAACTAGCAAAATATTAACATGCCCAATCTTGTCTTTAACCCATTTTTACTTTTACAGTTGGAACAACTTTCCCGTGTGAGTGACATTGTTTAATGAATTTCATATTACAAAATATTAAATAAGATGATTAACAATGAAGTATTTTAGACTTTTATACACATCTTTCTTTAATGGTGTACACAAGGTAGTAAACTTTCAGAGGTCATCACACAGTGTAATCATTTCATGTGTAGTTAACATTAGGAATAGACATGAGAATTTAGGTTGGGAATAGGAAGAGTGGAAGCCCAAGGGTTTTATTACCATAGGAGAAGAGGTATAAATTAAGAATGTCATAAAGGAAGGCTGTTAATTAATTAGGAAGATAAACCTTTCTGGACGATAGGAAATCTAGAAGATTGGTATGTATTGTACAGAAGTGGGAGAGTGTAATGAAGATACTTACAGAAAAGCTACGGATATAAAACAAAGAAAAACAGTATTTTCATGTTCCATTTGTAAAGGAGCGATAAAGAGATACTTTTTAAATTTAAAGGCGTTAGTCTAAAACAAAATCTTAATGTTACAAGATTTAAAAAGTCATATTTTCATTTTTAAAAAGAAAATGAATGTTTATGAAACTCTTGGTTCTTTCTGACTAATATATATTTGCATATGCATGCATTAAAAACATTGGTTTCAAAGTCATAAATTTTGTCCTAACATGTATTTTTATTAAGAATATGATCATGCTGAGCGAGCCTCATGTATGCTTATGTCACTTAAAAAAACACACTAAGTCATTTTAGTCAAACCTTTCTGACTTCTAAAAGTTAGGGTAAATCAAGTGTATGTAAAAATAAAGTTAGATTCTTATTAGCCAATTTAGTCCATTAAATTAATAAAAATTCTGTGAGCTATTAATAATATTGTGATACTTGCAAGTATTTTAAAAAAGAGCTAAAATTTACATTTAATTTTAACTCTTACCATGTAGCAAGTAATGAAAATTGATACATTTGTTGTCAGGTATCAGCATTCATTGTTTCTAGTGGTAACATGTAAACTAAAGTTCTTAGTTTTTCCTTCCCATAGGAGTGTATTCAGGGCCACGCAGCAGAGAGCCTGAATTCATAGTCCTACCAGGCCTGTGCACGCACACCAGACTCATGCACACAATACATACAAGGCCAACTACCATGGATGGACACAAGCAAGAGAATGACACCTTTGCAGGCACCCACATGACACACAATTGCTCATATGAACATGAATCATTCTAATGAGTTTATGCTTTCCTTTTCAATCAGCTTCAAATTCTGCTAGCAGATCTCATACCCAGCCACTCAGATGTACACACTCACATGGGTATCTCCTGGCCCCTAGACCCTTGACCTCTAGTACCTGCCTCAAATGCCTCTTGTCCAACTTGCTGGCTAGTACAACCTGAAGTTTACAGGAGGGTTACATGGGTGTACTTAATGTAGGTCTGTCCAGTATCTGAGCCCAGACCTGTGGTCTCTCTGGTAGATGGCCTTCAAACCCATGGTCTCTGCAGTATTCAGCTGCAAGGTCTTTCTTGTCCCACTTACCAGCTTACCCTGTCTCAAGTTTGCCAGCAGATTTAAAAACATGTCCCTTCACACCCACGGTAGAGAACTTAATCACACAGAAGATTTTTAGAAACAGAACTTAATAAGGACATGAGGCTACAGTGATCACGTGCAGGAGTTGGCCCAGCAAGTGAATTGACCAGGAGCCTGCTTACTTGCAACTGTCCTATTTAATCTCATTCCTTCTTTATTTTCTCGTGCTTACTCCTGCTGGATTCATCTTGGTGTTTCCTCTCCTTTGGCTCTTCACCTGAACATCCCATAAAAATTCCATGTTTGCCTAAAAAAAACATAATTCCATAAAAAGTTTCACAGATACCCACAATTCGGCTCCTCCCCAGCATCCCATACCAAGTTTCCTCTTTCTCATGAGATGCATGATAATCTTGTTTTTCTTCTCATCAGTTAGATTTGTGGTTGAATCTCTTGAAGGTAATACTTGAGCTGTTCCTGTTATGGCTCATTGATCAGGGTCTTCAGAGTTCTGGGCTTTGTTACTATTCCTGTTATCTGTGGTTTGTCAGCTGTGTTCATTTTATCACTTCTATTTCTTGCCTTTGTCTTTTATGCCGAATAGCTGTTAACTTTCTGTATAAATAACTTGTTTCAATTCAGATGAAAGGCATTCCTTTTTTCTCCTAATTTTTCTTGCTCTTCCTTTCTCCATGTTAGAATTCTGTTTTTCTGTCTTAAATGGCTGTTAGTCAAGTGAGTTATTGATGTCCATAGGGAGAAATGAGTAACCCCCTGGAAATTCTTGCCTGGCTTTTCTCATACTGGTAGGTGGTTTGGTTCTAAGTACAGCCCAGAGTAGTGTGTATTTTCTGATAACTAGGAATTGAAGTTCAAATGTCTCTGCTAAATTTTCTGTGTACCATTCCATTTCTATATCATAAAGGTAAATGCTGAATACTTTCTAAATAATACTGTTGCTTTATCAGTTACGGTCTGAAACACTATTTCTAAAACATGTTTGTGTGAAATATGTTAATAATTGAAATAATTTTTTTCTTTTCAGAACCAAAATTGCAATTTCAACCACCACATCAAGTGCAGCACAAAGTTATGAATACAGAACACAATGGCATCAAAGAGAATCATTCAAGACACATTTCTCGCAATGACATGAGACAACCAAGGAATGAGAAACCCCCTCGATTTCAAAGGGATGTTCAAAATTCAAGGCAGGCCTTGGAAAGTGGTGGGTTACCAAGAAACAGAGGTCCTGAAAGGCACAGCTCTTTAGAACATTGGACAGATGAAAAAAATAAAAGTGACAGACATTATCCTAGAAATGATAGGCCAAAGGATTTGGGTTATCCCATAGCCACTCACCAGAGTGATATCACTTTCAAAAAAAGGGGTAACAATATGCAAAACAGAGTAGGAAAAGGGGTATCTTTCACAGAATTCAAGGAGAACTCTGCTGCTCAAGATACTACAGACAACAATGACCAGAAACGTGGGAAAAGGGAAAACCAAATACACAATTCTGAAAATTTTTGTGATAGGAAGGCACGAACAATAAGTAGTGAAGCTTTTATGGTAAAAAGTGAGCAACATTTTGGTGTTAATAACGATTACCAAAATCCTGGTAGAACTGAGAATTTTAATTCTGTACCAAATGGAGATGCTGAGCATCATCAGAAAGGAAGACGAGTAGGACCTATCAAATCATCAGAACCCACTATGATCCCATCTTTTGATGATAAAATGTTGTATTACAACACCGGTCCCAAAAGGAGATCTGGGCCCATCAAACCAGAGAAAATATTAGAACCATCGATTCACATGGAGTATGGAAAAAGTTGGAGACCAGGGGATGAATGCTTTGCTCTTTATTGGGAAGACAACAAGGTATGCCTTTGCCAAATGAGAAGTACCTCAAATTGTACCTTTAATGTTTTCTTACGTACATGTGGGAGATTTAGTATGCTAGCACAGAGACACGTGGCTTTGTTCGTAGGTGTGTAGTGTGCTTCTTGGCTAGCTTCTTGTTCTATTTTTTTTTTATTTATGAGAGATGTCACTTGTATTCGTTGTGTGAAACTTCAAGCACGTAAATTAAGTCATCTTGAAGGTGATTGTTTCTGTCATTTAGGTGGAGTTTAGGATGACTAAGCTCGTAACAAGCATTTCACTTAAGCGCTGAAAATTTGGAGGGATGAATATGGATCTAGGTGCCCATATTCTTTTCCAAGGATCAAGAACCAGGATGCTGTGCTGTCTAGAATAGTCTGTAATGGTAGATGCGTAATGCCTTTTTCTAGAATAAGTCAGCGTGCGACCTTTACTAGCACAAGGGAAGACAAGAGTCTTCAGGAACAGGGCTGTTTAAAAAAACTCCCTCTTTCTTATTTCAATCATCACAGAAAGGAAACAGCAAAAGGCTTATTTTTTATTATTACTAGTAGACTATTAGCTGAAGAAGTTGTGGAACAAATAAGTTATGCTGCACAATACTTCTGTTTTACTGATTTTTAAAGGTTTAAATACTTCCTTTTAATCTGTTTTTCCTATTAAGATTTCTCTTGCAGCAAGACACTTTCATCTTCTCCTTTGCTAAACATGTTTTAGGCTATTTTCTTTGTTTTGTTATTATCTGTTTAGGAGTTCTCTGTCACTCTTCTTGGTTATTTTCTTTAGTTTTTGACGCTTTCTGATAATCTGAGAAGAGAACTACCTTAAATATTATTGTTCTTTGAATAGGTTTTCTTACCACCATTTTTTGTCTTCTTTTTGTGTTTATTTTATGTTATTTATATAAAGCTTTTCCTTTTTTTTTGTCTTTTTTTACAGGGAGTAGATAGTGTTAGCTCAGCAGTGTGACTTGATTTTTCTCTTTTTTGTTCCTATGACTAAAAGACGATAAAGCATGCAGTATTTTTGGTAGTGGCAACATATAGCGAGTTGACTCTCTGGAACAGGAATATGTAGCTTGGGTGGATGGATTAGTGTGAAATATAATGACATATTATGTAATTGCTTCCTATATTGGGAAGCATATTTGCATTACTGTGAGATGAGTTTTTGAAATTCTGGAAAGTATGAAACTTGCAAAATAAGTAGATATGAGGTAATCCCAGACTGTTACCTGAAAAGTACTCATCACATTACAAGGGGTTTTTTTTGAGGGCTATTGGTTTTAGTTATAATAAATGCTGCTGCTCACATCTAGGACAATTTTGAAATGTGATGATAAAATACAGTATTGAGCTTAAAAATGTTAGGAGGCAGGGATTTCGTTGTGTTCAACAAGAAAAGTAATTGAATATCTTCAAGAAAGATCTGTGTTTGCACAAATGTCAAAAAATCAAGTTTTGTGTTTAGAAAAATGACTTTTTGAAGGGGTAGTTTTATCATATTCTTATCATATTTTATTCTGTTTTAAAACAGGTACACAGTATGTACAGTGTATATGGCTGATAGGCACTTACTGATACATGTATTTTAAGAAAAAGTCTTACAGTAACATTCTCTGTATGCAACAGCTTTTATGTTAGTGATGGATTTGTTGTGCTTTCAGAGAAATGAAAACAAGTCTTTTAAATGTTCAGTCTCATTTCATAAGCTGCATATTTTCTCAATGAGTATTCAAAATACATTCTACCATGTCCTTCCAGTATACCATGTGGAAGTTTAATATATCTGGTTTAATATCTGGTACAAATCTTATTCAAAATGTAATACTGACTAAGACTAAATATATATATACATGTATATAAGAAGGTAGTTGTAAAGCTGTTTGTGGTACTTCAAGTAGTATTTTATGACCTTTGAAAATTTCTCTTTTAAGTTCTACAGGGCAGAAATTGAAGCTCTCCATTCTTCTGGGACAACTGCAGTTGTTAAATTCTGTGATTATGGAAATTACGAAGAGGTGCTTCTCAGCAACATCAGGCCTGTGCATGCAGACACGTGGGTATGTGATAACAAATTGTATTAAAAATATAAACTACATAGTCTGTACAAAATATGTAACCCTTCAGAAATTAATGCCTACTCATGCAAAGAGTGCAAATTGCATGTGTATAAAAATAGTTAAGCGAATACATGAACAAAATCTCAACTTTAGTTGTCTATATGAAACTTCATAGAAGTGTATTTTCATGTAGTATTCTTCCTGTATAATAAATTTCAATTGTAATATTTGAAAATTAATAATTGTCCTGTCAGCCAGTTTTATGCATATTTTCTCTCTAAAAGTTGTTGCTTACTATTAAACACAGTTTTCTCTTTATTTCATGTATATTGTATGTTGTTCTGTAAAGGTTAGGAAACAGCCTTTTAAAATATATATTCTGAAGGTTTTTACTGTATGTGCATGTATGGCTAAAAATAGACATCTGTATCACTTTATTTTGTATCGTGATTTTATTCTTTAATGATCTATTCTTTGCCAAATATTGTGGTGGAGGCGTATGCCTCAAAATCTGTTTTATGAGGTTTAGAATGTGTTAGCCTTATGGAAGTTGGAAATTTCTAAAGGCTTTATTTGTGAATGTCATGGAAATAGGTACATTTTGATTTTTTAAAAAAAAAAGAGTGCACAATTCTTTGCTGTTTGCTCTTACTATAAAAAGCTGCACAAAAAGTATTCATATTTGTATATTGATTCCTTAATGATAGGTTGACTATGCTTATTTTAATTTCTTACCTCTGGGTCTTATAGCCATGTTACTACTGCTGCAGAGGCTGAACAGTCAACTACCGTTTCCTGCCAGTGGTCTTCTAACTTGTGTTGTTGCCTGTAGCTCTCAGATGCCCGTACGGCCTCTGAGATGGCCTTTTTGTACTTAAAAAGATATCTGAAGCTCTTCCCAGCTGATGCATTGCTGTTTCTGTGAAAATTTAACTTTTTTTTTTTCCTTCTTTTTATCCCACTAGCTGAACTGTACGGTGCTAGTTTCTTACTGTATAATTGTACTTATTTTGACCCTTTTTCTGGGTTAATAATCAGCCTTTTCTTCATGCTTTTTACAATCTTGAGGAGTGGCCTTTATTTTACTTTAACCCTCTGAAAGCGAGCTCTCACAGTCTAAGAACTTGGCCTGGTGTTAAGACTAAGTTTATCTAGTAATGACGTGCCAACCTGAAGCAGTGGTCGTTCTTCCTGCCTCTTCTGCCTATCTCTGACCACATGTTCTTCCCCTTCCCTCTCCTCCCATGTTGGATCGTCAGTCATGTAGCCACAGGATGAGTCAAATGAGGTGGACTACTTTTTTGTTCCCATCAGGTTTGTTTGTTTTATATCAGAGTTAGTTTGTTAAAGCTGACACAAGATGGTAGGACGATGTATGAAGAGGGGGTTAAGACTGCTGAAGCAGCATAGTCCTAACATCATGCTGCATCCTGATGTAGTCATTGAGGCTTCCTCAGTTGTTACTGAGGAGAAATAAGGATTTTCCAAGAACCTTTCAGTCCATTCAGAAATGAAAGATACCTTTCTCAAGGGTCTTTTTTCTCTCAAGAGAGCCTAGGTGAATAGTGTAAATTCAAACAACTAAATTTAGATTGTTATGTAAGATAAATGACAACCAACATCTTCACAGTAAATAAATTTTTTATGGTTTCTTTCTGAGGTTTTACTGTTTTGTTGCTAAAAGGTCCTTGCAGCTATAGGATTTTTGCTGGACAAAGTTGATTAGCACCTTGCTTTTCACTTTTTTGTGTTTTGATGCTAACTCTAGTCCTCATTATGCATTTGGAGTTTTTAATCACCCATTGGACTCATGGTCTAATACTCAGGTTTGTCTTTTAAGCTGAACACTGTTGGTCACTTTTCTTTGTCTCAGTGTTCTTGTTAATATATAAATCTAGATAGCACACACAAATGCAAAATGAAGTTCTCATGCTACTTAATTCTTAGTCATAAGATTTAAGTAGCTGATATTTCCTCTTTACAAGAGAACAAACCAGATTTTTAAACTGACTTCAGTAATTACTTCTCTTTCACTGATTGATGTTATCAGCAACAATAAACTTGTTTTATTAGAAGTGTCATGCTAAGTTTTATTTCAGTCCTTCTGGGTAACTTCCAGATAGCTAAGTCTTTCTTAGCTGTCTGTACTGAAGACTTGTTACTGATGTAGAAATATACTGTATGTGAATTCTGATGTCCTAATATTGCCAGGTTTTTTTTGAAAGAGTTGTTGATATTAAGAAAAGATTTAGTGAATTGACTTAAAGGCATAAATTTAGTCTGTGTGTTAGAATTGATTATTCTTTACTGTTTTCTCCAGCACACTTTTTGGTACTCATGTGTTGAATTTATTTTTTTTTTCCGAAAAAGCATATACTGGTGAAAGTATACCACTGGGAGGAAGGGGAAAAAAAAAAAAAAAAAAAGAAAAGCAAAAAGTTGCTCAACTAGTCACTTGAAAAAACAGCCAAAATATCACAGTGACCTTATTTTGATGACATGACCTATTGTTTAAGCACCTGAGCTTCTGGTCTACTTTTGGCAATCTTTATAATTATCAAAAATAGTAAATTTATGAAAGTTCTTTACATTGTAAGTAGATTTAATATATTTTAATTTTCACCCCCTGCTAGTTAACATTCTGCTCTCTATTCCTACTGATTTTCTAATACTGACCTGCAGTGCATTAGTACAAGTTCAGTGGTTTTGCTGGGTTTGGGTTTTTTTAGTGGTTTGTTTTTTTTTATTTTTCCTTGACTGTAGATCAAATCTGCCTGATATTCTCAGGATACATTGTGCTTTCCACTTCAATGGAAAAACTGTTACTAGATAATCTTAAGACTCCTTGATAATTGATTGTATACTGTCCATCACCCCGTTTGCCCTGAGTCCTTGTAAGTTTTCAGTCCCTCTGACACCTAACATGCTGCTATTTATCTTTATAATGGCTAGAAGTATAGAAGATAAAGCTGTGTTTTACATGCAGTAAATCAAAAAGCTAGTGGGAAATTTTTTTTCAATAATCACGTACAATACCCGTATAAATATATGTAAGAACACTAAAACTAGGATTTTTTTTTCTTAGTGCTTGCAAAATATGTCTTAGGTATGCAATTCATAAATATTTTTAATAATAAAATCACATTTGGATTCTACTGTTTTAGAGTTCTTCTAAGTATCTTGTATGTAACGCTACAATACTGTATCCTTCCATTTCCCTCAATGTAGCAGGGGTCACTTAATGAAAATATTATAATCCCAATGAAAAAATACACTGAAAAGCCATTGTAGAAATAAGAACTGCTTGTTTTTCTTGTACAATATGTAAGATTGTACTAACAACTGGAAAGCATGGAACGTTAAGGGCCTTCCTGACTCACTTAATAGTTTGTTCTGTGGTAAAAAATTAAATAAAGTCAAGATAATACTTTAAACATTAAGTCTTAATTTTATTCTATAACTTGTAGGATTTTTTTTTCCTTAATAAATTATGAAAATGTGTAGCCTAAGTGCTTTTCTTGTGACATCTTTTCCCAAAGCCAAGTCCTGTTCTATTCTGCATTTCCTTAGTCACACGATAGGCCTTGTTCCACCATTTACACTATGATTGCATTTCTTTTTTTTTTTGTTTTCTATTATTATCTGAAGGAAATAAAGATTGTAGTTTTCCCACCTGTATATGTTATGGCCTTATTCTGATTGCTTTCAAAACAAGCTAGAATTCATACAAACTTTTTGCTTACAGTAATTCACTTAAAAATACTAATTATGAAGTCTGTAGTTTAGCTCAGTTTCCTCTTCCTGTATCTCTCACTGCATTTCTGCCTAAAGAGGTAAGATGACAAAAATGATTATTAAGGTATGTATAATCCTAGTTCTTCTATAATCTGTTTTGTTCTGTGGACACTGAAAGCCCACTTTGTAGCTTTCCTCAACTCATTCCTCCAGAAAGGAATGAGTTGAGGAAAGAAAATAGCAAAGGGTCTTAGATTACAGTTAATTCATGCCGTTAATTCAGGACTTTCTTATAACCGTCCCTTGTTTCAGGTAAGTAAAGAAGTAAACTCCTGTGAGTTTTCTGAAGGTGTTTCAACCTCTCTCCAGCAATGTAAAGAGCAACACTGAAAACCACTAAATGGTAAAGGCTTACAGCTGCCTCTTTAATCTGGAGAAGACTTTTGACTATCTGTTTTACGGAGGTTTTGAACCCATTCCAGTGTATTGATTTATGACAGGCAAATACTTGAAGGATTGGGTGCCATTTCTTTATGGTTCTTTGGCCTGGACAGCCTTGGCATCACGTTATGATCTCTGTGTTGTATGTCAAGCAGGAAGTCTTTCCCATTGAATAATTAAGTAGGTGCAGTAGATAAATGTGTCTTGGCTGGATCTCTTCTCTAGCTTCTGTCCTCATTGACTATGCTAAAAACAAGACTGTTAAAAAGAGTACAGTCTACTTAACGAGTTCTAAGATTACTGTAGAAAAAATGTCCCTAAATAGTTGTATCAGACAATAATTTGATGTCTTTAGTTCTTTGGCTTCTGTACTGTTAGGAAAATCTCTAGAATAATTTTACAGTTCATAATTGCTCATTCACTAAATGAATTAAATGAAGGCTCAGTATTTTGTATTACCCTTCTTCCTGAGTGGTGGTGCGTATTTATTAAATAATTTTAATCTCAAAAGTTACTAGTGTGGATTTACTTTCCACAAAAGGCTATGTTTCTGTTTTATTAAAACACTTTAGATTTAGGCAGTTATTTTGTTTGGATGTGCCTCATTTGCCATCTCACCAGTATGTGGTGATTTCAGTTGCCTCTGTCCTGCTGGACTGAAAAATTACTTTTCATAGTCTATCCTAAACTTTTTTATTTTCTTACCAGAGAGTTTTTTGTACTTACTGGAAACGTTACCTTAAATTCCATTTCATCTTTTAGTGAGCATCGTCATACATGCCTTTGCATGGAATTAACCTTCAGGTTCTGTCAGGATAATTCTTTATGTAAATTATTTATATCATAGAATCATAGAATGGTTAGGGTTGGAAGGGACCTTAAAGATCATCTAGTTCCAAACCCCCTGCCATAGGCAGGCACACCTTTCCTCTACACCAGGTTGCTCAAACCCTGATCCAACCTGGCCTTAAAGGCGGCCAGGAAGGGGGCAGCCACAACTTCTCTGGACAACCTGTTCCAGTGTCTCACCACCCTCACAGTAAAGAATTTCTTCCTAATATTTAATCTAAATCTACCATCTTTCAGATTAAAACCATTCCCTCTCTTCCTGTCACTACTTGTCCTTGTAAAAAGCCCCTCTCCCGCTTTCCTGTAGGCCCCCTTCAGATACTTGAAGGCTGCTATGAGGTCTCCCCAGAGCCTTCTCTTCTCCAGGCTGAACAGCCCCAACTCTCTCAGCCTGTCTTCGTAGGAGACGTGCTCCAGCCTTCTTTTAAGAGGCAGTATTTAGAGACAAGTGTTGTGGAAAGCATTTATCCTGCTAAACTACTAGTAAGTATTTTTCTTTAGCACCTCTATCCTCTGAGAAACTACATAGTTTTTCAGGCTTTAGTTTGGTGTATCCATGTTGGAATATAGACAGATGATCACAACTTAAGTTAACTGTTCCTCTGAACGTTACTGGCCATTAGCTGAAATGTAACAACTGACATGTAAAGGTGGTTAAGGAACTGCATTTTACTTTTTAATAAACTAAAAGTAGGCAAATTTCAGTTGAGAGGAGGTAATTTATACTAAGTGGGCATAAACCAATGGCTTTCAATTTTCTGTCTGTATCATTAGGAATTGCCAAATCTGTTTGAGTCTTCCACTTGAGCATTTCATATTCATCAGACTATGAAATACCATTGCAAATTATTGCCAGCTGTACAAATCAGATTAAGGGCACATTCTTCTTGGAGATGGTAGTTATCGAAAAAAATTGTGACAGTTAAAGCAGGATACTTGGAGCATTACACTGTTCTTGTCCTTCCCCCCCGCCGTTCCCCGCCCCGGCCCTGCCCCATGATTAAATATAATTGCATACGATGATGATTCATTTTTTAGAGACTGTGTATGGGCTCCTTAGGTTGCTTATTTTGAGAGAGACTGTTCCTCACTAAATAGTTTCCTTTGAAGCAACTTGCAGTTTTGTTTTGAGAGAGCATGGCTGAAATGATTTTAAGTATTGTGCTTGATCCTGTTGTAATGTGGTGCTGATGTCATTCTTCAGATTCTTGTTTTGAGACTTCTGAAGGATTTTATGCTTGGATTTCTCTATATTTCATGTGTTGAGGTTGAACATGTTGAGTATGTAAAAAGTTTGATGTGTAAAAATGTCTGGACTATTCCTGCCATCACCATTTTTCTTCTGATTTCCCCGTCTCCTTCATGTTTCAGTGTTCTGAGTTTCTCCACATTTAATAGATTAATTCAAAGGATTTTAATTAAAGAGGAAATTGGAGGAATGGGCATAGTATTCCTGACTGATTGCTTTCTAGGGAAGAGAGATGTGGTACTCTTGACTTGGTATCACAGAAGAGAAGCTATGACAAGCCTAATTTCTAGTGGGGTATGTGTATGTGATTCCAGATCTTACTCCCACTTAATGTATACAGTGCATGTTGAATAGACACATTTAATGTACTGAAGTTTTCTTGTACAGGCATGGTTAATGTCTGAAATGCTTGGGGTTTTATTTCCTTGTTTGATGACTTTCAAGTGTTATCAGTAATAATGTCTGTAAACAAGAAATCTTCCATAATGTAAGAACCAAAAAAAAAAGTTGACTGTGAAGGCAATTTTTTTGCAGAAATCAGAGAATCACAGAATGGTTTGGGTTGGAAGGGACCTTAAAGATCATCTATTCCCAACCCCCCTGCTATGGGCAGGGACACCTTCCACTAGACCACGTTGCTCGAAGCCCCATCTAACCTGGCCTTGAACACTTCCAGGGAGGGGCCATCCACAACTTCTCTGGGCAACCTGTTCCAGTGTCTCATTACCCTCACAGTAAAGAATTTCTTCTTTTCTTCATAAATGTTAAAGCACATGAAATTACTCCTTTTGCGTGGTTTTTTTTTGTTGTTTGGTTAGGGTTTTTGAGGGGCATGGTTTGGGTTTTGAGGTTTTTTTGAGATGTTTTTCTGCTCCTGTTGGCTTCCTTTCTTAGAGTAAATTTTGTAAGGTTTCTAACAATGGCAATGACTCTACTCATGTTTTATTTTCTTCATATTAATGTCATTTTCAGGTTTCTTTCATGTCGCAAGAGAGACATTTATAGACTGTTATTAAATGAGTGCATGTAGATGTCTGAGCTAGACATAATTGTTCATATTTTTAAAGACTAGTGACAATTAACCATATTTTCTCAGAATATCTTTAGAGACCATAAACAGGAGAGGAAATGTTTTGGTCTGACAAAATTTGCTTGCCTTCGCAGGACTTGGTTGGCATATCTAGATTTTCAGAGTTTTAGGGAAGTAGTATTTACTTCAAACTTCAAGATCTAATATCTTTGCTAAGTTAGGATGCATTTTTTTAATAAGTATAAAACTGACTAATTGTTCTAATTTACTGGGGGGGGTAGAATGTCAAAGATTTTGGGATTAATTCCATATTCCTTTTAAAAATGAAGTGTGGTGTTGAAGACCTCTTTGCCAAAGTGAAGTACCAGTTTCTCTAATGAGAGCAAGAGTTGATTAACAAGAAAGCAATAAATATGTGATGGCTATATAGAGGATTTTTTTTCCATGTTTTGTGCATTTATTGTGTATGTCCCACATACTGACCATCAAACATCACAGGGTCTTCTAACTTGGGACATGCTATCATGCAGGAGGATATCAGGGAATATCTTCATTGCTCAGAAAGATTGTTTCAGATTCTCCTATGCTCATGAAGCACATTTATCAGTCATCTTTTCTTTTTGTTTTTGTTCTTTCATTACCTTATACTTGCTAAGTATTTTTGTTAGTGCCTAGTTGGAAATGTTATTTCTGACTTCTTACTGGCAATCTTGAGAGCTTATTTCATATAGGTTCATTTTGCTGAAAAGGTTTCTGTAGTTTCGTCATAGTATCCTCTTCCCTTTTTTTAATTTGTTCCTTGCATTGATCTGTTTTCTCATCTCCTGGGCATTCTCATTCTTTCCCTACATTATATTTGCTTATGTAGGACTTCCACTGTGGGTCAAGTGGCATATAGGAGAAAATGAAAACAGTGGTGTTTAGCTGTTGCAGTAATGTTTGTTCCTTGCCTGATGGAGCTCCCTCAGTGTGCCTTTTCACTCCAGGACAGTGATGGTGAACCTTCTTGAGTGCTAGGGCTAAAAGTAAAATTTTACAAGATATTGGATGCAGACTTGGTGGGGCTTCTCTTCTTGCTTGCTTTCCTTCTTGGCCCATTGCAGTCTCGCTTCTTTTCCCTGTGCACATAATCGGCCTCCTTTTGATGTCTGACACCCGTTAGCTTAAGTCAGCAGTCCTCATTGCTGGGCATTGCGAGGCCCAGCCATTGGAAATTGCATCATAAGTCATAGAGTTTAGTCATTGCTGTCCAGGGAGAGGAGAGAAGTTGAGTCTCCATTGAGAGAGTTGAGTCTCCTACGAGTTCCAGGCCAGTTAAAGGAGGGAGCTACTCAACAAAGGTTGATCTCTCAGCCTGGAAGAGGACTTCCCTCCGTATCAAGGAGGGAAGGGAAGTACTGCAGACGTGAGTAAATTGGTGTGTGTGTGGGTTGTTATGTAATACTTTTGCTTTTCTTACACATGGAGAAGTTTGTTTTTTTTTTTTTACTTTGATCCTAACATATTGACTAATTATGTGTAGATATAAAAATTTGTTGAAGATTAGATTTTAGGTCTTTGTTCTATCCTGTAGCAGTTCAAAAAGTTCCTAATGTTTATAAGCATGTATTGCCCATCATAATTTTTTATTCCTGTTGTAGAACTTGCAGGATGACAGAGTCTATTTATTTTTTTAAAGTAGTGGTTAATAATTAAAAAATAAGTGCAATTCAGCATATTTTATTTTAAAATGTAAGCGTACAGCATATATGTAATGTAGAGGTCCTGACTTTCAAGTTAAGATACTCTCTTTTTTATGGGGCTATTCTGAGTTGCTTCATGGACAGTTTCACTTTTAAGACTTTCTTAAATTGCTGTATCCCTGCACCACCTGTAAGCAGTTTTGTTTTCTTTTTCTTTAATTAGGAACTGGGTTACATTTGTTTGTTTAATTTTTTTCTGTATATTTACTTAAACACCTTTAGCCATGTTTTACTTTCTAAATTTTTTTGTGCATTGGTCATTCACAAGTAAAATCATATAGTCATTTGTTTACTGGATATACACGTGTTTAATGTTGGGGATTTGTATGCCAAATTTTGTCATGGGCAAGCATGTGCACACAGCATTCTGTTTCACCTGAAACATCACCAAAAGTCAGTGCTTCCCTGTTTAGGTTTTAATAATGATTTAGTGCCCTAACAGCAAAGCATTAGATAATTTCTCAGACTATCAATAGTGTGTTCTTTCTGAATTTTTTGTTTGCAGAATTTTCTGATTACATACTAAAATAAGACCAGCAATACAGCAAATACTTTTTTTCCCCCATATGGTTGTGTATGGTTTTGCTTACGAGTGCACTTAGTGCAAAGAAACTGAATGCTGAATTTTTTTCCCAAGTCTGTGCAAGTATTCCGTTCGGCTATACGTTTAAGTCTGTGTCTCTATTACCAACGTAAACCAGACCTTTCCAGAGGTCTTCATTCAACTTGATGTTCTGAAAAACTTGATGAATACTTTATTTATTAAAAAAAAAAAGAAAAAGCTGGAGAGAGGGAAGGCTAGGGGTTGTATATGGGGGGAAGGATGGAGATGGACCCTTAATTCACTGCTGTTTCCAAAAACTGGCACAATTACTCCTTATAGTAACATTACTCCTTATGGCACATAACTCCTTATAATGGTTGCTGTTGCTGATTTCATGTCGTTAAATTTGTTTTGTTGAAAACATTTCTGCTTCTAGTTTGTGGTTTTCTTCTTGCTGAATTGAGAAAACTTGATGTGTCTGCTGTTTGCTTGTTATTTATATAGCAGATCTCACTTCACTGTATCTAATTTTCTTTTAGAAATTATTAAAAATAAACCTTTAAATATTTTTAGTTTGATATTGATACTACTCAATGTGAAGAATCTTTTACTAATAGAAGTTGGTATTTCTGGTTTGTTTTGGGGGCATGGTGTGAATGGCTTAAATATGTATTTCTAAGGAACTTTTAAAATTAATCATTTTTTTCTGTATTAAGAACATGGTGACAACTTGCAGGAGGGAATGTTTGTTTCAGGCACAAATCTCACAAGAAGAGTTGCACATTTATTTTAATATGTGCCACAGGGTGTGACTGCAAGTGTGAATAACCTGTGCAGTACCCTTAAGGGGAACAGATAAGCTAGCAAAATGTCTGTGGGACAATTGTGCCCTAGGCTTACACTATCCTAGTTTTATGGAAATGTAATTGGAATGTTGTCTATTTAGAAAATGAATGAATGCTTTGTTTTCAGAGCTGAAGAAAAGCAATGAAATACAGAGAAATGTCTGATTCTAAGTTAACTGGTTTGTTGCTTTTAGTGGTCCCAGATTTAAGTATGTAATTCTT
The DNA here is from genome assembly GCF_013368605.1 of Nyctibius grandis. Taxonomy (NCBI): domain Eukaryota; kingdom Metazoa; phylum Chordata; class Aves; order Nyctibiiformes; family Nyctibiidae; genus Nyctibius; species Nyctibius grandis. The sequence goes on along the minus strand of NC_090659.1, from coordinate 87,428,407 downwards.
TTCCTTGTCCATCCATCTGTTTTCCATTTCTTGATTTTTTTTGAAGAATCTACAGTTTTTCTGTCACTTGTTATCTAATGTTTATTGCTTCACTCAAAACTCAAGATGTATATTGTCTTAACAGAATCATTTAAAAATTAGCTGTGTTTCGGCTGCTTTTGTCACAGTTTATATTTTCAGCAGAGGAAAAATGAGATTAACTGAAGATGTTAATGGTGTATATCTATTTTTTTCAGGATTACTGAAACATTTATTATAAATTTAGTATCTTAAATTAATGTGTATTAAGGCTTTAGTTGAAAAATTGCTGGTCCTGAAGAACGCTTTGTAGACTTTACAAACACTGGCCAAGAAAATGTAAAGTTATTTGACTTCTGATGTTTGGTTAGTAAAAGATAACAGAAAAGATTTATTATCATTAATTTATTTCTGATGCTAAAGAAAAGACTTCTCTGGGAAGGGTCATCTTGGAATTTTTATTTTGAAAATGAAAAAGCAATAGATTTTATGAGGTAGCTCCATGCCACCTAGTTTTACGTACCATAGTTAGGAACATATTTACTTGTGGCCCATGTGTGTTCAGTGGAGAAAAAGACATACCCTAATAAGGATCAATTCCTTTTTCTAAGTGTAAATAAGGGAAACAAGTGGTTCATATGTTTTGATTATTTTGTCGTTTTTTTAAATGACATTACAGCAAGTTTGTTCTAATGAATTATCAGTAACTTTTGCATTATACTATTCCCGCATTAGGGAAACCATTAACTGAATTTATCTGTTGCACAAGTGGCTTTGTACAGAGCTTGAAAGTAGAATGTAGTGTTTTATTCATATAGTATGTCATATAGTAGTTCTTGATAAAATTTACTTCAAAATTAAAATCTTTTATTTTTGAGCAGACCTTACAGTTTCTTACCAATTCAAGAAAAAGTCTATTGCTTTTAAAAAAATCCATTTAGACAATAAGGCCAAATGTTTCTAGTGTATGTGATCCTTTAATTCCTGTTTAATATCTTCATCAGTGACATAGACAGTGGGATCAAATGCACCCTCAGCAAGTTTGCAGACAATACGAAGCTGAGTGGTACAGTTGACACACCTCAGGGACAGGATGCCATCCAGAGGGACCTGGACAATCTTGAGAAGTGGGCCCATGTGAACCTCATGAGGTCCAACAAGGCCAAGTGCAAGGTCCTGCACCTGGGTCGGGGCAATACCTGGTGTCAGTACAGGTTGGGAGATGAAGGGATTGAGAGCAGCCCTGAGGAGAGGACTTGGGCGTGATGGTTGATGAGAAGCTCAAAATGAGCTGGCAGTGTGTGTTTGCAGCCCAGAAAGCCAGCCGTATCCTGGGCTGCATTAAAAGAAAAAAGGCCCAGTCTAATCTAGATGTGTTGTGTACTGTGAAAAAAAAAAAAAGTGAGCAGCTGCCACCTTACAAAGATTACTCTGTGAGAAGATTACTCTGAGAGGAACTGGTATTTTAAGTAACAAGCATAACTTGCAAAGAAAATTGATCAAGAGTAAATATGTTGCATTATTCTGTAACAGACACTTCAAAAATGCTCTTGTCACAAAGTCAGTACTTGGTTAAGATCCTTGAAAAATCTACATTAGTGGTAATTTCTCTTTTACTTGGAATTTTCATACCTCATTTGATAGTAATTTTTCAAATTATGCCCTAACACCTCTCTAAGAGCATATAACTTAAAATTTGTGCTTTTATTAAATGACAAAAGCTACTTTTTCTTGAAATCCTGTTTTCATTCTTAGTTGTTATGGAGTTCTAAGAATCCATTTAAATATTCAGATAAAGTAAAAGTTTAAGGGATTGCTGTAGACACTGTAGCCAAGGATTTTTTTCCTTACAAATGTAAGATATTTAACATATTGCAATTTAAATATTTAAGTTTAGCTTTTTTTAGGAAACTTGTGAATTTTTAATATGGCTGTAGCATGGTTGGGTTTTCTGTTTGGTTTCTTTTTTTTGATACGTCTGGAAAATCTTACAATCTGTTTTTGATTGATACAAGCACAGGTAAGTAGAAACTGCAAAAATTGAAGATTAAAGCACTCAAGGAGGTTAACACTGGATGATTAGGCAAAAGAAGCAAGTTGTAAGAAACGAATTTAACCAGCAAAACAAGAGATCACTTGGTGTGTTAACAGCAGGATACAGCTGTTTGCCAGCATAGTGGGCACTGCAAAGAGGCATTAAATCTGGACTGGAAAATGTGAATTCAAATGCACATGAAAGAAAAGTGTGCTTTGCCATGAAGCCAACACTTTTTCTTTGTACTGAGTCCAGCAAGTTTTCCATGCATTGAGCATGTGGGTGAAGTTAAAACTACAGCTTAAACTGAAACAGTGGTTTGACATTACTGAAATGGAAAATGTCTTCTGGTTTCTTTGTCTTCTGTTTCTTCTTTGTCCCATGGTTCCGTGCCCCATGCTACTCCTTCATGCCTCCTTGCACAGGCTCTGGTGCTCATCCCTTAATAGCCCACAGAGAGCTATAATTGAAAAGCCTTAGCAGGAGGCCCCAGTGAATAGAGCAGAATTTTCTGGTCATAAGCAGGAATAGACAGAGGTAACTAGTTTGTAGGTGGCAAACTGTTGGGACTGCTCAACTGTGACTTGCAGCTGCATCCTAAATACATGCGAGCAGAACATTCAGCAAAGCTTTTGTGTAATGCATAACTTCTGTCCTGCTCTTTACTGTCATCCACCTATTCGTTGCTCTCAGAAGTTATACAGTAATTATTCACTTCAAGGACCATATGTAAAAAAAAAAAAAGACTCTAAACAATTCTTTTGAATGCACTGAAAGAAGTCTTGCAATTGAAATTCAATGAGAAAGCTTCTAGTGAAATATAAATTTACTCTGCCCTAATATTGTTAATTTAAAGAGTAAATTGGTTGTTAAAGTATTTTAAATGCTGGATTTATAACTTTATTCTGCAGCTATGAAATCCATTGATTTTTTTTTTTATGTAAAAGCATGCTGGTAGTCACTTGGCTGGACTGAAGTTACTCGCTGATTCACTAAGCTCAGCTGGTAAAGTATGGTGGTGATATCAGCCTTTCAGAATATATGGGTCCAAAATAAAAGCACTGAGTGTGCATATATTCCCATTTTACACTTGTTTAGTTCTTGTCCGTCTTATGAGCTGGATCAAAAATATCAAAAGCAGATTTTTATGGCAAAATTTTGAATAGAAGCTGAAATTCTCAATGACACATGCTTCCCTATTTGCCATCTTGTTTTAAATACCTAAAGAATGCTGATATCCTCCACCTTCTCTATCATGTCATTCTGATCTCTTAACTGCAGTAATTTCTTTGTGCATTTCATTGTTTGCATTGTAAACCTTTCCTTGCTTTTTCCTATGGTTCTGCCAGTTTTTGCTATCATTTGGAGTTGTGCTCAGAGGTATCATTTAATCTCAGGGTACATAGCACTAGGTAGGCATTAGTGTCCTAACGTGAAACCTCTACTGGTAATAGAAGGAGAATGAAAATGCCCTAAGAGATTTGTGGCCACCTTTACTTTATAAAATGTAATCTAGATCTTACATGGATAAGGAAGTAAGAAATGGAATAATTTAGAATGAGTCACAAGCAACTGATAAATGGAAAGCAAGCAGCAAGAATGACTGGGAAAATAGAGTTGGTGGCAAGATGTGTGACGTAATGGAGTGCAGTTATAATGGAAGAATTTTTGACAGCTGAAGTTTTTAGATGGAAATTTTTGAGCATGGGGTGGAGAGATTTTAAAGTAAATTGAGATAAAGATGAACCCAGAAAAAAATCCTTAAGATGAAAATAAAATAAAATGACAATAGAAAAAGGATGAAAGATCAGCAGTGGTGGATTGAGGGTCAGTGATCAAGAAATGGTGGAAGAAAAGAAATGCAGTTACTTGCAAAACAAGAAACTCTGTTTAATAAAGATATGGCTTGGCAAATTGTTATTTTGGAGAATGTTGGATCCAATGAGGATCAAATATGGATAGGTAAAACCCAAGAAACAAGTGACAATGTGTCACCTGATGTGAAGATGGCAGACTTCAACAAGATGATCAGTAACTCTGTGTGGGGAGCCACTGTGTATAGAGAAGAATGAAGGAACAGCTGAAAGGTGTTCTGTTGCCCATTCGTTATTATCATTTGCTGCATTGCTTGCTTTCATTTCATTCAGAGCCTCAAGAAAGTGAATGTGATTTCACATTTCACTCTTACATATTGTAATAAAAATACTTGAATTGGAATGCATGCATCTGAAGCTTTTCATTCTATGTGTAAAGACAACTACACCAAAATAGAAATGTGTAAGAAAAATTCTAGTTTTAATTTGATTTTACTGAATTCAAAGGATCAACAACATTACTTTGAGATTTGATGAAGATTTTTGAAGAATTTTAAGAAAATTTGCAATTGAGTCTTTTTTTTTTTACTCTTTTGGCAAATAATATGGAACTATTTTCAGCTATTCAGGTTTCTTGGAGTATAGTGAAAGAGCTAAAGGTGTTTAGACCAATTCAGGCATCTAGCTTACCTTCTAATGTTTTGATACTAGTACCTCTTGTGTTGTCAGTGCTGGGAGATTACTTCATATACTAAGTTGAGGGTTTGTACTAGGGCTAACAGTATTGCAGACTGTGTGGATTTTTTGGTTAGACGTACGTGCTTTTTTTTTCTTTTGGATAATCAGTGTCTCTGAACCTCTTTGTATGAGGGAATCAATAGTACTGCAAGCAGTAGAAGAGGTACACTGAGAAAAGTAAGTTTTATGGCAGAATTCCATGATTCTCAGCCTTTGGCTACAGTGAAACTAAAAGATATAAATCAATTATGTTGTATTCTATTGTGTTGAAAATCTGTTTTCTTCTACAGTTATTGCAGGCTCTCTCTAGTAGGGCTTAATCTGTTGTTCTGGAAATACAGCTATGACCACAGACATGCCCTGTAAATAGGAGACCTTACCATGAGGAATGTGGTTGTCTGTAACTGTTATTTTAAAAATGTATGTTTATTGATATTCAGGCTGATTCAGGAAGAGAAGTTTCTTGAGTAAGATCTGACTTTTCACAACAGAAAGAAACTTAGGCTGTAGATTTTCCTTTCTGTCTCTTACAGTGAAATATTTTACTGCTGTGACTTGCTTACTCTGTTATATGTATGCTGCACTCTAAGGGAGTTCCTGCGTGTTGGAATTGTTGACGAACTTTTAATGAATCATTCAATGTTCTTGGTTTGTGTTCCTGTATGTTCCTATGTTGTGAATGAAAGGGAATTAAGTACATACTCAGTACTTTTTCCCAAAAGTGGATTTCTTACAGCATGTTCCCTCTAGACCTGCTGTTTGCTACAGTGCAGTGTTAGGATATTAAAGAAACAAAATTATAACTGTTTCCCTGAGACACCGTTTGACAATCATACTGGTGTTCAGGAACAGGTTTTTCTCAGCCTATAATTTTTTCTTCTATTTCTCCTTGTTGTCGTCTCTAATGCTTTTAAAATTCTTCTCTATCTTTAATGTGTACCACCTTCAAATATTCCATCAGATGAACGTTTTTCCTTTCAGTACTTCTTGACTAAAGTAAAGATGTAGCTCTTCTAATCTTCCTTTGTAAATCATTCTCCAGTCTCTTGATTATTTTTGTTGTTTTTTTCTCTGTTTTCCACATAATTTGTCAGTATCTTTCGGGTATTGAGATGCCTAGGAGTGAATGCAATATTGCCAATATGTAATTACTTCTCCTCTCATTATTCAGAGGTTGTATTTATTACTGCTGCACATAACAAATTAATTTCTGTCCACTATACTTGTAGGCTTTTTTCGTTATTACTGCATCGCAGATTTTTATCTACTGTTTCGGATCTGTGTTCCTAGTATGCGTATTGTCAGATGCTGTTCCTTGCATTTCCTTTTCCTAATTCTTTTATTTCATTCCACACACATTTCTAAACTCCCACAAGCTGATATTTTCTCTTGCTCTGGCAGGTTGTCAAGGTTATCTTGCTTCTTGAGTTTGTTGCCTGTATGACTCTTGGAAAATAATTTTACTTTAATATATATGCTTTTTTTCCTGCAAATATTTAATAACTGCTGCTGCTGCCCTAGGGACTGAGTTTTGAGATTTTCCATCTTGTTTTTGTTAGCTTTCATAGGGTTTGAAAACCCACTCTTATTATCTCGCTTATTAAGTGGTCATCAGCACAGAAGCAGCAGTTGCTATGTGTGCATGAATTCATTCATACATGTATGTGTGTGTATGTGTTGTATGTATGTATGCGTGTACCTACTCATGTATAATGCATTTACCTGCTCTTCCATTTAAAACAATGCTATTTACCTGCAGGAGGAGGAGGAAGAAACATATGAGCAAACTCTAGAATTCCGCAGAGGAGGTGATGGTCAGCCAAGACGGTCCACACGACCTACTCAACAATTTTATCAACCTCCAAGAGCTAGAAACTGATTAATAAGGAAAAAAAAAAAAAGGTAAATATATGATATTGACGTTTTATTTATGGGTTTAGATTTCAAGAAAAGTAGATCTGGATTGTTTAATACTTCAGTGTTTGTGAAGTTTGTGAGAGAAATTTCTACAACTTCGCCAGTAGTTGGTTGCCTAAGAACCCTCAGCATTGGGTTGCAGACGGTGAATATTTTGAAAGTTTTATGGTTGTGTCTTTTTAGTTTTCTTGCAGTCACCTACATGGAAGATATGTTTGGTATATTGCTTCTAAAGTTTTTAAGGGATAGTGGTATATTTATGGTAGAAGTTGGCTATCTCTATTTCTCTGGATTTTGTGGCCGTAGGAATAGACTTAATATACCTGTAGAAAGAGGGAAGGCAGTAACACTTTGGCAAATAGCTTTTTAACTTTGCTGTATGTAAGGACTCATGTCATCTGAGCAAACTTTTACTTGATACTTTTTCATCTGTGAGCAGCAGCAACTTTCTCTCATTCACATACATTGGACCAGCTTCTTCTCTGAAATAAGTGGCTGCAGTCCCTGCTGAACTCAGTACTGTCTGTCTCTGTCCAAGGTCCCATATTCTACTTTTTGTGAGCCGTTTATTTGAATAAATATTCTTTGTGTTGTTTTGCTTAGCATGGAAAGGAGAATTTGCAACACTAAAATCTAGAATCTGTGAGGTCACCATTGAATGGGGAGGTACAAGGCGTAAGAATATTTACCATACTCTGAATCTTGAGGATATACTTGCACCTATGCTTTATTAATTAGCAGAAATTAGGGGATTATATATCATCCTCACAAAATACACCTGATATGCACATTCAGAAACCTAAAAAGGCCAGCCAGATAAAACAGTTATAATTCTTTTACTAAACAAATCAATTATGCTGTACTGCTTTCATTTTACCTGTGGTTCGTCTAAATCCTTAATTTTCAAATGTTGATTAAAAGTTTATCCTGAATAAAGAAAGCTTTGTAAAGTCACATGCTGTTTGGTGTACTTGTACAATGTGTCTTTGTTTTGAATTTGGCTCCCCTGCCCCCGCTCCCCCACTAGCCAGTTTATTTTTTCTGAGCTCTTTAGGTCCTTTCCTTGCTCCAGTCCTCCACCTTCAGTTGGCTTAATAGGTGCTGCTGATCTCTGCAGCTTTTGGTATTTCTGACATGCAATAAAGTACGATTTTACTTTTTTTGATCATATGCTAAAATACCTTTTTCATTTGGAGACTACTGGCGATATAAGAGCAAAAGTTATTCTCGACCCTTGCCAAGGTGATAATTATTCTATTTTTGTCCATATCATTCAATTTTCTATTTTAAGTAAGTGTATCAATCACTATCAATAAACATGTCACGAGATAATTTATGCAGGAATAATTCTGGCATATGCACTGAGCTGAGTTCTAAACCAGCTCATTTGGCTCAGAGGAGTGTCGTGTGATCAGCCAAATGAAGTGTGCTCAGTGTAGACAGCAGTCAAAACCAGGGAGGTTTTTTTGTGTCTTTAGGTAATATTTTTGGTATTTCTCTAATTTTACAGTATAAATCTGGAAAACTCCGTTTGGTTTTGGTGAGCTGGGAGAGGGGGGAAAACAGATGTCCAGAGAGAGTGGTAGTAACTCCTGTATCTCAAGAAGAGTGAATGAATTGTTGGCAAGAAAGGAACAACGTTTCTAAGGCACAGGTAGTTGTTCCTTGCAGGTTTTCTTATACCTTGCTTTGAAGATTCTGACAGTATCCTGATTTAAATTGACAACAGACTTGGCATCAAAACCTACCTACCATAAAAAATAAACAGTTGCAGCCCTTCCCCTGCCCCAGTTCAAATACTACTGTTTTATGTTGGACATCACCTAGATTCAGGTGGTAAATAGTGTCAGTTAAATAAACCTAAAAGCATTTGTCAACAAGTAGCAATGGACTCTTCTCATCCAGGAGAAAAATAAAGGTATATTTTGGAAAATGTGTCATGAAGCTGAATGTAATTTTTCAGCAACTACTTACTTCGCTTTAAAAAGTACATCTTTTATTGCAATACTTCCAGATATATCCTTTTTCTTCATCATAATTTAAAACTCTCTTCCTAAGTTGATGAAATGAGGTATTTCCTGTGTCCGTTTTTGGCCCAGGACTGTTCAGTTCAACATCTGCTCAAGTTAGATAGACAGTGCCAATTTGTCATCCCAAACTGAATTTATTAACCCAATGCCATGTACAATCAGTGGTAGCTTAAACCTGGTAAATTTTGGCTACTTTTGTGAGTCTAACTCTGCACTTTATCTTCTGCAATACAAATAGCAAATATTGTGGGAGTTATACATACCTTAAATAGTCATCACTGTAAACATCAATTCATTATGAGATAATACAGCTTACTGCTTGATACAAGATTCATCCCCTCTAGATAAAACATTCAATGCCATCTTCATTGGCTGCCGTAACTGAATTCTCTTGCACTTTAATTAAGTGGAAACTATCTCTAAATGGCTAAAATGTAGTCAATGAGAATATTTGTGTATTTTATATTAAAATAATTTGCTAAATCTAGCTATTTTAATTAGCTGCTTTATCAGATTTAGGTTTGTATTTGAAAAATTTCCAGTATTAAGCTCAACTACATTTCAACATAAAATAATGTAACAGCTATTGGATGTTAACACCAAAAAGAAATTGTCAACGTAGGAAATTGGTGTTAGATTCTTGAAACACTACGATCACTCAGATAGAAAAAGAAAATAGAGAGGCAAGAAGTGCCCTCTATGTAGGCGTTGGGTGGTACTATTTAAGCATAGTTAGCTCCTGTATTAGTTCCAGTCAAAACAATCCTTTAATTTTGTCTAGAATTTGTAATACGGATTTTTTTCCTCTGCTGCTGTGTTCTAGTGAATATTTGGAAAACTGAACATCTTGTTCCTTTCTCTTGAAGAGTGTGGCATTTGTGGTCATCTCTGAATAGTGTCAGAAAATGGAAATTCTTCCTCAGTTTAAGAACACTATATTGCCAATCTTTTTGAGGATAAAAATATCGTAGTGCTGTATCCAGGAGTTTTTTCTGTGCGGTATTAGACTAGCTTTTGCCTGCTAGATTTGCTTTCTGAAGCTCATGTAGAATCCAGTGTAGCTGCCCTCATTTGCCTTGTTTGATAGGTAAAGTGATGTGAGGAGATGTTTATTGGATACTTTTGTGGACGTATTTGTCGGGTATGGTTTATAGCTCCCCATAGTACATCTCATGCTACCATATATCTTTTACTTAGGTTGCATTTTGAAATGCATTACACTTAACAGTTGCAGACAGTGGAATTGGAGAGAAATCAGTAAGGAAAATCTATTAAGCTTTTCCAAAAATAAGTGCTGGATGTAATCAGTTCTTCTCTGATTTTAAATGTAGGCAGAAAATCAAACATAGTCCTTTTCTAAATTGCTTTCAGCTTACCCAGGCTTGTACAACAGTGTAGCTTTAATATCTTGACATGTAAAAGTTCAGGAATACTGAATGTCAGTTCCTATAAGTGTATTTCTATATGTTTTTTCCTCCTTTTTATTCCTTAGAGCTTTTGAGAGCACGGCATATTGTTCTTCTTTCAAGTTTTCGATAACCTGTTAGATGAAAACGTGATATGTCAGGGGAATTTTTGAGGGATCCAGTGAGACATAATTTTACCACAACTTTCCACTGAAGCATGCTTTGCTTCTTCACCAGATAATTGATTAATGACACCTTTACTCCCCATCCCTGCAAACATTCAAGGTCAGGTAGGACGGGGCTCTGAGCAACCTGATCTGGTTGAAGATGTCCCTTGTCATTGCAAGGCGGTTGGACTAGATGGCCTTTAAATGTCCCTTCCAACTCAAACCATTCTAGAACTCTATCCTGAAGAGCTTTTTGCCACAGTGTTCTACACTTTGGGTATTAAGAACAATTGCTGCAGACTTGTAGGAAGTCTTGACTTGGTGTTTATTATGAAGGCAGCAATAGATTAGTCATGTTAAGGTGAAGTAACAGAAGTATGGGGTAGTCAGTACCTCACTGTGGTTGCAGTTGACCTAGAAATGATCATTTATTAATATCTAGCAGTGTGAGGCGGAGAACGCTAACTCAGAATTTTATCAGAGCACTGCATTGAGCGCCCTTGAACCCACTCTAGGTTGTTTAGGGTATGAGTCAAATACTAGCTTTAACAGGTCTGTAAAATAAGATACTCCTAGAGAATCAAGATATAAGAATTAGAATCTAACAATAATAAAAATATGTTCTGAGCTTACACTTCCTGTGTAGAATGTCATGATAGTATGAAAAAGAAGGGAAACAAGTAATCAGACATGAGTGTTTTGAAGGATCATAGCTTTTGGAGGAGCTTGAAAGAACCTGAGTGTGAACCTATGAGTGCCTGGTCATTATCTGTTTCTTGAGTCTTCCTTTGCTCCATGACAGAATTAATCTACACATTGTCACCCTTGCTATAAAATCTGTATTGAAGTCCTTACCAATGGAGAAACTGTATTTTTGTGAGCAGTCATTGCCAGAAAGCATTCTTTCCTTGTATTATAGCAATCATATTTATTGCATTGAAGTGCAATCTTCTGATTTCTTCTTTTAAAGACTTCTCTCCCTGGAAGTACTGAAAAGCAGATATCCACTCTTTTGGAGGAAGAAAATGAAGTAACAGTAAAGTGTATGTTGCACAAAGAGCAGAGAGTTTTTATGCTTATCTATTGTATTTTATTTTTTTAATTTAGAAACCTTCTCGGGGTAGGGAGTAATTCACTGGCAGCTCCAACTTACTGAAGACTTCTAGAAGAAATTCTGGCTTTTTCCAAGCAACAGAATGGAACAAAGAAAGCTCATGTCAGCAGAAGGAATTTGGACCTGACACCACAAGAGACTTTTTTAAAGTTCTTAGTTATATGAAGCTGAATACTTTTTACATATGAAAGAGGCAAATTGTCTTTGCTGCCATCAATAAAATGACAGTGCACTATTCTGTTCTTTGCCTTGTATTCTTTTTACTGAGCCTCCGTTGTTAGTTAAGATAATACTAATGTATCATGATTTTTATTCATTTTGAATTTATTTTGGTTCTAATATTGTTTCTAGTAAAGTAAAAGTGAAACTTATATTTTCTCAAAAGCAGATAGTATTGGGCCTTTAATTTAGATTTTGAGTTAGCATTAGTGAAAAGTTAAAAAATTTTCAGCTAATTATTGTGCAGTGAAATTCTGAATAGATTTTGACTGTTTTCTGTGTTTATTTTCCAAAGCTGCTGAAGGCCAAATTACAAATTTGCCTATTATGTTTTTCATGATCTGTGATTAAAAGGTTGGAGGGGAGAAAAAAAAAATCAGTTTCAGTAGTAATTTTCTAAATAATTTTAGGTAAATATTTTCTTTTTAGGAATATTTATATAACAGAAACATTACTAGAAGGTACAGGAAAGTAGTTTAAACAAAAAGTACTGAAAGATGCATATGAGTATTTTAAAAGTAAATATGTGTATACATGCACGTGCGTGCAGCCTGTTGCATAGTAAGTTCTAACTTCCCTGTAGCTTTAAACTCTGCTTTTATTGTTCATATTGTTAGAATTTTTTCAATTATCATTGACACTTGAAAGAATCTTATGTCAAACTACTTTTCATTCTAAACTGTATCTTTGAATCTTACGTGATTACGACAAATAGTTGAAATTTCACTATTTCTTTATCTGAGAAGGACTCAAGATCTATGTACCATGCAAATCCCTTCTTGAAATAGCGCATATGTTTTGAGGTATTTCTGTAAGGACAGAATTTTACCTGAGATATGTATTGATGGTATAAGTTGTACAATTAATTCTACTGAGTTTCTCTCTGAGTGCTCATACAAAACTCTGGATAGAGCCTGGTTAATCTGGATTAAAAGAAGTTCTATATTGATGATGTAATTGAATGTATTTGCAGTACGTAATGTGGATTACTGTCCAAATGCAGTCAGATCTTACCAAGCACATAAATATTTGCAGAATAGTAAGGAACCAAATGTTTTGGTGCCTTAATGGATTCAAAGCAGCTTCTTGAGAATTATAATGCAACTCACTAAAAATTCTAAAGAAATTTGGAAGCTTAGAACATGAGCTATACAATGTTGAAATTCTTCACTATCAACTGACAAAAACCAAATTTTATGAAGTTCGTTAGATTTAAGTTAGAAACCACTTTCCAAATACTATGAATCGTTCTGGTCAGTTCTGCTAATTGTACCAGCAAATAAATAAATTGTAGATCTCATACGTTGGATGTTGGATGCTTTACTTCCAGAATTATCGCTAAGACCGCTGGTAGCAGCTATTCAGCTTCATAAAGCGATGCAGCCGTAGCATAATTTTAAAAAGCAGTTTTGATTTTTCTTTACAAATGGACTGTTCATTAAATGAGGGCCCTAAAGTCAGTGTACCAAAGCATTTTCTGAAATTAAAATAACTTATGTTCATTCTTGCTGTGAACTGAATCATAAAATTCAGAAAACTGCAGTCCGATTTAATGAACTATAAAAAAGAAATCGTACTTATGAAATTTGGACTGTAGAAATGCAATGCAGCATTCCTCTGTAGTGGCTGTGGCATTCTGAAATTACCACATGTATGTGCAGCTGTCTGTAGGCAAATGAAATATATTTGAGAATGTTTTTGTTTGCAAATCAGTAAAGACCATGTCCTGGTCTTTTCACTGGTGCTGAGGAATTGGAAAGGCAGAGTAAGCAAGGAGCTGGAGAGTCTCCTTGAAAAGATGTGTTGTCTTTGTTTGTTTTATTATTCTTTTCTGGTTTGGTTTTGACTGAAATAACTTCTTTTGAAAGCTCTGCCTGTTTAGGATCTGAAGAACCAGCGGTTTGAGTAGATAAAAACTATTTGCGTCAACCTGTTCTGAAAAGCAAGAATTCATATATTCATGCTCATTTATTCCTATATCTGGAAACAACATGATGATAAAACTGGGTATGTATATAAATTATTTTCTTGATTTGCAGAATCCGTCAAAGTCACAAATATAATAATTTGCTAGTCATAATGTCGTAAAGTTTACATACACAAGAACAAATGAATTTATTTAGCTTTTATGTTCAGAAAAAGTTATCACAACTAAACTAGGTAGGTCTTCAAAACTGATGTAAAAGTTAACTTCTGATTTGTCAAAAGCAACAGCAAAAGCAAGCTCCTGAACTTCGTAGGGCTACATCTGTGTAGTTAAACAAAAAAGGCTGATAAGGAGAACTGGATCCTGATCATCCACACTATTTATTCACTAGCTCAATTTCTGACTCTATTTTGGAGTGTTCTCAACTAGCTGTTTCTAAGACAAACCTGTCACAAAGAAACTTTGCCCTTTGCAAGCTGGACATGAGCCAATCTGTGCTTCTTGACCTGTGAACCAGTAGGTCCCTGGTCCATGGCCTTCCTTTACTGGGATTATAGATAAAGCTTGTGAGAATTTCTGTCTTGAATTTTAGGAATGCAATTCTAATGAGACGTTTTCCTTGCCATGGACTTGTATATAACATTTTTACCTAAATGAAATTTTGAAAAAGTTAGAATTCTGATTTAAATTATTCTAAAAGTTACGTGCCAAGTTGGTTATACTATCATTGAATAAAATTCTATTATTTTTTTTCTTATTCCGTTCATATTGTTGAGTGGAAATGTTCTGGTTTTATCTTACATGTTTTCAGTTTTATAACAAAATCTGATTGAAGTTGTCATGTTTTTGTTTAAAATTCTGCCTTGGACTAACATCTTCTGATAGATATTCATATATATTATATATATATATTAATATAGCTTTTTCTTTTGTCACTAACAGGTACTTTCTTATTATGTCTTTGGAAACAACTGTGCAAAGCATTTTGAGGATCACTTGTCAAGGACACTCTTCCAAGAAACACTGCTGTAATTGTCTCTGCAGAATCTCTCTATAGTGACTTGAGCCTTATGCACATGCAACTTGTTGGGAATACGGCTTTCCAAGGCAGTATTAACAACATATTTCCATTGGGTGGCAAAAGGTTGATATCACAGGAAGGACAAGTCTTACCCATGAGGTGCACATGGCATTAGATACAGAATGAGTAAAAGCTTAAGGGAAGATAGACTTTTAGCATGAGGTAAATCTGGAGAGACATTTGCAAGAGAATTCCCAAATAGCGAATTAGCTAATGAAGGTTGGTCTCATGTTAGCCAGGTAGATGAAAGAATCTGGCACTGTAGGGTAAACAGTCCCTTTCTGGCATTACGGTTGGAGGGGACTTCATGCTTTTGTGCATACACAGGATCATATCATGTGGAATAATTGTCTGTAGATGCTTTCTTGAAGGAGAATCCCAGTTTGGCTGTCCTTTCCTCATGTGGCTTGATCCAACTCCAGTAAAATCTTATAAAGTCCTTAAGAACTATATAAGACTCAAGAATGGCTAATTGCACAATTTAGCTAGCTCGGTTTAGCTTTCTACTTGCTGTACAACTATTGAGGCGTTCTCTTTTTTTTTCTTTCTGAAATGTTTTAGAGCAACCTATTGCAGGACAGCAGCAGCTAAACTGCAGAAGGTACTCCAAACATGTAGGTACTGACCTTCTCATAACATGATACGCATATGAAAAGTTTTGTGTATTAGTGATGTCCTTCAAAGCAATGGTAAAGACTCATAATGACTTCCTTCTTTTTTTTTGTTCTCTCTTTTTTTTTCCTCCCCTCAATATTCATTTCATGTCAATTGCTTATGTTGGCATGTTCTGGCTTTAAATTACAATTTTGTTTTGGGGTTTTGAGAATGATTCCACAGAATTTAGAAAGTAAAGGTAGAAATTACATCAATACTTAATTTTCCCACAAGATTGAGAGACCATAAAAAGTCAGTTTCCATACAAACACATGGGCTGTTGATGGACGTAATTATATTCTGGAAATTATGGTTGTGTGAATGAAACCAGAATCTAGAACATATTAAAAATGAATCTTACATGTGTTCAAATAAATAGGAACTGTGGGAAGGCAAATTATTAGGTGTATAATAGCAAAAGAGCACCATAGATGGTCTGAAAAAAATTCTGCAGCTGCTTTTAAGGAAAATGTTTGCAGTCATATTATAGTACGTTGTAATATTTCATGCAACTTGACTAATCTTTTTCTGTCTTAAAATGTATGCATAGGTAAGTATTGTCCAGAAGATATTCATGTTATTTTCAGGCAGCTTAGTATGTCATGGCATCTTGAATGCTTTGCTTTGATTTTATATCATATATTTCTCAACTGCAAAGGTTAAAGTACATAAATAATATTTTATATTTGTTGTACAGACAAAATAGTCTTAACACCAAGTATATTTTGTTAGCCATTAGATAAATGGCTATGCCTCTGCTAAAACAGCTGTAGTCTTATGTGACTGTGCACAGCTTTAAGTCTCACTTAACCATCTATTTTG
Source organism: Nyctibius grandis (assembly GCF_013368605.1). Classification (NCBI taxonomy): domain Eukaryota; kingdom Metazoa; phylum Chordata; class Aves; order Nyctibiiformes; family Nyctibiidae; genus Nyctibius; species Nyctibius grandis. The sequence continues at coordinate 87,412,465 of NC_090659.1, read as the reverse complement.
TGCTGATTATTCTTCTGTAGCTATTTAGCAAAAGAACTTGGTTTGTTTACAATAATAATAAAAGTAAAAAGCAGAATAAATAAGGGGTGGTCTATCATTTTGACATGCCACAAATGAAACGGGTTTTTTTGTACTGGGGAACTAGAGTAGCATCTACAAAGTCAGTGTTCCACATGCTACTTTGAAAATTGCTTTCTTGAAAACTGAATTTTTTTTAATGTAAAAATTTGACACACACACCCCCCACTGCTAATTAAAAAATATTTCATTCCAGTTTAATTGATCGAAAATACAGGTGATCTACTCTAGAATTTCACTGCTCTTGCCATATCAGTCTCTTTGGGTATATTGTGATCAAATGCTCCAAGTAATGGATATTCTTGATGGCCAAGTAGTAACTGTGTTTTTTACTCCAATTGGTTGGATTACAATGGATATCAAAACTTGAGATTTAGCATTGTACATGGCAAACTTCAGATTTGTCATGCTGATGTTAATCAGGAGTAGGAGCTATAGCTAAGTTTCCGTGTACTGTAGCTGCAGAAATGACAATAGAATTCAGCCTGTACTGCTCCATTTTACTCAGTTGCTTTAACTTTGAACTCTCATTTTCAAAAGGAAAAATAAAGAATAATTTCTTACAGCTGTATATAAAACACTGAAAATGTGACTGAATTTAAAACAAGAAGCTGATGCCTACTACATATTTAGAAAGAAACAAGAAGTTGCAGCGGTTGTGAAACGTGAAAATGTGCCATGCACATCAGCCAGGGACCTTTGCACTCTGTGGCTGTGGAATCTGGCATTTTTTTCCTAATGTTGAAGATCTGAACAATTCTGATATAGAATAGTCATATTTCCAAACGATTTACCCCAGCACTTCATTCAGTCTCTGTACCCCAAGAGGAACGCGGCTTTAGTTGCCTCTGGCACTCTAGCTTTCTCACAGCACGTTGCAAGAAGCCAGACAACAATTGGGAGTCTCAGATGAAAGTTGATAGGATAAGATAACTGCCGTTGGTTTATGAGGTCTAACTTAATGTGAGAGGCTGTACTCTATACTTGGAAAATATGGAATAAGCTGGGATTCTGTGGTTAAATAGTTAAGGATGAGTACCATATCATTAATGTGTTGCAAACTACAGTTGTGCATACTTGAACAAGGACAAGACAGGTGGAAATAAAACATATTTAAATGATGATATGGTAACAGTTTTGCCAAGTAAAATATGCCATCTGCAAAGTACTTAGCATCCTGAAATGCAGCCTCTGGGAGGGCAGCCTTTGGCCTGTTTAGGAGCCTGGTTGACAGAGTCCCTTGGGAGGGGGTCCTGAAGGGGAAAGGAGTCCAGGAAGGCTGGACACACTTCAAGAAGGAAATCTTAAAGGTGCAGGAGCAGGCCGTCCCCATGTGCCGAAAGACGAGCTGGTGGTGAAGACGACCAGCCTGGCTGAACAGAGAGCTTTGGCTGGAACTTGGGGGAGGGTGGAAAAAGGAGAATTTATGATCCTTGGAAGAAGGGGCAGGCAACTCAGGAGAACTACAAAGATGTCATGAGGTTATGCAGGGAGAAAATTAGAAGGGCCAAAGCCCAACTAGAACTTAATCTGGCCACTGCCATAAAAGACAATAAAAGATGTTTCTGTAAATACATTAGTAATAAAAGAAGGGCTAAGGAGGATCTCCATCCTTTATTGGATGCAGGGGGAAGCATAGTGACAGAGGCTGAGGAAAAGGCTGAGGTACTTAATGCCCTCTTTGCCTCATTCTTTAATAGTAAGACCAGTTGTTCTCTGGGTACCCAACCCCCTGAGCTGAAAGGCATGGATGGGGAGCAGAATGAAGCCCCCATAATCCAAGGGGAAACGGTTAGCGACCTGCTACACCACTTAGACACACACAAGTCTATGGGGCCAGATCCAATCCACCCAAGGGTACTGAAGGAGCTGGTGGAAGTGCTCATCAAGCCACTTTCCATCATTTATCAGCAGTCCTGGCTAACTGGGGAGGTCCCGGTTGACTGGGAGTTAGCAAATGTGACGCCCATCTACAAGAAGGGCTGGAAGGAGGATCCAGGGAGCTACAGGCCTGTCAGTCTGACCTCGGTGCCAGGGAAGGTTATGGAGCAGATCATCTGAGTGCCATCACATGGCACGTACAGGACAAGCAGGTGATCAGGCCCAGTCAGCATGGGTTTATGAAAGACAGTTGTAGCAAGGCAGGTGTTGCTCTCTTTTCCCAAGCAACAAGTGATAGGATGAGAGGAAATGGCCTTAAGTTGTGCCAGGGGAGGTTTAGATTAGATATCAGGAAAAATTTCTTCACTGAAAGGGTTGTCAAGCACTGGAGCAGGCTGCCCAGGGAAGTGGTTGAGTCACCATCCCTGGAGGTATTTAAAAGACGTGTAGATGTAGTGCTTAAGGACATGATTTAGTGGTGGACTTGGCAGTGCTAGGTTAATGGTTGGACTCAATGATCTTAAAGGTCCTTTCCAACGTAAATGATTCTATGATTCTCTAAAGCATAGAATGCACAGTATTTATAGAAAGAATCTCACATTTAAGATCTTTTGAATGTGTCGTCCTTATCAGCACCATTTGACTTTTCTGTTTTGCAATAATGTGATTATCTTGATGTGGATGTTAAGAAGGCCTTTAACACTGTTTACTTGAGGTTTAGGTGAGATGCTGTTATTTTCTGGTAGGCCAATAAAAATAGTTTGCCACTAGATTATTTGTTTTGTCTTTTCATCAGTGGTTAGAAATAATGATAGCTACGTATTGTTGTTTCCTTGATACTAATGGAGGCCACTCTTTTATTAAGAGCAGGCCATACAGCCTCTTATGGAGAAATTGTGGGTGGTATGCTGAAGCCCAGCCAATCTGTATAACTGAATTTATGTCCTTATCTGACGAAAACATTGATGTCTCCTCCTGTAATTTTTGTACCTCCTACTGTAGAGAAGGTATTCATGAATGAGTCACACTGTTTCTTTGTTATGTACAATTATGTTCTGTTTGGGCAACAAGTGTCCATGGGGTGATCTATGTATCTGTCAAGAAAATGCATGTCCAGAGTGTTTGGACCACACTGTCCAGTTGGGCCATTTCTGACCTGCACTCTGTAAACTGTTAACCATTGCAGTAGTCATTTTTGTGACTTTTCCCTAGATAACATTAACGTCTACAATTCAAAGCCAGTATAATGCAGAATAATAACGATATTTGGTTTGGTTTTGGTATGTTGTTTTTTCCTGGCAAAAACTCTTATTGTAAAACAGGGGAAAGTATTCTGGTTCAGGATTAACTAGGCGGGAGTAATACTACGATGTACTTTTGTCTCAGATCCTTTCATCGAAGACTACTTATCAGTGCTACTTTACATTTTAATATCACATTTTTAAGGCAGTTTTGACTTTCATCACATAGGCTGTAGACTTTTATCTGGATATTTATTCAGCAGCAAATAGTAATCATCTCCTGAATCCTCTGCATATGAGGACTTTGTTAATTTTTTGTGTACACTGATTAACTTATCCCTTTGATAAAGTTCCTTAGTTCTTGAAAGCACTTAGGTCTGTTTTTCCCAGTTACTCCTATTACCAGATTGTTCCAGAACGTAATTCCTCAGAAGGCTAAAAATCTTCTAATTACAGCCTAAACGTATTCAGTTACACACACTTGTGCTTGTGTCACCATTCACCTTCAGTTTAAAGAGCTCTCATATGACCCTTGAGGTATTTGTGGGCAATTTCTAAACTATGCTGAATGAGGGCATGGAAAAACAACACTCTGCGAATCCTGTTCAGTAACCATTTGCAGTGTGGTAGCATGCCATTGCAGGAGGTTCTGTGACTCATGTGGTCCTTCATGCTTGAGTGCAGTAATTTCTGTTCAGTTGTGTATGCCTTCATTGAATTGGTGAATTTTTTAACCTTGCAGTTTCTTGTGCCTTTCTTCTAGTGATGAGGGAAGAAGACTGTATATTATTACAGAGCAGTGCAGGTTAGAAGGGACCTCAGGAAGTGTATGCCTAGGCCAACCTCCTACTCAAAACAGAGTCAGCTATGAGATCAAGTAAAGTTGCTCAGGGCTTTATCCAGTCAGGTCTTGAAAACATTCAGGGATGCAGATGCATAACCTTTCTGTGCAACCTGCTCTAATATTTGACTCTCTATCCTCATGGGGGAAAAAAGTCTTTCCGTACATACAGTCTGAACCTGTCCTATTTCAAATGTGTGCTTGTTGTCTTTTGTCCTCCTGCCACACACCTCTGTGAAAAGCCTGACACTGTCTTGATATGGGAAGGCTGGTGCTAGGTCCCCCTGCAGCTGTCTCTTCTCCAGGCTGAACAAGTCCCATTTCCTTGGCTTCTCCTCACAGGGCAAATGGTCCTGCCCTTGACCATTGCAGCAGCCCTCCACTGAAGTCATTCCAATTTATTGATGTCTTCCTTGTATTGGCAAATCCAAAACTGTATGTGATATTCTAGGTGGGGTCTAATGCATCCTGAATAAAGGAGGATGATAATGTCCCTTGATCTACTATGTTCCTGTTGATATAGCCCAGGATACTGTTGGCCTTCCTTGCTGCCAGAGCATAACCACTCACTCACATTCAACTTGCTGTCTACCAATACCCACAGGTCTTTTTCCACAGAGTGCTCCCCAGCCAGTCAGTCCCCAGCCTATAGCACCTCAAGGGGTCATTTCCAAGTGCTGGACTTTTTGTTTGTCTATTGTTTAATGAGATTCCTGTCAGCCCATTCCTCCAGCCTGTCTAGGTCCATCTGAATGGTAGCCCTGTCTTCCAGCATATCACTTTGTTCCCCTCCCAGCCCACCTCCAGTTTTGTGTAAACTTTATGAGAAACCACTTCATTGCCTCTTTCAGGTCACTGATAAAGATGTTAAACAGAACAGATCCCAGGGTAGACCCCTGTGGTACTCCTGTTGTTACTGGCCTCCAGGCCAGTAGGTTTGTTGGTCTTCTGCAAAGACATAGCATATCAGCACTCAGTGACTGCTCTTAAATCATCTTCTGTCCCCTGCTGATGTTTCTTTACAGGGTGTTGACCTGACTGGTTGTTGAACTCCACCCTGAATACAAAGACAGGTGAAGAGTTGAGCACACCTGACACAGACAGTAGTAACTGAGCCTGAGGAAGGAGAGGTTGCTTATTATGTTGTTGATATTACCAGTATGAAGCAACTTCTTTATCTTAAATACACTGTTTGGAATGCTTTGAAGAAGGGCAGGGAAGTTATCTGCTGACAGCGATACATTACGTGATATGGTAGAACCCAGAAGCAAAGTAGTCTAATGCTGTCAGACTAAAATCTCCGTGCTAGCTACTTGTGTTTCCAATGTGGAATGGAAATGAGTGTCTTGGACAATGTCAGGAGCAGGGCTAGCCTTGGGCACAAGATTAATAAAGTCTGACGAGCATCGACTTGGCAGCAGAGAAGCTGGACTAATGTGTCTGTTCCCAGCAGCAGGACTTGAGGAACAGGGAGCTCCTGGCATGGTCTCCAAACTGCCTCCAAAGAAACTTGGAACTGTACAAATCATAAGGGTAGGCATATCCTGAAGTGCCCCTTTAATGAAAAGTAAATACTCTTTTCCTGCAGGAGTTGCTCTCAATGGGTATGTTTTATTGCTAGCAGTTACTAGCAGGAGCTGTAACATTTATCTGTTTATCCCATAAAACTTGGAATAGACTGTGCTGGTCACAGAGTAATCTGAAAGACTGAAATATCCTATTTTCTATAAGATTACCACATCACTTTAAGTACGTTTCTTCCTCTATATTTGCCTGTGGACTGCAGAATTAAAGCATCACCTGAGGATTTTTGTGAGACTAAATTTTAAGAGTCTACATTTATTGAGCCATTTTTGGTCCACTTTCTCCAGCTGCTTAGTTGAATGTACCGAATATGAAAGTTGTTAGCATGTTTAAAGCTTTCCTTTGCATGGAGATTTATACTGTGAATTCATTTATTATGAGCTATGATATGCTGTAAGATAAATAACCCAAAATACTATATAAAAGTCAACATCTATATGTGATTAATTGAAGGAGTTTGGCAGAGAGACTTCAGCTGTGCTTGGCAAATTCAAAAAGTACGTCCAATTTATCTAATGCCAAGTAATATGTAATGAACAAGATCAAATTATAATGCTATGGTTCATTGAGTGTGGTTGATTAAGATCATTGTTCATTCACCTAAGACCTGTCATTTAATATTTACATTGTTAGAGAAATGCATGACTCGGAGCCTAGCAGTGCTTACCTTTTCAAAGAAGAGATATTTATAGAACGTAGTTCGTTATAAATATCTTAGCACAGGTGAGCCTGGGCCTACAGTACATTGAAATGTGTTCTCTCCGTAATAACTAGATCATGCAAGGGTATACTTTTTCTTTCCTGAGCTAATTATACTGGTAAAAATCCTCCCGTTGCAAAGATTTATGGTCATTTAAAGGGTCATTCCTTTTCCCTTATGGAAACAGATTACAGTAGTATAAACTCTATGACTGTACCAGTATAGCCAAAGCAGAATGATTTTTACTCATGTCCTTGTGTCATGTTTCCATGTGCTCTGTCATACGAGCAGTGTAAGGACCTGCTCTTGAGAGCTTGTTGAATGCAATGTTTGAAATGGGCTGGCTCACCAACTTCAGGAAGTGCTAGAAGATACCTGCCACCAGACGGTGGGTATGACTGCCTCTGCCCGATGGAAAGACATGTGTCTGTGCTACTCGGCAATACAGAGACTGTGAATGAAAATCGTAATCTCTCCCTTTTTCCTTCTTATTGTGTGAACAAAGTAATCCATGCAACCTTTTTCCAGTGAAAAATCTGCCCATACTTCACCCCACATATTTTTGGCTATATGTTAACAGCAGTCTAAGAACAGCTGACCTCCTTCTATCTGTCTTGTCCCACCTACACTGTGTTTCATAGCGTGGTTTGTGCTAATCTAGTATGACCTTTTTTTTTTGTTCTTCTACACCGGCGAACAATCCCGCAGTCAGAAGAGCCTATTGTAATCAAAAAGCCTTTTACCTGGTAGTTCTTATGATTTTCCATTGCAGTTAGGGTATAACCTGGCAACAAGTAGAAGTGAGTGCTGGCTGTATTTCACTCGTTTTCTAATTGACAGAGAAAATAGAGAAACTGCTGCTACTTTTATTATAGCAATGAATGGTAAATCTAGAGTAACCATACCTGAAATGTCATGCATTTCTCTGTGCTCCACATATTCTTGATTTGCTACCCTACTTTCTGTACGTTACTATTGCCCATTTTCGCTTTTTTCCTCAGTCATTTTACAGGAATCCAGATTTGCATTAATGGGTTTAAGTGCTCTTTTAAAACTATGCAGAACTGCATTTCTTCTAACTACAGCTGAGGATTAACTTCTGCACTAGAAAAGTGTTTTAAACCTCTACAAACAGAACAGAGTTTTGAATACCTAGAACACTGTGTCAATGTACTGAAGACTTTTTTTTTTTAATAGCGCAGGAAACATTTGGATGTGTTTAAGAAAAGACTGGACATGGCACTTAGTGCCATGGTCTAGCTGACATGGTGGTGTCAGGGCAATGGTTGGACTCGATCCCAGAGGTCTCTTCCAACCTGATTGATTCTGTGATTCTGTGATTCTGTGGTTTACTGTACTGGAAGACTATATGGTGCAATATCAAAACATACTAAAAAAGAATTTCACAATTTCAAATAAGCATCTGTGTCAAAACCAGTTTAAAAACTGCAAATATATTGTTGAAATCGTCACTTCTTACATGAGAATAAAAATTGTTGCTTTCAGAAATAATATTTAATTGTTTTGGGTTCTAGCATTAATTTTAACATTATTTTTGCTCTGGTTTTATACCTTTGTTTTGAATTGTGGCTTCCCTGTTTCTCTGTTATACTAAATCTGATATTCACTGTGGTTTATGTGATACTTTTATTTTTCTAGGGAATTAAATTTCTCTGCATGCTGATATCCCTAAATCTCAGGTTTAATCTGTTAAAAGTAGCAGAAACTTAAGTCTGTCCAGGATATACAGAAACAGTAATTAGAAATTTTCTTATTTGTATAGTAAAATAGGGCTTGATTCTGAAAGGAAATCTAAGTAGCTTTTGTACTCAACTTAAGAGAGGTCAGCCTGAATGACAGGAAGCTCGTGGAAGTCATATGTTGAGCTGGATTAGCTCAAAGCTCAGTTTGCAGCAATGCAGTAACATTCAGATAACTTTTTTCCTAAAAAAAAAAAAAATATTCCTGCATTGTCTTTTGTTGGCTCCTCCTTATCTTTGTGGTTTTTAAAATATATGTTCTAATAAAACATTTGAAATTAAGTTTCTGTTTTTTGCTGTGCTCAGAACACTGTGAAAAGGTGTCATGGATTATGAATGCAGACAGATTCATTAAATAAACTTATAAAATACAAAAATATTTTATCACCAATATTTTACTTACAGAATAATATTCAAAATTACTGTTCATATGAGGAGAAGCACTGTATGACAATTGCTTTTTAAATATTTAATTAGGAAGCATTTAATCTAAACATACAAAATTCTTTATTTTTTCCTTGTGACATACATAGGAAATTGAGGAAAATGTTGCTCATCCTGATTCTTGATAACAATTCTCTGTCAGTATGTATTAAAGACTAGAATAATTACAAATAGCTAAGACTAAACATATGTGTTTATGTATGCATTGCCTACTGCCAAAAAGTATGGTTTCCAGGACCTGGGAAGGAATCTTGCCTGTTCCTGTTAGCACCCCTGAAAGAGCTGAGTTAAGCAAACCACAGCGTCTTTTACAGATTGCATGAATTATTTTCCTCATATGGTTAAGATTTCATTATTTGGAAGCCTCTTCAGCAAAGCTCCATTTTATAAATGCTTAATCATTCCCTATTACATTGGAAGATTTCATAACCCAAAGAAGTATTGTAATCCTGGATCCCTTTGAGGGATCCAGACCTAAAATTCTTTGTTATAGAGCACTTGAATGCTGTATAATGAATACCTCATAAAGAATACCATTGAATCTGCATGTAATGAGAAATATCCCTTTGCCCTTGACAGCTGAATCATATTAATGTGAGAGCTTAGGATAGCCCATGTTTTCAGGGTAAAAGAAAGGGGTGGTCATGTTTGTTTGGACAGAAAGCACTTATATTCAGGCAAATACATAGTTTTTGCCTCAATCTCTTCAACACAGTATGCTTCACTTTCCCATCTTTGAGGCAAGGGGAATTAATAGACTTTCTGGAGTCAGTAGAAACTGGATTTTAATTCTTCAGTGATACTCACATTAAGAATATCTAGGCTTCTGTCTCTGATGTGTGTTCTTCAAAGTGCTTATGTTGATTACTTGGATTTTATTACCTCTTGACAGAGTTTTGTGATTCTCTGGTAAGTACTTTGAGAAACATCCAGTCAATCACTCAAACCAGATCCCTCTGGTTCGGCATGAAAAATGTCTAAATCAAAGTTTTTCAGATTGTGCAGAAATTTAAGAATGCAGCTTGTTCATTAGGGCTAATTTCAAGCAGATGCTACTTATAACAATGGAGAGGAACATGTCTGAGAACTGCAATTTCCTTTTTACCTCAGATGTTATGTTTCTGTAATGGCTTTCTGTAAAAGCATCTGACTTCTAGAGCAAAATTCTTTGAAATGGAAGGTAGAAAAACATGAAAAAAAAACAACTGGATTTATTTCTGATTTCAGTTATGTTTGCCTTCATTAATAAATGCAATATGTTATATCTCTGTCCATGCTGGCTAAAATTGCAGTGTTCTGTTTTAACCAGTGATGCTCACAGTTCAGTCTGTGACCTTAGTAGGCTTGTGTCTGTTGCTGTGTTAGAAAGCTCCTCCCAAATCCTTGTAGTCTATGTTTATGGTTTATCTAAACATAGTCATTGTCCCCACTGCATCATTTAAAATAGAGTGGTTGTCTTTTTTAATTGTTTTTTATTTCAACCTTTTATTTTCATGGAGATTTTGTATCCTTTGTTGTCATTAATAAGCGGATTGCTGTTGATTAACAGGCCTGCATTTAGTAAGCAAATTTAACAGTTTGTTTGCAAACATCAGTTGGAATTGCAGGACTACAGAGCATGACTGTGTAGCTACCTGGAGGCCCATCCATTCTTCCTCCCTGCCTCCCATCCCAGGGAGGGAAAGTTAAGAGTGCAAGCCAGTGTTTTAGATCTTCCTGACAACAAAGAAACAATCCTCAAAGCATCCATATGGAGGTGACTGTAGAGTGTGTAAGTTTTGGGAGAAGAGCTTGGATTTTCACACATAAATCTATCATAACCTGATACTGACTGAGTGAAGTTCTCCAACTGTTAAAACAGAGTTCTGTGAATTTCCAGGTAGAAGAAGCTCTAGCAATATGGTTTACATTGACTGTCCAGCCAGGGACACTAGAAGCGTATGGTGGTTTGTGACTTCTGCCGCTAGTACAGACCTTACCATGGGAACTCACAAGTGGGTGGTATTTGGATGCCATACATTTCCTGGCCATTTCTGTTGTGGGGCAGAATGTCCTGGTGGATGTCTGTGAGGTTGGTCTTACAAGACATTTCTGTGAATTTTCTGCTTCCCACTCCCGATGTTCATGTCACTGGGCCAGTTGTTAGCCTGAAAGCTAAGATGAAGCAGTGGAGGCTAATTGACTTTCCAGCATGGTTTAACCTCTTAAAGTGATGTACCTTACTGTGAAAGGCAAGATTTTAGCTGCAGGCAATAATGGACAAAATGGTGAATAAATACTTGCGATGGAATGTCTTTATGTCCAGCTGAGGTGTATAATACTGCTTTATGGTCTCAGTTTGAGTGTTCGTTATGTATTTTCATAGAACACTTCATTTTCCTTGGTTTTTTTTGTGAAGTGATGTAAAGGAAGTGTAGTACAATGTAATTGCTAGTTGCTTTATCAATCCTGTATTTAAGATCACTGTCCTTTCTAGTAATAGAGCAGTACCTCTTACTCTAAGAGTATGTTTATCCTTCTTTGGTATTATTAGTTCCAGGAACCATATACAGTTTGCATAGTTTGCTGGTTTTCTGTTATATAAAACTTTGCTTTTCTCTACATTCTTTCTCTTTCTGTCCTCAGAGAGAAGGTACTTCTCGCAGAACAGTGCAGAATTTTCTGGTTAAATGGGTTGCAAGGAGGAAATATATCTGTCTTATTTCCATTTTTATTGCACAAGGAATCTATTAATCTGTATTTTTATTTGTTTATAAGATAGAGTGAAGTTCAACAGCGAAGGACTGATTTTTCATTGTCTCTCTTGGTTTTGTCTAAAAGTTGTTTCTTTGTTCAAATTTTCTCTTATATTACAGGGAAAACCTTACCTTGTATTTAATTTGCCTTTTTTGTCTGCATTCAAAGGGAGAGAATTTAATAAATTTTAGAGTTAGAACAAAGTCATGCAAATAGAACTGAATAATCCTAAGAGAAGATTTGCTAAGTTGATTGTATTAATGTGACTACCACAAATTGCTATGAGTTTCCAGATGTTTAATTAGTACCTCTAGCAGCGTACTCTTTTCAGCTCTAGGCATAGTCTTCTGCTCTGAAAAGTGGCTGTGGCAGCTCCACTACCATGAGATGGAGCTCAACTTCAGCTCCTCTCTTTCTCACCAGGGTTCTTTCCTACCAGATAATTTGGTTTCTTTTCAGAAGCATAACCGTGTTGGGAACAAGGCAACCAACAAGTGTATAAATCTGCACATGGTAATACTTGATAGTCTGGGAAACACAGTATATGGAGTTCTTCAGTCAGAACAGAAAATCAAGATGTACAGATACATTTGATCACCCTGCTGCTTAACACACCACAGACATACATGATTTCGTTTCCTTTGCCGCAGGCAGCACTATGCTTATCACAGCTAGCGCTTACTTTCACTCCTTGGCTCAAAATGTCAGCAAGTTCATGGGAATAACTTCTGTGTTCTCTTCTCAAGAACAGGAGAGGACCTTCAGAAAGGTGTTTTTTTTTAATCTCAGTAGTATTGCTACACATTAATGGCTCAATTGCTGCTCCGTACCACATGTCCAAAGTAGCTCCTTGCACACATTGTCTCTTCCTGATAGAGGCAACTGCAGAAAGGACTAGGCCACACACCTTGCAGCAAAGCTTTTCACCCCTGCAACTATGGTAGATAACCATGCAAAATACAGCAGGGAAAATAAAATAATGTATACATTTCATGAAAATACTACAGTAATTTTGCATTTTCTTCATGCAGCTATACTAGTTTGAAACTACCTGTATTTCTACAGTGCTGGTGGCTTCAGTAGTGTGTTGGTTTATTATGTGTAGGGCTTTTGCATGTGACTACGGGTCACGTGTACACCGAGAGAGTGAAAAAAAAAGAAACTGGGGAAATTAGTTCAAACAGTGCCTAGATGTTTGGGATCTCAGGTTGAGGGTGGCAAGTGTGCAGGCTAAGATCCAAATTCCCAATGTGACACACACACAGATAACGGTACTCATAAGTTCAGAGTCTACTTTGACAGAAAAAAAGATACAGGAACATGAATATACAAAGAATTTCATCAGATATGAGCCATATCCCCAGGAACTCCTGTGACAAAAGGGTCTCCCAGAACTGAGAGGTGATGCAATTACAATTTAAAGAGACTTACAGCAAGGATGACTGATTAAATGTAGAAGTTTCTGAGAACACCAGAAAAAAAGAAATAGTGTGAAAGAGCATATGTGTGTGAGAGAGACAGGTTCACTTTCTCATATGAATAAAGTGAGGATTACACCTGTCCTTCAATTCTGTGGTGAGTGGGGTCAAGGTCCCTGGCACTGGGCCTGGACCTGCTTGCATGCCATCCTTTATTCTTTTCTTCTACTTCTCTTTCTCTCCCCTGGCCCCTTTTGCCACGTGCAAACTCCATATTTATGTGAAAAATCTTACCCTGATTCTTATGGAGTCTTGTCAGATTCACCTGTGCTAACTAGCAAAAATTGGTTCTTAACCTGCAAACTCTGTTGGGGACAGTACCAGCAGAGAATAAAAGCCAGTCCTGGGTTGAGGTAGGAGGGTGACATGTGACTTCTTTCCCTGGGAACAAAATGGAGGTTCCAGAGAGCCATTACGTTGGAAATCTTTTCCAGAGCAGGATCACCAAGAGCTGCCATCTCTTCACAGCTCTTTCTAGGTACTGGCAGTTGTCCACAGAAGGAGGCTATAGTATCATCTCAGGAAGGAGAATTGCATGATCATGCATTCCCGTTCCAGGTCCATCATAGGTATTGCCATTGCTGAGATAACACAGAAAACCTCCAATTAATTCAGAAGTATTTGAGATTGACTGTTGATCAAGCCTGTCTACTCTTCTTTACAGCTAACAGCTGCACAGCTGCTGCGGGAGCATGCCCTTCGGCATGGCTGGGCAAAGCCTTACTGTTTAACCCTTGCAGCTTCAGATCTGACCTTCAGTTTCAGCTAGCATGGCTGTGAGTTGGTAGATTGAGTGCAAGCTGGGAGCTCTGTTTTTTTTGTTGTTGTCGGTTTTCCTTTGGATGTGCACAGGGCTTTGAGCTCTCTTCTAGTTATTTTTTTCTAGTTTGTCAAGTTTTCCAATTCTAATGGAGAAACAAGGGCAAATTTAATATAACTACAGCAAGTGGTAATGAGTGGAACAGCCTATTGAAAAGGAAGGTGCATTCGTGTTCAATTACCTGGAAGATACAGACCTGTAGTAAGAATGGGGTGATGCTGGGAAGGGGGATTGTTATAGGTCTGTTCCTCACAGGTATGACAGAAAGGAATTAGGGTTATGCAACAGACTGTATGAAACTTTAAAGTCTTGGAAAGGTGAATGGCTCTGCTGGCTAACAGAAATAGGTACAGTGGATGGCAGTCAGCCCAGAGGAGCTTATTTTCGATTTAGAAGTTTCAGAATTCTCCATCTCAGGTGAGGAAAGCTTTAGATAAAATAATTCTCAAGATAAAGGCAGCTGTCAGTGGAGAAGGGGAATCTGAAGGGCCTCGTTGTGTCATTTGAAGCAAAGCAATGTGCCCTGGCTGCAAAGGCGGCTGATGGTATCCTGGGCTGCATTAGGCAAAGCATGGCCAGCAGGTGAAGGAAGGCAATCTTTCCTCTGTGTTCAGCCCTGGTGAGGCCACACCTGGAGGGCAGTGTCCAGTTCTGGGCTCCCCAGTACAAGAGAGACATGGACATACTGGAGATAGTCCAGCCAAGGGGCAAGAAGCTGATGAAGGGATTGGAGCATTTCACATATGAGGAAAGGCTGAGAGATCTAGGACTGTTCACCCTGGAGAAGAGAAGGCTCAGGGGGGATCTTCTCAATGTGTATAAATACTTGAAGGGAGGGTGCAAAGAGGACAGAGCCAGGCTCTTTTCAGTGGTACTCAGTGACAGGACCAGAGGCAATGGGCACAAACTGAAACGCAGGAGGCTCCCTCTGAACATCAGGAAATACTTTTTTACTGTGAGGGTGACTAAGCACTGGCACAGGCTGTCCAGGGAAGTTGTGGAGTCTCCATCCTTGGAGATATTCAAAAGCTGCCTGGAGATGGTCTTGGGCAACCAGCTCTAGGTGGCCCTGCTTGAGTAGGGCTGTTGGGCCAGATGACTTCCAGAGGCTCCTTCCAACCTCAACCATCCTGTCATTCTGTGATTTTGTGGAAGTAGGGTTATTTTCTTTTAAGATGAAATTGGTAGAAATGTCCTTTTTTCTTCTTTTTTTTTTTTCCCTTTTTTTTTTTTGTTTGATTGGATAAAAACAGTGTTTTGGAACTCTTCTTATTGAGGTGGTTAACAGGAAATAGAACTAGTTTATACAGAGTAAAATGCATTCAAAATGGCCAGAGAGTAGTGAATAATGAGTGTCTGGTGACAGGAATAATAGCAGCTCTTGACCTATATAACAATTATAGCAGCAGTTCTAGCAGTTCTTGTTCTGCCTAACAGCTCCTGGGAAAGAAAGACCTTAAGTGGATGCAAGGACACAGGAACCTCCAATAGACGGAGGACTGTTCACAGCAGTGGATAATTTAAAATCTTCCTGCTGTGATATCTGTAACTAGCCCTGGAATGGATTATCCATCTGGAAATACATCATTAACTAAAGAGAAGCATGAGATGCTTAAGACTATATAACTGTTCTAGTTTGGTTTGAATTAAGATAAGAAGCCCTTGTGAAGGCTGGAGATGATTAAGCAGGAGATATACTTGTCTCAGGTTTTAGCCCTACAGAAGTGACTAAGAAGACTGAGGGTTCCTGAACCCTATGGATGAAACCATAAATTAATTTTCTCTCAAGAGACAGCAAAACAAGTGACCCTAGAACAATTCTTCTAGGTGTTCCCAGGGAGAGTCTGGAAATGGGATTGTTACAACTGGATGCTGGACCTAGAGGTGGCAGCAGTACTGGTAGAAATTCAGCTGAAAGTGTACCTAGGCAGCAGACCACTAGAAGAGTCCAGACCCTAAGGTGTTTCACTTGTAGAAAAGGGAATTTGCACACTGAGACCTTCTCGTCTGCTTTTTTTCCACAGCTAAGCTGAACCATCTCTTTCCCATCTGGTTGCTTGAAGTGAGTTCAGAGATAGCTTCTCACCACGAAGGGCAAGATTCATGGCAGAAAAGGAAGGGTCCATAATTTCTTTTACCTTTGGTAAGGAGAGTCAGAAGTTTAGAAGCTATCCCTGCCATAACCTGATCATGCTTTTGTTCCTACTTCAGAAACCAGGAGAGGAGTGGTGAGCCTGCAAGGTGATGTGGCCCAGTGTAGCAGGAGGAATTTAGGCTCTACAGTTGGTGAACTCCCGGCAGGTGTTTCTTCAAGAACAGCTTAATCTTGGGGCACTGTGAGAGCAACAACTTGTAGCTGTGGACAGAGGCCTGGTAGATAAAATCCTGAGGCGGGCTGAGAGGCATTGAGGCAAGCAGTTTGTGCATGGACATCTGTATGCAAATAAAACTTAAGAAAGCAGCCTTTTTTTGGACATATTTATTTTGGCTTTGTCAAAAGTGACAGTCGGTGAACCCTAAACCCACTTGTGGGATGTTATGTTTCTTTTCAATTACTAAATACCCTTTTTGAATGGGTCAAGATGGAGAAACAGAAAAAGGTCTCATTCGTATGATGAAACCCTGGAAAGCTTGCAAAGTGTGCTGTGGCCAGGTGGTTCCATCACATTGGGACATTAGCGCTTTGGATGTTATTGACGAAAGTGAACCTGAAAGTGTATAACTGCTTTTGTCGGCTTTTAATCAATTCCATGAGGAAAAATTCCTGGTCTGCGAAGCTGCGTGTGCTACTTGTGTGTTTCAGTATAACTTTAAATACCCCCAAGATACTCCCTGTTAAGAATGTTGCTTGTCTAAACATAGAAGAGGAAACATATGCTCCAATTCTGTTTAGGAGGAGGAAAAGAAGCCTCTGGCATACATCTAATAGGGTACACGGCCCTTTAAAAATCCAGGAACATATCTAGAATTGCTGGATAACATAAATAGGCACAATTGATAATAGAGAGTGGGGAGAATATAGGTGGTAAATACTTATTTTACAAGTTTCAATCATCCATTTAGGAAAGAAAAAAATGTTTTCAAAAAAAGATCAGTCTCATGTACAGCCTCAAGTTCAATCTCTCATGTTTGGGCAAGGACTCCTGTATTTATCTTCCAGCTGTTCTGGTCTTTGTTCTGTATTCCGTTTCTCAGAGAGGACTTCATTCTCCATGAACTGTCCCAGAAGCTGTTCTTGCTTGCCGGTACTCACCGCTACGGTTTCTCTGCATGTGTTGGAATTTGGAAGAACTGAAGATGGTTTTTGGTGGCTTTTTTTGTTTTTTTGGGTTCTTTTTTAAGAAAGATCCACTTAGCTGAGTAATGCCTAAAGTATCAGCTTTTGGGCGAGGAGAAGGCTCAGATTCAGTAACTGTGTTTTTTCTCTTTGCTGTTGATCTGAAGTGAAAGGCAATTCAGTATGCTTTGCCTGGCTTGACAATGTCCTTTCATATTCTTGCTTTGTTACCTATGGGAAGAGGACGATCAGAGAAAGCAAGGCAGTAACTGTACTGCTGGATATGGGCTTTTGCCGGCAGCCTTTGACAGCGACCAGTGAGTGGTACTCTTGTGCAGGGCTCTCTTGGCTCAGTTGCAAAATAACCTTCCCAGACTGTAAGACCATGCAGACCCTTCATCTGGTTTGAAGAGTTCGACAAGGTTATTTGTGTAAGAAGCTGATTTTAATTGCCTAATAATTTGAACATGGGCATAGTGATTCCTGTATCACTGGATCATTAACTGAATGCAACAACAAATTAATATAAATTGGCTGTGAATACATGGAGACTGGAAATTAGGAGTTACCTAAATCAGGTTTGGAACAGCCCAGCTATATATTGTTTCTCAAGTTCATTCTGACCCCTGTGAAATTTTCTGAGAACTACTACAGACCCCGAAATGTTTTTAATGTTACATATACACTTAGTCTTGACTCCAGGGCTTAACGCTAGAGTCTACTGTGCCTTTCCTGCCTCAGGAGTCATCTCAGCCATTCTCCCTCATCTTCCCTAACCCTAGTAAAAAAACTATCCCTCATCTTCATTCGTCTGAACCCCTAGACTAATCATGCTTGAAATACCTGCTAACATCAGATGAGGACATCGATAACCATAGCCTTGTTTCTGCCAGCACCCTCTTTCATCCTGGCTGTGTTGGTTTTAGAAGACCTAACCTTTTTATACTCCCAGTGGCCTGATTCCTAATCCCAGTTGTACTTAATTCTAGCTAGATTTCTGGCTATAACCCTTCTGTATACAGACTCCTGACTGCTCCCTGGCCCAGATTAATGATGTGCAGGAAGTCTAGCTTTTCCCATGCTGGCCCAAACACTAATCCTAGCCACAATCCTGACCATAATGTGAATATCCTAATTTTATAATCTTTATATCCTAATTGTGCAATTCTCTGAAGAACCTTGCATAAGGCATTTATATTACGCTCTTTCTATCTGGGTTATCCTTGAAGGTTGCAGCAGGTTCCTAACTGTTCCTTGAGTACAACTACTATAACCAGATGGACTGATCTGTCCCAGAGTTGGTTGTCTCTGTTGGTGCTGTAAGTCATCAAAGCTCTGTGTGCTGTGGATGATTCACTAAGAAATTTAATTCTTCCATTCCAAATTTATAAAAGCCTAACCTCACAAACTAACAATATCTCAGGTTTTCTTGGCTAGGATCAAGGCAAAAACTATCAATATGCCATTCAGGTCTTCTCTGTTCTCTGATGTGTATATCCCACAAACAACTAAAAGATCTCCGGTTCCTCCTATCCCAAACCAAAGGCTAGAGTTAAAGCCATAGTCCAGCAAATGTGGTCTGCCTCAAAAAAATCCAAACATCATTACTTTTTACTAGCTCTGACCCTTGTACTACTTCTATGGACAATGTAGGATACTACAACAAATAGTCTGCATTAAAGCTAGTTTTCCAGACTCTTCTGTCTCAAGACCTGGCTAGCCAACAATAACAGGAGGGATGGGTGCAAGAAGAGAGGCGTGGACCCTCTCTTCCACAAGCACTGTGCAGCGCATTGATGTGAGGCAGTGCCATTTGACTTCAGAGCTGTGGATCAGTCTCCAGACCTCTTTTTTCCACAACAATGTAGGCTTCACCTTTGTAAATATGTTTACATGTGCACACAACTTTCAGCTTTTACAAAACACATATGTATGTATACGCTTTTTTGTTTGTTTGTTTGTTTGTTTTTAAATAGGGCAAGGTTTGAGTCTTCTCTATAGGGTGAAGGAAGGGGGAAATGCAGCTATTAAGTGAAGAGTAGGAAAGGACCAGTCCAACTCGAGACACTCACTGCCTCCTAGGAGCATGGTGGCCTGGAACTTTGGTCTAGTCAAAATGCTAGGATAGGGGGCACATGACCTCTGACTAGACCTGGGATGGACAGGAGCCAGTGTAATAGTTTTAACAGACAGGGTTGGGATTAAGTTTAAGGATACCAGAATCTGAAGATCTTGATTTATTGTGGGGTTCTGTGAGTTTTGCAGGGTTAAGATGGAGTCATGTTCTGATAAGGCAGCGTCAGCTCTGGGATGTTGTTTTAAGATTAGGGGTAGGTTTGGGATGGGGACAATATGGCATAAAAACTTATTTCTACTGAAATACTGAGGTATCCTGAGGGAGAGTGGGACATTAAAGAGACAGGTGAGCTGAAATCAAATAGGAAAATGAAGTTACTTTCTTTTAGATTTGCATATGTCACTTCAGCTCAATTTATGTATTTCCTGAAAACTACATTACCACCGTATTTTATGGGTACTTTTCAACTAACAGCCTCTGTGCATTTAACCAACCATCTGTAAATATAGACACAGAGATGATATTCAAGCCACCCACAAAACACACACTGAATCTCATTACTCTTTGTGCAGCAGAAGCTCTAGAATAATGCTTGTACTGAAAAGAATAAATTTTTTTTTTCCTGCATCACTTTAGCAAGAGAAAAATGAAGACAAGTTTGAAAGAATGAAATAGAAGGCTTAATAAAATCCATCTGAAGACTGAGAAAGAGCTCAGGTAGCTCACTCCAGGGATGGATTTTTCCTGTTCTGCAACGCATGATGACTTTTCTACCTGTACCTTGCTTCCTCTGAGATAAAGAACTGTGCAGGTTTTTTTTTATTCCCATGCTAAGTAGTGTATATATGATGGTTACCTTTCATCATATAATGAGATTCCACATTGTTGTAATTTGATTCTGGTTTAGTTTGTTCACATCCCTTTACTTTTCTAAATCAATATCCAATCACTGTTCCTTCGGGGCGAAATTTACAATTCATTAAGGCTTGCCTGAAAGAAGAGTATGAGTTTTATCTCAACAATGTGCATGCCAAAGTTCACTGAATCATTTAAATCTTTTTCATTGTTCTCCACTTCTCATGTGATGAAAATATCTTTTTGGAGTTGGCAGAGAGCAACGTAGCAGGACTAAACCAGAAAACCCATTTATAAAACACATTTTACACTGCTTCCTATCTCCACAAAATACTTTCCCATTCTTGAGAAGGTTAATATACTGGTATTAACTTAGTAAGATTAACAACAGATGTTTTTATTCATGGGTTGAACCTGTCTTTTTTCAGTTCTTATATAACAGAATCTTTTGATATTCTGGAGTGTCACAACTGTTAAAACAGTGCAGTTTACCTTTCTCCCAGTCTGTTTCCTGTGCATAAACTGATGTCTTCAGCTATCTAATGGCAGAAGGATTTTTTCCTTCTATAGAAAAGATGGAGCTAGTCTCTTTTAAGTAGTGCACAGGTAAAGGACAGGGGGCAATGGACCCAAGCTGCCTCAGGGAAAATCCTCATTAGACATTAGGAAAAAAAAACATAGTAAAGGCAATCTGATATTGAAACAGGTTGCCTCGAAAAGTTGTGGAAGATGCTTGAAAATACTCTGAACTCAATTGGATAAGGCCCTGAGCTACCTTACCTAATGTCAAAGCTTCCCCTCTTGCGTGGTCAAACCAGATGACCTCCTGAAGTCTCCTTCAACTTAAATTAGTATATGATTCTGAAATACTCACCAAGAAATAATCAAGTTGCCTGTGCTGAGAGCCATCCTCCTTCTCAGGCTGTAGTCCCACTATTTCAGTCAGCAAATGACTAACTGAAAAAATGTGCAACATTTTTCTAAGTCTAGGGCTGTTACCTGTTACATACTAAGGCTGTCTAAGCTGATAGAAGTGGTCCCTATCCTCTTAGTCATTGCCACTAATGTGCCAACTGTACTGTCACATGTTGGTAGGAACAAACAGGAAAGATCCAGTTTGAGACTAGTTAAAATCTGAGTTCTTCAGTGTATGAAAATACTAAAGAATTCACTAAAGTATTCTTGCCATATTTTGCCTCTGCTGCTGAAATTGCCTTTCTCATGTGGTAAATTTTCAACTAGCAGTGGAACCCAAGACAGCAACAGATCTGATTCATGTCTTTTTGGCACTTTCAGCAAAAGTTAGTTCAGTCTTCTAAAAGAGAAGAAAAATAAGGAGACCTGAGACTTTGACTCTGACATTTGAGGCTATTTCACATACAAATTTCCACATATAAAATTGCAAGTCTTCAGGGATCAGTCCAACAAAACATAAAATTATGTGTTGATATACATTTCCATTTAAATCCAAGAATAATGGGGAAAAATAAGAAGCTAGGCAGAAATAATGTAATAATGAGTTTATCACTCTACACTGTAAATTCTTGAAGCATAAGCTAATGTATAAGCAATTATAACCTTCAGGGAGAGGAAATAGAGCACTCTAGGCTCTATTGCCCTTGTCTGTTTTTTGTGGTTTGGCAGTGTGGAGAAGCTGTAGAAAGAAAATCTTGTAAGCTGAGTCCATGCATTTATTTTTAGTTTTATATGAGGCATTTGCTAATGGCAAAATGTCCTTGAGGTTAGGGAGAGGTTTTTTGGCACAGCCGAGTTTCTGCATTCCAATTTTATTATGATGTGCTCTTTGCAATTAATAATGAAAGAGTTTGAGGAAACAAAGGAAGGCAATGAGACTAGAGAGGCCAAGTTGTTAACCCAGTGTTATTTCCCCCCTGATAAGCAACAAATACAGTCTAGGGCACACAGGTACCATTAAGTCTATCCCATAGACTTTCTCCTATTTCTCTCTACTACCAATTTACTCTCATATAACCTCCTTGACTTCAAATGATTTCAAAATGCAAAAGCTGCAGCAAAGTGTTACTAGGATGATCAGGGAAGGTAGAGCCAAACTTTCCAGAACAAGTTAAAAGAAAGAGGCTTGTTTAGTCTAGCATGACAAGATCTGATTGCATAGTAGAAACACATCCAAGGTAAATGCTGGGAAACAAGAGTTAAAGGAGAATAGTAGAAGGGGAGACAGATGTATTCATTTTTCCATGGGTAAAGTTAGGTTAGAAACTATAAGAAGGTGACTAACCTTGAGAAGGGCGTAGGCTTTGGATGCATTTACTAAAGCTGAAATAACTTTTGACTCCATTAGGAGACACTGGCCTTGATTCAAGAGGTCCTTCTAATCCATATCCAGGGAATTACAGAAGGATATGGATCAGTGTGTGACATTCTTACCTCTCTCCAGAATCTTTTGCAGTTTAAAGAAATTTCAGTCTGTATAAGAGATTTCTCCTGCCTTTGATACATTGATGATTATCTGTTTTATGGGGGATGTGATTTAAGCAGTAAAATGCCATTCACCACAGATGATATAAAATGCAAAATTGTATTTTGTTTTGGCAGAAAGTTTTTCAGTATGTTCATTTGCCTAAATCAGTCATTATCTCTCGGCCTAAGATAATTTCCCATTTTTTTTCTGAAAATTTCAAATTACTTTAAAGGTATTTTTATAGCATAGAGAGAATGCTATTTGTCAGTTTCACTGAAACTGAGCTTGTGTAAGTTTCTAAGCTTATATTTTTTTTTTGTTATCTTCCTTTTCTTCTTGCCTTTTTGCCCATGTTTTCCATGGATGTACTAGTAGAATGATATCTGACTATTTTTAAGCTGGTTTTGCATGAATCGTATCACTGTTTGTCTTGTAGTAGTTTTTCTTGGTGTGGGGCTTGCTATCTTTTGATTAATTTCTTTGTCTCCTGGGATGTAAATGTGCATTTGTGATCTTTGGGTTGAAAACCTGCCATCAACTTGAGCTTTCATCTGCTTTCTAGTCCTTAATTAAGCGTATTGACATATTGTTAGTAAGGACGGTAACTTCCTGTGGTATAGCTGGCAACAGCACTGATTCTGCTGTTATATTTATTTATGAGATATCACAGTAGATGGAATCATCAGTTTGTGCACTGAAATCTTTGTAAATTGGGAAGAATCAATCTCTTTCCATGCAGAAAAGTGTATTATTCCCATTCTGATTCAAAGAGATGTTTAGAAGTAGGTAGGGGGTGACTGACCTCAAAAGTTTGGGGAAAATTGCCAGGTGAACTTGGTATGTTTTTTTAAAGGACTCCAAGAGTAAATGAAACACATCAGAGCAGATTCTCAGCTGATGTAAATTAGCATCACTCCGCTGAAGTAAGTATAGCAAAAGCAGTTTAACCAACTGACAATCCCTCGGCGTATGCATTTCTTTCTTGTTTTGTTGCTGATTTTGAAATGAGAGGACTCCAAGTGAACTTTTTGACCAAATTATTCTGTTGGGGGTCAGAGCAGGTCATGAATAAAATAAGAGTACAGATCAACTCCAAGGTCTTTCCACATGAATTATACCCTAATCATGGCCTCATGCACTCCCAGAACTCGATTCCCTGCAGCCTCTCTCCTGCCTGACCCTGATCTGGAATTAAATTGTTATCAGAATCACTGTAGCGTATATTGTATTACTGTGTATAGCAAATAAAAGTTGAAAACTTGGCATGTTTAAGACTAGGAATCATCTCATTTACCTTAAAGAGAGTAGTTCATGCTGTGAAAACACCAACATCTCCAAAATGCTCCTACTAACAGGACTGCAATTTAATATTAATAAATTGATGAAGTATTAAGACAACATATGATGTAAGCATTCAGTCTGCATGCGAGTTAGCTCCTATTAACATTCCTGATCAGATTTCCCAATGGGGAGTGCTGTGATTTGTCAGATGACTGCCACCCTCAGTGTTCAACCCAACACTGTGTTTTTTGTGGCATACTTTGTTATGTTTAAGAGATAAAGTTGTTAAAAAAAAAAATGTTTTTTTCTCTTTGCCTGGAAAACATTTGAAAAATGATGCTGCAAACTTCCATTCAAATTTAAATCTTAATGATATGAAGTCTGGCAAAACTGTTCTATTTGCCAAAAGAGTGGTGGGTTTTGGATAAATGAAATTAGGGTCTAAAACATTTTTTCAAAGCAAGTTCATACTTTAATGATTATTTTCATGTAATCATTTTATGAAACTTAAATACCTACTTGAATTAGGACTGTGTCCCCTCCACTTAGTGCAAGAAATGTTTCAGTGTGGATTGTTTCTTATGTTTGCAGCAGGTAGAGAGTCTGAACCTTAAGTGTGTGGTAAGCTACCTCCTTCTGGTAATTACGTTTTGTAGGGGCAAGACATCTCTATGTACAGACCCCACAACAGGTAAAGCCAGAATAACATTCAGGAACATATCACTACATGATATGGCCAGCAGGTTGGGGGAGGTGATTCTGCCCCTCTACTCCGCTCTCGTGAGACCCCACCTGGAGTACTGTGTTCAGCTCTGGGGCCCCCAACATAAGAAGGACATGGAGCTGTTGGAATGAGTCCAGAGGAGGGCCACGAAGATGACGAGAGGGCTGGAGCACCTCTCCCATAAAGACAGGCTAAGAGAGTTGGGGCTGTTCAGCCTGGAGAAGAGAAGGCTCTGAGGGGGGGACCTTATAGCAGCCTTCCAGTACCTGAAGGGGGCCTACAGGAAAGCGGGAGAGGGGCTTTTTACAAGGGCATGTAGTGATAGGGCGAGGGGTAATGGTTGTAAACTGAAAGAGGGTAGATTTAGATGAGATATTAGGAAGAAATTCTTTCCTGTGAGGGTGGTGAGACACTGGAACAGGTTGCCCAGAGAAGTTGTGGCTTCCCCCTCCCTGGAAGTGTTCAAGGCCAGGTTGGATGAGGCTTTGAGCAACCTGGTCTAGTGGAAAGGTGTCCCTGCCTGTGGCAGGGGGGTTGGAACTAGATGATCTTTAAGGTCCCTTCCAACCCAAACCATTCTATGATTCTATGATTTCAGCTTGTACTGCTGAATTTTAGAAGGAAAGATTTTGAAATGCCGGGTTTTTCCTTAAAGGACCTAACCCCTCTATGCCACATCTGCCTTCCTTGATCTCTACCCACATGACAGGTGTGTTCAGTAGCTTAATGAAGTTAAACATTTTGGATATGTCATCCATGGTTCAATGATGGGTTTTGCCCCAGGGCTACAGAGTCTACGTGTGTGTGTACATGCTCATTTCCTGCTGGGTATGATAGCAGAATGGGACTGCCCTAGTTCCCCTCCTCCTCAGAGAGGTCACTCTTTCAAACTAATCAGACACTTCTAATTGTGA
Organism: Nyctibius grandis; assembly: GCF_013368605.1. Lineage (NCBI taxonomy): Eukaryota > Metazoa > Chordata > Aves > Nyctibiiformes > Nyctibiidae > Nyctibius > Nyctibius grandis. The sequence continues at coordinate 87,387,331 of NC_090659.1, read as the reverse complement.
GATTAATTTTAAAATTAACTGCTCAGTGTGTTCATATGTCTCCTTAAATAATGCATATATTTACCTTAACTTCTGTTTTAAATAATCTTCTATTAGAGTATAATCTTCTATTAGAAGTCTACTCTATATTAGAGTACTCTTCTATTACAGTAAGTGAGAAGCTACGCAACATAACCATCCATTAATAGCTATTAATTATTCTGCAAATCAAAGCTATAGGTAGGAGTGTTGTTGCGTGCATGTGGTAAGAATATGATAAGAAATAGAAAGTTCATATCTTACAGTGAAATAAGGCTCTTTTATTTCCCTATACTTATCATTTTTGTATTTCCTTGGGATTTGGTTTAGTTTGGAAGAGATTAGTTATATAAATATGATTTTTTATTCATTTTAGTTTAATATTAGTAAATTGATATTCTATTAAAACAACATATGATGCAACCATTCATTTTGCATAAGTTAGATTTTGTTTGGCATCAGTAAAAGAAAAACTCCTTTTTTCTTCCTCTGTAATTATACTGATTACACTATTTTTTATTTTTACTATGTTGTAAACATTTAAACACTGAACAGCTTGTTTCAACCTTTGAAAATTCAAGGCTTAATGAAATATTTTAATACAATCAGCTCTAGTTCTTGTTGAATGGAAGAAAATGAAAGTGCAGAAGAAAACCATATTTATCTTTGACTATTTAGTAATAAGTCTTTGCCTTCTTTTTAAAATGCCAATGTTCTGCCACTTTGCTCTTAGAATTTAACAACATTTTCAATGCTTTACAAAAAATTGCAAATGATTGAGCCAGGCCTAGTTTCTTCATTATTTGTGCATTTTAGAAATATAGCATTCAGGAAAGATTTCATATGTTTTTCTACTTTGTAAACTGTGCGATATAAACTGTAACAATGGAGGTTCACTTCTGTTGCCACTTGAATACACCTTTAGTTTACATTGAAGTCAAGAGGATGTCTGCATGAGCACTGAAAGTTGTGTGATGTACACTAGTGAAAGAGTTTATATTCTCAAGTGACTAAAGAACTTAGAGGTCAGTCTGAAATCTGTGGAGTTACAGAAAAATTGGAGAACAAAAAAGCTAGCTTGATGCTACTGCATGGACTATTTTATGAAAATAGCATACTTCCAACCACATAAAAAGCAAACAATCTCAAATTCTATTTCTTTGACCTAGTTTGCCATTGGATGTTTAGAGACAACTCTCCTCTGCCCCCCTCCAAGTCAGTATGAAGCAAAATCAAAGTTGAGTGGGAACAGATTGAGCAACCAGGAGTATCAAATTTGCTTAGTGATGAAATATCCTCATAGAAACACTCTTTCCTTGAGCTGTGAACACTGTCAATTTACCCGGTAATGTCAGCTGACTGATATGGTCTCTTACTATCTCTTGTGGAGATCTCCCTTGCTGCTGGAGATATCTCTTGTGGCTTAGGACCTCAAATTAGGCATTGTAAAGTGTCTCAACACAAGAGGGATAGCAGTTGATCAGTGCTTTGATCAATGCTATCAATGTGGGCATTAATCCCATAGACACCTCTAACAAAAAAGTTCTGTCTTCTATGACACTGTTCTGGGTCATTACAGTTAATGGCCTTTACTGAGAAATGCAGCAGGAGTAACGGAGAAATGAGGCAAGGACTCACAGATGAACCAGAGGAGAGCTGTCTGTCTGTTCTTTGAAAATTCTGTGGTATTTACGTAGTTATACACATATGCAATCTGGCTTCAACTGCCTTGAATGTAGTTATTTTGAAAAATCTCCCGTATAGCTGGATCTCCATCCTTCAGCAGAGACGGGAGGTTCTGGCCTAACCCCACGGTAGGTCACACAGTGATTTGCCTAACCCCATGGTAGATCAGGTACTTGAACTTGGCTGTCATGAGTGCAAAGACATGCTCTAACTGAAGAGCTTGCATTCCTCATGGACAGGCTCACAGCTTTAAAGTAAATGGGTGGTTTTGTTTCATTTTTTTTCAATGCTGGTTTCTACATGTGCTGGACAATTCCCCGTGTGATTTGGAACAATGTACTTATTGTTCCAGATGAGATTGACTCCCCAGGGAGTTCATCTGCACGGCAAACATCAATGTACATCGCTCTAAGTTGGAGCCAGAGGCAGTGGAGAAATAGCTATAATAACTCTGTCCCACTGGAGGGCTCCCCAGCACCGAAGTTATCTTCCTTTTTAATGGTTATCTCAGTTTTAGAGCTGTCTCTTGCCTGCAGTCCAATGCGAAGCTGCTCCCTTGCAGCAGAATAAATGGGTTTAGAGATGTGGAGGGTGCAAGACTCATTCCTGCACTCCCCTGTGTGTATTTTTAATCACTTCCCTCGGTATTGTTATCAAGCAAATAATGTGCTAAATACAACTCAGAATTTAGTGTTGCTCATATTCTGAATTTTTGTGTTAATTTCTGTGGGAGGTTGGCTAAATATCTTCACTGCTTCTTAACTGGTTACAGCTTTAGAAAAGTAATGGCAATTATTCTGGAATTGTTTCCTTTATTGTACTTCAATTTTTAATAGATGCCTTCAGTACAATACAACTACTTAGAAGTGCTCTAAAAGGAAAGTGACTACACTCGACTGCTTGACATTTGGCTGCTTTGCTCTTTCTCAGTTGTGTTGCTTTTAGTTTAATTTAGAGTTAAAATAAAATCATTCCTCAATTTAATTCATGAACAGTTTTAAGTTTCTGTTGAGATTTCAGGTGGTTGTTTGCTCTTGAGGAATTAAGTGCTTCAGAATGATACTCTGACTAGAAAGCTCAAGTGATTTTGCAGGAAAGTGTATGATGGCAAGTGAGTGGTCTGTTTTGTGTGCAGCAATGGAATAGCTTTCTATAGCCTTCCATTTTATCTGAAATTTTGCAACATGTCCTGCTTTAAACCACAATTTAAAAAAATCTCCACTTGTACCAGATGTTCAGCTGTGAGGAAAATTATTATTGGTGAAAATTATTATTGGTGAAACTTTCCCATTCAGCCAAGTTTTTAGCCAAGGGATATTTTGTGCGTTTATGTGAATGAATTTTTGTTCATCCTTCTTAATGTTCTTCTGGTGTTATTTACTTTCAGTTTGCCCTGACAAAGGAAAATACGCGCAACGAGGTACAGTAAAGATACCAAAATGTTTAGTGTTCTTCACTTAGAGGCAGCAGTGTAGAGAACATTTCCTAGTTATTCTGAGCACAGAGATGTTAAGATTATGTATTAAACAGAAAGAAATTGTAGCACAGTGGCTTGTCTGATTAGTATCATCTGAGAAGGTTGGAGCACTTTTTTTTTTTGGCTTGTATACCATATGTGCTTTCTAATTTCTATTTCGTCCTATTAGGCCACTAGAAATGCAACAGCTCATGTTGACCCTTTACAAAGTTGGATAAGAGTACCTGTGTGGTCTGGAAATCCTGTTAAAATTCACGTGGCAATAAAAGTATCAGGATTCCTTTCCATTAGAGACATTGTCGTGTCAGTGAAGTGTAACATACAAAACAACAATGAACAGACTGTACAGTTTATAGTTTCTGACCTGCACAAAATGTTAGCTCTATAAACATATTTTAAAAGACCCACCAGCAAATATTTAAAAATAATTGCAAATTCTTCAGTGATGTAGACACATAAATGAAGGAATTTTCCTGAGGCAATTATAGTGTCTCCTGCTGCTGTGCCAAAAGTATTACCATGATACATGAGACCTCCCACTGTTTGCAGATCTCTGCAGTAACCCGAGATTTAAGGTTTAGAACTTGGAGGTGAGCTGAAAAGACATTGTAAATAACCGCACGGGTTTCAAAGCTAACAGGATGACTGTGGTGCTCTAATACTGCTGCACTTGTCCAAGAGGATCTGCCACTCTCTATAAAAGCTTTGGGATGGCTTGTCTTTGTAAGTATTGCAGGAATAGAATGTAATCAAAATTTTCAGGCAAATGGTTGTTAATGTTCTTATGGACTAAAGACGAGTACTTTCCAGAGCTTGAACGGTTCTGTGTATCCCCTGAAGAGCTGATGTCACTTAATTTACAGAGTAAAGTGAGGAAAAAGTCTTTTTGTGTTAGAAGCTAGCCTTGCTTCGTCTTTTCTTTCCTCTAACATGATGAATTTTTGACCTGCTGTTGCTGAACATCTCATGACACCATTCTAGAGAGGGACAGTAGAGCACCTTCTCGGGGGTCACAAAGGCAGTGACCAGCACAGGCAGAAACTGGACCTGGCATCCTACCTCCCAGCCCCATGTTACTTTCTTTTCCCAGCTGGCAAGCTGAAAGTACCATGGATAGGAGTAAGTAAAGAAATCTTAATAAGCTACTTAAATCCAAATATCTGTGACTTTTAGGTTTATACATACTTCTCTGAAATTACGAAGTTATTCAGAAGTGTGCACTATTTTTTAGAGCTATTTATGGATATCGATGACAAGTGGTGTCCCTCGGGGGTCCATATTTGGAGCAGTACTGTTTAATATCTTCATCAATGACATAGTGGGATTAAGTGCACCCTCAGCAAGGTTGCAGATGACACCAAGCTGAGTAGTGTTGTTGATATGCCTCAGGGACAGGATGCCATTCAGAGGGACCTGGACAAGCTTGAGAAGTGGGCCCATGTGAACCTCATGAGGTTCAACAAGGCCAAGTGCAAGGTCCCACACGTGGGTCAGGGCAACCCCCAGTATCAATACAGGCTGGAGGATGAAGGGATTGAGAGAAACCCTACAGAGAAGGACTTGGGGCTACTGGTGAATGAAAAGCTGGACACAAGCTGGCGATGTGTGCTTACAGTCCAGAACGCCAACTGAATCCTGGGCTGCATCAAAAGAAGCGTGGCCAGCAGGTCAAGGGAGGTGATTCTTCCCCTCTGCTCTGCTCTGCTGAGACCACACCTGGAGTACTGCATTCAACTCTGCAGTCTTCAGCACAGGAAACACATGGACCTGTTGGAGTGGCTCCAGAGGAGGACCACAAAAAGGATCAGAGGGCTGGAGCACCTCTCCTATGCAGAAAGGCTGAGAGAGTTGGGATTGTTTAGCCTGGAGAAGACTCTGGGGAGCCTTATTGTGGCCTTTCAATAGTTAAAGGAGGCCTATAAGAAAGATGGGGACAAACTTTTTAGCAGGGCCTGTTGCAATAGGACAAGGGTTAATGGTTTTAATCTAAAAGAAGGTAGATTCAAACTTAGATATAAAAAAGAAATTTTTTACGATGAGGGTGGTGAAACACTGGAACAGGTTTCCCAGGGGTGGTAGATGCCCCATCCCTGGAAACATTCAAGGTCAGTTTGGATATGGCTCTGAGCAACCTGACCTAGTTGAAGATGTCCCTGCTCATTGCAGAGGGCGTTGGACTAGATGACCTTTAAAGGTCCCTTCCAACCCAAACCATTCTGTGATTATGTCTTCTTATATTTTTGACATTGTTAAAGCAGAGAGTTGGTCCAACTGTGAATCTATTGGCTGTAAACAAGGCTCTTTGCCTTTGGCCAAATTTTAGTCTCCTAGTGTTTTCACTCTGCCTGGAGTGAATATCTGTGACCAACAAATCCCTGAAAATAAGAACATATAATGGAAAAGCTGACAAGACCCTTAACAATAGCAGAGCCACGGGCTTTGGTATAAACAACATAATAACAGAGTGGATTTGAATGTCATCCAGAAATTTCAGTCTTTTGTTGCATTTCTTGTCCAATTGCCTGCATGGCTATTTTACAGCAATACTTCCTGGGATATTCCAAAAGATACGGTTATTCATCTACAGGCTCCTGCCATAACCCAGCAATAAAATGTACATTGGGATGTTAACTGCTCTTACTTTTATAACAGAATAAATGTAGAAACCCCAAGCTTGCTATGGGATAAGGTAGTAGTTAAATTAAGCCTGAACAGGTAGTTTTCTGGTTGCAATGTGCTGCAATATTGAGGCTTGTCAGCATGAGGTGCTGTGATAATGCCTAGCTGTGTGCTAATAAGTCACAGTATGAAGTGTAAAAAAAAAAGCACAGTCCCCTTTCTTCTCCTGCTGCTCGACCCCATGTCTTTACGTGAAATGAAAAGACCTTGGGCTAGATGCACATGTAACTACTCAAAGACAGTCTTAGTCCTGAAACAGGTGTCTGGGCTTCCCCACACAACACATTGCACAACCAACCACCTAAGAATGGGGTTCTCAAAACTCAAGGAGCTTTTTAGAAGGGAACAATGATGCACAAGAGACAAAAGTTGTTCTGCATTTGGCTGTCATCTTCTGGTCTATGAAAAGCCTCTCCTTACTTGTTTCCTTCTTTCTCTCCAGATCAAGGTCTCCAAACCTTTTTTTTCATCTCAGCTGCTTGAGGTTAAGGGAGGATAGCGCTGCAACTGTAACCTTTATTTTAAAATATTTGTAGTAGTTCTACTGCTATTGCCTTTCTCCTAGTTGGAAACACATCAGTTAAAGCACTCAGGGAAAGTCCAGTCCAATGTAATTAGCTCATGTACATATTACTATTAAAATCAGTGTCCCTATGGAATAGCATGGCAGTTCCTATTGCCCTTCAAAAGAAGGTAGATCTCTGTTTTGCCCCAGCCCTAAACAAGGGTAGCAACACTGAATAAAAATACAAGGTTTTACTCATGGGTCACACTTTAGGTATTGTACCCAGCCCAGGAGCCAGGAATAGTTCATAAATAATTTGACTGGCAAGCTGGTAAGGTGAACGTCAGATAAAGTTTACGTGCTTTGTTTTGCACTACTAATCCAACAAATCCACAAAAAACAGTTTGTAACCTGTAGTGCTAACATAGCTCCTAATTTTTATTTATGTGCCAAAGGCTAAATGACTGTTTTTTGTTATCTGATAATTAATGAGATCTTCAGTCTTTAGTAGGGTATGTGGAGGAAAAAACTCAAAAGTCCTGGCGATAGGTCTGGGAGAGTAGGAAAAGAAGACTATTCCTAGACTGCATTCTCTCTGTTAATTCTTTTCCATTTATATACTCAAAGCCACTCTGCTAATAAATTGGAAAGGAAAGATTAAGATTCCACACTTGGAGATATTCAGGTTATACTGAAACATATTAAACATAGACTTATGAATAGAATTTCCTGTTTTCAATAACATGCTCTCATACTTCACCTGTCCTTGGCTGAGTAAGATACAAGAAGCCCCATCTGCAGTTGTTGTGAGGTTACAATTCAATAGATAATCCAATTATATTTCTGAAACTAGATCGAAATTGCATACAGAATTGTGTTGATTACATTTTAATGCCAGTACTGTCATGGCAGCAGAATGGCAAAACACCGGTCAGCTGCAACAGAGCAGATGGGTTGCCAACACATGCGATATATTTAAGTGTTGTGAAGAAACTCTAGGCAGTTTCAGTGGATACTCAGATATTTAATATGTGATGTCCCTGAAAGGTAACAACTTAAAAAGTCACCACCTAAACTTTCTGACGATATGGTTAGCTTTTATCTGTCCTGGTGTCCTGTCCTGAAGCTGTGCATCACAGTGTAGAGTTCTGATGAATGCTGTGGTTTGCTCATGTGGTAGAGTCTCAAAGGTTGAGATGCAAAGAAAAACCTTGATCCTTTCTGCTAAAGCTGAATTGAAATTTCAGCATTGAAGTGCAAACTTGTAATCCATTCATCTGCTGCCTGACATGAAAGGGCTTTGTTTTTTTGGCCAGTGCCTAAATTTCAAAAATGCCCAGAAATGTCTTAGTCTTGGTTTTCACAATAGTACCTACCACTTGCCAAAGGAGGACCAGATTCCAGGCACTTATTTTTCCTGCTGCTTATCTTCCCCTTTTAAAGCGTTGCAGAACAGAAACAGGAGAAGGTGGTAATAATGTGAGAGCATTCAAAGTTAACCTGAAAATCCCTCCTCCTTTTGATGGGAATCATATTTGTGTCTCCCACACATTGCCTTAGCTATTGGGCGATAGTCCATCTGAAGAGGCAATATTTCTTCTCCTACTGTTAAAAAAAAAAAACAGGGCACTCTGTCTGTTCCTCTTACTTCAATCTCCCACTGCAAAGTCACGTCTCCTCTTTTTTTTTTCCTAATACTTTTTGTCATTCAGTTTTGTGCTCTACCTTCCAAACAACAGTGCACTTTTAGTAAATTTTTTGTAATCTTATTCTAGGGGGCCTCACATGACAGACTAAGGAAGCTTTCTCTCTCCTTCCTCTTTAATACTATGCAGTATGATATATGCTCAGAAAACTCAGCTTTTTTTTTTTCTTTTTAAAAAAGAAGAAAAATAAAGATTGAGCACTAATCATTTCTGCTCATAGTGCATCTCTCCATGCAAAGCTCAATGGCTTCTTTTTCCTGAGTACCCAGCATAAATGGTCCAGATAGCCATGAGTACGAAATCTCCCTCTTCCTGGTTGCTTTGCAACATGAAGTTTGGTTATTATTTATCTAATGTATTTAATCTCATGGGTTAAGGAGAGAGAAAAGCAGGGGCTGTGAAGTTAATCACTGCAATCTCCCCTAGAGAAATAGCCTGAGAATTGGTGGGCTCTGCTGAATGTCTGAAAACAGAAACAAATCAGTGTGCTGGAGAAAGGAAGAGATTAAAGGTGAATGAGTTCAAAAAAACAAGGCTCTCTTCCAGAGAAAGTTCTGACAACAGCAAGGACGGTTCAGATAAAGAACTTATGTTACTCTCTGCTGTGGCTATAAGCTGTCTTTCATATCATCATTTGAAGGTAATCACTTAGAGTCTTATAGGTTAAAGTAAAAATCTTCTATCACAATCCAGCAGGTTTACTGAGAAACAAATTGGAAAGCAGAGCTCCTAAGCAGTGAGTTCACTGAAAACAGACTGCAGTAATCCGTGCTACCTGCAGGTTCAGACTAGCCTCATGTTTTGAGGCAAATCAAATTCTGTTTGGAAAGGCCCAGATACTCTTCTTTCCAGGAGAAAAACATATTGTTGTCCATTCCACCATTTGGGTGTGAAGAAGCAACTCCAGATATAACAACCAATTACGCATCTGCTTTAGTGTAGTTAAACATCGTGTTCATAAGAGGGTGCTTCATGTTTATTCCAGGTTTTCAAGATACTTTTTGCAAAAAGGTAGGAAGGTTATGGTCCCGTATGGACAATTTATCTGCTAGTTTTTTTGTGGCTAATGCGAACATTTAATCCTCATGACTGCATGGTGAAGTGCCTGTAATTAGCCCTCAGTGGGGAAATGCTTTCATTGTTTAACTCTTTGCATTAGATATTTTAATACATTCTTTGCAGCCACTGTCTCATCCATCCCACAAAGAGTTGCTAATATTAATATAATGATTTGTGCATAAGCAAATCTAAAACCTCTTTTTTTTTTTTTCTTGCTGCTACTAGCTACTGTATTATGTTAGGCTTCAGGTTTCTTTTAAAAAAGTAATTTATTATATGTCAGCTGCACAAAGGGAGGTTGTGTAAGGTTGAGGGAATGTTGTCCTTTATTCTTTAATTGTATGTTACTGTCTATAGGACTAATAGGATCCATCATGGGATGCAGGCAGAAGGATATTTTGATGATTGTGTGAAACTTATAGTAAGGGGACTGTGGCAATGTGTGAGACTTACTATGGCATGTTTAGGGGCATTAAGAAAGGCAGGAAAAGGTGTATTGGGGAGGAACAGTGTGGGAAAATAGAAGGGTTTAAAGGATCTGGTTGAGTGTAATCAGGTTGCAGGTCAGTACACTTGTCTGTCTGAGTCCTGTGCTTAATTACCACAATTTGCCATATCTTCTTATTAAACTTAATTTTTACTGTCTGTGTGGGTGAGCTCTTCATCCTGACTCTGTGTGTCTATGTGAATATTAATGAATTTAAAACTAGACTAGCCAGTGAGTAGGAGAAGAGGTACCAGTAACTGGAGTGGGACCATGAACCTCCAGGGGCTCAGAGGTCTGTGTACCCATAGCTGGGGAGACCAGAGGATCAGGGGCCTGCTACTGGACAGACTGAGCATCTAGGCCAGCTGCTGGAGGAATTGATATTGCACATGCACATGTAACATATGTATTTATAACTGTGTATATGGACGCCCATGGTGTTACATTCTACTGAGAGACTTCAATCCTGATCAGCTGGAGAGAAGGAAAAGGGATCAGGCTGACTGTTTGTGTGAGTGCTGTGTGTTTTCTGTCTGCATTGATCTGTGTGATGTGCGTGAATATGGGTATATCTATATACGTACACTATATAATGTTTGTGTATGCTTATTGGGAATAAATGCTTAGCCTCACTATTGGCTGGTGGTGAGGTCACAGAGGTGCAGCAACCTTGGATCTATCAGGCTATGGGATTTGGCAGCTTCTAAGAGAGAACTCCAGTCTGAGCAATTGAGGCTTTTTAAAAAAAAAAAATTAAAAAATCCTTATGTGCAAGCAAATTTTTGGAGATGGATCTATTACTGCCAAGCAGGTTTAAACCTCTGCTTGTAGAGAGTGGTTCATGCATATAACCACTAACATTGCTCTGTAACCCTCAGAGAACTTCCTTTCTTAAGACTGTGTCACAAGTTATTTTCATAGAACAAGGAAACTTCAACATGAACTGACAAGCAGAAGAATCACAAGTCATAAAACATAAAGAATAGGGGAACTCACTGTATTAAATTGCCTTTTTTGAACAACAGCACAAGCAAAACTTCTGCTTCTTTACGTATGGTATAACAATGATCACTTTGCTACCACAAATTAGTAGTGCAGTTGCACAAATGACTAGCTGAGGTTCATTTTTTGGGGTTTGAGGTTGGGGTTGGAGGCTGCATGCTAAATCATAGGATCTAGTTTACTTGTTTTCTGGGGCTAAAGGCGGAGTATGTTCCTGTGAAAGAGAAAAAAAAAATAAATGTTTCTTCTATTTGAAGTACAATTATACATCCCTTCCTCTACTTGCAGCCAGACACTGATACGGCAAATGGAAAGTCTGTTTGGTCTTAGAAACTGTGACAAGGTTTTCTCAGTGCTTATAGAGTATTTCATGGTTTTAAACATTAAAATTGAAATCATGGCACATAGAAAATATTGTCCTGAATTGTTCAATTTGTTGAAGTCATAAAAAACAAAACCCACATTTTTACAATAGAAAGTGTTGCAAACCTGAGTCCTCCATGCTGTTACAGTCACTCAGGAGCTGTAATTCCAAGTCTATTTAAGACTCAGCTGGATTCAAAATTTGTTTAGCTAATAAGGTAAATTCCCTGAGGGGGCAGGTACCTGTTACTCAGTTGAACTGGCAAAGGAAGACAGGCTGTAACAAATAAACAAAAAAATAGCACAGACACCACGAAGAACATCTGTCTTTGAATGGGAGAAAAAGTTGCTAATTTGAGAGACAAACTTACAGTGACCATTTAGGTAATTATATTAAATTATGGTTAATATAAGTAATTATAATTATTTAATTGTGTCATAATTCAGCACAGTTAAATTCAGTCATGAGACATGTTTGGTGTCTTGTCTTGCCTGCGGAGAAGGAATACTCTCAGACATAGTGTGTCTATATCTTGTGTGAGCCACTGGCTCAGAGTCACTAGTGTTACTCACACAGCTGGAAGCTCATAGAATGGCAAGTGATGGAAAGACAGAAAAGAATCTACTTACCTTGCCTTCTAGCCTGTGAAGGCTTGCCCTGGGAGTACTTTTTCTAACATTATGTCTGGTGGAGTTTAAAATTCCTGGGTGCTGCTCTGCTTTTTATTCTTTTCTCCAAATGATTATGCCACAGCTTAATAGTTCCCTTTATCAGAATATTTTTTTTCTAATAATTATTCAAGGTTTTCATTTTCAGTAATGTAATTATATGTATTTTTTTCTAATTATAGCTACTGTTTTTCTTATCTGACTATAACAGAGAGGATTATTTTCTCCCTAGTTCTGTAATGTCATACCTCAATTGAAATTGCATTGCCTTTTTTTGTTTTCCTGTCATATTACGTAGCAATCTAATTCATTCCCAATTAAAATCCCCAGATCTCTTTTGGGATCAGTGCCTTTCAAGTTGTGCTCACCCAGAGGCTAATAGTTAAATTATTTTTCCCAGATGTATTAAACTCCAATCCTACACAGAGACTTATGCAACTGTTCAGTTTTATCTTTTGTGACTATTCGTTTTGAGTCGGATAGGACTACTCAGAGTGTAAAAACTGCAGCACACATGCAAATCTGTGTGATATCAGGCTTTTATTAAAACGAATATTGATTGAAAGTAGAAGTGATGCTATAATATCAACTTTTGGATCTCTTAATCCTTTGATGAACACGTGTTTACAGTTTGTCTTAGTTAAATATGGTGTATCAATAATTTCTGAATAAAACCAGAATGAATTGTTTAAATTAATATACATTGCTTTAGTCTAAGAATATTTTGTGTCTCCTAAGGGCATTTTTATTTTTCTGAAATGAGACTGTAAAGTTTAGAATTGTAACAAAAATTCTGCTTGTTTTTCTATGGAAGTTAAAATAATTTTTTCCTTCTTCATGCATTATTCAAAGCAGCCAGATGCTTTGGGTGTTCTGGTTGCCTTTGGAAGGAAACTAACATTTCCAATTTACGGTTATAATTTAAACTGAAATATCTAGGTCTAGCATAGTTAGTGTACTTTATTGCTTTCTGTCTGATTGAACACATAAGACTGAATTATCTTTAAAACACTTCAGTTTTGGTTTTTCTCATGTTCTAGACTTCTTTGTTGAGATATATTGTCTTCTGTGTCTCTAGGAACTGTCATTTCCCAGCAGCTTTGAAAAGTTTAGTGTTTTGACCCCATTTCCTTTTTAATTCTTTCTTGCTAAAGCCTTTTGATATGCTCTGGCTCAACCACAGTTATTGGACGCAAAGCAGGATTTAATACCTGCGGCCTGCGTTACGTGGCAGAATAGACTTTGTTATAGCAATGGTGCCTTTTTTACCCTTCTCTGAATCTCAGAGCTTATGTAAAACTCTGATTTATAAAGAAATGTGGCTGTTTGAACTCTGATTCAACTAACCATCCTTACTTTGCAAATCTCTAAAGCATGTGTGTATAGTAGAATGCTTGCTGAATAGAGAAGGATGAAAGGATGTGCTTATGATTTATTGAGCCACTGTACAAGAAAGGTTAGAATAGCTGAAGGTTAACAGATGCAGGAATCTCTTGGTATTTTTTGTAGTTCTTTGGAATGTCTGAGCTTTTATTTCTTAAAATGTTTTAGATGACCGGACAAAGAACAAGCCTTAACAGGGAATTGAACAGGTTAGGTAGCTAATCCTGAATCCAGAGATTTGCATTGGTGTCTTCACACAGATTATGAAAGTCAGTGTAAGAGATACTGACTAACTCTCTTTCTGCTGATCTGTTTGCTTGCTGCATAGGGAATATTCTTTCCATAGGCACAGAGGAGATGGAAGGAAACAACTGCTTCCTCTTCTATTCTCTTTGGAGCACCTTGATAAAGCGAGACTTTTCTTTCTGACATTCCTGTTTTCCCACCATCCTTACCTAGGTTCACTCTAGAGGGAGATAGGGACAGATTTTCTAGGAAGTGAGGGAGAACCCCCAGCCTGGTAAGAGTATTGAAGAGTATGACAAGGAACATAAAATGACCCTACTGTGTCGAAGTGAACATCTGCTATCCAACAACAGCCTAAGGAAGAGTACATGAAGAAAGTCAGCATCTGGTATTTTCCAGAATATTCTCCCAACCTCCAGTTGTTCCTGACTGACGACTTATGAATGGAGAGGTGTCTTTGCATTTAACAGCTCTTCCTGGAATTTTTTTTCCATGACATTATCCTGTCAGTTTTGAACCTACTAAGACTTTTAGCATTGGCAACCCTCAGTAGCAAGGAATTCTACACCACGGGGTCACACACAAGAGACAAAGGAAGGTGGTTTATTCATTCTGACACCTCTAGTTTAAACTACCTCATCTCTTTCTTGACAGACATCTTGGGTTCCTCCCAAGGTGGTTAGCACATCATCTTTTGATACAATTTTAACACTCCATTCTACTGCTGCAATCTGTATAAGCACACACATGCTCTCACACATCACTTCCCCATGGACTACTCACACAAAACTCGCCATGCTTTGGTGGCCAGCAATCAATTTCAATCAGATCTGTCTGTCCAAAACTGTTCATATCAGATTGCAAGCCTTGGTCTCTCAGCTGCTGGATGAATTCTTCTGGGCAGCTGAAGGAGAAATGAGCCAGCTGCTGGCCCTGCCCTGTTAAAGGCCAGGTTATTTCACTGTGATTCAAAGCTGATTGCTTCCTTCCCAGTGCAAAACTATCTCTGAGAGCAGAGAAACTGAAAGTAGAATTTGCCTTTTGTAATTTCAAAAATAAGCGACGTACAAGTGTGTTAGGCCAGACTGACTTGGATTGAGCTGCCTAGTTTTAGATACTTAAACTAGAAGCGTTGTCACTGGCCTCTCCCCAGTCAGCACAGTGAGATAATCTGCTCAAGGGAAATCTGGACCTCTTCCATTTAGTCTCCTGTTCCAAATTACTCTGAAGAAGCTTGCCTTTTCCCACTGACAGTAAAGGGAGTGTGAGGAAACTGGGTAACTAACTTGAACATTAAAGTCTGTTAGCTAAAATTAGGCATAAATAAATGTGGGCAAGGGAGGATATGGGATATTGACCATGACAGTGAATGGGAAGCTATCAAATGCATTAATTATCTGAGCTAGGTTGCTAGTTATGGGATGTGAGTCTACTAGTATGTTAATGAACAAAGCTGACTTTTAGTTTCTTCTGCAGAAACTCATGACTTCATATCTAAGGTCCTTCACCTGGTTCTGTTATACTGTCCAGAAGGGAATTTATCTTGTTAGTATACATTTGAAATACTTTAATCATGTATAACTTTCTTCTCTGCTCCCAGCAAAATATCAAGTGCTCTTTTTTACTGCATTTGTAGGATAAAAATTTCTTTGAAACCAGAGCCCTAGTTGTTTGCTGCTATGGTACTTTGATATTCTAATCTCAATACTGCCTCCTGTATCCTTTTAATAATACATTATAGTGTAATTTAGAGGTGGTACCAAAAAAAAAAAAAGAAAATTGAGATCATAACACAATGGCAATTTAGAAATTTAAATTTTATTCATTCACTGTACATTAATTCTACTGAAAAAGCAGTACACTGGATTGATTTTTCTCTATTAATCTGTGTAGAAGAAAAAGTTTAGGCAAGTACAGTTGAGCCTTGTTCTGACTTTCAACATCATACTATGAATTACCTCTGCTGTGTGATGCTGCAGATGGTATATGTGCTATTTTTATTGTCACATTTTTACTCTTTAGCTTAGATTTTTCTTATTGCCTTTTATAATCACTGTGCAATTGGTAGGAAAACAAAAAGAACACTCAATCCCACAGACAGGCTTTTTTTAATGGGATATGTTTTTGTTAGGGTGAGCTGATCTAAAGCATTGAGAAATAAAACTTTGAAATGAGGTGCATACCTCAAATCAGGAAGGTAATAATTCTGCAGTTTCCTGATGATGTTGGCAGGACAAGATATATGCAGCTTATTTCTTTGATAATTATACCTTTTCCCTAAATAGCTAGAAACTAGACTCTGTTCATCTATGAATGTTCCATTGAAAAAACTCTCCTGTCAAGAGAAAGAACAGTTAGAAAACAGACAAGAAGAATTGGCTTGTAATTTTGTGATATATAAAATGTAGCAGATGAAAAATACGACTCAAAAGCTATCAGCAGCAAACTATAGATTGGTTCAATTTCTATATCAAGTTGTGCAAACCATTGTCTTTCTGCTATGAAGCCCTTTGCGCTTTCTACTTATTGGTGTACTAGTGCTCTGGCATTTCTGGTCACTGCAATGTTAATGTCAATAAGTACTGGATAACACTTTGGATCTTCTAGGTCTGAGAAAACATGGTAGTGTTCTCCAACATTAACTGTCAATACCAGTAAACAAATCAATCTGTTGAAACATGACTGTGTTGATACTCTGGACATTTCAACTGCTCCCTCATCACTAATCTAGTACTACCAATGTATTCAGGAAATAGCTCAAGATTTGTCACCCCACCCCTATACATGCGGGGTATTGTTATATTTTATTTGATCTGGACCAGTGGTTCTGACCATTTTTAAAACCCTTTCTGAAATTTTGTAAGCAAAAGATAAAAGACTTCATATTCAGGGAAGGTCAAAGTCTACATGTCTCTGTCCTCCTTTTTCTCATATATACACTTGAGGGTTTGACCACTGAAACAAGGTAACTATAAAGTTGATTCTTTGTCAGAAGTAATGTGGTAGTTTGGATGATACAAATAAAATGGGATAAACTATGGGCCTCAGTGGAGAGACATCAGACCATGCTACATCATCCCTGGTCTATTTAGCTGTATGACTTCTAATTCTGTGATGGTTTTGCTGAACCCACATTGATTCTTGCAGAGCTTTATAGGAAAGGTTTATAGCAGTAAATTAAGAAATGCCAAAGAACATGCCCAAGCACTGGGGATCCATTACGAACTGTTCTAACTATTTTACAGAACAGGTGGTGTGCTTTTTGCCTGTGCCAACTAGCAGGGTCTGGACTAATCTGCAAGCTAGCATAGGCCAATGACCATTCCCAACAGACAATTTGTATTCAACCACAGGATTTTGGAGGCCAAGCTAATTTGAAAATAAGGTTGTAGGTTGTTCCATGCTAGATTGCCTTAATGACAGAGAATTGCCACAGGCAAGTTTGATTTAAATGTGTGGATATAACCTCTGTGTTAACCCAGAATTCTGCATTGCGGGATGCCTCTTGTTTTGGGCACAAAAAACCCCCACACTTCGTTTGTGTAAAGGTATATAGAAAGAGAGTGTCTGCTCTTTTAAGGGTATCTGGTCAAGGACTTTTTTCAATGGATAAAAAAGGATAATCAGAAAAGGAGTAAGCTAGCTACAGGAGCCAGGGGGGTCTCAGCATCAGCTTCTGGAGCTGGTGAGTGTCTTTAACCTCCAGCCACTGGGGCAGGAATGGTGTGTGTCCCAAAAAACAGCTATGGGGGTACAGGCATGAGTGAGGTCAGTGAGGGGCTCAGCACTAGCAGCTGGAACAGGACCATTGGTCACAGCCCATGTGCTGGCTGCTGGAGGTAAGTGTCTGTACCTTCCCCAAATGTGTGGATGTGTGTGTGGATTCACTGGCAAACTCCAGTCTGGGTCAGCAAGTGAGTAAGAGGCCCTGGATCTGGGCAGGGGCATCAGGCGGGCAGGGGCCCATGCTGGTGTATCGGTGGAACTGTGAGTGTGGGGCACCTGTGGGATGAGTGTGTGACTGCTTTGTGTTTGCAGTGAGAACCCAGCTGAACCAGCCAATGAGTTGGAGACTCGTGGGATGGGTAAGGGGGAACAGGATCCAGGCAGGGGTGCCAGGTGGGCAGAGGGGCCGTGTCAGAGCTCAGGAAATCTGCAAAAGTGTGTGTGCTTGTGAACCTGGAGAGTGTGGAGTGTGTGCTGCGCTAGTGTGGTGTGTGTGCTGCACTTTGACACTGTTTCCCGCAGCATTCTGCTGGAGAAACTGACTGCTCGTGGCTTGGATGAGTGTACGCTTTGCTGAATAAAAAACTGGCTGGATTACCAGGCCCAAAGAGTTGTCGTGAATGGAGTTAAATCCAGTTGGTGGCCAGTCACAAGTGGTGTTCCCCAGGGCTCAGTATTGGGGCCAGTTCTCTTTAATATCTTTATCAATGATCTGGATGAGGAGATTGAGTGCACTCTCAGTAAATTCGCAGACAACACCAAGTTGGGTGGGAGTGTTGATCTACTTGAGGGTAGGGAGGCTCTGCAGAGGGATCTGGACAGGCTGGATCCATGGGCCGAGGCCAGTTGTATGAGGTTCAACAAGGCCAAGTGTTGTGTCCTGCACTTGGGGCACAACAACCCCATGCAACGCTACAGGCTTGGGGAAGAGTGGCTGGAAAGCTGCCTGGCGGAAAAGGACCCTGGGGGTGTTGGTTGACAGCTGACTGAATATGAGCCAGCAGTGTGCTCAGGTGGCCAAGGTTGCCAACAGCATCCTGGCTTGTATCAGAAATAGTGTAGCCAGCAGGACTAGGGAAGTGGTCGTCCCCCTGTACTCGGCACTGGTGAGGCCACACCTCAAATACTGTGTTCACTTTCGGGCCCCTCACTACAAGCTAGACATTGAAGTGCTGGAGTGTGTCCAAAGAAGGGCAACGGAGCTGGTGAAGGGTCTAGAGCACAAGTCTTACGAGGAGCAGCTGAGGGAACTGGGATTGTTTAGTCTGGAGAAAAGGAGGCTGATGGGAGACCTTATTGCTGTCTACAACTACCTGAAAGAAGGTTGTAGCAAGAAGGGTGTTAGTCTGTTCTCCCAAGTAAGAAGCAATAGGATGAGAGAAAATGGCCTCAAGTTGCACCAGGGGAGGTATAGATTGGATATCAGGAAAAATGTCTTCACCGAAAGGGTTATCAAACATTGGAACAGGCTGCCCAGGGAAGTGGTGGAGTCACCATCCCTGGAGGTATTTAAAAGACAAGTAGATGTGGTGCTTAGGGATATGGTTTCGTGGTGGACTTGCTAGTGTTAGGTTAATGGCTGGACTCGATGATCTTAAAGTTTGTTTCCAACCAAAATGATTCTAGTGACCTTCTGCCTCTGCCAGTCCAATAGGAAGAGGGGACGTGGCTGTCTATGCCTTTGTCTGGTGTGAGTCCTGTACGTGGGTGCTGCTGGAGGCTGCACTTTTTCTGTGGCTGTCTGTGTGACCGGCTCTGTCCCTGTTCTCTCTGTGTGTCTGGAGTATGTGCTCAGATATGCTGTTGGCTGAACCTGTAAAGAGGACAGCAGAAGCCACATCCTTCAGCCAGGCCAGAGACCCCAGGTCCCGGGGGTACTGATCTGGGCTGCAGTGGCTGGGCAGGAAGAGTCTTGGACTGGGGTGGCTGGAGGAGATGACCACTCTTAACTTCCCTTGACAGTACAAGGCTGGCCCTTGTGTTTATATGGGGCTAAGCCAGACCTATTAAGTGCAGGCAGGCAGAAGCTAACTGTACGGAGACACCTGCATTTCCTTCCCTCCTCCTACTTCAGATTTTGAGTAGGAGGCAAATGAAGAAGTGGTCTTTCTCTTTCTCAATCAGGTCTTCTCTTCTGGGTCGAGCAGCAACAAGAATATGAGCCAAGGTTTGGGCCAACTTCTGTTCCTATCTGATCACTTGCCTCATTATTAGCCCTTTTGCTTTACGTAGGACCTCATAGACAACCTTCAGAAGCAGAAGGAAAAATGTTCTTATTTTCCAACACAGATGAGCTAAAACCTGTCTGGGAGCTATTAAAGATTCATGAGCTTCATCTCTGGGGTGGTCAGCTGATGGTGTGAGCCAACTGGTTGGCCAACAGCATTCCCAAAGACCATCTAAAACTGCTTTATGGGCTAGTTTGATCTACTGTCCACACTTCAGTCAACCCTGCTCTTGCTGCATTAGCTTTACATACATATAAGGAGCTGTTATATCTCAACTAAGACTACCATGAGGACTGAATCTGTCAAAACCTTATCTTCCTTAAGCACCATGTTTGTTTTGATCTTTGAACATCTAGTTGCTGCTAGAGATGCATTTGTCTCTTGTCTTCATGTAAAAAGTTGTTAAATTAGCTGGATTGTGCATAATTTAGGAAGAGGTCAGAACTGATCCCTCCAATTTGAATGACAAACTAGAACACCAGACGCCCTGCCAAGAACTTGCAGGAACAACTAAATTTTCCTTTTTAAAGTTCTGTTTTTCATAAATTTAAGTTCTGTCTCCTTAAACTGCGTTATATCTAGCACATGAGTGAGAACATGCTGCAGCTGCAAATCTGAAAAAGATCTTTTAGCTGAAATATTTGTTGATATGTGCTTGGGGATTTTTTGTGGTACTTAATATTTAATATATAACAAACAAGATGCCACCTTATCATATGAAACTGCCAGAAGTGAAAGTGCATACTGTAATAAGAAACAGAGATATAGTAAGTGAATCATCTCTTTGTCAGACAGTAAATTCATTGTTAAGACCTTTTACAGAATGCTCTACATGTCTAGCTATGTCTCTTTTTTTTTTCAGAATGATTCAAGGAATCTTATTTCTTCAAAGCAACATCTATAATTTTCCTGTAACTGGCAGAGGTTTAGAGTATGCTAAACTGTGCTCTGAAAAGAGAAGACAGGAGGAAAAGGAAAGAAAGAAAATAAATATTATTTTGCAGCAGTGCAAGCAACTTAGAAGCCTTTGGCTTTCTGTCAATGAGAAGTGATTAAACTTGCATCAAGGAATTAACACATTGATGTGGCACACTGTGCAGCTGAACACTAAAGTATATATTAATCGTACAGAAAAAAAACATCCTGTTATAATTCCCAGTGATCTGCACAATTAAGGCAACAACATTTTTGTATTTTCTCCTGTGCTGGCAGAGAATGCTGCATCAGTTTCTTCATTAGTATACATTGTTGTATGAACTGATTCCTTATTGTAGCTGTAGACTGTCACTGAGAGCCACAGGAGGTCTAGGAAATTATACAAGTATGGATCACAGAATGATTTTTAATTAAATGTGGCAAATAATGAGAAATCTATGGTTTATTTTGATTGATTTACATTATGGTAACATCATTCTATTGATAATGCAATGACAGTATTTCAAATTTCAAAAAATTTTTGTCTAGTGATTCAGATTTTCAATCTGTTGAAATATCTGTTAAAGCAATTTGTACATATTTAGGTCTATCTGAATTTTCCATTGTTAGAGGTTCGTTTCCTACAAATGAAAAAGCCTTCGGTTTCTCTGTATTTGTGACATTCCTATGGGAATGTTCTTGAGAACTGCATGTTCTGTGCATGCCTGAATCTATTTATTTTGCCTCTATCATTATCCTTCATGAGACAGTCTTTTGATTCATTCCTGTGGCATTTGTTTCTGAGAATTTGTTAACGAGTATGAATATGAGTCACCTAAAAAGAAGAAAAGTCCACATGGCATGTAAAATATGTGAAGAGAGTAACAAATCTTATAGGCATATTTTAGCACGTCACACTCTCATGCTGCCTGTTGAATGTTACTTTTAATCAAACATCTAAGGCTTTTGCCTTATGTTTTGGTGAGAGCACTAACCTAAGCCATGGTGAAGTTTATGTTGTAAACTTCTATTCTCAGGACAATTTGTTCAGATATGCATACATACATATGCATGTATATAAATGAATGTATCTGTATGTCTTAAAGGAAAAAATTTTTAAAAATTTTATTCCTATTCAAATTCATGATGAAACTTTTATTTTGTCATATTTCATTAGGAGGAGCCACAGGGCCTCAGAGTGACTTCCTTGCAATTTAAAATGAACCACGTACTTTTAAGAGCTGAGATATAAACATACCTTTGACTTTTCTGCTTTCATCTCATTGATTTTCCAGATACAAATTGATTATGTAAATCAAGTATTTCAGTTTATTAGTTCATATAATTATTTTTCTTTTAATTACTCCTTGCAGCTTTTAAAGCAACATTTAATGAAAAGGTATCAAAAAATGTTGCCGTAGCTTCATCATCCTTAATTTTCTGTACAGTCAGTGTTACTGAAACACAGTAATGCACCGCTTCCTATGACTAATCTTTCACAGCGAAATGTGTCCTACTGTGGCATGGATCTACACTCTATGATAGAAAATAGCAATGTCAAGAATTCCACTACAGTGCATTCTGTCAATCAGTATCCGTCAACTGAAACTTGAAACATGACTGAATGTGCTCTGTGGTGTGGGTCTGTAAAACACATTAGCAGTAGTTTACATTCAGTATTTGAAGCATTCTCAGATATTACAGTGTGTGTTGTGAATGCATATTGTGAATAATGTGTTATGCTCAGCTGATTTTTAACATACTGATTGACGTTTCCCACCCCCAAACAGCTTCTAAAGGCTGCTGCCTTTTCTTTCTCCAACACAACAGAAGACACAAAATGCCACGACCTATGTTCACAAAATGTTACAGGTTTCATTTAGAGTGTCAAAAGCTATATACTGTCTGTGTTGCTCAGGGGTTTTGTAATATGAATACCAAGCCTTTATCTGGCAGTAGTCATCTTAATTTATTACCATCTGAAGACCGCACAGTAGTCCATGCAGATTGGGGTGGTAGCTTCAGTTCTGTTCCTAGGGGACAGATATCCACATCATAAAACTGCCTCCACAGTTGTTACCGGACATGTTTGTTGAAGTTCTTGCATGTACAGAGTGGAGAAAAGTGACAGTCTGTGAGCAATTCTGAAAGTAAATGGCTTCAACATCCTCCTGGAAATGGTCCCATCATAATGGATTTGAGACACATTGAAGAAAAGCATGGGAAGCATTCGCTCCCCTGTACTTGTCTGACCCCCTTCGGGGGTGGATAGGTATTTTATTTTCTGCAGCTGCCATTCCACACATTTGAGTACATCTATTTTGACAAAAAAAAAAAAAAAAAAAAAAAAGATGCTGGAAACATGCTCAAGTGCTTGGATCCTGATTGTCTATGCTGCTCATTCCTTCACTCTGCTGTGGACTCCCTCAGCCACCTTCACCCAGGTCAGATTTGCTTTTGGGAAGGTGGGGAGATAGGCTAGCCCTGAGCAGAAGGCATATGAGCTTTCTTGTGGCACACAGCTGTGTGACCAGAAATCAAGTATTATTCATTAAAAACAAAAAGCCACTGACACTTCAGTGACACTCCTGTTAAATGCAGCTTTCCTATTTCTCTGTAGTCTTGTATGTAGGCTGCAGCTGCTTTTTGCATGGGTACGATGTTCTGTGAGCTCCACAGAAGTTCTAAGATCCCCCTGTCCTCTTAGTGCTGATAAAGATGATCATCAACCAGTCCAAGAGGATGAAGCTAGAACAGCATCTGTCTGATGCTTTGGGGACTTTTTCCCTGTCTCTCCTATTCATGCACTTTAAGTCACTCCAGAGCTGGGAGTAAGTTTGAATTCTCTGCCCAATGCTGATGAGTCTTAATACCTTGTTTTGACTCTGTATTTTCACTGTTCTGCTTAGCTAATTTTAACTTTTCAATTTCTCACCTCCTGTCTTTATTTATGGGTTCTGTTAGTCCATTATTCACCCCACCATGGGGAACTGTAGGGTTTTTCTGGTGGGCTCGACCCAATAGTCCTACATGTCTTGCTTGTAACAGCTTTTTGTCTGTATTAAGTCCTCATAATTTCTCAGCAGGTGACACCTGTTATTACTGGGGGAGTTTTTCTCTTGTGCTATTTTGAGTATCAGATAATGTTCACGACTGTCAATTGTGCCCTGGGAACCTGGAAGAAGCAGAGAAAGAATAATAGCAGATTGTTCTAGAGCATAAAGGAGATTACAGTTTCTGCTATTACCACTTCTATCATTCCAGGAAAAGCCAGTCCATGTTTATAGATAGCAGTTTCTAGATATAGTGCAGTAAGGCTAAAAGAGAGTACATCTTTTCTGAACACATTTTCATTACTTGATGAGTTCAGGTTAAAAAATAATTATTTGTGTGATTTTTTAACTCATTTAGTTCAGTGAAATCAGCTTTATGGAGGTCACGGTCATTGTGACTGCTGCTGTCATTAATTGGATTTATCATGCACAGCTCATTAATAGTGGTATTATCAGATGACAGTGAAAGACACAGTATATTGTGTCCTGGTTTGGCCTAAACCAGGCCGATTTTCCGTTCAGTGATTTTTACTTTCAGCTAAGTCTCCTCTAAGTAACTGCACTTTCTGAAACTAACTGCATGTTTTTGCAGACAGTGTCTGCTTCCAGGACTGATAACGCTCGAAGTTTGTAGTTATCACTGAGGCACCGGTAGGGATGTTGGGCAGAAAGGCTCTTGCTGTACTTGTTCTTGAGAGAAACCAAGGTCACTGCTGAATTCCTCACTGCTTACGAGTGAAGAGCCGAAGGGGGGTCGCAGCTGCAGGGGGGAGCAGACAGGGCAGGTGACCCAAAATTGACCAACGAGGGTATTCCATCCCATACACGTCATTCTCAGTATAAAGCGGGGGGATCACGAGGGTCTCGCTCTCTTTCTGCTATGGTCGGTGTCCAAGGAGGACTCCGTCTGTTTTCCTGCTGCCCCCGATCCCGATCCGTGCATCCCTGAATCCAGCTCTCAACCATCGCTAGGCCCAGCCTGGGCCTTCCCGGAGCCTGCCCTGCAGTGCCCGTGGTGACGTGGCTGACTTCAGGGGAGC
The DNA here is from genome assembly GCF_013368605.1 of Nyctibius grandis. Classification (NCBI taxonomy): domain Eukaryota; kingdom Metazoa; phylum Chordata; class Aves; order Nyctibiiformes; family Nyctibiidae; genus Nyctibius; species Nyctibius grandis. The sequence continues at coordinate 87,363,089 of NC_090659.1, read as the reverse complement.
TCAATCTTGGTTTTGTATATATATTTGTATATATTTGATTATTTCTATTATTGTTATTATACTCTTTTTCATTATTATAGTTTATTAAAACTGTTTTAACTTTCCAACCCAGAAGTCTCTCTCCCTTTTCCCTTTCCCTTTCCCTCTGGGGGGAGGGGGGGAGATAACAGAGAGCATCTGCCGCAGGTTTAATAGCCGGCCCAGCTTTAAACCGTGACAATTGTTATCTAATTCAGCTGGTGCTCATGTTGTTGATTTACATTAACTGTAGACATTCTTATTAAAGGACAGAATGGTAAAAGGAGAGGCATAATCTGAACATAGATGATGAACATATTTAAACTCTGTTCCTGGCAAACAAAGCATTCCTTTCTATGGTTTCCTGCTTCCTCTGTTGCATTGATGATAGGGTAGGTCCAGAAAAGGACTGGTTGCTAAAGCAAGGCTGTTAGAATGAAGGAGCACAGATGTAAAATTGTTTACCAGAGACTCACAGTTTCTATCTTCCTTACACCCTGTTGTCAGGTACTGCCTCACAATAAATAGTCATTACATGCCATCCTTTTTTAAAACTTATTTTAAAGTTTACCAGATTTCTTGCGTCATCATGCTCTATTTACAGCATTTTTTTGTATAGCTCCTACCTTAGATCCAGAAACTAGACATTCTTGTCATGTCCCCCAAAGGACCAGACCTACTTGTCATATCTTGAGGATGCCTAACACAAATTTTTTCCCTTCCAAAAGTCAGACATTCTCTCCTTATTTTTGAAAGGGAAAAGAAGCCATTGGTCTTTTCTGTAACAGCCTAGTGATTACCTCACTCATCCTAGAAATGGGAGAGCTGACTTTGTTTGCTGTCTCTGTCTGAAGAGCTTCTTCACTGGAATGATTCCTTTCCACAGGTTATATGCTTGGTTGCACAGGGACTTTCCCCCACTTTGTGCTAGATCTGTGTGATTATGCAAAATCACATGCTCTGCCGTGCTCCTTACTTATGGATTTCCCTGCTCTGCAGGCCTCTGTCTTAACGCTCTTTGTTTTATAGTAAAGGTAATTATGCAATACTTGCAAGATTGCAGTTCAAAATGCGGTGTTTCTTTGAAACACACTGACTAAACAACAGTAAAGAGAATCGAGTTCTTGATGAGATAGGTGCTATATCATTTGCTATATTCAGGTTTGAAACTGCGACCACAGTACTTGATTGGTTTTGTGTGTGGATCTTCCCCAAGTAAATGAACTGTGGCCAGAGAACATGTTATATTGACTACTGAGGTGTGAGTTTGGTAGTTTGGTGAATTGTCTTCTGAATGAGAAATATGGATAAAAATTGAGTAAAACAATGTCAAAAAGCTATTTGGTGACACTTGATTATTGCATAATACATGACTAATACCCATAACCAGCAAAAGTTTATCCTATGTTTGTGAACTGTCTTTAAATACTATTTATTTCAAAGTTATTTGTATGATTTTAAAAAACAAAACATACTTTCTTATCTTGAACCAACTTCATTTCCCCTCTTCAGACCTAAGAAACTAATAGCATACACAAAGAAAGAAAAACAGCAGTTGGAGGGGTAACCAGATGGTGGTTGTAGTGTCTCTGATTTTGGAAATAATTTATGACCAATTTCATTGGCCTCAAAATTAGAAGTGTCTTATGAAGCCTGGGTGGGAATGAGTTGATTACTCTCTACCTAGCTCATTCACTGCAAGAAAAAAATGGAGTAATGTAGTAATGTCTTGCTTCTGAAGATCAGACTGAGGTCCAGTAATTAAATAAATACTTATATATACGATATAGAATTTCATTAGGATATTGAATCAAGTTAGATCTCATTGGAAAAATGACAAAAACATGTAATGTTCTAGCAGTTTCTCTTTGTGACGCTGGAACTGTGTTCTGTTTCCTTTTCTCTTTCCTAGCTGTGATGAGCTATCATCTGTCATGTTGTTCTTGGTGAGTTTCTACTCAGTGTTCCTCAGCTTGTAATGAAAATAGCATCATAGAATCATAGAATCATTTAGGTTGGAAAACACCTTAAAGATCATAGAGTTCAACTGTTAACCTAACATTGCCAAGTCCACTGCTAAACTGTGAAGTGCCACATCTATACGTCTTTTAAATACCTCCAGGGATGGTGACTCCACCACTTCCCTGGGCAGCCTGTTCCAATGTTTGATAACCCTTTCGGTGAAGACATTTTTCCTGATATCCAATTGTTATAGAAATTTTCACATAATTAATGTAAAAGTTCTTATGAGTTAGGGAGACAAGGATCAATAGGGGTGAAATAGAATGAAGAATAGAATAATTAATGTAAGTCTATCTGAATAAACACAGGTGGGCTTTCACAATCCATGAATATTGTTCTCAGAGCTCCTTGTGTAATCCTGACCTATGACTGAACAAATCATCAATCAAAGCTTAATGAGTAGCTAAGCAGGAGTAGGCCTAAAGTATTACCTTCTGATGATTTTAGTAAAGGGGATGTATGGTTAACCTTTTCTTTACCTTAAAAGAAATATAGGAGACTTAGAAATAAACATTAATAGAAATAAAGTTCTAAATAGACTTTAGCTATTTTAGGTTAATACTTAGGAGACGCTGGCAGTGGAAACCAGACTCTGGTCAACCCGAATCGAGATGGGACGCTGATCACAGCAAGAACATTAAAGACAGGATGTCGACTGGAGTCGGAGAGGAACCAGAACATAAAGATCAGTGTACCGATGGAAAAGAATGGACTTTTGTGGACTCTTGATGAAGGAAGAAAAAGGAATTGAAATAGTTAGTGGATTATTAAGAGAAGCTCGTGAGAATTTTATGATGTAATTGATTATTAGTTTCTATATAAACCGATAGTGAATTTAAGTCAGGTACCATTCACTGCGGTGGTGGTCCAACTCTGAGTTGTTTAATAAAACCAGCAAACCTAGAGACCTGGACTCTGCCAATTTTCTTTAACACCAATCTAAACCTCCCCTGGTGCAACTTGAGGTCATCTTCTCTCGTCCTATTGCTTCTTACTTGGGAGAACAGACTAACACCCTTCTTGCTACAACCTTCTTTCAGGTAGTTGTAGACAGCAATAAGGTCTCCCATCAGCCTCCTTTTCTCCAGACTAAACAATCCCAGTTCCCTCAGCTGCTCCTCGTAAGACTTGTGCTCTAGACCCTTCACCAGCTTTGCTGCCCTTCTTTGGATTCTCTCCAGCACTTCAATATCTGTCTTGTAGTGAGGGGCCCAAAAGTGAACACAGTATTTGAGGTGTGGCCTCACCAGTGCCGAGTACAGGGGGACGACCACTTCCCTAGTCCTGCTGGCTACACTATTTCTGATACAAGCCAGGATGCTGTTGGCAACCTTGGCCACCTGAGCACACTGCTTGCTCATATTCAGCCGACTATCAATCAACACCCCCAGGTTCTTTTCTGCCAGGAAGCTTTCCAGCCACTCTTCCCCAAGCCTGTAGCGTTGCATGGGGTTGTTGTGCCCCAAGTGCAGGACGCAACACTTGGCCTTGTTGAACCTCATACAACTGGCCTCGGCCCATGGATCCAGCCTGTCCAGATCCCTCTGCAGAGCCTCCCTACCCTCAAGTAGATCAACACTCCCACCCAACTTGGTGTTGTCTGCGAATTTACTGAGAGTGCACTCAATCCCCTCATCCAGATCATTGATAAAGATATTGAACAGAACTGGCCCCAATACTGAGCCCTGGGGAACACCACTTGTGACTGGCCGCCAACTGGATTTAACTCCATTCACGACAACTCTTTGGGCCTGGTAAATCCAGCCAGTTTTTTATTCAGCAAAGCGTACACTCATCCAAGCCATGAGCAGTCAGTTTCTCCAGCAGAATGCTGTGGGAAACAGCGTCAAAGGCTTTACTAAAGTCTAGGTACACACCATCCACAGCCTTTCCCTCATCCACTAAGTGGGTCACCTTGTCATAGAAGAAGATCAGGTTGGTCAAGCAGGACTTGCCTTTCATAAACCCATGCTGATTGTTCCCAATCGCCTGCTTGTCCTGTATGTGCCACGTGATGGCACTCAGGACGGTCTGCTCCATAACCTTCCCCAGCACCGAGGTCAGACTGACAGGCCTGTAGTTCCCTGGATCCTCCTTCCAGCCCTTCTTGTAGATGGATGTCACATTGCTAACCTCCAGTCCCCTGGGACCTCCCCAGTTAGCCAGGACTGCTGGTAAATGATGGAAAGTGGCTTGGTGAGCCCTTCCACTAGCTCTCTCAGTACCCTTGTGTGGATCCCAGCCAGTCCCATAGACTAAATGTGTATCTAAGTGGCATAACAGGTCTCTAACCATTTCCCTGTCGATTATGGGGGCTTCACTCTGCTCCCCATCCCTGTCCTCCAGCTCACAAAGCTGGATACCTACTAAAGACTGAGGCAAAGAAGGCATTAAGCACCTCAGCCTTTTCCTCATCCTTTGTCACCATGTTTCCTCCCGCATCCAGTAAAGGATGGAGATTGTCCTTGGCCCTCCTCTTGTGGCTAACGTATTTATAGAAACATTTTTTATTGCCTTTTACGGCAGTGGCCAGATTAAGTTCTAGCTGGGCTTTGGCCCTTCTAATTTTTTCCATGCATAGCCTCACAACATCCTTGCAGTCCTCCTGAGTGGTCTGCCCCTTCTTCCAAAGCTCGTAAACTCCTCTTTTTTTTCCCGAGTTCCAGCCAGAGCTCTCTGTTCATCCAGGCTGGTCTTCTTCCCCACTGGCTTGTCTTCTGACACATGGGGACGGCCTGCTCCTGTGCCTTTAAGCTTTCTTTCTTGAAGAGTGTCCAGACTTCCTGGACTCCTTTGCCCTTCTGGACTGCCTCCCAAGGGACTCTGTCAACCAGGCTCCTAAACAGGCCAAAGTCTGCACTCCGGAAGTCCAAGGTAGCAGTTCTGCTGACCCCCTTCCTTACTTCTCCAAGAATCTAAAACTCTACCATTTCATGATTGCTATTCCCAAGACTGCCTCCAACCATCACATTACCCACAAGCCCTTCTCTGTTTGCAGACAAGAGGTCCAGCGGTACACCTTCCCTAGTTGGTGCACTCCCTAGCTGCGTCAGGAAGTGATCTTCCACACACTCCAGGGACCTCCGAGACTGTTTCCTTTCTGCTGTATTGTATTTCTAGCAGACATCTGATAAGTTGAAGACCCCCACAAGAACAATGTTCTAGTGTTTGTGAGACTTCACCCAGCTGCTTGTAGAATATTTAATCTGCCTCTTTATCCTGGTTGGGTGGTCTGTAACAGACTCTCACCATGATATCTACCTTGTTGGCCTTCCCTCTGGTTCTTACCAATAAACATTCAACCCTATTGTCACCATCCTCAAGCTCTAGACAGTCAAAACTCTCCCTAACATACAAGATCACCCCACTGCCTCTCCTTCCTTGCCTATCCCTTCTGAAGAGTTTATAGCCATCCATCGCAGCACTCCAGTTGTGCGAGTCATCCCACCATGTTTCTATGATGGCAAATATGTCATAGTGTCTCAAACGTTGGTGTGCCACCCCCAAGCTTATCTTTAACTCAGGCCTCAGGGAGGCAGCAGACTTCCCTGTGAAGCGGGTCCGGTATGCATATGGGGCCTTTTGTTCCCTTCAGGAGAGAGTGTCCTATGACAACGACCCATCTTTTTTTCTTTATGGAAGAAGTTTTGACACAGGGCATAGGCTGACTTAAACTCACTAACACTTCCAAGCTAGATGAACCATTGTCTTCGTCATTATTTGGTTCCGCTTGCATAGCTTCCTACCTACTATGCAAGGGCACAAGAGAAGGTGGGGTAGTCACAGAGGTGCCTGCTGCACCGGGCAGGAACTTGTTGCCATTGTCCCTTATCCCTTAAGTCACCGTGTTCAGACAGGTGGGAGAGAGGATAGGGAATCCTCCATCTCATGCATCCTGCCTGCCTGTTGGGCCTGTCCCAGGGAAGGTAGAGTGCAATTCCAGTAATCTCTCTCTCTCACACACTCCCTGGTACTCCTCAACCTACTCACCTCCTCCTCTGTCACTAAGCAGAGGAGTTGTCTACCTGGGTTCACCTTTCCACAAGTGTGCTCACTGCTGCCTTCCGATACTGGTGTAAGAGCAGGGCAGATCCTGCAGCCTGACACCTGGGTGGCAGCGTGTTCCCACCAGAGCTCTGTCTGGGAAGCTGCATCAGTCGTGGTGGGTGCAGACCTTAGAGGGGCAGGCCATGGCTCCCTGTTGGGTGGATACTATTGCTCCCTGGTCAAGCAGGCAGAACTTCAGTGCCCTTGCTGCATGCCTTGCTGTGCAAACTGCCATGCAAATTGCCGCTTCACGCCCTTGCTGACACACCATGCCCTGTTTGCCCACCCTGTTCGCGGTGCTCCTGGTCACTAGCACTCCCTAAGGTCTTCGTTTATATGAATGTGGAGGGGGCTTGGCTGCCGTTACTCCTTGCCCTGCCCAGGTCTCATCAGCTGCTGTGGCATGAGCTGCGGGCTTCTGGTGGCTCTCTCAGCTGCCCCTGAGGTTCCCCTGGTTCGGGACCCTGCCCCCCCCAGCTCCATGCACCATGCTAGAGCACTCCGCTGTGGATCAGATCATGCCAGCACTGGAGCTGCTTGCCTTGGCAACTGAGTGTATAGCTAACTGGAGAGGTACCTATCAGGCTATAACACGTCTTTTGGTTTATATATGTTTCTTGGTATTGGCCTTGAGTCTTTTTGATTTATCTGTGTCTGCCTCAGCAGATAGATTGACCATTTGAGCACATGGTCCCATTTACTCTGAAAATGACCTTATCACTTGGGAAATTTTCAGGAGCAGTCAGTGCAGTAAATGGCATAGAGGGGACGGTGAAAAGAGCTCTGCAATTCACATGAAAAATGGTAACAAGGCTACATAAACATGGTCATGCAGCCTTGGGAAGAACAATATGTTAAAGAAAGTTAGCAGTAATGTGTTTTCTATAGGACAGCTTTATGTGCATAAGGAGGCTTACTAAATTTAGTAAAGTAGAGATGAAACAGACATGTACAAGCTTGCAGGGACTTTTATCAGGTTAGTCAAAATATTAATGGAAATTTTTATCACTTTGCTAATAGTGGGCTTCATGTACCTTCTTCATTTTTTTTTCAGGGTAATTGTATCCCCCCATTTCATGGAATCACAGAATCACAGAATGGTTGAGGCTGAAAGGGACGTCTGGAAGTCATCTTGTCCAGTCCTCTGATTAAGCAGGGCCATCTAGAGCCGGTAGCCTGGGACCGTGTCCAGACAGCTTTTGAATATTGTTAAGGATGGACACTCCATGACCAAACTGGGCATTCTGTTCCAGTGCTTGCCTGTTAACCTTGTCTGAGTTTACTATCTGTAGTAACCCAGACTGCCTTTTTTTTGCTGCTTAGAATTGTAGAATCATTTAGGTTGGAAAAGACCTTTAAGGTCATCAAGTCCAACCATTAACCTAACACTGCAAGTCCACCACTAAATCACGTCCCTAAGCATCACATCTACAGGTCTTTTAAATACCTCCAGGGATGGTGATTCAACCAGTTTCCTGGGCAGCCTATTCCAATGTTTGATAACCCTTTCGGTGAAGACATTTTTCCTGATATCTAATCTAAACCTTCCCTGGAGCAACTTGAGGCCGTTGCCTCTCGTCCTATTGCTTGTTACTTGGGAGAAGAGACCAACACGGGCCTCACTACAACCTCCTTTCAGGTAGTTGTATACAGTAATAAGGTCTCTCCTCATCATCCTTTTCTCCAGAGTAAACAACCCCAGTTCCCCCAGCCAATGCTCATAAGACTTGTTTTCTAGACCCTTCACCAGCTTCATTGCTCTTCTATGGGCACCAAAGAACACCTTGGACACTTGTTGCACTACACTCTGATTAAGCTGTTTGGACTGGGGCTTTTTGAATCTTCTCAAAACCAAACAGTAGTTGGGGAAGGTCTATCCATAGTACTACTTGCAATGAAACAGGGAAATTACAGGAATGAGAGATAATACATAAGGAGACATCAATCAGATAAAGCTTGAATGCACAATGTTTAAATATTATGGTACTTCTGAGAAATGGCACATTCAAATCTTATCTGACTGTTTCCATATACATGGGAGTCTGTGTATTCATTAGATCAATCCTACATCAAACCACTAGCTTCTTTCTTTGACTAGTTGGGAACGTACCCTTTTCAATTATCTTAATTTTTTGTTCCATTTCTATTCATCATTGGCTACTGCAGTTTTTGTCCTTTTTAGAAAAGTTCTGTTGTCTCTCACAATGAGATTGTACCAAAGGTTTATTTGTAAATTTGTTTCCCACATTTTCAATTGAGTTACATGTCTTCAGAGTTTTCTTAGCACTGAGTGCTGGCGAGATTCAATGCACATACCTTCAGGTGCTTTGCTTTTAATTAACAGCTCGTTTCAAATTGTTCTGCCTTTCTTATTGGTGTATTGCATTGTGGTTGCTGAGTCAATCATTAAGGCATTCTGGACTATTAAACATGTCTTGTTTCTCACTTTATGGGATGTTCGATTTTGTGGCTGGTAGGGCAAATGACAGACAGCTTTAACTCAGTTTAAATCATAACATTGCATAAGTTACTATATCCTATCTGGTATGTTCTCTTTTCTGGTTATGTAACTTCCCTGTCAATCATTTTTGTTATCATCTCATCAGTTTGTCTGATATTTGTCTCACATTGTAGATTAGGTGCTATTAAAAGAGGTCATTATCTTGATCCATTACACTAGCTTGATTGAAGAGCTCACACTAAAACTTACCTATATTGTGGGTTTCTTGTGCAGCATTAATTCATAAGCTCTTAGGAACTCTGTAAACACTGTCTCAATCTATATGCATGATGTGACTTTTCTTTTTTGAATTTTAAACAGTAGAAAATAATCACCCCTGTAAAATATATGTAAGAAAAAAATAATTATTTTTTTTACACATGCTTCATAAGTCAAGGTCTATCTGCTTTCTTCACATCGATGGACCCTTGCAAGCACCATTGTCAGCACTGCTGTGCTGACAATGTTGAGTATTGTCAATACTCATGACTCTCTATCACAGTACAGTTCACCTCTTAAAGACAAAAATAGATTGAATATTAAGAGTAAATATTTCTTCTTTGGGAACCTCATTTTATATTTGTTTGGAATCTAACTACCAAAAAAGAGTAGATGGATTGTAAACCTTGTTGAAGATACAAATATAACATTTCTGTATAACTCTGAACTGCAAGTTTTCTTAATGAGCCACCAATTGTATTAATCTTTTATCAAATACCTCTCTGGAAGTTACTTCCATCGCTCTTTTCCTTGGCTAGTGTTTTGAGCTGGAAAAATGGAAAAAAAAATGTTATGAAAATGAAGACTCTGAAGAGATTGCTAGTTGGTAGGATGTCCACAAATATGTTATTCCTATCCTTCCATATAGGTATCTTCAGTCACTGGAGATACTATGTAATTATCAGAATGGTAATTGCACTCGGTAAGACCAAATTTTAATGATGCCAAATTTATATGGTTGAAGAGTGAGAAATGTGAGTTAAGGAGCTATATAACAGGATGATAGGATTTGAGTTTGTTACAAGATACTATAAAGGCAGAAATCTCCTTTCTGACTCATTCTGATAATGTAGTCAGGTGGAGTTTATTAACAGGGGTAGAAGATGAGTTGGAGTGTTACTGTGTAGTAAAGGGAGTTAGGAAAGGAAAAAGAGGGTTTTTGTGAGAAAACCAGTAATAAATAACTAAACTCAGGAAAAAGCTTCCACAGAGATTTATATTGCAGTCATTTAAGTTAGCCAAAAGGCAAAACATAGGAATTCTGGGAAGTTTCTGTTAGTTTCTATGTTAGAAACAGGGTTAAAGCAACATCTGCTTAGAGCTACACAGTGCTTACTAGGGAAGAAGTTTGTATTTTTGGCCTAAAGCATGTAAAAACAATCAAATGCAATCAACATGGAACAGGGGAGTGCCTGTGGACTAATGTTTGAAGATCCACTTGCACACAGATTTGTGTAATACATTCTCAGTCCAATAGGCAAATGAGAAGAGCAAGTAAAGATGAGAAGAGCAAGTAAACAACCCTACCCCTCACTCCAGAGATTTTCAGCATATTAGGATTTTTTTTCGATTGGTAATATTGTCTTGGAAATTAAAAAGAGAGAAGTTATTGAAACGTGTCTGACCTGAATAAATACATGGATGAATAAATACCTTTTTTTCCTGTGTTTTTTCTCATTAACTCACAGAGAACCAAAATCCTATACGGTGAGTACAGTACTAAAACACAGACATCTAGTGATAATGTTAGGGTGATCCTGTAGAATGAGCAAATGGGGTCATCTCTGTGCTAAAAGGCTGGCACCATGTCTGGCTCAAGATCCCACTATTTAAAAGTTGTCTTCTAATATGGAGGGATCTGCAGAACTATCCTGCATTTAGGACTTCATGGAAGGGACATTTGGCTCAAACTGGGTAAAATCTGTGGAAAACGTTAACTAAATCAGAAAAAAATGTGGCAGATTTAACATGGAAGTTTCAGCTTTGAGTAGATTTAGTTGTGTGCTCAAGTATCTGCAGCCCAGAGGATTTAACAGAATTTTTCAGCTGTCTGTAGCTTGCATAACTGCCAGCTACAGCAGAGATCAAAGTGTGGAATGGAAGGACAATATGCAGATGTGTCATCCTAGATTACTTGTTCCTATAATCTACAGTAAGGCATCAGTATAAGTTTATAATTTGCAGCAGATGCACCAGTCAAGTACTGGTTGAGCATTGTTTAATTTATAAAAAACTGTATCAGTTTTACTCAGATCCAACATTCCTAAATTTCAGAAGAAATAAGTACTTTCTAAAATTCATATAATGATTTATTCGGCGTTTTCTTAGTAAAGCTAAAGGATTTTGGATAAGCAAAAGCATAGTCATCCTTTTTTTTCCTTTCTATCTTTTAAGGGCTATGTCCTGAGTGAATATCTAAAGCAAAAATTGTTTGAACAAAATATGTAGTTGAGATATAGTATTGTTTGGAATAGATTTTTAAAAATTTCTCTTAAAAATGGAAGCTGTCAGAAACTTTTTGTGTTTTTACTATATTGCAAACTCTGAAAATGTGGGTTTTGCGAAGAGCTCATTTGGGTGATACAGCCTAAGTAATTTACCATAGCCGTTTATCTATATAAACCGTGCCTTTCAGAGGGGAGAAAAATTACTTTTCTTACTCAACACTTTCCACAGTCAATGGAGAAGAAATCTGCAGCAATGAACAATTCTTCACATTTCGGTGGATTTTCCTAAGAGCAGAGAAAATTTCATGTTAATGTTAGTACTGATGAAGTTCACGAAGTACATTTTGAGCCTCTTCTGTGCTATTGTCATTTGATCTTCTGGCACATCTGCTGCAGATTTGATGTATCCAGATGTATTTGAGGGAAGGTTTGAGGAAAATAGATATTGCAGGAGTCAAGAAGTTTTCTACAAGTGGTTCTTCAAAGTAGAGCAGGTCTACCAGAATAAAAATGACTGCGTCTGATTCTATGACTTATGGTTAAGTGGTCTGGAAAAGCACGGTTTAAATCTTTGTTCTGTATTTAGCAAAGGACTATGTAATAGTAAGGTATGTGCCCTCTGGAGCAAAAGCAAGTTTGCAGATGCATTATTTAAATACAGACCACACAAACAAGATTGTTTTGAGATTATTTTGCAGGAGGGTGAATGTTTGCATGGACAAGTAATGGTTTCTGTTTGATCAGTTGGTGCACTTAGAAGAGATGCTTCTGTGCAGAAGTTCTTCACCCAGAGACCTATTTTTCCATTCCAAATAAAAAATGTTACCTCTCCACATGAGTCTTACCTAATTCATCACAGTTTCAATAGCATTAAACCAAGGAAATATCCATGTAGAACTGCATTAGAAACACAATTTATGAATGTTGACTTTCCTTTTTACTTCCAACACACACAAAACGAGAATAATATCAAGTTAAATCAGTTCTATGAGTGTATTCACAAATTCAAGGGATCTGCTATGTGAGGAAACTATTGTTGTTTGCATACTGAACTACCAGTATTTTTTGATAACCATTTCATTAAAAAAAAAGAAAAAAGTTCTGTCAAGTTTTTGCTGTGTTTGCTACTAACTGTATGTGCTGAGTTTTTCTCAGCCTATGATGACATTTCATCTGGGAAAACAGGTGTTGGTCGCTATCCCTCACTGATGAAGCATGTGGCTCATTGTATCATTTCCTGGTACCTTGATAGCTGAGGGGAAGGTTTTGATTAAACTTAGATTAGTCATTGGGTTTGTTACTATCACTGTGCTCATTGCTGTCTACCAGGAAAGGTTTCTGATGTATTTAAATATCCAGGGGCAAGAAGTGAACAGATTATGTACTGACTTTAATGGATGAGTAATAATCAGTTTCCATCTAATATATGATGGACAGCTCTGTTACTATAAATACAAAGTCTCCCCCTTTGCTACCAGTTCTGCCTGCTGGATATATTAATCTTGAACATGTAAGAATTACAGGCCATTCCTTCTATTGTGCGTGCTGTTTCCCTGAACAAGTCTCTGAATGTTGTAGCTGTATGGAACAGTTATTTAGCGATTTTTTTATTAAAGAATTTGGTGGAGGAAGTGGAGGTGAGGAAGGACTCAGTCAGATTTTTCAGGAAAAAAGTAAGTGTTCTGTAAAAGAAGTTACCGTTGAAAAACCTTCTAAACAAAAAATTAAATCTTCCCTCCTGAGCAAATTTCCCAAGAGAAAACAAAAGCACTTAAAGTGGCACATTTAAATTCTGTAATCAAGCAGGAAGAGATCAGATCAGATCCTTCTTTGAAAGTGCGTTCTAACCAGCTGTTTACATAAAAGTTGGGGATGAAGCAGCCTTGCTTGGTAAGTCGTGTTACATTGTTCTGCAAAGAGTTTATGAAACTGTAGCTCTCAAAAACTTTTTTTGAAGGACATGCATTTTGACATTACAATTGATCAGATTTTGCATCATGTATGAGGATTGTTATCTCGTTTTTAAAAATCTTCTCTTGTGCTAGCGTTTCCTCCATTTTCTTCCTACAAGGTCTTTGTCTCAACCCTTGGTGCATATTTTAACTGCTGAACAGAGTGATAGGCTATCAGTGTTCTCGGACAGATAATCAGGAATCACAGAGAAACACATACATCAAATATGTTAATTATACATGTATTTTCCTAGTGATTTTTCATCCTTGATTATAATTAGGAAAGAAAGGAAGAGGACAAGAATAGTTCATTTTGGCCCTAAGTCCTGCTACCACATGAGGCTTAATAGAAATTTGACAGAAACAGATCCGGAAAGCTTCTGTTGGTAACTATTGGCAGCTGCTCAGTGAGGAAAATAATAAAAGCTTTGAAACATTTTCTTCAATTATCAAAGCTCGTTGTTGACTAGATTCAGCACCTGGTTTACACAGATTTCCCAAGGCAACATCTCTGAGAAGTGCTGTTTGGCCCTGGCTAACTTCAAAACTGAATACTTCAGCCTCCAGGGCCTAGTGTCTCCCTCCTTCTGTTTCTGGGAGGTGGATTTCACTTGTCTCCTTATCTTTTCTGTTCAGTTCCTCTTGTAGGCCTCTATTGCCTTACACCTATTTGCTATTCACTTTATGCCAGTAGTCACAGTAAACAGACATCTTTGCTTAATTACAGTGAATCGGAAGTTGTGTACTTGTATGACTTTGCTGGTTTAGAAGCCCTGTGGGACAAAGTTCCTGATCTGAGGAGTTTAGATATGAAGATGATAGGTGTGTTGCGAATACCTAAGCTAGAGAGCGGATAGATCTAAAATGGATGGATGCAGTGCAAACAAATATGCTGCAGAGGGATGGGAGCCGTGGTGGAAGCTGTACTGCTGGGGCACCCTCTCATCTGCCAAGCCTTTTCTGTTCCAAGTGTAAATTGGCTCCATACCTGTAAGCTTTTTGATTCAAGTCAACCTCAGACCCACACCTGCATCTTTTGTATTTGGGCAGTACATTGAACAAATAAAGTATTATGCATTACTAATTCATAAAATTATTTATAGGTCATATATCTGATCACAGGGCTGTTAGTTCTTTGCTAAACTAAAGTTATAAGAAAGAATTCAGAAAAAAAGTCTGTAATAGGATTTTAGGCCAATTCAGGTGAAAAAGTTATTGCTCTTGTTTGTTTTTAGATTAAAATGTTAGGGTGTTTTTTGTAGGAATGAGCTTTATGTAAGAGTATCAAACTTTTACACAGAAATTGATTTTTTTTCCCTCTAAGGACCTGAAGACATTAAAATCTATTACTCATATGAACTGACATTCATTATTAATGTTATGTCCCACTTTATTGCTTTCTTCAGGGCAAAACTAACATTCATTTGCTGCTCAGTGATATACAGTCAACACAAGGTGCATGGCTGCTGATTAAGTAACAAGCACATTAGGATCTTTTTATTTTATGGGTGCTGGCAGTATCTGCTCCTTGACAGCCAATTAAGGGCAGTTTGCTTGCTGCCCTGGTGGATCAGTGTGTACTTTCAGCCAACAGCCCAGAAGTTTTTGAAAATTATGAAGAATTGCTTCCTCCCTCCATAACTGGAAGTTAAAAGTATGGAGGGTTTTTTCCAGGCTTGATAATGAAATCTAAGTTGCACATTTATCCCACCTTAGCTAGACATCTTTGTTAGAAGTGTGGTCATGTCTCCCTGAGGTGGAGGAGGAGAAGAAGAGAGAACGAGAGTGAGAGAGAGAGTGATATGACTTGAGAGAGCAGTTCAGCTCTTATGTGTGAGTGAACTGTTGCCTGGAGATGCTTGCTGTCCTCTGTGAGTCAAAGAGCTTGTGTGGAAGAAGTTGGCTGGAACGGTTACAGCTATTGTGTGTGCTTCAGGTACTGGAAATGAAACTGGACTAAAGACTCTTTCTGAGCCTCTGTACCAAACAGCTCAGGATGCAGGTGTTATCACAGTGTGTGTGTACCGTGTCATCGGGTATGATACCTGCATTAGCCAAGGCAGCTCTGAGCAACAGTAAAGACAACTTGCTTTCCAGCAAGGCTGCTAGCTCAACCACAGACCTGCACTGCTCTGCCTCACCACCTTCCATCTCTGGGAGAGCTTTCCTAGGAGCCTGGAGCTCCTGTTAGCACATACTCCACACTGCCATATAGACCTTACAGAGAATGTCCCTCTCACCACTGGAAAACCAGCTATGGAAGGTGACATGAACTCCTTTTTCTCCTTGACTAAGCCCATCTCTATTCAGATGCTTTATGCCAGTTTGTATTACTACCTCAACAGCAACTTGACCTCACCAAGCCAGCATCAATTCAGCTTTATGATCTCTTGTGCTATTAAGACTTCATATGAGATTGAAAAGATATTAAATTTCAAAAGACTCATTGCATACTTTGCCAAAGCATGTAACTGGCTCCCACACCAGAATTTTATGGGGTTCTTTTTATTTGGTTGGTTGCTTTTTATTATTTAAACCTTTATGTAATGGTCAAAAGCAGGAACCAGAATAACTGGTACAATTTGAAAAGTTTACACAAATTTGGAATAATTTGTTTGTACAAATCCTTGTTTTATGCTTGTAAATGCTCATATGCATTTGTAAGCCTTTGGAGATAAAGTTATACCTGATACAGTGCGAATGATTCTTCTGAGTCTGAGGAACGGAATAACCATAGGAGACTTAAGTGTCACTCCAATGTGCCATTTTACACCAGAGATTGATGTTTGGTTCAGGTTTATACTAACTAGGTGAAATATCATATATGCAGATTCCCATGGCACATCTGTACTCTCTTTTGGTGGCCCATACAAGTTCATATACCTGTTTAAATGAGGTTTACTAGCTTCCCAGTTAACATCTATCATTTACTTAAAATGGACTCACTACAGTGAATAGATTTGCTTCTGATACTCCATTTGGTAAAACGGGGACCTCTTCTTTTCCAGAAGGTATATTTATGCCCTCAAAGAGTAGTATTTCAATGTTTATGCCTATCATCTATTGTGTATTTCGTTACTCCTGTTGGTCAAGAGGAAAGATGGACTATGCATCTGTCATAATACATATTGATCTCCTCGGAGATGATTTAAGCATCTATCAATACTCTCTTCTGGCCTCCATATAAGAGAAAATGCTGTATCTTCTCTCCATTTGCAATTCTTATTATGTCATGAAATCCTCTCACAATACTTTTTATTCTCTTTAGCAGTAATTCATAAATATCTATTTATTTTAACAGTTAATCAATTAATAGAAAATTACTGCACTGGATTTAGGTTGTTTTTCTGGTCTTAACTTCATTGTTATTCTCCAAGTTCTCTTTTGTTGTGTGTGGTTTCAGTACGACTTGTTTTCTGGTTTTCAACATCAGGACTCAGTCAGTCTCTTTGGTACTGTTAGTCCAATGAAGAGACTGGAGTAAAGTGTTGATAAATTTTACTTTTCCGTGACTGGAGTATATCTTAAGATGGATTAAGAATGATCTAGATTTTGAATGTAAGGATGAGCTTTTACCATTCTGTTTCAAACACCTAACTTTCAATTAGCCTCCAGTTTTCTTTGCTGTTAATTCAGAAATTTTGCCTGGATAACTGCAGTCATAACTGCATTATGTAAAAAGTGTAAATACCCACAATAGCAAAGGAGTCTTGACCTTCAGCTCTGCCTCAGCAGCTCCAGGGATACTTAGTTTCCTTCGTTGTTCTGTGTAGGGTATTGTTCACTTGGATATGTTTTCACTATTTCAGAATATTTTTTAACATAATTGATTAAAATGCCTCTATATAAATTGAATTTCCCGTGTGGACTTTTTGAAGTCTCTGGAACCTGATAAGCTTTTGCAACAGAAGAAGAAATGTTTCATGTGGCTTGAAATCCTCCTTGCATAAAGGAGCATTTCATCAGCCACCGTCTGCTCTGCTGAGCTCTGCTGGCACAGTGACACCTGAATCCCGTAGTATAGCAGTCTAACTCTAACTAGCTTTTTTGTCCTTGCCTCGGGGTAAGAGATTCAAGAAAGTTGTTTTGTTGTTCAGCTACAGAAGATACTGCTGAGCCAATGCATTAAAATAACAGAAAAGTTCCTCTGTTCTTGGAGAGAACTTTACACAAACTATAAAGGTATGCCACTCTGTTTGTGGTGCTCTTTGGATACAGTCGTTTAAAAAACTTGAAGTAACTAGCAAACCATTGGGAATTTAAGTTGTATATAAAAAAATGGGGGGAGGTAAAGAAATATTAAACACATCTGAATATAATAAAAAGTAAAACTGAGAAAAAAATAGCTTAAACTTCAAGATCTGGGGCAAACAAACTGCCATCCCCTGACTGGTTTAGTGCTTCCAGAAAGAGTGACAATCAACAGGTAAGGATGAAAGTAAACGTACATGGAACAAGAACATTTTACACCCCTCTCGCTTTAAAATATGCCCATTTCTGTGTCTGATCTGCAGCCATGAAGTAGAAGATGTGTGTATTTTACAGTAGCAGAAAGGAACTGTTTTTCTTTTGTTCCCAGGAGTCAGACCATGGCAAAACTCAATCAAAGAAAACTCTTCCCTTCCCTTTCTTTTCTTTAAAACTTGAGACAACTGAGGAAAAGAAACGGAAAAGTTACAGGTGCAGGTTTATTTTATGTTTCTTCTATTTTGTGAATGTAAGACACTTACACTTGATGATTCTCCAAAATCAGGCTTGCAGTTCAAAGAGTGAGAAGCAATGACTAGTTCATCAGAATTGTGTGATGTACAGGTGTCATTGATGGATTAACTGGGAACGAAACACATTTTAACTAGTATCTGAAGAGAAATCATAGCTTGATATGGAATGATAAAACTTTAAAGTTTCCTGAAATTGTATTGCTGTCCCTCCATATCTTATGCACTAAATAGACTTGAATGAGTTCAATGCCTGATTGGGAGCCACATGGCTACATGTAGGTTTTCCACAGGTCAAGAAATACATCTCTCTCAGCTAGTATTAACCAGCGTGACAACATGGTCTTAGAGAGCATTTCAATACTGAGAGTGTCATTGATGGAGCCATCTTTTAGGTAACAGTAATAATGCTTTCCTTGCATAGGTGTGTGCTCTTCTGTTGTGTAGAACCTATTCTGCAAACAAGCACAATGAAGCTGTTGAAACTCCTTATAGAGGGTAATGCTTTTCAGTTGAGAAGGTGTTATAGCCTGGCTCTGACCACCCAGAGACCAGTGACACAAGCAGATGACATGAGGGAGGAATAATGCTGATTGCACTTCCTTTCCAAATTCTGGGCCCTCTTTGCAACCAGGAGGGTTTCAAAGACACTTTTGTTGGGAAGTAGAAGTTCTTACTTCTAGGTAATAGCAGAGAAAGCCTGCATTTTTATAAGAACAGAAATCTCAGGGAATTGTCTACTGAAGCTTCTTGGGAGTAAGTTTCTCAGAGCTATGTATCAGTATGTTTTTCTGTAAAATAGGAAAGCATAGACAATGATTGCATTTCTGCTGTTGAGGAACCCAGGACACCAAAGCCCTGCAACCCATGTAAATTCAGATTAGTTCTGAGGAGACAGAACTTTGTTGCCCAAAGCCCTGGTCTAACTCGGACCAACCCGGCCCAAAGCCTGGGTCTAACTCTTAATACCAAATGTCTGTTCTTAGCAATTCCTTCTTCTGCTTGTTTTTGATTACTATTTTTTTCTTCCAGTTCTTTACCTTTTTTGCAGGATGAGGCAGATGAGAAAATACTGTTGGCAGTATGTAAATTTTCTGCACAAGTTTACCTTATTTGTCTATCATCTGCTTAGTTGCTTATTCATAAATCAAGAGGATTTATAGAGGAACCCCAACTTAATTATTTTTATTTTAATATTTGGAGAAGTTTCTCTCTTTAATTGACTGATAAAAAATGTTGAGGTTTCGAACTTCAGTGAAGTATTTTGCAAAAGAAGTTCAGTGAGAAAGAAGAAAGAAAAAATGGAAGTTTGGAGAAAAAGAGTGAAGTGATATGGAGGTTTGTTATCTTCTGTATACTTTTCTTATTCTTCCTCTGAGAGAACAAGTGATGAGCTATCAAATTTATAATGTAGTACTTTTTCAAACTTAGGTCATTTGCAGATAAGCTACTCTACCAGGTATCACCTTGGACATAGAATCATAATGAGTCTATTAAAATATGAGGAAGTATATTTTTTCTAGATGTATGATCATGGATTTATTCAGATTTATTGTGTACCTGAGAGAGCAGGAAAACCTGGAGTCAGTTTTTATTGCTGATATTTTTCCACCTACATTCATGAATGACATTTGGTTTTATTGCCGAGTAAAAAAGAAACAGTATTCCAATGGTAAATTGTGGAAAAGGACAACAAAACCTGTGCAGGTGCTATTCTGTCAAATTCATTGAAAGGTTGCCAAAGGCTTGGGGAAAGCACTTTTTAAAGCTTTCAGCAGAGAGTTTTAAAGGGTTTGCATGCTTGTGCTTTGACAGGTGAGGGAAAGGGAAAGATGAAGACCAAATATGCAGCCAAGTATTTGTCTCATCCCTTTTGGGATAGTACTGCTAAAGCTGGTGGCTAGCTTGATTCAAAAGCTTCATCAAGTCAACTTGAGTCTTCATCCAGCTGCATAGTCTTTGCAGCAAGGATTTCTTGCAGTGTTGAAAAGTAGCCAAACGTATTTCCATTGTGTAACTTAAAATTGTTGTTTCTTAATCATTGATTCAATTCCATTTGTGTATTAAAAAAAAAAGACTTCAGGGCCTAACTTCAACTCATTTAGGCAACCCATCCTTCCCTTGCCCTGAAAACCTGCACAAAGCACAACCCAAAATGAAAGCAAGTAGGGTAAATGTTAAAGGCAGGGAGTGCCTTTCAAGGCAGATGACATTTAGAGGCATAGTCTGCATGAAAAAGTGTGAGCTCACGAGAGGATTCAGAGGACGCTTTCCCACTGTGCAGCAGACATCCTCAAAGCACAGCAGCACAGCATGTATCCTTTTCCTCTTTTACCACACAGGACAAAAGCAATTCTTCAGTTTAGAGAACTCACCCTATAGATAATAATTTTAACTGAAACAGATAAAAATGCCTAAGTCTGTTCTGGGAATCAGAGTGGATGATGCAGGGTACTCTAGCTTCTGTTGCTATCCCCTAAAAGCATTCTTCATGACATGAGTCTGCCTTTTTTCTCCTGTTATTCATCTTACCCCCTCAGTACAAATTCCTGTGCAGCAGGAGTAGTCAATGATATCCTTGGTCATGAAGCCATCAAGAAGTAAAATCTATTTTTTCACAGCGGTTCAGATAGGGAGGAGATGAGAAAAAGAAAAAACTTCATACATAATATTTTCATACACATAATGAACATAAACCAAAAGAAAAATGCGCATAAGCCAAGAGAAAAACAACATCAACTCTGTTCATGGAGTGTCTAGATTCAGTGCAATATGAGAAGAATATTTTCTGCTGTGCCATCCAGGTAGTATGACACTGTATGATGAAGTTCATTCTCCTGCTCTTGTCATCGTTTAGCAACAGTGTATGGCTTCATTACTTCAGTCACGGGGTTACTCTTGTGAGGTAAGTTGTCTTTCATGCAAGAAATTGATTTCATATTTTGTGCATGTTTTTTATGTTGCTTTATATAGCCTTGAGTTTGTTTTTGTAAAACTAAATTGGCTTGCCTTTAAATTCACATGCTTATTCTTAAGAGAGAAAAGAACAGCTACCAAACAAAGCTTTGTCTCATGGCGCACAGCTTGTGAACACATTGTCCCAGTTGATATAAATCAAAATTCAGAATAGCTTTCATTGCAACTGTACTTCTATGTGCTTTTCAATGGTGAGATGCCTCCCAAGTTGTGAATCAGGACAGTAGTCACATATCTCCAGCCAACTGATAGAGCTGAAATTAGCTGAACACCTTCTGATACTTATTAATTTCACTCCATAGAAAGTACTGATTTTGAAATGATTATCTGTATTTTTTCCACGGAGTGCAAGACTAATCCTAAGGTAAACCTGGCAGCTTGAAGACTGAGGAGAAAGGTTGATCTTTCCCTGATCTCCAGTGTGATGGAAGCCTGTAAGGGCTTTCAGGCTCTGTTAGGAAAACATGTCAGAACGGTCCAATAGGCACACTGAAACAGGTTGATTTATGGGTCTTAAAACACCTGGAGGCATTTCTCTTAAAGCCAATCAGTTAAAAAGTTAGAGAAAATATGAGATTTATAATCATACTGGAGAAATGCAGACAAGCCAATTACTGTCCATGTATAATAGTAGAAACCAATACCTTAACCTGATGGCACAGCTTTGTAGTCCATATGTGAGAAATTTTAGGCAAGGAAAGCTTGGCAATTTTTTTCTGAAAGGAAATAAAAGATTTGCTTAGGAGGGGCTGCTTGTGGCCCCCCTTCACTGATGTATGGCTGTTAAGAAATAAAACTCTGTAAAGGTGTGCATGTAGTTAAGTTCATCAGGCCTGGGCAGTACGCACAGCTGGTTGGGGAAATCGGTCATGAAAAGGACTAGCACAGACAGCAGTTAGTAGCAGGAGCTAGCAGCAAGCCGAGATAGTGAGGGATTTTCTGGCTAATCAAAGTCAAGGCTGATAGACAGCAAACGTGGGTGAGTTACTCAGCCTGGTCAGTGGGGAAGAACAGGTGGTACAACACATGATCGAATTCAGCAGACCTTAGTGGGACCTCTTAACCTGATAGCATGAACCCAGAGTATATTGTATTTAATGTCATTAACACAATGTCATTTGAGGTCCTGAGATCCTAAGATTTCAGTGACGGCTTACAACTAGAAGAGTAACATACAGCTAAAGAAGGGCTGCTTTGGGAATATTCCCAAATATTTTGAAAAGTATTTTGCTTTTCAGAGAATATGCACATTTCCCAAAATGTCATATCATTGTGCTTTCTCTTTTTTCTGCTGCAATAAAATCTATTTATTTACATTTTTGTTTGTTTGTTTGTTTTTAGATTATTTTTTGTGAAGTACAAAATATTCTTTACTGGGTGGCCAGACGATGTCGTTGCTGTTCCTGGCTTTCTGGACAGGGACTAGGGCACTAGTTCTAGAAAAAATGAAAAATTGTGTTCTGTCAGTAAGTGCCTGGCAGAAAAGTTACACTTCTAAGATATATTTACTTTGTGCAAAAAAAAGAAAGGTATAGCAAGATGTGTGTTCATCTAATCTAGTGGGCAATGATAATTTGTTGAGTGTCACCTGTCTTTTGAAATTAAAATTATTGATAGTTTCTAGCCAGTAGATGAAAAATTCAGTTATTGCAAGTAAGTAACTCACAATGTGCACATGAAGGTTCAATTTTAGTATTTTGACAGCCAAGTTGCACTTCACTATGCAGTGGTAAAAAAAATGTCCTGCATTACAGGATTTTTCTGGCAAATCTCTTTGACAAGTGCTCATGTATCCCCAGGAGTGTTCATCTGATATTTTCGAAATTGATGTTACAGAATATAATCAACATTTCTAGGAAAAGAAGAATGAAAGAAAAGTTTTGCTATTTTCTTTTTTAAATAGAAAATTTTGTTGGCAGTAGTTGAACTCTGATATACATATATATTTTTTGTTAAACATATGGTTTATTAAATCCTTTTTCTACAAGTTTAACAGAAGTTGCTGCTTTATTATTGAATAGAAATGGTATTTCAAAATTATTCTCTTCAAAGAATAATTGTTATGCAAAACACTTTTCCAGAACTGTACAGGTACAGTGAAAGCAAGTGCTACTTTGCTGGAATAAATAAGCATTGTCTGTGCTGATTAACTTCATAGATAACCATGCTCTAGTCACTCCCATTTTAGAAATGTTTTTTTTTTCCCCTTTCTCCAGTTAATCTTCACATATCCTTTGAATTTGCAGTCATCAGCAAAGTCAATTCACATTTCTCTACTGTTCTCTCTGCATTATTTACCACCCATTTAATCACCAACAGTCTTGCACAAAGAGCTTATAGTAATTTCACTTGAAGGTACTACTTTGGGTTTTTTTTTATTACTAAACTTTCTAAGAAATAAAGCTCATGCTTCAGTTTTGTGGTAGGCATGCATGTTCATTGTGTGAATCTGCTGGTTGATTCATTAGTTTGACAGAGATATATGTCTTAAAAGATTTTTTTTTTTTAATTTCAATCCTTAAATATTTGATCCTATTGATATCTTCTACGGTCATACGTATTAACCAGGATTCATTATTTTATTTCTCTTAGAATTGCTTGTTTTAAAGCTACTATGAACTTCACCTTGTTATCAAGTTTGGCCCTTCAGGAACTATGTTAACAGCTTTCAACTAACTAGTATTTTGAACTATTCCTCAAGAATGTTCCACGTTTTAAAAGTTATCACTGAGTACTTGAGTGCCACATAGCATGGGAAATTTTCAGGTGAATGAGTAAACCTTTTCCTTCTGTTCCAGTTCTTCATTACACTTCTGTGGAAACCTTCTGCACTTTAGGTGCAACTGGCTGGCTTCAGTGGGAGTTTGAGTTAAGCAGGATGCTGCTTTAGGATTTAAATATTTTGATGATGTAAAGATCAGAATAATTGATGTAAATAACTTCAGTACTCACCAACCATTTTCTAGACTTTTTGGGCTGGCAGACTAGTGTACTTAGAAAAGGTTGTGAAGTATTTCCTTGAAAATCCCATACAATATACTGCAGCAGGCACAGTTAGCAAGAACTGAACTATAGATAATAACTTCTGTGGAAGAAATAGTTCCATTATCTTAAATAATGAAGTTCAGAGGCAGAAAGATAAAGACATTTTCCCTTGTTATTTTTAATCCTCTAAGCTTCAGGATCAAAAATGGGAGATAGATCTCTCTATGGTGTGAATGGAAAAAAAATGGAAAGCTCAGTGGCTATTTTTTTTTTAATGTGTGCAAGTTTCTTAATATTAATCTGTCATTGCAGCAAATTTTTCAGCTACAGTACTATATGTCTTCTGTAACTAGAAGTCTTGACTGACTTCTTCATGAATGTGATGGGTTTGGGGATTAAAAAATCTGTAAGTGGAAAAAAAGGTGAAGCTTTTTCTTTTTTGTTTAAGTCAAGAAGTATGTTACAGAAACAGGTAGAAAGTGATTTACAGCAGCTGACAAGTGGAGCTGTTAGTTCTGCTTTTATTCTGTATGCCTTTTTGCATTTGGTGTTAGCCCTATGTCTATCATCAGTTTTAATCATTTGTCCCAATATAAAAGTAAGAATCCAAAGTAGCATCATACCACCAAAAAATGATGTGATTTGTCATACCACAGAGACCCCTAGAGGGATGAGACACTCTCGTGAAAGGCTGTCATTCTGTTAGACTCTGAGAAAGAATCTTTTAAAAGTCTGAGAAATTGCAAGGGTCACTTTTGCAAAATCAGTGTTAGGCATTGAAAGCTGCAGAAGCATCTATTGCTTGCTGAAATCTCTCAGTTGCATGAACAACTAGATACAAATCTCCAGCAACCAAATTCCAAGTGGAAGCTGGCACTGACAGATGAAAGCTATTTAAAATTAAGATGCACTTAAGCATGTTTGTATAAAGATACAGACAGTCATATTTGTAAATTTGGCCTTAAATATGTATCGCTGAAAAAGTCAATCATTATTTAAAGGCATACTTTTGGAAAATGCTTCAAAGTGAATCTTAAAAAAACCTCCCCTTTGTATTAAAGAAACTACAACACCTACCTACTCCAAAGTTTCTTTAATACAAAGGAGAGGTTTTTTTAAGATTCACTTTGAAGCATTTTCCAAAAGTACGCTCCATAGACACAGGCGACGAAGGTACAGCCATGATGTGATAACTGAGGTTTAGTCATTTGTAAGTCATGAATTCATCTACCTAAGGTTCTTCCTATAGCACATGGGCAGAGGTAAGGGTCCATTCTGCCTATCATAGAGATCAATCATAGTCTGAACATACCTGTCTCTTCCCTGTTGCTTAAATGATAACTTATACCAGATTATACTGTTTAGACAAGAAAGGTTAGGTGACATAAATCTTCCTGCAAAGAGTTGGAGGGAATAGTCAGCAGATAATAAATTCTTCTGTAGTGTAGCACTTGTATTATTAAAGAAGTAAAGCCAATGGTTTTTGAAGAAAACTGAACAAAATATGATAAAAAATTACATTGGTTTTGATTAATTTTTAATCCAGAGAAACTTTACTAAGGCTGTGCTCACCCTAGCCATTTTTGAGTACTTAACAGCTAGATGGGGGTATCATTACTCTTTGATCCCCTGCATCCAGTGTAAGAAGATAAGCTCTGCCAGAGTGTGATTCATCTCATGCTTTCTGAATGATTAGAAAAACAGACAGCTATTTTACAATAAGTTAGTTAATGGTGTAATGGTGCCAACTATGAAACTGATACATAATTCCTCCACAAACAAGTGTATTTTTTACTTCTTCCTTCTTTGAAACACATTTACCAGACCACTATTAATATCACTGGTATAGCTGATAAATAGTAAAATGGATTTGGCTAGAAAGCTCTCTGTAAATTGTCAAATGAAACTCATCACTCAAATTTCACTTAAACACAAGGAAGTGCTGAATTTTCTGAATGCAAAATTACAATACAGAAGTTCTTGAGGGTAACTAGTTATGAAAGGGACAATACATGGTGCAGATGTATTTGAAACAGTGAATACAGTTGTCTTCTACAGCTTCTTGAAGACTGTTCTCAGCTCTAACTACATCAATTTGAGGGAAACTAGTGATGTTTCTGTGTTGGTTAGGGCCAAATGTTGTTACCATAGGAATGCTGTCCTCAAAAAGACATGGATGAAAGGACTTTTTTTATGTAGCCTTTCTTTTATAGGGATGTTTTCTCAGTGCCTAGGCAGCCTAGGCACTGTTCTTCAGTTACTGTATGCCCTCTCTCAACTTACTTGAACAACACTGGGACAGAGTACCCTCAGTTAAGTGTTTTTTAGATGGCCAAAAGGCATCATGGCTGTGCTGATTTTCATATAGGAGTTCTGTGGATGAGTTGCAGGTGCATGGTATGAGATAACAGTAAGTTGTGTTGGTCTTGCTAGGAAATGAATTGGGTGACATTATGGCATGTATCTTGCTTCCTGAGTTCTTGCACTGAAGAAAGGCCTTAATTTCGAGGTTCCTGTCACCACCATTTGGAAATGGCCATTCTGTCTCTCACAGCTGGGGATTCTCTGTCTGTGAAGGTGGCAGGCTGTGGGCATTCAAGACCATCTCTGAAGCTTCCCTCCAAGGGTAGGGGTCTTGATTCAATCACAAATTTAAGATTCATGGCACCAGGAGGCCACAGCATATGCCAATTTGCTTTGGTCCCTGAGTCTAGAGGAAAAAAGAGAGGCTGAATCCTTTTGACTCTTCTGCTTTGTATGGGCTGCTGTGCACAAATACAGGCCCCTGGGGAGGGTCGTGAGGAGGGCTAACAGCCCATTGGTGGCTCATGTTCTGTCCCTGGACCCTTCCTTTTTTTGAACTGAGACACTAAATGAACATAGCAAAACAGGCAGAATTCCTGTGCTAACAGGAATGGTTTTACATGATGCAGATGTGGGGGGATGATTTGCATAGAAAAAATGTTTATTCCAAAGCTTATAGCAGTATTCTCCTATGGCTGTGACTAAGGCACCTTGTTCTAGAGTAGAACAGAACATCCTGAAACAGATTATATCAGAAAGAAAAGAAGGTATAGCTGACCCCGAAACCAGAAGATGTCAACTGGGAATTCAATGCTTTCTTTTCTCCTGTGTATCACCTGCTGTGAGATTCTCAAGGCAGAGCAATAGCTTGTAGAATCAAATTGTCTGCTCCTTTTTACCCCTAAGTAAGGTTACTGGGAGTATGATGGAAATCAGCAGAGAGCTGCACCTCTGCCCTGGACCAGGTGCCCTTCTAAGAGCAGTAGTAGACAGCAAGTTGCATCCAAACTGGAAGCAGGTTTCAAATTCTGGGAACGCTTGTTATGCAGTGTTCTCAGTGAGGCCACAAGCATATTCTCTGACTATGTCTTGATCAAGAACTTGTAATTTTGAATCTCTAATTTCAGAAGAGAAGTTTTAAACATAGGTAATCGGATATTTTTAATAACAGTCTTTTTTTTTTTACCGTAATATTCAAATTTCCTAATCAACTCCTTTGGCTGCATTTGGAAAAAGCTTCTGTCTTTGAATGATAAAATTAGGAAGACAAACGAGAAAGCACTTAGTAGTCAACATACAAGATAAAAGAATTGACCAAGTCAGTGTAGCAAAGAATCAAACTTCTGAGATAAGCTGTGGCAAATGAAACCATGCACATGTGCCCTGTGTCCTGACTAAGAAAAAAGAGTAGTTGAAACTTTCAGTTTTATATGAGCATTCAAACTTGAAATGCTATAACTTTTTTTTTTCTTTTTAAAAGGAAAAGTTAAAAAAAATAATAATTTTTCAGGGCAAATGGATTGCCAACCTATAATGAATTTGTTTTCAAAGCATTAAGGCCAAGATATTTGCATTTATCTATGACAAAGTGGAAATAGGATTTGTCAACAAGTCATAAAAAGAACAACAAATTAGTGTGTCATCACATAGTACACAAGGCTATGCCCTCTAATAACTTATGCTGAGATAATATAAATAGAAAACAGTGTATGAAGAGAACTAAATTCTGTGGAATGCTAATAATAAGGATTTTAATATTAGAAAGAAAGCAAGTTATTAAAAGACACAGAAAACAGAAGTTTGTACTCAGTGACATGATGTCAAAAGCAGTATCTGTAAGAAGAAACTGAATAAAATAACTGAGATATTTACTGAGTATTAATAAAAATGACAAGCATCCTAAAGAGAGAAAAAATGCAATTTGAGGAGAAGGAAACTGTGATTAAATGAAAGTAAACAAGCTGGAACAAGGAGGAAAGGTCTTTCTATAAATTGCTTTAGTCTGGGAATATGTCCTGAACAAATGAGATGGTTACATAAGACTGTCAAAAGGCACCATTAAATATATTACCGATAGGCTGCTCAGCTACCATATAATCAAAGTGTGTTAAAGGATTCTTTTTGATAGCACTGACATTAAAACATATCATCAGACTCAGCTATTATTGTCTTTAACAGAACCACAACTAATATGAGGTGAAATGTGCTCACTAAGATCAATGTGTTGCTCATCATTGCTGAGGTTTTTTTCTGTAATGTCGCTTTTAAACAGATGGTTTATTTCATTAACAGTCATAAACAAATACCTTATAATGAAAAAGCTCTGATTTATCCTCCAAATAGTTGACAGATAACATGGAATTAAGTCAGTCTTTCGTCTCTCAGCTCTTTTTTTCATCTTTTGTTAATATGTCAGTGAATAAACTAATAAAAAATATCCTAATTTAAAGGCAGCTCAAATCCAACAAAAAGTGCCTTAGCAAGCTGTCATTTACTTCCACTAAACATATAAAGCACTGTATAAAATTAGTCTCATTGCTTACAATCTCTAGAAGAAAGTGTAAGTTAAAAAGACTTCATTACAAGGTTGGGTTTATATTCATCTGTATCCTTTTGAGTTAATTGTGAAAAGCGAATCCATAGCAATTAGCAATGAAGCATTAAAGAGTTACAAGACTTTAATCCAAATTACCTTTGCAAATAGATTCAAAGCTGAAGATCTTGAAACTGAAATACAGCAATCTTTTCAGTGAATTGGTACAGATAACATCATAATGGGAGATGTTGGAAGATAAATGACTGTCAAGAGCAGTGGCTGATAAGCAATTGATTTTTAGTTCTGTAATCAAAGAATTAGTCTGATTGGAAGCAAAAAATGTCTTCTCTTTTTTTTTTGCTAAAATGTAAATGTTAACAGATTTCAGATGGAATACAATGGTTTCTTTTCTTCTTATTTTATTATAATAGGGATGTATTTTAAAATATGGCAAAATAAAACTATTTGTCTACTTTAATTAGCTCTGAACCTCAGTATAGTTTCATTTTGTACGTTGACTGTAATCTCCTTTGACTTAAATGGTAACTTAAGTTCCTAGCTCATACACTGACATACATATTTAGACAATGAATTGTAGATGAACTGTATCCTGTATTTTCATCATACACAGTTAAATCTAGTAGGATGAACTGCCTCCCATTCCTACATTAAGGTGGGATGAATTGCTCTGTGGAGGTTCCCCTATTTACTTCTATGGCAAGATGTTAAAGAGATCTCACATGTGACTCTATAGACTAGGCACTTCCTTATCAGGATGAGCATTACATTAATTTTCCTGCTCCAGGTTACATGTAATTACTATTGACGCAATTTCATTTTGTACATGAGAGAAATAGAACCCAGTCCTTTGCAGAATGTTCCAAAAAGCAGGAATAAAAGCACTTATCTGAACTGTGGGCCCAAATGTTGTGAAACAAGGAAAGATCCTGAACCTTGATCTTGCATATGCTGAATGAATACTTTGGTCATTGGGTAACTGTGCAAAAGACTGTAACCATCATATCAGTATCTTTAAATATACAATTGGGGAAAAAAAAAGACTGTTGACAGCTTTCAGTGAATCCAACCTTCCTCCTCCCAAATTTCTAGATGATCAAGCACAATTTTTTTGACTGAAGGAAATGTTATTATGAAAAAACCTGATATTAATCAGAAATATTGCAATACTAAATCAGAATAGACTACCTATTGGCTCATTTTTCCTCCATGTGATCAAAATTTTTGCAGATGGCAACCTGCCACTCAACTCTTCTTTATTCTATTACTTTTGAAAAGTGATTCCACTGTGCATCAGCAAAATATTCCATAAATTCAGCTCAATGAAAAGCATTACCGTTCATTTTTTGCATGATTTTGATTGATTTGGTCCTATTGTGCATAAACAATTTGATCAGAACTAATGTGAATTGATGCCTGCTTGAAAAGTCATGAAAATTTACATAGGCAGAAAATAATTAGTAAAGCTGGTGTTAAGATAAGCCTCTTACTTTGAACAAGTTCTCAGAAACCAATTTTTACTTCATATACTGATGACAATTTGCAAGCAGTCACCCCTTTTATTACATTTGGATGCTTACTCAAAGAAAAATACCATGCCATGAATTGCTAACTTCACTTCCCGCAGTAGCTATGTGCTCCTTGGAGTTCTTTTGGCCAAGAACCAAACTGGCTCATCTGTGCTTTGCTTGTGACATTTTGTTTGATCACATCGTAAAGCGGTAAGGCCATGGAATGTATACATAGCACTATACACTAATAAAGTGTTTATCCTTTTATGTCTCCCAGATGCTCGCCTATCGCTTTTTCCAGTAGTAAAGAGAACGTGTTCGCTTCAAGTGATTTTGTGTTTATATTGTCTGTTGTGCCTGTGTGATAAGTCATGTTCTTTCCTCCTTTACTTTTGTAGAATCAGTAAAGCAAGTTTTGTCTTAAAGGTCTGTTCCTCTGTGTGTAACACATATTAGGTCCATTAAATAACTAGGATCAAATGGTAATAAAAACAGAGATTAGGAGAACATCCTTGAGGGAAAAGCAGTCAATAATTTCTGTGTTACTTAAAATCACAACATTCCATGGGACTGATGATGTTTAACTCCAGAGAGTTTCAGAGTGATTAGAATGAACAGAGTATTTCCCAAATTTAGGAGAACACTCAAGACTCGATGTGTTTATTTTGCCATTCAGAAAGAAAGTGCATGATACTTGGGATCTGACTCTCTATTGCTTAATATTTGGTGCTGATTTTTATGGTAGTTAAGGCAGGTGCAAACAGCAAATATTGTGACTATCTTTTAACTTAGATTTTACACAGCTATAAATTGCCAGCTGAATCAGCATTGAGTGCTGCAGGGCAGTAGATAAATGAAACCCTGGCTTTTTTAGACAGGTAGGAGTGCTTGTCGAGCAAGGCTGAAAGTCAATCAAGAAAAATCAATTGGAATATTCTAACAAATTATTAAAAATAAAATGTATTTTTCTCAGTTTTTCTTTGTTTACTCTGTGATGAGCTACCAGGTAAAAATTTTGACAATATTTAAATGCCTTTCAAGTCCAAGTACTCTTTCAATAGCAATATAGGCATTTAGGCCCAAACTATTTACTCTTGTCAAAGCACTTCACAGTGTATGCAATTTGTTCTGTCTGTTGTAAAAGCATCTGCCAGCATAGAGATTGTCATCAAGAATGTGATCTTTGGTTGACAGCAGAAGCTTCCATTGTACAAACAGTTGTACTGTCAAAACTGAGCTTTTGCTGAATTAGCTAATTTTACTTGAAAGGGCTGGAAGAGATCACATTAGTGGAGGGATTGACTTGTGATGATGAAGCAGAACACCATCAGGACTAAATTTTTCCATAGCTTTAGTTGTGCGTATCCTGTTTTTACAAAAGGGCAGAACTGCTAAACCTCACTGTGCAAAATCCAGTATGGGGCTGTGGATCTTCAGGTTTACCTCTGAAATGCTTAGATGTTATGGACATGGTCCTACAGAGTCCCACAGCCCATGATAACATGACTCTCTATGCACACACCCTGAGGCACTTTGGAAGGAAATCCACACAGCCAGCACTTTGAACAGGGAGTAGCCTGTAGTCAACTTGTTAATGGGAGAGCTGTCCTGAGAGATCCTCTAAACACCAAGCACAGGGACAAGCCCCAAATGTCACCTGCTGCATATCTCAATAACAATGCAGGAAGATAACTTTGTCCACTGAAGAGCCACAGGTAGATGATGATGACACAAAGCTCATAATTTTCTTTAAAAAAAACCACCTTCTTGGTGGCAGAAACAGTAACATTCTGCTGCTCTAACAAATATCTGGTGAGAACACACAACAAGGGAACAGGAGACCAATTCATTTCTCTGTAGTACCTGAGGGGATCAAATCAACCTCTTCTGCCTTTCAGGTGGGAGCGAATAGATGGTTTCCACCCATCGCACTGAAGCCGTGCAAAGGATAAAGACCCTGTGATGAAGAGTATAGCAATCATCTAATGGTCAGGATTGTCAGCTACAAAGAAGAGACAAAGATCATGAGCTCTGTTTTCATGTGAAATACCTGCATGGGGCAGTTATTGGATAAAATATTTAACTGCTGAACAATTAATAAAACATTAAAGAGCAGAAATAGTTATCAATACCAGCCCTACATGATGACATAGAAAACAGGTCTTGCCATTTCTTGTTCCAACAGGTGGACAAATTTGATTGAAATTTGTAGCTACATGGATAGAATATAGTTAGAGCTATGTAAAACTATTAACTTAGTATTACTGGCATGCTGATTAAATAAACATCATTGTCCAAAACCTCCAAAATACACCTTATGCGGATTCAGAGTTTTAATAAAGCTGTAGTCACTGAGGAAAGATAATTGAAAGGAACTGTTTTAATTACTTCATTGACATTAACAAGAGAACCAGTGTTTTCAACATTTCCATCAATAATTTGAAAGGAAATATAAAAGTCCCACTGATAAACTTTGCAGAATCAACTGCCAGAGTAGAAAATAGTGCTCAAAACACAGAAATTCGACAGTTTTGGGTTCTTATCTGTGGCCTTTCCAACAACACGTACCTCGGTACAGCCACATACAAATGTAGCCCTTTTGAAGTGACAAATGCAGAGTTTAGCTAAAATCTGTGGACTGCACTTTGGAAAGGTTTCTAATATAACCTTTTAAAAGGTCTTCTATTAATCATAATAAATAAAAAACTTGAGTTTGAACTCCCATTATGAAGCTGTGGAGAGAAAAGCCAATAATATTGGGATGCTATGAATTAGGGATTTTTACTTCTGTCTGCGGTTTTAATACCTCTGTCTGAGGCAGATAAATAAAAGAGGTCCAGTGATGATGCCTGTGCCCTGAGGTCAAGGTGGACTGATTAATTTACATCTGTGATGCTTAAGACCATCTCTACAGCAGGTTTGTCCTGAAGAGAGCTGGTTGGAGCAGTAGAAAGCATAGACAAGGAAGGAATTAGCCTTCAGTGTGGATGATTGGTGTTCAATCTCATTCCTCGGACCTCTTTTATATAATGCAGTGAATAGGTGCACCTGCTGAGACCTTAATTAGAATAGTGAGATCATTTTATTGCACATATTTTCAAAAAGGTGCAGGATAATTCTAGAGTTCAAAGAAAGTGTCAAGTAGCTGAAAAGCCAGAAATAATACAAATCAGTGGAACACTTGAGAAAATTAGCTTATTTAGCTTTTTAAAAAGGAAGGTGAGAAAATGATGTGATTATAATGCATAAATGCTCAGAGAAAGAAAGTAGACTGGTATAAAAGACTTTACAAACAAGTGAAAAAAGACACAGCAGAACCAGTTATTGGAAGTGAAGCCAAGCAAACTCAGATTTTAAGTAAGATATCAATTATTAATAGTAAGCTGATGAAAGAAGGAGTAGATTGATATTCTAACAAAGGAAGGACTGCATTTTTCACCTTTTTGTAGCTTCAGATCAGGGTTTTTCAAGAAGATATGCTGTAGTTACATGCAAGATTTTTCTTCACTTGTGGAAAGGACCAGCTGAAATTTAATCACCAGTCATATGCAGACAGTCAGTTTAAATGACCGAACAGATCCCTTTTGGCCTTTGTTTCTATGGATCTATATGCCAAAACATTAATTGGAAATTATCAGGTGGAGTGAATAAGTTCTGTAAGATTTATTTTGCATTGGCTTAGATAACAATTAAATGCAGGTGAAACATTTATATACATGAAAGGCTAAAAATAATTTTATAAAGTAAATAATACGTTATTTACATTATGACTGTATTCTCCTTAAAACACTAGGTGTGGACTTATTTTAAAAGATGATAGTTGATGTTTTTGGAAAGGACTGCCTTGACAGCAACGAAAAAGAGGATTTTTTCCTACACTGGGGGTACGGTCGCAGCTATGATTGGCTGGGTTTT
Organism: Nyctibius grandis; assembly: GCF_013368605.1. Lineage (NCBI taxonomy): Eukaryota > Metazoa > Chordata > Aves > Nyctibiiformes > Nyctibiidae > Nyctibius > Nyctibius grandis. The sequence continues at coordinate 87,329,140 of NC_090659.1, read as the reverse complement.
ATTTAGCACGTATTCTATGCCTGATCTGGAGATGAGACAGCTGAATTAAGTGCTTGATTTTTGGCTTGTATGCTGAGTCTAGTAGAAGAGGCATGCTTTGCAATGTTGATTTATGGGATATGAAAGTTCCTTTGCATGGAACAGGTTTGGTATATCGGTTTAAAAAATAACATACTGTAGAGGTTTGGTTAAGTGAGAAGGGGCACGATCTTGTGCCACTGAGCAGTCTGAGCAACCCAGGCTTTGAGCTACGCAAGAGTTAAGTCCAGAGCTCTGAGTATGTAAATCCATAGACCAATCACAAGTGCAATCGGGACGAGTGATTAGCATGTACTCAGGTTACCGCCTATATATTCGCAGCGTGCTTTGTTAATAAACGAGAAGCTTCCATACTCACATTGAGATTGTGTCGTTTACTCCGGACCCCGTCACCCAGCACCTGCGAGCACGCCGCCCCCCGTTTTTTCCCCTTACTTCAACTGGTAGCAGAGGATGGTTCCCTTCGGCGTGCTCTCTCCTAGACTGCGGTAAGCAGCGGAAAGGAGGTGTTGGGAAAAAGACGGCTGGGAGAGGTGCTGTTCAGGTTCAAAAAAGGGCAGAGCAGACACTGGAAGAGTTGGCTACTCAGGTCCCAGAGTTCAGGTGCTGTTCGGGTCCAATAAAGGACAGAGCAGACACTGGTTGGTGCTGTTCGGGTCAAATAAGACAGAGCAGACACTGGAAAAAGGGCAGCCATGGAGACAGAGGCTGCAGCCGCGTTACTCGCAGGTATCCTCTCTAAGAGAGGGAGCGAAACAGCAGAGAAACAGCTAATTAAGCTGATAAAGTTGGGCCAGCACTGGGGACATTTTAAAGACAGCGCTTGTATTTTCCGTGGAGGAATGGAGAGAAGTGGGAGACTTTATGTGGGAAAAGACTGTTGAGAGGGACCCCGAGGAAAACGAAATTAAGGAGGTGCGTGGACTCTGGCAAAACGTGATAGAGACTTTAAAAACTATGAGGACAGAAAGAGAGGTCGCCCGCTCGGCTGTTGAGATGTGTCTGGCGCCACCGGAGCCCACCCCCCCCACTAAAAACGAAAAAACTCAGGTTCTGGCTCGTTTCTTCGGGTTACTGGCAGTTAAGGGCATGTCAGCGACGATAAAACCATCCGTAGCTGAAGTCCGTACAGTGGTAGAAGTGGCGGACTCCTGGGGGCTATGGCGCAGTAAGAATTTAGAGGAGGAGGTTGCGAACAAAGAAACACGTGGCGCTCCTAGGACCGCATGGCAAAGGGAGCGGAAACAGGAGGGGGAGGGGTGGTCAGCTCCTCCAGACCCTGCGCGGCTTGCCGGCGGAGGGGAGGGGGGGGGGCTCATCCCCTCCGCGCCGCCGGACTACCAGCCCCTTCCGCCCTCGCCCTGTCAATCAAGATCGACGTCATCTAGCCCACCTGACCAGGGGAACCCGGAAACGGATGCCACGAGCCTTTTACAGCAGGTTTTGCGGGAATTACAGGATTTAAAGGTACAGCGACCCGAATTAAGAGCATCCACTCCTGGATTACAAAACAGAGACAACTCCAGAGATGCTCTGCTTCCACCTGCACCTAGGGCACCGAGGTGGAGTGGGGTGATTTGTGGTGCCATATTAGAAGGACACTGGAGTGCTGCTGCGGATCTAGGAGGAGTAGGAGCTTTTCCAGTGCTACAACAGAATGGAGTAGCTACTTGGGAACCACATGATTGGAAAATTCTCCAACAAGCAAAAGCTGCAGTTACCCAGTATGGAGTAAAATCAGATGCTACGAGCAATATAGTCTCCTGGATTTTTTCTGCTGATCTTTTGTGCCCGCATGACTCCCGGAATTTAATGAAACTGTTGCTGACACCTACTCAGTTCCTTTTGTGGGGTTCAGAATGGGCACAACGAGCAGCCAATGAAGCTGCGCGGAGAATGAACGATCCAAATGATCCTTTACATGGAGTTACTATGGACATTCTCACAGGACAAGGAGCTTATTCTACGGTGCAAGCACAGTTACAGTTACCAGCATTAGTACTACAAAAATCTGCACAGCTTGCATTTGAAGCATTCCAAGCCTTGCCTGGCTCCGCGATCCCGTCATTCAGATCGGTGGTTCAAGGAGCCACGGAGAAATATGAGAACTTTATTAATAGACTATGGGAAGCCATAATGAATCATCCTGATCTTGATGATGATAACAGGCAGCAGATGTTAAAGATCCTGGCTTTTGATAACGCGAACAAACAAACTAAACAGTTGCTTGCTAGCTTACCTAAAGGTGCAGGGGTGGAGGAAATGGTGAAACGAGTCGAACGTGCTGATGTGCAAAAAGCTAACAATACCGTTGCTGCTGCCATACAAAGTGCCGTTAAGGAGGTGGTTCAACCTTTGGCAGCCCTGGTACAACAAAGAGGGACACGACGACCAACATGAGCGGGACAATCCTTTCAAGGAAATTGCTATCGATGTGGAGAGAACGGACATGTCAGAAAAGATTGCTGAGCTGCTCTCTGGTGTGATACCTGCCAGAGGAATAATCATACAACTAAGGCGTGTCAGGGAAACTTCCAAAGGAGCGCGGAGAGGGGCCGCATGAGGAGACAAGTCAACCCATCATACGAACCAAAGGCTTTTTACAACAGCACCAACCAGCAACCCGAGGAAGCCTGGGGTTCGACGTGGAAATTACAGTAGATGTCACCTTACGGAGTCAAGAAGTACAGAAGGTCCCTACTAATGTACAGGGTCCGCTAAGCGGGGATTTCGATCCCATGGGAGGACTTTTGTTAGGACGATCTTCTGCTGGTATAAAAGGACTTATAATACTTCCAGGAATCATAGATGCAGACTATACCGGGATCGTATATATTATGATGTATACACTTAATCCACCTATGTTTGTACCAAAAGGTAGTCGAGTTGGACAAATAATCCCCCTTTCTGCCTATCAACAAGGTGCTAATACGACTACCTACCGTGGAGATCGTGGATTTGGCTCCACAGGACCAGGTATGTTTTACCACGAGAATGGACAACAGACCAAATATGGCAATCACGATGTCTCAGAACAACACTCGTATAAAGGTACAGGCCTTGCTGGATACAGGTGCCGACGTCACCATTGTCAGTCGACGTGTCTGGCCAAGGAATTGGACACTAGAAACACATGATTCACATATTGCTGGCATTGGCGGGAATTCTATGACAGCTGTTAGTCATCACCCTGTGACCTTACACTTTCCAGAGGGACAGCGTGTAACTTTGAAAGTTTATGTCTTGTCCTTGCCTGGGGTTTTCGAAGCACTCATAGGGCGAGATGTTTTAAGTCAGATTGGTGCGGTTCTTACAACCACCCATTTTTGATAATGGCCGCTGGAGAGCGGTCGCCCAATCCACCCTTGACGTGGTTATCAGATGAGCCTGTGTAGGTTGACCAGTGGCCTATGACTGAAGAGCGACTGCAAATTACTAAGGGACTGGTAGAGGAACAGTTAAAAGCAGGACATATCAAACCCTCATTTAGTCCTTGGAATACACCCATTTTTGTCATCCCTAAGAAAAGTGGAAAGTGGAGATTATTACATGATTTATGGAAAATTAATGAGCAAATGCAAGCAATGGGAGCATTGCAACCAGGTATTCCGTCACCTAACATGTTACCAGCAGGATGGCATATATTGATTGTAGACTTGAAGGACTGTTTTTTCACCATATCTTTACATCCTCAGGACACCATGAGGTTTGCCTTTTCTATTCCTGTTATCAACAAAGCGGAACCAGCTCAGAGGTATGAATGGGTAGTTCTACCGCAGGGCATGAAAAATTCACCTACGTTATGTCAGCTTTATGTGGCATGGGCACTGAAACCATTGCACCAGCTATGGCCACAGACTATCATCTATCATTATATGGACAATATTTTGTTATGCCAGGCCGATCCTTTTTCAGAAGAAAGTCTCCACAAACTAACAACAACGTTGGCGGAGAAAGGTCTCGTGATTGCACCAGAAAAGATTCAACGAACTGATCCCTGGAAATACTTAGGATGGACAATTTCGGATGCTCAAATCCGACCTCAAAAGGTGGAGCTACATACAGATTTGAAGAACCTGAAGGATGTACAAATGCTTCTCGGAGATATTCAGTGGGTCTGTAACTGTGTCGGTATCTCGAATACCGAGATCGCCCCCCTCACCGAACTGCTGCGACGATCACACCCTGCTGACACCATACAACTGTCTGAGACTCAACAAAGCGCGTTGCGGTCAATCATCACCAAATTACAATCTGTTTGGTCATCGCGACGCATTCGTGAACTACCTGTGTCTCTGCTTGTAATTAACAGTGAAAATATGGTTTGTGGTGTCATTTGTCAGTGGCAAAACAAAAAGGGGGAACTCCCCCAGGGCTACAACCAATGCCACTACAAATGCCACGATAAAGATGAAGCTTTTTGGGTGTTGGAACGGGTATTCCTTAGTGTACAACCGAAGACAAGCATACAGACTAGACCAGAAGCCATAGGGGAGCTAGTGAGAAAGGGTAGATCTAGGTTTATAGAATTAACGGGACTGGATACAGCGGATATTAGTATTCCTGTTAATGCTGTAGACCTAGAATGGTGGTTCTGTAATTCTCGACCCATTCAGGAGGCGTTTTTGGGGTACGAAGGAAGAGTCCATTCACAGCAACCGAAAGGCAAATTATGGCAGATATTACAGAAAAATCAATGGATAGAAAAATCTAAAGTACAGAAAACACCAATAGTGGAAGGGTTAACAGTCTATACAGATGCGGGAAAGAAACAGCACAAAGCGGTGTGTGTGTGGCAGGAAAAAGGGGATTGGGTACACCACATGCTGTATGGTCAGACCGATGATACCTTACAGACTCTGGAACTATCTGCCGTAGGCTGGGCCTTGACAAATTGGCTGGATGGGGCTATAAATATAGTCACAGATTCTATGTACGTAGCAGGTGTCATCCCACGCTTGGAGGAGGCATTGCTCCTAAACACACAAAATCCCCGCCTTGGGCAGTTATTCTTGCAATTACGGTCTATTATGCGACAACGCAGTGCGCCTTGTTGCATAATACATGTGCGGAGTCATCAATGGGATCTTGGATTGGGGAAGGGCAATCAGGTGGCAGACTCTCTGGTTAGTCCTCCTTGCCATATTCCTCCTTTAGACAAATTTCAACAAGCCAGTCAAAGCCATGAGCATTTTCATCAAAATGCAAAAGGAATACAGAGACAATTTGGAATAACAGAAAATGAGGCAAAATCTATTGTTCAAGCATGTCCGAGGTGTGGGGCTCAGGGACGAGGCATTGGTATTGGTGTAAACCCGAAGGGTTTGGCAGCACTTGAGCTATGGCAGATGGATGTAACACATATTCCAGAGTTTGGGAGACAAAAATATGTACATGTCACAGTAGATACTTTCTCGAAGTTAATCTGGGCATCTGCAATGTCCGGAGAAAAGGCGCAACAGGTTTGTAAACATTTGTTGGCGTGTTTTGCCGTTATGGGGGTGCCAGAACAGATCAAAACAGATAATGGGCCAGCATACACCAGCCAAAAGTTTCGTGTATTTTTAACACGCTGGGGAGTGAAACATGTTACTGGTATACCACACTCCCCGACAGGTCAGGGGATCATCGAACGTACCCATAGAACCTTAAAGGAATATTTGAGGAGACAGAAGGAGGTAGATACTGATCCAACATCACGGTTGCATAAAGTGTTGTTTACTTTGAATTTTTTGTGTTTGACAGGGGACCGAGAAGAACCACCGGTTGTAGTACATCACCAGCAGTTGAAATTTAATAATAACACCATTATACCTCAGTTACAGGTGATTTATCAGGAACCTGCTACAGGGGAGTGGAAAGGACCGGTGCCAGTGATCCTTAGTGGCCGGGGATATATGTGCGTGGCCACCGACCAGGGACCACTTTGGGTGCAGAGCCGATCAGTAAAACCACACCTCCCCGAGAAATCGGATGGGTGATGGAACTGGTAAAAATGGTTCTTACGGGAGTTTTTGTGATTGCAGTTATCTTGTTAATGTTACCATGTTTATTTTCTTGTTTGCAAAAAGCGTTAATGAAACTTGTGAATCAGGCCTGGCTTGCTCACAAACAAGAAGGGGGAATTGTAGAGGTTTGGTTAAGTAAGTGAGAAGGGGCACGATCTTGTGCCACTGAGCAGTCTGAGCAACCCAGGCTTTGAGCTACGCAAGAGTTAAGTCCAGAGCTCTGAGTATGTAAATCCATAGACCAATCACAAGTGCAATCGGGACGAGTGATTAGCATGTACTCAGGTTACCGCCTATATATTCGCGGCGTGCTTTGTTAATGAACGAGAAGCTTCCATACTCACATTGAGATTGTGTCGTTTACTCCGGACCCCGTCACCCAGCACCTGCGAGCACGCCGCCCCCCCTTTTTTCCCCTTACTTCAACATACATGCACTCTTTTTTTTGTCGTTATTTCTCAAGACTATGTTTGAACCAATGAGCTAGTTTTCAAAAGTCAGTATTCTCAAGATCTGTCAAACAATCACTAGCAATCAGGCGGTCTACTTCTTTTATTAAAATCAATAGCAACATTCTCAACCTGGGCAGGAATGTGATTGCACTAGGCGCATGCATACTGTCAAATTGGTTTGCTTCTTCTTTTACTTCAGGAACATAGCTCTGCCAATAATCTGCACAGTGCGCATGTTAACTCATTTATGAATTCCAAGTAGCGAACTGAGTAATAGCAATCTGGGTATGGAAGAAAGAGTAGTTTGTCACAGGCTTTGCATTGTACAAAGAGCATTGATATGAGCCAGTGCCCAAACTTGTCCTAGTAACTGGGGTTCAGTCTGTGCCATCAATAACAAGGTCAGTATAGATGGACTTCAGGCAGTTAAAAATTCAGTCAATAAGGAATGTATTAACTGTATTTAGGGAATATAGCTGTAATTAGATCTATGGTGAAACACAGTGTGAGACAAAGCAATCATATCAATTTAATTTATAAAAATAAAAAAAGGTCATGAACTTCATGTATTTTAAGGTCAGAAGTCACTGTCTGATGTCCTGGTTAATATAGGTCATACGACTTTCATGAATTAATTAGCATTGACTTCTATAGGACCAAGACCTTTATTGTTTGGCTTTTCCCTGTTACAGGTAACTACTGAAATCACCGGATCAGAAAGAAATTGAATATATTTTTCAGTTCATTCACTTTGAACTTTTCAATGTTATTTGCAGTCCACTGCATCAATGTCATATGCTGCTATAAAGGGAACTCATGTGCCCTTTCTCATCTAGGCTTTCCAAGAGCATAATTCCTATTAGCTCCAGGTAACTATGTAACTATGTGAAAATAAAAATGTTAGCAAGCTGATATTTCCACAGACAAAAGGAGGGAGAGGAAAAGGAATGAGATAGAAGGGGAACATCATGAACATGATTGCTCTTGTTTCTGGATCAGTTTGCAGACTAACGGGCTAAATAGGTGACAAAGAAAACACTCTCATCTCTTTTAAAAGGTCACTACAATGAATATCTCATGATTTCTTTTTAAAAATTATTCTTCCTTCACATTTTAAAGGAAACTAAAGTATTCAGTACCCAAAAGTGAGAAGAATCTTGTATCCAGAAGTAGTCAAAAGTGGATACTTATGTAGCGGTACATGAATATGGAGATTATGTGGGAGTTTTTCTTCACAGGTATATTCCTTTTGCCTCCACAGATTTGCAAGTATAGGGAAATCTGTACTTGGTCAAGTTACCTTTGCATTTACTAACTACTATTGGATTTATATTTCTTCTATGATTTTTAAAAATTGTTTTGTGAATAAATGTAAAGTTTGGAATCCACAACAACCTGTGGCAACTAATTCCACATATTAATTACATAGTGTGTAAAAGCATTCCTCCATTATTTGTTTTGGCTCATCTACTTGATCATTAAACTTGATGGCCTAGCTTATTTGGTCATTTCTTATACTGAAGCCTTTTCTTTTTTTACTTGATCTGGCTGGGATAGAGTTAATTTTCTTCATAGCAGCCTGTATGGTGCTGTGTTTTGGATTTGTGATCAAAACAGCATTGATAACACACCAACACTTTCGTTATTGATGAGCAGTGCTTACGCAGAGTCAAGGCCTTTCTGTTTCTCAAGCTGCCTTGCCAGTGAGTAGGCTGGGAGTGGGAAAGAAGTTGGGAGGGGGCACAGCCATGACAGCTGACCCCAACTGACCAAAGGGATATTCCAGGCCATGTGATGTCATACTCAGCAATAAATCTTGGGGAAAGAAGGAGTAAAGGAGGACGTTCATGGTTACAGTGTCTTCTCAAGCAACCATTAAGTGTGCAGAACTTTGGCTTTCCTGGAGATGGCTGAACACCTGCCTGAGTGTGGATAAATTCCTTATTTTACTTTGCTTGTGTGTGCAGCTTTGCTTCACCTATTAAACTGTCTTTATCTTCACCCATGAGTTTTCAGCTTTTGCTCTTCTGATTTTCTCCCTCATCCCACTGAATGGTGGTGAGCGAGTGACTGGGTGGGTGCTTAGCTCCTGGCTGGGGCAATCCACTACACTTATCTTTGATGAAGTTTACCATCTTTCTTCACGAATGTTCTAGGGCTACAATATTCCTTTTTGAGATGTGAGAGCTAGAACTGCACATGGTTTGCAAGATGCAGATGTACCACAAAATTGGATAATGGAATAATTTTGTCCTCAGTTGTATTATCTATTTCTTTCTTAATAATTTCTAACATTTTGCTTTCCTGTCTGACAGCTAATAATTTTATTAGATTATCCATTACAGCTCAAAGATACTTTTTTTTTTTTCTCAGTCGTAATTAACTAGTTCAGAAATCATCACTCTACATGCAATTTAGGATTGTTTTTCCCTCATGGGCATAATTTTGCATTTTTCAAGGCAGAATTTCATCTACTATTTACAGTATCCTTTGAAACTCACTGTAAACTGGACCACATAGTAACTATATGGTACTCTTGAGAAATACTATTCCATACCAACCAAGGTGATAAACACTACAGAGAAAAAGTGCTCCAGGAGATTGAACTAGTTTTTCCAGAAAGCTATGACAAGGATAATTTTGTGCATAATTATTCTCAGGCAAAACCTTATATAAGTCACAGTAATTTGTACTGACAAAAGAAGGTGATATTCCACTTTGTGACTTCAAAACATGTGACCATTTACTCAAGTTATTCAAAAAGAAGCTCTGTATTAGCCAATCCTTTCTACTTTAATCATCTAAAAATGAGTGGACAGCCCTATGACATTAATGAGCAGTGTAACATGTCTTTGGCTTGAGAGTTATGGTCACTTTGAGCTATACTTTTCTGACACTAATGCCTGAGTTCAAAGACATAACTAAACACAGATTAGAATGGAAATATACAAGGGATCATAAGTTGGATCACTTGCTTATGTAAAATAGAAAGGAGCTGAATTTCTCCTTGAAAACATTGGGAAATTCATTATTAACTTAGTGTATTAGACTTAAGAAATATGCTGCTACTAATGCATGTGAATATATTTATGTAAAAATATTTCAAATTTAAATTGAAATATATTTAAAAGGAAGTTCTCTCAACCATTTGTGATTGCTTTGCTGTTCTTGAAAAAGCAGTTATTTATTCTTTTTTCTAGAATGGAGTAATAATCATGTCACAGTTAAAGACTGGATCAATCAAGAACAAAACTCAAACCTCTAACTCAGTAAATATGATGGTATTTGCTAAGAAGAGCACACATCTGTAAGACAGTGACCTAGGAGTCTTTCAGATCTAATTTCTTGCTTTTGTTAAGAAAAGCAAAAGGTCAAGAAAAGACCATTGGAAGAGGAGAAAATATGGATGTAATAAGTCTTTATTTGAGATCCTAGAGTAACATACTAAGGGTAGTTCTTTTTCACTCTCATCTTCACATGCACTGTTTCAGGTCCCAGAAGTCTTGCCGTTCTGTTAAGCAGCATGCAACTCAATGGCTGAAGAGGAGGCACAAGATCTGGGTAAAAATAACACTTATTCACAGATCTTCACATTCTATTCCCAAACATACATCCCTAGCCCACAATTTTTTTTTCCCACCTCTCACAATGCATTAAGTCTTTTAAAACAGTATGTCGGACATGCCTCAGCCTGTGACATAACTAAATAAATGAAAGACATAAAAGACACAGACATATCGAGGACATAAGGTGCACAGCAAAGTAGAATTTGATCACGTGTACTGTGAATCCATTTTGTTGCACCTTTCAAGTAAAAAGCATTAAATGTTCATTTAGTGGTGCCATGACTGTCCACCATACATGATGAATCATGGCAGTTTTTCTGTCATGCTTCCTCCATTTTTGCTTCCTTACAAAAACTCTGGCTGCAACCCAGACACTGCTAAATAAGCCTGTTCCTTCCTGCAGTACTCAGCATAAGCTGCATGGCAAAGATGGAGAAGAAAAAGTAACAGGCATGCTGCACAGGCTGGCAATACTCTGCTGGTGGCAGCCTGTTGGGATAATTTTCAACTTGTTGCCAGAATTGCCTCCAGGCTTCACTATGATCCACATTTGGGGTTTGGCCCAGGAACAGAGTCAGGATGCTGTGAAGTTTATCTTTGATGCCTATTACCAACTGTGCCCACTGCAAGGCAGGCGCAGCAGAAAGTAGGGTCCAACAGCTTTCCCGCTTCTAGGCAGGTACTTGATCAGCTTTCCAAATGCTATCTTTCTGGTCTTTTCCTGATGAAACTGTGCCTGACTGACACCTGCATTTCACTCTGCACTGTAGCTTTCAGGGAGACTTTTTTTCTCTGTGATTGTCTAAAATAAAGTAGTTGTGGGACTCGGAAGCATTGTTGCTTTATGTTTGCACATTTTTTTTTTTTTTCCTCAGGACTAGCACATGCAGTTATACGAGGCTCAGAGCTGACAACAGACGAGGTGACACTTTGGAGTAAGCTTCTGTAAGGCTCCTCAGCAACTCCAGGGTGCTGAATTTCCTGCATAGGATTTGTTGACTGGGAGTTTGCTGTACTTTCTTTCTAGCTTTTCTCTCATCTGGGAGAGTATTGCCCTTCCCTAGTTAGATTTATGTTGCAATACTTTAAAATGAAGGGTTTTAGCTTCAAAGTACTTGGTTGCTGAACTAAAGGACTGTAGTTGAAAGCTCAAGGGCACAAAGCATATCCAGCCATGTCTTATTCGACATTTCACAGTACTGCTCTGCTTGGCCTATGCTTACGCACTGGTAGGGAAATAAAGGCTTGATCCCATTTTACCTCCTAGGTTAAATCCTCAGAGAGCTGCAGATATTAGCTAATTTCCACTATGAATCAGACAATAATGTTACAATTAATTATTTTGTGGGTTTTAAAAAAGAAGACACAGGAGCTTTATGTGACCTTCCTCTCAAAGCTTCATTGCTTCTCAGAGAACAGAGGAAATGTTTACAACATGGCTCTGCCATTTCATATTTGTAATTGACAGACTTCAGTTACAAGTAGCGAGATTTGAGCTAAGTATCCTAAACTTTCTCACAGTTAATGTAAAGTAATAAGTACTTCCAGGGCACAACTCATCTCATCCTAAAGTAGCTGTCTAAAACAGATCAAGGGAATGGTTGTGTAAGACTACTAAGGGAGTCTAGGGTGAATAGCTCATCTGTTGGTATCTAAATAGCATAAATTTAAAATTAAGTGAGGTGAATCCTACTCTAATCTGTTGCTTAAATGTAGATTGACTTCCATACTATAGCATTTTTATGTAGGAGAGAGCCAACAAATTTGAGCTTGAAGAAATTTTTGTTTGAAGAAATTTGCTAGAGAAGACAAAAGGTGGGGCTCAGTGCCAGGTTCAGACTCCTGACTAAAAGGTCTCTGCAGTGCAGATATCTATATGTGAGCTATGCATATAAAATCCCATATTTTCACTGTCCATAATGGAAGCCTAGACACCATAGAAATAGATGCATGGTATGCACATACATTTAGATGTCTCAACATGAAAATGGACTCTATCTCAATATGGTTAGAGCAAAATTTTTGTGGTGGTTTCATTGCGTATAGTGATCTAATCCCAGTAGGTGGGTGAATGACTGCACCTTTACATTTTTGCCCACACTCAGGCTTGGAACTGAGGATGTAGACGTGTATGTTTTTCTGGTTTGGGGTTGGTAAATAATGACTCACTTGTGCTGGACAGTAAGGTGTTTGGAGGATTATTATAATCAATTTAGCATTTGAATGCTGGAGAGGTGTAAGGGCTATAAAATATTTTTGCACCTTTTTGTAACACACATATCACTCTAGGAAATATTTTTGTTTGACAAAGGAATTTATATGCTTTTCTGTGAGTCTTATTTGAATCTTCAGCTATGACACTGTCACAATTTAGGCAAAAATACTGTGTGAGCATTAAAAAAGTTGAATAGCGTAGATATAGGCTAGGGATTTTGATGGGCAGAGGGAGAATGGGATTAGTTCCGAGCTGGATACCTTCAAGAGTTTTTACACAGAATCACAGAATCACAGAATGTTAGGGATTGGAAAGGACCTCGAAAGATCATCTAGTCCAATCCCCCTGACGGAGCAGGATAGCCTAGACCATATCACACAGGAACACGTCCAGGCGGGTTTTGAATGTCTCCAGAGAAGGAGACTCCACAACCTCTCTGGGCAGCCTGTTCCAGTGTTCGGTCACCCTCACCGTAAAGAAGTTTTTCCTCATATTTATGTGGAACCTCCTGTGTTCCAGCTTGCACACATTGCCCCTTGTCCTGTCAAGGGATGTCACTGAGAAGAGCCTGGCTCCATCCTCATGACACTTGCCCTTTACATATTTATAAACATTAATGAGGTCACCCCTCAGTCTCCTCTTCTCCAAGCTAAAGAGACCCAGCTCCCTCAGCCTCTCCTCATAAGGGAGATGTTCCACTCCCTTAATCATCTTCGTGGCTCTGCGCTGGACTCTCTCTAGCAGTTCCCTGTCCTTCTTGAACTGAGGGGCCCAGAACTGGACACAATATTCCAGATGCGGCCTCACCAGGGCAGAGTAGAGGGGGAGGAGAACCTCTCTCGACCTGCTAACCACACCCCTTCTAATACACCCCAGGATGCCATTGGCCTTCTTGGCCACAAGGGCACACTGCTGGCTCATGGTCATCCTGTTGTCCACTAGGACCGCCAGGTCCCTTTCCCCTACGCTGGTCTCCAACAGGTCTGTCCCCAACTTGTACTGGTACATGGGCTTGTTCTTGCCCAGATGCAGGACTCTACACTTGCCCTTGTTATATTTCATTAAATTTCTCCTCACCCAACTCTCCAGCCTGTCCAGGTCTCTCTGAATGGCTGCGCAGCCTTCCGTTGTGTCAGCCACTCCTCCCAGTTTTGTGTCATCAGCGAACTTGCTGACAGTGTACTTTATTCCCTCATCCAAGTCATTAATGAATATATTGAATAGAACTGGTCCCAGTACCGACCCTTGAGGGACTCCGCTAGACACAGACCTCCAACTGGACTCTGTCCCATTGACCACCACTCTCTGGCTTCTTTCCTTCAGCCACTTCACAATCCACCTCACTACCCGATCATCCAGACCACACTTCCTCAGTTTAGCTGCGAGGATGCTGTGGGAGACCGTGTCAAACGCTTTACTGAAATCGAGATAGACCACATCCACAGCTTTACCACCATCTATCCACCAGGTTACGTCCTCATAAAAGGCTATCAAGTTGGTTAAGCATGACTTCCCCTTGGTGAAGCCATGTTGACTGCCCCTAATGATCCCCCTATCCTTGATGTGCCTAGAGACAGCACCAAGGACAAGTTGTTCCATCACCTTTCCGGGGATGGAGGTGAGGCTGACCGGTCTATAGTTACCCGGCTCCTCCTTCTTGCCCTTTTTGAAGACTGGAGTGACATTCGCTTTTCTCCAGTCCTCAGGCACCTCTCCCGTTGCCCACGACTTAGCAAAGATGATGGAGAGTGGCCTAGTAATGACTTCCGCCAGCTCCCTCAGCACCCGCGGGTGCATCCCATCAGGGCCCATGGATTTATGGACGTCCAGATTGCTTAATTGATCCCTGACCCAGCCCTCATCTACCAAGACAGATTCCTCCTCTATCCTGACTTCTTCTGGGGCCTCAGGGGTCCGGGGCTCCTCAGGACAGCCTCCAGCAGTATAGACAGAGGCAAAGAAGGCATTCAGTAACTCCGCCTTCTTTTTATCCTCTGTCTCCAGGGCCCCCACCTCATTCATCAGTGGGCCTACATTGCCTCTAGTGTTGGCTTTACCTGCAATGTATTTGAAGAAGCCCTTTCTGTTGTCCTTGACCTCTCTTGCAAGGTTTAATTCCAAGGAGGCCTTAGCTTTCCTAGTTGCCTCCCTACATCCTCTGACATCAGACTTATATTCCTCCCAAGTGGCCAGCCCTTCCTTCCATGATCTGTACGCCCTCTTCTTCCACTTGAGTTTGCCCAGCAGTTCCCTGTTTAACCATGCAGGTCTCCTGGTACCCTTCCTCGACTTCCTACCTGCTGGGATGCTCTGATCTTGAGCTCGGAAGAAGCAGTCCTTGAATGCTAACCAACTATCTTGAGCCCCCTTACCTTCTAGTACCCTATCCCATGGGATTTCCCCTAGCAATTGCTTGAAAAGGCCAAAGCTGGCCCTCCTGAAGTCCAGGGTTGTGATTCTGCTAGCTATTCTGTTGCTGCCACATGAGATCCTGAACTCTACCATCTCATGGTCACTACAACCAAGGCTGCCCTCAACCTTCACCTCTTCAGCCAGACCCTCCTTGTTAGTGAGGATAAGATCCAGCAGCGCTCCTCTCCTAGTTGGCTCATCCACCATTTGCATCAGAAAGTTATCATCAATGCACTGGAGGAACCTCCTGGACTGAGGATGGCTGGCTGAGTAGGCCTCCCAGCAAATATCAGGGTAGTTGAAATCCCCCACAACAACCAGGCCCTGTAATTGCGAGACTGCTCTCAGCTGCCTGTAGAAGGCCTCATCACCCTCCTCATCCTGATCCGGTGGCCTGTAATAGACACCCACAACAGTATCACCCCTGCCAGCCTGCCCCTTAATTCGCACCCACAAACTCTCAACTCGCTCCTGATCCGCCCCTGGACAGAACTCAATACATTCTAGCTGCTCACTCACATAAAGAGCAACTCCACCACCTCTCCTTAGTGGCCTGTCTTTCCTGAAGAGGACATAGCCATCCATGACCACATTCCAGTCATGCGAGGCGTCCCACCAAGTCTCTGTGATTGCCACTAAATCATAGCCCCCCGACTGAACACGGATTTCCAACTCCTCCTGTTTATTCCCCATGCTGCGTGCATTGGTGTACAGGCATTTCAGGGAGCGAGCTGAGCACACCGATTTCACCCCAGGTATCAACAGCAAAGAGGGAACCACTGAGGTTTTATTTTCAAGTGTCTTTTTTGAGGGTTTTTATTTTCAAGTGTCTCAATGGCTTAGTTCTGTAAGACATATTTTAAAAAATTATGTAGTTTTTCTTAAAAAGATCTGGAGCCACAAGAGTCAATGCCCTGGTTATGATCAAAAAGGCGGAAAATGCCTACTTCCATTTTGTAATGTCAGAAATAGTTGGAGCTGAGAAAGCATTAGAAAGAAGTATTACACATTTTTCATGTTGTTACTTTTCCCAGGATATCAGTTTGTGGCTACCACGGAAAGCAGGCTTCTGTGCTAGATGGCCTTTTGATCTACCTAGTGCAGTGATTCACATGAGCCTGGGGAGCATGAGGTCACTTTAGACAGATGTCCTAGAAATCAGCTAACAGCTGTACCTGGGTGGAACATGAGAGGAGTATGGAAAATACCAGAAAAACTCAGAATATCTCATGGGCTTATGTGTTGGGCTTTCCTTCTGGTGGAGTGAAACTATGGATATGAATCTTCTCAAAGAGAAGGGGGTTAAACTTTTACCTCTTTCAACCAGCGTGTGCACTCTTGGCACTATTTTAAAATCAAGTGGTGACCACCATGTCCTTAGCTTGGTGCTAAATGCAAATCTGTGCAGAGGAAAAATGTAGTTTTTGAATCCTCCTAAAGTACAGGCCTGAAATAACTGTTCAGCAGCTCAGCTGTATCTAGACATTTATAAGAAATAGGACTTTGTTCACCTGGGAAGAATTAATATTAACCAGTCAAGATCTTGCCAGGAATAGAACCTTGAATTCTACTTTTGTCTCATGAGTTTCTTTTCGCTGCTAGTCTCAAGAGTTTTGGCTCAACCACTGATGTTATTAATTATAATAAGTTAATCAATTAAATAAAAACAACTTAGATTTATTTTATAATATATTAAACCAAAATTATTTTTAAATCCTACTTTATAAAATATTTGATAATAATTAAAATTTAAAAAATTAAGTCAGTGAAATGTAATATTTTTTTAAATGGTCCTAGTTGCTTAAGTTATTGTTTCATGATGTTTGGTTTGTTATGAAGTCCTAGGTTCTGGAGTTATAATGCTCTGTTTATACTTTATGAAAGTAAATTTGTGGAATTTTTGGTATTCCTTATAGTTGCAGAGAAACACCCAAAATATAGTCACACTGGAATCTTAAGGATAGTTATAAAGAAAACAATTTTTTTTTCCCCTTTTTAAGTCTTGTGTCTTTTTTCCTATGGGACCTGAGGTCTGGGTTTTCCAAGTGGTTATTTTTGAATGATAAAAGTTGATGATGTTACTTCTAAGAGAGATCTGGATTCTGAAAAAGAATTACAGCTTAAAGACTAGAATTTTAAGAAGTAGTAAAATTAAATATTACAGTATAAAATTGTTTTAATTAGAGTTAAGAAGTACCTCATGTTCTACAAATAAAAATAAAAGGCTAAAATTTAGTTTGATATTCTTAGTGAAGGAACAGAATAATCCTATTTGAAAGGACTTAAAAATTTTAAAGCACAGCTCCACTACAAAGACAAAACTGAACACCTAGGAAGTCCCTGAATTGTAGATTAGCAGAACAAAGGTTTTTCTTTTTCTTCCTTTGTTTTCTTTAAAAAAAAAAAGCCTTTTCCAAGGCTTTGGAACTTTTGTGCTTGGGCAAGAAAAAGGGAGGCTTATGCACCTGGAAACTTGGGAACAATCAACAGTAACTGGTAGCCACAATTAAACATTAATTAAATATTCACTCTGCTTTATTTTGAATGTTTGTGCCAAATCAGAAATCTCAATTTGCTATGGTAATTAGGTAGATTTTCAGCATAAATAAGGCTATATTAAGGCAGTTTATGTGGATAATAATTTGTTCATAGACTTGATTTTTCTAGTTGATGATCACTCCCATTTTAATTAATTATTTATTTTTATATGAGTCATAGGAAAGCCATACAACTGCACCCCCACAGCATGTACCTGAGGGGCTTCTGTTGAAGTGTTTTTGAAAACCAGAGGTAAGTTAATGCTAGGCACACTGAATTTACGTACTAAGTGGCATTTTTATGTATGTGTGCAAAAAGAACTCCTTTTTTTATTGTGATATGACTCACAAATGTTCCCAAAGGGAAGAAATCTGTTATTGCCTTGTATCCTCTTTCTTATACATGGTAATCATTGTATGTACAAACATATGCACAAAAAAAAAAAATCCTGTCTCTTGGATTAGAAGCAGTAATTATTTCTGCTTAATATATCTGTCACGGTGTTAATAACCATCTGATAGAGAATGCTTGTGGTTTTTTGCATTCATTTAGGCTTTCAGTAATTTTTTTTGAATACTTAAGAAAATTCAGTAAAGTTCAGCTGTGACTGAAATTTTGGAAGGCACTACAAAATCTGCTTAATTTTATCAGTCAATACTGCATCAGAAATTTGCAATTTGTCCACTGGAAATGGATAGTTCAGGTGTGCTCCCAAACTGAAGCACGCCATGACTTGTACTGTTCTCTACTAAAAATTATTTGGTATTTTCATTTTTGTTTTCAGTCTGTAATAAGTATCATATAATAAGAATTATTACTTTTTATTCTGGGAACACTTGTTATGAACTTGATACTGCCAACCTTAAGAGAGGCACAGGATGGAGCTTCTCTCTGAAGCTGTGGTTTGCCAGGCTGCCTGGGATCAAGTTCTGCTGACATCCAGAGAGTGTTTGCAAAGATGTGTCATGAAACAGGCAGCTGCAGGCATTAAGGTTAAGATCCCCAGAGGAATTTATAATAGCAAAACCTAGCTTTTAGGTACATTACACCCCTGCCTGAGAAGTTCTCAGGAATTAGATGCATAAGTGTGGAGCCTCACTTCACCCAACGAGACACTTCCTAATTAGCCATGGGAAAGCAGAGAGGAAATGCTTGTGGTTGAAATATTGTTCTTCATTTCAAGAAACTAAGCACATTTTCTGAGACTGCCAGAGGGGCCTGTCTCCAACTGGGACTTACCACTTTGAATCCCTTTTAAAGGGAGCCTAGACACTTGAGTATTTTACCAAAGTATGGACATAAATGTCCCTGAGAGGAGTATCTCTCCTTTTTTTCATGAGCTCAGTGATTACAGTTCTCACTTGACATGGGGAAGAGTTTTGTTTAATACCTGTCATGATATAAGTAGTTCTCAGAGTGGTCCAAATGCAGACTTTAGTTGTCGGAAGAAACGCAATGGCAAAAGCCTTCAGCATAGTTTGGTAACTGATTCAGGACCTTGAGGATCTACCAAGTTTTTGAGAATGTCTATACCTCTGGGGTAAGATGAAAAGGGGTTAGTGCTTCACTGCCAGAACATGAAAAGTATCAGGCACATTAGCCATGGAAGGACTTCTATAGGTGTAAAGTGTAGACAGTTCATGGATCTGTGGGGTTTTTTGGTTTGTTTGTTGTTGTTACCTTTTAGTCTGACAATTTTTTGACATGTTGAGCTCAATAAGTCTACAGGAGGGATTATGAAGGTAGGAAAAAGTAATTAATCTCCTAATGGTCTTTCCGTTCAGAAAGCACGTGGGGACCAAACACGCAAGAAGAACTTATAAAAATATTCAGCTCACATTTATTCACCCCACATGTCTGAAAGTGTCTAGTTCACAATGTGCATATCTAGAAGCTGTAGTGTACGTAATTCTACAGTGCAGTCTCAATTACTGAATTTCACTGGCTTTAAACAAATCTGAGATTCTCTAAATTAAGGTGCAAAAGTATGAATCTTTCTTATAATTCATGTTATTTCTTGCACATCTCCTAAAAGGGTCAAAACTGATGGGTTTCTGTGCTATCTATATGAAATAGACAGCTTGGTGCATATGAGTTCATTACTTTTCACCAGTGTGAAAAGTGCAGACTAAAGCTAAGTTCTCCTAGCCTCAGAATTTGTATTCTTTATGGTGTTATGGACTACCATCAATAGAAAGAGAAAAGACTACCTCCTCTGAAATAACAAAAAATATTTAGGCAGTCTAGGACCCAGCTTTCCTGCTCTAAGTCCTGGGCTATTGTGTTATACCCAATCAGCTCAGTTAGGTACCTATCTTCTGAAAATAATTAATAGTTCTTATCATAATTAACTATATCAGTGAAGAAATGCCAGGTAATGTTCCTATACACTTGTATCTCTCCTGCGTATACTGTTAACTGTGCCAGTTTCCAGTGTTCAAAAAGACTAGAGGCCATTTGAAATAGTCTGTTTGCTAAAGTCATCTTATTTTGAAGAGTTTAGACATTTAACAGTATGATGTGTGCTGTTCTGTATTAGTTACTTAGATACCAAAGAACAGCCCCAGACATTTACTTCTGTAGGCAATAGTCTCAGCGGACAAAGTTGCTTAATTCAGGGGCTTAACTCAGAGAAATCTGGGGAAAGAGATACTGCACTGTATCTCTTTCCATTTAGCCAGCTCTAGGGAGACTCCCTATTCAGTATGTGGTCCATCAGTTGTCATGTTCGTTGACTCTTAGTTTCCTAAAGCTTAGTTACTTCTGCTATACTGTATGTAAAACAGTTGAATTAGGGATAATTCCCATGCTGAAGAGCTAAAAGAAGTTGCAGGTTAACAAAAATCTTTTCTTCTTACATTATCCTTTAATCTGTTGTATAAATGTCACAAGCAGGATCCACTTAATTACCAGGAAGACAGGTGATGTGATATACTATTTCTGCAGTTAGCAGCACCACTATCAGATATTGATTAATCAGACCATGACCCTCATCATGGAAAGCCAGCATGATAGTTGTAACAGAAGGACAGGGGAGCAAAGACATTGCAGTCCCTTTGATGTGACAAAAATGCCAACAGTGAAAGAAACTAAAGCTGTTATCTTTATCTATTGCTGCTACTAGCTGTACTCATGTATTATGTCACTAAACGCAAGAATTAATTCTGAGTCTCAATGGGGGTTTTTTGACAGAAGCAATAGCAAGTATTCTGAACATTGCTTAGCTTTATCCAGGGTGAAACTGACTGACAGAGTCAGAAATTGCTTCTGCATCAATGTTGATTTTGTTCTCAGAAGACTGATCAGCAACTCCCACATTG
Organism: Nyctibius grandis; assembly: GCF_013368605.1. NCBI lineage: Eukaryota > Metazoa > Chordata > Aves > Nyctibiiformes > Nyctibiidae > Nyctibius > Nyctibius grandis. The sequence goes on along the minus strand of NC_090659.1, from coordinate 87,308,590 downwards.
TACAACCAGATTAGACTCTTTGTCTCAAATATTCTAGCTGTACTTTCCACTGCAGCAAATTTTATTGTCTTGCTGTATCTAAAATCAGATGGGTCTTGGCCCACTTAACCCCAAGAAAATATTTTGATTCCTCCTTTGTCAGATAGATTTTTGGTATTTGGTTGCTGACTGAAGCACCAGGGTTTAGAATCAGTGCTAAGTTACACAGCACTGTATTTCTTCTACAAGCCTTTATATGTGTTTTGTACATTTCTATCTGTATATAGAGAGAAACATACCCATTTTACTGCTGAATAGAAAATGTGAACTGTAATCTAAAATACATGCGTGAAACATTAAAAAAGAAAAAAGCTCTGAGAACGATAAATAATTTCCTGACTTTTATGTTCCTTGTTTACAGATGTATCTAAATTTGGAATCACCAACACAAGCAAAGGCTGACAAAATGATGACGTTACTCTTTGAATTAAAAATTACCAATTCTGATCAGTTCAGTTGAACTTAGTAGTGGAACAATTCCAAACTGTTTGTTTCCAATATGTATAAGTATTTGCAGGTCTTCTTTCATCCTCATTGACGTTGTCTCTTATTTTTTATGCCAAGGGAGTTATATTAGTCAGTATGGCACAGGAATTATACGTGATGATCACTTTGAGGCTAATGCTAGTTCACAACAAAATACCTGTTGACCAGAACTTGTCATAGAGAGCTTTTCGTATCAAAGATCTGTTATGAGATTTTTATCTGTAATCACAATCTTCTGATATCTGCTGTGCTACAAAATCCATCTGGTTTCTGTGTAAATCTGAAAAAGAAATTGGGTGGACACCTTTGCCTTCTGTTCCATAGGACACAATAGTTTTAATTAAAATTGCCTCTCTTTCTGAGGCTTTGGAAATGTTTGTTTTATTTTTCCTGTTCAGTGAGGTCTCTGTTCTTTGTGTGTCACTAACAAGTTCGCATTTTCTTCTGCATTTACTTGTTCACTGAGGATCGTGTGAGACCTTTCGGTGTCATCCACCCTTCTGGCCAAAGGCAACAATCAGAACAACTCACAGCTGCTTCACAATAATCGACATTTGTGTTTTCCAAACTAGAGGAGTATTACTAGTTTATAGAGTATATAGCTAATAGAGAAAGTCAGCAACAAAACAAAACCTGTAAAATATAATGTGGAAACTGACACATTTCATGTCCAGCAAACAAAACCAAGAAACCCCCTAAACAAACAAAAAAACAACCAAACAAAAAAACGATCCCACAAGAAATCCCAAGTACTCTGAAAGCTGTGGCTGCTGCACATGCAACAGCAACCTTATAAAGTATGCTCCAGTTACTGCTGTAACCTGAGAACCACCATGATTGCTCTTAGTTGCCAATAAGGGTATCAAACTTCCTAAAACCTCTTTGCCAGCTAGTCAAATTGTATTAGAGCTGGAACAGTCTATGTGACTTGGCTGACCTTCAACAAAATAATATGCAACTCTTTTAAAAGAAGATTTAATCACTCTATAGAAGTGAAGCAGTGATATGTACAGTGCCTGACAAAATGAGCTATCTAGGTGAATACACTGCCTGGTCGTTCACTACACTACACATATACTACATGCACACTTTGGTATCTGTTGATAGTACTTTTTGAATTTAGTGTTATGTTCAAAATCTTGTTATGCACAGAAAAGAAACACACCTTATATGTAAACTAAGTTATTGTTAGTGTATTTGAAATCTTAACAGTTTCATCAATGAATTATTATTAGTCCAGATGTAACTCAAAAAAAGCGACAAAAAAAAAGAGCACTATAGGAAGAAAAGAATTAAAATTTTTACACACACTACCTCTTGCCATAGCATCATAGATTCACACAGAATTACAGAATCACGGGGTGGTTGAGGTAGTAAAGCACCCCTGAAGATCACCTAGTGTCGGGTTCCGGATTAAGGTCTGCCTCAAAAGCAAATCTAGAAGTAAAATGCAGACAGCCTACGTAGGCCCGCCTAATTAGTAAAAAAGGAGTAAATCTAGAAATAAAATGTAGACAGCCTACGTGGGCCCTCCTAATTAGTAAAAAAGCAGTAAATCTAGAAATAAAATGCAGACAGCCTACGTGGGCATGCCTAATTAGTAAAAAAGGAGCAAATCTAGAAATACAATGCAGACAGTCCCCGAGAGGGACCTGCCTAATTAGTAACTCCAGTGCAGCCCACGTGTGGCGTGCCTGGTTCAATGCAGACAGCCCCCACGCGGGGCCCGCCAAATTATAAATCACCCGGTATGCTTAACCTGCCTGCAGGTAAAGCACCCCCCAAAATCCTGACCCAAAATAAAATAGATTCGTGATCCTTGAGTTCGGACAAAGCACAACCGAGGCACGGTATCAATAAACTTAACTTTGACTTTATTAAGTCCAACAATGAGGCAACTCAGTGAGCAAGGAAGAGAGGGAGAGAGAGAGAGAGAGAGAGGTAAAAGAAAGAGAGGAAAAGAGAACAGTTGAGAGGGAAAGGATAGTCACCACCCTGAGATCCAGCAGCATCCCGCAGGGTCCTTTGTTCCTTCTCAGAAGATGGCGGTGGGGTCCCGCGTGGTCGGGCGGTCCGGCCTCTTTTATAGAGTTTTACGGCAGAGTCATGTGACTTGGAGCCGCCAGTCAACAGTTCGCACCAATCACAGGTCCGAGGGCGGGACATGTCCGGTTCCTGCGCTGTAGGATTGGCCCATTGTCAGGCTGTCGCCAGAGAGACACATCCGGAGGCGGGTGGAGGGCGGAGACCTCAAGCCGGTGCCTACCTTATTGCGTCATAAAACATCGCCAAGGTCGGGCAGTCCGGGCCTCCACAAGATGGCGTCTGAGCACGTGACATAGTACGGTTTCTGAGACAATGCCGAAAGGAAGAAAAAAAAAGGGGGACATGGAACAGATCCCCACACCTAGTCCAACACCCCTGCTCAAAGCAGAGTGAACTACAGCAGGTTGCTCAGGGCCCTGTCTAGTTCGGTTTTGGATATCTTCAAGGATGGAGACTCCACAACCTGTCTGAGCAACCTGTGCCAGTGTTTCACCTCCCTCATTGTGAAGAAGTTTTTTCTTTTAAGTCTTAAGGAGAGACTTTCTTTTGTTTTGTCTTAAGGAGAGCCTCCACCACTTACTGAATGAGGAGGGCAGTGTAGTGTCAGGGGATGAAGAAAAGGCAGAGCTGCTCAATGCCTTCTTTGCCTCGGTCTTTAATGCCAGAACCGGTTGGCCTAAGGAGACTCGGCCCCCAGAGCCTGAAGGTAGGGACAGGGGGCTGTGTGAAGCCCCCGTAATCCAGGAGGAGACGGTTAGTGACCTGCTGTGCCAGTTGGACACCCACAAGGCTATGGGCCCGGGTGGGATTCACCCCAGAGTAATGAAGGAACTGGCAAATTAACTTGCCAAACCACTCCCGATTATCTACTGTCAGTCCTGGTTAACTGGAGAAGTTCCAGCTAACTGGAAATTAGCAAATGTAATGCCCATCTACAAGAAGGATCGGAAGGATGATCCAGGGAACTATAGGCCTGTCAACCTGACCTCGGTGCCAGGCAAGGTGATGGAACAGGTCATCCTGAGTGCCATTACATGGCACATGCAGGACAATCGGGGCATCGGGCCCAGCCAGTATGGATTCATGAAAGGCAGGTCCTGCTTGACCAACCTGATCTTCTATGACAAAGTGACCCGCTTAGTAGACGAGGGCAGGGCTGTGGATGTAGTCTATCTAGACTTCAGTAGGGCATTTGACACTGTCTCCCACAGCATCCTCCTAGAGAAACTGGCTGCCCGGGGCTTAGATGGGTGGACTCTTCAATAGGTTAAAAACTGGCCGGATGGCCGAGCCCAGAGAGTGGTGGTGAATGGGGCAAAGTCCAACTGGCAGCCAGTTGCTGGAGGTGTTCTCCAGGGCTCAGTTCTGGGGCCGGTGCTGTTCAATATCTTTACAGATGATCTAGACGTAGGGATTGAGTGCACCCTCAGTAAATTTGCAGATGACACCAAGCTGGGTGGGAGTGTTGATCTGCTGGAGGGTAGGAAGGCCCTATAGAGGGATCTGGACAGATTAGATGGATGGGCCAAGACAAACGGCATGAGGTTCAACAAGAACAAGTGCCGGGTCTTACACCTCGGCCACAACAACCCCATGCAGCGCTACAGGCTAGGGGGAGAGTGGTTAGAAAGCAGCCCGGCGGAAAGAGACCTGGGGGTCCTGATCAATAGCTGTCTGAACGTAAGCCAGCAGTGTGCCCAGGTGGCCAAGAAGGCCAATGGCATCCTGGCCTCTATTAGGAATAGTGTAGCCAGCCAGTCTAGGGAAGTGATCGTCCCTCTGTACTTGGCACTGGTGAGGCCGCACCTTGGATACTGTGTCTAGTTCTGGGCCCCGCACTTCAAGAAAAATGTTGAGGTGTTGGAGTGAGTCCAGAGGAGGGTGACTAAGCTGGTGAAGGGTCTGGATGGTATGACCTATGAGGAACGGCTGAGGGAGCTGGGGTTGTTTAGCCTGGAGAAGAGGAGGCTCCGAGGTGACCTTATTGCAGTCTACACCTACCTGAAGGGAGGTTGTAGTGGAGTGGGAGTCAGCCTCTTCTCCCAGGCAACTAGCGATAGGACAAGAGAACATAGCCTCAAGCTTTGCCAGGGGAGGTTCAGGTTAGACATTAGGCAGAATTTCTTTACAGAAAGGGTTGTTAGACATTGGAATGGGCTGCCCAGGGAGGTGGTGGAGTCACCATCTCTGGATGTGTTTAAGAAAAGACTGGACATGGCACTTAGTGCCATGGTCTAGTTGGCATGGTGGTGTCAGGGCAATGGTTGGACTCGATGATCCCTGAGGTCTCTTCCAACCTGATTGATTGATTGGTTGACTGATTCTATTAAGTGCAATTTTCTGTATTTCAATTTGTACCTATTTTCTCTTGTCCTGTAAATGGGCAACACTGAGAAGGTTCTGGCTCTGTCTTCTTTACTGCCCTTCTGAAGTATTTGTACACACTGATAAGATCCTCCTGAGCCTTCTCCAGGGTGAACAGTCCCAGCTGTGTCAGCCTTTCCTGACAGGAAGCCCCACCACCATCTTCAGGCTGCTTTGCTGGACTCTATACTGTCTCTTGGTCTATGTGCCTCTTGTACTGAGGAGCCCAGAACTGGACCCAGCATTTCAGATATGGTGTCACTAGTTTGGTTTGTTTGTTTGTTTTTATACTGGTGGTGTGGTCATCCTTCCAATGCTCTTCTGGATCCTAAGATGAATGATTTAATTCTGGTATGTGTGGGGGGATGTACAGCAGTTGTCAGCATCCTGAACCCTTTGTCGGGAAAAGTATGATTATAATGATAGCTTCTTCTTCCTTACTCTAGGATCCATTTGGGATCTTGTTCTTTTACTTGTTAACAAGCACTATACACTGCTCTTTTGCCTCTGGTCTGCAACTTCACATTATATCTGAATTTTCTCTATACGGTGTTTTTTAGGTAGCTGTTTTTTCTTCTGTTTTTTACCCCTAAACCTGTTTTTGTCCAGCTTCATGTCTGCATTTCTTTAATTACCCATTGCCAAGTTGTTTTTAGCCTTCTAGTTTCTAGATTTCTGGTGCCAGCCTATGCCCATTTTCATGACACCCTGTGCCCATAACCCCTTTACAATGCATCTTGTGTCCTCAATTCAAGCGCCCTGCTGCCATACCAGGCCTATATTCTGCTACACTCCATCATTATCTCAGTGTCATAAATATTTCACTCTGCACAGAATAAGTACTTGTTGTTACTATCTTTATAAAATGGTTATACTATACAGAGATTAAGAAAAGTAAAATAAATTGGGGTTAGCCATCTGTTCATTAGACAAAGAATCTGTTATATCTAAACAAACTAGAACAAAGTGGCAGACAGGTTAAAACAATTTCAAACAGAGCAAGCCTGACAAACCTCAGTCCTAAGGAGCAGCAAACAGTATAAAGCCTGTGGCCTGTTGTTAGCAGCAGCAATACTATAGAAACTCCACTTCAGAGGATCCAGAAGGAATTTCTGGATCACAGTAGAAAGTTCTCAATGGTGAAAAAGATCTGGAAGTGGAGAAAAAATATAACATATATAAAGTTCATGATTTTTCTCTGGTTTCAAGTCAAATTTTTCAGTGTTTTCTAAAGTGCTGGCTTGCTGAGAGTGTGAAGAAGTTATTGCTGTGACATTTAGAGAGCAAGCATCCATAATTGAAAGATTAAACTTGATTTTTTTCAAGGCAGAACTTGAAGGACTGAAAAATCAACAATACTTGATTGATTAATCAAGTTGTTAATGTTAACAGAACAGCCTTTTAGGCATCACGAGCACCAAAAGATACATACAGTTGCAGAAAATGTACAAAAGCCATTGTTTTGAAAGTAATACAGCCTGAAGCAGTTATCCCAATAGGGCCTTTGTCAAATAACAGTGTTCTGCAGTGAATTAATTACACTTAATGCCGTCAATGTGTGCTTGCAGCCCAGAAGGCCAGCCATATCCTGGGCTGCCTGAAAAGCAGCGTGGCCAGCAGGTTGAGGGAGGTGATTCTGCCCCTCTACTCCGCTCTCATGAGACCCCACCTAGAGTGCTATGTCCAGCTCTGGGGATCCCAACAGAAGAAGGATATGGAGCTGTTGGAGCAAATCCAGAGGAGGGCCACAAAGATGATCAGAGGGCTGGAGCACCTCTTCTATGAAGACAGGCTGAGAGAGTTGGGGCTGTTCAGCCTGGAGAAGAGGAGGCTCCAGGGATACCTTTATAGCAGCCTTCCAGTACCTGAAGAGGGCCTACAAGGAAGCTGGAGAGGGACTTTTTAAAAGGGCGTGTAGTGATAGGATGAGGGGGAATGGTTTTAAACTGGAAGAGGGCAGATTTAGATGAGCTATTAGGAAGAAATTCTTGACTGTGAAGGTAGTGAGACACTGGAACAGGTTGTCCAGAGAAGTTGTGGCTGCCCTCTCCCTGGAAGTGTTTAAGGCCAGATTGGATGAGGCTTTGAGCAACCTGGTCTAGTGGAAAGGTGTCCCTGCCTGTGGCAGGGGGGTTGGAACTAGATGATCTTTAAGGTCCCTTCCAACCCAAACCATTCTATGATTCTATGATTCTGCATGGCTAAGTATGTCAACATATTTATAGGGGTGGTCCTGGGTGCATCTGTTCTAGCACACTGAGTGGAACACTTCCTAGAAACATCTCCAGAAGGAACCGAATATTTATGTGCCTAGGGGGACTGATCTCTAGTAACTTGCTGCAACAGTGCTAAGGCAAGATAAGAGCACCTTGGCCACACAAGTAAAGAAAATTAAACCTAACAGCTCTTGGGTGCACTCTCTTGCAGTCCACAAAATTCTTGGCACTAAGATCATACTTGGAAACTTGTATTAAGGATGGATGAAAGATTTGGGAACAGGGGTTGTTTAGTCCGGAGAAAAGGACGCTCAGGGGAGACCTTATTGACATGTAGATGGGCTTAGGGACATGGTTTACTGATGGACTTGGCCATGTTAGGTTAACGGTTGGACTTGATGATCTTAAAGTTCCTTTCCAATGAAAATGATTGTATGATTCTATGATTCTATGTGGCCTTCCATGAGGCCATCAGAGAATTTTTGACTTACTGGCATTGCTTCATGATTAGGCTATGATTTCTTTTTTTGTGAGCAACTTTTCTTTGCCATCAGCCAATGAGGCTGTCAGCAGAGAAGGTCTAACATGATTCTTTGAACCAGGCTGTAAGCTTTTCTAATGACTAACATTTTTCCTTAGCTGGTGATGCCTTCAAAAATTCATTTTGTGTGCTGCACCTAATCTACTTTCTTGACAGCTCCAAGAACCTAACTGAGCAGAACTTTTCTCTCCTGAGGCTGAAACTGAACCTTTGTTTACATCTAACTTGATAAAAACATTCATTGGAAAACTTAAAGGCGGTTATTTCCTAAACATATGGAACAAGTTTATCTTGTTTAAGATCTTATTGACAGAAACCAAAACCAGTGTCTGAGACCAGTTACGGACATTCATACCCAGTGGTAGAATTGTTTTCCTGATGGGATGGGAAAGAAGAATCTGTTGATTTATATGATCAGAATCTGTTGATTTATATGAGCTGCTATTGGCTGCGTTATATGGGTGGGTCTTTTCAAAGTATAGTAAACATCACCTAAGACTGTGATTTCTGGGTGATTTTTTATTTCCCAGAAGCTCAGAAATGTTTACTCTGAATAAGAACCCAAGTTTCTTCATAGAAGCCCTGGCAATTCTCATTCTATTTCTATCTTCTGAATCAGGCTTCTTTTCCATCACAGTGCCAAAGAAACTATCTTGTTAGTATTTTTTGGTCAAAAGTGACTATATATTAAGTATTCCTGAGAATTTATCTTTGTGTAGAATATATTTAACTGTTTGGAAAGATCTATCCATCAGCATATTCTTATGGTATTTCCTACCTCCAAAAGGCTATGCTACATTTTGTTGCTGTTTCCAGTATTGTAAGAATACCAAGAGAATTCCAAGAAAATATTCTCTCCTCTATAAATATAAATTTCCACTTCAAAAAACTTGGGAACTGTTGTTCTGCTATGGCTACAGTGAGCTTTGTCTTCTACCAGAGCTAATGTAGCATTTAGAGGGCAACCTCTCATTCTGTACAAGTACACAGAGAGAAAATCTGACAAGGAATGAAACTCCAGACTCTGACACAGCTGTACTGAATGCCTCTTCTGTTCTGTCAGACCAGTTTAGCTATCTTGCTTTTTCTTCTGTGCAGGATGAGAAGCCCCAATCTAATTAAATAACAGAGAAAAATGAGACATGCAATTGATCTGTGAGAGGAGAGAGGGGAATAAATTAGTGTTGAAAAGTTTAAACTAAACAGTAATTGCAATGTATTTATCAGATTGGTACTTGAGGCAATCCATTTGTTTTGGAAGCCATTTTTACAGTTAGCCAAGAGATAATCCACCATTCCCCTCCCCCCCCCGCCATGCCTCTTCCTTTCAAAAGCAGAAATCAAACACTCTTGATACGCCTTCAGAATTTATCCTACAGAGGAAAACAAAAAAAGAACCCATTTTCTGGTCCTTGCTATTTATCTAATACTCTCCCACAAGATACATATGCTTATCAAGACCTTTTTTATTCAGCTACATTTTATGTTATTTCTTTTCATGAAGTGCCACCTGGCCTCTTAAATTTGTCTTTGGCAGGCTGCTTTGATTATTCAGATAAGGTATACATAACCCGTTGAAGGGCCAAGTCTGAGTTTCATGATTCTTACTGAGAAGGGGATAATGATATTAAAAAGAGCTTGAACTGCCCTTCGTATTATCACATTGTCATGTTCAAAGAATATTTAATATTTAAACACAATCAAACTTATTGTGAGTATAATCTGCAGCATTATCGTTACTGATTATACAAGCGGGTGTACAGTGCACCTCATAGTCTCATTTTAAAGTGGCTATAATTCCATATCTGCTTAGTGAGTCTCTGCTCTGACTCAAAGCATATCAACATGCAAATAAGGACATAAATCTTGAGGAGAAGAAAATGCAACAGAAACTTGGCTGTAAATGAACAAAGTTTCACAATCAGTCAAATATGCAGTATTACTCAATATTTGATGCATCACAGCTGCTTCTAGTCTCTCTAATCTCAGCATGTTCGATGTCTTCAGAGCTTTTATTTGACTTACTCATGACTTACGATCAGAGATGTCATGAGATGCAGTTAAGCAGTGAAAACAAGTGCTGGGTGGGGATGCTGTTAGGGCTATGTTAAATTACACTCTTCCAAATGTTTGATAATATCCCCTTGTAGTGTCATAATCTCAGTGGGGCATGATGAATTGCCTCTGCCTTCCCTTGTATTTTTCAGAATAGGGTATTTTGTAGACCTCACAGGCTTTCCTCATCTGTTTATGCTATGAACACAGCAGTATCTTTTGGTGCCTCAAGTAAGCTACCTGGGCATCAGTATTAGATAACTTTTAAAAATGTAGACCTGGTTATTTTTCAGGAGTTCCAGCAATTCATATTAATTCATTTAGAGGTGGAAGCAGAGCACAAATTCTCCTTCATATGGAGAAAACATGCAAAAATATCTTTTTCTTCTTCTGCTGTCGAAAGGAAAAAAGGTTCTATTTTAGTGATATTCTGAGATGGGTTATGCAAAAGTCAGCTGGAAAATGGCAGAAAAGGCCTTTACTCTCTCCCTCTAAGGAAAGGAGAAAGAAACACAGATACCAGCTGCAACTGTAAGAATGAGGTATTAGAAAGGTTGAATTACACATGCAATCAGTGAAACATGCTGGAAAGTGGTACAGTCTCTTATTGAGGAGCATGTGGGCACTGGCCTTTGGAACCAAAGAGAAAAACAGACCAGGGGAAACTCTGAGCAATAGTGTACATATATCTTTGATTTTGGGAATTTTCTTAAACACCACTATTCAGGAATGTGAGAAATTGTTCCTGAGAGATTCTATAATGTCTCACTCTAGGCCATGTTTTAATGTATATGGTTTTACTTTGAATGCATCTTGGTTGCTTTTTTCATGTGATGAAGTTGCAAAACCAGTGACTAGAACTGAGACTGAGAAGTAACGGTGGATTTTATCAGATTGAAGCTATAAATGTCTCCATTTGGAAGAAAGAAAATGTTATTTTTCTGACGGTAATCCATAATTAAAAATTCTACATGAACATGAAAAGACGCTAATGAGATAGTGTTCTGAGCACAGAAGAAAGGTGAGTCGTTACTAAGGAGGCTGCCAAGATGTACAACACTTCCAATGATGTGCATCATTAGATGAAATTTCAAAATATTTAGGTGGGTACATAGAGAATAGTAGAAGACCCCTGTGGTCCTAAAGCTCAGCTTTCCACTGTAAGAGATAAATTATTATTTCTGCTAATGTGAGTCTCTATTGGAAAGCAGAAAATAAAAATAGAGAACCTCAAGTAATCCAACATGAACTATGAATTTTGATTAGACTCATGAGAATATAACACATTTTCAGGGAATAGGATAACATTCTTCAGACTTTACGTCACCCTTCACAAACACTTTTGATGGCTGGATGTTTGCTGTTGGGTTGTGGTGATTTGGATAAGCTCTTCACCTACTCATTAGGCTGTTGAATTCTCCATATGTGTGTCCCACTGTTCTTCCCTTGCTTAAGGAAAACTCTAACACCGGCTCTTGTCTTCTTCAGAATATTTCTATGGTGTAGTCTCTCTGTCTCCTACTTCTTCCTAGAAATAGGAACTCAAGGTGTACCTGTCTTAGTCCTACAGCTCAACCACTCTGCAGATTTTCTAATAAATTGAAGAAGAACAGACTTCTCCTGTGGGTTTACAGGCACTGACACCACTGGGGTTATATGGGTATGTGGAAGAGTAGAGATTTGCCTTGGTAATTTAGATCATAAAGTAATAACTCTTCCACAGAAAAACTAAATATAGCAAAAAACTCTCTAATATCTAAAATAAAGAGGATGAATTATCTTCATGTTATGATTTTACTTATATCTGAGCTAATGTAGGTGTGGGAATTTGAGATCAGCCTCTAAAAGCAAGTCCCAGAAACTCAGTCAGAAATAACTACAAATACATAGTTTGTAAGCATTTTAAAGTTTGGCTACAATTGGAGATTATGAGGATGGAAAGGTAAATTTACAGTACAGCTAAATCTGCATTGAAAATGGAGAAAGTAATTAATATGAAAACCAATGTAAAAATTAAAAGTTTTGGTGTTGGTTCTCCCCCCACCGCAACGATGAATGTTTTTGCTTATTAAATTTCCAGGTGGCTTTTTTTTTTGCTTTCCCGTGTACTAAATAAGTAATGATGACTTGTATTATCTTGTTCATCACACAGAATATGGGGGAAAAAAACCCACACCTCTGAAGTACTATTTTGGACATCTACTGGTTGTCACATAATGAGTAACTTGGTTGAAATGAAATGCCTTCATTATTAATGCTTTACAGTGTTAGGATTTCTTTGTTTCATTATCTTATGTAAGACTCACTGAGACCAAATAAATGTGATGTGCATATGGTGTTGTACATATGAGCTCACTTTGCTAGCTTTGGTTCTTGGTAACTCAATTTCTTTCTTGGGTGATGATTCAGTAGTGGGAAGGGAAAATCTGATGGAAATATTACACATTGGAGGACTCTGTACCAATGACAGAGGTGATTTTTTGTGCATTCATGTTGCTGTTGCCAGCATTGTAATGTTATGCTATCTAACTTATCGTTTCATTATTTCAGGTGGTCAGCAATGTATTTTGGTGGAAAACGAAGTTCCTGCATATACACATACACAAATGGTAAGCAAATTGCAACTTTCCACTGCGAGAGTTGCTAGTCAATTTGATGTCAGCCTGAAAAATATGACTTGTGAATTGATGCAAAGCTTTTTGTTTCAAATCACTTAATCAAAACATTAAACTGCATTTCTTTGTCAGTATTTATCTCAATCAGATTGTAGTTTGGTCATGAGTTCTTTTCAAGAGCCTGTAGCCCCTAAAAAAGAGTATCCCTCCATAATGAACACAGACTTCCCTTTCCCAAGTCATGAAGCTCTTGGTACATTTTGAACCTGGCTTTTAGAAGAGCATGGAGAAATTATGCTCCTCTACTAAAGTTCTCATAAGAAAATATACCAGAATGTTTAAACAATGTTTTATGTTGAACTGACTAGAAAGGAAGTAAAGAAGAAACTTTTTATTTTTTTTGGGATGAGATTTATTTTTCTCGAAATGTCAGAAATGAAACTCTCATGTTTTCAAATCAAATTGTTTAGACTATGCATAAGAAATTTCATTATTTCATTTTTTTTTCCCCATATTCGAATAAAACTCGAAGTCAGAATTCTCCCAGTCCAAGTTCTCCCAGACATAATTTCTGAATTTTCTCAGAAGAGAAACAGTAGCATAAAAAATTAAGAAAGGAAGAAATGTAGGACACAGAAACATAACAAAGGCAAAGTTTTAATGACTACTGCAGCCTTTAAAAGACTGTATGTAGTTTTTTTGTAACTGACAGTATGTTAAACTTGTACCTGTCACTTTATTCTAAAATAAACTCTTTCTTTCATATTATAAAATATCCTCTTGTTACTGTTGCTAATACTATTTATTACAGGATTTAACCAGATAAAGGAAAAAAAAAAAGATTGAAGTTAGCTGCTGAAATTTCCTATATGCCTATAAAGAGGGATCCACCTTTCCTTAGGACAGTATGCCAAAATGGACCAGGTATTTTTGTGGACAGCTAATACACCAAACTCTTCTGAAAAGAAGGAAGTCAAACGCTCAGCCTAACAGATAAGGTTCTGAATAGTCATTATTTTGGGAGAGTGGATCTAATGAAGAGTAAACCAATAACAGCCTTTAATTAAATAGACTGTTTTTGAAAATTAGAGGTCAGAAATTCAAAGTAAATGACATCCAGCTATGTATGTGTAATTTGCATACCTATTTCTTTCACCCAGTACAATTGTATGTCCTCCCTGATTGAGGAAATATTATATTAATTTTTGGTGGTGTTTTTTTTTTATTTGTAAATATTTTCTTTCTATGTATATTGATATTTTTAGGGTTTACTTTACAGTGATGTTAGAAATTCCAAAGGAAATCGGGGCCTCATTTTGGTATGTATTAAAAAATAATAATGCAGTCATAGAAAGGAAACTTCTCCTCCCAGAGATAACAGAGGAAAAGAATTAGAAAGAAGATTCTTTCATTAAAGCAATCATCGCAGCATTTCCAATGAAAAAACATTTATTTTCCCTGCTCTTGCCATTATAGACATTACTTCTGGGTTGAATGTTGAACAGAGGCATAAGTGATTGCAGGAGTATAGTTCAGGAAGCTGGTTGAAAAATATGCATATATAGAGAAAAATAATAAATGCAGGCAATACTTCCGTAACTATATAATGCCGTCTTTTGAGATGTTATCAGTCTTTGACCTATGATTCATTTTGTCTTGGGAACGGTAATAAACTTCAATAAACCAACTGATTGGCTGGAAAAAAACAGACATGCTTTCAAGCATGCAAATTTCCAGGATTTGAAGAAGAGCTTGTGTGTCTGTTTTCTCTGTGTCAAGTGGTCTAATAAAAGAGGTTATTTCTTCCTAAAAACCTGGTCTTACTTATATCCTTAAAGACGCTTATGGTAACATTACTGGATTGTTTCTTAACATGCTAATAATTTCCTTCAAATATCCTAGGTTTGTCTAGGTATTGTACTAATACCTAGTCACAAATACATTCCTTTTGCAAACTGTAGTTTCAGTTTAGTAAACCTGATGTGTCCCACTATTGACTACAACTATTAGATGAGAATATGGACCATAATCCATCTTGAATTTCTCTGCTATAAAGCAAATATTACATATGTGGTTCCTAAGTGGTTGAACATCTGAATTCCTTGGACAATAATATTTGGCAATGACATTGGGTGTTTCCCTGCCTGTTACCAAGAGAAGTGCTTATATATATATCAATATATTTATTGTAAAAAGTAATTTTAATAAATGTTACCATTTCATCTTATTCAGTTTTTGAAAGGAGGAATATTGTACTGAGAGAGAGTGTACATCCTTGGCAGATAATACTAACCTGAAAATAAATGGGTTTAAAGAAATAAAACAGAAAGAGGGATCAGAAAACCAGCAAGCTGTTGAAAGAACAGTCAGCCAGACGCTGTCATAAAGATCTGAAATGGTACTGTGTTTTCTTTTATGGTAGTTCTCATTCAGAAAGGTCATGATGGTATGGAGGATGAAGGGTTATCTTTTATGATGTCTAGCAATTTTAAATAGTGTAAACAAATAAATCCTAAGAATGAGAAAATGTTTATTAGCCTTCAGTGTCTTTGCAAGAGTTTAGTTAAGTTACTGAAGTGTTATGAGTGTCATAAGAGGTAATGGGAAGGTCAGTAGATATAACCATATCCCGTAGTTTTTAATGCCTCAGAGAAATGTTAACACAAATTCAACACAATTATAAAAGCAGAAATCTAAAATCAAGGTATCATTACATGAAATATTTCCTGAATTAATTGGCAGGGTGGAAAGAGGGTAGAAGTTACAAAATGGGTGACATTCCTATTAGGAAAGGAAGGAAGAAGGAGACACTTGATAAACAGATTGGGTCAGACAATCTGTGGAGTATGTGGTAACGTTCTATTTATTTAATTTTACACAGCCTCTCTCTAATAAAACCTCACCATGGGTAACACTGGTGTCAGCTTCCTACTTCTGGCTGTCAGTTGAAAAAAAAGTTGATCATGTTTCAAAGCAGTCAAGGTAGTCAGTAGTAAAAGGTCCCTGTTCTGAGCATGGGTATAGATAGGTTCATCTAGTTGGCAAGTTGTAAACGCTTTTCTCAAAAGTAGGATTGACAATGGCAGATCCCCATTCCCTGAGCATGTAAAGAATATTTAAGCCCCACTTCAACTAACTTCCTAAGCAAAATCCTAAGATTCTGGATTCTCTAAATGCAGCCAATGATTGATCATGCATTTAACATTAGTGATTTGTTTAAACATCTGTTGAACATTCTGCCATCTGCCTGTAAAAGTATGGTGGTCAAAACTTTTGGAAAAATACCTGTAGAGAAATGGACGAAATTTCTTGAGACCCTCTTCCTTCTCCCTCGCATGCCTCTTCTGCCAACCACCCTTCCTTAATTTGGGCAAATTTTAAAATTATTCATGATGTGGAATGACTAAATTCTTATGAGTATAGAAGGATGATGCTAACCTTTATGATTTTGTACTGGAAACATTTTGAACCAAGGAATATTTAATCTTCTATGAAACTCAAGCTACTAAACTAAGCATAACAGGTATATTATGATACTGTGAGTATAGCAAGACAAGAAAATAGTCTGAGATACAAATTTCACAGCTAGATTCAAGGATTTCTTATAAATCAAGTTTGAAAAGATGACAAAATATAGAGGTGTTTGTCTATATTTTTGTAGTAAGAGACAGGTAGGAGAGGTTGTTATCCACAAATAAATTGTGAGTGATAAAAAAGATTAGGCCTATGAACAGAGTTATAATTTTATCATGAATAAGTAGAAACTAAAGTCTATAAGGCTGTACCCACAATACACACTGTGTTTTTTAGATTTCATTTTTTTTTTTTCAAAAAATGAAAAACTCTTAATGGATTTTTAATAGTGAGGTTTGTATTTTTTGAGCTTACAGTTTTTACTGACATCAAAATTGCTGTGGTAAGTTGACCTTGGCTCGCCACCAGGAGCCCACCAAGCTGCTCTGTCACTCCACCTCCATCAACAGGATAGGGGGAGAAAATATGACAAAAAGCTTGTGGATCGAAATAAGGACGGGGAGATCACTTAGCAATTAATCTCATAGGCAAAACAGACTCAGCTTTGGGAAATTAATTTAATTTATGGCCAATTACTTGTAATGGATTAGGATAATGAGAAACAAGAACAAAAGTAAAAAAAACCTTCCCCCTAACCACTCTCTTCTTCCCGGGCTCAGCTTCACTCCTGACCCTTCTACCTCCTCCCCTTGAGTGGCACAGAGGATGGGGAACGCAGGTTGCAGTCAGTTCATGACACTTTGTCTCTGCCTCTCTTCCCTCTTCATACTGTTCCCCTGCTCCAGCGTGGAGTCCCTCCCATGGGATACAATCCTTCATAAACTTCTCCAGTATGGCTCCTTCCCACAGGCTGCAGTTCTTCATGAACTGCTCCAGCATGGATCCTTTCATGGGGTGCAGTCCTTCAGGAACAGACTGCTCCAGCATGGATCCCCCCTGTGCCACAGGTCCTACCAGAAAACCTGCTCCAGCATGGGCTCCTCTCCATGGGCTGCAGCTCCAGTCAGAAATCTGCTCTGGCATGGGCTTTCCATGGTGTGCAGCTTCCTTCAGGACATGTCCACCTGCTCTGGTATGGGGTTATTCACGGAATGCAGTGTGGATATCTGCACCACTGTAGTCCTCCTTGGGCTGCAAGGGGACAGCCTGCCTCACCATGGTCTTCACCACGGGCTGCAGGGGAATCTCTGCTCTGGTGCCTGGAGCACCTCCTCCCCGTCCTTCTTCTCTGACCTTGGTGTCTTCATAGTTTCTCTCACAGTTTCTCGCTCCTCCCTCACAGCTACCATGCAATGTTTTTTGCCCCTTCTTAAATACATTATCACAGAGGCACTACCACCATCACTGATTGGCTCTGCCTTTGGCAGCAGCGGGTCCATTTTGGAGCCGGCTGGCATTGTCTCTGTCTGGCATGGGGGAAGCTTCTGGCATCTTCTCACAGAAGCCACCCCTGCAGTGCCACCCTCCCTGCTCCCCCTTGCCACTTTTAAGAATTTGTCTATGCTTGAAGTTTATTCTTTCATAAAATAGAAATATAATGTTTGTGATATCACTCCTCATTTCAGCAGACAGGATTATGCTATTATACCTAGAAGATGATGGCTTAAAATGAGGAACGAACACACACACTCCCAGAAACAAAGCTCCTGTTTTCATGCAAATGCCTCTAATAACAAAAAGATTCAAAAACAAAAATTGCAGAAGGCCCATGACATACAGACAGTTTTACTGGAAGAAAAGATTTTTTTTTAAAGTGTCATCTGTCATCTAGGGAGAATTCATCTGAATGTACTTAAAGCTTTCAAATAGCATATATATCAGCAGAATGTCAACATCATGTGAACAAGATTACATTCTGTGAATTTTGCAATATCCAAACAAGAAGTAGCCAGAGAAATGTAGATTTTGATGTTTTAATAATCTGAAAAATTGTGAGAGCTTGTTAACAAAATAAAATGGTAAAGAGCTCATTACTGGACAGGTTTAGGAGGCAGTGGTGTGTTGTAAGGAATCTGGTCTGTATTTAGGTAAGCACTGACAGTTTTCTCTTTGAGTTCACCTCATATCACTTCTGCTGAATGTCTTAGACTCCTTTTCAGTTATACTGATCCTTATTGTCCTGAATATAAAAACATTATAATGTTTTTTTTTAGCAGAGTACTGCTTGTATTTTCAGCTTAGTGTCATCATACAATCAAGATGACAGCGGAACCCTGTTCTGAAGATTTTTGAAATTAAATGCTTGAATTTATGCTGAATTTTCATGAGAAGTAATTTACTCAAGATCAGAGAGAAGAGACGGGTTTTTAAAATATTTTTTTTATAGACAAGGTATGTGATAATAATCTGCCCTGACTAGAGTCTTTTTTGTACCCTCAAGGGAGACTGATTTAGTCACCATGTCCCTTCTGTTTCTTCTTCTATTGAGTATAATATTGCTGAATATACAATTTGCCTAGTTCAATAGAAATTGGTGGAGACATGGGCCACTATTTTTCTTCTCATGTGCTCTTGGAGACAACTAAACAGAAATCCCCTAAGATGCCTTTCACTGCCTATGCACTTGCATGGTTTTAATTTGGTCAAAATTCAGTCCAATGTTTTTGCCCATTCCACACCACTGCCTTATTGATTTTTCTCTATATGTCCCTGACAGTATAGTTCTCTGACTTGCACTCACGTGTCAGAAATTGACTCTATTCTGTTGAAATCAATAGCAACCCTCCTATAAATTTAAAATTGAGATGGCAATAAATCTACTAAAACAGAAAAAAGAAGCCTCTCATGGCTGTACTGCTGTGCTCAGTCACTCTTGTAGGCCAGCTGAACGAGGGCAAGTACGCTAGCCTGCTTCCTTCATGCCTACCCTGAAATACTGACTGTCCCAGTATTGCCCATGGACGTGGAGCAGTCTTGGACATAAGACATGTCACATATGAAACTAGTGACATCTGCTGCTCTTTTAGGAGCAGTCCCACTGGACCTGTTTTCCTCAGGTCCATGGCAGGATACATATTCTTAGCCGTCCTCATTAAAAGGGGTTCATGATTTACTCTGATTATTATATCATACTTCAAAACCTCACTGATGACTATGGCTGATTTATGCACAAATGCTCTGGACAGCAGTCTTATGCATAATAGCCAAATGTTTTGGAATTGCAGCCTCTGTCTCCAGGGCAAAAATGATTCTGTGTTCCCAGCAAACAGTGTTAACATTCATTGAATAGGGATATCTATATCATCACATCAGCTAGCTATCCAAATTGTCTGTGTCCCCACTTTGGTGACCAAAATATTAATATGGAGTTCAGCCATTCCTTCTTGCAAGCTCTTAAATGTACCTTCTGGTGATTCAAGACCTGCTAGTGCTGTCTATAAGTTCAAGACAGTCATGAAAGTCGCTGTAACATGATGTGCCCCTTTTTATTCTGTTCAGAGGTTGACTACAGGGCAGATACATTACTTTTCCCAGCCCTGTGATGACCTTAGATATGGCTGGATGTAGCTAAAATATAAGAAAAGCCATGTGCCATCAGCATGTACATCTGCTGTGTCACCCACTACTGTCTCTCAGAATTTCTCTTGAGATCTGCACCACCCCCCGAATTTCTGAGAGCTGTCCAGGGATTTTGCTTCTGCATGTACTTACAGAGCTGCACAGTAGAGTGAAAATGCAGCCCATGTGAGTATGAAATTAGTGCCTGGAATACTTCTGTGTTATAGAAATGAAAGCACAGTAAGATTCTCGCTATATCTGTTACTGAGCTTGGAGAAGGAAAGAATCTTTAATGTTAAAATTTATATATTTGTATACATGAGTTCTGTTTTTTTGCCACAATGCCTTATATACAAAAATAAGATGGGTGCCTAAGATTAATACTTGCAAGTAATGAAATGTGAAGAATTCTAAACATGATTCATGAGGAATCGTATTTATGGTTTGTAGGCACTTTTAAATAACTCATCTCCTGCATCTCATATATTTGTTCTGCACACAGCTGTTAAGAAGACTTAATGCTGTTTTCTGCTTGCAGACACAAATTAGTTTAAGTTTGGCAAATAAGTAATCCAATAAGCTTTGGGGAGCTTCCAAGTGCTAACACCAGCTGAGATATTATTCTTTTAAAAAATAAGAGTTCATAATTAATATAAAATTATGTCTTTTTGTCCACTTTGAGGATGAACAAACTGATTTGGACAAAAGAAAACCTTTCTGTTCTCTTTTGAAGCCTTCTGCTAGGTTCAAAACACTTTTGGGAGTTTTGAGAGGTCCAGATGTGGTCCTTCAGCATCATTCCCTCCTGTTGCAGAGATGGGAGAAATTTAGAGGTTCTATTTCTTCTGGCGAGCACTTGCCTGAAACAACTCTGAAGCAGAAACAGCTTCAGGGTGAGATGCTGGGATGGGAAACAGAGATGAGAAAGAGGGAGAATTGGGATAAAGAACTTGGAGTAAATAAGGAGGCAGAGGGGAGAACGGAAGCCATCAAGCTGTATCAGCTGAATCTCCCTGATGGCAGGCATCCCCTGATGGGCCAATTACTTCATCTCAGCAGCAGGAGACAAGACATTTTCTGAGGATCCCAGGCTAGTAATGCTTTAATGCTGCTGAAACTTGTTGTCAGGTGGCTGCACATTGCACAGCTGTGTTCAGAGATACAATTTGTGCCTAACAGTGATTGAAAATCACTCACCCCTGGAAGATGTGGTAGAGAAACAGACCAGGCAAGCCTTCTTTGACAAGCAAAGTAGTCTGCAACAGATGAGCAAATTCTGGTTCCTATATTTGCTAGGAGGCTGAAGGGAGGGAGAAACGCTGACTCCTCTATGCCCCTACTAGCAAATAAATGAGTTCAGGGCCCCTTTGTCTAGCTCTGAGGCAGAATGCAAATGGCATAGCACATCATGGCAACTGCACAACAAAGATCACACCAAAGCAGTGACTACACCTAAACCTCCTAATGTAGCAGTCCTTGTCTTCTGCTGTCCTTGAACTGAGCCTGACATTGTCTGGGAAAGAGGTAAGTGGTGTGGGCCAGGACCCACACCTGTGAAAGAGCAAGAGCAAGAAGTTAAGCAGCATGGGTGTCTACAGGTGTGTGTTCAGCCTGTGCCCTGTCTATTTCTTGACACACTCACATAGAGATTTTCAGCAAATTTCATGACTGCTGTGATTTTTTCTCCTTAGTGATGGTATCAGATGTGTGTTGTCCATGCCTTGATTCCATGCCCTAAAATATAGACTTGCCATCAAAAGTGTATTTAAATGCTTACATCATTGAAGTGCATGGAGTATTCTCCCATGCAGGGACAGACGTGGACAGTAGAAATCTTATTTTAATTATCTTGCTAGGTTGTTACACCTGTTATGCCTAGGTTGTTTGCAACCTTTATTAAAAGTGAAAGAACTACATATATATGAACTGCATGTAGAATAGCAGTATATTTACTTATAGCTGTTTGTTTTAGTGAAGGGAGTGTTTGCCTAAACAAAAGCAACTCCCATGCAATGTTGGATAAAGTAAAGACATGGGGAGCTTTAAGAAGAATATATCCTCCCAGACCATAAATCTGCACTATTGACTCATAGGTCCAATTGCAGTTGCTAGAATGCAGTTCTGCAACCTCTATTTAGTTGACGCAGTTTGTGCAATTTATTTTACTGTTATTTTATTTATTTTTGTTCAAGTAGAATTGCATTTTTGAATGCATACGTATTTTGTGTACAGTACTTGATAAGAACTTTTAAGTGTCAGTTATGGTAAAGCAACTGTTAATTTCTGCCTTTCAAACTATTTAGTTAGAAAGCAGATTTCCATGAGCAATGGATTACTAAATGGCCAGGCAATGACATTACTTCAATAGGATTACAAAGAGGAGTAATGTGTATCACAGAGTTATCTAAAACTATAGAACACCAAGACAAGAGACTTCTCTCTTCTCCTCACTTTTCATGTGCCCTTCTTTGTTCACAAAGAAAACTTCTGGTTTGACCTGATATGGAAAATTACAGCAACATTCTTATTGAAAAAGATCTTTTTTACAAACCCTTTAGAGTGTTTTTGGAAAATTCAGGAAAATATAGATTGCTGGAAAATATTTTGTTTAAAATATTTTAGTTATTTCATAAATATTTAGAAATAGAAGAGCTTCTAGTTATGTTTATTTGCAATATTTGTAGTTTAACAGACAGTTTCTATAAATAGTTGGATAGTTAATTTATAAACAAAGTCACCTGATAGTATTGTTGGTTTCTAAAATAAGAAACCTCAGTTGAGACTGTTTATTTAAACTGTAGTATAACTAATTATATAGCAATGTGAAACAGTTTAGCTAACAAAACCAAAAAAGGTGCTTCTCCAAAAATTGTTGAGAAGAGGAATTAGTGCTTTGTGTGTTAAAAGTAAACTTTTTCAACAGTTTAACAGTAAAAAAGAAGCATGTTTACAACTATGAAACTGAACTATCACTAGCTACCCAAGGCTTATCACAGGAATGAACTGAATGTAACAAATTGCAGTTCTGAACTGTAAATACTGTGTGACAAGTCACAACGTGTGTATAGATTGTATATTAAGAATCAGAAGGTGGTATCAGCTTTAATCCATCAAGGTCAGAGCCACCTGCAGTTCCCTCTTGACAGTTTTCTTGCTTCGTTAGCTACACAGTGGCCCAATTTTGAAAGAACAGTGCCATCTCTTCCTGGGAAATGCCTGGAGTCTGTCGTTATGGCCATCCTCTTGAGCATGGAATTTGGGAGCCTGAACCAAGGTGTTGCAGTTCTTGGGCCAGTAATCTAAGCTATTATGTAAAATGTGGAGGTTGCTGATTTTACTATCTTTTCAGACAATATCTATACTGAGAAGAGAGTAACATATTCTTATGACTGCATATACAGATGTGCCTATCTTTTTTGTTCCTTATAAACCCCTATTCATACCCCACATGTTATACTCATGGAAGAAGAAAGTTAGTCACCTACAGCAGTCTGGCTTACCTATAGAAGGGCTCAGCTTCCTGCACAAGAATAGCTAATTTAGTTGGCCTGAATTGCCCTCCCTCGGTTTCAGGAGCTGTATATAAATGATGTGATAGAGAAGCCCTTCCCAGCTGTCATGTCAAGGTGTATAACAAAATCACACCCTGACTGCATCCTGGGACAAGGCCTGGTGATATTCCCTTTTAGTCAACTCATTGAAGAAACCCAGACACATAGATAAGACAGGAGCCCTGGTGAGCTCCATTAGGTCCCAGTAACTGCACTCTCCTCTCACCTTAGATGTAGTCAAGAGTCACCTCTCTCCATCGACTATAAAGGGACTTATATTATTAATCTAAGAAGTAGCAGCTCCAGAAACAGCTATGTATCTTCTATGTCCCAGAATTTAAGGTATCTTTAAATTGTTACACATTAGTGTAATGATTTTTGTTTTCTTCTCTCTGTCACATTTTTTGCATGAATCTGTACGCTGGATGTGGCCCTGTCTGTGCCCTGCAGAGCTATCTAGTTGTGTTAAGGCACAACCACTTTTGAAGTTGGTACTTAAGTTAATATCATGGACGTTGGGTACAGTTTGTACTTTGTATCTTTAGGGAAAAAAAATCTATTTGGCAAAACCAAAATAATTATGAAAGAGATTTGCACTGTTAATGGGTACAGTGAATATCTCAGAGATGGTCTAGCAATGCCTCTTCTGCCGTGCAACCAAAGTGCTATGCAACCACCTAAGAATGTTTCTACCCTGAGATGATCCCACTACAGCAAATTATGCCAGTTTTGTGGACAGAGTCCGTTGGCAAGGAAGTGCAATGTTGCCAGTCAAAACCAGGGTTGGATTCAATCCAGTGTTCACCATTTCTACAGCAGCCATGTGACTTTTTTACTTTCATGGCACTGGACCAATCTCATGATAGGGTCAGCGTGGCATGGTTTAGCTATAAGCCAGCTAATATTTCTTCCCTTTTAGTGGGTTTGAGCTATATCGGTGCCGCTAACTGAAAGCAGTAGAGGAGAGAAAGCTTTTTAGCACACAAATGAAAAGGGATATAATCCAATGATAAACCTAGCTTTTCACTTTTGTACCCAGAATCACAATACTTTGCTAAGATTCCATTTTTATTTTATTGCTTAAATATGCAGTGTCAGTGCTTATATAAAGTTTTTAACTTTTTATTTTTACAGTGGGGATTTCATGCCTTGTGTAAGATTGAAATGTGTAACATTACTGTGAAATCTTACTTAAGCATATGCTGAATTTAGTATGCATAGTATTTTTATTTTTCTACTGAGAAAGAAAATGAGGAACACGTAATGTTAGTATGAAACTTTACTATTAACTCATTTTATATATAACTTTACTATAAACTCATAGGTTAATATGAAACATTAACCTATGCTATCTGTCCCTCATTTATGGAAGGTTATCAATATTCTTATTCATTATTTGAACTAAAAAAACCTCTTCAGTGTATTTTGGTATTCAGATTTGGTGTTATCATTCAGATTTGGTGTTATGACATTGCTAGCAAATCTGAAGTACCGGCTTTGACTTTCCGACCTGACATCATACTTTTGGATGTGCGTGCACAATACCATAGCATAGATCATGAATTCTCTGGGTGGAAATCTGGACATAGCTTCAAATATGGGTGCAAGTCACCCCATAATTTGGTTACGACTACACTCAAATGTTGTCAGCTCCTATTCTTTTTGCATGGCTGCTGTGTCAGCAGCCCTTTTGGGACACTGCACCTGCCGTTCATTGCGTCCTGGGAAGGACAGCAGATTTCAGAGGGAAGTTGGGGACAGTGATAGCATCAGGAGGACTAGCTGCAACGTATGGCATGTCAAAACAGTTTGAAACACAGGCAGGAAGAAAGTGCTGTGAAGAAAATGATGGAGATAGATGACAGTGAATGGGAGAAAACATCAAGTGTATCATTTGGGAAAGAGGTTGGGAAACGTGAGAAGGTAACACTGAAAGCTAGCTGAAGGAACAGATTAAGAAAAGGAAATTAAGTGTGAAAAAAGGAAACCAAACCTGTATAACTCATGTATCACTGAGGATTTGCTGCAAGACATTCTGAAGTTAATGAATGTGATTTAACTGGGTCTTTAATGAGAAAATACAGAATTCAGATGAACATTTTCCTTGGACCCCTTAGTCTTGGTTTCAGATGGCTGGCAAATAAGAAGTTATGCGTATTAAAATTTAATAGAATTATTGGTAGAACATGAGGTATGAGAAGTAAATATGAAGGTTTTCAGGAAATGCACTTGGTTTGTGATGAGTTTTAACTGAGGAAAAGAAATGGTGAAATAAGTTTTAGTTAGACAGAAAAGGAAACAGAGAACTATGAAGTAATTTTGAATACAAAAAGGCCGAAAGGTGCAGTTTAGTCAAATTTCTTTGATTTAAGGGCAAGACTATTTGCTCAAATAAGTGAAAATTATTTTTTATATCCTTGATTCTGGATTTATGTAATTTATATTTCAGATGTACACTTTGTTTCCAAGTAAATTAGGTTATTTAACTTGGAGATTGCAAACATTTAAGTCATGATTTATTTAGATTACCTTATGCATACATAATACGTTTTACATCTTTATTGTGATAAATGAGGACTAGGCTGTGCACTCTGGGCTTCATTTTAAAGAAGTTCAGTGGCGGAGTTTGGAAAGCATTCAGATCTCTAGGGAAAAAGATAGGAAATTTTAAGGTAAAAGCAAGCAAGTTTTCACAAAAGTTTCATTTATAGATAGATGTGATGTGTATGGCTGATTCCTCTGAGGTTTACCTGTTTTTTCTAGATACAAAATATGCTACCATTTAGGCTGGATGTATGAATGTTTTTTTTGTAAGATTAATATGAATTAATCCTTTTTGATTTTTTTTTTAAATCAGACAGGACACATCTAATTCTGTGATGATAACCGATGGGACTACATTTATGCCATTTTCAATACATCATTTTAACTGTCATTGTATAATTGTCAACAGTATTCCATTGTACCCCTGGATCACTAAGAACAAATACAGCCAATAACATAGGAACACTATTACCCTTGTAGTTTCAATGTTTTAATTATCGCAAAGTCATAACAGACACATTGATTGCTCTATCTAAACATGTGCAGATCAAGCCTTACCCATTTTTGCTGACAAAGCATTTTGAATCTTCTAATATTAGAGTGACTTTTTAATTTCAAAACTAGTCATAGAATCATAAAATAGTTTGGGTTGGAAGGTATCATTAAAGTTTACCTAGTCTAACTCCCCTGTCATGGGCAGGAACATCTTCAACTAAATCAGGTTGCTCAAAGCCCCATCCAACCTGACCTTGAACATTTCCAATGATGGAGCAGCCACAATGTCTCTGGGCAACCTGCGTCAGTGTCTTACCACACTCACTGTAAAAAATTTCTTATGTTCAATCTAAATCTACCCTACTTCAGTTTAAAAACATTGTCCTGTCACCAAAGGCCCTGCTAAAAATTCTTTCCCTATCTTTCTTGTAAGCCCCCTTTAAGTATTGAAAGGCCACAATAAGGTCTTCCTAGAGCTTTCTCTTCTCCAGGCTGAACAACCCCAACTCTCTCAGCCTTTCTGCATAGGAGAGGTGTTCCAGCCCTCTGATCATTTTTGTGTCCTTCCTCTGGACCTGGTCCAACAGGATCCATGTCTTTCCTGTACTGAGGTCTCCAGAGCTGGATGCAGTACTCCAGGTGGGGTCTCAAGAGAGTGGAGCAGAGGGGGAGAATCACCTCCCTTGACCTGCTGGCCA
Organism: Nyctibius grandis; assembly: GCF_013368605.1. Lineage (NCBI taxonomy): Eukaryota > Metazoa > Chordata > Aves > Nyctibiiformes > Nyctibiidae > Nyctibius > Nyctibius grandis. The sequence goes on along the minus strand of NC_090659.1, from coordinate 87,281,908 downwards.
TGCTTCTTTTGATGCAGCCCAGGATACAGTTTGCCCTCTGGGCTGTGAGTGCACATAGCCAGCTCATGTCCAGCTTTGCACCCACCAGTACACCCAAGTCTCAACCCCTTCATCCCCCAATCTGTATTGATGTTGGGGATTGCCCCCACCCCGGTGCAGGACCTTGCACTTGGCCTTGTTGAACTTCATGAGGTTCACATGGGCCCACTCCTCAAGACTGTCAAGATCTGTCTGGATGGCATCCCTTCCCTCAAGCAAATCAACTGCACCACTCATCTTGGTGTCCTCTGCAAACTTGCTGAGGGTGACCTCAATCCCACTATGTCATTGATGAAGATGTTAAATAGTTTTGGTCGCAGTATGGACCCTTGAGGAACACCACTTGTTACAGGTTTCCACTTGGACATTGAGCCATTGACTGCAGCTCTTTGGACTCTTTGTGGGGAAAACTGAGACAAAAAATTGTTGAGTACCTCAGCCTTCTCTATGTCAGTTGTCACTAGTTCTCCTGTCTTATTTATCGAGGAGGTACATTTAATTGTTAACTGCTATTTGTAAACAAATTGTGTGAACACAGGACCTTGGGATTTCTCCATACTTATCCATATTATTCATTTTGTATAGACTGAAAAAAGAAAAACTCAGGCCACCACCCAGTATCTAGCCCAGCGAAGAATGTAGTACAGAAATTTATAGAGAGGTAAAAGCGCTGCTGACAGCAGGAAAAAATATTCAAGAGTCAATGTTTCAGGAAAATCTGGGGTTTGTGATCTGTTGAATTGTATTAGCAATATTAACTGGTAAGTCACCATCTAACGTGTTATAGCCATTTGTCACAAATTTAGTTATTAGGACATGAAGCAATAAGTAAGCCACAGGAGGAGCCCAATGTTCTGCTACATCTAACTGACAACCAAACAAATATGAAAAAAGTATATAGCAATAAATACAGTACACAGCAATATTTAAATTACTACAATTACTCATTTAGACCTGCCTAAGCATACACTAACAGGGTAGAACGTAATATCTTTCTTATAAGTCTACTTCTCTGCAACTTTGTAATTATGCTTTCACCTTAATTTACTGGCGTCAGATATATTCACTCAGTGCAAGTAATTTGTTATTTCAGCAGAGCTGTTCCTCACTTTTTCTACAGAAAATGCATGGAAATTTAAAGTAGCATGATGACGCCTTGCAAAAATGGATGCCTAAAGTCTCATATAGGCCACCTGGCATATTGTGCACAGAAAAGGTATAAACTCTTATTTTCTTTTTAATGCATTAATATTTAAACGGCTAAACAAGAAACAGGAACATTTCACCTCTAACATGTCACCTCTTAAAGTTTCAGGTGAATGGAGGGACTGAGGAACTCAGGGTGTTAATCAGGGTGTTTATTTTTATCAGAACTCAGAGCAAAGGATGGGCAGTTGGACTAGGTGATCTTAAAGGCCCTTTCTAACCAAAACGATTCTATGAAAGATGAAGGACAAAAGAGGGGTTGCAGGACAGATTGGATGACCATATTGTATTGTACTAAACAAAAGCAATTCCTCCACCTTTCAGTAGGTGCCAGGCAGTATTGCAGTTGTATCACCAAAAGGTGATTGAAAATTTTTGATCAAGCAGCTTCTTTACTGGAAATTGAAGCTTTGTTGGAACTGAATCTTTTGATTGGAACATATCTATTTTAAGAAGGAAAGAGGCTGAACAAACAATTTTAACTTTTTTTTCCTTATTTTGCTAACACTGAGTGTTTTATTTTGGATTCTATATTTTCCATTTATTTCATTTTGGTTAGTGTATTACATGATATATGTTGTGTCATATATATTTTTGACACTAAAAATGAAAACTTTCAATAAGTTTTTCTGGAACTTTTTACATAGACTACTTTGTTTTTTATTCCAATACAGTTTACAAAGAATTTTTTTTTTCTGTAATATATTAGAGTTTTCACTTTCTGATCATTTAAACAAATTCTCAGCTCACAGAGCTCTTGAGCCTGATGACTGCCAGGCTGTATATAATTTCAGTGAATATGGATCTTTGTACGATACTTGTACTTTGGAGTTTTGTCTTGTTTGCTCTCAGTTTTGCTATTTATGGTCAACGTACTTGAGTAATTGTCTTTTTCTTACTAGACACTTGCTGTAAAGGCAGCCTACTTGAATATATATATATATATATGTATCCATACGCACTACTCAAGTCCTCTGACATGCATATTGTGTGTGTGTTTATTTTCATAGCTTTTTCCTTGCAGTCAATGACCTGCAGGCCATGATCTGGTCCTGGGTTAAACTAGGGATATATTGTCTCCTTCTTACCTTTATGTTACTCTGTTCCTATAAAGGATTCAAAAACAAGGCTTCTGTCATGGTATTATGACAGTACTTTTTTTGTTTTGTTTTGTTAACCTAAGAGTTTAGCATAAACAGAAGATCAGGCATCACAAATTGATAAAAATCAGAAAATAATTTGATAAAAAGTTTAGTGGTTCAGCATGTTCTTCTGAAAGACTTTTGCATTTCTGCAAAACTTATTTTCTTTTGTCTGTATCTTTGGCATGGACTCATAGTTCTGAGATACAAAGTGCAGTATTTGGTGTCTTCCTGAATTTGGCTGTCAGCATAGGAATCCCACCAATGTCAAAGACAAAGCTTTTTTCTTGCCTCTGAATGCTTTTACTGCAAAACTGTATTTTGCACTGAGTTTCTCTGTAATATTCCTCTCACGTGAAGGAAACACATTAGAAGTTTCCTTTTTTCAGCTAGGACAAGCCTCCCATGTTTTGTTTGTAGAACACACAGCTCTGTCCTTCAAAGGAGTGAGATTTGTTCTTTAAGATCTGCTCCTGTCCTACTGCCCTTCTTACTGACTTCCTGGGAGTCACAGGAATAGGGATGCTCCATGAATTGTGATAAGTCAGGAGCTGAGGGTGACCCCAGCATGGACAGTGCCCCCACTGAAGGGGTGCCATCCAGCAAGGACTGAGCATGGTAGACAGAGCATAGGCAGTGACAGAAAGTTACATTGACAGCCCCTGGGTAGTGAATAGTGCACCAGGTCCAGAGTCCATCCAGGGGCTCTAGTATGAAGAAAAGGAGAATGAGCAACTGACAAAGTTATGGTATATGTCAGAGGCCTAACCAGAAGGCAGGACCAGAGACAGGGCTGGAGACTTGTGCTCGTACAGGGTTGTTGGAGCAGGGACTGATAGCTCTGGGATGAGCCAAAATGGGGTCCTGGCCCAATGGCAGGATGGCAGAGGAAGGGATAATGAAGCTTGTGAATGACCCCAGGGCCCTACCACTGATATGGACAGATCCTGAGTTCTTGTTTCAAGGATAGTGCATATCTCTGGAGCTACATCCCCAGTTCAGTATGTGGGGCTCAGCTTCCATTACTGGAATCTGCATGTGTATTAAAGGACTAGGTTTCCTGGTAGAAAGATGCTACCTGATCTGTTAACATATCAGATAATGAAATCTAAAGCTAACTTAAAATTTGCATTGTAAGATTTCACACCAGGTATTCCACAGTCTCCTTTGGGAAATAAAACTTTATTTAGCCCTGGCAAAGGGTGCTGCCATTGATTTTATTAAGACTAATCTAAAACTCAAAAATTATCTGTCTTATAACTTTCCTGTAGAAAGTTGAAGAGATTTTCCCCTGGCCTTTTTTTTTCTCCTTAACATCTATTTTCAGCTGTCTTACTTCAGATAAATTTAGGTATCCAGGCAGCTATCGGTAACAACTTCATATAGCAGCCTTCTTTTAATTTTGGGTTATCTCAAGATTTTTTTCCTCCAGTGATTCATTTTAGTGTAAAGAAAAATATTTTATTTAGTGTAACTTTAGCTATCTAGAAGTTAAAGGTCTAGATTAGCCATCTGGACACTCTCTAGAGTCAGTGGAGAGGGATAAACGTCTGAAAAGTGATTTAATCCCATGTGCTTTAGACATCAGAGCTATGATGGGCTGAATCATTCTTGAGGTAACGTCTCACTACGCTAATTGTGAATAGCCTTAATGATAATTTACAGAACAAAAAAAATAAATGGATAAACTTATATAAGATAAAAGATAAAGAATTTTTTAGTTTGCAATATAGGTGTTTAAACTGCATTCCTCCATGTCTACTTATATGTCTGACACTCTTATATCCATTCATAATGGAATATATTTTTCTATAGTGTACCTTTTACTTTTTCTTTTTAAGTATAATTTTTGTAATTCTATGTATTCATGTCTGAGGTATATGAGAAAAAAATAGCGCATATGCTACAAGTGTAACTGAGGTTTTAGCTGAATTCTCTTGAATCTTTTTTAATTCTTCCCGAATAAACTTCCCGCTAGAATAACCTACAAAATTGCATAAGAACACTCTAAAATCAAAACAGACAAGGCAAATGGAAAAATGCACTTCACTAAGAATAGCTGGACATATGTTATATAATGAAATATGATAAAATGATGTGCATTTTTAAAGAAAGCTTCATTACATTCCTTTACATTCTTCCACTGTACTCTATCATTGTCACTTTTAAACTAGAAATCACCCCTTGGTGGTTCTGATTCAAGTATCATGATTTGTTTGTGCATGCTATAAACTAACCCTTAGCGATCAAACTAATGGGCCTAAGTGTACATTTAAGTACCTAAATCATCGTGCCTAAATGCAGATTTCTAACTTTAAGCATAAAATATTAAAACTAGTTTCCTTAAAATATATTTTAAAAACCAGACTCAAAGGTTATAATATGTTTCAGTTTTATTAAAAATGGTATTTTAAAATGCTGCCTTTTGGGCGTAGATCTCTCTCATACACTCTGTTGTGCATAAATATGAATCAAAAGTTATGCATAATAATACTTTTGAGAGGCCAGAATGTTTGTTATTCATGGCTGTCACAATGCATTCATGTACAACAAAGTTTTGCTCTTACTTGATAGTTTACTGTTGTAGCTTTTGCATTTAATGAAAGCTGTGACAGGTGAGTTTTCAGTCTGTTGCTTTATATAATAAAGCATCCATAATTCAATGCTAAAGAGCTGAGATACTTTCCTTTTCCTTTCTCCTTTGTCCTCAGTATCAAGGTAGTGAGTACACACTATTCCAAACATATTGTGCTTAGGTCGTCAGTAGTTACATAACAAAGAAAAGCTTGTAGAGCCAGCTCCTCTAGCTTTTACAGTTTAGTGATGTCGCATCAGAGCTATAAAAGATGTTACAAACCCAGACATACGCTCTCTGTTTTTCATAAGGCAGAGACAGATGCCCAAGTTAGGATCCCTTGCAGTCTAAACAAGGTTTTCTATTACATTTTGAGACTCTGAATCTGACATAGATAAGGAGTATGTATGCTACCCTGCATTGCTATTAGGCATTCAGTGGTGAAGCATTTTGACTCTCCCATTATGTTCATCCTAGGATGAACAAACTCTAGTGATCTCAGTCAAGAATAGAAAGTAGCTTGCATAATATTACACAATAGCTTTTGAAGAGGTTCTGTTTAGGACTTTATTTGGTTTGATCCACTTGACAAAGTGGCAACAAACTCTGAACAAAGATATTTTTGTGTTTGTTTCCAGTCTCTCGATGTTTCAATTTTGTACTTCCACTTCACCTCCAAGACCTCTTTTAGGGAATAAACCATCCCTTTCATATAGTACTCAACTGCTTGACTGATTACAAGCTCTTTACTGTACTTTACTTTACTTTACTTGTTAAACAGCAAGGGCCTTCCACCACCTTCACGTTTATTAGTGTGACAGCTAATGACTTGGTTCCTGCTTTTCAGTCTCTTGCTAAAACAATAGTCTTGTGGCTTTCACAGCTGCTACTACTGCAACAGTTATATTTTTACCAAGAAGCAGTAGATAGGATAGAGGCAGGAAGAAAAGAAATAATGCATGCACTTTGCACTGTGTTGCTTTTTCCTCCCAGGAAATCTAAGGTTTTTCTAGTTTTCAGACAATTGGTTCTTTACTAACATGTCACTCATGCTAAAAAATGTACACGTAAAGAAAGAGTCATTGCATAGATTAAGGTGAGTTATTCACTTTAATAATGTTGCTTCTGTTTTGCAGCACAGGAAATTGCTTTATCTTGGAAAATCAAAACAGAAGTTCAGTATAGACAATGAAGAATATATTACAACCATCCTTATTGAACAGTCAGTCTGCCCAAGTGAGTAAACTACCTGAAATAAAAATTGGAAAATATTGCAATAGAAAATTGCATTAAACCATTTGGTTTACCTGAAATGATTAATTTTCAAATATATTTGGTCTTATAAAACTGAATTTACCTATGTTGATATTTTATATCAAAATATTAAAATATTTAGTTTGAACATTAATTTTTGAGTCATAACTTCTCTGTGATTATGAATTTTTAAGTCGTTGTAGTTATTCAAAACAGTTTATTTAATCTGTGTGCACTCTGTCTACAAAAATGTCCTTCAGGTTTAATTAGATGACAGTTTTTCCAAACACTCATTTTCTGTGTTCTATTTTTATGTCCTATTGAAGATTGCCCATGTCCAGCTTTATTCCATCTAATTTTAGGTACTTACCTGAAGTACTTGTTGAGAATGTGGCATGTAATTAACCATATAGTCTTCCTGTGTCTCAGAAAGAAGCATCTAAAAATGAGGAATACAATCTCAGAGTGCTGAATAATCTGGTAATTATCATGTAATTATCTGGTTTTCCATTTGCAAGAAAAGCCAAGACAACGGAGCTCCTAACTTTGAAACCTCAACCTCTATATAGGACAAGAAAAGCTTGCTTTTGTTGTCACTGTTTTCAGCAAGACAACTAAAGTGTCTGGGAATAAAGGAAATAAATACCATTTGAAAGATTTTTGATATTTCTGTAGTTAGGAACACTGTAAAGACTTGAGAGATTGTTTAGTTGGATGAACTTTGTACATTTCATCTTAGTTACTCAGAAAGATCCCAGTCCTTAAGTTTATTAAATATGACTTAAAGACAGAAATCTTTAATTTTGGTGAATGACAGTGAAGTTATGGCTTCAAGATGGATATCTCTAGACATGGAAAAGAAGGATCTATTAGTAGTTGCAGAGCATTGTTGGGTGGGTTAAACAAGTGGACCATATTACACCATCTTTGAGATCCTGCCTTTTCTGTCCAAGCTTTGCAATTAATTACATAGTGAAAGACTTAGACTCACATTGATGATTTTAACGAAAAACTATCTTTATGCTCTAACACATTGTAAAGAAAAGAAACTGAGAAAAAGGAAGAGTCATTATTTAAGCTCTGTAAGAGTCATATTTCTATTCTAATCTTGGCAACCAGATGTACAGAGGTTGTAACTGGAAAATTATCCATTTTCTTTGAGAAGACATATCACTTTTCCTTCTATCAAGGGAAAAAAAAAGGGGTAGTGACTTCATCTTCCTGATGTTAAAAAAATGAAATGTCTTGCAAAAACACTATAAAAACTTCGTTCTGTGATAATGATAGGAATACTCTTTAAAGTCTACTAGTTCATAGAATCATAGAATCATAGAAACATAGAACGGCTTGAGTTGGAAGGGACCTTAAAGATCATCTAGTTCCACACACCAACCCCCCTCCGCCATGGGCAGGGACACATTTCACTATACCAGGTTGCTCAAAGCCCCATCCATTTCTTCCTATTATCTAATCTAAATCTGCCCTCTTTCAGTTTAAAACCATTACCCCATGTCCTATCATGCCCTTGTAAATGTTGAAGTTATCAGTTTTATATTCTTGATATCCCTACATCTTTTCCTTTTAGTATCTACTATCAGCACAAGTTTGTGGATTGCCGTTGAAACGCAGGATTTGTCATTTTCAACCATTATAAGTAAGTCCAGTATTATTGTTTCTTTTTTTCTTTTAAATGGAGAGTTGTAAAATTTTATTTGATCCCCTATTGGCTGTCTGTCAATTTCTTCAACAATGAATATAATTTCATTTTCCACCTTTTACTCCTGTTCTGCACCCACTCTGTTCCACTATTCTCACATTCTTGAATTGATCATTGATCCACATTTAGTTGATAAGTATTTTTAACTTGTTCTCCCTCCAGTTTCTACTAGCAATGATAACAATGAAAAATAAATAAATTAATATTTGGTTAGAATCTCTTTTGGTGTAGTATAGCCAGAAGTCTCACAAAGATGGTAAAGCTCTTCACATGCCAAAGAAAACAAAGAGGTATCCTTTTACAGTATTTGCGGTTCTCCTGGCAAGGATATGAAACCCAATACAGTAGCCAATATTTTGCTGTATGAAATAATTTTATGCTTTTAAAATTAATTGTGGTGTTCAGAAGGCCCAAAATCTGCATAATTTTCACATCAACAAGGTCTAATAATTAGGTCCCTCTGTCCTTGTATGAACACAAGTGACAGTTTTAGGATGCAGTATGAAGGTTTTAAGTAGTTCAATTGTATTCCTCTACATCTAAGTAGTTTTATTCTCTCCCACTATATCTATAGAAAAATCTTATTATAGTTACAGAGATCTGTGGGCCTCTGTGTTAATAACTTAATTTGCTTATTCTGTCCTTAATTGGTTAAGATAAGAAACCTTGTAATGGCAGAATAATTTAAGTGGTTCCATTAGTCCCTTTTGAAGGAACCATTGATTTTTAATGCTATTACTTCCTAAGCTCATTTTACCAAGGTTTTATTTAACATTTGCTTCTAATCCTTGCATGTTAATGCATTTATTAACCTCTGGAATCCTGTGAGAGTCTGTGTTAACAAAAGCAATGAACAAAACTTAAACTGTTTGGCTTGAATTTTACATGCTCCATGCAAAACAATTCAGGAACATTAATTTCTAGTATTTCTGAAATTAAAGAGCCTCTGTGTTTCAGGAACACAGATATAAGGAGACTGCAGAGCACTACAGAGAAAGATGAATTTTGCTATATTTTTTTCTAGTCCTTCCCATTTCTCTTCATCTGTGTTTTGATCTAGCCATCAACCAGAGAGAGCTTGTACCAGATATTACTCTCTTTTCCTCCAGTCAATTTTATGATAATGATTCCTGGTCTGGCACGCGGCAAGACTGAGGATTAAAAGAGGATTCATTAAGTAGTAATACAACCCTCCTCTGATCATCGCATTATCCCCAGCCTATGCAATCACCCTGTAAGTGTTAAGGGTATGGAATTAATAACGGCCTTCAAGATATCTGATCTGGTAACTCTCAGAAGGGGGGGACTGCTACTGCAGATTCTTATGATCAATTATATTTTTCATTAGATAACAAGTTCCATATATTCCATGGTCAGTAAATATTTTTCACTCTTTATTTAGCAGTATCATGGAACCTGTTAGCTCAGTTTTATTTTGAACATTGTTCTCATTCTCCTGGACAACCTGAAAGGCTGGGGAGTGGTATGTGTCTGCAATCCTCATGTTCTTTGAAAATTAAAGCCTTTCTGCAATGCTGGAATAAATGCCCATCTGATATTAGGATTAACCACATAAATGTCTTTTTTTTTAATTATTTGTCATCCTTTTGACCAGAACAGATTGGTTAAATCCCCTTCTTTGAAATTTAAATCTGAAAATACTCATCATTAAAACAGTAGACAAGGAAGTAATACATCTGCCTGGGAAGTAAGAGAACAGAAGATGTGCTTCCCTGCCTCACTCTTTGCATGTTTTCTGCTGTGGCTCTGGTTTAAAATGTACCAGTGGCCCTAGGAATGGAGATCAAAAGTTTGCTGTCATGGAGAGTGACGGAAGTATGTAAACATGGCCTTTCTTGAGTCTGTATCTGGTATTATAAACTTCGTAGTTGACTGGACTCACTGGCTACATTTCAGCAGAAGGCATGGAAAGAATGGCTGATTGATCTTTACTTTCAGCTCTTTGGTGGCTTGGATAAGTAATATGATATACTTCTTAGCTGAAGCTAACATAGAACCCAGTTCTCACATATTCAGGAAAATGCTGCAATCACACGTCTCTCATAAAAGTTGGGAACTGGCATTACTTCCGTCTACACTTTTAAATGAAAATGGATATGCATTGTACTGAATTCAGTGACTCGTTGTGTACTGGTGGGTGTGAGTGCACACAGCAGTTTAGTCTCTTCAGGAGATGTCTGAACCTCAAATTCGCATATCTGTTAGATAGTTGCTGTGATGGTCAGCTTATCCAAGATGGTAGCACCTTGTACATGCGTAAACCTTTCAATACCTAAGTAATTATACAGGCAAAATCATAGGTCGTATAGAATCTTACGCTAATACAGATGCCTTAAGTTAGAGGAACCATAGCCTAAAAGTGACTGTTTCTCTTCATTGCCTGGGAAGGGAACCTAGCTGACAGATTTAGACAGAGATGCCCACTTGATAGGTAGGATGCATCCCACTCTTGGTATCCAGAAGGTGACTTTCTGTATCTTGTTCTTGATCATGTAAATTAACAGTCCAGGTGCTGAAATATATTTAGATAGTAATAAGTGACAATTGGAAGCAGGAATTTGGAAGTAGATACTAGAGTCATGGTGTTCAAATGACATTTGTTGAATTTGATTAGACATTCTTCATCCTCACAGAGCAGCTGGGCAAAATGGAAAGAATTAATTTACTCAGTGCATAGACACCACACGGCCAAAATGCTCAACATCTGGAACAAAGATAAGTACATACAAAGTCAGGGTTTAGTGTAGGCTTTGTCTGAATTAGAAAAGTTTCAAAGGCTTAACTCAAATAGCTTAAAATGTGGGCACATTGAATTAGTTTAGCTTAAAATGAGTTTTGCTTGAAAATGAGTTCTTTAGTTTTAGTGATATCTACTTTTCTTTAAATAAATCTGTGGATATGGATATACAACTGACAGCCAATTGTCAGCTGCTGTTTACTGATCTCGGGTACATGTCTTTTTAGCTTAAATTTAGATGTTTGTTATTACGTTGTTTTTCAGGGAGATTTAAATCATGCACACAAATTACCCGTAATTCAGTGATGCTCATCTGACAGGATAATTTAGTAAATGTTCACAATTTATTTGCAGTTCTGAAACCCGGGAAATTAGCTCCTATGCTAGTTTTAGTAGAAGCACATTTTCAAATTAATTAGATCGATTTTGAGGGTAGTCTTGAACTGACAATACAGCTAAGACTAAATCTATGCTAAATAAAAGTAAGGGTGGTCCACACTGCCTAATTCCTACTGCAGTCCCTGGATTGCTCCAGAAAGCCTTCTTCAGGAGCAAACTGCTTTAGAAAAGGCAAAGTCCTAAATAATGTAAAGCAAGTCAGTGCCCATTAGCCTTGACCTCTTTTATTCAGCAGTAAAAACCTAGCTTCTGACTCTACAGATGGCACTGACTGGCTTAACTAAATTGACTCTTAAACTAATTTGCATTAAATTGGTGGCTGGTTGGACCAAGCAGATATTAATTCAATTTTCCTTCAACGAAAGAATAATGATTGGAATTCAATCTTTCCTGACAGATCACAAAGCATGTCATCTTTAAAATTTCAATTATTTTTGATTGACTCTTTTATTTCTGTTTAAAAGCCTCATTCATAGTGTAAGCTGTCATGTTTCTACTGTTTTTTTATTATCATGTTCTGAGGATTTATTAGACAGTTTTCAAATCTAGTGCCAAATTAATGTGATTTATTTCAATGCAACAGCTTCACAGTTCATGAGTTTGTGGTGTTCTTACTAACTTCTCAATATAACTATTCCTTGAAAATTGCCAGACTGTATAATATCCAATAAAAATTATATAGCAACAGAAAACATAATTGTCTGGATTCAGGGCTTCTTGTTTTTTGTGCCCAATTTGCTCACTACAGGAAGTCACAAAGTCGTGAGGAGAGAACTACTTCAGAAATGCAAACTATGAGAGGCATTTGCAAAAAGCTTTGCTTAATTGGAAAACATGGTATGAACTCTTGGTATAAATGACTGATAGATTTTCAAGTTTTTTAAAATTAAACTTGCTTTGGTACCAGACACACACAGTGCTCTGAGGTACCCTGAATGTTCTTGGCAGAGAATGGTGTTCAGGACTATTGGGTCAGCTGGTGACATTGCTGCAAACTCTGTATCACCCCTTCTGAAAGGCACACCTGTGTGCTCTAAACTAGCACAACATCAGAGAATAGTAACAGACTTCAGAATGCCCAGCATTTTTTTCATGAAACCAGTGTTGATGTGGAGAAAAATGGGATAAGCCTCTTTTTAAAATTTGAATTAGCACTTCTAAACCTGACAAACATTTTTCTGGGAAGTGTAAGTAATTTGAGAATAACAGTATGAAAGCCAAATGTCAGATTTTGAAGATACATTCCACACTGCTCTGTTTGCTTTTTAGCATTACAGGAATTTCTCTTAAAATTTTCATTTCTGGTTACTTAGAAGTGAGCAGTTACTTGGCTTTCAGAAGTACAAAGTCATTGGACTGATACACATCATCAAGCAACAGAAATATTTATGGAAACAAACTGAAAACATTTTTAATTCTAGTTCTGTAATAACCACTTGGAATAGGAAGGGCAATATACAGAATAAAAAACCCAAACCAACAAAACCACATTTTCTTTATCATTTCTCAGGGAAAACACCATGAAAAAAATAAATATTGCAGTGATATTTATTTTATTTTATTTTTAAAAGTATCAATATTTATAATTAGACCCAACCCTTAATCTTCAATGCACATTTTAATGTTGAAAACTGGGTACCCAGAATTATGATGATGTATATGACTGTTAAGTTGAAATACTATGGCAAAAGGTATGCAACAAGGAAATTCTGCCAGCAGGCTTTCCGTGTCTTGGCAGTCACATGTAAGTGAGTAACAGCAGAACAAGGACACTTCAGCTTCTCATTTCTGCAAACACAGTTAGAGAGGAGTGAATATGTCACAGGTCACTGCACAATCTTGGCGCTAGTTCAATGTACTGGTTAACAAGTCATAACCCCAATTTATCAACAACATGATCTCTGGTTAATATGTCACAAAGTCCATATGATGGCAAGAAATTCAATATAATTCTAGAAGGGAGCTGTGGTGCTGCAACAAGTGGTGATCAAGTTCTGCTTGTTGTTTTAATGACTCTTCAGGGCAACAGAGCCAGAGCAGAACTAGAGCTTCAGAGAACAGAAGTAGTAGGCTATAGGGAAAAATGCTAGAAACTTTTCACTACATATACTTTGCTAGAGGAACTCAAATCTATTTAATGATGACTATAGTAATACAAAAAATCTCGTTGGAAATGTGATGTTTTTGTGTGTCTATGTGCATGAAAGCATTATATTTAAGATCTCCAGTGAATGTATGACATTGTATCAGGGTAGAAATGTATGATACCATGTAACTTATCTGCCTTACTCCAATTTATCTACTGCATTTTGTCCAACCTGGACAAACGTAATTGCCTCTACCCAGGGAGACTGTGGTATATAAAAATAGCTATGCATCCAGCACGGTATGATGTTGACATGTTGGAAATTATTTATGATTGTGAGGTAGGAGAAATGGGGCTACAATGGACACGAACTCAGTCCAATTAAGAAAAAAGTAAGTAAAAGAAATTTGGTGCATCAGTATGCTTCTAATTTTTCATCTAGTTACTATGCATGGACATCAAAAATTCTCGCAAAATGTGTGTACAACAATTGGAGTTGGGCTTTATGTGTCCTTTTTTGTGCCTTACAAGGAAAATGAGCTTATTTATAAGCTCACATATTTCTCACTAAGATAGAAGGAGGTAAGTCAAGACAGCCAGTCTTGTTCATTCTTGTGAATGTATGTTAGTCATTTAGGCTGAGCTTTCATGGAGTTAAAAGGTGTAGAATTACACTCTTTCTATTTCAAATGTATATTTTCTGGAAAGAGTAGTGGACTGGGTATCCCAGATACACAGGCGTACCCCATTGTACTTGATAATATTAAGTTAAACTGCAGTTTACAGTTCAGTTGTAAATGTGAGATGGAGTGACTATTTCACAGAATCACAGAATTACAGAATGTTATACATTGGAAGGGACCTCGAAAGATCATCTAGTCCAGTCCCCCTCCGGAGCAGGATTACCTAGATCATGTCACATAGGAACACGTCCAGGAGGGTTTTGAATGTCTCCAGAGAAGGAAACTCCACAACCTCTCTGGGCAGCCTGTTCCAGTGTTCGGTCACCCTCACCGTAAAGAAGTTTTTCCTCATATTTATGTGGAACCTTCTGTGTTCCAGCTTGCACCCGTTGCCCCTTGTCCTGTCAATGGATGTCACTGAGAAGAGCCTGGCTCCATCCTCATGACACTTGCCCTTTACATATTTATAAACATTAATGAGGTCACCCCTCAGGCTCCTCTTCTCCAAGCTAAAGAGACCCAGCTCCCTCAGCCTCTCCTCATAAGGGAGATGTTCCACTCCCTTAATCATCTTCGTGGCTCTGCGCTGGACTCTCTCTAGCAGTTCCCTGTCCTTCTTGAACTGAGGGGCCCAGAACTGGACACAATATTCCAGATGCGGCCTCCCCAGGGCAGAGTAGAGGGGGAGGAGAACCTCTCTTGACCTACTAACCACACCACTTCCAATACAGCCCAGGATGCCATTGGCCTTCTTGGCCACAAGGGCACATTGCTGGCTCATGGTCATCCTGCTGTTCACTAGGACCCCCAGGTCCCTTTCCCCTACACTGCTCTCCAACAGCTCTGTCCCCAACTTGTACTCATACATGGGGTTGTTCTTGCCCAGATGCAGGACTCTACACTTGCCCTTCTTATATTTCATTAAGTTTCTCCCCGCCCAACTCTCCAGCCTGTCTCAGTCTCTCTGAATGGCAGCACAGCCTTCTGGTGTGTCAGCCACTCCTCCCAGTTTGGTGTCATCAGCGAACTTGCTGACAGTGCACTCTATTCCCTCGTCCAAGTCATTAATGAATATATTGAATAGTACTGGTCCCAGTACCGACCCTTGAGGTACTCCGCTAGACACAGGCCTCCAACTGGACTCTGTCCCATTGACCACCACTCTCTGGCTTCTTTCCTTCAGCCACTTCACAATCCACCTCACTACCCGATCATCCAGACCACATTTCCTCAGTTTAGCTGCGAGGATGCTGTGGGAGACTGTGTCAAACGCTTTACTGAAATCGAGATAGACCACATCCACAGCTTTACCATCATCTATCCACCAGCTTATGTCCCCCTAAAAGGCTATCAAGTTGGTTAAGCATGACTTCCCCTTGGTGAAGCCATGTTGATTGCCCCTAATGATCCCCCTATCCTTGATGTGCCTAGAGACAGCACCAAGGACAAGTTGTTCCATCACCTTTCCGGGGATGGAGGTGAGGCTGACCGGTCTATAGTTACTCGGCTCCTCCTTCTTGCCCTTTTTGAAGACTGGAGTGACATTCGCTTTCCTCCAGTCCTCAGGCACCTCTCCCGTTGCCCACGACTTAGCAAAGATGATGGAGAGTGGCCTAGTAATGACTTCCGCCAGCTCCCTCAGCACCCGCGGGTGCATCCCATCAGGGCCCATGGATTTATGGATGTCCAGATTGCTTAATTGATCCCTGACCCAGCCCTCATCTACCAAGACAGATTCCTCCTCTATCCTGACTTCTTCTGGTGCCTCAGGGGTCCGGGGCTCCTCAGGACAGCCTCCAGCAGTATAGACAGAGGCAAAGAAGGCATTCAGTAACTCCGCCTTCTTTTTATCCTCTGTCTCCAGGACCCCCACCTCATTCATCGGTAGGCCTACATTGCCTCTAGTGTTGGTTTTACCTGCAATGTATTTGAAGAAGCCCTTTCTGTTGTCCTTGACCTCTCTTGCAAGGTTTAAGTCCAAGGAGGCCTTAGCTTTCCTAGTTGCCTCCCTACATCCTCTGACAACAGACTTATATTCCTCCCAGTTGGCCAGCCCTTCTTTCCATGATCTGTACACCCTCTTCTTCCACTTGAGTTTGCCCAGCAGTTCCCTGTTTAACCATGCAGGTCTCCTGATACCCTTTCTTGACTTCCTACCTGCTGGGATGCTCTGATCTTGAGCTCGGAAGAAGCAGTCCTTGAATGCTAACCAACTATCTTGAGCCCCCTTATCTTCTAGTACCCTGTCCCATGGGATTTCCCCTAGCAATTGCTTGAAAAGGCCAAAGTTGGCCCTACTGAAGTCCAGGGTTTTGGTTCTGCTAGATATTCTATTCCTGCCACATGAGATCCTGAACTCCACCATCTCATGGTCACTACAACCAAGGCTGCCCTCAACCTTCACCACTTCAACCAGACACTCCTTGTTTAGTGAGAATAAGATCCAGCAACGCTCCTCTCCTAGTTGGCTTGTCCACCATTTGCATCAGAAAGTTATCATCAATGCACTGGAGGAACCTCCTGGATTGAGGATGGCTGGCTGAGTAGGCCTTCCAGCAAATATCAGGGTAGTTGAAATCCCCCACGACAACCAGGGCTGTTTCTTCTGCTGTTTTGGTTACTTATATAAGTATATATGCAGACACATTTTAGAAAGTATGTATATTTTCACAAAAAAAATTTGCAAAAAGCTAATTAATTTTTAATTGTGACTTAGTACAATAGATGAAAATCTAGTAACTGCAATGCGAAACTTTCCTTTCTTAGGCTAATACCATGCAGATGAAGGAAAGAGTTTTGTTGAGCCTTGCTTCAGATTATAGCTTCTGATTTTCATGAACAAGTAGCATACACAATCTTTTGGCACATACCTTGTAGTGTACTAATGTCATTTGTATCTCAGTGCATAAAAACTTAATTCTTAATATCCTGAATCAAAAGCGTACCTAAAGTAATGTGAAGTCTCCTGTAGGCCTTTGGATCCAGCACGTCTGAAATTTGTAAACATCCGTACTTGACAGCAGCAAGAATTTTTGCTAGTTTATCTTCTGTGACTGAAACTGCAAAATTCTTTGTGTGTTGAATGATGGTAAGGCTTAGTTATATTGCAATTAGGATTGTTACAGCTATGTTTTACAATGCTTCTAACATCTGATATTTAACTTACAGTATCTGTCCTTGTAAATCTTAATTAAATGCCTTCCCAGTTTCTAAATTTAAACAGTCATCTATCATATTTCAGCAGTAGTGTCTCTGTCCATGAAACCCTCCTCCCTGTTAACATGCAGCATATACTACCAATGAATTTCATGCTGTGCTCACCTTCACAAGCATTGGTGATATTGGAAAGGTGGAGTTATTCTGGCAGCATAATATTATCTGTCAGGAAAAGCTGGGTTATTGCTTTCCTTCTCACCCCTACATACTGCCTAGAATTTTTGTTCTTCTACCTGATTAACTTGAACATTCACGATGCTTTGAACAATTAATGCAAGGCAAGAGTTGAGAAAGTAGATCGTTGGCCAAGACTGTAGAGTCATGATATGTAGGACCTATAGTTGCCTGATTGTATCAGTATGAAAGGCAATTAAAGCATAAATCATGAAATTCACCCATTGTTAAAAGTTTAACTCTCCATAAAATGTATTTATTTTTTACCATGAATATGTCACAAATGGGGGTAGAGGTAGGAAAAAAGTACTTGAGGAGGTGAGGATTTAAAAAAAATGTGAAGAAGATAACTAGCAGAAAGGTTGAGAGTGAAAAATCATAAATTGGGAAAATAGTCTGAGAGGTGCTGTTTTTCATGTTATCACTGCAGTCACATAAATTAAAAAACAGATGAAGGGCTTTTGTCATGAAAAAAAGTAACAGATATTACTCTTGAACGTAAATTCTTAACATGTCACAGCACTAGTCCAGTTGAAAAACCTCAAGATCATAAAGTTACTGTTTTCAATTTAATGCAAAGGGTTAAAGGGCCCACAGAGCTGGAGTCTCTAGCACTGTGATGTTGTGAGCAGTCAGGTAACTGGCAGGTAACAACTGTGAAGAGCTGCAAGATCAGTGGAGTCAGTGCCAGGTGCAATGACTAGGAATGAGATCTAACCAGACAAAATTGCTTCTGCATTGCTCATAGTGTTTTTTTCATTTTAAGTTTCTTCAGTCAGTTCGCAGCTATAATAATTTCATGTTATCATTCTCTTTCTCCAGAAAACATTTGACAATTTCAGTGGAAGTGACTCCAAACTGTAGTTCACTCTCCTGCATGTTGCTTAATGGTTTGTTCAGATAGGTGATGATAAGTAGGGGCAGCTGATTGAGTTCTACTGTCACACAGTTTCATAAATGCTTGTCTAATCATGCTTCAGGTGTAGTTTAACTTTTAGTGAGCCTAATTCATTCCTTTTGAAAAAATCTGAGTACATATCATGCGATTGTTAGAGCAAGATAATGTGTAGCCTGAAATCTTTGATATAAAATTTACTTTGCACTGTTAGAACTGACTAATGCTTGTGCAGATGCTCTGCTACCATGCCCAGGCTTGGCAGCCCTCCAACTATCACTTGCTCATTTGCATCTTGCAGGAGTCAATGGCAGATTTCCATGTGACTTCTTTATTTTTCAGGTTCATATGGACTGTGTACCATCTTCCTGCTCAAATACTGTATGACAGCCAGATTTGGAACATATTTTTGCATGTTCCTGGAATCAATGGCATTGATCCACACCCTTACAATATTAAAATATACTACTGTTTCTTGTGCCCCTGCATAACCTTTGTGGTGGGAGGGTTAGCCCATTGGATTGCTTTGCTCATCAGAGTAAGAAACTTTATTACCAATGGAATGAGAAGGACATCACCCCAGAAAAAGGAGAGATACCTGGAAGATCTAGCAATGGGCAAAAAAAGTCTAATATGATATCCAAATGTCCTGGTTTGGCCTAAAACAGACCAATTTTCCTTTTAGTGATTTTTACTTTCAGGTAAGTCTCTTCTAAGTAACTGCACTTTCTGAAACTAACTGCATGTTTTGCAGACAGTGTCTGCTTCTAGGACTGATAATGCTCAAAGTTTGTAGTTATCACTGAGGCACCAGTAGGGATGTTATGCAGAAAGGCTCTTGCTGTACTTAGTCTTAGAGAAACCAAGGTCACTGCTAAATTTCTCACTGCTGAAGAGCCAAAGGGGGGTCACACCTGAAGGGAGAAGTAGACAGGACAGGTGACCCAAAATTGACTAACAAGGTATTCCATCCCATACACGTCATTCTTGGTATAAAGGGAGGGATCATGAGGGTCTCACCTCCCTCTTCTCTGGCCAGTGTCTGAAGAGGACTCTGTCTGTTTTCCTGCTGCTCCCAATCCCAATTCGTGCATCTCTGAATCCAGTTCCTGTCTGTTGCTGGGCCCAGTCTGGGCCTTCCTGGAGCCTGCCCTGCAGTGCCGGCGGTGAAGTGGTCGACATCAGGGGAGCTCGACCTTGGTTTTGTCACCGAAATCGGGAATAAAACTCCTTAATGCCAGTTTTTAGTGTTAACATGCAGGCATTACTTTATTCGGCTGAGGTACATGGGGGATCGCTCCACCTAACACTTAACACCACCTAAAGCACACTCATTATATACCTTATAGAAAATGAATATTCATATAATTCCTGAGAAAAGCTTGCCTATTCCAAGAAACCTTATGCATATGCTAATACATTACGTGATGTCTTTGCACGATCTCTGGATGTGTTTAAAAAAAGACTGAACATGGCACTTAGTGCCATGGTCTAGTTGACATGGTGGTGTCAGGGCAATGGTTGGACTCGATGATCCCAGATGTCTCTTCCAACCTGATTGATTCTGTGATTCTGCGATTCTGCACATGCATACTAAATTGGGGAGGGGTCTTGGGTGGTCTCTGGTGGTCGTAATCCCCCCTAGTTATGCTGTCTGCTGTATGATTCCACGTCTGCGCAAGAATGGTTGAGGCCTTTTTGTTGACAGATGCAGGTGGCTCCGAGGAGAACATCCTGTTCTGGTTCCTACAGGATTTATCTCTACTCCTGGTATCAGAGCTATGAATCAAGTCATTTTAGACAATACAAAGATGTTGTTCACAGTCTTGTTTATCTTTGGCCCTTCTTTGTAATTAGTGAGGAATTTAACAGAGACCTTGGATTCTCTAAGAATAAGTGCAAGCAAGAGTCAGTGATGGATATAACTTTAAGCGTTATCAGTCCCAGAAGCAGAAACTGTCCGCAAAACATGCGGTTAGTTTCAGAAAGTGCAGTTATTTTAGCTGAAGAAAAATTACTGAAAGAAAAGTTGATTCTGTCTAAAGGTTACACAGAGTAGGCCTTTTAGGGCCTGCTCTGAGGCCTACTTTTACTAAACCATCTGGTATCAGTTTTGTATATATTTGTATATATTTAATTATTTCCATTATTATTATACTCTTTTTCATTATTATAATTCATTAAAACTAGTTTAACTTTCCAGCCCTCTCTCCCTTTTCCCTTTCCCTTCCCCTTCTGGGGGGTGGGGGGAGAAGAGTTAATAGAGAGTGTCTGCCACCGGTTTAATAGCCAGCCCAGCCTTAAACCGTGACACCAAATATCTCCCATTTGTCTTATCTGCCCATGTTAAGAAGAACTGATATGTTGGCTTTTTTCTTGGGAGACATCTTGTATTGTGGATCAAAAGATCTTTTATTGTGGAGAGCAATGAGATGAAGAAAGACCTTAGGCCTACCTAGGGCTCTCCTACAAGTAAGAGAAAACACAGTTGTAGGGGACCTCAAGAAGTCATTAGCTCTGTCTGTGCAAGTAAACTTATACTGGGCACAGATGTTTATACTGGCATATGACAATTTGTACAGTGGCTGCACATGTTTTGAGGGAAAATTTCAATGCAAGCAAAGCAGTGCCCTGGCAGACAATGACCAGGAATGGTCTGAGGAAGAGCAGTGGCCAAGGAACATTCCCAGCTTCTTGGTTTGAGATACGGATATGTAGTTCGGTGAGGCAAAAGGATTTTGATGTATCAACATATGACATGCCAGGCTAGCTGATACCAAGAGCAGTTTCTGATTTGTTTTATTTGCTGATAGAGGTGCAGCAATTTAGCTCATTTTCCTACTAAGACAAGCTCTGACAAAAATGAAATCTTATTAGTGAGCTGAACTATCTGACGAAAGTCTGAAGCAATTCAGAAGATGGTGATGTGGTCATCAAGCATGCATCTTGTTGTGACACATGGTGAATTGCAGTGGTATTCAGAAATATTATTCAGAAAATATTTAAAGTATTATAAGACAGTCATTGTTTGAGAAATGGTGGTTAGGTGTCACCATTTTGTGTAGAAGTAGGAGCAGCTTCAAGTTTTTTCCCTCAAACGGTACGCTTGAAACATGAGTGGGAGCAAAGGGATTGTTTCTAAAACACATTTGCTTTGGGGATTTTTACGTTCTCTGCCTGAAGTCAGCTGTATCTCCTTCCAAAACATTTATTTCTCATTATAATTTCTTATACCATCCTCTTTTTGCTATGGTTGTAACACCTTCTCTCTTACCATGTGTCCAAGTTGCAATGTACTCTTAACATAACTGAATTTGTTAATGTAAAAAGAAAGCACCATCCAAATTAATTTTCTTCAGTGTTTGGTTAGTGCTATGGCTGAAATTAGAGACTTAATAGAATTTCTGAGACACATTTCATAGCTGTGTATACAATGTTTTACCATAGGATTTATTGCACAGCATTTTATCTGGAATTTTTATCTAATACAGAGACTAGCATTTCAGCAGTAGATAAACTCTTTTAGGGGAACATTTCACAGCTTAAACTTGCATATAAATGAAGATTTACAGAGATAGTAAGGCAGCAGGGGAGCAAATGGTGGAGAATATTTTTAATCCCTTAGGTTCTGAAGAGTAATTGCAAAAATCTATTAATTTTACTTTGAGCACTGCACAGGATATAAAGTGGTCCTCAAGCAGAGCTAGACCTCTGTTTTGGTTATAAATTTTTTCTAGATTTTTTTTTTTACCTGAGTCTGAATATGCAGTTATTTCTAATATTATGGAGTATGTTACCTGTGGGGAGAGACTGAAGAAACTGATCTTGTTGAGCCTGGAAAAGAAAAAGTTTCAGGGGGAACCTAATAGCTTTCCCCCAAAACCTTTGAGAAAGGTACCAAGAGGATGGATCCAGGCTTTTCACAATGCTGAATGATTTAAGGACGAGACACACTGGGCATAAACTGAAACAAGGAAGTTTCAGGCAGAATATAAGGAGAAACTTTTTCACCATGGGGACAAAAAATAATGAACAGGTTGTTCACTTTTCATCCTTGGAAGTTTTTTTCATGACCTGACTGGTTAAAGCCCTGAGCAACATGATCTGATTGCATAGATGACCCTGCCTGGAGGATGAAGTTGGACTGGATCCCTCCTAGAGGTATTTTGTGGGTAAATAATGTCACTGAGTGTATTTCTGGTCTGAGTGGGCTCATTCTTTTTTTTGTGGGAACTTGTATCAGTGATCTCTTCCAGCAAAAGCAGTGTCTGCAGAGATGTACGTGTGACTTCTAACCAGAACTCCACAACCCCACCACAGTTTTCAAAACTACCATGTCAGCCATGTTCCTTCAGTAGCCTGGGATTTCCTTCAGTGGCTCGAGTTGACTGGTAGGGAGTGACTCCTGCCAGTCAACCAGCCATTTCTTGTGAGCCAATCAAGTGTATACTTCCAGACTCTCCCAAACAGCAGTGCACAGAACTTGTATTCATTTTTCAAACATTATCAAATAGTGTAAAAAAGGCTTATTGCAGCATGGTTCCAGAATGTGGTATAAGTAAGGTAGAAAATATCTTATTGTTTCTATATTATTTTAATACTGGGAAGGAAGAAGAGCTAAAAATGTTATATCAAAACTTAGGATGATATCCTCTATCTTTGATGCCAAGAAAACTGTGTAAAGAGTAATTGCTTCTTGTTACTTTTCTCATCTCCAACAGGCCGAAAATCTTAACTGGTCTGATAAGTGTGTTACAGGTTTTCCAACCCCTGTGACTAGGTAGCTAGAGGAAGCAAAAATGAATGTGTTTGGTGATTTTACTAGGAGCTTCAAAGGACACGAGTGAGGTATCTCTGCAGTGGAGTTCCTGTTGGCTCAGAAGGGGAAGAATAAAGAGCTGATTCAATAGAGCTCAAGACATTATAGAAGTGCCAAGCACAAATGGAGGCATCTGTTGAAGACTGCTTTACCTGAAAACAGTTGTAGCTGTCTCCTTCCTGTCTACCACTGGAAGGCAACTCAGACAGCCTATCACTCTTGGTAAATGTTACATATTATATCTCACACTCACTTCACATCAAACGGTGTGAAAGTGACTTCACAGCCAAGATGTGGATTTTTCTAAGGTGTGTCACTCCACAAGTTACTATAAAGGGACCATATATAAAGCCTGAAATACACATCGCAGTGACTTTGGTGGCATATAGTTGTAACAGTAGTAGTAATGGGGGTGGAAAGGAAAATAAACAAAGATGACATTCTTCTAAGCACCCTCCCAATGTAACTCCATGTCTGGATGCAAGATAAATTTCCAAATGGACATGTATTTTCACCTTCTGACAATGTGTATGGCTGTGAAGGTTCTTGGATGTATTTACACTGTCAAATTTTCTGTGTCAAACTGACATCTAAAAATATCTGAGGAGATTCAAATGTTTGTACTTTAGTGCTTTATTTATTTTTAGAAGTTGCATATTCAGAAAAAAACTTGCTTGGAAAGTAATCGTTATTTAACATAACTATCTCTGAAATACCATAATTTCCATAAAAACTTGGATAGTATTCGTGAAATGTTTGATGATAGATTTTGTTCTCAAGCATAAGAAAGTTCATGAAATGTCATAGCAATGCTCATGAAATATTTCATGAAACACTCAGGAGAAATCTCTCTGAAATTGCAATGTAAGATTTATGATATTTTTATGAAATATTAAGTAACGTAAAGAAAAAAACACACTGAGCTACAACTATAGTGAAATACCACATGAAACAAAGTATCCATTCATGGAAAGTTCCAGAAGAGCTGTTCACAGAATCACAGAATATTTGAGGTTGGAAGGGACCTCTGGAAGTCATCTGGCCCAACACTTCTGCTCAAGCAGCATCACCTAGAACATGGCCAGAACCAAGTTCAGATGATTTTTGAATGTCTCCAAGGATGGAGAATCTACAGCCTCCCTGGGCAACCTGCACCAGTGTTTAGTCACCCTCACAGTGAAAAAGTGTTTCCTGATGTTCAGAGGGAACGTCCTGTGTTTCAGTTTGTGTCCATTGCCTTTAGTCTTGTCACTGGATACCACTGAAAAGAACCTGGCTCCATCCTCTTCACACTCTCCCTGCAGGTATTTATGTACATTGAAAAGATGTCCCCTGAGCCTTTTCTCCTCTTGGCTAAAAAGTCTCAGCTCTCTCAGCCTTTCTTTATAGGAGAGGTGCTCCAGACCCTTAATTATCTTTGTTGCCCTTCATTGGACTATCTCCAGCATGTCCATGTCTCTCTTGTACTAGGGAGCCCATAAGAGCACATAGTATTTCAGGTGTGGCCTCACCAGTGCTGAATAAAGGGAAAGAATCACCTCCTTCCACCTGCTGGCAATGCTCTGCCTAATGCAGCCCAAGATGGCCTTTGCTACAAGGGCACATTGCTGGCTCATATTCAAATTACTGTCCACCAGTAACCCCAGGTTACTCTACCTCCTCATCTTCCTGGCCTGTCCTTCCTAAAGATCTTGTATCCTTCCATTGCATCACTCCAGTCATGCAAGCCATCCCAGTTCTTAAGCATGAAGGCAGTTTTGACATAAAACTACTTGTGACATTTCTTACAAATATCTATGAAATTGTTCATGAGCTATCACATAGAATTTATATGAAATATGTAATAAAATATAATGTAAGGAAACCTTATAGCCAGTTGAATAAAATGTAAGTTTAAAATTGTTAGAATAACTCTAGTCTTCAGAATAGGAGCACTGGGCATCTCTGAGTCAGTGCCTTTGGCATCTGTCATTTGGAGGGAGAGAAGTTTTTTTGACTCCTCACTGCATTTTAAGAACCTTCCCTACTGCACCTCCCAGGATTCACAGGGAAGCTCTTTCTCTTTCCCCCTTGGGTATTTTGGAGTATGTGGTATAGAGCCATGGCACAAAGCAAGTAACATTCAGCATGAGGCAGCAGCAGCTTCCCCTTAGTCTCCCAAATACACCCTTTACAGTCACTCGATGTCAGTTTAGGCAACAGATAAAGAGTTTCTTTCTGTAATCCAAGTGAAAATTCATAAAGTTTAACTAGAATTAGTACTGCAGAGGGCAATTCATCCCACTTGGATATCTGTTTTATCCTGGGATGTTTTTCCTTATTGATTATAGAGGGAGGTCAGGTGATTCGTGGTCTACAGAGCTGAAGTCAGAGTAAATTAGTCATAACCAATGACTAACTAGTGGCTAATTAAAGGATTCATAGGTGAAGTAAGCAGAGAAAAAAATGGATTATCCAAAATTAAGAGGGAATTTCAACAGCACTAATATCCATAATGTCTGGAAACAAACATACTTCTGAAGTTAAATAAAAGAGGTGTTAATTGACATCCTGAATCCTTTCATAATAAACTTTGAATAACACTGGTGAAATTGCCAATGTGGTCAACCAGCTTTTGAATGAAGAGAGGCAGTAGAAATAAACATGTGTCTTCTGTCTGTTTTCCTGTGCAATGTGGGAATCAAAAATCCATGCAAAGTTATCCACAGCCTCTGAGAAATCACAAACTTTAAAATCTATACAATCAGGACTGGATAAGGTGTTACTTACTACTGGGAAGCTTTGGTAGTTTAGATCTGATGTTTACGGTGATGTTCACAATGGTGAGCGATGGACACAGTTTTATAAATAGATAGAGGAGGTTTCATGCTGACCTGCAGTTCTGAAATCAGATTTGCACAGAGCTCCAGAAAAATGGTATTTGTTTTCTTGGTGTTCCACATCCATTGCCACAGATCAATCTTTTCCTCCTAGAAATGAGCCCATAAAAAGTTTTGAATGGAGGCCATAGTTCTGTGTTCAAATGATTAGAAAAAGAGTTGATATCAAATCAATGCATGTTGGGGTGGAATGTTTTATCCAGTACCAGGAGTGCTAAAGCTTCATTTACTGCTGAAGCTTCATTTACTTCTGTGGTTTAATCACAGCCTGATCCATGGACACAACTTCACAAGCTACTGATCTATGTATCACTTCTTATTTTCTTGCTGTTATCAGACAACTATTGGTGTTACTGCCAAAGTTAGTTGTCCAAACTGACACACACTGACCCATCTTAAGATGTGAAATATTTTGCCACAACTCTCAGTTTCCCTACTGGAAGATAAAAACGAGGATCTCTATCAGAAAGAAAAAAAAAAGGATGTACAGTGGAGCAGGAAGCAAAGAACAGTCAAAACTTGAGCATTCAACTTGCCACTGGAGGACTGTGGTTCATTAATACACACAGTGAAAGGTAGAATTAATCTGAGAAATATGGACATTACCAATGCAAATGTCAGTATCTGAATAGTTTATCTATACTCCTTTCACAAGAAAGCCCTCAGGATGACTGATTCATCTCACTCTAACTTAGACATGATTAAAAAGTTCATATGCATTGTGTCCTAAAACTGCCCATTCATTTCCATTGACCAGAAAGGAAAAAGTAGAGTGTCTAGCTTGGATGTAGACATATAGATTACTGATATCTGAAGCTCAGTCTTAGGCCCCCAAAATACCTATACGGAATATTGTGGAGAGAGTAGCCCTATGCAGTACTAAATTTGCATTGAGCAATCTAGCCATAGAAATCATTGTCGAGCATTTGTTCCATTCGGACTAGAGTACCACAGCTCAGCACAAAATAGCCTCCTTGTGTGGACAAGCCCTAGTTTGAATAAAAAGGAGATTCCCTAATAACATTTTCAACCCATATAGTGACTTTCCTGAACAGGTCTCCATCTATGTTTCAAACCGTGTTTGCCCTTGTAACACTTGTGAGAGGTGGAGAAGCATTATTCCCACTTGAAAAACTGGAGATTAAAGACAGAGCTAGAACACAGGACTCCCCTTTCAAATTTTGGCCATAATGGCTAGATTACACTTGCACTTCTGACATTTGGAAAATTACACTGGAAAAACTTCATCTGTGAGGTTAAACTTACGTATGTGCTCTAAACATGTAGCATCAGTTTTCCTCAGTGGTACAGAACACTTTAATTCTCAGGAGCAGGTCTATATTAAAAATTATATAAACCAAGGAGGTCTTAAGATAGTAACTTTTGTAAGTTTACTCTGTAGAGCTATTAAATAGAGGCGGACTGGCAATCAAGATCTTGATTCAGCTTTATGTCTATGAAAGGTTAGCTTATTGCTGTAATAAAGGGGTCTTAAGTTGCTTTGTAACAGTTCATAGCTACTGTGACAAGAATATGGTACAGCTAGGAATAAAGCAGGAAACGTTAACAGACATGGCTTTCCTTTTGTGATAAACTTATAATAAAAATATCAGATTGGAAGTTTTATTTCTCGTTCTTACAGAAACTTCCATTACGACCTTTGGAGTCCACTTTTTCTGTCTGCATCTCACTACTTTTTTTTGTGAAGTTCTGCTCCAGAATGCATAGATTCTTATACTGCATTCACATCCAAGTGCCGCTCAGTCCTGGGTTAAGCAAGGTAACTAATGTTAGTCCTGTGTTTATTCCTGCCCATCCCTGTAAGGAAGAAATGTGTTTAGTACAGTATTTCAACCTGGTAGATATGTGGAATAGAATAAAGGGTATGGAAGGTAGAAAAAAGTAACTTTCACTTCAAAAACAGATGGTGCCAACATTCATAACTATCAGTTCTTGATTTAATAATTTCACAGTCTATGGCTGCCCCATATTGAAACCATTTTCTTGCAGGAGAGTTCAGAACTGCCACAACATTGAAGTTGTCTGTTATTATTTTCAGATAACACTAGGAAGGAACAGTTTCTGGAGCAAATATAACATAGAAGTTTTCATGGGAGGTACATGGTCATACATGCTAGAGATTACAAACTTCGATGGTGCTTATGTAGGTTTACAACAGAAAAGGTATGTAAATGTGGTCTTGAGGGCATTATAGAGAGGAGGCTCCAACTATGTTGCTAAATAATAAGGATCAGAAACAAATCCATGGCCCTAAGGCCAAGGGCAACAGCTGGATTATGTCTACGCTGCCCAGGGCTGCAGCATATTTACCTTGTAGACAGCAGATTTCATTCCCTAACTAACTCTGACTCCTTCAGCTTGCCCTTGCCCAGAAATGTTATACAGGAAATGAGCCCAAAGCCAGGGAGTGACATTAGAAAACAACAGATAAAGGGACATTCTACTGCTCAAATTCATCCACTAGCCTTCTTTTGTTAACTCAGAACTCAAGTATTTGTGGTCATGGTGGTTAAACTTTCTCAGCATACTCTCACACTCTTTAGAAACTTGCAGCACAAGGAATTTCTGAACAAGAAATGTTGATGTGTTTGCAGTTAATAACTGCTGATGAAAATTTCTTCCATGAACTTGTATAGTCTCCACTTGAATTTAAAATCCCATTTAGCATTTGCAATGTCCTGTGACAGGAAGTTCCACAGATTATTTACACAGTGTGTAAAGATCCACCTTTTCTTCTTTTGAATGTCACACACAGCTTTGTTTGATAGCCTGTGGTGCTTTCATTCAAAGAAACAATGAACAGTCAACTACTACTTACCTCTTCACACCACTCATGACTTTATGGACTCCTATTATACCTCCATCATTTTTTCCCACATTTTTTTCCATGCTGAAATTCCTAGCCTGTTTACACAAAGCATTTAGTAGCAATGAACTTGATTATTAATTCTACAAGAAAGCACTGATTACTGCAGGGCAGGTCTTATGGGCTGAAGCACTCTATCTCAGTTGAGGATATCAAAGCACTGAAGGTGTCACTGTTTCCTAAATGTCATTGGCACTCTCTGGCTGAGCAGCAATAAATAAATGAGCCCAGGTCATTTTCCATCAAGATAGGTCAGAGCCTTTTGTCAGGTAACAGATAGCAGAGGTATTGCCAACCTGAATATAGATGGTAGAAATATTGCTCAGCTGATTGGATTCAGCTTTGGTCACAGATGAATCTTCATCTGTTTCATTCAAGAGGTAACCCCCTCCCAGCACTCTAATATTAGAATTATAGTAATCAGATGTAGTAAAGATTAGGTGGCACTGTGTGTCTTCTGTATATAATTGGCACTTTGTACCAGTGGCTGAAATAATACTGTGTGGTATTTATATTCCATAGTATGCTTGTTCTTCCAGATCAGGAAAACAGCTGGAGAGCACCGTGACTTTAGGTCTACCCATGCCAGGGTTTTCTTCCAATGGAAACCAGAACACGGTAAGAGATATAACCAGGATGTAAATTTGCACTGTGGGGAATCCCACAGTGTAGAAGCAACCATGTTACCTGTGTCTGGGGACTGAAAAGCAGTGGGAAGACAGCTATATTTAAGAATTAATAAATCAGTTGAACTGAGGTTCAATTTCTCATTATCATCTACTGGTATGAGGTAGGGGGGTCTCAGGACACTTTTAGATACAAGTTGCTTCTTTCTGATGAGACAAGATTATATTACTGGTACATGTTGCAAATAAGATTAGGAAGATAAAAACATATATCTGTCTTCTATACAAGGGAGAGCCACAATTTGTGATCTTAAGTCAGTGTTAATTTCAGGTCCTGTCTGAAGTCCAGTTTATATCCTTTCAAAAAAACCAATTTAGGCTAGTAGATAGTGTTTGGGCATTTGTTGGGATGAAAGTTGTGTGTGCTGCCAGGATAAATTTTATTATGTTTGCAAAGTATTCAGGTACCACTGATATGAGATAATAGAAAATAATATAAGTAATATACCATTGTTATATGATCTTTTTTAAATAAATACTTCTGAAATGATGTTATATACTGATAAATGATGAATACTTCTAATGATACCAAAATAATTTTAAATTTAATAGTATCAGAGGAATGAAATATGTGATTCTACTGCACTTAAAGGACTCAAGTAGCCTGAATTTATGGCTGCCTAAAGCTTAGGGGAGCCTAATATTATTTCTGAAACACAATCTTGCTGATATTGACTAACAGTTGCAGAACGGAGGCAGGTCTCACTGAATCAGTGATGTATTTTCAGATTATCACTTAGAATTCAAGCCATGAGAGTAGGGACTAAAATCCATTGTCTTCTGAGATCACATCGTTTCTCTGTATTGAAAGGGCCACAACATAAATACACTTGATTAGGAAGCCTCAGGACCTGAAAGAACTTGGAAACTATATTTTTCCCCAGTACAAGAAAATATCTTTCCGACGGGTGGAGCGGTATGTTTGTGGCTTTCTTCATGCTGTATGCTGCTTAATATGGAAAACTATTCAGTCACAATGGCTGCTAAATTTGACTTTTTCATTTCAAGAGAGCAAATATCGTAAGGCAGGAAATGGAGCTTCAGTCTTTTCAGCTGGATTCTTAGACAGTGTAGTAAAATCAATTTATTTTTTTTTCCCTGTATGTAATAGTTAAAGGATCTAAGTGAATAAATCTATGTCCCAATAGGCAATATGGTAAAAAACATTTGAGATAATTACATGAAGTTTTAAAAAAGAGACTCCTTTGAGTATTTGGACACCAGTCTTGGATAGCTGAGAACTGTAATGAGGGTTGCCCTCAGTGATTCTGGAAAAGGATAGCATGTAGTATAATACTGTCAAAAACTATTATTTCATGAATAGCTTTTACAGTATTTACGTGTGAACTTGCTGCAGATCTTCTGTATGAGTCATGGGAATAAACTGCAAATGGCCTGAGATTGCCTGTAAAAGACAGGAGAGTGTCTATAATTATAAAATATTTGCGTCTCTGTGGTAGCTTCTACCTTCACAGAAAAGTAATTAAAAGTTATAAAAGGATGAGAAGAAGTTGAGAAATATTGTGTACATCTCAGGCTGCAATTTCAGGTTCTCGAGAGGGTGTTATTACCATTTAAGTCTCTAACATGAGAAATTCTGTAGTAGCTGTAAACGGTGGTATAACTTTCATTCTCAAATGTAAAAAAATGCTATCTAATGAATGTATGATGGTTTTATCTCAGTGCAGTGTGCATCACCTTTTTCAAGCTTTCCAATGTAATCTGCAGCATTGTTAAATTCAGTTTAAATATAAGTAATGCTATGACTATAGCAGGATTTATATCCTGACACTAAATTAAGTACTAGAAAACAATGAAGCACTGTATTGTGGCTGTAATGTTAGCAATAATTAATACATAAGCAAGAACTGAATGAGCCTGCCTCTTGAACAGTCATTAGTTGCTTTTTTCTGTTTGAAAATCACTTCAACATATGCAAAATTATTTTTCCAAAATTTTTTTCCACAGTTCTGGTGGGTGACATGTTTGACCTGCTTGAGACAACAAATTCAACATCATATTGTAATTTACTTTTCTTCAGAAGGTATAGTGCATTAATTGGTTTTGTCCAGAAGAAAAGAAATTAAAGGTGTACCTTTTCTTGTTTCAATAAACAACTTACACAGCACATACGATGTGTCAAGAGAGAAAAAATAAAATGGGAATCTTCCCTAAAGTTATTATATCATCAAAAGAAATGATCAATATGCTCATTTATATTTCCAGAACTAATAATTTTCATATTTAACATCTTTCATGAAAATTGAATCCCATATTTGGATAATGGGAATTTAGGAAGCACAGGATTCTTTTACTTTTGGTATAACAGTATTTAATCCAACACAGAGATTATATACAGATTTGAGTTTGTGTTTATATTTTCATCTCGTTTAAAGAAGAAATCTAGATGCTGCTGTCTGTACAAAAGAATCATTAGATGCTATCTTTCATCCTAAATAGACGGAAGCACCAGAGTTATGTCCTGATGACAGTCTCCTAAACTTCAGTGACCTTCAGCCAGGAAAGGTTTTAAGCAACTGCCTAAAGGGTTTTCTGAAAAATGATGCCTTTCTCAGTTGGGGCCAAGCTGCTTTATAATCACTATCTAGATAATCCTTGCAATATTTGGGTGCAGTGAGTAAGTGGGTAGTGGTATCGGCATGTTATAGCTAATGAAGCTCTGGCAGACCCCTTGTGAGTTAAAGGCAGATTTTCAAATTGCCCTATTTCCATTAAGTGCTTAACATAAATTATTAGCTTTTCAAAATATCTCATGGTTTTTGATAACACTTTTGCATACAGTGAGAGTAAAGGGCAACATTGAAGAAGTGGTCCCAAATCATCAGACTCTGATGCTTAAAGGAAGTTGCTTAATAGCATTTTAGTGCCTCAATTATAAGTACCTAGATGGACAGGGTGAATTTAACGAGCTAAGTTAGAGTCATGGGACCGATATATAATTAGTGAGGAGCATTGCCTGCAAAAGGAAGTTTAGAAAAAGCTAATTTTGCCTGGTTAGTTTAGGAAGTGTAAGTGACCCATCTCAAATAAGCAGTATGGATGAGATCACTCCAGATTTTGCATCCTTTGCTCTTGAGTACTGTCTCAGAAGGCTTTGCACCTTCAAATGCCATCACATACCCTACAGGCAATGTGTGGTTATACAATGCATTCACATCTTTGTGTTTTCAGAAAACAGCTCTACTGGGCTGCAGCACAGTCCTCATATTATTTCAAATGCTTTGAAGTGAAAACAATATCCAGTCTCTCCCTTTCTCACCCTGTTTTGTTTTATGGCAACAAAAGCACAGTAGGAAACCAGGACATCCAAATCTGAAACCTATGAGCTCTCGATGCAGTCAATCTGCTATAGATGGGGCTAGCCATGAGCAGGGTGGACACAAGCCTGTGTAGCCCCTCTTGGCTTGGGATCCCACAGTGCACATATTCAGCAGCATATATGTAGCTTTAACAAACATTTGTGTGAAGAAATGTATGGATGCGATTCAATGCAGTTTCTTTCTGGTTCAGGACAAAACCAGGTATGTATTACATTTAAGAATTATATGTAATGCTGAATTTATTGTGGAACTAAATCAATAGAATTTATTCTGAAATTTTGAGGAATTTTCTGCATAATCTGATAAAAACTATTTTGGCAGTCATTATCTGTTTTGCACTGTGCATTTATCTGAAAATGTTTTTAGGAGCTGCTTAGTTTGTTGGAAAGATGTTCACATAGGATCATAAGTCTGTTAGAGTACAAATCTCTCTGCCATCAGTCCAACAGCAGAAGGTCTTGTCTTATCTAGAAAAGTCACCAAACCACTGTCTCCACACCTTCTGCACCTAATCCAAACATGGCATTTGTGTGCACTTCTATTCGTTGATAGCAAGCTAATCTGTTACTGCAAATTGGTAAAGACTAAATTAGAAATAATGATGGAGAGAAAAATCGTTAAGCATAATATGTTAAAAACAATGAACCAGTACCTTTCATAGTAATCAAACCATTAAATATTTTATCTCATATTAATAGTGCTTCACATTTTGGATAAATATAATCTAGTAAATTCTTGAGAAATTTGGGTGAGGTAGGTAAATAAATCTAATATGCTTCTAAAGCATTTTCTCAAATAAAATGAAACATTTTTACCTAGAGGATCCTCACTGCAGAACAGTGTAACAAGGGACCTCTCTTGGTTTTTAAAAATATTTGGTTCAGTATTTTTATTTAAAAAAAATATTTTCCAGTTTATTATTTCTATGCAATGATCACATTCCCATTTTTTTTTGCATGCATCCGCTCTCAATTAGGTGCACATCTTGTCATTCATGCAGAAAATATTGGTACTTTTCACAGGAAATTGAACGTACTTCATACTGATTATTGTAGGTAAGGATTTTTTGAAGTAAAGTAAGTCTTTGCCTTGCACTAAGTAAATGATGTGAGGTGACTATTGCGTTACATGCACTGAATATCAAGTATCCATGTTATTTATAGTAACAGCTGATTAAGGAACATATAATCTGCATTTCCTGCCAAAACAGTTATTGCTATTGCATTGATTTATTTGTTGTTTTACATGAAGATCATATACAAGAATTATTTGTAAATAAAATAAAGGTAAATAAAGAAGTATTACAATTTCTCTGTTCTAATACTAAATTTTTGGTCTTGCGTCTTTCATCGCTATTAGACTATGATCTAATTTTATGTCAGTTTATGGGAAAAATTCACAGAGATTTTAAATACTGTGACATTGCCACCTTACAGAAGACTAACAGTAATTTTTCTCCAACACATATTCCCTAGTGATGAGATTTCCACGTCATATATTATGTGAAAGGAGAGAAATAAATAAACGGAGTACAAGATATGACTCATTGACAAAGTGATGTAATAAAACACCGTGGAAGATACCTGGAAAATATTACTCTAAAAGGCAGAACCTGATCCAACTCTTTTGAGATTACTGAAAAGGAAATTCCTTTTGCTGAAGTTCTGACATGTGTAATATGTTTTACGTCTAAATGAGTCTTTTAGGATCCCTTTGACTGAACAACTAATATAAATGTAAAAATAGATCAGATACAACTTAAATACTTGATGTTTTCTTCCAGGCTCTATCAAGATTTGAAAGGTTCTTGTTTTTATGGCACCACAGTTAAATATATCTGAATATAATTTATAATAATTAATTAAGATTTAAATATAATGTAAATTATATAGCGTACCTAAGGGCTAAAATTTACAGAGAAACATATCCATTCACAAAATTCCCGTTTCAGTCAAAAGGAAAAGGCTGTTTCAACTCAAAGATAATGTCCTAAATGGGTTAAACATTAATTCAGTATTTATTTAGAATTAATATAAAACGTTTTCATTTTAAGAATTATATCCTCTTGGGATTTAGTAATTTCTTATTTGTTAATGTGCAATAGATTTTCTTTCAAAGTTAAATAAACGTTGGAAAACACATGGACAGTTGGAAAATTTATTTTAAAGATTGATGTCTTTTGGAGTTAGCCATTCATCAGGCCAATCTCTACACTGCTTGGCACAATACAAACATCTGGAAAAAAATTTTAAAACCAGCATTTAGTGTTAAATGCTAAACATTTTACTGCACAATGACTATCATCACTGTATAATAACATCTGACAAATAGGCTATTACCATCAGAGGGGAGGCTTTTAAATCAGGCCATAACTTCTTTTATTAAAGGCTTGGAAGATAATCACTGAAATGATTTTTTTTTTCTTTTGTGTTTATGCTTCTGTCTGGAGTCTTTAGAGATTTGCCAGCTACAATCTATTTATTACCTGTTGTGAAACACCAGTAACGAGATAATACAAGCAAGTAGGAAAGCATTGCTCACTCCTAAAGAAGTGTTATTGCCTTAAATGAATGTTTCCAAAGGGAATACACAATAGTCTTTCAGTGACATTTTTTTGTTCCCATATTTTCCCAAAGACACCTTTTGTTTCTTACATATCCTGTCTAATCAGTAACTCACAGGTGGCTGCAGAATAGTGCTAATGCAGTAAACATACTCCCTTGGTAGTAAGTAACATTAAATATCAAATCTACAGAAACCAAGGTCAGTCTATGATCCCTTTATACATGATGTCAAAACAGAGTATATTAAAAATGCTTCTTGGTTAGATTTAATGTTCTGTTTCTTGAACATTTCAAAATATGTAGTCTGTAATTAGACTTGCCAGTGTTATGCACTAGGAGTGAGAATTACATGCATGGATCTCACCTCTTAGCATCCAGATGTAAACCCATGTATCTCCCACTTGCCATGCTGTGCTGCGTGCTTTTTCCCAGCCTGAGACCTTGTGTGATGGTCTCAGCTGGTCACTCTAGTCTGTGACTCACTAAGTGCTTCTCATATGTGGAGACAAAACATGGGCTCTCATAAGGCAGAGTTATGAAGTGAAAGCTATCACTTTGCTCCCTGGTCTGACAAGGACTCTTTCTGCTGTTTTGCCTCTTATTTCTGAGAAGACAAAGTGACCCTAATGTTTTCCAGACTGTTTGTTATTTCTAAGACAGTAGGAAGAGATCTAGAAAGTGGTTACTAGAAATAATAACGAAATAAATTAGAAAAAAAAAACCCCACCATCATATACACACCACCAGTGTCATTTTAGCTGTTGGGTAAGTAAGTGTCCCTTCCTGCTGGGAAGGATGATCAGTAGGTTCCTGCCTTATTCTGGAAAGGTCTTCACTATTGAGTACACCTATCTTGGACAGCGAGCTCTGGAACCCAGCCTGGTAGATATGAGTTCTTGCGTACACATGCCCAAGGAAGTCTCCCCTTCCCCTTCCACACAGGCTGGACACATCCACACCGTATAGGATTTGGTTGTGCATCTCCTCTGGACCACAAGTGTAAGCTCTAAGACATAAAACACACTTCTAAAGTGTGTTTTTTTTAAAAATAAAAATTCAAAGTGCAGCACAGCTCACCAGAGTAGAGTCTTTTTAACAAGGAACTGAAGGTGTGTTTTGCTTGGCCTAATGTCTGACATGAGGGCATGTGACAGCATTTGAGGAGATAAAGTTTGCTGGGATGTTGTTGGAAGACTGCGTAGGAGAGGGAAGAAACCATGTCTGCTTGCAGTATTCTATCCATATGACTTAACTCAAAAAAAGAGATCGAGGTTCAAGGGTAAGTTATTTGACAGTGTGAATGTACCCTTCATTTGGTTTTGAATAGGTCTATGTTTAGTTAGATTATGGCTCTGGAAAACTGAAGAATTGGGTTCAGGAGGTCACCAAGTGCTTTATGTATTTTTCTCGTCTCTTTCCACAATCTGCAAAAAATATTTGCAAAGTAAATAGGCCATGTAACTCCTTTTTTTTTTTACTAGAAGGCTAGGTGATATTTACATAAAAATATCAGAAATTCTGTTCAGGCACCAGAAGTGATTGGGGTTTATCAGTAACTTTTATTTCTTGGAGCTAAATTTGGAGAAAAAGTGAGTAATCTTGCCTTTATACTCAGTGCTACAGAACATACTATACTCAGAATGAGATGCAGCAAATAAAAAAAAGAGACTGCAAGAGGAAGAATTTATAATTGTCATGCAGACTACTTCTGGGTTTATTTTTTTGTTTTTTTTTTTTTATGGTTTATATGCTACTTTTCTTTTAACTTGTCTTACAGCTTGTCTTACAGTTTAAAGGGACACTATTATCAGTTTTCAGGCAAATAAAAAAGTATTTCTTATTCTCCCATTAATGTGTCTGTCAGTTTAACAAACTGATGGCTTTACATGTGATATTGACTTCTAAAGGCTCAATTATAACAAAAACCAACACTGATGCCAGAAGAGTGAGAGGTTTTTAGCTACCAAAGAAAGTAAATTAGTTTGCAAAATCAGGTGGCATGGTCAGCTCAAGTGAAAGCACTCAAGCACATTTTTCCCACTGTTTTGATAACATGCAAATAGGAAAGCTCTTGGCCACAAGCTGTAAAATGAAGCAGGAACCTGTATGATATACCATAAAAATTATAGTGGTTTACTTGTACTGCCACCCTGTTTTCTTTAAAAACTGAACAAAATATAAATTTATTAAAATTAATAGATTTATACTATGTCTCATGGAAAAGAGAAGCAGTAGCTGCCTTTGAAGTCAATTAACACGCTCTGCATGGTAAGGATACAAGTGGCATTTATCCCCTGTGAGTTTCTTGCCTTATTGATAGATTCAATGCCTGACTGGGCAAACCAGAAAGGAAATCAATGTCTAGAGACTGCTTCATATTGTTTGCTACCCTTTTAGAGATGATAGCTCCTTAAGCAAACTTGTAAGTGGTACTTGCCACATTAATCTCCTGCCAAATCTATTCCACAACCTATGCAGTTGAAATCAAAATGAGCTCAGCTGACGAAAAATGCAAGAGAGTAACTCATGAAGAGCCTCAGTTAATAAGGGGATGAAAGAAACTTTTGCTATTTGGTCTGTAGAAATAAACTATTTCCAACAGCACATACGTAGAGAAGTTCTTGCAGTCATGCAAGGTTTCCTCGAGGAGATCTGTACTTAACTGGAACTTTAAGATCAGAAGCTCAGGTTGACTTGACCAGGCACTGAATGATGGGAAAGTTTGTATAAATCGTCCTTTCCTTTAGGTTTATTTTTAGTTTGTCACCAAAAAGGGATTGCTTCAAGGACATGGGTTGGCATTGGTTGAAAATAGGTACATCTTTGTATAGGTGCGTTTGGAACCGATGTAATAAAGTCTTACAAGCCATCTAAATTTTAAAAAGGAGTTAAGGAAATTTCAAGTAACAGTGGACATTTAAGCTAGAATTCTGCAGTGTGAATACACCAGAAACACTAACCAGTGACAGTCTCTAGGGTACTATCTAGTAAGCAGTAATTTAATTAAGTATAGTCAGTATGTTTTCGGAAAAATTAGTTTATAGCCAGGATTTGATTATTTTTTTTAAAGAGGTAACAAAAAGCCTATGAAAGTCGTAGTCATAATATGTCCATGTATGAATTTACAGCTGCATTTGCAAAGTACTACACAGGCTGTTAGCTAAGCAATTCCCATTAGAGATGGCAAATGAAACCTTATTTCCTGCTTTCAAATTGTGGGAGCAAGAATGCTTTTTGAAATACACTTACAAAGTTGGTGAATACATTACAGTGATGACTGCTGGTTTGGAACTCCAAGAGAGAGAAAATGTTTTAAATAAATGGGCAGAGGGAGTGAATGTCTATGGATGAGCACTAAAGAAATTCTCTTCACTCTGTAAAGCAATGACCCAGAGGAGGATATGTGCAGTAGAGAGACAAAATTTCCTGATACTAAAAGCCAGAGAGGCATAGTAGTCATTGACAGAAAAATAAAGTATAGTACAAAATTACTTGGATAGACTAATTGCCTGAACTGACAAATACAGTTCAGTACTGAGAAATTTAAACTCCTGTAGCTGGGGGAGTTTCATTCTAAAAATAAGAAAAGAAAACATAATTTAAATGACCAAACACAACAGATTTCTGAGAAGTATATGAGGATAATGATTAGAAAGAATACAGAAACATTTTAAAATTTTTTTTTCTGTACAGAATCACAGTGCATCAGTGTGGAATGGACCACCCTCCATATACTAAGAATAAAACTGCATGAACATGGCTGGTTTGGTGCCTTGTGAGTCTTACTGGCTGTGCTAACTTCACCTGGCAATTCCAAGGCTGGTGACCTAAAATTCACTGCACTCCCAGTCCCTGACTGCCCATTGCTGTTGTGTCACTGAGGAGTCTCAGTCTGACTTGTAGGAAAAATAGCAATATAGTAAATCTCAATGCCAGACTTTACAGGATAAGGTTATTTTATTTTTAAGCAAAATTGATTTCATTTATTCACACTCACGCTCCCCTACCCATATACTCATATGTACCAGGATGCTTGTTTGCAGGCTGTTTGTCCAGGATTCCCTTCTGTGGCCTGGCGGACAAAGGATGACAGCTATCAAGTCTTCCTCATATCTCATGGCTCTCATTTAGTTTGGCAGCCATATTGTTCTGGGTATGCTTTTTCATACCTTTTAGGAGTTGACAGTGTTTGGTTTCTCTATTCTGTACCACCTGTGTGTTGTCAGGATTTACTCACTGTACTTTGTTTCTCGATTTGAGTGTCTGGGCTTTTGGTGACCTGTAAATCTAGTGGACATCAGTGTATGCCATTCTCATAAAACCTCTCTTGGTGTTTGTTCCTTCCATTTTTTCCACACCAGATGTTAAAGTTCATCCTTCACACATAATAACCTTAATATTTCTATTACAATTCTCTACATTGTTGAGTTGCTGTTGATAATATGACCTCATATCACAAGGGCAGATGGGACAGATGGATATTCTTGGTCCAAGAACAGTCCCTTCATGGTGGCAAAAAGTATCCCCTAAAGCAGTCCCCAAAGAACAGGGTGCAGGAGAGGATTTCTTTCTTGCAGTACCCAGAGCCAGCCAAAAGGACGTTTCACCATATCAGAAGAGCAGATGTTAGGGTTTTTGGCTTTGAGCTGTCTCAGTACTTGTGGGATCATAAGATAATTCAGGATGGAAGAGACCTCAGGATATCATCCATTCTCTTACTGAAAGCATGGTCAGTTACAAGGTCAGACTAGGTTGCGCAGGGCCTTCAGTCTGGTTTTGAAAATCTCCAAGGCCAGAGAGCCCACAGCCTCACTGGGCAAACTCTTTCAACTCCTGACTGTCTTTGTGGTGAAAAAGTTATTCCCAAACAAAGTAGATGATAGATATTGCTTGTTGAGTTTTGTGGCAGTAAGTTTCAGATTTTCCTGATTCAAAAACATATGACCTGATTCAGAAACAGATGAACATGCAAGGTGGCAGAGAGATTTGCATATGAGTAAGGCGAATCAGTTTTTGCTTTCACAGGGCATTCATGAGGGTCATGTTGCAGTAAATTCTTGCTCTCATGAAGAATTCCAGTCATGTCAATGTATCTGTTCCACGGGTATTTTAGGTTGGAGGCATGGATCCTAACATTAGGCCCATGAAAAATAGATATCTGAATTAAATTTCCTTAACTCAATATGGGAATGTGTCAAGGTTTAAAGCTGGACTAGCTATTAAATGGATGACAGATGCTCTCTATTAATCCTTTCCTTCTCCCAGAAGAGGAAGGAAAAGAGAAAAGGGAGAGACACTTACAGGTTGGAAATTTAAAACAGTTTTAATACACAATAACAAAGAAAAAGAGTATAATAATAATAATGGAAAGAATGAAATACATAACAAATATATACAAAGCCAAGATCGAGCTTCCTCCATGATGAACGTGTCACCACTGGCACTGCAGGACAGGCACCAGGGAGTCCTGGACTGGACTCAGCGGCATTCAGGAACTGGGAACTGGATTCAGGAATCGAAGGCAGGGAAAAAAAGGGACAGAGTCCTCTTCGGACACCAGCCACAGAAGAAGAGAGCATGACCCTTATGATCCCTCAGCTTTAAACTGAGAATGATGTGTATGGGATGGAGTACTTTGTTGGTCAATTTTGGGTCACCTGTCCCATCTGTTCCTCCCTGCAAGTGTGACCTTTTTACAGCCTTTCACTTGTGGACTATAAGAAATCACAGAATCACAGAATCAATCAGGTTGGAAG
This sequence comes from Nyctibius grandis, assembly GCF_013368605.1. Taxonomy (NCBI): domain Eukaryota; kingdom Metazoa; phylum Chordata; class Aves; order Nyctibiiformes; family Nyctibiidae; genus Nyctibius; species Nyctibius grandis. The sequence continues at coordinate 87,240,832 of NC_090659.1, read as the reverse complement.
AGACCTCAGGGATCATCGAGTCCAACCGTTGCCCTTACACCACCCTGTCAACTAGACCATGGCACTAAATATAACAGTGAGCTTGGTTTCTCTAGGAATAAGTATAAGCAAGAATCTTTCTGTATGGCATTCATACTGTTACCTTAGTAGTAACTCTAAACTTCAAGTGTTATGAATCCTAGAAGCGGATACTGTCTCAAAAACATATAGTCATCTTCAGAAAGTGCAGATAGAAGAAACGTAACCGAAAGGAAAAATCACTGAAGGGAAAATTGGTTCTGTCCTAGTCCAAACCAGGACAGAATGTTGGCTCTCTGTGGGAAAAAGAAGAGTGATTGTGAGTCAGGGAAATGTAATAGAGGGAGCTTCTCAGCTCATGCTGAGGTAGATCTCCAGACTCCATGATGTTATGCCAAGTTATATCCTCAGAGGAATTGGTCTGCTTAATATAAATGTAGAAGACATGATTCCAATTCCAAAGGCAAACAAAGTCACAATCTAAAATGGGGTTCAAGGTGATAAGAGGCGTAAGAGGATCTGTTTCATGGATGTGGCTGCATTAAATGATGTAGAAATTTACATATTGTTGCATGCCAGTTTCAGGAGTAGTCATACTGAACAATGCCATTAGCATTGGCAGAATATTATATCTATTTTCAGATAATCAGAGACTCCATGGTTGATTTTACCTCCCTACTTTCACAGAACGGTTAGCCTGAGTAATTTTGTGGGTTGCATGAATTCATAACATGTAGAGAGCCAATAATGCACGTGGCTGATGAGCTGCAAATTCACACAGACCTTTCATTGTATGTCAGGCAGTCCAGCTCCCATGTCATTCTTTCAAAGCTTTCTATTTTTTTGACATCCTTTATAAAACTCTTTAACTGCGAATGATATATGAGGAATAATATCATTAGAGCTATATAAATTTACTATCACCATGGTACTTGTTTGATTTTTGCAGGATTGAATATCTGACAGTTCTACAGCAATGACATGGGTGTTCCTTACACATAGGAAGGGATTCACCTATCTTTAGATATCTAGAGAGAAACATCTGTGCTTAGACTAGGAATGGTAGGTTCCTTTTATAGCCAAATAATAAACATCTTTAAAAGGTGAGTCATTCTAAGGTTGATAATTTAGCTAACTATCTCTGGAGGAGATGAATTCTCCTCTAGAGGTGTCTATCTCTTCATTGTCTGTTAGGGGAGACAGGATTTACCTTATTCTAATCCAGATTTAGACATCTAATTAGGATTAGGGCAGATAAACTCTACCGTAGTGTTTTTATCGTTGTATTTTCATTTCATTGTACTTCTTTCCATATAACCATTTCTAGCTTTACAAAGGTGATCTGCATTCCTTGTCCCGACATACAAATGGCCTTGCCAAGTGATTTAGATCTGTTTGCATATGGAAATGATTGATAGATTCAACACAATATAGCCAGAATGCTAAAGGGAACACAGAAACTTGGAACTCCAAGAAGAGAGAATCTGGGTATATAACAAGAGATAAGTAATGGTGCTTAGCTCCTTGAAGAAATTGCTTAAGCACTGTGAATAACTAAGCCAGGGGATCTATATTATTACTTTTCTGTAAAAGAAGCTAGAAGAATTATTTAATTCTGCAGATAATAAATTACTACCCACCAGCAAAGGTAGTAAACAAATGAAAAGGAACAGATAAGAAAGCAAAGCTGAATTTCAGCTGGAGTGCAGCAAAAGTGATATTCTTCACTGGTCTTTTGCAGTGCCTAAGAACACTTTCTCATTCTGTGTTTGTTTTTGTAAAAAATGTGAGCTATTCCAGTTTATGCTTTTTTAACCACTTTTTTTTTTTTTAACTAGAGGCCTTATTCATAGCTTTGCCAGCTCACATCTGTGAGGTAGGAAAGCCAGCACTGAAGAATTCTAAATGAGAGTTAGTTGTAGCAAACATTCCCTAGTCAACAAGCTTGGTCTATGTCAGCTAGGTTTCACTCTTGACTCAAAATGTAATTAATACTGACATGCTGGGACTGATGCTGTGTAGTATAAGGCCTCACATACTGCAGTATTTTCTACAGCAAGAGGTGGACACTATGATTCTGCAGTCTGCAGGGACTCCCCAGGGCTAAGATGAAGCCCTGACTCCATTTCTGCTCTCCTGTTAGTTGCTTGGCCAATTCCCTGACCATCTGCAGAACTCTATTTATACCGCTGTTTCATTTGCTTCTCTGAGGTGAGCTCTAAGGAGAAAGCAGCAAGATTATTTCAGCCTTGCTGCAGAGTGTTTTAAGATCTGTTGTTCAAACAGTGCAGCCCTAATTTAGCAAGCTGAATAAAATCCTACCTTGGATTAACTGACTAGCTGGGTGGCAAATGAATATCCATGGAGGCAAGGCAAAGTTCAATGCCTTTAAGGGTCTTCTTGCACTCTGATAATGTCACAGAAAGAAACAGTTGTGGCTGTTACAGCTGTGAAAGTCTGATGACAGAAGAAAGGGAAAGTTTGTAGGTGGAGGTAAGAGGTTTTATTTGACCAGCTAGCCAAAATGGAAAAGAAGAATCAAGCTTTCAGGCATACGTAATCTTCTAAAGTAAGTGTATGCACTGGGGACTTATATTTGAAAGAAAGAAAAACTCCTCCTTGCTGTTTCAAGGTATTTCTGTGTACAAAAGAATCGAAATATTTCAGGTCAGTGAGAACTGTGGGCATCAGAAATGTGTTTTAAGCTGTATCTTAGGAGACTCACCTGCTGATATGTTTTAGCTGTCAATACAATTTGCAGAGATTTGTTTCACATGCCTTTCTTTTTGAAAACATAGTATACTCTGGGAAAATATTGCCTGTTTTAGCCTTCACACTAGCAGAAAAACAATAGTCTCTATTTTAGTTCTTTGTCCCCACCTCTTCTCTAACTGTATCACAAAGGCTTGTGGAATAAAAAGTGAATCCCCTTCCCCACATGTATCATAGAATCATAGAATCATAGAATGATAGAATGGCTTGAGTTGGAAGGGACCTTAAAGATCACCTAGTTCCAAGACCCCTGCCATGAGCAGGGACACCTTCCACTAGATCAGGTTGCTCAAAGCCCCATCCAACCTGGCCTTGAACACCTCCAGCGAGGGGTACCTTCAAGTACTGGAAGGTTGCTATAAGATCTCCCCAGAGCCTTCTCTTCTCCAGGCTGAACAACTGCAACTCTCTCAGCCTGTCTTCAGAGGAGAGGTGCTCCAGCCCTCTGATCATCTTCGTGGCCCTCCTCTGGACTCACTCCAACAGCTCCATGTCCTTATGTTGGGGGCCCCAGAGCTGGATGCAGTACTCCAGGTGGGGTCTCACAAGAGCGGAGTAGAGGGGCAGAATCACCACCCTTGACCTGCTGTACTCTTTTCCTTTGTCTGTGGCTGCCTCCAGAATACTATTTTGACAACACAACTATGTTACCTAGAAGCTATATATGTAGTTAATTATAATATTTGACATTTACATGCTTATTTTCTTTCTTAGATCTCAAAGGGAACTATGAAGAAATGTAAACACTGCCACTGGCATTTTATACACAGAGAAAGCAAGATACACTCAGAGGCAGAAGTGAGAACAGAACCAAGCCTTCTTATCTCTAGACATGAGCCTGTCATTTTAGACCGATTATACTGCCTAGTTTTGGTTTTATGGGGAAAAAAACATATGTTTGAAGCTCCAACGTGCAATGTGCGAAACAGCATGTAGTGATGTGTCTCATTAAGAGTTTCTTCTTTGCAGAAACAGTCCATCCAAAAACTCTTATTGCCCTGTACAGTCTGCTTAGAGAGTTTCTACTCAGTGTTCTTCCTGAATAAATAAGAAAGGAGGTTATTTTTGTGTCTTTGTTTCTGCTTAAATTACTGATAGCAGTAAAAACCTTTCGGGGGCAAAAAATAATCTTTGCTGAGAATAGCATAAAGGAAGTTTGTATCTTCTAGGCTAATTCTATAAGCTTTTGGGTGTTGATCTGAATATATTTATGAGTGAAGATGTGATTTATGCTTCAGGTGAAATGGAAGATCATAAAGATGAATTAGATCACCCAGTCCATTTGATCATCAAGTAAGCTGCAGTGGCAATTCTTTGATAGAGAACAAAATCATGTTAAAATGATAAGAACATAATTAACACGGAACACAGACAAAAGAAAAACTGATAGAGGAGATGATTTTAGGGGACTAAATAACAAAAAAATCCTTGAATTGTGAATAAAAAATAGCTCATTGTGAAATAGAGGCTCCGAATTTGATTTTGTGAGCTTAAATATCAAACAGTGGTGTAGAATTACGTCAGAAACAGCAGTTCCACAAGCAGTCAATTAACCACAGTTAGGACCAGGAGCAGATAGTCAGGAGACTGCCTATTAAGCTCTTCCTTGATATGAACTCAGAATTTGATTTAGTTATTGACGTGAGTAGAGCTACTGCAGGTCACATAAGAGTTTCCAGTTATACACATCGTTATTTTCTTTTTTCATAGACCTGTTTCATGATCTGCAGAGTGAGACTAATGCAAGCCTCTTTCAGGAAGCATTATGAGTTTTGTCAAAGAAATAAAAAGTTCTTTTTTTTTTTGTTCTGGTGTTTATTACAGATCTATCATGGTACTGATCAAATATGTTTACCCCTTAATAAAAAATGATGAAAACAAAAGAAGAAAATAAATTTTAAAATATTTTATCTTTAAAGAAGAAAGTATTGGAGGTCTGAAGTATTTTGATTTGCAAAGGAAGGCTGAAATGAAAATCACATGGGATTTGGATCCAAACCCCACATATCCATATTTCTGAATACTGAAAATGCAGGGAATAATTATCTTTCTTTATTCTCTGGGGTTTAAAGAGGCAGCTGGGTTTCAAACAGACTTAATAGGTGTGACTGAAACACTTTATTTAAAATTCTTGAACAGAATATACTGGGTTGTGTTTACTACTGGACAAAAGAAAGACTGAGGAACACTCTTTTTTTTTATTCCAGAATTAATGATTAAGATCTTCCTAATTTTAGAATTCTCAGAAAAGCAAAAAAGCAAACACAAGACATCTTACAGGCTATGGTTTCTCACAGCAACTACAAAAATTTAGTCCAGCATTTGGAAAACAAGTTTACCCTTTCAAATTAATGCTGTGCGTTCCTGTATTATGGCTGCCTGACTGTAAAAATTCCTCCTGGGCAGAGTGCCCCTGAATCCCTATTAGAACTTTGCCTTTCAAAGACAAAACAGAGTGGTTTATGTTGCTGTGTAAGCTGAAAGGCCTGGTTTTTAGATACATTATTTGACACTTCTCAGCGAGAAGCTATTACTAATTAAACAGCCATGTTTTATGAAGTTTGTGAACTTCATAAGAAGTTTAGAAAATAGTGTTGTCAAGTTTTAAAGCTGGGATGGCTATTAAACAGATGTCAGATGCTTTCTGGTAACCCTTTCCTTCCCCCAGAAGGGGGAGGAAAAGAGAAAAGGGAGAGACACTTACAGGTTGGAAATTTAAAACAGTTTTAATACACAATAACAAAGAAAAAGAGTATAATAATAATAATGGAAAGAATGAAATACATACAAATATATACAAAGTCAAGATCGAGCTCCCCCAATGATGATCGTGTCACCACTGGCATTGCAGGACAGGCACCGGGGAGTCCTGGACTGGACTCAGCGGCATTCAGGAACTGGGAACTGGATTCAGGAATGCACTGATTGGGATTGAAGGCAGGAAAAAAATGGACAGAGTCCTCTTTGGACACCGGCCACAGAAGAAGAGAGTATGACCCTTGTGATCCCTCAGCTTTATACTGAGAATAATGTGTATGGGATGGAATACCTTCATTGGTCCATTTTGGGTCACCTGTCCTGTCTGCTCCTGCTTAGTGTTGTGATCATTCTACGGCTCTTCACTTGTAATTGGTGAGGAATTTAGCAGTGACCTTGGTTTCTCTAGGAATAAGTACAAGCAAGAGCTTTTCTTCATACCACTCCTACTATTACCTTAGTTGTAACTATAAACTTCAAGCATCATCAATCCTAGAAGCGGACACTGTCTGAAAAACACGTAGTCAGCTTCAGAAAGTACAGTAAGTTATAAGAAACTTAACTGAAAGGAAAAATCACTGAAAGGAAAATTGATGCTGTCCTAGTCCAATCCAGGACAATTGTCTACACTTAATGCAAACAATCCAAGGTTAGAGGCTAGGTACTTATTTATTGGTGGAGCTCTTGGGCTTTCAGGACCTTTTAACTCCATTTTGTTCCCTACTTGACTACTTGAGCCTGTTTAAGATTTTTTTTTTATTTTTATTTTTTTACATTACAAACATTACAAATTCTCAAGACAAAACTAGTAATCTCTGCATGGCGTTTTTCCTTTAATGCTTGATGTTGATGCTGTGTGACATGAGTTAATATCAAGTCAATGATAAATTCAAGTGTAGTAAATGACTTAGAAGGGAGATGACTGAACAGCTTTGATGGAATCTGTTGGTAAACACATACAATGCATACAGAAGTAAGACAAGTAAAAGGAGGTCAGTGAAAAAATAAGAAACAGCAGAGGAAATGAGATAGTAGGAGAAGATGACAGAATCATAGAACCATAGAATGTTTTCTGTTAGAAGGGACCTTAAAGATAATCTAGTTCCACCCCCCCTGCCATAGGCAGGGACACATTTCCACTACACCAGGTTGCTCAAAGCCCCATCCAATCTGGCCTTGAACACCTCCAGGGAGGGGCATCTTCAGTTACTGGAAGGTTGCTATAAGATCTCCCCTGAGTCTTCTCTTCTCCAGGCTGAACAACCTCAACTCTCTCAGCCAGGGAGGGAGCATCCACAGCTTCTCTGGACAACCGGTTCCAGTGTCTCACTATCCTCACAGTCAAGAATTTCTTCCTAATAACTCATCTAAATCTACCCTCTCACAGTTTAAAAATGTTACCCTTCATCCTATCACTACATGCCCTTGTAAAAAGTCCCTCTCCAGCTTTCTTGTAGGACCTCTTCAGGTGCTGGAAGGCTGCTATAAGGTATTCCTGGAGCCTTCTTTTCTCCAGGCTGAACAACCGCAACTGTCTCAGCCTGTCTTCACAGGAGAGGTGCTCCAGCCCTCTCATCATCTTCATGGCCCTCCTCTGGACTCGTTCCAACAGCTCCATGTCCTTCTTCTGTTGGGGACCTCAGAGGTGGACACAGTACGCCAAGTGGGGTTTTATGGGAGCAGAGTAGAGGGGCAGAGTCGCCTTCTGCGACTTCGGTGGTGTGGCTTGAGCACTTGCCAGTGAAGACTGAGGCACAAAAGTCATTGAGTACCTCAGCCTTCTCCATATCCCAGGTAACTAGGTCTCCTGTTTCCTTCTGGAGAGGGCCCACATTTTCCCTAGTCTTCCTTTTATCACTGACATACCTATAGAAGCATTTCTTGTTGCCTTTGATGTTCCTGGCCAAATTTAATTCTATCAGGGCTTTAGCTTTACTAATCTGATCCTTGGCTGCTCAGACAATTTCTCGGTATTGCTTCCAGGCTACTTGTCCTTGCTTCCACCCTCTACAGGCTTCCTTTTTGTGTCTGAGTTTGTCCAGTAGCTCCTTGTTCATCCATGCAGGCCTCCTGGTGTTTTTGCCTGACTTCCTCTTTGTTGGGATGCATTGCTCCTGAGCTTGTAGAAGGTGGTCGTTGAATATTAACCAGCTTTCTTGGGCCCCTCTTCCCTCTAGAGCTTTTTCCCATGGTATTCTACCAACCAGGTCCCTGAATAGGCCAAAGTCTGCTCTCCTGAAGTCCAGGGTAGTGAGCTTGCTATGTGAGATCAGATATGCATTTGACGCAGACACACACAAGAAAGAAAGCCAAGGCCAAAGAATTCTGCCCAAAAAGTGGAGCACTTTCAAGTCACCTACAACATGCAGCATTTCCATATGTCTATTACAGTAGGACTATCATCCTCAAGCCTAGCTTTAGATAAATGCTTTCTTTGAATGTTGTACTTCTGGAGCACTAATTGCCTGTATAAACTCCAGCTTGCAAAATCAGTCCTCTAATTCCTGTCTTTTCTACTGAGTTTCTATCAGAACTTCATTTTTGCAAGTCCAGTGATGCATTTTGTAATCTTTTCTTTGTGGGGAGGAGAATTTCAAAGCAGAATGAGAGGGTGGGCATTTTCATGTATATCGTCTTACGTACTGACTTTCACTGACCTTTTACCTTTTGGTAAAAAATGTATTGTGTAGCTCCACACAACATAAGCTGGAAGAATGGTGATGTATCAATCTTTTGCTTACTGTTTTATCTTGCTTATTGAGTCTCCTCTACCCTACAAACATATTCATGCCTTCAAAATAATGGATACCAATACTGTTCCCTTGAAAACCTCATTATTGAGTTTGGAAGTCAGAGCAGAGTTTCGTCTTTTGCAAATAGGGGCGTAATATTTAATTTTTTCCTACCATGGCAGAAGTAGCATTGATGAATAAACATAAAGGAGCAGTTCTTCATTTTGAAACTATTTCTCCCATACAAAACTCATCTTTGTATCAGGCACTCTGTGTAGCACCGGTCTAAACATGCTTTAAGGGTAATAACTGCTGCTTTGTATAAACAAAGATCAGCATCTTCCACAGACTTTTCACGCAGCTTTGACTTAGATAAAGTGAAGTCAGCACAGAAACTAATGCCGTTTCTTTGTGTCACTCCTTATCTGCATTTTAGCTTGAATAGAAAGAAGGAAGAGAAATCCAGTCAAGTGAGATCTGGCTTATGGCACTGGCTGCTCGAGTCAAGTATTGTATTGCTTGTCTCCCATTGCTACTAGAAATTTACATCTTGAACCATGAAAGCTGAGGCCCATGTTTTCTCTAAGGCTTTGAAGAACTGAAAGGATAATGAAAATGTTTGTTTGGGATGTACACAAAATCAGTAGGCAGGTCATGTATTTTGGAGTATATTTAACAACACTAACACTTCTTATAGACGTTCTGGAGAGTAACACTTATGTCCCATAGCATTTGCAGCATGAGTTAGTCACTTTGTCATTCAGTTCAGCACAACAAAACAAAGTGAAGGGTCATTGTCATTCAATTTCTTGGCACAGGTACAGGGCATAATTTAATGGTGGTAGCCAAATGTGAAATTAGCTGCAGAGGCAGAAGGCCTCATAGATTTCTCTTTTATCATTATTCTGTAGAATATGGTAAATAATTTCCAAAGAAAATATGCTGGTACAGCTGCTATACTGTTGATAACTTGTCTTTCATGTGTGAAATCACTTTTAGACTTGGTACCTGCCTTGAACATGAGCACTACATCTTTGCTATACTGCTGGATTCATTTGAAACATACCCTGCTGCTGTAGCTTGGAAGAAGTGCTGTTAAATTTTAAGGGCTTTTTTGGATTTGTGCAATGATCACTGAGGACAGGCATCAGTGACAGGATTATTTGCATAACAGTTTTCAGAAACAGTAGTAGAAAGCAAGTGTTGTAAAAGTGAGGATAAAGAGAATTTTCTTAGCACTAGCCTATCTTATGTACCATTCAGTATTTAGCTGGCTCTTCTCTAGTGTCTTTTCTAATAATACCTTCCCTGATTGCAGCACTTTTAATAGAAACATGCTCAGCTAATATCTCCAAAGTACGCAGATATCTATCCCACTTAACAAATTCATTTGCAGAGAGGTAGGTGGCAAAACAAGAACTCAGATCTCTGTGTCCCCTGGGTTCATGCTTACTACTTAAAATAAAAAGGGAGCTCTGTTATCTCAAGCCAGAAAACATGCTTTCAGATTTTATGCATCCTTTTTTTTCTAGTATTTTAGGGTGATGTTTATCTCTAAAGAACCACATGATCTTAATTCAGAGGGACATTTACTGCAGCCTTAAAAGTATACTGCAATCTCTAATTGATCAATGCCCTTTCCAAGGTGCAAGTGCTGATTAAGGAAAAAGAGAGAAATGTCAATAATAGCATGATGATTTTAACTTGGAGATGGGCATTGCCGTATTTACATGAGGGGATTGTATTGTGCATTCAGTAAGAGCTGCAAAATTTTTTCAAGAGTAATGTCTGTTTTTTACTTATTCACCTCCATTTCTAATAGGCAAAAATATAGAATCATAGAAACATAGAATGGTTTGGGTTGGAAGGGACATTAAAGATCACCTAGTTCCAAACCCCCTGCCACAGGCAGGGACACATTTCCACTACACCAGGTTGCTCAAAGCCTCATCCAAGCTGGCCTTAAACACTTCCAGGGAGGGGGCAGCCACAACTTCTCTGGGTAACTGGTGCCAGTGTCTTCACTACCCTCACAGTAAAGATTTTCTTCCTAATATCTCATCTAAATCTACCCTCTTTCAGTTTAAAACTGTTTCCCCTCACCCTGTCACTACTTGCCCTTGCAAAAAGCCCCTCTCCCTCTTTCCTGTAGGCCCCCTTCAGATACTGGAAGGCTGCTATGAGGTCTCCCTGGAGCCTTGTCTTCTCCAGGCTGAAGAGCCCCAACTCTCTCAGCCTGTCTTCATAGGAGAGGTGCTTCAGCCCTCTCATCATCTTCGTGGCCTTCCTCTGGACTCGCTCCAACATTTCCATGTCCTTCTTATGTTGGGGGCCCCAGAGCTGAAAGCAGTACTGCAGGTGGGGTCTCACGAGGGCGCAGTAAAGGGGCAGAATCACCTCCCTCGACCTGCTGGCCATGCTTCTTTTGATTCAGCCCAGGATATGATTGGCCTTCTGGGCTGCATGCGCACACTGCTAGCTCATGTTGAGATTCTCGTCAACCATCATCCCCAAGTCCTTCTCCTCATACTTTTAAGTGTTTTTTTTTTCTTCTATACGCTAACCAAGATAGTTGGTTAGCGTTCAAGGACTGCTTCTTCCGAGCTCAAGATCAGAGCATCCCAACAGGTAGGAAGTCAAGGAAGGGTACCAGGAGACCTGCATGGTTGAACAGGGAACTGCTGGGCAAACTCAAGTGGAAGAAGAAGGTGTACAGATCGTGGAAGGAGGGGCTGGCCACTTGGGAGGAATATAAGTCTGTTGTCAGAGGATGTAGGGAGGCAACTAGGAAAGCTAAGGCCTCCTTGGAATTAAACCTTGCAAGAGAGGTCAAGGACAACAGAAAGGGCTTCTTCAAATACATTGCAGGTAAAGCCAACACTAGAGGCAATGTAGGCCCACTGATGAATGAGGTGGGGGTCCTGGAGACAGAGGATAAAAAGAAGGCGGAGTTACTGAATGCCTTCTTTGCCTCTGTCTATACTGCTGGAGGCTGTCCTGAGGATCCCTGGACCCCTGCGGCCTCAGAAGAAGTCAGGATAGAGGAGGAATCTGTCTTGGTTGATGAGGGCTGGGTCAGGGACCAATTAAGCAACCTGGACGTCCATAAATCCATGGGCCCTGATGGGATGCACCCGCGGGTGCTGAGGGAGCTGGCGGAAGTCATTGCTAGGCCACTCTCCATCATCTTTGCTAAGTCATGGGCAACAGGAGAGGTGCCTGAGGACTGGAGGAAAGCGAATGTCACTCCAGTCTTCAAAAAGGGCAGGAAGGAGGACCCGGGTAACTATAGACCGGTCAGCCTCACCTCCATCCCCGGAAAGGTGATGGAGCAACTTGTTCTTGGTGCTGTCTCTAGGCACATCAAGGATAGGGGGATCATTAGGGGCAGTCAACATGGCTTCACCAACGGGAAGTCTTGCTCAACCAACTTGATAGCCTTTTATGAGGATGTTACCCGGTGGATAGATGATGGTAAAGCTGTGGATGTGGTCTATCTCGATTTCAGTAAAGCGTTTGACACGGTCTCCCACAGCATCCTCGCAGCTAAACTGAGGAAGTGTGGTCTGGATGATCGGGTAGTGAGGTGGATTGTGAACTGGCAGAAGGAAAGAAGCCAGAGAGTAGTGGTCAGCGGGACAGAGTCCAGTTGGAGGTCTGTGTCTAGCGGAGTTCCGCAAGGGTCGGTACTGGGACCAGTTCTATTCAATATATTCATTAATGACTTGGATGAGGGATTAGAGTGCGCTGTCAGCAAGTTCGCTGATGACACAAAACTGGGAGGAGTGGCTGAGATGCCGGAAGGCTGCGCAGGCATTCAGAGAGACCTGGACAGGCTGGAGAGTTGGGCGGGGAGAAATTTAATGAAATATAAGAAGGGCAAGTGTAGAGTCCTGCATCTGGGCAAGAACAACCCCATGTACCAGTACAAGTTGGGGACAGAGCTGTTGGAGAGCAGTGTAGGGGAAAGGGACCTGGGGGTCCTAGTGGACAACAGGATGACCAAGAGCCAGCAGTGTGCCCTTGTGGCCAAGAAGGCCAATGGCATCCTGGGGTGTATTAGAAGGGGGGTGGTTAGCAGGTCGAGAGAGGTTCTCCTCCCCCTCTACTCTGCCCTGGTGAGGCCGCATCTGGAGTATTGTGTCCAGTTCTGGGCCCCTCAGTTCAAGAAGGACAGGGAACTGCTAGAGAGAGTCCAGCGCAGAGCCACAAAGATGATTAAGGGAGTGGAACATCTCCCTTATGAGGAGAGGCTGAGGGAGCTGGGTCTCTTTAGCTTAGAGAAGAGGAGACTGAGGGGTGACCTCATTAATGTTTATAAATATGTAAAGGGCAAGTGTCAAGAGGATGGAGCCAGGCTCTTCTCAGTGACATCCCTTGACAGGACAAGGGGCAATGGGTGCAAGCTGGAGCACAGGAGGTTCCACTTAAATTTGAGGAAAAACTTCTTTACTGTAAGGGTGACTGAACACTGGAACAGGCTGCCCAGAGAGGTTGTGGAGTCTCCTTCTCTGGAGACATTCAAAACCCGCCTGGACGCGTTCCTGTGTGATATGGTCTAGGCAATCCTGCCCCGGCAGGGGCATTGGACTAGATGATCTTTCGAGGTCCCTTCCAATCCCTAACATTCTGTGATTCTGTGATTCTGTGATCTTAAGAAGCTGAGGTTCTGGTTCCTTGTATGTCTTGCAGGTCATAAGCTAAAAAAATCTGAGCTATAATAACTCCTTGTTTGTATGTCCCCAAGTTGTCAGCAGAACTCTCTGCAGAGTTCTCAGATGGCTGAAAGAGGGAGGAGGCATGGAGAGCAGTAAGATGATATTTATGCAAGCCATATCCTTGTAGAGCAGAGAACAGGCTTCCTTTCCAAAAAAAAGTCTCTTTGCCCAGATAATTAGTCTGAGCTTGAAACAGGAGGAGAAATAATACATGTTTATTTTTGCATCTGACTGTTTACTCATGCAGTGATGTAGAGGCACCAGGCACTTGCTTTGCCTTTTCTGGTTGTCTGGAAATTAACTCATTATAGTTTAAGGAGGGGAACTAGTTCTATGGTTGCACACATAGAGCTTATAGCAGTGGTCTTTCTCTTTGGGCATGTAGGGAGATGGATACATATATTCAGTACCTTTCTTAACGTTTTGAATAGTGTGCTCTCCTCAGACAACATTTCCCACTGTTTAGAGAAGCTGTGGTTTCCCTTTGGAAGACAATTTGAGTGAAGCTCAAATGACTCTATCTTTTATTTTGGTTTATCCACAGTATGCTACTGGTCCCAAACAGGCAATAATTAGTGTGAACGCATGTGTTGTCTTACCTTGAAAACAGGTTTTTGCCTATTAATTATGTTGCTTTTCTTTTAAATAAGTGAATCACAGAATCACAGAATCAACTAGGTTGCAAGAGACCTCTGGGATCATTGAGTCCAACCTTTGACCTAACACCACCGTGTCAACTAAACCATGGCACTAAGTGCCACATCCAGTCTTTTCTTAAACACCTCCAGGGATGGTGACTCCACCACCTCCCTGGGTAGCCCGTTCCAATGCCTAATAACCCTTTCTGTGAAGAAAATTTTCCTAATGTCTAACCTAAACCCCACCTGGCACAGCTTGAGGCTACGTCCTCTAGTCCTGTTGCTAGTCGCCTGGGAGAAGAGGCTGATCCCCACCCCGCTACAACCTCCCTTCAGGTAGCTGTAGGGAGCGATAAGGTCTCCCTTCAGACTTCTTTACTCCAGGCTAAACAACCCCAGTTCCCCCAGCCACTCCTCACAGGACATACCCTCTAGATCTTTCATCAGCTTTGTTGCCCTCCTCTGGACTCGCCCCAGCACCTCAATGTCTTTCTTGAAGTGAGGGGACCAGAACAGGACACAGTACTTATGCTGTGGCCTCACCAGTGCCCAGTATAGGGGGACAATTACTTCCCTAGTCCTGCTGGCCACACTATTCCTGATACAAGCCAGGATGCTGTTGACCTTCTTGGCCACCTGGGCACACTGCTGGCTCATGGTCATCTGGCCATCCACCAATATCCCCAGGTCCTTTTCCACTGGGCCGCTTTCCATCCACTCTTCCCCCAGCCTGTAGCTCTGTATGGGGTTGTTATGGCCAAAGTGTAGGACCTGGCACTTGGCCTTGTTGAACTTCATGCCATCGGTCTCGGCCCATCTATCTAACCTGTCCAGATCCCTCTGCAGAGCCTTCCTACCTTCAGGCAGGTCAACACTCCCATCCAACTTATTGTCCTATGCAAATTTACTGAGAGTGCACTTGAAGGTGGAGAATGCAGGAAGAAAGCTGCTCTTTGGTGGCCAGTTCATTTATTCAGGTGGGTAATAATGTCTCACTTTAATGTTTGCTGTATGCTGCTGTAGCATGAAGTCTGGGATTTACCAGTCCAGTATAGGTCAAACAAACAACCAACCAAAACCAAAATCAAAACATGTCCTGATACCAAAACTATAAACCTAAAATACAGAAAAAATATTAAAGTCTTTTGGTATGTAAAGAGACTGCAAATGCAGACACCAAAAAACATTCTTTTTTAAGTTGCGTTCTTTTAAAATATATTTTATCAATATTTTATCAGACTTTTCTGCTCTGAAGTCTTCAGACTCACAGTAAAAGAGTAAGAATTGATAATGCTGTGTAACAACATTTGCATCTCCATGCTGAAGATTTACCCATAGCCAAAATATGAATATAATGTTCTAAATGGCAACCCCAGTAAGACCAGTCTAACATGACAGTCATTGTATCAGAAGTCCTTATACTCCCTTTTGGCTTGGTTGTTGCTTAACTATTATACAGTCCAGCAGAGTGCAATCATCTTCAATGTAGCGCTTTGTATACATTACGCAGGCATGAATTATTGCTAATGCAGCATGGCT
This sequence comes from Nyctibius grandis, assembly GCF_013368605.1. Classification (NCBI taxonomy): domain Eukaryota; kingdom Metazoa; phylum Chordata; class Aves; order Nyctibiiformes; family Nyctibiidae; genus Nyctibius; species Nyctibius grandis. The sequence goes on along the minus strand of NC_090659.1, from coordinate 87,225,658 downwards.
TTCTTCTGCATCAGTGGTCTTGTGATTGTTCTGATGACTAGTGTTTGTGTAGCTTATAAGTTTTTATAATATGTTTTGTGCAGTTTGCATTGTATAAATGTAAACTGACAAAATGGAGGTCTTTGCAGCATAGTTTAAGAGCTGGAGTAATGGAATAAACTGGTATAACTGGCAGAGGGGAGGTGTTGCTTTTAGCAATGGGAAAAAAGTTTCTCTGAAACTGCCCAGAACAGAGTTTCTCATACTGTTGTTCCTGAATCAGTATTGGTCTTAAGGACATTCACTTTTCATATCCACTGATTCTCATTTTATGCTGTCTCTTCTTATTTTTAAATCCTACTAAACTGCACTCAAAGATGGCTAAATGCATTCAGAACTTTCACAATATCAGCTTACTTGCTTGGCCACAGGCCAAGTTATCTCACTGTTAACAGAAGAAGTCATCCACATAATTGAAACCGAGAAGGAAGCTGTCCTGCCGAATGTTCTCTAAAAGATACTCCTCCTTAAGAAGGTGATTAATCTCATCTAACGTTCACAATGTATAAGGTAGGTGTCTAAATTAGTTGTTTATGTTCTATTTAAAAACAATGAGGAGAGATAAAAATCTCTTAGGTATGCATTAAGTTTGGCTCTATCAACTTCCAGAAGTGCTTGTTGCTCTCCATTGTCTCCAAAAAGGCCTCAATATCTTTTTTACCCTAGGGTCTGATTTTTTAAGCAGTTACAGTTAGGTGAGATGATGAAGTCCATCATCAGGTATTACAGAGTGTTGTGCAATTAATACAGTCCATTGTGACATGAGTTCAGTTTGACAGTGTGCTTAGCCTGGCCAAATAAAAAGTAGTTTAGAAGCAGAGACCATTAATACAAACTAACAGAGTACCAAGACCAAGGGAATATTTTCAACACTTCTCAGAAGCACTTGAGAACCCATACTTAATCTATGAGTACACATAGATCCACCTTCTTATCCTCATTCTTCTGATAGAGTCTCCTGGAAATCTCATATGGTAGTTATAACCAGTTGAATTAGAAAGAATGACTTACCTTTGCATTATTATTGCAGTCACATTTTGAATTGATAGTCTTAGGTTTCATACCCAATTTTTGCCTTTCTTGCTTCTTTCATGTTCATCTGTCCTAAACTACACTCATATAATATGCTTTGCTATAATGTCACATGTGAAATAAAGATTTTGGGGGATTTTTTTTTGGAATATCCATGTGAGAAACTGCCTTCCAGCTCATACCTACTTTAATGACTCAGGTATCTCTGGTTTATTTGATAACATGGACATATTAAAACCAAGGCATACTGATTTATTCCAAGTTTCTACTTGGAGCTAGGAGCAGCGACTAAGCTGATTTACATGGCAGAGTCTCTTACACCTTCAACATGGTTTATTTGCAGGACTGGGTTCATTGCCTGAATTTGCATTTCTAACTTAGTAGAGGTATTCAGAATTTCATTATCTGTGTGCTTGAAAAACCGTGCTAAAATCCTTTATTACTAAAAGGAGTTCAAAGCAATGAAACCTTACCTACAAATCCCTTGAGCTATTATGTAAGTGTTATGTACTGTACAAAATCTAAATTAAGTAACAGTAATAGTGAAGAGAAGTTACTCATGGAACAAAGAAATTTTCTATGCTAATTTAAATTTGTTTTCTTGTGTTTAGCTCTGTAAAATATCTTTGGAAAATGAGCTCATCTCCTTAGTCCATTGTTAACTTAATAGCTTTAATTTGACTATCTATGTAAAATTCAGCTCCATGTTCTGGAGTTTCAACATCTTTCTATTTGGCACAAGTAACTCTGCTTTATTTCTAAATGTCTGCATAACAGTGTGATGGATGAATACTTTACTAGCATGATATGTAAATCAGAGGAGATTTTGGAGTTCTGTATTTTGCATCTTTGTCTTTTTCTTGTCTGTCTAACAGTTGTAAATGTTCACAAAAGATTTAGATGGCAAATATTTAACAAGAAGAAAATCTTTTCCTTTTGCTTGGCCTTCCCAGAAAGTGGCCTTATTATTGTATGCACATCCATATTGTGCATATATGTACATGTATATTTGTTTTATATATGCATTATATGCTATACTTATTCTTTCTTATATTATAAACAATTTATGGCATACATAAATATGTGTGACAGTTAGTTGCTCCTTAAATCAAGTTCAGGTGAATCCTAGCTTGATGAATGCCATGTACGTCTTTATCTGGTTAAGTTTAAAGTAATTTTCTAAGCTTTCTATGACTGTGTTTAAAAAAATGCTTGATGAGATCCATTTGCCTAAGTTAGATTTTTAAATGTTACAAGTCTATGGGCAAATCACCACCTACTCTCTTTATAGCCAATGCAGAAGAAATAGATTAAATTAACTGGCTTGTGGATGGGCATATTTTTATCAAATTTAAAAGATTCTGGTGTGATTAAATGAATTGTATCCCATGTAACTGTGTCATAAAACTAAGTCTCAGTGTGGTTTTGACCCCATAGAACTCAGTTTCTGCCTTTTTACAAGATAATTCTGCCTTCTGCCTCAGGTGTGATGGTCTTTGCAGGCAGGTTTACAAGACAGGACTGATTGAAAGACGAATTGACACAACTACTCCCTACCTTCTTTTTCTAAACCTGTTTGTCCAAAATGTGTATGGTCCTATTCCTAGCTCAAATTTTTCTTCAGACCATTAAGATATCTGCAGAAGGACCATTTCTGCAATGAAAATGGAAAGTTCAAAAGCAGAGCTATTAAACTCAGGTTCTGGTCAAGACCTTTTATTGCTGGTAATTATCTTAACTGCTTCTTTAAGTATATTTTTACTCTATAAAATGTTTTTGCAATATTGGTGAATAAAGTTAATCAGTAGAATATAACAGTTTACCTTTATTCCATTTTACCCACAGAAATAACCTACAGTTTTAGAGTCATAACTGTACTATCCATTGACAAAGCTGTCAGATACAGGAAGCTATTTTAATGATCTAGTTCTTTAACTCTTGTTTTGTTTTGTTTTGTTTTGTTTTTTTTGTTTTTTATTTCTGATACACCTTTAGGTGAAATCAGACTTTTGTTGCAGAACAGTGTTATTCTCTGGATCAAGTTAATGCAAATTACATTTTGTGTGATTAGATAGTTCCTTATCTCTGTGTATTGTAACTCCTGCATTTTGGACTCTAGCCATTTTATTTTTCATAATTAAATTAAACTGATTGAATCGTTCTGCTTCTGCTTTCCACTTTTTCAGTTTGCACTACTTAAGCTTAGGTGGTTCCTCTAAACCGCACACACCCTTACTTCTTGCTAACTGTACTTAGAATTTATGACACTTTCAGCCATGAAGTAGAAAAGAAGCGACATTTAGTATCAGCTTGATTTGAGCATTTACTCATAAAAGCTTTTAGCTTTGATTGGAATGACAACAGTGTCAATTCTTACCCTTTACAGAGCTTGCTGTACACCAAAAATGAAGAATTTCAGTGAGCTCCTCTACACCTATGTGAAATTATAAAGAAGGGAGAGAGGATGGCCTGACATCCAGTATGGTACGGGAGTGTGTACCACATTTTCTTGAATTAACTTTATATAGGAGCTAATAACAAAACTATAGGCATTCAACCTAGTAACTCATTAGCACATAGACAGAAATATTTAAATCTTAAGCAAACTTGAAATCCCAACATTGGCTACTGATACTATTATATGAATTTAAGTCCATTCTTGGACTTCTTCTTAGCAGATGAACTGCTAGAACAATATGAATACCTCTACAGTTAGCTAATTTCTTTCTTCTAATGAATAGCTTTATTTCAGTGTTTATTCTATAAGCTTGTGAAGATAGTCTTTACATAGGGAACAGTAGAAAAGGCTAATATCTTACATCATTAGAAATATTAGTGAGAAAAATTGTTGGTACTGCAAAGTACAAATATTTTAGAAAAGCTGTTTTCCCAGTATGAGACTGTTGGATAGCTGATTGCTTATTTTAATAGCTTTCCAAATGTATGGAAGGGGGATTCATGGCTAAGAGACCTAAACATATGTGACAGCTGAGATGCTGTTGGGTGCCAACTGTTAACAAACACCGGCTTTTCAATGTCCATTGCTATAACTGAATGTAATTATAACTGAGTATACCTTTAAAGCTGTGCAAAGGACTTTATCCAATACTGTAGTCTATCTCTATTTTTTTAAATAGCCTGTTCTTTAACCTAAAAGATCCGTAATTTTTTTCAGTAATGTGCTTTCTGCTGGGCAACTGAGACTATCACGAGTCTACCCTAAATAGACAGGAAGTAAAAATTTTTGAGTTTTTCCAGTTAGGATCTCTTACAAGTGGTATCCTAGGGAACCAGGAAGAATAATCACCAAGAATCAGATTTTATAGAAATAAAATCTATGGAATATGCATAAGATAGTCATAGATTCATGACATTGTGGATCAGATTCAAAAATATATATATATCAGCTGCTTTATACTAGCATTGAAACGGAAATCTACTTTAAATCTTATTTAACAGTGCAGGCTACTAGGTCCTTGCATCATCACATAGTACACAATAGTAGAGGGAGTTGATGAATTTGATCATTGATCTTCATCAGTTCTGAGACTTATAAACTTACTCCAATATTCAAATTTAGCAGAAAACAGCAGAAAAGCTTCCCTCGAAGAAAGTGATTAGTATAATACAAATATATTATACTAATAATATAATACTCAGTTATTAACAAGCCATTTATTTTCAAACTGTGGAATAGGAGGGATGAACCAACACATGGCTGATGTGATGTGTGCATAACAAGTGCTAAACTGATTTAACCTTATTTTGTAAGTAAATTATACACTTTTAAATCACTTTATTTTCAGACTTAGCTCCATTCCCTAACCCAGATTTTGTTGCTAGGATAGCTACTTTCAATGAGCTCATTCCTTAACAAAAGCGGTACTTAAAAACTGATGGGGAATTCCTTATTTCTCAGTAAATGTTCCTGGCTTACTGGGGTTTTCATTTTCATAGGGGTCTCTTATTTCTACCCAGGATTTTCTGAAAAATAATAGTATATTTGTGCTGTGCACTGCATGAACAATGTTTGTCCAGATGATAAATTGTGTGTCCTGTCATGGTAGATTACTGTGCATATTTGAGCCACATGGGCACGGTTCATGTGCAAAAGTCCAAAGCTTCCTTGTAGTGCATGTTCTCCCTTTTGCCATTAAGTAAAAATGGCATTTATCACAACCTCCTCTTTACCCTCAAAGACATCCTGAGACACTGCAACCTTTGCTAACTGAGGCAAAGAATTAGAAAAAAAGAGCACATTGGCGACATCATGTAATGAGCTAGAAGGAACATCAATATCTTAGTCTTGATTACGGCATTGTCTTACTGTTCCTTTGTCTCATTTGCATTATATTTGCCATCAGAAAAATGTTAATCACAGCTTAAGGGTATCTTGGAAATATTATTTAAGACTTGTGTAAGTGCTTTCAGAAAGTGCCACAAAGTGGTGTATAATTTCTGAATTAGCTTGCTTATTTGCTTATGTTTCTCAAGTTATAGTATAGAAGGGCCGTGAAGCTCTTTTTTGAAGAACTGAAGGATTTTTACTGACTATATTTGAGAGCTTGGGGTGACAGCAGCACTCTAATGCAATATTTTTAGGCAAGTGCTGTCTTACAAGCTACAGTAAATTAGTGGTCGCTCTGACAAAATGCTTGCTGTTATGTGATCCTATACTTTTAAAAATTTATTATGAAATCTTTCCAGTTTCATTGTGTGTTACTTCTCTGCATCCCATTATTTCCAGATACTTCAAGAAAATACCTGACATGTTAGTGACAGTGCTGTTTCCACTCTTTTCCTCTCCTTTCACCCTTCAAACTCCTTTAATTTTATGCCACAATTTTAATACTGGTTAGGCTGAAAAATAGAGAAAGTTGCCAACAACTGTAAGAGGACTTGAGAGTCCAAGTAAAATATTCAGGGACAATTGTCTAAAATCCCCAGCAACAGTGATCTTTATTGTCTCAATAGATCCTTTTGCAACAGAGCAGGTCAAACATCCAATGTGCTACTCCTAGAATTCTCACTTTGAGGGCTTTTTTCTCTTTCTTTTCCTTCTCTTTCCATAGTCTCTTCCTCTTATTCCTGCTCCTCTTTCTTTGTTGCTTCCACCTTGTGAGTTTCTTACTGTTACAGTTTCAATATTTTCACTTGTTCCAGCAGCTTAAGAAAAAAATACTGGGGTCAGCCTGAGGCTGCAATGCTCTTTCTTGTACAGAAGAAACACAAACAAGACTGGCCTTTTTAGCACTTGCTTCTACATTTTCAAGAGCTATGAAAAGGGAGCTGTGCAGACTAAGATGATGCTTCCCTGCTTAATAATCATTCTTTTTATTTGTTCGCTGTGAACAAAGCAAATGCTTCATCCACTGCGACTTCAAAAATCTGTAGGTAGTCAGAACAGTGAACTGCAGCTGAAAAGGTTAAATAAATTTATTTTTTTTAAGAACTCTTTCTGCAGTTCTAAAATCTTCAAAGATAAGTGATACAGTATTGATTATTATCTCTATTTTCTTTAAATAATAATAATTCTTCAAAATTAGACTAAAGCAAAATTGACTACCTGAGTACTCCTAAATTTTGGGAGAAGGAAGATTGGAGGAAGGCGATTTTAGAATCCTCTTAAGAAAATGAGGGTCTATTGTCACTTTAACAATTCAACACCAAAACCTAAACTGTCTTTATTTGCCTGTCCTGACTCAGTCAGAAAACATACCTGAGTTTGGTCTTCAGCCTTGCAGGGAACTGGCTCAGACACAATACAGTAGTGATGCCCTCATTCTTTCCTGCTCACTTTGTTATCATTGCAAAAAGTATGGCACACTCACTGGAACCAAGACCCCAAAATCCTATCTGTCACAGAAGGTGTGAAGGTACAAATAGCAGTCCAGAGGGTCACTTCTATATTTGTCAAAAAATACTTAGTTAATTCAGAAAGAGCAACTTCAACAGCAAGGACTGAAAAAATTCTACCTTGGTATGTCTCATTTAGTTTAGTGTTTGAGACTCTCATCTTCAGACCCAGGCTTGAATTTATAGAATCATAAAATCACAGAATCATAGAACGGTTTGGGTTGGAAGGGACATTAAAGATCATCTAGTTCCAACACCCCTGCCATGGGCAGGGACACCTTTCCTCTACACCAGGTTGCTCAAAGCCTCATCCAACCTGGCCTTAAACACTGCCAGGGAGGGGGCAGCCACAACTTCTCTGGGCAACTTGTTCCAGTGTCTTACTACCCTCACAGTAAAGAATTTCTTCCTAATATCTCATCTAAATCTACCCGTTATCAGTTTAAAACCATTACCCCTTGTCCTGTCACTACTTGTCCTTGTAAAAAGCCCCTCTCCTGCTTTCCTGTAGTCCCCCTTCAGATACTGGAAGGCTGCTATGAGGTCTCCCTGGAGCCTTCTCTTCTCCAGCCTGAACAGCCTCAACTCTCTCAGCCTGTCTTCATAGGAGAGGTGCTCCAGCCCTCTGATCATCTTCATGGCCCTCCTCTGGACTTGCTCCAACAGCTCCATGTGCTTCTTATGTTGGGGGCCCCAGAGCTGAATGCAGTACTCCAGGTGGGGTCTTATAGGAGCAGAGTAGAGGGGGAGAATCACCTCCCTCGACCTGCTGGCCATGCTTCTTTTGATGCAGCCCAGGATGCGGTTGTCCTTCTGGGCTGCAAGCATGCACTGCCGGCTCATGTTGAGCTTCTTGTCAACCAATTTACTTGTGGACTTCTGGAATGCCTATTTTTCTGTTTAAAAAAATGCTTTCTTTGCTCTTAATAATATGTTGTGAGAGGGCATGTTTATAGGTAAGACAAAAGATTTTTAACTCTCTCAAACAGGAGATGAAAACAAACTCTGATGTCTCGGAATCTGCAGGAGTGCATTACAAGCAGTGCTGTCAGATAAAAGGGCAACAGAACTACCAACTCATGTAAACAAACGATTTCCTGTTTTGGAACAAAACAGTAAGAAGAAATGTTAAATTTATTTCTTACTGGCCTAAAGAAGATAAAAAAGAAGATTTTCCAGTTTTCCTGTAGAATGAAACATTAGTACTTTCTGTGACAATGGTCAAAGGAATTCCTTAGGAAGTCCCCTGCCCAGCACTTTTCTGTGGCCATCTGAGAATCACTTCTGGAACAATTAATAAACTACCAATGCAGCTTGTGTACCACTCCAGTCAATGAGGAGATACTGTCAGCTCACAAATTCTTGCTGAGCTGATAGAATTCATCCGTTATATACGCAGTTTCATTAGCAAAGTTCAGGGGAGATGTTTCCTTACAACATGAAGACTCCTTTTGAGAGGTTACTCAGTGCAGCCTCTTGGATTAAGGGCATGGACATAGTCCATGTGTGGGTTGATTTGTCATGTATCTTCAATATTCTCTGTATACACCAAAATTTCAATGCATCCAATTTACTTAATTTTTGCGTTGCTTATAGCCTTTCTTCCCTTCCACTCTCTTTTTTATATAAAGAACATTATCTGTCTGTCTGTCTATCCATCTATCTATCTAACTGTCTATATATCTATCTCTTTATACTTGAGTTGTTACTAGAGATGAGAAGCTGAATACTTTTCATATGTACTCAGAATACTGCACATAGCACTGTGAAGAAATACCTTTTTTTTTTTCCCTCTAAACCTCCTTCTCATTTTTACAGGCAGATACAGAATTTTCCTGGATGCTTTCATCTCCTAATTTCTGTCTAATGGCTTGATCTATTTTCAGATGCATTGATAATCACAAATATGAGATAAAGCAGAAAATACAAATAGTTGTTTCAAAAGCAAACCCCAATAACAGACACTTTTAATCTTTCCCCTGTTTTATACTGTGGAAATAAATACACTTATTTATTTGCTATGAGAAAGGGAAAAAGACTGAACTAATAGCAATCCTATCCCAAAGGTATCCTCTTTCATATCTGGTAAACAGACTGCTGACCCAGGGAAAGTAAAGCAAGAATGTGAACACTGTTATAAGCAGTGTAAATATTGGAGATTAAGTGTAATTGAAAGTACAGTATTTATGCTACATTTTAGATGTTCATTACCACATTCACTAAGCAAACATATATCAAACTTTTGAGAAATCTTCTAAATGTTACCCTTTCTCCATTTTTTCTTCTATTGGCATAGTGTCAGACACAGAATAATTGAAATTGCTTTTTTGATGCTCAAATTTTCATTACTTCAAAAGCAGGAAAAAGAAAGAGGAGGAGCAAGAAATTTTTCAAATGTTTGATATGGAATGACCTGGGGCTAAATCTATGATAAAACTTATGAACCTAAGTTAAAAAATGATATCTTCTTTACCTGTCTCCTGTTCTTGAATGAGTCTAACTAGCATAGGTACTTAGGTCCAGATTCATCCTGCATAATTTTAAGCCCTGAATTTAAATTCATATTGACTTATGCTCTCTCTATGCTCGGTGGAGAGAGGCAGTCAAGAGGGTGATACACCTTACCCAAGATAAGTAGGGAAATCCTAAGAGTCCTAAAAACTGAGGCTCAGATTCAGTGCTTCCCACTCTTCTGTGGACAACTCATCACTAGGCTACTCAGACAAGCTCTCTCTTGCTTGCTTTCCCTTTTGTCCAGGCTCTCACTGTGCAGCAGCCCAACTTCAACAGAAGAAAGGACATTGATTTCTGCCACTGTAGCTTTCTGGTAATGTCATACTCCTACAATATATATTTAAGCTTCCCTCCTCCCACAGAAGTAGACCTAGAGTTAGCCCTCCATTTTAGCTGTTGGCTACTGCCTTCTACCCTGTTTCCAAGAGGCTATTCTGGAGGTTGCAGCAAGGTGGTAGAAGGGTTTGTGGTGGATGTTCTCTTTATTTACTCTTTGCTCTTCAATATACTTTGTTAAAAAACTGCTACTCTGCTGTGTATTTTCATTGTTTCGCTGTTGGTATTTTGATTCAATAGAAAGTACTTGTAGGAGGGAAGGACTCTGCCTTCCCAGAGGTCAGCTAAGTGAGATCTACTGGAGAAAATTGTCAGGAGCAGATCAAGAAGAGGCAGGCTGAGTTGGAGTTTGCAGTATAAGCAGAGACCAGGAAGGCATTGAACAGATGCCCAGACCTCAGGAGATCAGAAAACAAAAATATTTTTCCTGTTACTTGAGAGGACTGTGTAGAGTTTGTGCAACCCAGGGAGCCCATAGAAGTTACTGGAGCAAGGCTGAAGGAAAAGATACATTTTACATAGAAACAGGAAAACGGAAGGACTTCTAAAAAATATTTGTCTTATGAAATAAAAATATACTACATTAAAAAGTTTGTTATTCCATTTTTTTTTTTTTCCTAATAGTATTAGTAAGTCAAAGCCGCTTTGGTGTTCTTAGCATTTTCACTAAAAATGCAAAAAAAAGGAAAAAGTGCAGGCACATTAAGCTCACATTTCTGTCTGATACAGAGTCCCATTATAAAGCATCGTGCATTCTAAGGCACATGGGAAAATAAGGAGGTGATTGGTGACAGCCAACATGGCTTCACTAAGGGCATATCATGCCTGAGGAATTTGGTGGCCTTCTATGACGGCGTTACAGATTTGTTGGATAGGGGAAGAGCAACTGATGTCATCTACCTGGACTTGTGCAAACCTTTTCACACTGCCCCACATGAGAATCTTGTCTCTAAATTGGAGAGACATGGACTTGATGGATGGACCAGTCGGTGAATAAGGAATTGGTTGGATGGTTGCACTCAAATAGTTGTGGTGAATGGCTCAATGTCCAAGTGGATACCAGTGATGAGGGCTGTTCCCCAGGGGTCAGTGTTGGGAGTGATACCAGACGGTTCCATTTAGCAACAGTTTAGCAAGAGTAGGTCTCAGAGGTAGCACCGGTTTAGCAAGAGTAGGCCTCAGAGTAGGCTCTAAAAGCCTTCTCTGTGTTACCTTTACACAGAACAAGCTTTTCTGTCAATAATTGTCCTTTTAGCTAGAATAGTAGAAAATAACAATAGGTCCTGAAGCAAACTACATGTTTTGTAGATAGAGTTTGTTTATGGGATTGATAACAAGGTTCTAGTAAACAATGATTCATGCTGTTTACGCTTAGTCCTAGAAAAACAAAGGTATCTGCTAATTATATAAGGCCAAAAGACAAAACAAAACTGTAAAGAACAACTTTGTGATGTCTAAATTAACTTGATTCATAAACTCTTGTGTCAGAGGAGAGGTAAGTTCAAAACGATATCTTCTTCTTGGGAACACGTGTACTTGTAAACAAGAAGGCCTCGACCACGCTTGCGCACAAGCACGATTAAAGGGGAATTGCGACCACCAGCGACCCCCAGAGACCACCCAAGACCCCTTTCCCAATTTAGTATGCATGTGTAAAGACATTACGTAATGCATTACACAATGTGTTATGTATAAGTTGTTTTTTTAGTTGTGTGGGTTTTTCCCTTGGAATTGTATATAAGGGGCAAGCTTTTGTTCTTAGACGTGCATGCTAGGAGGAGAGATCCCCCATGCACCCAGCGCTGCAGAAACCAGTGTTGGCTTTCTAAACTATCATTTGGTTTGGAGAGTTTTCTTGGTTACTATTTTCTGGTAACAGGAGCAGTGCTGTTTTACATCTTTGTTGGCAACATGGACAGTGGGATTGAGTGCACCCTCAGCAAGTTTGCCAACAACAATACGCTGTGTGGTGCAGTCAACATGCTGGAGGGAAGGGGTGCCATCCAGAGGGACCTTGACAGGCTTGAGCAGTGGGCCCATGTGAACCACATGAAGTTCAACGAGGCCAAGAGCAAGGTTCTGCACGTGGTTCAGGGCAATCCCAAGCACTAATACAGGCTGGGTGGAGAATGGATTGAGAGCAGCCCTGAAGAGAAGGACTTGGGGGTGATGGTTGATGAGAAGCTCAACATGAGCCAGCAATGTGCGCTTGCAGCCCAGAAAGCCAACCGTATCCTGGTCTGCATCAAAAGAAGCATGGCCAGCAGGTCGAGGGAGGTGATTCTCCCCCTCTACTCTGCTCTCATAAGATCCCACCTGGAGTATTGCGTTCAGCTCTGGGCCCCCCAACATAAGAAGGACATGGAAATGTTGGAGCAAGTCCAGAGGAGGGCAATGAAGATGATGAGAGGGCTGGAGCACCTCTCCTATGAAGACAGGCTGAGACAGTTGCGGTTGTTCAGGCTGGAGAAGAGAAGGCTCCAGGGATACCTTATAGCAGCCTTCCAGCACCTGAAGAAGGCCTACAAGAAATCTGGAGAGGGACTTTTTACAAGGGCATGCAGTGATAGGACAAGGGGTAGCATTTTTAAGCTGAAAGAGGGTAGATTTAGATGAGATATTAGGAAGAAATTCTTTAGTGTGAGGGTGGTGAGACACTGGCACTGGTTGCCCAGAGAAATTGTGGATGCCTCCTCCCTGGAAGTGTTCAAGGCCAGGCTGGATGGGGCTTTGAGCAACCTGATGTAGTGGAAATGTGTCCCTGCCCATGGCAGGGGCTTGGAACTAGATGATCTTTAAGGTCCCTTCCAAACTAAACCATTCTATGTGTCTATGACTCTGTGATTCTCTACCATCTTGGTAACCTGAGAGAAAGTAAACCAGCTTCTTGTTCTGGACATCTGCTTCCATTTCTCAGTTATTGTAGATGTTGCAACAGACTAGAGTGTGAGCCTTTCCTAAGATAACTCGGATACTTAAAATACATTATGAAGTGTATTAGCCTTACAACTCACAAAGCAAGATCAAGATTTACTCAAGAACATGTTCAGGCATGTGCAGATGTTTTCAACATATTCTCCAGGACAAAAATGAAGATTGCCAGGACAGCAGTAACACTTGCAAGATGATGCAGGTAGAGTAAGTTCTGTGCAAACTCTTAAGTTTTTTGAATGCTACTACGTAGCAAAAAAAAAAAGGAAGTTCTTAACAAAGTTTCCTATCCTTGTCAATCAATGTGTATTAAAGATTTGAGATAAACAGACATGTCAGGGAGCAAGTTTCATGGTCATTGGCTAGTATACAAATACTACGACTTTAACTAATTCAATATTATTTATACAAAAGTTTCAAGTTTTAAAATTTATATATATATATGAAATTTATATTAACTTTCATGTGATAATAATTTCTCTTTAATTTGCATGTTGTGCTTCATGGATTTATAATTACACTCTAGCATGAATTTATACTATTAGCCATAGAATTTGTTTTGTTAAGTTCTTGCTGAGAGTTATTAAGAACTACCCAATATCACTCAAGCTGAGAAACTCAGAATACATATTGTATATGGTCTTCAGTCTTTTAATAAATTTTTTACTGCACAGAGGCTACTTGTTTCATTAATATACTCTAGGTCTTGGTGTAAATTTTGATCCTAGGCAATATGCTTAGTTGTCCTTTGCCATTTTCTTTTTTCAATTTTAACATTTTCTTTGCCTTAGATCAAAGAGACTTCTGACATTTGTGTATGATTGCAATGCACTGTGAAATCATATTAATATGTTTTTGAGAGTCAGTAAATGCTCTCACCCACATTGTATTATCCATTCGCATAACAAAAGAGTAAAACTACAAAAATAAAAGCTAAAACAACAAGGAAAAGGCACAGCAACCCAGGAACTTGCACAGCTGCTCTAAAAAGCCTCCTATGAAAGTGGAGCACAGCTTATTCCTTTTGTCTGTTTTTTTCTCACAGTTTCTTTGTGGCTTGGACTTAATGCCATTCATTTCTTTAAAAATCATTACTAATCTGATTTAGTGGTTTTGTGATGAGCACATTTATGTGACTGTGCCTGACACTGACATTAAAATATTTTCTGTTTAGATTTTCACAAAGTGAATTTTGTGTCATGTCAGTCTTTGTAACATTATTAAAAATGTGTAAAATAGGCCAGACCCTTTTACAGTCTTTGATGGATGTTTGGAATTGGGAAATGAGATATGACTTGGATGATAGAGAGTGGAATTCAATAGAGTTTACAGAGCTGAAGATATCTATTTGAAAGAAAATTAAAGCACTTCCATGCCACATATTACATTTTAAGAAAAGATGAATCTTGGCTTTGTGTAAGTCAGCACAGATTCATGTACACCGAGAGGTCTGTGGAGCTCTGGCTGTTAACCGAGACCTGTTAATACTACCAGCTTCAACCTTTTGTTTTCTTTGCCTTCTAGACGGAGGTGGTATTTTAAAAACAACAAACAACATTGTCTATATTTTATTTTGTGATTGCATTACTATTTTAACACAGATTCTTCAGTCTGATTTCTTCAGATTTTGTTCCAGGTACACTGACTCTGAACTGATTAATTTATGCAATTCATTACAAATCAAGTTTCTCTGGCTTTGTGTCATAAGCAGTCTAAACAAGCTGCATAACAATATCAAAGGTGCTTAGATGTATATCCTGCAGAAACCATTTAGATTCATGACTGTGAAGAGGTTGTCTTCCTCATTGTGGGTATTGAAGAGTCATCTTGAGCCTTCTTGTCCACCTCTATTCTAGAGGCAGTGGCTGAAGTTTGCAGTTAGATGGTGAAAGCTCTGATTTATAAGAAATGGGATATTAATGTTTAGCTAGAAAATATATCCTGATATTAAGCTGTGATTTTGAGTGAGGGCTCTAAAACAAGCAAACAAAGGCAGCTTATTTGTTTTAATTCTAATAATGTTATTTTAGACACTCTTTTTCTTGTTTTAATATTCATCTCCCATTTACAAGGTTCTGTATTACTTTAGAAGCTTGCAATAACTATCATTGTCTTTGAGCCCAGAAAAGGTTCTCTGAAAAAAACCTGGTAAGTCAAAATGGTGGCTTTAAAATCCACTTTGTACAAGATTTGTAAGATGCAGAAGCGAACAGAAAATAAAACATTTTCTCATTACTAGGTGAGCACTGATTGCACTAAAATGAAAGCACTTTCTACAGAAGATTTTTGAGTTGTCCAGTGTTCTAATGCCATATTGATTCAGACACTTCAGCGTCATTGCAATTCTTACCTTTATGCTCACTAATGCACAGGGCCATCTCATGATGACCTAGCTACTTTAAACGTAGAACCTGGCTGCTGGACATAAAACTTGGGTTGAACCACTATATTTCTATTTTAATCTTTGTAACACAATTTTTTCTTTCTGATGGTTTCACATCTCAGGATTAACTCTGACTGTAATTCTTACAATTACTCTAAAAGACTGTGCAATCTAACTGCAAAATCTAGGGCTAATTATGCCTTGGAATTTCCTTTTAAAAAAGTGAGTTACAGGTTTATGAAAGGTTTGATATGGCTGAAAAATTAAATACCAGCTAACCATGGCTTGTGCTTGTTGTGTGTGGTGCTCTCCCTCCTTTTAATGGCAACACTACAGATACATTTCTAATACACCTGCTGACTTACTGTTCGTGATAATGATCTTCAGACCAAGAAATCTTGATTACAGACTGTCTCCAGTTCAATAAAGGACCTTTTTTGATAGCTCACTATACCTTTGTGTATCTTGCTGGAGGTGGGGGTTTTGCTGTAGTTCTAGTTTTTCTCCTGTATAATTACTGCTTGTTCTAGTATGGAGCAGCCTGTCTTATTGCACAAACTGAAAATTGTAGAGGTTTGGTTAAGTGAGAAGGGGCACGATCTTGTGCCACTGAGCAGTCTGAGCAACCCAGGCTTTGAGCAAGGGTTAAGCCCAGAGCTAGCGACCTTGGACTCCCCTTGAGCGGTGCAGGGCGGGGGGCTCCGCGGCGCCTGCTTCAGCGGGGGAGTGGTGGTCATGGCTCTGAGTATGTAAATCTATAGACCAATCACAGGCGCGATCGGGACGCGTGATTAGCATGTACTCAGCTTACAGCCGATATATGCGCTGCGTGCTTTGCGAATAAACGGAGAACTTCCATACTCACATTGAGATTGTGTCGTTACTCTGGACCGTCGCCCAACACCTGCGAGCGCGCCCCTGTTTTCCCCTCCTTCAGAAAATGTAGCACCTAATGTCTCTGGTTTTGATGTCATTGACCACCAAGAGGTATTTTCTGTCTTTTGAAGAAAATGCAGGCTGTTGGTCTTTGATCCTACAAACTCTCTCAAATGAGCCACTCCAGGGTTTTAAGGCCTTTAAGGGTAAGCAGGTTGTTACAGGATTAGCATACAGATATGGGTTTTCTGTGTTCTGAGGCTTATCTTTATTATTCCATATTGTGCAGCAAGGGAAAATGCCTGGGTAAGATCCAATCCAGTTAGGACTGAGATGTGGGTGCCAGGGCAGCAGAACGACATGAAGATCTGTTAGAGATGTATCAGCTTCAGTAAAAATGTTTGTCAGAAGCAACCCGGGTAGGGCTAGTGCTTACAAGTTTTATTAGAATGCTGATTTTTAAAAAATGTTTAGTAGAAAATAAAAATCATAACAATATATGCATGCAATCACTTTAACTAGACGTATGAAGACTCTGTGGAGAGGAGAGTATTGCATAAGAAATCCTTGGGGAATGCAGCTCTAGGAAGTATCCCTTTTGGATGCATTCTTGTTTTTCCTACAGTTTTGTGACCTATTTTATTTACTGTCTTGAATTCTCTTTCTCCCTGTCTTGCTGAGCTCAATATTTATGTATTTTAAAAAAAATGTAACTTAAAAGGCATTAAATGTATTTACTCCTGTCTCTTACATTATTGAGTCACAATGGCTTGAGGAAAGGATAGCAGAACCATCAGGAATGTAATCTAATTTGATTTTATTAAAGTAACAGTCACATTTAAATAGAATTTCTTTTCCTACATCCTTCCTTCTTTTTTTTAAAAAAGCGTGCAAAATAAATTCTCTAACTCAACTCATCTGGATTCCTGGATCTGATTCAGTGTTCATTTTATATGCCAGGATTTTGTATAAGAAATCTATACCTAATCAGTGTCATGCTCTTTTTATTCATATCAGGATTGAAAGACTTGATGCAAAATTAATTTTAATATGGTTCTTCAACATAAGTTGACATGTAACTTGCTACATAAGTTGGGATTTTATGTAGTAAGACTAGTGAGCAATGACACAGTACTTGTACTCACATTACATTGAGCTGTACCACATTCATACTAGATACGTGGTGAATTAATCTGTTGCAGTTTTTCTGCTAGCAAATAATGATTACTCCAAAGTCATTATGATTTCAGCCTTTTGCTGACATTTGTTGTAGTCTCAGTGACATGCTATTACCCTTGTCACAATTTGGTGTAAAACATCTCTCATTCAAACACCATTCATTACCCATGGGCTAGACTTTCATTCAGTACATGTCAGTAAAGGAGCAGAAGGCCAAATCTCAGTGAATTAGATGTCCTCTGTGAATAAATAACTCATCTCAGAAGATAATTTGGCTCTAAGCAACTGTAACATTTCAATTTTTCTAAAGTTAGTTTCTATTTGCCTTATATACTGAAAGACCCACTTACAAAACATGTTCACACTGTTTCATGTTTCCTGGGTTGTCCTCAAATACCGATTTGTGCATACCGATCACTGATAAGTGACTTGCCCAATTAATTTGGGAGCCAGAGCCTTCCTTCATATAAACCATGACAAGAGTTACTTTGTACGTACTGAAGTCACTTTTTAAAACTAGCCTTGAAAGATCTATATACCTTTTTCATGTTTGACTCTTTAACATCTACCTTGCAATGTATAATGACTTTTCTCAGATTTGTTAAAAGCAAAGTAATTTTGGGGAGAGCTGATGAATTCCCTTGACGCAAACCACATCCTTATTTCCTGACTTATGACTATCCCTATGAAATTAAAATAAGACAAAAATCCAAGTTGTTTATAAAAAATATTGCACCTCATTTAAAAAATTTACAACTTTAATTCCAGGTTTCAACCTCATGTAAATTAGTTTGATATAAAAATAAATCAGATGAGTCACAGAGACTTGGAAATCAAGGTTCACAGTTGAGCCTGCCAGCTTTTCTACAATGTTTTTAATCAGAGTTAATTGTTGTCAACTGTGTGATCTATGCAGGTTTTAATTTTATGAGCTGATGATAGGTGTGGTTATTGTTGTTGTAGCTATTTTGAAGCCAGAAATAGTTGGCTGTAATTAAGGATCTGCATGTAAGGGGGGATTTTGTGTTTATTGAAAGGGACTTAGCAGGGATTCATATGGTGTGACATGACTTTGTTCATTAGGATAAGGAGCTTTTATTCTTCTGCTGTAATCACCTCCACATGAAAAAAGCTAGAGCTCGATCCTGATTGGCTGTAGAAATGTACATGACCTTGTTGATGAGCACTGAGTGTATTTGCTTCTGTACTCTTCTTTAATAACATTACATTTTCCCACCCCATACAAGTCGAGCACATTTATTTTTTTAAAAACACTGTGAAGATTTTTCTGTACATTTCAGATCAAAATGTCATATACATCATATCTTTTCATATATTAAATATACATATAATATATACTTGTATCAAGCCAAAGACATGTTTAGAAGAAATGCTGGCTGAGCAGTTAAGTAATAATATAATGGAAGCATACTTATCTGTAAGCATAGAAGAAATGCTGATGTGAGGTTATATAGATTGATTTTTGGAAAACATTTTTTAAAACATAAAGAAGGATTTTTAAAGAAATCACTGTTGTAATATCTCACAAGTCTGTGGTCTTGATAGCCAAAAAATAATGTAAATTAGTCACTAAGAGACAAAACAAAACAACAGCCAAGGTGTTTGAAAGTCAGGAGCTTGCTTACTGTTTTTAGGTGACTGTCATGTGATAAGAGATGACCACAGTCACCACCCCCTTTCTCCAGTGGAAGACAGGAGGAAAGGAGGCATGCAGACATAGTGGAACCAAACATGCAGGCAGCTAAGCTGTGCCTGTAAATGCTTTTCCCTTGCCCCCCAAGCAGACAAATATCTTAGGCACCTTTCTATTCTGATTAAGCCTTGAGTCATTTCTGACTTTAGGGTACTGCATGCTGAGCATGCTGATTGTCATTAGCTTACTTCAGAGGGTACCGACTCCTTTAGGTCTCCTTCTGTTGTAGAGGCTTGGTTAAGTGAGAAGGGGCATGATCTTGTGCCACTGAGCAGTCTGAGCAACCCAGGCTTTGAGCTACGCAAGAGTTAAGTCCAGAGCTCTGAGTATGTAAATCTGTGGACCGATCACAGGTGCGATCAGGACGCGTGATTAGCAGCCCCGCCTATATATCCGCTGTGTGCTTTGCGGATAGGGGGAGAACCTCCATACTCACATTGAGATCGTGTCATTACTCCGGACCGCCACCCGACACCCGGTGAGCCGCCACCCCGCTTCAACTGGTAGCAGATGATGGTTCCCTTCAGTGTGCTCTCTCCGAGACTGCTGTAAGCAGCGATAAGGAGGGTGTTGGGAAAAGGACGGCTGGGAGTGGTGCTGCTCGGGTCAAAGAAGGCAGAGCAGACACTGGTTGGTGCTGCTCGGGTCAAAGAAGGCAGAGCAGACACTGGAGACGGCTGGGAGTGGTGCTGCTCGGGTCAAAGAAGGCAGAGCAGACACTGGCTGGTGCTGCTCGGGTCAAAGAAGACAGAGCGGACACTGGAAGAGTTGGCCACTCAGCTCCCAGAGTAAAAAAGGGCAGCCATGGAGACAGAGGCTGCAGCCGCGTTACTCGCAAGTATCCTCTCTAAGAGAGGGAGCGAGACAACCGAAAAAAAGCTAATTAAGCTGATAAAGTTGGGCCAGCGCTGGGGACATTTTAAAGACACAGCGCTTGTATTTTCTGTGGAGGAATGGAGAGAAATGGGAGACATTATGTGGGAAAAGACTATTGAGAGGGACCCCGAGGAAAAAGAAATTAGGGAGGTGCGTGGACTCTGGCAAGAAGTGATAGAGACTTTAAAAACTACGAGGGCAGAAAGAGAGGTCGCCTGCGCGGCTGCTGAGATGCGGGTGGCTCCGGCGTCCACACCTCCCGCTAAAAAGGAAAAAAACTTCTGGGGCTCTGGCTCGTTTCTTCGGGTTACCGGCAGTTAAGGGCATGTCAGCGCCAATACAACCGTCTGTAGCCGAAGCCTGTGCGGCGGTAGAGGTGGCAGCCTCTCAGGAGCAGCGGCGCAGCAAAAATTTAGTCACGCGGCAAAGGGAGCAGAAGGCGGAAGAGGAGGAGGAGAAGGAGGAGTGGTCAGCTCCTCCCGACCCTGCCCGGCTGGTGGGAGGAGAGGGGAGCCGGCCCCCTCCCTCGGCGCCGCCGGCATACCCACCCCTTCCTCCCTCACCCTGCTCATCAACATCGACGTCATCTACCCCACCTGACCATAGGAACCCGGAAGCCGACCCCACTGGCCTCTTACAGCAGGTCTTGCGAGAATTAAAGGATTAAAAGGTACAGCAACAAAATAGAGACAACGCCAGGGATGCTCCGCTTCCACCTGCACCTCGGGCACCTCGGTGGAGTGGGGTGATTCATGATGCCATATTAGAAGGACACTGGAGTGCTGCTGCGGATCTAGGTGGAGTGGAAGCTTTTCCAGTGCTGCAACAGAATGGAGTAGCTACTTGGGAACCACATGATTGGAAAATTCTTCAACAAGCAAAAGCTGCAGTTACACAGTATGGAGTAAAATCAGACGCTACGAGGAATATAGTCATAAGTGTATTTGCAATATCAAATATACAGGTTTAGTACTTTTGCCTGTTAGTCATTGTTTTACATGTGTAACGTTTTGGTTGAGATGTTAAATGGTGGAAGAGTACTGTGGATGTGAATATGAGAAGTAATTTTAATCATGTGTAATTGGTCACAGGGCCTAAGCTGCAGTAATTAACTTTTTGCTGATTTATTCAACAATACCTTGTTGCTTTGTATGCATTAACGTTTGGTTGTAAAGATTGTGTGTATATCCAACAGGGAGCCACAGTATTTAAATTGACCAACCTAATGTTACAACTGCTTTGAGGTGGCCAAATGTAACTGAATTTTCTGTGTTTGACAAGGGACTAGTAGAGGAACAGTTAAAAGCAGGACACATCAAACCCTCAGTTAGTCCTTGGAATACACCCATTTTTGTCTTATTGGTGTTACCATGTCTATTTTCTTGCCTGCAAAAAGCTTTAATGAAACTTGTAAATCAGGCCTGGCTTGCTCACAAACAAGAAGGGGGAATTGTAGAGGCTTGGTTAAGTGAGAAGGGGCACGATCTTGTGCCACTGAGCAGTCTGAGCAACCCAGGCTTTGAGCTACGCAAGAGTTAAGTCCAGAGCTCTGAGTATGTAAATCTGTGGACCGATCGCAGGTGCGATCGGGACGCGTGATTAGCAGCCCCACCTATATATCCGCTGTGTGCTTTGCGGATAGGGGGAGAACCTCCATACTCACATTGAGATCGTGTCATTACTCCGGACCGCCGCCCGACACCCAGTGAGCCGCCACCCCGCTTCATTCTGTGGTGTCTACCTCTCTTGTATGGAGAGCCTAAGCAAATTTCAATGGAAGGATGAATTGCCTGTAAGTTACAGATGTATGACTTATGATACTGTGATACATAACTTTTAAATAACTAAACTTTTATGGGATCTGGCCTACTTTTCATACTGACCTTGTTAAGATTTTTTCCTAAAAGTTTTGTACTGTATTCCTGGAAGTGCTGTCAGAATATGAAGTATTACTGTGATAAAAAGTACATCATTATTTATATGCCATCAAAAAATCAGGGTTTAAATTGTTGATGGCTCCTATTTGTATCCGATCTCAACTGGTGAGACAGGAAAGAATTAGTGAACTAGGAAAGAATACCAGAGTGACCACAGAAAATCCAAAAAACTTGGAGGTTTTCAGGACTAGACAAAACCATGGCTGACCTGTCTAGTGTTGACCATAGTCCTACTGTGAGTGGGAGATTAGGCAAGAAGACTCCCAGAAGTCAATTCCAACCCAGCATTTCTCCCTTTCTATGTTTAGAAGGTTTTTCTACTTTTTTTCTGAAGCACTAGTAAGAATATAAAAAAACATTCATTTCTAGGAAAGCAAATATCAAAGACTTAATAGATATGTTAAATATGATACAGTAGGAAGAATTCAAGACCTGTGAGGAAAAAAAATTGAGAATCTCAATGACAAACTCATGTTTAAGGAAGAGCAGGATGGCATGACTTTGAAGAGGGCTAATTGGAATGGAAGTAGCTTAGATGCAGTCCTAAACGGGTGCCTGAACTTCAGGTGGACCAGTAAAGGAGTTGTTAAAAGCTCTACAGGTTGGATCATTCCTACAGTAATAAACATGTTCACAAAGGGAAAGATGTTAAGATAGAAGTTTATGTATTTGAACAGCAGCAGAGAGAAGGAGACTTTTGTAGACTCAGATAGTCTGTCTAAAGGCAAAACAAGATTCCAGCCCTTGTACCTCAAGGAAACGAGGGTTATCTGCTTGGCTTCTTGCAAATACAAGCTGTCTGAAATACACTGGCCTATGAAAACAAGCTACCTGTACAGAAGAATCATAGATGTTAACTAGATTACTTCACTAAGTAAAACTATTCTTAGGAAGTACCTGTTGCTGAACTGAGCTCCTCCATTCTCTTTATGTCCGAAAATTGAAGAAAAAGTATGGTGGCTGAATGTACCATGAGATGACTGAACTTTTACCTTTGGGAGTATTCTTGAATGTGGTTTAAGCCTGAGACTGAGCTACATCTTGGTCACGAACAATGACACGCCTGAATTTGAACAGACCTGTGCTTGACTGACAGTATAAACTTAACTTACAGAGTGGCTGGAAGCTTAAAAGTACCACTTATTTTTGTCTGTAATCAAACTGCACTATCTCAACCTTAATGAGGTTATGGTAGGAGAGTGAGATAGGCTTGTGTAAATGTATCAGGGGAAAATCGGTACCACTATGAAGTAGGTCCATTAACAAATGAGATGGAGAATTAAATTACTAATGACTTTGAAATGGCTGAGATAAAGAAATTCTGTGCCAAAGCTGCCTTTAACAAGAGAAATAAAGTTAGGTCAATTAGGAATGCTGGAAAAACCACACAAAACTGTGAACTCACTGTGAAAGAACAGCTAAGGAAACAATTTTTTGAACATGACTGTTACAACCCAGTAAAATGCGACACTCTCTAGCATGCCTGAGGTACTAAAATGCCTCTTACCCTCTTCACTGGTTAATACTGGGACTGTAATTAGGAAACCAACTTAAACTGTTAATTCTATCAAAAGAAATCACTCAGCCTTGCCTTGGCCTCTAGGTCGCCTCACTCACTCATGCTTTTTCTCTTGCCCTGTCCCCTCCCTATTTTGACAGAAGTGTTTGCACTGTGTTACGGCTAACTGCATTTTTGTAGTTTTCCGCTGGGACAAATAACTTCTATGGAGTAATGAGATTCATTAGCCTGAGTGAAGGTAACTCAACTGTATTACTTCCATTAACCAAACTAATTTGTCAGCTCAGGTACATCTTCATGGCACAGCATTCATTGTACTGTTTAGATTTACTCTAATTAGATGTTAAGCTGAAAATTTCTCACTGGCACTGGAGATGGCACTGACTGCCACCTTTTCTCTTATCAGGTTTTCTTCTAGATGCTTCCTCCATATCATGCCTTTCATTGTCTCCTTTTCAACTCGGATCATTAAATCCTACCTGAGTGATCTTCCCAGTCACACTCTCCTACCTTTTATATATCACTTTTACCTCTCTTTTCTTTTTGAGGAATGTGGTACATTAGGAAGACTCATTTGGAAATGAAGTGCCCATCTTTTTCATCATGTTTTTCGTACTCATAACAAATATAAAGTGCATTGGACTAACGTAATCTTGAAACAATCACTCTGAGAGGTGTGAAATGTCTCTCTTTATTGAGAGTTTCCTGTTTAAATATCAAGGTAATTAATGACTGTAAGGGTCAGTAATTTGACAGAACCATTTGGATGATAGGTTATTTTATAATCCTCAATTTTTGATGCTGAAAGACCGAACTATTATCTATTCAAATGCAAATGCTTTCAAGCTGCTTTTCTGGCAACTATATCAGTTCTGTCATTTGGTGTAAACAAAATAAGCTGAATGATGAAAACCAGAAATGTTAAGGCCAACACAGACAATTATACTTTCCTACAGTAGAACCAGAAATGGAACAAACATTAACTTTATTGCAGTATTTATCAGTATGTTGATGTCAAAGTTTTTAGTTTACAAGAGTCTTTCACACTATTCTAATTCTACCACAGAGATGTTCCAATGAAAGCAGGGAGTCATAAATCAGAAGCAGAGAATGATCTTTCCTAGAAGAAGATTTAAAAGAAAAAATCAAAGAAACCAAAAAACCAATCATGGGGAGCCTAATTTTTCTGCCTCCCAGAACATTTATTTTGTTTCTAAGGCACTTTCTGAGCCATATTCATTAGCCATTCCTCACCTGTTCCATTTCACCTCCCCCAGAAGCACTATTATTTCACACCATGAAATGGTTGCTGGTTAGGGAGGGAAAATCAGAAGATGAGAGACTGCAAACATTGCCTTTCTGCTGCCAGGTATGGAGAGAGGATGCCGAATGGTGAGGAATCCTTTCTTTGGAAACTCAGTGATGGATAAAAGGACAAAACAGTATGAAATACTGAGAATTATCTAGGACCAGAATGGGAAAATAAATGGTTTTCCAACTGCTTTAGAAATAATAATGTGATGCTCTGCATATGAACTTCAGTAACTTCCTTGTGAATTCAAAGCTCTTGTGCACTGCATACTTTGTTGAATATTCAGACAACCTACAAAAAATTACTTGAATATCCCAAATCAAGAACAGCACCTAGATATGTCATTAATAAAACATTTTGCATCTGATGTGAGATCTAATGAAATCTAATGAATGATAGAGAATTATCAGTAAAAGGTCAGACAAAAACTTGGAAAATGTTAAGCACATTATTTTGGCTTCTCATTTGCATTAAGTGTTCTGTGAATTTACGTTCCTCTTTACAATTTATTTACATTAAAGTGATGGCATAAAGTAGCCTTATTATAAACGAAAAAATGGCATATACTCTATAGCTTACTGTTTAAAATATTGCTAATATAATGGTGTCAGGGAAGGAAGTCTAAGGAAAATGATAATCAGGTCTTTACTGGATCCAACAGAAATCAAAGAAACGTGGGTTTGTAAAAATGAGGGTCCTGAATTTGACTGAAGCACTTTGATATTCTCCTTGAAGAAGTGAAGATCAGTAAAATATTTCTAGGAAAAATCCCTAGATACCAGAACTCAGGTCAGCAGTGAAATTTGTAATCCATATCTTACTCTTCAGTCAAATTTACCTTGTCAGAAGGTCATGTTATAGCATATGCATCACCTTAATCATATTATAGCATGTTTGGAACAAACCTATTAATAATCATGTTTTGGAAGTATGTAAACGTTCTATTCACAGAAGCAAGAGTAAATCATGTTAAAACACATTGAAAGCACTGCTTGCACAATCTTCTAAGAAGTAAATTTACCCTGTAACTCCCATTCTGAAGGAAGATTGCTATAAACAGCAAAGGAACACTCAGAAGTTTCCTTTCAATATATATTAAAATATTTGTCAGAAACTTTAATTACATGTATGTTGTTGAAAATTCATGGGTTTTATTTCTTAAGCAGCTTTGATAGCAAGAGCAGGCAGAAAACAGTTTTGTCACATGTTTCAAAATGTCAGACTAAAATTAATTTTAGTTTTATGTTTATTTAGTCTTCAAAGACAAGAGAGTGGTAGCAATACGCTCACTCATGCAAATCAAATGTACTCATCCACATTCATACTAATGATGTGTATTACTAAAACCATGCTGTTTTTCTGTAAAAGTATCTATGCATATTAAGGCTCTTTAGCATTATTTCATACACACAGAGATTTGTACTAAATGATTATCCTTACTGGTGTCTCTTTGGAGACTTAATGTGGTAAAGACACACTAACATTGCTAACGCTTTTTGTTGAAGTGTGAGAACAACTTCATGCAAAGGCATTTATTTGTGTTGGTATCTATCCAGCCATAAAAAATTATTTGCTGAAATTCCTTTTTTAGTTTATTGTTCACATATTATGCAACTACTGAAATGAAAAATATGAGGATTTTTTAAAACTTATTTTTTTTTCTCAGACAACAAATTCAAGCTTTAGAGTGTGATTGTGTTTCTACACACTAAATGATAAAGGTAAACAACCTTTGAATCTCTGTGATATAATTGTACAGAAAAATAATTTTTGAAATGACAGAAAAGTTGATATTTATTTTACTATCTAGCGTATTTGTTGTCACAATACCACACGCATACCAGTATATTGCAATACCACAATCCAGAACTGAATTAATACTGTCACTTTGTTTTTATTAGTTTTGTTATTTTATACACATATTTTAAAAGTCTTTTCAGCACAGTTTCACTTGAATTCCTGCTCATTCATACCATGTAGCATTGCAAGCCTGACTTTTGAAATCCATCCAATAGTGATTTAAAACTGACTATAGAAAGACTGTAATTGATTGCAATCATAAAGCGCAGATGTGTACAGGACAAAAACAAACAAAAAACCAAAAAAAAGTCTCTTACAAAAAGGGATTTTAAATTTAATCAAGAGCTGGAGCCATTCTAATTATATTAAAATTTTTCCACTTGTTTAACTAACAGAAAACAAGAGAAACCTTTGCTTATAATTCAAATGCATTAATACTGTCATTCAAAATATGAAACAATATTAAGTCTTATACAGAGCAGGATAGAGTTTACAGCTTGAGGCACCTAGATATAATTGTCCACATGCAAATATTTGTATGTTTAGCTGGGTCAAATGTACCAGTGCCGTGCATATGTCAGGTGTACTGCTGGGTATTACAGGTAGTCCAAGGTGACTTTTTTCTTGGCAATTGAAGCTCAACCATGTCCAGTTAAATTAATGTGTCCTGGATAATGGTTCAGCTGTCCAGCCACCAGACATCTGGTTTAGGATGAGATTAATAGCTCTATGGGGGTCAATTCAGTTGATTAAACATAGGTGTCTAGTGTCATCTGGGACATCATAAAGAATCTGAGACATCATGTTAGAGTTGCAGATATACCATGGAGTATACAGGAGACTGTGTGGACAGTAGGGATACCTTAAGACATCTCAAGTGACACTAGGTGCTTATGTAAGTATCCAGGGTCCATCAACTGTATTAACAAGAGGCTTGATTTAGTTGCCCAGACATAGAGAATTTAGAGGTGGGACTTATTTGCCTAAACATAGGTGACTTGTGTTATGAGATGCCCTAAGGTATGTCTCCAGACCTCTGGGTGCTACTTTACAAGGGTACAGCTTCAGAGTCATCAACAGGAGGATATCTAAGGCACATGAAGGCATCTCAAGTGACATTAGATGCTACATTGAGGTAACTTAATTGAGACCTTAATGTCATTTGAGACACCTTAGGTATCCACATTAGGCTGGCATATATGACAGGAGAAGACTCGTACACTAGGGAATAGCAGCTAGAGGCCAGATGGGATGGCTTTTCACTGGTGCTAGAAGTGTTGCTTTAGATCACTGATAAAAATCCCAGACATTCACTGTTATAATGAGTATTTATACACTTGACTCTCAGGTAAAAACCTATATGTAGGTGCCTAAACACAGGTGTCTTAACCTTGTGATCTGAATTCTGTCAAAAAGAATGTCTAAAAATGTTTATAATGAAAATGGCTGAAAGATTATTAGTATTCTGAGACAGAGACAATGAATCTATATCTTTATATCCTACAACAGTAGCTTAGGATGGCAGTTTGTAGGTATTAGAGTTAATGTAAAAATTAGCTAATAAAATATTATGCTAACTTCTTTTAAAATTACTTCCATCCAGTTTGCAGTCTTTCTATAGATTTATCTCTATTTAAGTCTTTTCTACTACAGCATTACTTGTAATTTCTTTGCAAAATAAAGCCAAGATCTCTTCTCCTTTGAAATGTATTTTTGCTATGTCTGAAAGTTAACTCTAAATTAATACATATTAAGTCTCTCTGTCTCTCTTCACCCTAGTCATTATGTTTGCTAAGATTCTGTAGGTTCAACTGGTCTAGCCCACCCTAAGGCAATTGTGGGTCTCCTTGTGATGCTCTTTGTAAGGAGCAAAGCTGAAAGAAGCATAAAATGTTATACATGGTTTCTTACTGCATGTCCACAAACATCATAATTTTGGGTAAGCTTGGCATTTTCACAGCTATTCCTTACTTACATTTGGTCAGGCTTTATGCTTTTACCCTCTTTGTATTTAAGTTCACAGGCAGACCTGATGTGGTAGACACATGTCTATACTGATAAACTGATGATGCCCAAAAAGCAGGCTCTGACATAGGACCCTGATTTGGTCTGTATGCGTAGATGTTAGCCCACTCCACAGATCAATTTTGGTCTGCTTCCACTAGCTTCCTGCAAAATAAATTTGCTTTGAAGCAAATTAGCCCTAAGCAGTGTAGATGTATGCCAGCTGGTGTCAGTTGGTGTTGGAGCCAAAGATTGGTTCATATCCCTCTTTTATTTAACGGTGTGGCATATAACCACAGTGACACTGATCTTTTCTGAAATACTCTCCTTTTCCCCAGGACAGTCTTTGTAAGCTTTGCTACAATTTATAATATTAATTATTTTCTTCACAATGCAGCCATCAGAGTAACATTTTTGGTGAGAGTGAGACTAGTACAGCATCTACAGTCTACCACATCATGAAATGGAATACGGTTCACAGATTCCAGATCTGACAAGGACTGGAAAGCCACAGTGCAGTGATATGAAGACTATATCCTGAGATTTGGGTACAGTGAAAATTTACCTATACGCATACGTAATTGGACCTGAGGCAGTTCATCTGTGCCCAGATGGGGTGTGTCTGCCCTGTGTTACCTTAATGATGTTGGGTATGCTCTTCAGTGATGTGGCCACAACCTCATTTTGCACTCTCTAATGTAACTTCAGCACATGGTTGTATTAATGGCAGAGTTTAGCTCTGTAGTTCCAATCCCTCCAAGCAAATCCATATTCCCTTGGGTTTAGAGATAAGGTAGATGGAATCAGTTTAGATTAATCTGCAACTGCTGAAGTATATGTGGCTTAAAAGAGAATGTATAAAAAATTGCCTGTGGTGGAGAAAGAAGCTCTTATAGTTACTATTTTGTCTAAGCCATTGGACAGCAACCATAAACTTCTGTGTCATTGCGTCACTTGAAATGATCACCCTGACACTTGATTAAGGACGGATAGCACCTTACTCTGTTGAATTATTTGATGCAAAGCCTAGTTACTTGAGAAGTTTAAAAAGCAGTATTTCATATATGTAAAAACACTGCAGGCTCAAATTTAATTTAGTTTTTTTTGGAACCCAAGACAATTAACTCTGGAATCAATCTATTTTAGAGAAAATGTTTGCAGCTGCAGGCAGCTTTTTCTGTTTCAGATACAATAGCCATAGTTAATTATCCAGTCAACAATAATTCTATTTAGTCTGGGGAAAAAAAATCTGGTTTTAATTTTCAAGCTTTAAATCAGCAGACGCTGGAACTTAATCAGTGATTGTTTAATGAGAAATTAAGCAATGTCCTTAGAAAACAGATTTCACTCCTGTCTTCTAGGGCTAAAATTCAGGTTTAAACTTGCCTTAAGAAAAAAGCAGATTGTATTTTTAGTAGATACAAGGAAAGTGATATGCAGCTAGGCTGGGAAAGGTCATGCATTACAAAAGATCACACTTGACATAGAAACACCTTGAGAAATTCCAGTCAGAAAAGCAGACATAAAACAAAAGGACACCAGTCTGTTTCATTACAAATGAAACTGTAAATTTAATTTACAGTTAAAATACACAGGAAACATTAAAATTACTTTTTTTTTTTTTTTAATTCTAAAGGAAATTCACTGCTAATTTGAAATATCTAGCAACACTGGACTTCTAACACAATAATTGAAACTCTTAGACAACAGGAACAGAATAAAGTTACAATACAGTAGGTGTGTTGAAAAGAAGCTTTTGCTTTCTAATCTAATCTGTGCATGATCTGCCTGGTATCATATTCTTCAAATCCCTTACTTTAGAAGGAAAAACGTAGAGTAATATTGCAGGCTTATTATACAGATAGTAAATATTTGGAAAGGAACTGTCCATAACATAAAAGCAGAATAGTTCTGGCTTTCATACTCTAGTTTCCTTTTTTTTTAAAAAAACCCACCTCAGTGTTTTTCTTCCTGTCCCTCATACTGCTCCCCTGGGCTGTGCCTAAGCTAACATGCAGGTGAATGCATGGTGTGTGTTGTGGTCTGCCTAGAGGAACTCATCATTCAGATTTGGACCTGACTTTTATCTGGCCTGTGCATCCGGGTTTCTCTATGTGGAAACCAGGGCTTGTAGGAAAATCAAGAGAGATGAGGGGGAAACTGGCCTCATTCCGGTAAAGCATTGGATTGTGGAGCAGATGTGCACAGTAACTGGTAGCTTCGCCATGCACCTTGTCGATGTTTTTTAATTTGGTTAGTTCCTGCCTGCTGGCAGAAGGTGTAATTAAGCAATGACTGTTCATTCAGGTGAGGGTTCCTGTCATCATCTCAGTGAGTACCTACAGCTTCTGTCAGTCTAATGAAACTGAAGCTGTACCAAGACCAGTCCTGTTCTTGACCAGTGTAGTTAGATCATGACTGTCTTGCATGTGTTTTAAAGGTGACAAAATCTTTCTCTAATTGCATCTTTATGTCAGCCTCACTGTAAGAGTGCTACCTTTGGTTTGTCCTTTCTGGAGGACAGGAGGGAGGGGGGACTTTTAAAACTCCACTAGGAGGATCCCTACCCGTCTCCTACGGACACATTTACTTTCCACTATTTCTAGCTCCACCATATTATTCAGTATGACTTTCTTTCACTGCCTTAACCAATGTGTATAATTTCTTCCCCATTTTCCTAAGATACAAACCATTCTGACATGCTTTTTCTGTCTTCTGAATTTCAAAAGTATAAAAATACTCATTTCCCCCTGCACCCACTAGAAGTGATGTGTTAAGAAACCTTCTTCAAAGTGTGGCATCCCGAAGTTGTCTTGGTTGCTTGGGACATGACCAGTCATGGATTCACTTAAATGCATCTTCCCAACTACAGGACCAGGTCTAACAATGTTTCACAATAAGGATTTTGTCTATATATTTCACTGTGTCTCATGGAAGGAGACTGCAACTCTTTCTTAAGGAGATGATATAATCAGTAAGACAGTAACTGAAGTTCATGGTCTTAACCTATATTTAATTCATGGAAATTAAGTCATCAGGTTCTAAGGACTACCTTTTTGTAGGGTAACCTTGAAAGGGCTGGGAAAAGTTGAGCAAAAGAACTATGAGATTAATAGATCTGTTAGGAATGGAGACATTTGAAAAAACAGTGATTCTTGTTACTTTTTAACTACATAGATTCTGAGGTGTAATAAAAGCATGTGCTTTTAGAAGGGAGCACACATGAGCCAGGTAGCCATAGAACCAAAATGGATGTCCAAAATTTTGGGGAAAAATGTTACAAGAGGATTTACCTAAGGTAAAATATTATTTTCATAATACTAGAAAAGTGAGTGTCACTAGGTATTTGCTCTGCTTTAGACCTTCAAGTTAGACTGAGGCTATTTTCACTTTCATACTTGACATTTCAGAATATGTTCTTATTCCTTCAGTCATTTGTATGTATCAGTGATAATTAGAATTGCTTCAGTTAAAACATTAGCTTGGTTGTTTTATGCACTTTTTGGATTAGTAAATCTCAAAAGCAGTCTGCAGATAGAAATATTAGCCTGTAATTTGGATTAGTGCTGAACTGTTTGAATAAAGTGAAATAGTCCATTTGGCTTTAAGAAAAAAAATACAGATACATGCTAGCTATTTTTTGAAAGCAATTTTGAATATATACACCTGCTGTGCATATACTGATATATAAATTAAGGGAATTATATGTTCTATTTTTTTTTAATACAGCAGCTATTGACCAAATGGATAGTAATAGCTCAAAGTACAAAAAGAGTTACAGTTTACTGTGGCAATGACCTGTGGGCTAAAGACTCCCCAAGTACAAATTCATAAGATAAAGCAAATGACTTCTATAGAATCAGACTAAGCTATCATGACAATGAACTGTAGACTAAAGATCACTTTGAACAGTTACAATTGCAGTGGAGAAAACATAATGAGTTTGTTATTGCCAAAGTATTCTCAATTACAGTTTTTATTTTCTATTTAGTCAAAAAGTAGCAAAATAAATCGAAGGTGAGTGTAAAGACTCTCTCAGCTTGGATGAAGGTATTGAGATCACATGGAAGATTTGAGTCAGGTCAAAATCACATTCAATCTAGTTACTGCATGTATAAAAAGATGGGAGAGAGTGAGAAAGCATTTTACGTGTGTTGGGATTCCTCTGTCTACATTAACAAACAGTAAGTAGTTCAGACCAGTGCGAGAAAAGAATGACATTCAGAGGCTATTTAGTTAGAACAAGGAGAAAGAGTCCTCTCCATCCATGAAAGGCTTTGCTTCTCATTTTTTATAACATAAATCCCCCAAGTGCTGCCCCAGCGTGAAGATGGAGCAGAAACAGAGGCCAACAGCAGCAGCAGAAGCCTGAGAACAAGCCATGGGTAGACGTAGCCTACCCATGTACATGAAGAAGAATTGGCACACAGGCAAGAAGGTAGATCAAACTTTCACTCAGTGAAGAAGAAAAAGCCATTTTTATGTACTAAAACAGGTGATGAATAATACTGTGTAGCAGTGAACTGGATAATCGTGACTGGTCTATTGGAAATATAAAGAGTAGCTGGTTTAATCTATGTCAAAATGCAGAGGGAGTTTCTTCTGGTAAGTTGATTACTTTATGTGAAAGTTACATTGATAAATTTCAAAACCTAAAGGTCCTTCATTTACAATCATCAGATGTACATTCTACAGCAAATCATAACAATCACAACATTTTTGTTTGTTTAGTAATAAGTATAGCAACAGAATGAACGTGTCAGCTATTATGTTTCTATATATGATATAGTAAAAAACCCCCAAACATTCACATTTGGGATCTTTGCTGTCTGTTTACCATCCTTTCTGTGGAACCACATACCAAACAGTTAAACTTTTCATAGAAAAACAGAATACAAGACCCATGTAGCATTAAAAGTGCAGATATAGAATTTTTAGATTTAAGGGAACAACTCACACAGGATTAGATGATTTTAAAATTTGTCACACTAAAATCTTTTCATCTGTGTGTAACTGCAAGCATCTATTTAAATCCCACTGAAGTTAGAGATGCTTACACTCATCTGTGTTTGTATGATGCAAGACCTTGCATTCATTGCATTATGATGGAGCACGTCCAATGGAAAATCTGTTTTGATCATCATGGAAGTAGACTAAATAATATGTATAAAAGAGTATTTTCTAGAGGGAACTAGCAGAAGTTCCCTGACCACTGATTGTTTCACTGAGTACAGTAAACATCACTAGTTAATGTAGTAAAAGTGCATTACATTAAGTGTATTAGGAACAAAAGTATTATCTAACATAATACTTTTTACTATAGATATAACACACTTAGAGACTGATAGACTTTGCAGGGATTTCTTGTAAAAATGGAAGTCTGCCTGAGATTTTTAAAATTTTTTGAAATTATTTGATGCTATATGAGAAAAACAAAGCAAAAATCCAAAGTCATGATTTATTTTTGCTTCAGGCTAACTAAGGAAAATAAGAGTATAAGTTTTGCAATTTGTGAATATTGGCTTGCATGGTCAATCAAGGGGAAAGCAAGCTGAGACTTTGTAAAACACAGGTCATCTGTCTTCTTTGCAGAGATAATTAAGTATAGTACAACCTGTGGTAAAGTGACAAAAGTACAGATATTTAGTATGGGGATATTAAGGAAATCTGATTTATAAGTTAGTAGTTGGTTAATAACTCTTTTTTGTATAGCATTCACATCACATTTCTTTTCAGTTGAAATCTATTGCCCAAGGTTATACTATTGAATGGAAGGTAGAATTCAAGAAAAGATTATTTTTGTTTATGCCTACAACTGAACTCCCATTAAAATCTTCCATCATTTAAAATAAAAACCCATTAAATAAGCATCTCATAGCTTAACAAGGTAATTAAAAAAGAAGGAGTTTTTAAATAGTTAATAATATGAACTATTCCTCAAAATTGACTGATGTTGAAACACCCTTTCAGAATGGAGAGAACCTAATAAAGCAGATATATGTATGTTTACTTGACTGTGTTAGAGTAGTGCCTAGTCATCCTAAAAGACACTAAGACTTGTCCTAAACATATTATCTGAACGCTGCTGAATTTTTAAAGCTTTTAAAAGTTTTGGACTACTTTTTCTTTAATAAATATTTTATTTTATATTGAATAAGTTGATGCGCAATGACCCTGTGAAGTCATTAAGGTATAGTCATGTTGATCCTGGGGTATTGAGCGCTTCAGCCCAGAATGCTTCATGACCCAAATTTATTTGATCATATTGTCCTCTGTGGGATGTTTGAAGAGCAAGTGAAGGTGCTCATACTGTTTTCTATGTAGTAAAAGCTCAGGTGCCCTACGTAGCTCTGCTGCCATAATTGTAAGGAGCACTAGGATGTTCCTGGGACCCTATGAGAAGGTTATCTCTACTCTGTGGCAGTCCTGCTAAGTTCTGCTGTAAATGAGTTGGGTCCTGGTTTTACAGAGATCACTCCTGCTACTGAACTTTTAACTCTGTGTGTTTTTTAGAAGTTACTATTATCACACATTAAAAATATATGTAAATCAGCTGAAAATCCCAGGTAAACCCTGAGATGACCAGTAAGTAATTCAGTTGAAGGTGAATGTGTGAAAGACAGGCAGAAAAGTAACTAAAGCAGAATTTTGGATCTACAGAAACTGGCTACTCTAAATGTACTTAAGTCTTTGACATATGAATCATCACAATAATGTATAAAGCATAAAGGAAATGCAATTAAATTTGAAGTGGAAAAGTTGGGTATATGCTCAGTCAGTATTTACAGTCATCTAGTTTTTCTCAATGTGACAGCAATATCCCTTGAAAGCATTTGATTTGCTACTTAAACTTTAAAATCACAAAGAGAAAGCATTATAAGGTGACTTGGGTGATTGACCTTCAGTAGTCATTGATGAAATACTTCGTGCTGCTCATCACATTTCTAAGCATTGGTTAGTGACTTGCATTTTTCTGCAGAGCTCTGTTGGCTTTGCCATCTTATTTTCATATCCATTGCATCCCCATTAATCTCTTTTGATTACTTCCTGAATACTATGCAAGTCTTAGATTACATTATATAAGATAATATATCATACACATATTGCAGTAGCAACTTTTTAAAATCTTATATTTTTCTCTGTATCATCTAATAGAATACAGCCAAATCTTTGGGGTTCATAATCACTCTTATTTATAAAGAATGTTTTGTTGTCCTTGCAAATAAATTATTCCTTGCTTCCAACGGAAATAAAATAAAAACCCACAGCTCCCCTAACTACATCCTTTGAAAGCTCTAAGAAAACTTAAACTCAACTGTCTCTGGGTTTTAGGAGGAAAGTGAAGTTTATGCAATTGAAACAGGTATTTTAGTGGTAGTCTCTTGGAAATAACACAGACAATCAGCACTTCCTCTGGATGTATGGAGACATACAGAATTAACTTTTTAACTGCTTTTCAGACTGATGCCAGCTATTGTAGCTCTGTGTAGATGACAAAAGTAGTCAAAATACAGAATGGTGACAAATTTACTCTCTTTTCTGCAGTACTATAAATCACAAGCTTAGCACATACATGACGATGCTGTGCATTTATTGTGTTCTCTCATCTCGTACTGCTGTGACTAAGCTCTTCATTACTTCTGTAAATTAATAGACTCTTATCTATTATTAATAGATTCGTAACTATTCAGAAAATACATGTAGCTATTTAAGATCTGAACACAAGAACAGGCTCTTCTGATGAGACCAGTGATTCTTCTAGAAAAGTATCCTGGTTCTGAAGGTAACATCACGTAGCTGATTGAAACGAAGATGTAATATCACACATGGTGACAACTATGGAATATTTTTTCTGCAAGGAAAGGTGCTTTGCACTATTAGTATCTATTCTGTGGGATCCAATATATTGCTATATAATTTTGAGATGGAAATCAGGCTGGTAAACTTTTGTGAGTTCTGCCACTACTATACCCATCTCATGTTTAATTTACAGGGTAATGCTCATCCGTTTTAGATATCTCCCATTTGGGAGGTAGTTGGACAGTCAGACAGTGCAATTCTTTTCCAGAAGTATTTACAGAGTCCTTCTAAATCTGCAGTTCTTTCAAGTATACCTTACTGAAGGTTTATATAAGAAGATTGTTGCATGGGGAGGAGATCACTAGGTCCCATGGAGCATACTAACTAAAGAGCTAATCACACAGCATGCTAAAGGTTTAGCACACTCAGGCCAAATCATCTCTGTCTTTTAAAATAAGATATATCATCACTGACTTATTAAAGTTCTGTCTATTCCCCAGAATAGTCTTTTATTGTCTCAGACAATCCTTTGTACTTTCCCAGCATGAAATTATAATAAAAGGTTGAGTCTTACAGATGTCTAAAATGTCCTTGAAATGGGAAGGGAAAATGGCTCAGGTTGCATTTCAAAAGTGAATATATGTCACTCATCACAGAAAAATGAATTGACTTTGTATTCATTAGATGATCTGTGAAATAAGCTTCAATTAAATGGACAATAGATTTCTAGTTCCTACAAAGATACAACTTTAATCTCATATGGATTCTTTTTCTCTTTCCTTTTTTGCATATGTCAAAATTGCATTTAGTATTCACTCCTTCAGGAACTGTTGTTGTTAAGACAGGGAACAGAAAGAGAATAGAAAAGCATCCATAATAGAGCTTTCAGAAACAGCATGATCACCGACAGTTTTACACCTGTTTTTGCACTCTCAGAAGCAAGGCAAGATTTAGTTGGGCAGATAGTGTAACATAATATCATAGATATAACATTTCTCATTTATGGAAATTTATACCTTTAGGACATCACCTAATGAACCTTCTCAATGCACACACAGGGGAAGGATGGCAGAACTTATGGTTTTACTCGCCTCAAAATTTTTGAGTTCAAGAAAGATTATCTAAATTTCTCTTCAGCCTTTACATGTACTATAATGATTATTTGAATTACAGAAGTGCCAATGGGCTCAGCCATGAATAAGATCTTTTTGTTAGATACCGTGTAAATACATAAGAGGCCTTTATCTCCAAAAATTTGCACAATAAGAAGGCGCTGACGGATGCTACAGTCAGATACAGTGAGGTGCAGGGGAAAACAGTCTATCCACAAATACAGATCAGAGCTTGAAAACATCAGATGCATTCAAAACTCACTAAAATGTGAAATGCCTGCCTCATGGGATAACATGCAAATGATTTTGCGGGAGGGGACATTAAACTACTGAGTGTTCAAAGGGTAGAACCAAAGACAAAAGAAGTTTGTTTTGGAAAATTGAAAATTGAGCTGCTGTTTTTTTTCTAAGAGAAGTGAAGTAGAAGATTTAGTGCAAAAATAGAGGAAAAATCAGGGAGCAAAGCTTTTGCACAAGAAATGTGGCCCACATTCAAGCAGTGTCCTCCAGGATATTTTAGAATGAAACTGAAATATGTCTGTGAGTGCAGCCCATGCTTCCTTATACGAAGATATTATGGAAACTTTTCCTGCTTCTCAAGTTCCCTAGGCTTCTTTCCCAAAGTGTTCCCTGTGCTCTGTCAGTAGGAGAGGAAAAGGCCCCCCCATGCCCTGGGAGCTCAGTCATTACCCTTTAGTACTAGACCAAAATGAATAGTGAACATTGATGGTACTTATATTTACATCATGTCTCTAAGCTTATTAGCAGTACTTTGTGTACCCAGCATTTCCCTGTATCTTCATTCTGTAGTTGCTGTAGAATCATCACTGCATTAGTAAAAATAATGTCAATGTCTAGTGGAACAGGAACTCAATTTCCATTAGAAAATATCGATCCTGTATTTCTTGTATTGTTCCCTTCTCAGCTGGTAGCCATAATCTTCTCTTGTTTTTCTTCTCCAACATAGTATTTGCCCAAGATCTTGTGCTGAAACAATGACTGAAAATAAATCTTTCACCTTAATACTATGCTTTACTCAGTCACTGTAACAGTTTAAGGACATCGCCTGCAGTGTGTAGATTTCATTTTTGAGACTAAGTGTTCTGTTTCTGCCTGACAAATTGCAAACTTTATTTTGATTGCAAAGACAATCATTGCTTTCCTGCAGTAGTTTAGCCTGAACCTTAACTAAAATTCCTAAAGAGTTCTGATCTACAGCTAACAATAGTATAACTGGCTTGAAATGTATCACTGAAACGTAAGTGCTCTGGCAATAAGTTAACTTCTACGGAGAAGAATTGTTTTGTCACCTTGGTGATAAAGTCATTTGGAAAGGATCAGAAAACATCTTGTAGGACTCATCAGGGATTCACGAGGCAGCGCAGCTAGGAAGTTATAAAAAGGAAAGCAAGTAAGTTGTTTGATCTGCTTTAGTCTTCTTCAGCAGATAAGGATGAAGGAAAGCTGTATGTCCCAGGAGTATAATAAAGCAGAAAAGGCCAGAGCATAAGCAGGTTCTGAAAGGATACCAAGGAAATGGTGAGCCAGAATAAAAAACCTCATGTTTGCAAAGTATGTCAAAAAGTATGTATTTTTCTTTAACTCCTTTATAGTTTATTTTTCTTTATTCTTTAAGTAAAAACAATAGTATGCTTAGAAACTCTGGGCCTATATCTATATCTATGTCTAATCTATATCTGTATTTATATCATCTATAACTATATCATCTAATCTATATTTATATCTTTATCTATCTATATCTATACATCTTCTTATTTGGTGAGTTACTTCCACCTCAGACATTCTAAAGAATTAATCTCCAAACTAGTATTAAAGGTATTCACTCTGAGGCAAATATTAGAGAAAGGATATTGAAGGTATGAGGGGACACCAGTCCCCCCAAAAAGAATATTTGAATTTTGGAAAAAAACTTTAAAAAGAAAACAAAAAAATTCTTTTTAAGTGTTTCCTGGACAAGATGGAAAAAAAGGCCAAGGAGAAAGGGACACAATATAAAACATTATTTACAGTTTTCCTTTTATGCTCCAAACGAAGAATCCTTTTCTTGACCCTAGGTTCAGTCTGTATTATGCTAATACTGTATTTTTCTCTCCAGAAGACAAAAATAACTGCACCAAGTATAGTTTTTGTTGTTGTGGAGGCATTTTAAGTTTCTCTAAAAACCCAAAAATATAATTTTTCTTCCTCTTTCTAACATAATGGGTTCATTCATCTGCATTTGAATAAGCTTTAGATGACAATGCAAGAGTCTTATGTCATTTGAATCAAGTGTTTCCAAACCTTAGATGATTACATCAGACTCCTTCCCTTTCCTTCTGATGTTTTCCTGAATGTTTTCAAGCACATCCAAGCCAATTTCCCGTTGTTGAAACACGACTCAGGGATAGGAGATATTTAATAACTCAGTCACTAATGCTGAGTCAACAGCACCTGATTTTCTTCCATGCTGATACCGATTCCCCCAGCTAATACTCACCTTAGACTGGAAAAGAGAGAGCCAGAACTCTATTTTCCATTGGCTAGATTTCTGCTGCTTTTTGAATTGGGTAAGTGTGTATGTCTTCACAAATTTTTACAGAGCTGAAAATAACAGTTTACGGGGACAGGCCATGAGAACTTCAGGATTTGTTTCTTCTCACTTCTTTATTCCATTCTAAATACTTCTATTTACACCTAACTACCTTCCCCTTTGACTGAGGTACTTTCATGTTATTTTTCTCTTTTTGATATCTTTATCAAAACATTTAATGTAACCATCAACTTACGTTGTTTCAAAAGCTGATTTAAAACCAAACAACAATCAAGCTATAAAATATGCAGTTCAGAGGCAGCAATGTCCAAAATAAGCCAAAACCAAGCAGCAAGCTCCGAGGAGAATCAGGTCATATTTTTAAAGGATTTTTTTAAATTTCCTTGGTTTAAGTATTTAAAAATTTCAGCAACAATCCTAAATCTTTGTGCATGTCTCAACCTTCTCAAATTACTTTCCATGAGATATACACTATCTGATCATGTTAACAGTAAAATAAATTTAAGCAATTAATAGGAGTTTCTGCAACACACTATTGGAACTTCATCTTGAAGCATGCGAGAGAATTATCCTTCATTTCTTCCGGTTTGAATCATCTAACTTATTTTGGACATCACAATGAGAAGATACAAGCCTTAGAAGTGACTGTATATTTACTTTAAGGGGAGTCTAGGGTATCCAGCTCTTCATGTACAGCCATGGCATCTGCATTTATTTAGATGAAGC
Organism: Nyctibius grandis; assembly: GCF_013368605.1. NCBI lineage: Eukaryota > Metazoa > Chordata > Aves > Nyctibiiformes > Nyctibiidae > Nyctibius > Nyctibius grandis. The sequence continues at coordinate 87,185,161 of NC_090659.1, read as the reverse complement.
ACAATCAACACCTGAACTATCAGTCTGTGGTAGGAGTCTATACCTTCAAGAGACAGTGGAACTACATGAGTCACAGATAGAGCACTATGCCACACACAATCTTTATTGTGGTTTTGGATATCTTCACACTTTATGCATTTTTGACTTTTAATTTTTTTCCTATGTTTTTATTTTCATGTGAGGGTATGGGTTTGCTTTTTTTTCCTAATAATTCATTTTTCTATACTTAGAAATACTTTAGAATACCTTAGAAATAGCAGATACATTTTAATAAAGACGTACATAAAACCACAAATGTAAATGACACATAAGCCTTAGGCTCCTTTTTGGTACTCTCAGTGCTGTCATTTCATTACAGGGTGACTCGTTCAACTTAACAGACTGATATGATTTTCAGAAAAGAAATTAGGTAGTACATTTAGCTGCAGTTATTTGCTTTCATTCAGGACTACAGGAACAAATGTTAACTCATGCCAAAAGCCCAGACTTAAAATACAAATTTTGTAATGCCCTGAACAATATCTTGCAGAACTATGTCATTATGCATGAAGTATTGTGCAAGGGATGCCAGGGGGAGAGCATGGAATTATGAACTGTGAACTATAGGATCAATTATCTGTCTTTGTCAGCTTTATGCCTTTTCAATTACTTGATTAAATTAATTACTCAGAAGAGCTTGGATGCTGATGCATGTTTTATTCCTATTCCTATTGGCAAGCTAACTGCTGGAAATCCTCTTTTCATTCTACAGTAATTACTTTTTTTTTTCCCCTACTTCAGAAGATTTCGGCCCATAGAGATGTACTCTTTGGCCGAAAGGGTTTCCAAACTTTAGGCAGTGCTGAACAACAGTTACTGGTGTTTATTTTTGGGTATTTATATCAGATATTTAGCTTACATGCAGTATAAGTATATGGCATATAGATATGTTGATAGACTTCCTGATGAAGCCAGTGCTAGAAGTCCCAAGGACTTCACCAGATAGTCAGTATGCACATTGCCGGAAGGAGCCCACATTGTGAAACAGACAAATTAAGCATTTGTATCACATTTTAAAATTTTGATTAGGTGTCTAATGCCCTTTGAATTCAGGTAGGCACTTAAACAGTTTCAAGAGCTAGGCCTTAATGTCTTTCTGGGGAACATGACAGAATTCTCTGTGGCTTAGTCAGAGAGAGAGATGCTACACTCTAAAAGCAGGGCTAAATGCTCATACTGGAAAAAAGAAGATTCTGCTTGGTTTCTGTTATGCTTGAATTTTGGATGATTATTGCTTATGGAGTCCCTGTCTAGCTGTTTGTCAGCAGACCTTCAGAGCTGAAAGGATATGCTGCCATCATCCAAGAGCTGATTCCTTTTATTCAAACGACCCCACCAAAAATTGTTTGGTTTGTTTCACACTGAAGAATTACACTCTCTGTTGCAATAGCTAATTCCTGATTCTGACTTGGAAAACAAGGCTGTCTTACTGTGTAGGTTTAGATGCCAAAGGAATAGCAAACACAAAGGTTAGTGTTTTCAGCTATCCTGTGTGAAACTCTCAGGACAAAGGCAGGGCTAGATCTGATCATCTTCTGGAGATCTCCTTACTCCTTTCAAGGAACTCAGTTCCTCAAGTCCTTGCTCCCCTGAATTTCATGTATATTAGTTTCCAAGCTCTCTTTAGAATTGAACAAACTGAGATGTGATTTTTGAGATTGTTCTTCCAAGGATTGCTTCCTATAGGTAATATAGATGAAAGACTACCAGACATGGTACCCTCTGATATACATACTCTTCCACTACTGTCCCATGAGACTGCTCAGAAAGCAATCTAAAGCACTGTTCTCAGCATATGCCACACCTCATGCAATATCACAGCAGTTTCCTGCTGCAAAAACACCTCTCTGGTGAGCTTCAACACAGCCCTCCAATTATTTCAAGCATTTTGAATGGCAAAAGACACAAAATAGTAATAATTTTGACCAAGATGACATGGGCAGCAGATAGAACTAGCAGGAAATCACAGCCAAGTATATGATATGAATGTGCCCAGTCCTCTACAGAGGGAACCAGCTTCTAGTTACTTGGCTTGGGGGCCAACGATCACTCCCTGCAGTATATGCTTTTTGTAGTGTAGATGTTGCCACAGTACCAAGTACTACTTAGCAATTCTAACCAACTCTTTCAAATGAAATGTGTAAATAGCTCCATGGAAATGAGGTCTCTCCCCTACAGGCTTAACACCCAGACTGACAATCAGAACTTCCTTGGTCAATATATTTGGCCCTTGAATGTCCATTATTTTTTCTAAACAAAATGGAACATTTTCAATAAGAAACCCCATCCCTTAATAGCCTCTAACCCTCCAACTAAAATATTTGCAAGGAATAGGGGATAATATGGATCTGAATTACAGCTGAGCGCTTTTACAAAAAACAATACATCCACTATAAAGGAATTTTTAAAACCCAAACAAACCATTTGTGAATGTAAGTGAAGACTGAAAAAAAAAATCAAAACTAAAAGGAAGAAATGGTTTCGAAATTAAATTGTTTTAGAAGATCTAAAAAACTTTATCTTTCCATTTCTATAAAGGTAGCTTTTGAAATTTTACTTTAAAATGTAAAGTAAAATTTTTATTTACTGAATGGGAAAACAACATTTAAAGAGTTATATAACAGGAAAATAAAATATGATATTTTGGGTTGTTTCAAGCCAAACATTTTCTGCTGATCCACAATGAAATTTTCAGGTCTCCTGATTCCTAAAAAAAATGCTTTAACAATTGTGAGGTTATACAGAGTTGGGTAGCACTATTTTCTTTTCTAGATTTCCTTTAAAAGAAGAGTGTTTCTTATTCACTACTTCTTAGAAAGTAGGTAATCTCACATCTTCAGCAGTGCTACCATGCAACTTAAATTCGAGTCAATTAAAGTGTCAGACACATATTGAAAGTATTTAAAATATTTAAGATCATCTACTTTGTGTGCAAAGCTTTTTGGCCTAGGTTTAAGCTGCTGCACTGTAAATTTTTCTGTTTTATTTCTACCTCCTCCTCTTAATAAACAAGGCCAGATGCAACTCTGTTCTAGTTATCCCCTGTAGGCTTATTATAGATGCATTAAGAGCATGAATACTAGATATAGCAGCTAAAACACCTAATGGAAAAACTTATTTACTTGCTAAGATTAGTTCTGAGTACAAGATGGGTATGACTTTGCTCAATCACACTGCAATGTCAGTTCTGTATCTATAAGCACATAACTGAGATGCACAAAAGTTTTGAGATTCTTAGAAAGTCTAGTGACGGCCTGAGGACTCTAACTTTCTTGTGTAGTAAATGGAGGGTTTCCACAGGGTTTCTCAGTCTGGCAAACTATCTACATTAACCTCAGAGTAACTCTATGGAGACTAGGGTCATTACATGAAAATTGTTATTTTTTTATATTTCCTTCTATATTGGTTACAGAATGCTAAACAAGTGCCTTGTACACTTAAAATTAGGAGACAGATTATGATGAGATTGCTTTGGATTCTGTAAGACCATTAAATATAAATCCCATTTATTGGCTCTGTCTGTATCTGAACTTAGCTTTTAGCATGGGTTTGGGGTTTCTGGTCCTCCAGTGCCCAGAACGGGGTTATAGTGGAGTGCACCATATTCCTATCTATCTAGCTGATAACCTCATGTGTCATTTCTCCAGAAACAAGACCGAGAAGAGTGACGATGTGCATGTACTTCAGTCTTTCCTTCATACACAGCTGTAACCCCGGAAATTTACCCTATGTTCTGCAATATAGATGTATTTCATTTCATGTATCTGAGTTGTAGGAAGTATATTGACTTTGAAACCAAGAGTATGAGTTCTATCAACAATGCAGTGCCTATTTAGTAAGTGACAGTGATGTCTGTGTATATTCAGTAACATATGATAATTGCCACAAAAGTATGCAGAATAGAAATGTATCTTCCTTATAGATTTACAATGTCACTAATACTTTGGAGAAAACCCTAGAATTTCAGACAAACTGCCTAAGTTTCATTTGTGAGCTTACAGCATGTGAAAACAAAAGAAAAATATTTCCTTGCAATTTTAAATATTTTTTTTTTAATTTACTCTTACATTAAGTAATGTGAAGGGGCAAACAGGAGGTAAAACAATAAAAATAATGCTTTCTTTTGGTATACCACCAACATAAATTTGTGTCACATTTTGGGAAAAATTTCAGAATCTTTTTACAAAATGCAAGAAATGCACTTACTTTTTTAATAGTGTCAAAATGTAGCAAGGTTTTCAAGGTTTATCAAAGACAGTTCAATTACATACAAAAAGCAGTTCACTCCAAATCAAATATCTTTAAATAAATCACATATTCATTTACTGTAAAACTTCTGTATCTGATTTTTTTTTAAATGTATGTTTTGTATTCTCTAAAAGTACTGAATTTATAATCATTAGCTATGTTGATGGCAACTGCTTAGGGAAAATATTTCAGTACATACTGAATTCATTGAAGCTTCTTGGACCTGTGTAATTAGCAGGAGCTGGATGTTAGTTTAATTGTTTATGAATGTAAAACAGGTACTTAGACATTACAGTACTGGTATTTCAATTCAGAATGGATTTATAGATTTTGCATATTAAACCAAATGGAGTCTTACGTAAACAGATAGAACTTAGGTTACAGTAAAATAGACAACCAGGAATCAAATTTTTAAATAAATCCATAGAAATTCACAGAGTATTCTTGAAATGAATGCTGGGGCACAGTAGGTTTGATATCCACAATGTAAACTACCTCACATCTTTTGCCTTGGTGGAGGTTTATCCAGGCAATGGAACAATAGTCTGAACTTGGTGATTCATCCAAAGCACAGAAAAATAATTTGATTTCTGAAACGGCTAAAAATACAGTGGTGAAGCTACACTCACCATTCCTTCCAAGCCTTCTGCAGATAGTATAACAGTATTTTATTCTGTAAAGATAAATTTGTTAACAGATAATCTTGCCTACATCTGTGTGAGTTCCAGAAACTAGAGAAGGCACACCTCAGCTCTCTGGGATCCAGACTGATGATGTGTTTTATATATTAGTCATACCAAGATCTTCAGAGGCCTCAGAGGGAGTTTTAATCACCATTTAGCTTGCACGTGGAGGACACTGAAGGAAGATGGACTTACTCATTTATGTGGACTACGGGAACATTCAAGATTTAGAAGCCTGGGTTTAATGCCTGCTTAGGCAGGGAGGATATGACACTACAAATGAGTCTAGCTGCATGTAACTCTTGTTAGGACTAGCTGTAAGCTCCTTTTGTTGAATATAGACTACTTTTTAAGAAAGAGTACAAGACAAATATTCTTTGTTGTTTGGTTATATGAAGTGAGCAATGCCAAGAAGCACATGTCCTTTGATCAAGGAGCAAACCCATTTAATATTGCCATGCTTAGTCAATACATGGTAAAATATTGAATGAAAAATTGAACAGCAAATGGGATTTTGCAGAAATAATGTACTAAACCAACCTGAAGTATATTCCTCAAAAACCTATTACTGAAAACTGAAATAAAAGATATAAAAGTTGCGTAAAGCCTTTTCTTTGTACCTATACATTTTTGCAGATGCAGGTATGTGTACACACATAGACACGTAATAGCTTCTATTATTTTCTCACTAAGGCTTATAAATTTCATTTGTTTGGATCTAAGAGACACACCTGAGTGTTTATCGAAGATAGCTTTTGATTTTCTTTCTTTTGAGAAAAATAATGAGGAGCTAAAATTACATAAAAATAGTATTTTTGTTTGTTTTTCAGTGCTTTGCCACTTTTTTCCTTTGGCCAACTTCTACTACTTTTATACAGGTTTATAACAATGGTTTTCTTGGGTTCCTTTAGCCTTAAAGCCTGTATCTGACAATGATTGACTGATATTTAGGAAAAGAGTACAAGAATAAGGCAATTTTATAGCTTCTGGCAATCTGCTGCTGTACAGGTACTTCCTCAGCTGAAGGTTATGCCCAATTTTTCCTCCAGAATTATTCTAATGACTTTAAAATATCACTTAAACTTTTAGTATCTACAGATTTTGTGGCAAAAGTTCCACAATTTAACTTTATATCATGTAGGAAGCATTATATTTTGTTGGGTTTAAAGATTTTGTCTGAAAATTCAGCAGCATGCCCCCTGCTCTTCATATTATGAAAACCAGTAAATAATAGCTGCTTCTTCACTGTTACTGTATCATCAATGAATGTGTGTATCTTCAAGGTATTTGAACCTCACTAATATTTCTTTGTACAGAAGCTGTTCAATTCTTTTGATCTTCCTTACTGCACTGCTTGATACTTTTTCTTAACATAATCTACTTTGCTTGAGATGGGGCAGCACCAGGAATGCACATCTTATTCATGAAACAAGTGCATCCTGCATTAATACACTGACATAATGCTGTTTTGTTCTATATATTCTATTGTATTAGCCTTTTTACCAATGGTGAGCATTAAGATGATGTTTTCATAAAAAAATCCTCAGTATCTCTGAGTGGGAGTCACTAATTTAAAACCCTTTATGTCTTTGTAGTTAGAGCTGTTTAATGCACTCAAGACCTATGTCACCACAGGAGAATCATGGACACCATGATTAACTCTCATAATGCTTTGGTCATGTGGAACACAGGGGCCTTTGGCAGGGCTCTCTTCCCAGAGAAGGCATAACATTTGGAGCAGACAGGATGCTAGTGTGCCTTATAGTTTTCCTCATGCCCACCACTACTGTGGGTCATGCACTTGCAGTTTAACCTCACGGACATTTCACTCAGGCCCCCAGTAGAGTTTCAGCTGAGTACTTCAAGTTTTCCTTTACCACAAATTGGAGAACATTAGTAGGCTGAACATGTAAACCTGATAACATCACTTCAGTTTGGTATGTGTTGCACAGTCTACAAACTGGTCTACCCAGATGGGTAGCAGAGAGACAGGGCACCCACTTTTCATTACACAGGCTGGCAATGCTGTTAACAATGGGGTCAGCACTGGGAAAGGAGGGTGAAAGGACAATTCCATCTGTGCAAAAGTAGCTCAGGACTGTAGAAAGGATGTATGTGTTGCACTTGTTTGCTCAAAATAGTTTTATGCTTCTCTGAAAAGAATAACTGAAGTGGAAAGCTTTGAGAAAAGAGAGGTGCTACAGCATCCTTTGGAAAACCATTGAGTATGCTAAGGCAAGGAACATCTGAGAGTTTTCAGGGTACTGGCAGGCAAGTGAGACACTGTAGCTGATGTAGAGAAACAGAAAGATTCAGTTGAGTAAACGTAGATGTGCAGTGCCCCCTTAGATGTAAGGCATTCCCACCCATCCGCTATTCCAGAAGAGTGTGGGTTGCCCGTAGTTCCTGTGTCCTATAAGCCATCACTATGAGAATATCTCAGATGGTTTGGTGCATCAAAGATGACCCAATAGCACTGGACACCTATGTTTAGGCAGCTAATGTGAATCCAAAGGACTGGATTTGATTTACTATTATAGACAGATAAATTTGCATAACTACCTGTCAAGATGCTATTATCTAAGCTGCAGTCATAATCAATGGACACCTAGGACACTAGCCAAATTAAATGTGTAGATACATCCTGTGGTGATGAGTCATTTCCAACAGGATTCATGGAGATTCTGTGTCTATACATGGGCTTTACTGAAGTACATGAACAGAACTTTTAATCTCAGCGGGAATAAAGGCAATATAACATATTGCTCAAAATTAAATGCATAAATATATGTTGAATGGTCAGCATCAAAATCTGCTGTCTTGGAGTTTTCCCACTATTTGTGGACTATTACTGCTGAAAGTGATTAAAACAGTATTCATATATTTAAGATAGAATATTTTGTAAACAACTAAACGTAACTAGATACTGAGATCGGGTCCCGATTTTCTCACCTCTGCTGGTAGGGAGGTGTATTTGTGGTCAAAAACATGCATGTCAAGCTGTCAGAAAGGACAGTCTAACTGTTCTTTCTTGATGTTTTTCAGGAATGAATGAAGATGTGTCGATAATTCTTGAAACTCATTGTCTATTGGGATATTTGATTTCTGTGCTATTATATTATTGTCTTCTGAAGTAGGCAGGGAAGTGGGTGAGTGACTTTTCTGTTCTTGCTTGCTTTCACACTTCAATCAAAGTCCTCAAAGACTAAGAAACCGGTACATAGCTTTCTGTCACACTTTGGGTAGTCCCTGGAGTATGGTTGGTAAATGGAAATACTGTTGTTGTGGATTTTTCTTTTTTTCTCCTTTGGTGTAAATGTAAAAAGATGGTTGGATTTGTATTCTTTAGTGAGTTAATTTTAAAGCTAGACATAGATATTGCATGAGATGTTATTTCAACTATTTACTTATATTCTTCAAGCCACACTGATGGTTGTCTTAAGAAAATGAGACTACTCTTCAGACAGGGAACTTTTTGATGCTGTACTTTTTTTTCAGTCATCACATTTAAGATACTATCATGAAAGGGTTTATTAACCATATTCTTAAAAATGTGTATCATATATATCTATGTAACAAGGATCAAACTGGTGATGCAAGTGCACTTGGTTAATTTCAAATAAGTATCCTAGATATTTTAAATTAATCAAGACGAGTCAAACGCCAGCTGCATTAGAGATGTTATTAATCAATGCAAATGTTTATAATATGGATCAAAATCTTATTAACTTTATGCATTCACACTGCCACCATTTCAGATTTTTGAGAGTTTAATTTGAACATCTTCCCCAGGCAACAATGTCAACCTTCTTCTGTCCCATGAACAAGCTCAAAGCAAAGTAAGAAAACTAAAATTAAAGATATCTCTGTCATCACATAATTTGTGTATCCTAACAGTACCTTCTCATTGTTTTAAATTTGATTTTTTTTTTTTAATTAAGAAGACAATTTTTTGGATGTTATCCATATTTACAGAGTAGTACCGTAGAAAGACTGAATAGCATTTCTTGAAGTATTCCACTGAGCAGACACCCAGCTGAGTAAAGAGTGGACTTTTTTTCCTCTCTTTTCTTTTTTTTTCCTGTTGGTTTTCATTAATACACAATGGCTTAATTTTAATCAGGGGATTTATTCTCACTTAGTTAAGGATTATTTGCTAAAACATTCCTAGGGCATTCAAGTTTTGAATGTACATTTCATATATAACAGTAAATAATCTAACAGCTCATTTACTTTCAGATCCACCTACATACCCAATATTTCCTTTTTGCTTGTGTATGCAGTTAGTTTTCTTATAAGCACTTATATGTCTTTGTGCTAAGGAATAAATTGTTTGCTGAAGATAGCATCTTTGGGTTTTGATTCTTACTAACGTTAGCTTTGAGTAAAGGGATAGAAGTAAAGACACAGCAAAAAGGATGGATGGGAAAAATACCACAGAAAAGAGAGATCCCAATGAACGCAGTATAAATTGTTAGAAACTTCCTCGGGGAATATGCTAGTTTGCATTTGATGGGACTCTAAATTATATATATAAAACAAATTCTAATTAACATTTGTACAATTCAGCCTTTCTCTTCTGAAGCATGGAAAAAATAAAATTTTACACAATAATTTGCAATGATTTGTTGATTGAAGACCTAGATTTTTTGATAGGCTAACTTGATTTTTAGTTATTTTTTTCCCAACAAATTTGACATCCAGTTCTCATTTTCCATATTGCTGTCACTCTAGCAGACAACGATAAAATGTCATGAAGATGGAGGCTTTGATAGTTTCCTTTGCATAGCTTGAAAGATCTTTCTTTTTTTCCTTGACTTCTGTGAAATTTTACACAGTCTGTAGTTTTCAAACTTGAAATGTTAAATGCTTTTTTATGCAGTGGTGGGTTGACCTTGGCTGACTGCCAGACCTAGCCATTTTCTCTCTCCCCTTCCTTAACAGAACAAGGGGGAGAAAATAAGATTAAAAGCTTGTGGGCCAAGCTAAAGACAGAGGGATCACTTACCAATTACCTTCATGAGCAAACCAGACTGGACTTGCGGAAAATGAACTTAATTTATTGTCAATTAAAATAGTTTTGAATGGTGAAAAAAAAAAAGACAAAGATTAAAACAACTTCCCCTCACCTCCACCTATTTTTCCAAGGATCTCCTTCACTCCTTCATTACCAAATCTCTCACCAGACACCCACCTCCCTGAGCAGTGCAGAGGGATGGGGAATGGGAAGTTGTGGTCAGTCCACAACAGCTCCTATCTGTCACTCTTCCTCCTCACACTTCTCCCCTGCCCTTACCTGAGCGCTCCACAGGTTGCAGCTTAGAATCACAGAATCATAGAACCATTTTTGTTGGAAAAGACTAAGATCATCAAGTCCAACCATTAACTCAGTACTGCCAAGTCCACCACTAAATCATGTCCCCAAGCACCACATCTACATGGCTTTTAAATACCTCCAGGGATGGTGACTCAACCACTTCCCTGGGGAGGCTCTTCCAATAACTGATAACCCTTTCAGTGAAGACATTTTTTTCCTAATATCCAATCTAAACCTCCCCTGGAACAACTTGAGGACATTTGCTCTCTTCCTATCACTTGTTACTTGGGAGAAGAGATCGACCAAGCAGTGTGCCTAGGTGGCCAAGAAGGCCAATGGCATCCTGGCCTCTATTAAGAATAATGTAGCCAGCTGGTCTAGGGAAGTGATTGTCCCTCTGTACTCGGCACTGGTGAGGCCGCACCTTGAATACTGTGTCCAGTTCTGGGCCCTGCACCTCAAGAAAGATGTAGAGGTGTTGGGTCGAGTCCAGAGGAGGGAGACCAAGCTGGTGAAGGGTCTGGAGGGTCTGTCCTACAAGGAACGGCTGAGGGAGCTGGGGTTGTTTAGCCTGGAGAAGAGGAGGCTCAGAGGTGACCTTATTGCAGTCTACAACTACCTGAAGGGAGGTTGTAGTGAAGTGGGAGTCGGCCTCTTCTCCCAGGCAACTAGCGATAGGACAAGAGGACATAGACTCAAGCTTCGCCAGGGGAGGTTCAGGTTGGACATTAGGAAGAATTTCTTCTCAGAAAGGGGCATTAGACATTGGAACAGGCTGCCCAGGGAGGTGGTGGAGTCACCATCTCTGGATGTGTTTAAGAAAAGACTGGACATGGCACTTAGTGCCATGGTCTAGTTGACATGGTGGTGTTAGGGCAGTGGTTGGACTCGATGATCCCAGAGGTCTCCTCCAACCTGACTGATTCTGTGATTCTGTGATTCTGTGACACCTGCCTCGCTACAACCTACTTTCAGGTAGTTGTAGAGAGCGATAAAGTCTCCCCTCAGTCTCCTTTTCTCCAGATTAAACAATCCCAGTTCCCTCAGCCTCTCCTCATAAGACTTCTGCTCTAGACCCTTCACCAGCTTCATTGCCCTTCTTTGGACTCGCTCCAGCACCTCAATGTCTTTCTGGTAATGAGGGGCCCAAAACTGAACACAGTATTTGAGGTGTGGCCTCACCAGTGCCCAATACAGGGGGACGATCACTTCCCTAGTCCTGCTGGCCACACCTGTGCAAACTACTGGCTCATATTCAGCACACTGTTGATCAACACCCCCAGGTCCTTTTCTGCCAGGCACTTTTCTAGCCACTCTTCCCCAAGCCTGTAGTGGTGCATTGGGTTGTTGTGACCCAAGTGCAGGATCTGACACTTAGCCTTGTTGAACCTCATTCAATTGGCCTGGGCCCATCAACCCAGCCTGTCTAGATCTGTCTGCACAACCTTCCTACCCTCAAGCAGATCAACAGTCCTACCCATCTTGGTGTCATCTGCAAACTTAATAAGGGTGCACTCAATCCCCTCGTCCTGATCGATAAAGATATTAAAGAGAACGGGCCCCAATACTGAGCCTTGGGAAACACCACCTGTGACCGGCTGCCAACTGGATTTAACTCTATTCATGACAACTCTTTGGGCCCAGCCATCCAACCAGTTTTTTACCCAGCGAAGAGTATGCCCATCCAGTCAGTTTCTCCAGGAGAATGCTGTGGAAGACGGTGTCACAGACTTTACTAAAGTCTAGGTACACAACATCCACAGCCTTTCCCTCATTGAGTAAGTGAGTCATCTCATCATAACAGAAGATCAGGTTAGTCAAGCAGGACCTGCCTTTCATAAACCCATGCTGACTGGGCCTGATCGCCTCATTGCCCTGTACATGCCGCGTGATGGCACTCAAGATGATCTGCTTCATAACCTCCCCTGGCACCGAGGTCAGACTGACAGGCTTGTAGTTCCTGGATCCTTCTTCTGGCCCTTCTTGTAGATGGGTGTCAGATTTGCTAACCTCCAGTCAACTGGGACCTCCCCAGTTAGGCAGGACTGCTGACAAATGACGGAAAGTGGCTTGGTGAGCACTTCTGCCAGCTCTCTCAGTACCCTTGGGTGGATCCCATATGGCCCCATAGACTTGTGTGTGTCTAAGTGGTGTAGAAGGTTGTTAACCAAGCTTCCTTCAGGGCACATCCACCTGCCCTGGTGTGGGGTCCTCCACAGGCTGCAGTATTGGTATCTGCTCCAATGTGGTCCTCTCCATGGGCTGCTGGGAAATACTTGCTCCACCATGATCTCTCCCACAGGCTGCAGCGGAATCTCTTCTCCAGGAGGTACCTGGAGTACCTCTACCTCCTCCTTCCCTGACCTTGGTGTCAGCAGGGCTGTTTCTCATACTTTTTTCCCTCACTCCTCACTGCCTGTGCAGCATTTTGGCCTTTCTGAAACCTATTTTCCATGAGGTGCCACCATCTCGGCTAAGGGGCTCAGCCGTGCCCTGTGGTGGGTCGGTTGGAGCCAGCTGGAACAGGCTATGTCCAGCACGGGGCAGCCCCAGCCTCTCCTCACAGAGGCTGCCCCTACAGGTGCTGCTGCCAACATCTGCGCACCTGCACCCAATCCTTGTGCAAAAACTAATGGAAACCATTTAAATCAATAAACGAAGGAGGAAAGTAACAACTGTAGGTGTTAATTAAGCAGTGTTATTTGAAGGTTTCACTCTAACAACTCAAGAGGAGGATATTTAGAAGTGTGTTTTTAATGCTGCTTAAGAGGCAAGTGAAATAACAATTTAGAGATTGCGTAATGCTTTTGAGCATAAAATATAGCATCTAATTTTCCCTAAAAGCATCCATTATAGATAAGGAACCTGTACAGGTAAAATTAAAGATAAGTATTCCACATTTTTAAGAGAAGACATTATTGCCTTTTTGCCTGTATTCTCCTCTTGCCCAGTTAGAGTCAGTAACATCATTTGAGAATTATTTTGGGGAACTGCTGAGGCTGTCTTTATTTTTAGCCTACCAAGAAGAAAATTCATGGCTTTTTTCTTGATTCATGTCATTGAAAAGTATTCGATATATTTTGTAAACTTCAAAGGCAACAGGACTAGTTTTCTTTTTAAAGGTTAGAAAGTCCTGACAAAGTCTTCAAAAACTGTTAGCACTTGTCCTGGCTGTTGAAAGGTCTTGATTGTTTACAGGCAGGTACAAAGCCAGCCAAAGCCAAAAAACATTAACGGAAATACATCCATCTATTCAAATGAGTTTAATGAAGAGCTTTCCCTGAAGTTTTTCCTGATGGTGATCACTCATGTATATTAAATCATGAGCATAAGCAGCAACAGTAAATATTTAATTCTAACATTTAAATCAATTAGGTGCAGCCACTGGCTATAACTGTGCCCACCACAAGCTCTTTGTGGCTTTAGTAACTGTGGTTTAAAGTTGCATTAAACTTATCTATAGCTCACCTGTTTTGCTATTAGCTTGACTAAAAGAAAAATCCATACAGATTTTTTTTTCCAGTGTTACAAACCTTTCCAAACATATTAATAAGAACTGTGGCCGTTTAATAGCCCCTTATGTTATTTCTACATCAGTGAGAGTAATGCAAGTTTGACAGATTGTTTCTTCTGTGGCAACTGAGGCCCCTTTTGTGCGTATTTTTGGATACCATTTTCTGAAATATGCCTTCGTCTCCAGATTTTTTGCTTTGATTTGAATTTCCTTCAGCTGAGAAAATGAAAAATTTTGCCTAATGGCGACTTAATATTTTGGCCTTTTAAATTTTATTTTGTTCTCTGCATTTTCACCTCTCTTCAACATTAATGCAATCTAGTGGAAAGAAAACCAGTAGGTTGAGGCATAATATGTATTTCCTTCTTCTTTGAGAGTTGCTCTTTTAATGAGAGTAGTGAAAAGCAAAACCTTACAGCAGCATTCCTAGATCAGCGACTAGAAAAAAACGATTCTTAGTAGAGCTGAACTTTAACTTATATATATATTAAACAAAAATGTGAGGTTTGGGATATATCAGGCTATTTTGAAGTGTTTTCTCAGAAGTTATGCTATGATTTAGAAGAAGTCCTTTTTGCAAATTTTAGGTGAGTCATAGATTTAGGTTCACAGCTTTTCCTAAATTAGATATTACACATGTAGAAGCTATGGATGTGTTAAATCTCAGGGATTCCACTGCACAGACAGTCACATGTCCAGTCTTGGTAATTCCTCATTCCACAGCTTTCAAAATGGGCAGAATATGAAGACCTGAACACTGGAAATGTAATTGTGTTATTTTGAATACTTAAGAATGAAAAGGCTCAACAATAATTTAACCACGTTATGTAGAGCATCTGGGATACAGGAACTTCAGTTATTTAATTACAGCTATCACTAGGCAAATCAGTTTATAGAGTATACATGAGCCTAGAAGACTGAGATAAGTCTTTGTGTTTAACCTTTGCTGTCGGAAAAGTTGATGTCTTAGGTGGAAAGCTAGCTGAATACTAATTGTTCCATGGTGTCTTGCAAGGCAGGCCAGCTGATATTTTGGTTTTGATTTGGATGTGACTTACCTATATTATTAGACTGGCAACCCACTACTCTCAGTTGCACTGGAGGAAATACATGAATAGTTGTTCTTATTCTCAGGTGTTCACTGCTATTTTCAGCAGAGATCACAAACTTTTAAAACTGGTACCTGGCCAGAAATTCAGAATTCTGGACACTATTTGCATAGAGTGAAGCAGATGGCAGATGCCCTCATTGTTAATTTAGAGGTTTACCTTTGGAGGTCTACTGTTCCTGGCTTAAAATACTCTATCTTGATGTTAGCACTTTGAAAGAACTCCCTTTTTGTCTATGGCCAAAATACTATCTGTTTTGGTACAACTCCTATATATGCAGTTTATAAATATTTAGGTACATATATGCAAAAAACTACACATATATCATGAAGTATTGTGCCGTTCATGTTTGTATGTGTGTGCATTTTAATATGGATATCTATATACCTATAATATTTATTAATAAAAAAATGAAAGTATTATTATTTGTTACAAGAATTAGTAACAAAATATACGGCCGCTTTCAAAGTTTGCTAGTCTCGATCTAAATGTAAATGACTGAACCAGGTCTTCATTTTATCTAAAAATTACTTTTTTTTTCTGTACTGCTGCAAATTGATTTTGAGCAGAAATGGATTCCATCTGTGCCAGGTAAACAACCGTTCATAATTTACACTTCAGGGTGGACTAAACTTTGCCTGTTGGCTGTAAGAATGAGAGCATCAGACCAAAACAGTAGCTCAGATAGAATAGCATATCTTCTGTAAAATGTAATATTTTAGAGAGGCGTGATGAAATCTTTAATACATCTAACTGATTGTACAGTAAGCCACTGGAGATCAAAATACACTCCTGATTGCTGCTAGAGTTATCTTAAATACTTTGTCTGAAGTCCTAAATAATACAATCGATTGGTTTTTGTTAGCCTCACTAGCAGCGTACACCACTGGAAATAAAAAAAAAAATAAATTAAAAAACTATTTATTCCTTTTTTCCCTTCCTTTTGATCCCCTTTTCTGTGTTTGGCTTCTAAATTTTAGTGCGTTAGAGTAGTCCATTACACAAAAGACATGAAGATTGTATCATTAACAAACTCCCTCAGTGCAGATATTTGCAGCAGTAAAACATAAAGACTATGACCTTAAATGTGGTTTCTTTCTCATCAGATTCATTGGAAAAGGTGAGATTTACCACTTGGACTTTGTTGCTGTCGTATTGAAGAGCACACATACATACATATGTCCAGGTTTTCACATACTTGCACCATATAGAATCTGGTGCTACTATTATAAAACAAAATTACCAAAATTCATGGTAAAATCAATGTTATCATTTATATTGATAGTCATGTGGTAGTTCTGTGATGATTTTTCTTTTCTCAAGCAGTCACCAAAAAAGAATGTGAAAGGTGAGTCTCAGATAAAACATTGACACACACTGAGCTGTACAATCACATAGCCTGAACTTGTACATCATTCATGCAGTAACTGAAAAATAAAGCAGGGAAAGGACAGAATCAAATTTTATCTTTTAGGAGTTTCTCATTGGATAGCTAGAGGCCTAATATCCACAATATGCCATTTTAGACAACCAACATTTTTGTTGTATTTAGTCCACAGCTACACTGGCTACAGGTTCTATCAGATGGCATCCCAAGTAGCAAGAAATCCAATCATATTATCATTTGTGGCACAGTTGTACCTATATCAATGACTTGGATAAAAATTAGGGAAATAAAGGCAGGCTGAGTAACAGAAGAAAGTTAGCGCTAAATCCAGTAAAAACTGGTGGAAATTTATTTAAGTCACACTGCAGTTGTATACATTAAACTCAATAAAGTCAATAGAGATGTGCCAATTTACCTGAAATGAATTTCTGCTCCAGTATCAAATCTCTCTTTTCTTACCTGGCAATAAAAACACAGTAAAACATAAGCTACAGATCGAAGACTTAAAGCACACTTGTAAAATGTTCTGACAAGAAATACGATGAGATAAATCAGGAACTATATGAAATCTCTGGAGAATAGCTGTTAGATTTCAAGCTCACTACATGTGGAGCATCTCCATTTTGTCTTTAAGTCCAAAAAGCGCCATTGTAATTTTCTTCAACTTTCTGAATATAAAATATGTCATAGAATTTCTCTGAGTGGTTCTACATCAATTTTTGGATGCATTTTTTAACAACCATAATGGCTTACCCACCAACAGTAATAAGAGGATTTTGCACATTCCCAGTATATGTACTGAAAGTACTTTCATCAGGAGCTGACATTTTTGTTTACTATATTTTTTAATTACAACTTGATTCTACATGGTTTTGGTTTGGTTTTTTTTTTAAGTACTTTAATATCATTTGCAAGACACTAACATTGAAGGACACTGTATGTTTGTACTTCATTAGTCATCACTAAGAGCATGGGCAAGTAAGATAAACACAAGAATGAAAATCTCCAAATAACCTTTAGTTTCTATGGTACATAAATCTCCATAAACAGAAATCACTCAAGTTATGAATTTTACGATTTTATTCCTTTCAGTTAAACAATCAAAGAAATAGCCATAAAGTCTGAAACTATGAAGACAAAAATATGCCCTGATGTAATGAGCCAGACAGCATACTAATAAAATCATTGAATACAATCATTCAGTCAATAAAAATACAATAATATTTTGGAACACAATTCACAAAAACATGAAAACTGAACCTTTTTCCCAGTACATGGCAAGGAGTTCAGTATGACAGAGATTTCAGCATTTTACAAATATCATGCTTTTCACTTGTAGTTATATCCAAAGGTAATATATAAAAAAACTCTGCACCAATAAATAGAAAACTATAATTATTCTCCATTTATTCACTTACTTTATGATTTGCCATTTTCAATAGCTTTTCCCAATTAACCTTCCTTTATTCGGAAAGGGATTCATTTTAGATATTGCACGTGATCCACTCATCTCCATCCTTTCAAAAGGTAACAGAAAGAGATATGCATCCCCAAAGACCAGCCATTAGTCCCTGAGACTTTTACTTGAGGAACAGTTGAATCATCTCCTACAGGTGCCTTTTTCATCCATCAACTATAGAGAGAAGCCTGTAAGGGTATGTGGAAGGAGAATGTCTGCTCCTTTAATGGTGTCTGATCAAAGAAGCCATAAACAAGATCATACAGAGACAAACCTGACCAGCATGTGATAAGTGAGATTTTAATAAGAACAAACCTGGTCAGTCGCACTAATTGGTAAGCGTAAGTGGAGTCTGAGGATGTTTATTTTCTCAGCTGGGAAGATGAGGAAAGGGAGGAAAACAAACACAGACATAAACCATGATCAAGTAGTGTTATCAAAGACCATAACCAGAAACAAACCTGGTCAGTCACACTAATTGATGGGCTATCAAGAGCTGCAGGCAAGCTGGGACTTTGCAACTGATAAGGATGCAAATCTGAGTGTCCAGAACATTGTAAAGGGGTCAGTGGGGTTATGCCAACAGATGAGCTAATGTGCAGAGGAAGGGGGAGCGGAGAGGAACAGAGAGGTAGACAGAAAGGGGTATAAAAGGGGCTGATTGCACGCAAATGAGGCTGGTCAGTATGCTTGTCTGGCTGAGCCCTGCTCCTGCTCACCCCAGTCTGTCCTGCCTTATTAAATCCTTTCTTAACAATTTCTCTATGAAATTTCACTCCATATCCCATGTGTGTCAGTGCTGTAAGTGCCGAGTGCCAGCTACTGGGGAGGGGACAGGCATGAGTGAGGTGAATGAGGGGCTCAGCACTGGTGGCTGGAGCAGGACTGCAGGTCACAGCCCATGTGCCGAGTGTCAGCTGACAGGTGCAAGCATCTGTATCTTCCCCAAACCAGGTGTGTGGGGGGTGTGCATGTGGATTCACTGGAAAACTCCAAGCTGGACCAGCCCCAGGTATTGGCATGGGTATCAGGTGGGTAGAGAGTCTGAACTGGTATTCAGGGGGACCTGCGAGTGTGGGGTGCCTGTGGGATCAGTGTGTGAGTGTTGTGTGTTTGCAGTGAGCACCCAGCTGGATCAGCTGGTGAGCTGAGGACCTGTGGGGCGGATAAGAGGGGATGAGATCTGGGCAGGGGTGGTGGGTGGGCTGAGGGGAGGAAGTACACTGTTGAAAAGAGGTTTTCAGATGGTCTGGACAGAATTTTGGAGTAAACAGAAGGAATGTACTCAGTCAGTATAGCTTATGTAATTGTAGGTAACAAAGTGTTTGATATGATATGTTACCACTCAAAAATAAAGGATGCAAAAGGAAGCACCATCTGAAATTATTACTGTCTTATTTACCTTGATGAATTAGAGCTTTAGCTCCCTTTTCTCCTCTTGACAGAAACGGAACTGAAAGCCTTGATGGACGAAAAGTTGCCCATGAGCCAGCAATGTGACCTTGTGGCAAGTAAGTCCAATAGCTTCCTGGCTACATTTAGAGGAGTGTTATAGCATGTTGGGGGTGTGAAGTACGAGGAAAAACCGGGGGAGGCGCGCTCACGGGTGCTGGGCGACGGTCTGGAGTAAACTATACGATCTCAATGTGAGTATGGAAGCTTCTCGTTTATTAACAAAGAAAGCAGTGGTTATATAGACTATGCATATGTTAATCACGCGCCCCGATCGCACTTGTGATTGGTCCATAGGTTTACATATTCAGAGCCGTGACCGCCCCCCCCCCCGGATGTAGTTTTGCTTCCCGCCGAAACAGGCACCACGGGGTTCTTTGTTTTGCGCCGTGCAAGGGGAGTCCAAGGTCGCTAGCTCTGGGCTTAACCCTTGCTCAAAGCCTGGGTTGCTCAGAGTGCTCAGTGGCACAAGATCGTGCCCCTTCTCACTTAACCAAACCTCTACAGGGGTGGGTATCCTTCCTCTCTGTTCAGTACTGGTGAGACAAATCTGGAGTGCTGGGGCCAGTTCTGGGCTCACCAGTACAAGATACGTGGATTTACTGGAGTGTGACTCCATTGGAAAGCCATGAAAATCACTAAGGTTTTAGAGCATCTGTCATACGAGGAGAGGCTGAGAGAGAGCTGGGGCTGTTCAGCCTGGAGAAGAGAAGGCTCAGGTGGGTCTTATCCATGTGTATAAACAACTGCTGAGGTGGGGAGTAAAGAAGGTGGAGCCAGGCTCTTCTCACCAGTGCCCAGTGAAAGCACAACAGGCAATTGGCACAAATTGAAATACAGGAAATTCAATTTAAACATAAAAAAAACCACCAAACTTTTTTACTGTGGAGATGGTTGAATACTGAAGGACGTGCAGTCTCCATCCTTGGAGATATTAAAAACCCATCTGGACAGATCCCTGAGCAATTTGCTGTAGATGACCTTGCTTTGAGCTGGCAGACCTGACTAGATGATCTCCAGAGGTGCCCTCCAAGCTCAACTATTCTGCTATTCTGTGAAACTGCAGTGCCTACATGACAGTTCTCACTGTGGTGGGGACTGGTTTTTTTAGTAATCAGTGATCAGCTTCAGAGGGTGATACCCAGCTTCTTGGGAAGAAATAAGTGATGCCTAACTTTTTTGCCCAACTATTGTTTTTTAAAAGTATGTACTGGTCTCTCCACAGTCAAAAAATTCACACTGAACCAAGTGTAGGCTAGAGTAGGTTGCAGCTGGAGAGGTTGTTACACAATATTCTGTGAAATATTAATAAAGTTTTTTAATGCTATGTCCCACATCTTTCTCATCTGGAAACTAAGGAAGTATGGACTGTTGATGGAGTGGAATTTTGTTAGACCACTGAGCTTAAAGGGTAGTGATCAACGACGTAAGATCCAGCTTCCAGCTAACAACAGAGTATCATCTTAGGCATCAGTACTGGGACCTGTAATTTTCAACATCTTCATCAACAGTGTGGATGAGGGCACGGCATGCATCCTCAGTGAATTTGTGAATCAGACTAAGAAAGGCTGAGTGACTGACACAAGGAGTGGTAGAGCTTCTGTTCAGAGTGAGACTGATAAGGTTGAAGATTCAGCCACCAGAGACCTCATGGATTTCAGTGAGGACAAGGGCAGAGCTCTGCCTCTCTACTTACACACTAGTGGAGGTTGAGGAGACACTGCCAGGTAGCAGTTCTGCTGAAAACGACTGGGGGCTATGGTGGATGCCAGGTCAAATACGAGACATCACACTCCTTTCAAATGAAGGATATTGTGTGCTACTAGTCTATATTACAAGAGAGGTGTCTAGCAAAGGTATTATCCCTCTGTAGTCAGCACTAGTGAGGCTGCATTTGGAATATTGTGTCTGGTTTTGGATCCCCCAATCTCCAGTTGAAGAGAGATGTGGAGAAATTGGAGAGAATCCACTGGTGAGTACCAAGATACTCAGGGCTCTATTGTATTACATACTGTATATTGTGAAGACACTGCTCTAAATCATGTCTCAGTACATTATAGGCATGAGAAAGGTTGAAGACAACCTTCCATTTTGGAAAATTTGGATTCCCTGTGCTATGGAAGATGAGTCCCAACAACGGAGTTTTGCCTTATTGCCTACTTCATGTATTGTCCTGGCAAAAGAAAGAGAATTAGCCTAGGACAGGCTCCTCGCTGATGGGGCTTTCTTGGTTTGCTGAGGGCAGTGACACCAGCAAGCAACATAGTTGTGCTCACAGGTTAGAAGTGGAGCCTTGGAGCAGGGACAGCTGTCCATCCTTCTGCAGTTGCCAAAGAGGTTTGCCTGAGACAGGTGAATTCTGAATGGTGTTCAGACCTGATGGCCTGGACTGGCAAGTGCAGTCACTAGAAGTGTTATTTGCTGTTGTAGAATTCTGCTGAAGTGCAATTTGGATGTCAAGAACACCCCAGAAAAGGCTATTCCCTCCGTGGTATAGAGCTAACCTGAACCTGTAAACTGTTCAATGTATTCAGATACCAAGAGAAAGAAAAAAAAGATTAATTATTTTGTCTGGAAAAAAACTTGAACAAAACCAAAATAAAAAATGAGTGAGGCTATTTTATTTGATAAACACTTCAAAAGTAAACAAGTGAAAAACAAATGTTTGAGGTAATCATAGCACAATTCAAACATTTAACTAACCTTATCCTGGATATTGGAGGACAAAAGATAAGACCTTAATTTATCATCACAATATGTAAACTAGAAATTCAGTGGAGGCTGCTTAAGTATACAATCTTTGTTCACATGTATTCGGTGAATCCAGCTGATCGGGTACAAATGGAGGTAGTATCAAGAAGCTGTCTCACAAAAGCCTTGTGCTTCTTTATATAAAAAAGTAAGGATGGGAGTGAGAGGGGGATAGTGGGACTTTGGTCACATGCAGAGATGATAAACATATAGACAGAAAAGTTTATTTTGAGGGATTTTGGTAATCAGCTGCAACAGGTGGCACATAAGTTTGTTTATTCCATTGCATACTACATATTTTAGTAAACTGTCAGGGACATGACCCTTCTCAGAACCATGCAATAGTCTGGCCAAAATTAAAAAAGGTTGCTTCAGATACATTATATATGAACTGACACTGACCACGCCGAATGAGCTAAGAGAGCACACAATCAATGGTGAACTCTGATTTTGTCTAACTGAGACAAATGCATTAGATGCAGCATACTAGAAGATGGAAACTGTAACGACACTGCTAAGTAACATCCACTAAATAGGTAGAGTAAATTGAAGGCTCTCATCCTTCTGGATCCTCTTTCTAATCATCGAATCATAGACTCATGGAATCGTTTTGGCTGGAAAAGACCTTTAAGATCACCAAGTCCAGACGGTACCCTAGCACTGCTATGTCCACCACTAAATCATGTCCCTAAGCACCACATCTACTCGTCTTTTAAATACCTCCAGGGATGGTGACTCAACCACATCCATGGGCAGCCTCTTCCAATGCCTGATAACCCTTTCGGTGAAGAAATTTTTCCTGATATCCAATCTAAACCTCCCCTGGTGTAACTTGAGGATATTTCCTCTTGTCCTATCACTTGCTACTTGGGAGAAGAGACCGACACCTGCCTCGCTACAACCTACTTTCAGGTAGTTGTAGAGAGCGATAAGGTCTCCCCTCAGTCTCCTTTTCTCCAGACTAAACAACACCAGTTCCCTCAGCCTCTCCTCATAAGACTCGTTCTCTAGACCCTTCACCAGCTTCGTTGCCCTTCTTTGGACTCACTCCAGCACCTCAATGTCTTTCTGGCAGTGAGGGGCCCAAAACTGAACACAGTATTTGAGGTGTGGCCTCACCAGTGCCCAATACAGGGAGACGATCACTTCCCTAGTCCTGCTGGCCACACTATTTCTGATACAAGCCAGGATGCTGGTGGCCTTCTTGGCCACCTGGGCACACTACTGGCTCATATTCAGCCCCTGCTGATCAGCATCCCCAGGCCCTTTTCTGCCAGGCAGCTCTACAGCCACTCTTCCCCAATCTTGTAGCAGTGCATGGGGTTGGTGTGACCCAAGTGACCCAGCACTTAGCCTTGTTGAACCTCATACAATTGGCCTGGGCCCATCAACCCAGCCTGTCCAGATCTGTCTGTAGAACCTCCCTACCCTCAAGCAGATCAACACTCCCACTCAACTTGGTGTGGTCTGCAAACTTACTGAGGGTGCACTCATTCCCCTCTTCTATATTTTTGATAAAGATATTAAAGAGAACTGGCCCCAATACTGACCCCTGGGGTAATAGTGCTGTAATAATACTGCTGCTTATGATATAATACTATTTTACGTGAGACATATGACAGAGATCCAGAGGAATGATCTAAAATGTTTCAAATCTCCCCTGAAGGGAGAAGGAACAGTAAACCTACTGTCAGTCATTTGAACCCTTCTTTTTGTATCCCATCATGCTCAATTCTCTTCCTAGTCATATTTAGCATCCACACTATCTCTCCATGTAGTAGTTACAATCTCATGTATTGCATCTTCCCTTAGAGGCAGCAGCAGCAAAAGTCAGGCTGCGAAGTTACATGATAGAGCTACTTATTCGTGCAGTACACACCACTCCTTCAGTTGATCTCCATTTTCTATGACAGAGACAACGTAGTCATGAGAACCTTGAAAGATCCTCAGAAAAGCTACTACTCCTGGCAGTAGCCACCATAGCCAATTGCCTGGTTTGCCTGTGCCTGGAACTAGCATTTAGACTCACAAATACCAGACAACTTCATCCTACCCTACATTACATTCATTTATAACACTGAAGACAGGTAGTAGGCAGTTCAAAGATCTAACACAGATTTTCAGAATGCAAATCTGAGCAAGACAAAGGTTCCATTGGTAGAGAAAAGAAAACAAATTAAGTTTTTACCTCTGGTGCAGTATTCTTTGGTTGAAGGGGTATGTTCTCAACTAAACAATCTAGTTTTCTATCAGAACAGCAAAACCGAAGTCTTCAAGGACATCACAGTATCTGTGAGTAGTGCTTCCTGTCATCTCTGGCTATCTAGAAGAATCTGTCCTATCGTAACTGGCAATGGCCTGGTCTCAGTTATTCATGCTTTTGCTACCTTTCAACCTGACTGCAGCAGTATAGTACATCTTGCCATGAAGCTGTTTGTTAGCATTTAGGAAACCCCAACGTGTACAGAACACTATAGTATACCTCAGCAACAATGGCTATTATATCAGACAAGTCTGATCCTCTCTCTCTTGCTTTGTGTTTAGTATCATATTGAATTCAAGTCAAGTCTTCTTCCTTATTAGGAGGCTTACTAGGAGCTCAAAGCAGTGGACAGAATTAACTAAAGGATTAAGAAATGTTCTGTTCTAAAGACTCATTGCAGTTGTGATTTTCTAATACAAAGCAGTTTTCAATAGAAAAAATATACAGCTTTTTCTGTCCTGAGAGTGTTCTCAGTGTCCATCTCAGGATGAAGGTGAGAACAGTTCCAGAAACTCTGTGCCACTGTTGCATATCGTGTACGTTAAACACCTTTCTAGCATCATTGTCTATTACAAGCAACTAGCAAGATATGGGTGTTTACAAGATTTAAAAACTCTAAAACAAGTGTTTCACTGCATATAATTCTTCCTCACAAGAAGAGTATAAGAGAACAAATACATTGGAGATATCTGTCACCTTACTTAACTTGTTTCTCAGAAACAATGGTGGTGTACAGCAATCTACATTGAAGAGATTTGAATAGAATTTTAATATGACAGGTAACCCTTGCTATAGGGGTCATAATCTCTTCACAGTTCCAAGTCTGTCTTTTCTCAAAGACAAAAAGAAGTTGTTGAGGTTTTTTTTTCCTTGAAAGAGGCTGAAGAACAAGCTTTAAGATTGTTATGCAAATCATTAACTTCATAATATAACAATTTAATAAAATGTATTTAGAACAGCATTGAATTAAATCTGTGGAAAAATTCACTGCAATAACGAAAACAGAAAGCAGTTAAGTATTTCTAAGTCTTTAAAGGGCATTGTTGTTCCATAGCAGAAAGTATTTGATTTGACAGAAATGACTAATAAAACCATTAACACTAGATGATTTTTGCATCACTAAAAAGGGTTTACAAGGTTTCTCCAGAAAGTAGTGCTTAAATTTCCTTACAATCAATCCATCTTGTTAAAATAATCACAACTTAAATAGAAGAGCTAGCAATCTGTGAAATAAAAGACAGATCTCACTACCTGCTGCACAAGAATTGTATAGAGGCATTTACAAGTAAGGGTAGGAATAAAAGAACTTGCTTGGCTCTATTCCTGTTTGCCAGCCTACATATGTCATTATAGATGACATTGATTCATTATGTACTAGCTGCAGTGGAGTTCACTGTTTAAATCTAAAACTAAAACAAAACCCAGCAAAATCAAGGCATACAGAATATTTAATGTAGTGTCATTTTTGGTGAATCTTCTGAAATCCAAATTTTTCTCTTTACATTCCACTAATTAGGGACTTGATTTGCTTTCTACTCTTTTTTTTTTTTCTTTTCTTTCCCCCCAGCTCCCAAATCCAGAAGGACAAGCTGGTTCAGTGTCAGGATAAATTTTAGATAAGATGTAAGTCCCTGAACAATTTCATGACAAAAGATCTCTTCAAGGGAAAGGAGGCATAGAAAGGAGAGGAAAGTCTAGTAGCATGTTAGCTTTTGATGGAGCAAAGTCACTGCAATGAAGAACCTAGTATAAATGGCTGTAGAGCAAGATGAATTTATAGCTGTAGCAGCATTGATAGTGGTCTGCCCAGAGAGGTTGTGGAGTCTCCTTCTCTGGAGACATTCAAAACCCGCCTGGACGCGTTCCTGTGTGATATGGTCTAGGCAATCCTGCTCCGGCAGGGGGATTGGACTAGATGATCTTTCGAGGTCCCTTCCAATCCCTAACATTCTCTGATTCTGTGATTCTGTGATTCTGTGGTCTGATAGGAAAATGAAGAAAAATGTCTCAGCTGAAATGTTTTTGAATACCTTGCAGATACTTTTATGATATATCATTAAAACTACTTCATATTTAGGAAAAATGTTTAGTATCAGAGGTCCTCATTACAGAAATCACTGATTATGTCCTATCATACAACTGTATTATGAAAGGTGCAGTGTACAGTGTTATTCTCATTATCTGAAAGCTAACAAAATTATACCACAGAGAAAATGTACATACTACCTTTGAAGACAGCCTCAGGCCAGCCTTAACTGAATGCTGAAGAGGAATAAACCCCATTTCTCAACAACTCTGGTGTTGTCACCTGCCTAGACTAAATTGGCTTTAGGCATAGAAAAAATAAAATTGCTGCATGGAAAAGCTGAATAGTGGAGAAATCTAAGAGCTGTGTTTGTGTTGACTGTGTTTTTTTATACTGAGGTCCTGTAAAGTGAGGCTGGTCATGGCTGAAGTAGCAGAAGCAGCAAGTCACATTTTCCTGAACACCCTGATTTCTTCCTTCAGTCCTCCTCATCTCTGGCCTCCCTTCTACATCCCCATTTCTGGCAGCAGGAAGGACCTGAACTGCTGTTTCTGGAGTAGCAAAACTGCTTTTCATGTGTTCTGCTAAGGAGCTCCAGTCTCTGCACAGATCCAAGAAAAGGGGGCATTATGGATATAGGCTTGGCTTCATTTCCCTAAACATGGGCACAGCTGACTTTGAGTAGGTCTTGTATAATAAGACAATTTTTAAAGGTAGTGAAATCTAAAAGAATACTTACCTTATAGCCTCCTCTTCCCACTGACCTTATTTGGGTGCACAGTGAGTCTGTGAAGTCTCTGGCTGTTTCTCTGCTATGAGGACAGGCTGAGAGAGTTGGGGTTGTTCAGGCTGGAGAAAAGAAGGCTCTGGGGAGACCTTATTATAGCCTTTCAATACTTAAAAGGGGCTTATAAGAAAGTTGGGGAGAAACTTTTTAATAGGGCCTATAGTGATAAGACAAGGGGTAATGGTTTAAACTAAAAGAAGGTAGATTCAGACTAGTCATAAGGAAGAATTTTTTTTAGAGTGAGGGTGGTGAAACACTGGAACAAGTTGCCCAGAGAAGTTGTAGATGCCCCAGTCCTGGAAGCATTCAAGCTCAGGTTGGATGGGGTTCTGAGCAACCTGATCTAGTTGAAGGTGTCCCTTGTCATTGCAGGGGGTTGGACTAGATGACCTTTAAAGGTCCCTTCCAATCCAAACCATTCTATGATTCTATGGTCACTGCTCTCAATCCTGTTCCATTGCAGAGCTCATACTGTGTGGAGGGCTTCAGTATTCAGAACTAGACGATTCTGGTATCTGATAAACAAAACACTTGCATATTTCCATTTTCACACTGTCTTCACTGCAGTGTATACTAACAGCTTCTCATTTTTACTTGACCTGTGTTTCGCTTCCTATAATTTGTCATGGTAACTTCTACCTTACAAATAATACAGTATTCATTTAGTACTTCAGAATACTTTGGATCATAAATGCTATACTTTGCTGGTTATTACTTTATTATTAATATACTTACTTTTTATTAATTGACATAAGCTAGGAAATTTACATTGATTAAACACTTAATTGAGCACCATGCAATCCTTTGGTACCAGCTGACTGTATCCCTATTGGGTGGAATTTATGTTAATCTTATCTCAATTAAGCAATAGTCATTACTGTTAGATTAAATTGGCATCTTGTGAGAAGACCCAGTAAAGTGTCCCTCCCTGTCTGAGTGTATTCACATTAAATGGAATGTATTTTACTATGAAAAATAATCAGGGAGAATTCTGACTTTATTTTTTACCATGAAATGTAGCAAGATATTTTTGTTGGGCCAGGTGATAATGAAGCAGCATCCAAGAAATATCACACATAAAGGTCTTCCAGTAAATCAGTCCTATGACTCAGAGTTGCAGAGAAACAAATGTTTCTTCTCTTCTCAGGGAACAAGTATGCAAAAAGATAAAGGCTCTCCTAGACCATGGAAAGAAGCTATTGCTAGACAGACTGAGAACACCACTCCTGCTGTCCTCACAGTAGAAGACTGTGTACCCCTTTGCACAGAAAAGAGCAACCCCAGAGAGAAACCATGCTTGCTTGGCACACAGTCTCCATGCTGGGAGGTTGCAGTTTTGTGCTCCAATGTACCACTAGGCTGTACTGTAAAAGTTGTTAGCCCAAATACTACAGCAGGCCTCTTGCCCACTTTGGTCAGGACGTGCAAGGCATGCTGTGGAAAACATCCTTAACTGAGCCCTGGTGTCCATAATCCAGGTCTTCTTTCTTCTCTGTATCCCAGAATGGTTCAAAGTGTGATACCGAGATTTCTGAACTGAATACACTTAGAAATTCCTCTTCCAGATGAGTGAACCTCCTCGCTCAGGAGGTACTAGTGGGTTAATTCCTCCTTCTGCTCTCTTCCTGGCCCACAGTGCCTTGAGTTCCTTTCTGTCCATGGCCAAGGCTGTGGTATAAAGGGTAGAGAGAGTCCCTACACACACTGTGCATTAGGTTTGTAATTTAGGTGCTCTGCTGGAAAGTAGGAAACAAGATCTGAGCTCTTCATCGACAGCAGAAAAGACTAAGCTTGGGTTCCTTGCTTGTTGTGAGAGCACATTGACTACAAGGATCCATACTCATCTCAACTCTGTGATGTGGGCAGATCAGGAAACGGTGAAGTGAAAGAGTGTCTTTTGGAAGAAAGGATAGTGCTTTCTCAGCCCTTATCAAATAGTGGTCACACAGACTTTTTGGCCATGGCAAGCAAGAGGCAGGATTTCAGACCCAGATTTCTCATCGGTGTTTCATTTAGGAAAACTCTCAGTTAAATTCACACAGAGTTCAGTGAGTTTAGGTCAGCCTTCTCACAATGTCCTGGTATATTTTGGCCTCTAGTGAGACCTTAACTCTTTTCAGGGACTGGTTACAGAATCTGGGGTCCCACATTTCTCTCAAGGGGACAGTCGTCCAGAAGTCACCTAAGGAATTGTGTGAAATATTAGATATAGAATTCCTCTTTAAGATCTAGCCTTCCATCTTAAACACACACACAAATAAACAACAACAAAACCAATATAAAACAATAACTTATAGATTCATGTTGAGTTTGATCACATAAATTCTAGTAATTTATGTGTCACAAGGAATGGCTAGTTTTCTCAGTAATTTTAATTTAAAATTAAAATAACATAGTTGTTATAATAGTACTAAAGTACTTTTGTCTTCTCTTTTCCTTTTTGTATTTTCCTTTTCTGTTTTAAATACTGAAGAATAATATGTAAGTAACACTGGACTACAACGTGACCTGATTTTCCCCCAAATCCTAGGGGACAGCAAGGTGGTTTAGATAACTGAGCTTTTGGATAGTTTGAGGGAATGCTCATTATAATTTATGATGTTGGGTATACTGTCTTTTTTGGGTATGAGGAAATCTTAAGTGGATGAAATTTAGCTAATTAAGGTTGGTAAATTTTACTAAATTACCTACCTCTGCCAGCGAATTTTGAAAGATAAAGCCTTATATTATTATCTCTATTCACCTTATGTTATTAAGAGCATTCAGGTACGGTTTGCAGCCTTGTAGCTGTCAAAATGACTGAACTATAGTAAATATGTGGCTTATTTGCTAATGTTCTCAAAGCGTAGAGCACAATAATTAAAATCCCACAACCCCACACTCTCCAAAAATGCAGTGAATGTGCTCAATATACTAGGTTTTTTGGCACAGCCAGCTTTGTCTGAATTTGTTATAAGGGTAGTTCAGGTTATCTTTTTCTGTTGTTGTTTGGCTTTAAAGAAAAATGGGTGTTATAAATAACTTTTATGAAGCACGCAGTAACCTGTAGGCATCATTTCATTTCCTTCTCACAGATTCACTGCAGCTGCTTGCTCCACTTTTGCAGCCTTTCCTTTAATTTGTATCAATTACACAGATTAAATGTATTTTCACTGTTTCTCACCTGAGCCTGAAAAAAGTATTTCATAACACATTTATAGGAGAACTTTATATTTGGTAATTCTCAGCATCGTTTCAGACTTCTAGATTTATGTCACTGAAAAAAGGATTGTCTTTTATGAGCAGGTCTATTTTTTGACAGCTCCCCAACTCTATTTCACAGGTGACTGCTACAACAGTCTAATGTACAGTTTTGGCAATGTTCGAGTCCAATGGATTCTAGTCTTGTGGCACTTGAACTCAGTCATCAAAGATGATGTCTCGGAAGAACACAACACAGGAAGAAGAGAGCGAGCCTTTGCTTTCACAGAAGTCAGAAGAACACTTCTGTGATAGTTTTACTTTGGTCAAAGATTTATTGATACATGAAAGAGTAGCATACAGAAATAGAATGAGAATATAAATTACTTTCTCTAGCAATAAATAGGCTACATCATTCTGAAAGCATGCCTTTCATACCTTGGAAATGTCCTGTGGGATAAGGCTCTCGAGGGAAGGGGGGCCTCAAGAAAGCTGGTTCATACTCAAGGATCACCTCCTCCAAGTCCAAGAGAGCTCAATCCCGATTAATAAGTCAGACAAAAATGCCAGGAAGCCTGTGTGGATGAACAAAGAGCTCCTAACCAAAGTCAAACACAAAAAAGAATTGTACACAGTGTAGAAGCAAAGATGGGTAACCTGGAGGAATACAGAAACACTGTCCAAGCATCCAGAGATGAAGTTAGGAAAACCAAAGCCCAAATGGAACTGAATCTGTCCAGGGATGTCAAAGATGACAAGAAGGGCTTACATAAGTACACAGGTGACAAAAGGAGGACTAGGGAAAATGTGGGCCCATTGCTCAACAAGATGTGGGACCTGGTTACCCAGGACATGGAAAAGGCTGAGGTACGGAATACCTTCTTTGCCTCAGCCTTTACTAGCAAGACTGGCCTTCAGAGGTCTCAGGTCCTGGAGACCAGAGGGAAAGTGTGAGTCAAGGAAGATGTTGCTTGGAAGATCCTTCTTGGTTGAAAAGGATCAGGTCAGGGAATACTTAAGCAAACTGGAAATACGTAAGTCCATGGGCCCTGGTGGGATGCACCCATGAGTGCTGAGGGAGCTGGCGGATGTCATTGCGAGGCCACTCTTGACAATCTTTGATCATGGTGACTGGGAGAAGTGCCTGAAGACGGGAGGAAAGCAAAGGTAACTCCTATTCTCAAAAAGGGCAAGAAGGAGGACTCAGGGAACTACAGGCCAGTAAGGCACATTAAGGACAAGAAAATCATCAGGAATAGTCAGCATAGCTTCACCAAGGGGAAGTCATGCTTAACCAACTTGATAAATCTCTATGAGGAAATTACTGTCCTGGTAGCCAGGGGGAGAACAGTGGATATTGTCTGGCTGGTCTTCAGGAAGGTCTTTGACACTGATAAGATCCTCATAGACAAACTATGTGTAGCCCTTCATGCTACACTATTTTTTTTCTCAGGAGATAAAATTTGAGTAAAAGCTGTGTTTACTTAGTCGTCTTTTTGCATGAAAGGATAAATAAAACACAAATATGTACAGTGTGTTCTCAGCTATGTACAGAGCTAACTGTTACAAATATCTTAGGCATTTTTTCTTTAGACTGTGCAAACTGAGGAGACCTTGAGAGAGGGTTAATGTGGGCTACCTAGTACAATGGCTGAGGGTGGATCTCAAGTAAAATTTTCATTTTTTGATCTTAGAAAACAATCATGGTACTTTAAGCAAGTAGTTCAAGAAGAAAACACACAGTCGGACTGTGAATAAAAGCTGGAAAGCTATGAGAATACAAATGGTTTTCAGGCCTAGTTTGATGCTTAGGAGAAGAATTGCAATTGGGGAAGTAGGGTGGAATTTATTATCCTCTGGTTTCCTAGATCTCTGGTTTCCTAGATCTCTAGTTTCCTTCCTTTGCTATAAAGGACCCTTATGGTGATCATCCTCAGGCATGCACAGAATTCCTAGATGAGTTACATTAAACAAATCATATGAGTATATACAAAAGAGCTGTCTAGACTGCCTGTTCTCCTTTGCTTCCTAAAGCCACTGTAGCAGTGTGTGTTGAAGACATGGGCACACAGTTATTCTCCAAAGCTCTATTGCTAACATTCCACAGTTACCAGTATGACAAGGATGTAATACATGTTCCATGAATTCTTTCCTGGAAGTCACTGGGACTAAATATCCATTTCCTACATTTCTACATAGCTGTGCATGATAACACTTTTGCTGCATTTGAAATCTTGATTAAAATACCAAACATATCTATCTGTTTGTTTCAAGGTCTGCTGGAGTCTTTTTTATTACCATTTCCAGGAAATCAAACCTCTTGGGCAAATTCTTGTGGAAGAGTCCACCTGTTAATTATCAGCAACTGGTTAAAAATATGAAAGGTAAAATTGTAGAGAAAGAAGTTTCTCTAAACAGTTTTGGTTTGAATGGAAGCTGAAGTGGTCTTAACTGCTGCCTCTTATGTTTCTTTCTATCCATTATAACAAATAAGGCATATAGGAGGCTTATTCTCTTGCTTTAAGGTTAACACTTAAAATGATCTCGTTGTAGATAAATGTTTTTTCTGTTACTGTTAGGGTTAGTTGTATAGCAATAGAAAAGAGGAAAATATTTTTTTAAGATAAATTCTTAAAACAAACATAGGAAAACACTTCTGTGAAACTTGATAAACTAGTTAAAAGAGCTATAAATTTGCTTTCTTCTAACACCAAACAAAGGGCTTTCCTAGAATAAGCAAATTATTTTATCCTCAAAAAATATTCACTTTCCTTGCTTCATTATAAAGTCTATATCTAAATCTAACTTAGCTTTAAATCTTTAATGAAATAGTATCCCGAGCTTTAGGGAAAACCAATCTTTGGCTGATGATCCTTGGGAAAACAGGAATGTCTGATATCTTATGACTGAAAAAGAATAAAAGCATTTTAACGGTGTGGTTTTAACTGAAATACGAAAGCAAGGAAAACAATTCATACTTTTATCTTTATTTCCCTTTTCAAAGATGCAGAACAAAGAGCAGTGGGATTTTCAGATCTATGCAAAAGTCTAAAGAAATTAAAAGTATTAATTCTTTGCAGTTATCTTTCTGCAACTCTAGTCTCCTAAACACCTCTTATTGTATCCCTATACACTCAGTTTATGGAAGGTGAGCTTGAGGACAGAAGAAGCATGCCTAAGTTTGCATTAAGTCAGTGATGCATCACAGTCACAGAAACTTGCCATCTTAAATGGGACTATTTCTCAGCTAAAACTGAGTAAACAGGAAAAATTATTTTTTTCTTGTCAGTATCTTATTTCCAGGTCAAAAGAAGAAAAATAAAACCAGCATGTCAATAACTGAGGTAGCATATTGAAATGTATTGAATCATACCATACATAAATATTCAGATCTGAAATATACTGCAGACATTTATTTATGGAAAAGGGAATACGTTTATTTCTGTAAAAAGGAATAATATTTGCTTCAGGATTGGTGAAGGTTAATCCTTCTGGTCAACAATTGGTTTTGTATTTTTCATATTACTTCATTTATTTCTGGAGTTTCAGCAATTGTATTCTGCTTTCTTTAGTCAATACAATAAAGCAGTCTGGAGTTTGTTCTTCGTGCTCTTTGCATTTGGACTCAGAATTATACTAGAAAACAAACATTAAGCACAGCATTTTGTCAGGCATATAAAACACGGTTCTTAATAAAATCAAAATCAATGAATTATTGTCATATGTTCATTCAGTGTCTTTCTGTCCATATAAATCTTGCGTAAAATCCTGTCTCTGATGAATTTGTTCTGAGTTTGATTTTAAAACTTTGAAAGAATCTGATCCTGAACTTACAGGAAGGAAAGGAATGAAAGGAACAGGAAAGAAAGAAGTTCTGAGTTCTTATAGTGTAACTCCAATCTTATATAGCATGTGTACTTATGTATCACCTTTTTCCTCTTTTCTTTGTAATAGACACTATCTTTCATTTCAGTCTTTTCTTCCCCCTACTCTCACTGAATGTTTGTCTAATAGAAGATATATGCTGTACCTTGGAAACAAAATTTTTAATTCCCTGCAGCTACTAACAATTTACTTTTCTCAGAGTCAGAATGCAAACATTCTGCTTCTGTTTTTCTTCACCTCAGGTCATCCTGACAGAGCTTTACTCTACTGGAAGGACATTTTGAAGATAGATTAAAACATAGTGAAGTATCCTTGATACAATAGCTCAGTTCTGAGCTGATCTGACTGTTGTGGTTGTATGCCTTGAAAATCAGTCTTTTAGAGACTGGCTGTTGGTCTCATAGCACTGGAAGTTATAGACTAAAGGTAAAGGCCAGTATTTTGCTCACACAACCAGGCAACCTCCCTGTCTCCTTTATCTTTGAAAATTGTCCATAAGTACGTACATCCAATTAAATACTTCAAACCCATTTGTGCACTCTTTCTCAGTTAAGGTTCATTTCTCATATACTAGAGCAAAAGCTGACAAGCGCAAATATATTAATCTGCTCTAACTAAATTACATTTCAATTAACAAAATCACACATGGATTAACTTCAGTCCCTCCTTCCAGTTCCTGTAAGAGCATCCTTATCAAATAAACACCAATTAATAAAATTTATTTTTATGTTTGAAAACCTTTTAGTGCAAAGAACTGGGGATTGTTCCAAGTCGTCAAGGTCTAGTACCACACGGAAGAAGATAGGTCATTTTAAATACTTTTACAAGTTTCTGATTGAATGGAAAAAAACCCGACAAACCCCAAACATATTCAAAAGTCTGCAATACAATTAAAGAAATAAAGTGATTGGTGCATGTATTTCAAAGTTGCTTGGGTGAAAACATTATTAGAAAAAGTGACATCAACATGTTTTTCCCATTTATTTCATAAAAAATATTAGAAAGCATAAAGTGGCTGCACCATTTGAAAGTCATTCAGGTCCTTAGAAGAGGCATGAATCACACAATTTAATTTACCAAGTTTGCAAATCCTGTCATTCTTTTACTTTATGTGAGATAATCCTATCCTCAGATACATAATTCTGCTTACAGTACATTTTGATTAAATGATTGAGAACAGGCAAAAGAAATTTAACCAACACAGCAGATTCATTTACTTTCCTATTTCATTACCTTTTACCTTTAGCCCTAACTCAGGTTTTGCTGAAGATCAGATCAACAGAGAAAATTTAAAAATCGCTGAAACTTTTAAAATGAAATAAGAAGAAATAGTTATAGACGATCTCATCATCGATTCCCAGCACGTCTTTGCACAGAGATATGTACATTGCTGTAATACCTTTGTCTTACAATTTGTTACATTTGTAGGTACCTTGGAAACCAGATAAAACTCTTTTCAGATGCTGAGTTTTATTACTATGAACTAATTTGGACTCAATCACCTTTGACTCATAAATATTTAATACCATAATAGCTAGTTCAGCACTCTTTTTCAAGGCATCTTGTTAGATGCTTCAAGAACCTGAAATAATATATTAAAACACATTTATTAAAGAAAATAATTACAGTTATGTAATTTCTGTAAATTGCCAGAAGCAAAACCATATAGCATGACCTGTAGGTTTGGCAAAAAGCCTAGCAACCAGGCTGATTACAAAATGGAAGAGTAATTGGTAAAGCACACCTCTGATTTATGATTATAACAATTATAAAATACTTTATTTATAAAGCACTCAGCTTCTGTAGAACCCTACTTATTAATGAAGGGTATGCTGTATTACTACAAGGTCTTCCTTCCACAGGTTTTATTTGGTGGGACTACCTGTACCAACACAGTGAATGAGCAAAGAGATAGTATAGGGAGTGAAAAGAAGCTAAGTAATTTTTTGAATTTGAACCCAGTGGCATTATGATCTGAGCGAAAACCTTGGTATTTGGCCTTAAGATTACTAAAATATGAGCAAAATAGCAAAAGTTTTACTTGGAGATATATTTCACTCATGAACTTCCATTTCCTTCTGTTTCTTACTTGTTTATTTTGATATTTTTTTAGTTATAACTTTTGTTCAAAGCAATCTGTATCATCACTGAAGCAATTCAGGTTATAAGAAGATAGTGGACTTTACTGAAGAGTTATTTGATATCTTAGCTTTAAGAAAGGGTGAATAACCTCCTGTATGAGAAAAGGGGTCTGGCTTTCCTCCTAGTCACATCTTCTTCGTATTAGAGAATTCGGATATCTGGATCAGAGGTTATTAGACTAAGTTAAATGAAGAATGCTTTATGCTGTGTACAAATGAAATGTAGTTCATTTGAACATTTTGTTCTTGACTTTCATACTGAAGATTTATGGATCACAGCATTGACTATATTGTTAAAAAGGAACTTTGATTTTTGAAAAGTTAGACACAGCAATACCTAAACTTGATGAAATGGAATGCAGAATGTAATCTGGAAAAAAACATTCCATTAAAAGCCCAGGAAATGCTAAAATGAACCAGCTTGGTGAGAAATAGGTTGCCAGCACAGAAATTACGTTTGACATTTGTTACGCAATTCACTTGCTTAAGATTGTCGTGTCATTTTTTATTTCCTAGGATTTCACACTTAGGCACATGCCTGTCCCTATAGGTGCCTTGTCACATCTCTCTGTCCTGCATATACTTCTTGGGCATCCTAAAGCAAAAACACTGATGTATTGGAATGAATTCAGTAGAAGGTCACCAAGATGATTGGGACCTGGAGCACATTATGTAGGATAGTCATTGTGAGGACTAGGTTTATTCTAGAAGACAGAGGGTATATCTTACTGCTGCCTTCAACTACCTTATGGGAGGATGTGGAGAATATATAGTCAGACTGTTTTGGGATGTGCACAGTGGTAGGTGAAAGGCACAAGTACAGTTTACAAAGAGGGAAATTCTGATTCTGTATTAGGAAAACAGTGTTCAGCATGAGAACAGTCAAATGCTGGAACTGGTTGTCCAGAGTAGTTCTGGAGTCTCCATATGTTGAAATATTCAAAATTCAGCTCAAATGGAGCAACCTGAGCAATGTTGAACCAGATAACTCCCACAGGGCCCTTCCAAACCAAATTACTCTATGACTCTATGTTTGTGCACTTGAAGTGTGCCCTCTAAGTTTACAGAATAGGCAATTGTGTGTCATGATTCATTTAACGTGCTTCAGGCATCTACAATAAGAATCACTCCCTAAAAACATTAATTGCCCTGTACTGGCTATAAAGAGCTATTAATATAGATGCAGCCTTCTAAAGTTTGTTCATATTAATCCTATTGGTAGAATCAGCATGATCATTGTAAAACGACACAGAATTTGGAAATAATGGACTTCAAGGATATTCACCTATCTTTTGGGGATCAATGTGCCAGAAGATCTTCTGTTGGCTCTTCTTTCCAAATGCTAACAGGGATCCTTCTTCAGTTGTCTTTGATATGTAAGAAGTCAACATAGCCTTAAACTCTGTTAACCTGCATGACTGTAAAATAGGTGCGGCAAGCTCCTTGTTCTTTCCCTGATACTTAGAAAGTTTTAATCTTGCTTCTGGTCTCTGAAGATTTGATGCTGTGACAGCACTCCACATTGTGTAATCAGGTATATAATGTCTTAAGATGTTCAACTTGAAAGTTTCATAGTCTCTTATCTCTCACCTCTCACAGGAATGTAGAGTTGTATGGTTTTTTTGTCTGGGATAGAGTTAATTTTCTTCATAGTAGCTAGTATGGGGTTACGTTTTGGATGTTTGCTGAAAACAGTGTTGACAACACAGGGGATGCTTTAGCTATTGCTGAGCAGTGCTTACACAGAGTCAAGACCTTTTCTGCTTTTCACATCACCCCACCAGCCAGTAGGCTGGGGGTGCACAGGAAGTTGGGAGGGGACACAGCTGGGACAGCTGACCCCAACTGACCAAATGGATATTCCATACCATACAATGTCATGATCAGCAATATAAAGCTGGGGGAAGAAGAAGGAAGGGGAGGACATTTGGAGTGATGGAGCTTGTCTTCCCAAGTAGCCATTACATGTGATGGAGCCCTGCTTTCTTGGAGATGGCTGTACACTTGCCTGACAATGGGAAGTAGTGAACGAATTCATTGTTTTGTTTTGCTTGTGTGTGCAGCTTTTGCTTTACTTATTAAACTGTCTTTATCTCAACCCATGAGTTTTCTCACTTTTACTCTTCTGATTCTCTCCCCCATCTCATTGAGGGGGGAGGGGTGTGTGTGTGTGCGAGCAGCTGTGTGATGCTTAGTTGCCGGCTAGGGTTAAACCACAACAAGTGAAAGATACCACCAGCATTTTCGAATTCAGTCTACTCCTTCACAGGCAACCATCTAATCCAATCCCTTTTACAAAGTTTATAAGATTGTTTAAAAGAAACTGAGACTCTGCTCCCAAATTGAAAACGGTTTTTGAATTTCACTTCTAGTGTGTGAAAAGTTCTTGCAATTTTTCCAACAGTGAAAGAATGTATTCTTAATTTTCTGTAGGTCTTGTAAGAATATAGCTCCTTCTCTTACCTGGTATTTTCCCCAATAGATTTACAGAACAATCGTACTTTCTTTTGTTCTTCATTTTGCTGCAATAAGCAAGCCATGCTCTTTTGTCTGCCACTCACAGGGTAGTAAGATGTATTACCATTTCTAAAGTCTTCTTGATAAACACTCTTTTACA
Organism: Nyctibius grandis; assembly: GCF_013368605.1. Classification (NCBI taxonomy): domain Eukaryota; kingdom Metazoa; phylum Chordata; class Aves; order Nyctibiiformes; family Nyctibiidae; genus Nyctibius; species Nyctibius grandis. The sequence goes on along the minus strand of NC_090659.1, from coordinate 87,146,303 downwards.
GGCGTGAAATCTGAGCTAATCTTCCTTAAGCACAGGTGACCAAAACTGTATGGTATTCTACATAAAGATTAATGAGTGTCTTCTTTCTTATCTGTCTTCACTGGAATACTTTCTAGATCATATTTGCCCTTTTTGTGGCTGTACTGCTTTTTCCCAATCACTTGACTATTTCTCTTTCGTTAATATTCAAATTAGATGTCCTCAGGACTTAGCAGATGATCATACTATTAATTCCAAATGCATAAACAAAATTTTATTTTTATTTTTCCCCTTCTCCTCTCCTCTCTTCTCTCCTGTTTTGCCCTGTTGTATTCTATCTTACCTTTTCCTATTACATCCTTCCTTTCCTTATCCTTAAGGACATTTAATGCTTCCTGTACAATACTCTGCTCTGCCTCTATTTGAAAAGAAAATGTTTCCCAAACTTGTGTTGCTAGCAGTGTTCACTTATCTGATTTCTTGAGCAAATATCATTAAAGAAAAATTAAAAATACTAAATAAATTATTTTTTCAAAGTGTTCCATGAGGTTTTTATTATAGCAACCTTCATTTTCCACCTTCCATTCTACTTATGAATTGCTGTCTTCTCAAGTTCAATGAGTAATTTCTCCTGAGGCAACATGTCATCTGCTTCACTGAAGTCCAGACATGTTTAGTCTTCTACATTTCCCTTCTTTGAAAAACAGGTGTCAAAGATAGATAGATATATAGCTCACATGATCTATCCCTATTACAATCTACCCCATTTACCATTTTCCTTCATGTCTTTTATTATTCTTTCCTCCCAAATACCTTTTAAAGCTTTGCATACCTTTAAGAACTGTTTTGTTATTGTCCAGATAATGTCTTTTTATTAATTGTGTTAGCTGTTCTTTGATTACTTAGAACTACCTCCAACCTGATGCATTTATTGAAAAAATGTTGCCATTACATCTGCAATTTCATTTGCAAATTTTTTCAGGAAGAGACAATGTTTCATCCCTGATGGCATTAAGTTGTTTGATATTACTGTAATTTCAGATATGAATCTTTTAATTTTCTATTCTCATCTTTCCTTTGATACTAAATTCAATATCGTCGTCTATATTAAAAACTAAAGTTTTCACTTAATTTTTAGAACATTCCACAAAGAATTTAAATCTCTATTCTACCCCTTAATATATAAAAGTCTTTTTCTTTCCTTTTCTTTTTTCTTGTTATTCTATTTCCTGAGCAGAAGCCTGGAAGTTATTATTCCTAAAACTTGCTGTGTATCGTTTGCATGAACTAGAAATGGAGGAGGAAGAATTTTCAGAATTAGTCAGATCATAAATTGAAAAATAGATATGCAAAATCTGAAGTCAATTTAAAAGCCAGAAAAGTTGGAAAATAAAAGGATTATCATGGTGGGATCGTTGGGTGTTGATTTCATGTTTTCTTTCTTATTTGATAGATTAAGATTTTTCAAGAAATTAAAAATCATGAACTACACATGCTGAATTTATTATTTTTGTTGACCATGGTCTTCATCCATTACCACTTTAATTAATAGCAAGTCAAAAGAGAGTGATTAATCTTCATTAGTGAGTAATTTCATAATTTATATTATTTTTTTAAATTCTCTTTTTTTTAAGTGTTTATAAAGTGGAAAGACTTATAAAGTGGATGTAGGGGCATCAGCGGCTATGAATAGCCAGTCATATATCTATAGAAGTCCTTTTTGTTACTCTTCACATCCCTTGCCAGATTCAACTCTAGGTGGGTTTTGGCTTTCCTATCTGCATTCCTGCATGCTTGGACAGTGTAACTATAGTCCTCACAGTTCACTTGTTCCTGCTTACGCCTCTTCTATGTTCCATTTCTACATTTGAGTTTTGTCAGGATCTCCTTGTCCACTCTTGCTTTAGTTCCTGCTCTCTGGGATGAACCATTCTTGAGCTTGGTGGAGGTAATTCTTGAACCTTCCAGAACCTAGGACTCAATAACCTATGCTGGAAACCAGCAGATTGGTCCTGTGTTAAATATTTCCTCAGCACCTATCATGTGTTGGCACAGGCCACAGAGCTTTCTCAACACGCAGTTTGCATACTACCATCCTGACTGGTGGGGTAAAAAGTATGTAACAGGTTGTAGGCCTCTGTGCCACAGAACTGTCCCAGGCACTTTCAGCTTACTGAAATCCACATAGCAATGACATTTGAATCTTCTGCTTTTCATCTTTCTGGATTGTTAATTGTCTTCAGCCCTAGATTTCTGAACTGCTGCTGACTTTTCCATGAATTATTAGAAATCCATTGCTGGTTCATTTGATAGATTTCATAAACCAAATATGCACTTCTAGCTGGACACATGTACTAGACTATACTGATAACGAAAGAAAAATATGGGCTGATTATGTTCCTTCCTCTCTAAGGGCACCTAGTAGAGACTGTCTGATATCTGTCCTGATATCTCAGGACCCGTGGATGCATCTCATCAGGTCCCATGGACTTGTGCACCTTCAGGTTCCTTGGTTGGCCTCGACCCTGATCTTCTCCTACAGTGGGCGATTCTTCATCCTTCCAGTCCCTGCCTCTGCTTTCTGCGACTTGAGCGGTATGGCTAGAGCACTTGCCGGTGAAGACTGAGGCAAAAAAGTCTTTGAATACCTCAGCCTTCTCCATATCCCAGGTAACCAGGTCTCCCATTTCCTTCTGGAGAGGGCTCATATTTTCCCTAGTCTTCCTTTTGTCACTGACGCAGTTATAGAAGCTCTTCTTGTTGCCCTTGACGTTCCTGGCCAGATTTAATTCTATCAGGGCTTTAGCTTTCCTAACCTGGTCCCTGGCTGCTCGGACAATTTCTCTGTATTGCTCCCAGGCTACCTGTCCTTGCTTCCACGCTCTGCAGGCTTCAGTTTTGTGCCTGAGTTTATCCAGGAGCTCCTTGTTCATCCATGCAGCCCTCCTGGCGTTTTTGCCTGCCTTCCTCTTTGTTGTGATGCATTGCTCCTGAGCTTGTAGAAGGTGGTCCTTGAATACTAACCAACTTTCTTGGGCCCCTCTTCCCTCCAGGGCTTTATCCCATGGTATTCTACCAAGCAGGTCCCTGAATAGGCCAAAGTCTGCTCTCCTGAAATCCAGTGTAATGAGCTTGCTGCACGCCCTCCTTGCTGTCCTCAGGATCTTGAACTCCACCATTTCATGGTCACTGCAGCCAAGGCTGCCCTTGAGCTTCATATTCCTCACCAGCCCCTCCTTGTTGATGAGGACAAGGTCCAGCACAGCACCTCTCCTTGTTGTTTTTTTTACCACTGGAGAAGGAAGTTATCATCCAAGCATTCCAGGAACCTCCTGGATTGCTTATGCCCTGCTGTGTTGTCCCTCCAACAGATATTGGGGTGGTTGTATTTCCCCATGAGGACCAGGACTTGTGAACGTCAGGCTACTCCTATCTGTCTATAGAGGGCCTCATCCACTCAGTCTTCCTGGTTGGGTGGCCTGTAGAAGACCCCCACTATAATGTCTCCCGTCCCTGCCCTCCCTTTAATCCTGACCCATAAGCTCTCCTTTGGCTCCTCCTCCATCCCCAGGCAGAGCTCCATGCACTCCAGCTGGTCATTGACATAGAGGGCAACACCCCCTCCTCGTCTCCCCTGCCTGTCCTTTCTAAAGAGCCTGTATCCTTCCATTCCAACACTCCAGTCATAGGAACCATCCCATCACATCTCTGTGATGCCAATAAGATCATAGTCCTGCAGGCATGCGCACCTCTCTAACTCTCCTTTTTTATTCCCCATGCTATGTGCATTTGCACAAAGGCCTTTAAGTTGGGCCCTGATGAATCCGACTTACTGGTTGGAGTGGCTGAAATTCCTTTGTGCTGCTCTTCAGGTACTCCCCTGCTAACCCACGATCCTTCTCCAGGCTCTGGGCATCTATTGCTGGCCCTGACATCAAACTGCCAGGAGCGGGATGGACTGAGGTTCTCCTCCCCCAGCAACTTGAGTTTAAAGCCCTCTTCAGCAGCTTGGCAAACCTATGACCGAAGATGGTCTTCCCCTTCTCTGTCGGATGCCATCAGCCCCAGTAGACCAGGTTTCTCAAGGCGAGCCCCATGGTCTAAGTACCTGAACTCCTGTCTGTGGCACCAGTCCTGTAACCATTTCTTGATTTGCCCAAATCGACTGGCCCTTTCAAACCCCTTCCCTTTGACCAGGAGGATTGATGAAAAAAACTATCTGTGCTCCAGAGTCCCTTACTGCCACTCCCAGTGCTCTGTAGTCCTTCTTGATACTCCTCAGATTTCTCTTAGCTTTATCACTGGTGCCCACAGGAAACAGCAGCAGTGGGTAACAGTCCGTGGACTGTACAAGGCTCGGTAGTCTCTCGTGACATCCCTGATACAAGCCCCCAGTAAGCAGCACACCTCTCTAGAGAGTGCATCGGGTTGGCAAATGGGTGTCTCCATACTTCTCAGGAGAGAGTTGCCTACTACTATCACCCATCGCTTTTTCTTAGCTGCACTGTTTGTTATACGGGGAGCACATCACACTGCCTTACTCAGCTCCAGTGTCTCTCCTGATGCAATGAGTCTTTCCTCTTCGGTCTGCAGAATGGTGAAGCGGTCCTGCAAGGGCACCTCAGGCTTCAGAGGAAGTCTCTTCCTCCTGCTGGTCCTTGCCATTGCAACTGTCCATTCTTCTGCATTATTGTCCCCTCTCCCTCTGTGTGTGCTGCTGGGGGAGTTTTTGGCTGTTTGGCCGTGGGGCCACCGCAGACTGCGCTTGGACCCAGCTATCTAACTCCTTCTCAGCCTCCCTGATGTTACACAGCCTTCTCACCTCCTCCTGCAGCTCAGCCACCTGCTGCAGAAAGTCCTCCACCCAGGCACATCTTTTGCAGGCAGGTCTACTGCCTGTCCCTGCCCCAGGAGAAAGGTCTAGGCACTTCCTGCAGCCTGAGGTCTGCACTCCAGCCTTTCCCTTCAGCAGCTCTGTCTGGGTGGAGGCATCAGCCAGTGCTGGGGTAGATGGTGCAAGTCCCCTAGCCAGAGCTTCAGCCTTTGCTCTCAGATGAGTGCGCACCATTCTGCCTTGAGGGTCAGGTAGGATGAGTGCCCTTGACCTGTGCAGATGGTCACAGAATAGTGCCTCATTGCTGGGTTCTGTATACTCCAAGTCTTCCACTCAGCCACTGGAATGACCCTCGTTTCAAGAGGTGCCCTTCCTGCATGCCCTTCCTTGAGAACTGCTGTGCCACACCCTCGTCACAGCACTCCTGGTCACTAGCACTCCCTAGAACTGCCTTTTGTGGGAGTTGGGGGTGGCTGCTCTTAATTCTGACCCTGCCCAGGCCTCATCAGCCACCCTCGTGACAGCTGTCGGCTCCTGGAAGGTCTCTGCACTCCTCTGGGTTTTTTCTGGCTCAGAAAACCCCGCTGTATGCTGCGGTGGCCCGCTCTGCTGAGGAATGTGCCTCCACTGGGGCTGATCACCTCTGTGAGTGAGCAACTTGGTCTAGCAGAAGGTGTCCCTTCCTATGGGAGGGGGGTTGGAACTAGGTGGTCTTTAAGATAGCTTCCAACCCAAACCATTCTATGATTCTATGATCTATGGTGCCTAAGGCTGACTACTTCTACAGCACAGCAGCTGCATCCATGCTGCATTGCACTCAGCTCTCTGGGCCTCATGCTGTAGATCCTTTGCCCTATCATATAGTTATCAGTTTCTGTGCTTTTTCAGCTGAATGTGTCTGAAACAATTTGGTCGTTGAACTTCAGCCAACCAGAGGAGTGTTTTTATAGCACGAAGCTGTTTCAAACCCTACAAGTAACGTGAGAGAAAGCAATGATCCTTGAGGGTGAAAAGTTCCAAGGGGCAAAAGACTGTTCACATTGAAAGTAGCCAAATTGTGCAGATCAATTCTGGTTTTTGGGGTGATGCCCAAAATAATCTCTCAGATCTTTGTTCAGGCATTGTCCTAGAGAGTGCTACCTGGAGTGGTCTAAACAAATAGGGCAAGTGGACTGCCAGGGGGTCAGTTTGTGAATTTGCTTCCTGTTTTCTGTTTCTCATTAGTTTCAACATACTAATTCCAGATGAATGCATGGAGGTTATTTTCCATCTGTAGTCAGCTTAGTCAATGCTACACTTAAATCTTCCTCCTGGACATGACGTCTAGGCCTGATAGTGGAAAGCTGATGAGAGAAAAAGATAAGATGATACTTTAAATGAGATAAATTATGATAATGAGTCTTTGGTGTCAGGCGCATAGAAATAAGACAGAAACATCTGTCCTCTAGTTTCTAATCGAGACTAGCTAAGAGGGTAGCTAGCTTCTAACTGGGAGTAGCTAAAATAGTAGGTTCAGCATACACAAGTCAGAGAATATTATGTTTTCAATGGAAACATATGGGATTCTTTTAAATGCAACTTGAAAGTTAGTAATGAAATTTAGGTAACCTGTAGGGTTGAGACTCCAGAATTTTTATCTCTTGAATCTGCGGAGGGGGTTAAAATATTTTTCTCCTGAACAGAGCAGCAGTGAAAATTAACTCCCTCAGGGATAACATTTGCCCAGAATTTTTTTCTAGTTTCTGTGATTTGCCTTTTTTTTTACACATACCTCCTTTATTCTTGCCTCTGTTTTACAGGCCCCTCTCCATTGCATGCTTTCTCTTATTCTTTCCTTAGGAAAATAAGAGCTTCCATATGAAGAGCTGTGCTCCATTCAGGGCAACACTGAGTTCCCTAAAGCTGCTGTTGCAAATGCTTCTGCAGACAGCACTGGAATCCAGGCAGCCAACTCTTATATGATGATGGCCCAAACATGGAATAAACAGGTTCTTTATGGCTTTTTCCTCTCCTAATATATGTTTATGTTATTCTATGTGTTGCTGTCTGTGCATCCAAGAAATTAATTCCCTGTGATAGTCATCTCTATAATAACATTACTTCCTGCATTCTTTCTAGACAACCCATTCCCTCATTTTTCATTTAATGGGAAAGTATTTTGCCATCTATCTGGGTAAATATTTTATTTGTTTCACAGACCTGACTTATGTATGTTTGACTTAAGATTAATATCAGACCATTTATTTTAGAAAAAATATATTTTCTATGTAGTCTATGTATAAGACATATATATTATAACAAGGGCAAGTGTAGAGTCCTGCATCTGGGCAAGAACAACCCCATGTACCAGTACAAGTTGGGGGCAGAGCTGTTGGAGACCAGCGTAGGGGAAAGGGACCTGGGGGTCCTAGTGGACAACAGGATGACCATGAGCCAGCAGTGTGCCCTCGTGGCCAAGAAGGCCAATGGCATCCTGCGGTGTATTAGAAGGGGTGTGGTTAGCAGGTCAAGAGAGGTTCTCCTCCCCCTCTACTCTGCCCTGGTGAGGCCGCATCTGGAATACTGTGTCCAGTTCTGGGCCCCTCAGTTCAAGAAGGACAGGGAACTGCTAGAGAGAGTCCAGCGCAGAGCCACGAAGATGATTAAGGGGGTGGAACATCTCCCTTCTGAGGAGAGGCTGAGGGAGCTGGGTCTCTTTAGCTTAGAGAAGAGGAGACTGAGGGGTGACCTCATTAATGTTTATGAATATGTAAAGGGCAAGTGTCATGAGGATGGAGCCAGGCTCTTCTCAGTGACATCCCTTGACAGGACAAGGGGCAATGTGTGCAAGCTGGAACACAGAAGGTTCCACATAAATATGAGGAAAAACTTCTTTACGGTGAGGGTGACCGAACACTGGAACAGGCTGCCCAGAGAGGTTGTGGAGTCTCCTTCTCTGGAGACATTCAAAACCCGCCTGGACGTGTTCCTGTGTGATATGGTCTATGCAATCCTGCTCCGGCAGGGGGATTGGACTAGATGATCTTTCGAGGTCCCTTCCAATCCCTAACATTCTCTGATTCTGTGATTCTGTGATTCTGTGATTTTGTGATTATATATATTCTAATACTTCTATATTTTCACTTCCTCACCCCCAATATCAGAAATAGCATCTTTGTGAAGATGTAGGTTTCCTCTATATCATGCTACACTGGTTTCAATAAGATGCAAATCTCTTAATCGAAAGCAAACTAAAAACAGATTTCTGGAGCAATATTTTTATGAGATAGCTTATGAAAAAATTGGAGAGTTATTTTTTTTTATTTAAATGGGGTTAAAAATAAAGCCATAGATCTTTTTAGCTCTCTATCCTCTTCCCATAAAGAAGCCTGAGGCAAAAATAGCTTAAAAAAAGCTCTGTCTCATCTGTATCATGTTAAACGACTTCATGCTTTGCACATTAAGAGGTGTAGTTTCCTTTTCCTTTTACTGATAATAGCTCTTAAAAGACTTCTAAATAACATTGCCTGGTCTGGGAAAATGTACGCAGACTACCATCCTTGCTCATGTTCAGAATTCATGCTATAAAACAATCTAAATTTAAAAAAAAAAGGAAAAAACAGCACTGCATATAAGAGTTGCTGAGGAAAGGATGACTTTCATTCTTTAAAGTCACTTACTTTGGCGCCATCTCCAAACTTCCATTAATATTTATTTCATATAGATTTGAATGTGGATCAGAAGGAAACCAGATATCTTACTTTATTGTATTCTGATAGTTTTATCTATCCATCCATGGTACGTAGAGTTAAGCCCTGGAATATATGATACATTATAATTGTTTCTTGACAATTATTTCTAGTGATTAGAACACCAGTCACAGTTTACCCATTTTTTAAATGCTTTAATATTGCTTGTTAATCTTAGCAAATGACCTCCATAGAACAAATAAATAATAAATTCATGACAAGAATGACAGTGAAAAAAAGGTTAAGCCTGTCTGTCTGAGCACTGTATAGACATGGAGTGACAAAATCAAGGTTTTGTGTATACCCTTAATGCATAATAAGTATTTGTAATTTTAACAATGTATACATTATAACTCACAGCAATGACTTAGAATGACATCTATATTTTTCTGGTACTGGTGTCCTGGATACCTGTGCTTATTTTTTTTCTCCCCAGTCTTCTCCGATTAAACTAAAATACGTGTAAGATTAACTGTCTTGTAAATCAGAACTTTTATAGAGCATGTTCTTTTTTTTGTCTATAGTACATGTTTTAATAATATCACTCCTCAACTGTTCAGGAAAGCCCCAGAACAAGTACAAAAGTTTCCTTAACTTCAGTAGAAATTAAGCACGTGTTTCAGACTAATCACTTGCTGAAATGCTTTGTGGAATGGGATTTTAATCAGCAGCTCTACTATATATTTCCTTTCTAGAAGTATAGATTTCTTTCAATCTAATTGAGAGGGTGAGCCAGTTAACTAAGCTAATTTAGTGGCATATGTCTGAGCAGTGCTAGTTTTATTAGTACCTTTTAGAAACTATGTCCAATAACTACAAAACTAATAGCCTGTTTATGGATGCATTTGTTATAGAGAAGAAATACTTATTCCTATGTTCCCACTCATGTACTGCTCACCAGAGTAAAAGCAGGTCTTTGTAGGTTCAAATCTTTATTTCTGTTCACTATTGTTCTACATAGTATACTTAATCTTCAGTGCATTATTTAGTCAAAATTTATGGCACGCTTTTCATTCCATAATTTCCAAGGACTTCTCCTTGGACTCTCTGCAGTACAGGTGACAATTCTTTAACCTGTAGAAGCTAGTGATAATATCTAGGGGCTGTTTACAAACAAGAAATATACAAAATGTTGAGCTTCAGCCACAGTATAATTCCTCTTAACATGCCTTTAATGCAGGTATATCGGCATTAATGCCTAATAAGCTGGGTCTCTAGTAGGGCCTCTAATGTTGGGTAATTGCACTTGGGGGAGTCGCCATTCATGAAGCATCTTCAACTGAGTCTTGCTACTTCCTTATCAGTAGTTGAGATGAGAATTATCTCTACATTTTGACACCAACACAAAACGCTAACTTAAATTTTATATTTCCAAAACTCGTGGGAAACAGTTTTCCCTTGAACTGTTATGCTCTCTAGCTCTATGTACATGTTACTCTGCAGATAAGTTCCTTGAAGTAGCACTTTACTGGTTTATTTTATATTTTACTTGGGGGAAATAAAAGCTATAATGAGGGCATTGCAAGCATTTGAAAATTGTATACTCCTGTGAAATCAGAATAAGTTTCCTAGCATTTCCTAAGGGATTCAATGAAACATCTATTGCTTCCAAATTTCAGAGTCCAGTTTTTAATTCTTTTGGTGGCAGAGCTACTAAATTATGATAAATTATTTCCCTCTTTTTTTTAAAAAAAAGTGGAAATGTGTATTTTGTTACCTGGCTCCTATTAAAATGTAATTGTGGGGATTATTTGCTGCCTGAAAAAAACATAAATCAAGATAGAGTGCCTTTTTCTAAAGAGAAGACACAATTCAATTGCCACTCTACTGAAAGTGGGAACTACTTTTTGAAATGCTATGTCATATGTTATACTGGAAGTCAAACTAGATATGCACTGGTCTTGATCTCTACATTTATGAAGCCTAAGGAAAATAATAGACAACTTGTCTTTGCTCAAAGTTGAACTATATGTAGCGTCTGCCCAAAGTATAGAAAATTTCAGAAAGCTGCAACTCCTGAGACCAAGAATTCAGGATGAAAAAACAGTTCACAGTTCTAATCAGAGTAACTACTGTGTCTAAAATAATACTTAAATATACCTTATCTGCTCCTTTCTATTTTCAAAGCATATTATAAACATTATGTAATCAATTTTCACAAGAACCCAGTTAAGCAGATAAATACAGCTGATTTCATTTAAATTGCTCTTTGTATTCAGGTTGCTTTTTGATGTTATCAGGATATGGAAGGGAGCAAAACTCCAGCAGTCAACTTCCTTGAAGCCCTTTCACACATTTGGGCATGTGCCCTGCCTGGGGTTTGACTCTAATGCCCCGTGTTCCTCTTTCACTCTATCATCTCGTTCTTTTTCTTTTTTTCTGCTGTTGATATCCTTCTTGACATACTAGCTGGCATTTTGTGATGAGATGAGAGTTGCATCTACTATAGTGAGGTTTTCCAGTTGGCTTAAAATCTGAGGCTTTCCTTCACTTGTTCTTTTTTCTCCCTTGCTGGGAGAACTGTTTAGTCACAGCAGCTTTACTCAGTGACTCTTATTACAATTAACATCCGTGATTATTCTATTTATTGTTGACTACAGTGAGAGGATGATTGGGCCATTAATGCTTAAGGACTTTTTTTGGCTCATTAACCAAAATGGACACAAAAGATGTTATGAAACTCTTTCATTTCCACTAGGCCAGTCTCTATAAAAATGACCTTTTAATAAAAATTAGTCTTTGCAGCTTGTAAGTCAAAGAAACGTACAAAACCCTTTAGTAGTCCTTGAAAGATCATGGTACTTAACAATCTACAGTTTTCTTTATTTGGATAAGACTGTTGTAGACACTTTTGTTGTGAACTGGAATCTCCGAACTGTTCTTGAGCAGAACTTGGTATAAACATTTAATTTTGGCAGAAGAGTGTGGTTAGATCTAAACCCAGGCTTTTTGTCAGCCAAGACACTTATTGTTTTCTGTCACTGTGTTTGGATCATGCTAAGAAAAAATGAACTGATGAGCAAACATTGTTTAAATGGCTTGGCTAGCAAAGGGAACAGCTGCTGCTTCTGACTTATGATATATCCTTAGTCCACATGGCTATAAAACTGTTCTACATACTACTTCCTAGAATGGCATGCTTAGGGGTGTCTTATGTTTATGTAAACAGAAGACAAATTTGTTTAAGAGTTATAAGTTGGAGCCAAAATGCCCAAGCATTTAGCCATTTACTTATGACTAAACTCCAAATGCTCTTTGGTTCAAAAAATAAATATACAAATAAATAAATTGTCCCCTGTTGTGAAACTATGTGAAAAACTGTACTCCTAATTACTGTTAAAAAAAAATCTAGTTGAATCAGGTTTTACACTAGGCTTATCATTGTGAAATTTGAGCACTTGCAGCATCCAAAATTACAAAAAGACTGTGGAAGAGACACAAAAGACAGATACAATAAATGTGAACTACAGGGGCTCAGCAGCATGATGTAAATAAGTAGCAGAAAAAAACTAGTTTAAAGGTCAGAAAAACATCTCATTGTTGAGACTTATTAAACTGAAGAATTAGTTAAACTGAAGAACAACAACAGCAAATGATCAAATATTTAAAAATGGAATGGAAGTACATGGAACAATATATTGCACTAGAGTCAGAATTTGAAGGATAATTCAATGCTTTGCGAAGTATGTATGCTGTAAATAAATTTATTTCTTATCTACATAGTTATAATCACCTTGTTTAATTAGAGCCTAAAAATCCAATGTGGTTGTTACGGCTTTATTGTCTTCAACGAACTAATGATTTTTCCCTATTTATATAAGCAATTAATATCCTGTACCTCTCATTTCCAAATACTGCAAATGAATTTTAGAACATTAAGAACAAACATGCTGACTACAAATACAGTGCAACACAAGAACGGATTTCCAACAGAGGCTGAATAATCTCCATCTCTGGAGGTTTTTAGGACTTAGATAAACAAATCAAGGCTTGATCTACCATTGGTGATAGTCCTGCTTCAAGTACAAGGATGAACTACAGAGGTCTTTTCCAGCCAACAGTTCTATGATTCTGTGAACTTCTATGCATTAAAATTTCTATGGGCCTCATACTCATAAAAGTTACTCTAAATCAATGCCAGATTAAATTATCTCTTACCCCCTGATTTTCTGGGAGGGTGGAGAAGGCACTTACACTGTCTGCCTTTAGCATTCCAACTTGAGATGCCTGATATAAAGATGGAAGTTTATGAGGCTTTCTCCAAAGTGAATGGGGAATGAGATGGTTCAGAACACCCTGGTCAGGCTTTGGTTCTTATTTGTCCTGTACGAAACCAAGCTCTTGTCATAGCTCTCTCTATATGTGGCCAATGGTGACAGGGCTGTTAAGTTAGGCACCTCGAATAAGTTTCATCTTATTAAACGCAGATAACCTTATCTGAGCTAGTCATCCTAAGATCTCTTTGTAGTCAATGGAGAAATAAAATCACTTCAAGGATGTGTTTTATCTTTTCTTATTTCAACTATGAATGTGTGTAGGATGTGTAGGATGTGGTATAGGATGACTAGTTCAGACATAAACACCTACAGGAGAAGGACACAATGCTGACTCAGTCTAAACTGTTTGGAGTTAAAATTAGATGAGGTGTATCACAATGATCTGGTTAAATAATTACAGTAGACAGTGTGAATAAACCCCATAGTTTGATTACTGAAATTTTATCATGAAATTAAACTCATTAGCCTAAAGATATATACTGATGTGAAGAGAGAAAAAATGATGGTGCAGGGGCCTTCAGCTCTTCATTTATGATGAACATACACTGGCTGATCTAAGTTCACATCTGCATGATCTAGGACCACCACATTTTGTTGCCTTGGTTATCACCGTGTAGATACAAAGAAAGAATAGCCGATGTAAACCCGTTTCTTTTTGTTGCACATACTGCAGTATGGTCACACCATAATAAAATAAAAGTTTGCTGAAGACTTAATCTCTAATAGGTCTATTCCCTATCACACACTAAGTAGCGAAACTGACATATGGCATGAGACGCACATGGATCAGCTCTGCGTGATCTGTAGTCTATGGTAGTTTGAGCTATGGTAGTTTAAGTATGCATTTGCAGACAGAATTTTGTGGACTGCTTAAACTTACTCTTTGAAAAAAGAAATAATATCAGAAAGTAAAAAATAATCACCTATTGAAAGCTTCAACCCTTCAGCCATAGGTATAATATTAACTTGTTATTCTATGCTTTTAAGAGAAGACATTTGCTTTAGTACCTAGAATAACATACAGAAGATAGTAGCCTATTTTGGTTTTATGCATGATAAATGCACTAATGTAACATTTCAGAAAGTGGCATGAGCAGGTCTGAACTCTGGAATATAAAAGAGAAAGTTTTAAAAATGGAAGAGGTGGTAGTAAGTGGGTGGTTAATTCAAGAGAAAGGTTGTTATTTCACAGTTCTGTGATATGATTCTGAAAAAGTAAGTACACAAATTATACTCTGCTGCCTAGTGCCCAAAACAGGCAAAGAGACTAGGAGAAAGAACTAGCTGCCATGTTCAGCTGCAAAGCCTTCAGTCAACATAGTCCTGTGGCATAGACATGACAGTAGGAAAGTAGTCAGGAAAATAATATGGGTCTGTGAAACACTGATGTCTAGATTTCAGTAATAATTTTGAAGGATCTTTCTATGCCAAAATATTCTGGTATGCCTTGAGAAGTGATCAAATGCAATAAAAGGTAGCCTCTGATGGAGTGAGAATAGGAGCATCTTGTTAGAATAGCAAACTTTGTCTTTCTCATTTATCTCTTTCTTTTAAAGACTTTTTTTATCCTCTGTAGATGGTGACAGCAAAAGGGACCGAAGTGCAGGTAGCCTTGAGAAGGCAAAGTTCAGCAATAGGAAAATAAAAAGGAACATTAATGTCAGTATCGAGGTAATAGGCAGTAGTTTGTTTGTAGATAGGCAGACAGCTTTTACAACATTTAAACTACTTATATCACTGTGTGGTTTCTCTATATTGACAGTCTGTTCTGCTCCCAGGGATGCTGAGCGGATTTAAAAGCAAATAAAATAAAGATATTAGAGACAAGTTCTCTTTCTTATACTAAGCGAAAATTTCCTCTCCAAATCCCTTGCAAATCTCTTGCTATTTAACCTACACAAGCTGGAGTACAGGTATTTGACTGTTTTTTCTACTTATATATGCATGTGATTTGAAGCATTAACAGCACCATTTTTTCTTTCCTTCTGTTCAATGCAAGAGCACAGCGAATATATGACGTTTCCAGACCAAGCTCAGAATGTGTAAAAACTAAATGCTTCCAGCTAGTCACATCGTTGGAGAAGGAACAGAAATCCAGTCCCTGCTTGGCTTGGATACTTAATTTATTATATTTTAACTGCTATCTTTAGCCCCTTTGATCTTTTTGATCTCTAAAATCTGAAGTTCTCCTCAGCTGAATATTATCTGATTTATATCCGGAAATAATCAGCTCTCAGCTGCAGGCAGTATGTGTTCTGTTCAGCAAATCTGTTGCATGATTCACAGTTCCACACAAAGAAGCTGTTCTCTTACGAGTACTATCTCCTCTCCAAACTTTACATTCCTTATTCAGGCAAAAATTGTATTGATCTCAGTGTTAACTTGAGTGAGTGTATGGGATTAGGATCTCCAGGTAGAGTAATGAAAAAAAATGAAGAACTATTATATACACATTTATTTAAATTATTGTTACTGTTTTACAAATAACAGTAATACTTACACAGTTTATACATACATTCCTAGGGCTTCTATGGAATTAGAGGGCACAAGTGATGCCATCTTCTGTGAGGAGATCTCCATCCTTCTGTGCTGCCACCTCATATCTCAAGTCCCGCAAACAAAATTAGTAATCATGGGCAAACAATTTCTTCAGAGAATAAACCCAAAGAAATTCCTCTTGAAAATCAGTCAAATGTTCAGAAGGAGCCAGTCAGTCTGTAAATTTTTTTTTTTTTAGCATGAAGATGGAGCAGGCTTCCATAGGAAAGTTATCTATATAATGTAGTCCTTTTCCATACCGGCTCTTACAAACTATGCTCTTCCTCACATTCCATGCAGAAGAATTTTAGCATTCTTCTGGATATAGGTGCTAAAATGAATGAAATGGGAGGTACTGCTGAGCACATGAACTCTCTTGCTGCAAATGTTAGGCAATAGGACTAGTGTAAATAGGCTTGTGACAGAATAAACTTTTCCAGATATGGCTTCCAGAGTTGGATAAAATAATTTGTAATGACACAACACATACAGAAAATCATACACTAAAACAGCTACTCGTGTCTCCCTGCAAAGGATGTGAGCCTTATTTGATGGAATCTAGTAGCCAAGATGAATCCAGGAGAAACCAAAGAATGAGCCTTATCATTATTATGAAAAGCTGATGGCAACCCTGAGTAACTTCAACCCTAATCTTGCTGATGATTAGAGTTCCCTGTAGAATCTGCCCCTGCCCTGCTCCCAACTTGCTTTCTTAACATAATTTCTTATCTAACTAAATAAATGTCTGAGTAGCTTTGTGTCTTTCCCCAAGTAATGAATTCCCGAGGGAAGAAAATATTCCTTTAAAAGTGTATAATTGGTGTCAGAGATAATGTTTGCATTTGCAGCCTTTTCTTCTCCATTAATTATTTTCATGTGTATTTAGGATATAGTTTCTGTTTGAGAAAGGCAAAATGTCAAGTAGACAACTGAATACTAGGTTTAATTTCAGCACATCTGCACAATTGAATCACATGAGATTGGTAAGTAATGCTGTTTGCTTAGTTCTAAATAATCAATTCAATTTACTTTAATATACTTTCCACAGTTAAACTCACTGTTACCACTCAGCTTGCCATCATCATTGCATCTTGCATATGATTCCCCAGGTGAATTCTAGTGGTGGTAATATGTCATCTTATTAGAATCTGTATTTATGCCTGTCCTATTGTTCTGAATTAATGAGCAGCAGACATCACAAATTGTAAAATAATGTGATACTATGAATTATTAATATTTTTTTAAAAAAATAAAATTATTACTTAATGGGCTATATATGGTTTATGTTTTCTTATTTCTGATGGAAGAGTAAATATCAGAATTCTTGGGCTTTGTTGACAGTCTTACTGGATAAGCATTGATAGCGCTATGCTTTTGTTTAATATCAGTGAATCATGGCTAATTTTTATGGTACCTTTATGAAATATTCACGTTACAAACTGAAACCATATAGAATATGCCCGAATTTAATTACGAATTGGTGATTTGGGTTGGTATTTTTATAGGGGAATAAGAAAACAAGCTGTGCAATGTAGTCTTCCACATACAATCTGCATTTGTGGCTCCTTTACACCTTTTTAAAATCTGTCCTCAGACAACTTTTGACAAAAGACTGGATGCAGGTCTTGGTACTTGCCAAGATATCTAGATCAGCTGCAAAAAACCCCGATCAAACAAAAAACCCCAAACTAACAGAAAACAACCAGCAGAGTGGAACATCTCCCTTATGCGGAGAGGCTGAGGGAGCTGGGTCTCTTTAGCTTAGAGAAGAGGAGACTGAGGGGTGACCTCATTAATGTTTATAAATATGTAAAGGGCAAGTGTCAAGAGGATGGAGCCAGGCTCTTCTCAGTGACATCCCTTGACAGGACAAGGGGCAATGGGTGCAAGCTGGAGCACAGGAGGTTCCACTTAAATTTGAGGAAAAACTTCTTTACTGTAAGGGTGACTGAACACTGGAACAGGCTGCCCAGAGAGGTTGTGGAGTCTCCTTCTCTGGAGACATTCAAAACCCGCCTGGACGCATTCCTGTGTGATATGGTCTAGGCAATCCTGCTCCGGCAGGGGGATTGGACTAGATGATCTTTCGAGGTCCCTTCCAATCCCTAACATTCTGTGATTCTGTGATTCTGTGAGATTATTATTTATGGATTTGATGTAATTGACTATAGCATGCCTTTGAATCACATGCAATTCCTTTCCACATTTTGATGTAATATCAGGAGAAGCTTGGTCATGAAATTATCTGAGTTTTCACTTAAGATTTGAATTTGTATTATATAAATTTTTATCTTTTCTAGGTTTACTGAAACTACCAAGTCATTTAATTTCTGGGCTAAGGAGGATTTGAATGAATACCTGAATAGATAAGAAACTGTCTGGAAAAGAAACAAATATGCATACATATGCAAAGAAACATCCCTTTACATAACAGGAATTTGTTGTATTAGAGTCTGCTTTTCTGAAGGTCTCTAAAGAAATATGATTGGATAGGGTTGTGGCTAAGACACTGGATGAAGAGATCAGTATTCAGCTTCTGACTGTGTAACACATTTCCTGTGACCTTGGACATTTTACCTAGCCCTTCCATATCCCATTCCTCTGTCTTTTTTTTTTTTGTATTATGATATGAATCCATTTTACTTACTTACAAATAATGCACAGGACAATGTTCATAAGATTTGCTAGCCAAAGACATGCCACTGAAGCAATTAATCAAATGAAGGAGCCAAAGGACCTCACTATTCACAAAAAGTGCTGTATATATACATGCAAATGCAATTACTTTTTCTAAAAGTGATGGAGAAAATTAAAGTCTGATGTACAGAGCCAACAAATTTGCTTCCAGCAGTTCATTTATGACACTTCTATTTCTTCAGTCAGAAAATAATCTGGGTATTTTCCTTTTGGGAATCAATTTCATAACTGGAATGTTAACGAATAGAAGGAAAATAAGTTTAATATTATCTAAAATTCCTTGGACCAATCATTTCCAGCTGTCAACTTAAAAAGCTTCCATTCTTTCCTCAAGAATTTCCTAAGTCCTACTGACTCAAAGAGTTACAAACTGAGTCAAGCTAGTACTCCAAAGATGTATTTTGGAGAGATAATACATTGTGAGAATCGACATGGTTTCACTACCATTATATAAGCTTCATTTTCAAATGATCACGGCCCTTAAGCTTTAAAAAATAACTATATCGAAGGGCTAGAATAACCATTAAAAATAACTGTATGGGTTGGAATGACCCATATATAGTTGTTTTGTTCGACATTTTAATGGTTTCTGCGGACAGTTTTTCTTTAAAGCTTTGATACTTCTCTTGGCTGAGCCGACTGCTGAAAACTTGTAGTTTGAAAGAGCAGAAAGTGTCTTTTCTTAGCTCATGAAGTTCCACAATGGAAGCATGAACCTCCTTTGTGCCAATCAAAAAGCAGATTTATGCTACAACTGATATAGTCTTTGTGGGCCAAAGCAGCACATCTTTCATGTAAAGCCAAGAAGTTATTCTTAGTCTAATTAAAATCTAAATCTAGTCAAAATGCAATAGTTATTATTATTAGTCCTTGCACAATGATACTAACAGTTTTAGTCTAAATTATCCAATTAATGCAGAAAAAATATCATTATTAATACCATTAACATCGTTATACAAAAACTTTTGTATAACACCTTTTCTAGCGGTTTTTGCTTACATAACCAACCCTCTTCTGAGGGTGTTATAGTGAGTTGCAAGCATCCTGACTCTTTCCAGATGTTGGTAGTGGGGGTTTCTTCCTCACTGTTGGGGGCTATTTTGACACACTGAGAATACCTTGTTCCCTCTTTTTTGCTCTGTAATTTCGTGCTACATCCACATTTACTATACGTGGTGTGGTTTACATAATCTGAGTACCTCTTCTTGCTCTCTTTGTTAACCACTGAAACAAATTCTATGCAGCTCACAAGGTTACATTCCTTTAATGATCGTTAAATGACAACTGCTAACCTGTTCTTAGTCCTGAGGCCTTTGTTATCCTGTGCTCATACTTTCAAGGCTTCTGCTATCATCCTGTGCTTTTACTCCTCTACATCCCATCATTATTTTAGGGTAATAGATTCTACACAGAATACCTTTTATCAATACTTGTTATTTAACAGAAATGAATCAAAGTTTTTATAACACTAGACATTGCACCTACTATACAAAATAGTTCAAAGCTAAGCAAAACTAAAACAAAATAGGTAATACTCACCTGTCTACTGGACAATGACTGCTACAGCTAAGCAAGCTAAAACAAAATGCCTGGGAAGTCCAAAATAAGTCCAGACAAAAAAAAAAATCTGAAAAAAAAACCATTTATGAGGCCTTACAGAGTTAGTACAATCTGTGGCCTGTTAAAGCAACAGCAATTCCATATTTGCAGGCCTACGTAAGCACAGTCCTCCTCTCTGTGACAACAGCCTCCTAAGCTAATAGAAATAAACCAATTGCTCAAGATGAATGCTGAAGGCTGGTGTAGCATACCTCCCGCCAACGATAGGGGAATGAGGGTGACAGCTGACCAGAAGTCAACTTGGGTGTAGGGTTAATTTTTTCACTCAAAAAGACTCTGTACAAAAATGCTATATCAGAAGAAAGGGAGTCTGGATGCAAAGGCAGCTCTGAAAAATTACAAAATGTAGATCTAGCCTATGAACTCCATCTTCAACACCTCTTGCATATAGATTTTGATACAACGTCTAAAAAAATTACTATCTGCCTGGGGATCTCTCTCCCCTCTCTGGATCCTTACTCTTGAAGAGAGTGATAAAAAAAGAGAATTCAGAGCATACAAGTAAATTTATATCTGCCATAGCCTACCTATCAAGTCTTCAATTCTCAACATGTTATTGACATAATTTTCTGTATTTTTCATTTGAGGCCATCTGAAAATTCCTTCTTGATCACCTGCAATAGTTGTTTAAGTGGCAGAAAATACTCAGTCAATATATGGCAACCTCAGGTTCATTGGAAATTTTGGAAGTTTATCTTAGTTTTTATTTAAATAACTAGGTTAGCGTAGAAGAAGAAGAGGGAAACAAATTCCACTCTGAAAGAAGAAAATGGGAAGCCACTTTCAAAGCAAGCCACCAACACTACTATGTCATTAGCAGAAATGTTGCTTAGGTGCTTGTGAGTACTTGCTCATTTCTTTTATATATTGAATGGATCTGAGTCCTTATTGTCCCCATGTACATCTGTGAGGCATATGAGACCTTGAAAACCTGGCCTCTACATACATTTCTTCAGTTCCAAGGAATATTTTTAATGTAGCTCTTACATAACTTTGCATATAGCTTAAAAATGTATGAGTTTATGAGGCTGATGAATGACATTCTCAATTTCATTAAATTTCACTGACAAATGCCTTTCAACCAATATTTTCATGCATCTGTTTTGTGAAGATCTGGCAGGTTCCCCACCAAAGTATGAACCTATTTTTCTTCCTTCCTCTCATATTCTAAGGCTGAGATGAATGAAAACAAAGTATAAAGCTGAGACAAAGGAAATAACATTAATTATATTGAGACAATCTGCTAGCACTCAGCGTGGATGAGGTTTTTTTACAATCAAGTTTCACCAGTATCAACAGTCCCATCAGCTTCTATGCTTGTTACTCTTCATGGCCAAACAGCTAGGTAGGTCATTTGTCACAGAACATAAAAGAATTCAGTCTTTTTGAAGTGGAGAATCCAAGCCTACAAGCCCGTCAGTAATTCATACTATAATTCCATATTTGCATAATCAGAGAGATTAGCTGCCAGCAGCCTGTTTATGTGCAAGAGCATAGCAACATCTTGGAGTTAGTTTTCCTTGTAAGCCTATAAATTTTTATGAGGTTTATAGGTTTTGATCAGCAAAACACATTTTGAGAAGGAATAAATATATTTTTTAAATTAAACATATTTGACTTTTTAGTGATGCATGGATACTGGTCTGGTATTTTCTTATGAGAGGTAACCAAAAGCAAACTGGGCTCACTTTTTTTGTTTGGTAGACAAGGTAAAAAGCTTTAATTTAGGACTGCATTAATGAAGATGACCACTGAATGAATTTGACTGCTTTAGTGCTTGAATCAACTCAGCTGGAAAACTGGATATTAGCAGGACCTGACTGAAAACCAGATGTTGTAGAACAGTAGATACAATCTCCATAAAGAAATCACAGCTAAAAACTATGTGAAATTGCATGTAGTTATTGAAAAACAGTAGAAGAAGAAATGGATTTGTGATATTCTTTATCAGAAAGCCAAGCAAAGGTTGAAAGAGATATGTTACTATGGTTCCAATACATCTTTGCAGTGAGAAGTTAAGTAGCGTGACATTGCCAATTTCTCGAGGGAAAAAAATACTTGAAATCTGAGAGACCTAACGTAGTAGAAAATCATGTAATAAGGAATATGTTTGGCAGAAATCAGTCAAAATGACAAGGTGAAATATCAGATACCTTATCAATCAGATACATTTTACTGGAATTTCAAATAATTAAATAAATCCTTTATAATAAGTCATTATCATATTTATAGTCTTAATGTTATTGAATCTTCACTAGACTTCACACATATTTCTTATAATACATTTATTTCTGGAGGCAAGTAAATAATCATTTATGTTTTTCAGACAGTGATGTTATTTATCCTGGTATAGGAAGAAACATAGGAACAACTGAAGGAGCTAGGTCTTTTCTCTGTGGAGAAGTCTCAGGAGGAACCTCATTACAGTATTCCAGTATTTAAGAGGCAGGTTCAAAGGGGTCAGAGACTCTCTCTTCACAAGGAGCCACATGAAGAAGGCAAGGGGCAATGGGTACAAGTTGCACTAGGAGAGGTTTCGCCTTGATATAAGAAATAAATTTTTTACAGTGATAGCAGTCATTCACTAGAACAACCTCCCCAGGGATGTGGCAGAGTCCCCACCACTGGAGGTTTTCAAGATGTGATTGGACAGGGTGCTAGATGATCTCATCTAGGCTCCCTTTCCCATGAAAGGTTGGACCAGATGACCTTTTGAGGTCCCTTCCAACCTGGGCTGTTCTATGATTCTATGATTCTAACTTAAAGAAAATACTGAAACTGAAAATTTCATGCTAGCATCTTATCATTGAGCATTGATATAATTGCACTAATAATACCTTTCTGAAGAGATATATAACCTGCATTCAAACTGTTAGTTTACCTATGCAGTAATGTTTTACAATTTGTAGTTAACACTCATTTGAAACTTCTTTTAAATTGTTTTAAATCAGTATGAAAATAATCTAAAAAGTTATTTCCATAAATTTCAGAGGTCATCTGAGTTAAAAGTGTCCTTATATTTAGAAAAATTACTATGTATTATTGGCGCTCTCTTTATCAAGAAATCTATACTGTGTGTGGGGGGGGTTCCCACGGGACAATGGTGGGAATGAGGTACTGAAGGAGCTATGTCCAGGCATGTCCAGGGGGTGGTAATGGGGTGGTAATGAACTAGCCAATCGTAATACAGAACAAGGGCCTTGGCTATGAGACCAACAAGCTATGGGGGAAGCTGAGGACCTTGGCTATGAGAAAAATAAGATATAGGGAAGTTGAAAAATAAGAAAGAATGCTGCACCTGCAAGATATAACTTTTTAGCATAAGCCAATCAGAACTAATATAGAAGCGTGTGAACAAAGCATACTAACCAATCATAATAGAAATGACATGTACACAGAGTGTGTACAAAAATAGAATAGTATAAATGCACCCTCAATGGAATAGTATAAATGTACCCTCAGATACGTAAATAAAGGAGATCTGCTTAACGATCATATTGGTCTGCGTGCATTTACTCCGTGCCCTCTCAACATGTGTTCACTGAGTAGTGTATGATTTCAGAGATATAACTACCCAATTTATATACAAAGAAGTGATTTGGGGGTTTTTTTGATGCTGTGGTGGCATGCAGCGCTCACAGGTTATTAGTATGGACGTCTCATTGAAACAAACGATGCACATCTCAGTGGCTTTAATAGTGTGAGTGCAGGTGAGAATCATAATTTATGTACCACCAATGGATTTTCTCTAAATCCCAATCGCTTATACAACTGAAAACCCCTAAAAACTCTGTGAAGAGGTCAGGTATTGCTGAATTGTTTTTTTACAAAAGAAGTTTCTGTAGTGAGAAAGACCAGTCTGAATTTAGGATAGGGAGAGAAATAAAAACATATTTTAAGATCATAAGAATTCACTATAGAAGTTACCAACATAAAATAGAGAAGGAAATCTCTGGTCCTCTTTCAGAAATTCAGAACTTATGTTAAACCAGTAGTAGTTAATGTTTTTTTCCCCCTGAATTTACAAATATATAGTACACTTCATTTCCGTAATAAAGCACAGGAAATGACACCCAACAGTCAAATATTGACTTCTTAACAAGGTCTACATACTGCAAGCTGTTTTGTGTTACTCTCAAATCCTGCTTATGGGCAAAGAAGTAACATATCTTACACATAAAGCTAAAAAACTTATTGTTTGTGGAACTGAAATCTTAAGAGTCCAAGAATAATTTTTAGTTCAAAATTAATTATTATAGAAAGAGAATGAATACTTCTGTCCAGAAAAGGTTTCAGTAATATAGTTAATATTGTTATATACACCCCATTTAGTTTCTAGTCCTTTTCCTGGTGTTGTACATTCCCCCTGCTCTTCAGGGTCCTAAGGCTGATGGTTTCATTCTGCTCATAACGGAAGTTGTCAGCACCTTCAGTCCTTCACTGGGAGGAATGTGGTGTTCATTTTAGTGGTTTCTTGTTCACTGTAGGATCCAGTTGGGATCTTTTTCATGTGTTTTCTAACGCACTTCTACATCTTCTGTCTGTTTTCATTAGTCTGCAGCACCATATTACATCCAAATGTACTGTATATGGTGCCTTTTATACATTTTGCTCTACTATAACTGACTGTGGGTGAGTTGTGTATAACTGTGGGGTCTCCAGTGCCAGCCTGTGCCTGTGCCACATCCCTTCTCCTCCCATATCTGCACTTTTCTGCTCTGCATCCTGTGTCCCAAATTCTCAAGGCCTCTGTTATTGTACCAGACTCCTGTTTCTCTACACTACATTACTATGGTGTAGTCATAAATATCTCATTCTATATAGAGTAACTTCTTGTAACTGCCATCTATATAAAACTATGTTTGTACTATACAAAGATAAACACAGTTAAAATAAATTATCCATCACCACCCGCTCGGTTAGAGAAACCACTATCACAGCTAAACTAAGTAAAACACGGCTGTTGGTAGGTCAAGGTAACTTCAGAGAGAATAAGCCTGACAAGCGTCAGTTCTGAGGCTGTGTAAAATCTGTATAAGGCTTATGGCCTGTTACTAGTCGCGACAATACAATATTATAGGGCTACATGGTTACACCTGTTTACTCTTGAAGATGTTTAGTAATTCAAAGGATGAAGCCCAAAATCCAAGCAGAGATATGATGCTGTGATCCCAGAATCTTAATATAGTTGCATTGATTGCTTTAGTGTGTGTGTGTATATATATATATAATGCTACCTGTCAAGAACACCTTGAGGAATTTGACCTTGTGATTCAGGCCAAGGATAAAGTAGTTGCATTTCTGCCTGAGTGAAAACCTCCTTTAGTCATACTCCTTCTTCTTACAAGGAAAAAAAAAAAGAAAAAAAAAGAAAAAAAAATATTTAGAAAAGTTTTTTCCACATGGATTTTTCTCAGATATTTTCTTGTGGGAGCTGGTACAAAAATTGTCTTCCATATTTTTTTGTTCTCTGTGTATATTTATTTAGAAACTATATATATACTCAAATTTAAGGCTGGTTTTCATCTATACACTGTACAGAGATTAGATATTGATATGTAGATAATTCAACTGTTGGTTTGAATCTTGGAAGAAATTCTTTCTTGCAAAAACCCTGAGGAAGATATGATTGAATTTATCTTGGCATTACTGTGTTCTTTATATGTAATTTGCAAAATACTCAGATACCTTAAATTTATTTGAACTTCCTTGTCTAAAGCTTAGTAGATCATGACAACAGAGTGAGACTTCTGTGATACAGTAGAACATATGCAGTGAGATTTGAAAGCTCAGCTATGTTTCCAGATGCATTTATAATAATTGCTTTTGACTAGAGATTATAGGTCTCAGCGAGTTGTTCTTCTGAAGCATTTCTAGGCAGTAACAGACATACTGCAAAAGGCACTTGAGACAGTGTTTATATGAAGCCCTAAAGATACTTTGATAAGGCTCAGGTTTTTTGAACAGATGGTGTAATTTGCTTCCTGCTGCTTTTAAGGGTTGTCTTCCTTACTCTGAAGTATTTTAGTGTACTCTTGTGCAATTTGTCCGTTACAACTGTTTTTGTTTCTTTATTTCAATTCTCCTCTGACTTATCTTTCACTTTTATGGTGTGGTAATTTTTTCACGGGATTACTAGCCTAATAAGTCTGATGCAGCCATGACACACATGGCCCTGGATAGTTGTAATAAGGCTTCTCCATCCCTTTTATGTTTCTGAAATAACACATTAAAAAATTGCTTCTCTGAAATTACAAAAAGAATTGCTAATATAGTGTAATGGTGAATTTGTTATGCCATATTCCCAGAGCTTTCCTTTGAGAAGATCATGTGAAATCAACCCATTAAAAAGGCTAATTTTAAAAAGTCATTTAATACGGGTATTTTTATTCTTAGAAGATATGGCTTTTGTGCTCTGGAAAGCTGTCCACTGACATCCTTGAAGAACAGAACCCTTTTCCTTAAAATCCCAAGATGTTGAGGTAGAGATAGCAATTCTTGATATCCTTCCTTTTAGAGCTGTGGTGCTTTTCCAAAAAAAAAAGAATGGCAGTCAGAGAACCATGGTGCCTGTTTTAGATCTGGCCCAATGGGTGGTTGTTCTCCACTGGAGACCATTACAACCAATCAGGGACACGATTTGTTAAACCTTCATATTGTCTCATGATCACATCAGTGGTGGCTTTCATAGAATCATAGAATTGTTTAGGTTGGAAAAGGTCTTTAAGATCACCGAGTTCAACCGTTAACCTAACACTACCAAGTCCACCACCAATCCATGTCCCTAAGCACCACATCCACAGGTTTTTTTTAAATACCTCCAGGGATGGTGACTTCACCACTTCCATGGGCAGCCTGTTCCACTGCTTGATAACCCTTTCAGTGAAGAAATTTTTCCTCATATGCAATCTAAACCTCCCCTGGCACAACTTGAGGATATTTCCTCTTGTCCTATCGCTTGTTACTTGGGAGAAGAGACCGACACCCGCCTCGCTACAACCTCATTTCAGGTAGTTGTAGAGAGCAATAAGGTCTCCCCTCAGCCTCCTTTTCTCCAGGCTAAACAACATCAGTTCCCTCAGCTGCATAGGGACCTCAGCCGTCTAGAGCATAAGACTTGTGCTCTAGACCCTTTAGAGGAGGATGGTTAGGGAACCCCACAAGATGAATGAATTCTGTTATGCAGATACCTTTTGTTTTCCTTCAGAGTGATTACTGAACGACTACTTCTGAAACTGAATAAGCAAGGTCAGAGGTAGCAATGCATAAGTTAAACTGTTTTACCATGTTTTCTTGCAGCTGCTATACCTATACTTAAGGAAATGGAAGTTTGTGCAACTTTGGGAATACTTGCCACAGGCTAAGGGTGTCTATTTAAACATGTTTATATACACAGATATAGGCAGTTGTCTACTGGCTCTTCCAACACTCTGAGCTGCCCAGTCATGAGTCAGGTCCAGCCCAGGAGCTATCTAACTCAATTTGTGAGATGCTCTCTCTCATCTAAAGCATTCCAATTTTACCTGTCTAGAAGATGTACCGATAACTCCCAGTATTCTTGTAAGGTAACAAAAACCTATTAATCCCGCTTTATAGATGGTGGTCTGAAGAGCAGAGAAATGGTTTCTTTGGAGGTCACATTGAAAATTGTGAGGTAAAATACATACCTCCTAACTTCCAGGCTAACAAACACAATGGCCATTAAGCAACTATTCCTCTTCTTTGCTTGAAGTTGTGGTTATACAGCTACAAGCCTGGTATTAATGTCCTGTTAAATTATAGTTTTGTCTGCCATCACTGGAACAATGCTGAAATGTGTTGGTGAATCTGACTCTGCCTTTAGGAAGGTAAAGGAGTTAAATACTTCTAATTTAAGACCTTTTAAGATGAGTAACAGCTGAGAAAATACAGAAAATGAATGGAGTAAAATACTTCTAGACTTCTGCAGACCTGCTTAGACCCCTTTCTTAATCTTGATGGTGAGAGATGTAAATAGAATTAGGGTCATGAGCACTTGTGTCATTGAGGACTATTCAGCAGGTTACTCTGATCAAATCTAACTAGGGTAATTATTAACCTCCTGCTCAAATGATTTTTCATTAGGTAAGACAATCTAGGCTTTTTAATCACAGAATCACAGAATCACAGAATGTTAGGGATTGGAAGGGACCTCGAAAGATCATCTAGTCCAATCCCCCTGCCGGGGCAGGATTGCCTAGACCATATCACACAGGAACGTGTCCAGGCGGTTTTTGAATGTCTCCAGAGAAGGAGACTCCACAACCTCTCTGGGCAGCCTGTTCCAGTGTTCAGTCACGCTCACCGTAAAGAAGTTTTTCCTCAAATTTAAGTGGAACCTCCTGTGTTCCAGCTTGCACCCATTGCCCCTTGTCCTGTCAAGGGATGTCACTGAGAAGAGCCTGGCTCCATCCTCTTGACACTTGCCCTTTACATATTTATAAACATTAATGAGGTCACCCCTCAGTCTCCTCTTCTCCAAGCTAAAGAGACCCAGCTCCCTCAGCCTCTCCTCCTAAGGGAGGTGTTCCACTCCCTTAATCATCTTCGTGGCTCTGCGCTGGTGTCCTGGTTTGGCTCAAACCAGGCCAAATAGTCTTAGAGAACCCAAGGTCACTGCTTACGAGTAAAGAGCCGAAGGGGGTTGTACCTGCAGGGAGTAGTGGACGGGGCAGGTGACCCAGGATTGACCAGCAAGGTATTCCATCCCATACATGTCATTCTCACTTTTCTGTTTATCACTAACCCACTGCCTCCTGGAGGTGGGGCCCAGGAGGGAGGGGCCCTCCTGTCTCCCACTGATTGGTACCAGCTTTGCCAAATCTCCAGTTAAAAGCCTGCAGGTGTGATGGCAGTGGAGCTATTGCATTTTGCCCTCTGCCCGTGCTGGGTGGAGCTATTGCATTTTGCCCTCTGCCCGTGCTGGGTGTAGCTATTGCATTTTGCCCTCTGCCCGTGCTGGGTGGAGCTACTGCATTTTCCCTTCTGTCTGTGCTGGGGGGAGGTACTGCCTTTTCCCCTCTGCCTGTACTGGGGGGAGCAACTCTGCCTGAGGAGGATTTCCAAGCTCTGATCTTGGTTTTGTACATATTTGTATATATTTGGTTATTTCTATTATTATTGTTATATATTTTTTCATTATTATAGTTTATTAAAACTGTTTTAACTTTCCAACCCGTAAGTCTCTCTCCCTTTTCCCTTTCCCTTGTGGGGGCGGGGGAGAGAGGGTTAACAGAGAGCATCTGCCACCTGGTTAATAGCTGGCCCAGCTTTAAACCGTGACAGCTGGACTCTCTCTAGCAGTTCCCTGTCCTTCTTGAACTGAGGGGCCCAGAACTGGACACAATACTCCAGATGCGGCCTCACCAGGGCAGAGTAGAGGGGGAGGAGAACCTCTCTCGACCTGCTGACCACACCCCTTCTAATCCACCCCAGGATGCCATTGGCCTTCTTGGCCACAAGGGCACAGTGCTGGCTCATGGTCATCCTGTTGTCCACTAGGACCGCCAGGTCCCTTTCCCCTACGCTGGTCTCCAACAGCTCTGTCCCCAACTTGTACTGGTACATGGGGTTGTTCTTGCCCAGATGCAGGACTCTACACTTGCCCTTCTTATATTTCATTAAATTTCTCCCCGCCCAACTCTCCAGCCTGTCCAGGTCTCTCTGAATGGCTGCGCAGCCTTCCGGCGCGTCAGCCACTCCTCCCAGTTTTGTGTCATCAGCGAACTTGCTGACAGTGCACTCTAATCCCTCATCCAAGTCATTAATGAATATATTGAATAGAACTGGTCCTAGAACCGATCCTTGCGGAACTCCGCTAGACACAGACCTCCAACTGGACTCTGTCCCACTGACCACTACTCTCTGGCTTCTTTCCTTCAGCCAGTTCACAATCCATCTCACTACCCGATCATCCAGACCACACTTCCTCAGTTTAGCTGCGAGGATGCTGTGGGAGACTGTGTCAAACGCTTTACTGAAATCGAGATAGACCACATCCACAGCTTTACCATCATCTATCCACCGGGTAACATCCTCATAAAAGGCTATCAAGTTGGTTGAGCAAGACTTCCCGTTGGTGAAGCCATGCTGAGTGCCCCTAATGATCCCCCTGTCCTTGATGTGCCTAGAGACAGCACCAAGAACAAGTTGTTCCATCACCTTTCCGGGGATGGAGGTGAGGCTGACCGGTCTATAGTTACTCGGGTCCTCCTTCTTGCCCTTTTTGAAGACTGGAGTGACATTCGCTTTCCTCCAGTCCTCAGGCACCTCTCCCGTTGCCCACGACTTAGCAAAGATGATGGAGAGTGGCCTAGCAATGACTTCCGCCAGCTCCCTCAGCACCCGCGGGTGCATCCCATCAGGGCCCATGGATTTATGGACGTCCAGGTTGCTTAATTGGTCCCTGACCCAGCCCTCATCAACCAAGACAGATTCCTCCTCTATCCTGACTTCTTCTGGGGCCACAGGGGTCCGGGGCTCCTCAGGACAGCCTCCAACAGTATAGACAGAGGCAAAGAAGGCATTCAGTAACTCCGCCTTCTTTTTATCCTCTGTCTCCAGGACCCCCACCTCATTCATCAGTGGGCCTACATTACCTCTAGTGTTGGCTTTACCTGCAATGTATTTGAAGAAGCCCTTTCTGTTGTCCTTGACCTCTCTTGCAAGGTTTAATTCCAAGGAGGCCTTAGCTTTCCTAGTTGACTGCCTACATCCTCTGACAACAGACTTATATTCCTCCCAAGTGGCCAGCCCCTCCTTCCACGATCTGTACACCCTCTTCTTCCACTTGAGTTTGCCCAGCAGTTCCCTGTTCAACCATTCAGGTCTCCTGGTACCCTTCCTTGACTTCCTACCTGTTGGGATGCTCTGATCTTGAGCTCGGAAGAAGCAGTCCTAGAATGCTAGCCAACTATCTTGGGCCCCCTTACCTTCTAGTACCCTGTCCCATGGAATTTCCCCTAGCAATTGCTTGAAAAGGCCAAAGTTGGCCCTCCTGAAGTCCAGGGTTGTGATTCTGCTAGCTATTCTGTTCCTGCCACATGAGATCCTGAACTCTACCATCTCATGGTCACTACAACCAAGGCTGCCCTCAACCTTCACCTCTTCAACCAGACCCTCCTTGTTAGTGAGGATAAGATCCAGCAGCGCTCCTCTCCTAGTTGGCTCATCCACCATTTGCATCAGAAAGTTATCATCAACGCACTGGAGGAACCTCCTGGACTGGGGATGGCTGGCTGAGTAGGCCTCCCAGCAAATATCAGGGTAGTTGAAATCCCCCACAACAACCAGGCCCTGTAATTGTGAGACTGCTCTCAGCTGCCTGTAGAAGGCCTCAGCACCCTCCTCATCCTGATCCGGTGGCCTGTAATAGACACCCACAACAGTATCACCCCTGCCAGCCTGCCCCTTAATTCGCACCCACAAACTCTCAACTCGCTCCTGATCCGCCTCTGGACAGAACTCAATACATTCTAGCTGCTCACTCACATAAAGAGCAACTCCACCACCTCTCCTTAGCGGCCTGTCTTTCCTGAACAGGACATAGCCATCCATTATCACATTCCAGTCACGCGAGGCATCCCACCAAGTCTCTGTAATTGCCACTAGATCATAGCCCCCCGACCGAACACGGATTTCTAACTCCTCCTGCTTATTCCCCATGCTGCGTGCATTGGTGTACAGGCATTTCAGGGAGCAAGCTGGGCACACCGGTTTCATCCCAGATTCACCCCCTGAATCCTATATTACTGTTGTGATTCATAAAGCAGTTTCAGATGAGCCTGTATTTTAAGGAAATATTTCAGTAAGGACAATATACACTTATTGACATCCTTGATGATGAAAGACAAAAATGAAATAGTGTTACTCATTTCACATATGTTATTGAACTACTGTCAGTTGTTATTGAAATTTGATCTTTAATAACCTATGCTGGAAGCTGCACAGTCACCCACAATGAAACACTCAAAACCTCCTCATTTTAGTTTCAGTAATGGCTTTCCCATAAAGTAATTACTTTTATGTGCTCCTGCTCCATCAAGGTTATTTCTAAAATAGTGGAACTTTCTTTGAAAAGTGTAGTTGTGTGGTGATCTGCAACTTTTTTTTAAACTGTGGCAAGTAGAACAAATTTACAGCTTTCTTACAAAAACTAGGCACTTACCTTCAAATGATAAAACAGGAATGGGAGAAGCAGCTGAAATTATTTCACATCATAGTACAAAATATTCATAACAGGAATAAGTGGAAAAACAATTTAAATGCAACTGAATGTAGATAATATGACTCCGAATAACTCACAGAAGGATAAGTCAAGGGCACACTGTACTCACAATTAATACTTAAGGTCCAAGACTTGTAAGTGGTTTCACTTGGTCATCAAGCGAAATGAAAAAAAAAAAAAAAAGGATTATTTTTTGTAATATCAAAAAGTTCCCTCAGGAAGACCAAAGCAACCTAAAAATAGTATTGAAGTGTTCCAAACATGTATCAGTTCAAACACCATAGATTATTTCAATGAAAAACACTTAAAAATTAAACATAACTTTAATGAATAAAACTGCTTATTTAATTTTTGCACTTCAGTGGTTTGTGAAACGCAATGTTGCCCTACTTTAGAAAACTTTATTTTTAAGCATATTCTATTAAACATAGTAACCACCTGGGAAGCACTTGGAACAAAGATAAATTGATCTCAATGACATCGAAAAATGGTTTTTTTTTTTTTAAGTTTAATATAGAACTTTTAAGAAACGAAAATAAAAAATCTGAGTTACGTAACAATATACCTTTCATATTTGCATACTAATCATTACTGTTACGTGCATACTTCTGAAAAAAACTCATAGTAGTTTCTGAACATTCTTACTAAATATTTCTGGAAAAGGATGCTTGTGAAGATGATGTAGTATCTCTCTTTTCCTCCTGCTCCTTGCATGTGTGAGGTAATCTCACATACAAAGGAACCCTGGTGGAGCTGAGAAAGAAGCAGTTTCATTTAACTGGGTACTCTGAATTGCTCTGTAAATTTCTCCATTGGTGACCTTGGCAACAAGGGGTGATTTCAATCACTCGTTGAAAATGCCTACTTCTCTCCGATAATAAGAAATGCACAGACTTAAAAATCCAATTTTCTTATGTCTAAGATGGGGTAGAAGTGTCCCTCACTATACTGACTCATACTGCACTGCATGAGTGAAATGGCTGTCACCTGCCCTCTTCCTTGATTTTGCTCCCCCAGAAACATGGATAGATTAACATGCAGAAGTTTCTGAATAGCCACTGTACCCTAGCTTGGCACATTAGAAGGAGCCACAGTTGGCTCCTTTTTACTTCATTGGACTAAATTGTAAACTGCAGCAGTTCAGGAGCTTGGAGAGGATCAATAGGGACAGGTCAGGGTGACACATGCTTTAGCAATCCCACTTTCAGCTGCTGCCTTATGTTAGTCAACATGGGAAGTTACAGGCTTGTCATAGTTGGCACGAATACTGCGCATCCATAGGATCCTTTGAATCTATGTGGATTGGCCACGTGTAAAATACAGGATTGTCTGTTAAACTATCTTTTTCACTCTTCTATTGTGAGCAAAAGCATTCCTGGGCATCCAGCTGAATCCTGACAATGTGCTAATAGTGAGAGACTGGTTACCTGAGATCACATCAAGTAATCCTTCAAAGTAGGTACATCAGTCTTGACTACACTTACCCCCAATATCCTCACATGAATGCAATCAGCCCCTAGGTTATCCCGTGGGTTACCTGGAAATCTGTTCTTTTTTTTCAGTGAAGAAGGAAAAAAAAGATCTTGCGTTAAGCACAGAGAGCTAGTCCCTTCAAGCAGTTATGGATCAAGAGATGAACCAGAACATTCAGTCCTGCTTCCTGCTCTGTTTGACAACATGCAGAACTGCACAAGCAGACAGATTGTACCCTTTAGAAAATAAAGTTATTTAAAGAAGGGAAGACACATCTGTGATCCAAATGGAAGACAAGTTGCACCACAGGTGGACTGGCTGTTACCCAGTGCTAATGAGAGAGGAGCTTTGCCACAGCTTAGGAAATCCCTACCTCTATATACTTCAGTGAGGAAGAAAAGAGGAGAGGAAAGATTTGTCATGGACATATGGTTACCTCATGATAATAAAGGAGTGGCATATAATACAAGTTCACTTTTCCTTTTTATGTATTCCCTACATGATGCAGTTCATGTATACACTTTTGTGTTGTACAGGTAGGCTTATTTTCTTTTACTATTACTTTTATTCTTTTACTATTATTTCATGCCATCTTGTTTGGACATACATGATTCCCTATCTCTCTCTTCACTTGTAGAATTTCAGTATCCCCTGTTAGTGAGACTTGCATCAACATTAAGAACAACAATAAAGCTATCTTCTGAATCATTCTTAGTATAGCTTGTCTTGGCTTTGCTGAGGGAAGTAATTTAAAAGTAGCAAGTGTGTACTCTTGGAGTGACTTTCCATTCAGATTTCAGAGCTTAAAGGACACAGGACACAGGGTAAGTCTGTGTGTGTTTGAGCTTGATCCTACCAGCCCTCCTGGACACCGTGGTTATTAGCAGAGATACATGGTTTAAGTTTCCCAGAGAAAAGGATAGGGGGAAAAAGGAATTCCTTGCTCCCTCTTTTCTTTATCCCTGGTAAAAGCCTTCCATTATAGAAAAAAAGTGTGGAGAAGAAAGATAGGAAAAGAGAAAAGGAGGTATGCAACTTCTCTTTTTTTTGTTGTTGTTTTTATTTTCTTTTTTTTTTTCCTAAGCACTGTGGTCTTGTCCAAGGATCTCAATACTCCAAAACAGCTCAGCAGAGAAGTAGTAGATGAGTGGCCTGAGAGAATGGTGTGGTGAAGTTGAGGCTTCTCTACTCCTGGTGAGAAACGTAATTGGGCAGCTGCCAAAGTTTCCACCCTGGGATCCGTATTTCTAAGAGAGACAGAAAACATGCACTGTCAAAACAATGCTGAATACAAGGAAAGTGAGTAAGAAGTACTGAGATACCATTCATATTGCCTAACTTGAGCTGTCTAAAAGCAGGTATCTAGTCTAACCAAAAGCTTTCACAGCTGACAGAGGGAAACAAGGGCAATTGGAAATATTAAATTGAATATTCATTTACATATAACAGTTTGTGGTGATAAAAACATATTTCTTTTGACATGGCTGAAAATGTAATACCTTGAAAATCAGGGAGGTCCTGAGATGTAATAGCTATGGTTATGGAAGCCAACACTGAAATAAAAAAACTTTTAAATAAACATAACTTTCTGCAGAGTAGGGAAGACTTCTGATGGATCGCCCATCACATTCAAGATGCTCACAGAACTGACCAAGAAATTTATTCAGAAGATGGTTAAAGATTAACATCAGAATTGACCATGAAATTATGCAACTTGATCCTAATATACCAAATGTCCTGTAAGTAGCTTTTTCCTAGCTGTTTTTCACTAAAGCATACCCTCCTGAAAGGCACTTTTTCATGGTTTCATGTGACCAAGAGATGACAAATCCACTACTTCCATTTCTTCCAATTGTTAATCACTCTTATTGTTAAAAAAGTTGACCTAATATCTGTTTTCTGTGCACACAGCTTCAATATCTATCTGTCTCTTGGGTCATTTTATGATTTTTTTAATACCAGTTTAAAGAGCCCTTCAGTAGTCGCTATTTCATCTCTCCAGAGATATTCTAATTACTATAATCAAGACATTTCTCTTTTCTTTGATTAGCTAAAAAGAATGAGTCCTTTAACTTTTTCACTGTACAGAATAGTTCTCCAACTCATGAATCATTTTTAATGCTCATTTCTTCCTTCTCTCCAGCCTTTGACATTTTTCTTTTTTTTGCGGATGCACTTCTTGCCTAACTTACCAGCTGAGAGCAGATTTTTTGATTAGTTCTGTCAAATGAATGAATCTCCCCAAGCATTTTCTGATGAATATTTAGAAGTATTGCCATGTGAACTGCAAATCACTAAAGCATGCATGAGTAATTAATGTCCATTTCATATGAAAAGTAAACATCATTAATTTGCTTTGCATAAAAATCTTTAAAAAGTGGGATATGTATTTAATACTTTTTCATAGAGATAGCATTTCTCTAAGCTTCTCACCTTTCCATTTAGTCCTTCTACTAGCTTAAGGAATACGTCTTTCAATACCATACATACTGTGCATAATAGGGTTATCAAATAATAAAAGTGTCCACTTTCTTTTTTTTTTTTGCATTTGTAGCAATGGATTATTCCTCTGTAATCCTAATCTGCCAGAGGAAGAAACACTGCTGCTTTTCACAGCATCTGTTGATATTAAGCATATTTCATTGCAGAAACAGTCAACAACACCCTTAAAAAATGAAGATAGTAGGTAGAAAATAGTAGCAGAAAAAAGCATTAATAGAAAGATGGATGAAAAGATAAAACCATGATTCCCTTCAATTTTGAGAACAAGCTAAATATTTTTCACTGTTTGGAGGTTATTTTGAAATACATTACAAAATTTTGATGTCTGTAGAAGTTTTCTGAGGAAACTATTCTCAACAGACCTACTCCTTTTATTCATATTAAAAATCATATTGAAATGTTAAAAATATAATTGACTTCTGCCATCCTTGAGGGGCTGTGGAACTATCTTTCCTTTCTCCCTGAGTACTTCTTTTGATGCTCCATCAGTACAAGCAACATCCTTAAAACGGAGAAGCAAACTGATCAGTTAGTCAGAACAAGAAGTGCAAAATAAGAAAGCTAGTACCTTTACTTGTTTTCCCTCAGATCTAAAATCCAAATGGGTTTTCTGAAGCATGGCCAGTTTTTCTAACTTCAGGGGGAGCTGAGACAGATCAGTTCTGCACATTTTGAAAACTCCAGATTCTTCAAGACTCTTGGCCACGTTGTGTCTTTTCTACCTACCAGGTTGAGTAGGTATACCATATGCTTGAAATGCTTGTACTTCAAGACTTTTTAACTCGATTTTAACAAACTTATTTTTTTGAGTGTGGTAAAGACATCACAGAAGCCTTGGACCCTTGTATAATTTCAGCTATATAAGTAAAACTCTGGATTAACTGTGGACTTCCATATGTGGACTGTTAAGTGGAAAGATGGTGGAAAAGGAAAATAACAACAAAGTTTAAAAAATAGTTTGAAGATAGAAAGTGTTTCCTAACCAAAATGAATAAAAATTGTTTTCAGTGATAGTAGCTATACTTTTCAGGAGTCTCTGCCTTTGGCTATTTCTCAGCTAGAGGCAATAGTTCACTGGAGATGTAGATTTGAATTCTTATGGCCACAGTATGTAAATGTATTAGCTTGATACTTAATTGGAGCTCATATAGAATAAAATCTAAAAGTGAATACCATTCAGGGTTTTTCTGAGGTGTGATAATGTCAATCTAATTTCCATCACAGCTAGACCTGTCTTACCCTCTCTTGGTATCTGCAAAGAGACCAAATACTGAGGAAATAAATAAACCATCATATATACATATACTGATAATCACTTACCATGCCTGTATTCCAGCTCATTATTGGAGTTACATAGGAGAAGCCATCAGTGTCATTGCTTGCCTACGGTATACTGTTCCGCTTGGCAAAGAGATATGGGGATGTTTACCTTTGGAAAAAAACTTACAGGATCAGATAAACATTTTCAATATATTATAAATACCAATAAAATGACTTCCACTAGATGCCCAGCTATATTTCAGTCTCTGAGTTCTGCAGCGCTTCAGAAATCATTCAACCTTTTGACTCCTAGTTTATGAAATCTACTGAGTTCTTTCAGTGAATTACAGCCTTGTATTCATATGGTGGTCATCTCTTATTCCAAATACTGCATTCCTATATTGCAGGATGCTAAACAAAATGCTGAAATAATAAGTTTAAATATAGGCCATTTTAGTCTAAAATATGAGACAGTTGTAATTATTGTTCTTCAGTCATTTACAAATAAATTGATTGACTAATATATATAAATGTATATCTAATTCTGTAATATGCATAACAATTCTCTAAATACTGATTGCATAGCTGATCTTTTCCCTTTTTTGCATACGTGTGTAATTCCATCTTTTTTTCTGTTTTTATTTTAGTAAATGTCTGAATATACTAACTGAACTGTGGAATTCAATGCTGTTGACTCTGTGCCTGGAGCACAAAATAAAGCCAGTAATGGAAGAAACTACCCTATATGAAAGAGTGGATGGGTAAGAGAATGTTTAGAATATTTATCTTTTATTTCCAAAGTCTTTCAAAGCAGCAAGATTAGCAAAGGTCTGAGTGGCCATCTGAAGAACAGGATTTGTGAATAACCTACTTCAGATGATCTCTTAAAGGTCATCAATCCATCATGGTCAGGATACAACAGAATCCATCCTAGCTCCACAAAGAGTACTCTCTACTTCACCTCTCCAACTCTAATTTCACACATTTTGCTAGTGAATTATTTTGGTTTTTTAGTCCTTTTGAACATCTGGTATAAAAAGTTATAGGAGTAAGTTTTGATAAACCTTTCATCTGTTCCTCTATGACTCTTTTTATGCTCCACCTGATCTGTCATACTGAATCACATTTATAATCTCTTTGGAATGTTGCTTAAAAAACATCCAAATGTTAAGCAAAATGTGTACAATTAAGGTGTTTTCCTCACATAAAAGCAAACCTTTAAAAATGTTCTTATGCAAGATCTGGAAGCTTTTTTGTTAGAACTGAAAATGTTATATTTTTCTCTTTCTGACATATCCAATAGAGACTGTATGTTTTTCAAAGATGCTGTAGCCATTCTAGTTGATATGTGGGGACATATCAATATGCTAACTTTTTTATTCTGGAATAGGTAGAAATCAGATGTTAAAAACAGAGAAAAATAAAAGAATCGGAATGAGTTTTCTGTGCAATTAACTGGCAGAATGATGCTTCCATTTATTCTGAAGAGTTACTAGCTCCTCAAGTTGTTATAAGTTAATGGATTTCTTTTCAAAGTAGACTTCTACTAAGTTGGAATAAGCACATCAGAATTCAGCTCTAAATGCTTTGATCTTTTTTGAAATGGAAGGGTATACATTGTTGCAGGGTTATACTGAATCATGCACTGGAATAAAATGTCAGATTTGTACATGTGTATTTATAGACATTTTTATCCAGGTTGACAGTATTTTTCATGTATCCTGTCTTCTTGTAAATTCTTTCTGGTGCTATTAATGTAGTCCCTGGTATTTATTTTTGCCTCTTGCCATATCCAGTGCTACATGTCTACATTGTTCATGTTCTGAACAAAGAAGGGACGGAATGTAAAGAATCTAAATCAAAACTGAAACAACAGAGAATCACAGAATCAATCAGGTTGCAAGAGACCTCTGCGATCATCGAGTCCAACCATTGCCCTGACACCACCATGGCAACTAGACCATGGCACTAAGTGCCAGGTCCAGTCTTTTCTTAAACACATCCAGAGATGGTGACTCCACCACCTCCCTGGGCAGCCCATTCCAATGTCTAATAACCCTTTCTGAAAAGAAATTCTTCCTAATGTCCAACCTGAACCTCCCTTGGCAAAGCTTGAGGCTATGTCCTCTTGTCCTATCGCTAGTTGCCTGGGAGAAGAGGCCGACTCGCCCTCCGCTACAACCTCCCTTCAGGTAGTTGTAGACTGCAATAAGGTCACCTCTGAGCCTCCTCTTCTCCAGGCTAAACAATCCCAGTTCCCCCAGCTGCTTCTCACAGGACATACCCTCTAGACCCTTCACCAGCTTTGTTGCCCTCCTCTGGACTCACTCCAGAACCTCAATTTCTTTCTTGAAGTGCGGGGCCCAGAACTGGACACAGTACTTGAGCTGTGGCCTCACCTGTGCCCAGTACAGGGGGACAATTACTTCTGTAGTCCTGCTGGCCACACTATTCTCGATACAAGCCAGGATGTTATTGGCCTTCTTGGCCACCTGGGCACACTGCTGGCTCATGTTCAGCAGGTTGTCCAACAATATCCCCAGGTCCTTTTCCACCGGGTCGCTTTCCAACCACTCTTCCCCCAGCTTGTAGCGCTGCATGGGGTTGTTGTGGCCAAAGTGTAGGACCTGGCACTTGGCCTTGTTGAACTTCATGCCATTGGTCTCGGCCCATCTATCTAACCTGTCCAGATCCCTCTGCAGAGCCTTCCTACCCTCAGGCAGATCAACACTCCCACCCAACTTAGTGTCGTCCGCAAATTTACTGAGGGTGCACTCGATACCCTCGTCCAGATCATCAATAAAGACATTAAAGAGGACTGGGACCAGTACTGAGCCCTGGGGGACACCACTAGTGACTGGACGCCAACTGGATGCAGTACCGTTTACAACCACTCTCTCGGCCTGGACATCCAGCCAGTTCTTAACCCAGCAAAGAGTGCACCTGTCCAAGCTGTGGGCTGCCAGCTTATCCAGGAGAATGCTGTGGTAGACAGTATCAAAGGCTTTGCTGAAGTCCAAGTATACTACATCCACAGCCTTCCCCTCATCCACTAGGTGGGTCACCTGGTCATAAAAAGAGATCAGGTTGGTCAGGCAGGACCTGACTTTCCTAAACCCATGCTCACTAGGCCTGATCCCTGGGTTGTCCTCTATGTGCTCTGTAATCGCACTCAAGATGATCTGTTCCATGACCTTGCCAGGCACCGAGGTCAGGTTTACAGGCCTGTAGTTCCTGGGATGCTCCTTCTGGCCCTTCTTGTGGATGGGTGTTACTGAAGGCCAGCCTACAGTCATCTGGAACCTCCCTGGTTAACTAGGACTGATAATAAATAATGGAGAAGCAAAGCCGATAAGGAATCCTTTATTGTTTCTCGTCGTCAAGTAACAAATTATCACTTTGTTTTTCCCCCTCATTAGCTGGGCTAAATGGCAGTACTTTGTTGCCAACAGGTAAGTAAGAATTTAGTTTCACTTTTCCATGAAGATGAAAAGTAAAACCATTTTGCCATGACCCAGGAGTTGCACCAGACTGAATACAGGATGAGATAAATAATGCAAACCACCTAAACTAGGATTTTTTATTAACCACATTTAAATATTCTTTGATCTTGCTTTCTGACTCCTGCTCTCAGAACAACATGAGAGGCTGGCTGGGAGTAAAGCTAAAGTCATCCCCCTGAACAAATAGATTGCCGTCTGTGATCATGCAATACATTAGCAAACTTTCTACTAATGTGAAAGCTTGCACATCACTTAGTCTCCAAACTGATACTGATTATGTGAAGAGTAGAGTGAACTGTAGCAGTTACAGTATAAATGCTGGACAGAAGAAAACAAAGAAGATGCAAATTGTTTTGGTAAAGGTTTATGTTTCCTTAAGCTGACTAGTCACTAAATTCTCTTTGGTGGGGTCGTTGAATATTTTCCTGGTTTGCTCATTAATATGTGTTGACAACAACTCAGTTTCTCACCTGTTTCTTAGTGGCTGACCCTTTGTTTCTTACTTTTAGAAGATCTGTGCCATGGATCTGCTTGCAGGTCGTGCATTTTCTTATTTGCATCTCTAGGAGCAGTAGCAGCACATGATCCAACTCTTCCAAGACCTGGATAGCCTCATGTTCTCCTATTCTTCTGTAGAGGATGGGCATTGACTATAATTCATTTCTCTTTTTTCTTGATGAGCTGGAGAATCTAGATTGAACACTATCTTACAATACCTGGAGGATGCTATAGTGACTTCTTGACTAGAACAAGATGTACAGTGCAGAAGCAGTTTCTTACCCATCCTTTTTCCCTCTGAGGCTGTCATCTTCTATTTTCTGCTTCTGCCTAGAATGGGTTGACCAACCTGATCTTTTGATCAATCCTCATTACTCAGAAAGGAAGTGAAAGGGCAGCTCTCATTACTCTAGTTGGAATATCATCTGTAAATTTGTGAGTCTAGGGGGTGAGGGGGAGCAGGGAGGTCCTCTCTGGTTCTGTAGAGTTCTCCTGTAACACGTTGCTAAGCATACAGAGATAATTGTCTCAAGGAATATTCTTACAGGGTGAAATTTCACGTTCTGTTCTCATGTTACTTCCTGTTTTCTAGATAGCATTTATATTTAGACTGGTAGACTGTTTCAGAGATTATTGCGTTGAAGTGTGGTATAATGACTAACTCATATGAAAGGCTGAAAGAAATGAAGTTGTCATGGTTTCAGATGTTATATCTTCTCATGGATAAATAACAGATTAAAATGTAAGAAAGAAGGATAAGGGGAAAAAAAAGCAGCCCATCAAATAATTTTTTCCTTGTCCTGTTCAATCTATTCATAAATGATCTGGAAAACGGAGTAAGTAGTAAAGTCAAAATTAACAATGATACAAAATTCTTCAGGATATATTTAGTTTTTACTAGCTGTAATTGTCTCTGAGGCATCTACAATATAGAATGGCTGGAAGATAAAATGACAAATGAAATTCAGTGTTGATAACTACAAAATAAGGAATATGTGGGTAAAAAAATAATTGACTATGTATACACAAAGCTGAGACCTGAATTAGCTATTACCGTTCAGGAAAGAGATCTTGTTGTCATGGTGAATAGTTCTTTGTAAATGTCAGCTCTGTGCTTACTGGCACTCAGAAAGTCATGGTAAGAATTATTATAAAAAGATTAAAGAACACAAGAGAAAACAACATTATATCAGCGCATAATCCCATGATGAGTCCAAACCTACAACTGTTTGTGAAGGTCTGTTCAGGCTTCCTCTTCCTCAACTTCAAAACACATGAAACTTGAAAATGTACTTTGGCAAGGATGACAGAAGATACAGAAAACTTCTTTATGACAAGCAATTAAACAGACAGGGAGTGTTTAGCCTGGAAAAGAGAAGACTGAACAGATTTTCGTGATGAAGGCTTGTAAAATCATGAACGGTATGAAAGCGGTGAATAGCACAAGAATTGAGGGCAATTACTATTTCATCAAACGAAATGTCCTGGTTTGGCCTAAACCAGGCCAATTTTCCTTT
This sequence comes from Nyctibius grandis, assembly GCF_013368605.1. NCBI lineage: Eukaryota > Metazoa > Chordata > Aves > Nyctibiiformes > Nyctibiidae > Nyctibius > Nyctibius grandis. Next base: position 87,103,633 of record NC_090659.1, on the reverse strand, counting down.
CAGTGATTTTTAATTTCAGCTAAGCTTCTTCTAAGTAACTGCACTTTCTGAAACTAACTGCACTTTCTGAAACTAACTGCATGTTTTGCAGACAGTGTCTGCTTCTGGGACTGATAATGCTCGAAGTTTATAGCTATCGCTGAGGCACCGGTAGGGATGTTATGCAGAAAGGCTCTTGCTGTACTTATTCTTAGAGAAACCAAAGTCACTGCTAAATTCCTCACTGTTTATGAGTGAAGAGCTGCAGGAAGGTTGCACCTGCAGGAGCGGACAGGGCAGGTGACACAAAATTGACCAACGAAGGTATTCCATCCCATATTCGTCATTCTCAGTATAAAGCGGGGGGATCATCAGGGTCTTGCCCCTTCTGCTATGACCGGTGTCCAAAGAGGACTCTGTCCATTTTCCTGCTGCCCCCAATCCCGATCCGTGCATCCCTGAATCCAGTCCCTGTCCATAGCTGGGCCCAGCCTGGGCCTTCCTGGAGCCTGTCCTGCAGTGCTGGTGGTGACGTGGCCAATGTTGGGGGAGCTCGATCTGGGTTTTGTATATATTTGTTTATGTTTAATTATTTCCATTATTATTATTATACTCTTTGTCATTATTATAGCTTATTAAAATGGTTTTAACTTTCCAACCCGTATGTCTCTCTCCCTTTTCTCTTTTCCTTCCCCTTCTGGGGTGGGGAGGAGGGTTAATATAGAGAGTCCGCCACCAGTTTAATAGCTGGCCCAGCCTTAAACTGTGACATGAAATTAACTGACAGTTTTTGAACAAAGATCAAGAATTACTTTTCTATATAATCAATAGTTACACTGTGGAAGTCATTGTCACAAGATGTGGATGCCAAAACCCTCAATGGGGTTCAAAAGAAATATCAGACAAATTAATGGAAGAAAGAGTTACTACATAAAAAGAGAGAAATACATCCATCTCAGGAAATCCCCTCTTCTCTGCAGAAACTGACATTGTTAACAGAGGTGATATATCAGACAAAAAAAAATAACTATCTATATTGTCCCATTCTTATGCTTTTTTTCCACAGGTATCTGCTATGTTGCCACTGTGAGACAGAAGAGTACATTGTAAGAATATTTGGTTGAACCAGTACATATGTTCCCACATTTCATAGTCTTATATGCCCTCTCAATTCTTTCTGACACTGCATGCATGACAAATTTGTCTCTTGGTGACTCGGTATTTTGGGTTGGAATCTGTATATAGTCATTCTCTTCACAAATGAAATTTATAGCTCTGTGGCAAGTAAAGGCTTTCTGAGGGATACAGTGTTTCCAGGAAGAGGTTAATGCATCTCTTCTTGGCCTAGGAAAGAGCAATTGTTTTCTTATCTCCTGTACTCTCTTCCACTTCTCCTCAGTATTCTGATATGACTTTGCAATAGTTTGGGATAAATCCTCTCTAGCCCTCTGTTTATTTTGAGCTTAGCAACAGCAGTAATTAAATTTTGCATGATAGTTTCTTGCCTTCTCTAAATTAAGGACAAACTCATTATATTAATATTTCAGAAGGACATTATATGTCCTTTAAAGATGGCATTAAGAGCCATCTCTTCTTCTCCTACAGGCTGACTATGTTGAAGTTAATATGGATTTATTTCAGAGGGACAGAGGAATGAGAAAGACCTCTTGGGTCTTGGAGCCCAATCCACTACAATCTCAGCAAAGGAAGTCATTTAGGCCAGAAGGAACCACAAATTAAATGCTGGTAGCATTGGTTAGAGCACAACCCCACAAAAATATTCAGTTCAGATTGACGTCACCTAAGTCAGCACTGCAGTCATCTCAGGTTTCTGACAGAGTCAGCAGAGAGTTTGACTCTCTGCTGTTTGTTTTTTTGACTCTTTGCTGTTAATAGCAGCAGTACTGTATTCATTTTCATTGCTGCCTATAAATGCATAGCATGAATCCACCAAATATGCGGACTCTTTCTGGAAATACCTATCTCTTTCCACTGATTACTGATGCTGCCTTGTCAGTGATATTCCTAAAACAATCTTCTTAACTGTCAGCGCTCTTAGTGCATGAACAGGCCTTAATGGCCCTGACCAGTCTCATGTTGGACCTCCCACTCCCTGCTCACAGGCCCAGGATCCCAGTTCAGCTCAGGTCTAGGACTCTAGTCCTTGGCTGAGGTATGTTGTGAATGTGTCTGTCTTCCATCCTGTGTCCTACTGCCCTAATTTACTAATTTATCTTCCTGGACTTATTTACCTTATGAGTAACTTTGCATCCAGTCCTATCTCTGCCCCTGTCTCATGGATGGACCTCAGAATTATATTACAGGTGGCTTTGTCTCTAGTCCCATCTCTAGCCCTGTAACCAGCTGTTCCTGACTGTTTACCCTGGATGGACCCTGAACATGACTGTTTACCTTGATTGTCTGTCACTGTGGGTGGCCTCTGTCACTGTCATCAGTGCTGCCCTGCTCAGATCCTGCAGTTCTGCACCTATCAGTGAAGACACTTCAAGCTTGTGCTGGGGCCACCCTGGGCTCTCAGCTCATCCTCCCTTGGAGAGCAGCCCCACTCCTGATGCTCCCTGAAACTTAAGTTCAGTGAGATGATACTGAACCTTGCCAAAACCGTACCTTTAAAAAAAAAAAAAAGTTATTATGAAGAGCAATTCTTGGTGTTTAACTGTATTTGAAGTTCAGCGCTTCTAACATCCAACAGCATCTTAATACAACTCTGGAATTTAGGCAAACGGACTTTGGTCTGTTCAGGGTTCTGCTTGGAAGAATCACACTCACTCTATGACACTTGTTTAATTAAAAATAACACTTTCCCAGAGTATTTAGATCTAATAATTATTTTCATAAGCTCACCCTCTAGAAATGCAGAATATAATACTTTGCTCTCTTTTCTGTTTGGTTTAGAGGCATTTCTTGTTTGGTCTGAGAATGTGTATGGAAAAGAATGAAGTCTGATCTTTATATGGCCTTTCAGATTTTACCACAAACTACAGCAGCAAGACAGTATGAAGCCTTTAGTGTATAAGAAAATAAAGATGGTAGAGAATAGGCTGATATGGGTTAGAGCTAACTAACCTGGCTCTGAACATCAGAAGAAAAAGGGAATTAAGAATACTGTAAAGAAAGGAATAGTGTAAACTCAGTTCAAAGCAGAATTAAAATAAAAGTGGGAGTAAATTTTATCAAGACTTTAAATGTGACAAGAAATGTATTTATACACAAGAGAGGGAAACCAGAAAATAAATTTGAAGTAGTACAAAATGCATAGCACTAAGGAAGAAACTTACATTTTTTCTATTTTAAGGAATGTAATAACCCTTATATGGTATGCTATTTTTAAGAACACATAAATCTAGAATGCGTCTTTACTGGAGATTTCTGTAACATTTTTGTATGAAAGTTACAATATGATTAACAATCCCTTTATTTTCAAGGGGAATTCCACCCCTTACCCCATCTTCCTCTCCATCTTCCCTTTTTTCCCTTTTCTTTCCCCTCTTCCTTCCCCACCTCTCTACCCTTTGCCATTACGATAGTTTCCTGCAGTTTTATATTTCAGGTTTATATTTATTGGTTATCAGTGTGGAAAGTATTTTTCTGAATGTTTATGAATTTCAGTATTTTCTCAACAGAAAAAAAATAAGTAGTTCAATTAACTTAATTTCCCTTTTATGTAACTAATCATGTTATCAGAACCTCAAGGGTGGTCACAAAAAAAAAAAAAGAAAAAAAAAAGAAGTAACTTTTTCAGTTTTAGAATATATTTGCCCAGAGCATTTTCTTTTACATTACAGGGTACATTTGAATTACTGTTTGCAAGCTGTTTTTAATAGAGCTGTTTAAAAGTGTCAGAAAGAACATATTAACAATACTACTAAATCAAGACTATAAAGACTACAAAGTCAGAACATACACAAGCAAACTCAGAGAAAGGATGCCTGAATTATTAAAAAGAAGAAAAGCAAGAGGGAAAGTTAATTTGTATCATAACCAGGTCACTGTGCTAATCATGATTTCAATCCCATGTAACACTACCTCTTGCTTTATTGGCCTGGTAATTGTTTCTGTTCATGCCATAGATAGAACAATAATGACTATCTAGAAATGTGATCAGTCTAGAAGTGATACTAACTACTTACTGTCCACACAATTAAATAATTCAATGGAATTTCAGATACTCTAGTTTCCAGAATGCTTTGGTCAGAGGTAAGACAATATTAACTGCTCTGCAAAATCAGAGGAAGGGAAGGAAATTTTCCACTTTGGAGCAATACTAGCCAAAGACGCTTTAATTCTCTTCTTCACTTGCTGCATCTTTACCAAAAAACCCCACTGTTAACTGTCAAAAATATTATGTTTGCTCTAAAAGTAATGGTGTCATTTCTTAATGAAAGTTCTCTGGCTTTTTACACATCCCACAAGTATGCAGCAAGTTAGATGTGTACCATTTGGTCCTGGCATAATTTGCAAATGTTGACAGAAAAGCTGAAGGCTGCTGAGTGAGAGAATTACACAGTAAAATATGGTAGGGAACATTTATCGGTCTCGAGGTGCATATTTTATTTTCCGTTCGTAATATTAATGCAATGTTTTTGTCATTGCTATTGTGGAAGCTTTTGATGGGATAAATAACAGCAGCACTGTATTCATTTTCATTGCTGCCTATAAATACATAGCGTGAATACTGAAAGTACAGTGATGCAAGTGATAATGATAATTCAATTTGAAAAGCACCTTTCTCAACATGCTCTTCAGCACTACATAACTAGCTATATAAAGCATTAATTATGACTTTACTGTCTCTTTGTTTTAAGATACAAGATGACACTTTGTGTGTGATGAAATATCTTCTATAATTGCATTGCCTCCCATCTAAATCTAAGGTTTAGTTTCACAAAACCAAAATTTTGGAGGTCAGTGGTACCTGCATGCACACTGTGTTCCTAAAATATCCTTTTAAAGACAGAAGAAATGTCATGTTAACACTTTGATAATTGGTATTATTATTTTAGAATAACAATTTACATTTCTATAGAGCTGTACAGGTGAATATTTTACTGCTCTGAGACTTGTCAGTGAATGAACCATCTCATTACCTTTCTGTGTTTCCTGTTATCATCTTCTTCCCTCAGATGAGGAACGTAAGATATCAGTAATTTATCCAGGACAGCACAACAAATTCTGAGCAGAACTAGGATTACAATTAAATCTTTCCTCATCCTCTGTTTTAAACATTAAGTTATGTTTTTTATTCTCATTCTTCAGAAGATCTAGTTAGAAACTTAATCTTAAAATGAATTTATGGGCATATCATGCCCAGTGTAAAACTTAATATCAAGTTTAATGTTTTTAAAATGATAAAAAATAATCTGAGCCATGCATTGTAAACCAGAGACAATATTTATTTCAGCAAGTTCTAAGCTCTGCTCATGAGCAAAGTACTGCTAGCACCACTGACTTCCCTACGGATTTTTCGTCCACTCTGTTTTTCCTTTTTTTTTTTGTGTGTGTGTGTGTGTGTGTGTTAAGTTAATGAGAAATCTTTGCATATAATAATCAAAAATAAGTCTCAGAGGTGGTGGCAAACATCCACCAGGAATTTTTCAATAAAGTGATTTTTCCTCAGAAAATGCCATTTTTCTCAAACTAAGCTTTTTTGCTGTGATGAATTGGTTTCAATGAAATACTTTTGGAAAGGTTTCCCAGGTCTTGGATAGAATATCTGGCAAGGAAGAGAGAACAAGTGAGAGCCCAGAATAATAAGTGACCAGGTAGAAAGGGTTTTTAACTGGGATGTAGAAGACCTGGATTATATTCCTCCTATACAGGATTTAATAATTTCATACGTCACGTGCTCTATCAATTTAGTCATTCAGAGGCTGGAGTTGCAGTGCCATGTATCATTACCACCCAGGAATTTTCCTAAAATTCCAAATACTCTCGTGAATTGGAAAAATTATTTCCTACTCAGTTCTCCCTATGAGGAATGAAGGTAGATTTTCTTACATGATTGAAAGTGACAGTAGAACATATTCTGACAGTTTTAATACATATTTTAAAACATGTATGAACTTTAAAATTAAATCTGACTAAATAAAACTTCTGAACTTCTGCCAAGGAACTGATCAGCAATGTTTTTTTTAAAATCAAGTATTTGTGTCATGGCCTCAAAAAAGAACAAGAAAAAGAAGAAACTCCATTGTATCACGTTGTAAGTATTAGATGAACTTTAGAATGAAAGCCTGAAACATGTTCCTGAAATCCTGTGACTTGGGTGAGATATGTTGTTTTATAAATTGATGTATATTTAATCAAAATAAATTTGTTTTGGTTTTAGGTAGCTGCACTACACTCCATCAATGTAATGAAGTCACGGTTGAACTTAATTAATTTTACATGGATATACTGTTTCCTTTTTAACTTCTGGTTTTACTAGTGAGTGCAAATAACATTGATGGATGATAGATGCAAACTTTCCAAATGGGCCAAGCAGTAAAGTTCAGTTGTAAATCGATCCTTTAAAGAGCAATTTCATTTTTAATTCTCAGACTAGTAGCAAGCTTTACCAAAAAAACCCATCCAAAATAAAAACAAAACTTCTTGAATAACAACCCCAAGCTAAAACCTGTAAAAGTGAAGAATTTGCCTGAATTTCTGAAAAGTTTTGGACCACTGAGTAGAAGATATAGTTCATCCTATATGAGATCAGTGTATGGGAAATGGAAGGCATTGGTGGATCCTAGTTCAGTACAAGGATGTCAGTTCCATACTGATTTCATTAAAGTCAATAGGAATTTTGTTGTTAAAGGGTATCTACTTTGTTTGGACCTTCTCTGTCATTACAATTGCAACACATTTAAAAAGTGAAAAAAATAAAATAAAATGCTGAAAATATTAATTTTAAACATAGCTTTCCAGATTCTCATTTTCACTTGTGAAAGAGATCTGATTTTCTTTTCTACAAATTTCAGCAACCAGTGCTATGGAAGGTAAGAACTTCTGCTTCAACTACAAGAAGACCAATATATTGTTTAATACTCAAATTCATGAAGGGCTGAGAGTTAATTTCCTGAGTCTATTAATACTGGCTGCATAGGCACTCAGCTTGAAACAAAGGAATAGAATTGAATAGGATTCAAATTAAGATTTTTGTGGCAATTGGAGATATGAGTTCCAGGACTTTGAGACAGCTGAGGGAACTGAGTACAGCTTTCTCATTTCTGGGCAACTGCTTTAATTATCACACTGGCTTTCCCTCACTTCTTCCCCTCAACCTCCTCCAAAACTTGAGAACCCTTTTTAAACAGATTTATTTTACTGTAAAAGAACAATGGCTGCCTTGTGTTGTGTTCATCCCACAGATGTAACTTTAAATTTGAACTTTAAATTTGAACTTTAAATTTGAACTTTTAACAGAACTGAGGTAAGGGTGAATAGACTACAATTCACTTCGCAGTGTTTCCGTTTATCTTCAGACATGTGGAGGAAGCACTGGTTCAAAGAATTTTGATTGAATTTAGGTGACTTAAGGTAGTATTGAAAAAAACAGAATCTATAAATCTAAATTTCCCTAAGCCCCAGGTTAAGCAGTGGGTGCTATTGTAAGATCCTTTAATAGTACAGAGGGAGTGCAAGATGACTCTGAAAGGCAATCTGAAAAATATAAGCCACGTATATCTGGGGTATTCACGCTAGACAAGAAATGAACCTTGGTCTATAGCTTCTAAAGCAAGTATGCTAGCCAATTCATTACTACAATAGGAGGTTGTGTTAACTGCAACTCCACCGTCACATCAGAAAGCAATTCTTCCTGAGTTTTATGAGGGCCTCATTCCTGTTGGTGTATAGAAATCAAGTTGAAAATGCCTGTTGGTTTAGGGTCTCCACTGGGAGGTTTGCCTATGGATTGCCTTTATTTGTGGATCCCAGTGGGTCTTGCAGAAAAGCCGACATTTATTTTCTGGGACTTCAGAATTTCTAAACACGTAGAAAAAAACCCAAAGAGGTTTGGGAATAGGATTCAGTCTCTCTAGCTGTAGACATCTCGATCTGAGTTAGTGGCTCTGAGTTCCCTCTAAAGCAAGTAGAAACACACAGACAATTTGAAGGAGTGATTTGACTGACCTATTTTAGGCATCTTCTTCAGCAGATGAACTGGACCCTACATGTGCCTACTCCTCTTCATTTTGACTATGCTGGAATCTATGCTGCTGTAGATGTTGACATGGTGAAATAAACTGCCTTCAGGGAGCTCTTGGGTCAGAAAGGAGCTACCTCGTTGCTTTTGGAAATGCTGTGGAGACAGTCTTTGAAGGGCAACATTTTTAACTTGCAAATTTGGATTTAGAGGTGCAAAGGTCAAATTATCATCATGTTCCTCAGGTGGATTAACTTCCTGTTAGACTTCTGCCTAACTCAGAAGTTCTGAGCAGATGATTTACAACTAGAGTATAGCTAACCATTACTGTATTTTTCTAGAATCCTAATTCCTGCTCAACTTTTAGATTCACTAATTTTGAATTAATTTTAGATAGTGGTTAGAGTGAATGCATTGACTGTAAGCCATCTGACTGTTGATGGCTTACAGAAGAAAAGCACAGCTAAGGGTAAACTTCAAAAATATAATTCCTCTAAAACTGACTTTTCCAATATTTACCTCCTCATTGTAATGCCTTATATTGCCCCTTCATTTTCTCTGTTGGATACCTGCGTCTGCTGATTTAGTAAGTGAAGAATGTCATTATGCTAACAATACATTGAGATAAAAGATTATTACCACAGAACAAAATTACAAATAAAATGTGATTTTTGAATCATTTTTGCACTCTTTTCAAGGCTGTAAATTGGCATACTTGGGAAAATTTTCTCTTTTTATTGTTCTTTTCTTTTTAAAGATGAACATAGCATTCATGAAAAATCTTAAGACTAACAGGACTAGAGATTTTGCCTACCCAAATTGCCTCAGAATTTACACCTGTTCCTTTCCTAAAAGATTCTGTGGTCCTCTGGTGCACTTTTAAGTCATTAATAGGTAATCACAGAATCACAGAATGGTTAGGGTTGGAAGGGACCTCTGGACATCATCTAGTCCACTCCCCTGGCCAAAGCAGCTTCCCCTAGAACACATTGCACAGGGTCGTGTCCAGGCGGGTCTTGAATATCTCCAGAGAAAGAGACCCCACAACCTCCCTGGGCAGACTGTTCCAGTGCTCTCTCACCCTCAAAGTAAAGAAGTTTTTCCTCAGAGAATACCTCTGACTTTAAGACTAGATAATTATAGAAGAACAGGAAAACATCTGATTTTCTTATATGCTTCACATGTCCTCTAGTCCACAGAGCTACCTGGGAGGAAACATGGACTAAATCCACAGAACGGCAAATAAATCCATAGTTTTTCTGTGGAACAACTGATTTCCTAGCCCTTCTGCTCTGTACCTAGGAACTAGAGCACTGATCTAGGTTTCTACAATGTTCTGGAACACCATGATCTCATGAGCAGAATCTGCCAATATCTAAAGAATACATACTGCTCAAATCATTGTTTGCACCATCTGATCAGAATGGTAGCTTTTTAATAAATTGTTTTTTTGTCTTTGTTTACTCCTGGTCTACAAGAAGAGTTTCTCTTGAAGTATGCGTTGGATGAGCAGACAGTGAGGTGGACTGAAAACTGGCAGACCAACTGCGTCTAGGGAGTTGTGATCAGTAGCACAAAGTCTAGCTGGAGGACAGTAACTAGTAGTGTATCTCAGGAGTCTATACTGGGTCCAGTCCTGTTTAACATCTTTAACAACCTGGATGATGGGGCAGAGTGCACCCTCAGCAAGTTTGCTGATAACACAAAACTGGGAGTAGTGGCTGATATGCCAGAGGGTTATGCTGTCATCCAGAGGCACCTTGACAGGCTGGAGAAATGGGCTGACTGGAACCTCATGAAGTTCAAGAAGGGTAAGTGCAAAGTGCTGCACCTGGGGAGGAACAACCCCACGTACCAGTACATGTCAGGGACCACACATTTGGAAAACAGCTTAGCAGAAAAGGACCTGGTTGCCCTTGTGGACAACAAGATGAACGTGAGCCAGCAGTGCGTCCTTGCGGCAAAGAAGGCTAATGGTATCCTGGGCTGCATTAGGAGGAGTGTTGCCAGCAGGTCAAGGGAGGTGATCCTTCCTCCCTCTCTGTTTGGCACTGGTGAGGCCACACCTGAAGTGCTGTGTCCAGTTCTAGGCTCCTCAGTACAAAAGAGAGATGGAACAACTAGAGAGAGTTCAGCAAAGGGTCATCAAGATGACTAAGGGGCTGGACCGTGTGTCCTATGAGGAAAGGCTGAGAGAGCTGGGACTGTTCAGTCTAGAGAAGAGAAAGCTCAGGGGGGATTGTCTCAATGTACATAAATACTTGAAGGAAAGGTGCAAAAAGGATGGAGCCAGGCTCTTTTTAGTGATGCCCAGTGACAGGATCAGAGGCAATGGGCACAAACTGAAACACAAGAGATTCCCTTTGAACATCAGGAAACACTTTATTTTACTGTGAGGGTGACTGAGCACTGGCACAGGTTGCCCGGAGATGTTGTGGAGTCTCCATCCTTGGAGATATTCAAAAGCCACCTGGACATGGTCCTGGGCAACCAGCTCAATGTGGCCTTGCTTGAGCAGGGGTGTTGGACCAGACAACCCCCAGAGGTCCCTTCAAACTTTAATAATTCTGTGATTTGGTGATTTTTGCTCATATTTGGTTCCTCAGCCATGCATACTGTGCTGGCCAATCCTTTTTATTTTTTTTTTCCCAAAGCACACAGATTGTGGCTACTCACTTTTACTCTCTCACTCAGTGGTTCTGTAAATTACCTGAGATGTGAGAGATCTGTTCCTGACACAGCCTGTTGATGGCAAAACTGTCTAGATAGCATTTTACAAGGCATTTTGGGGTAGAACTCTCTAGCAAACTCCCATGAAACTGTTAACTTTGTATGCAATACAATTGAGTCAAAGCAAGCAAATCTGAGAGAAGCTTGTTAGTTTATTGTTCTGATCACTCACTTTGAGATCATTGAAGATCTACTTTCTAAACCTATGTTTTTCAAATCTAATGGAAGGATCCAGAGTGTGAAAAAAATTTGGGCAGTGAAAGAGTTTATGAGCATTTGGGGCATACATTTTGGATTTTGGTAGCTAAACAGAGACTAAGGGACTGAAGGCTTTAATAGGTCTATCTATCAGCTGAAGAATAAGTACCGAGTACACTTCATCTGGCTAACTACTTCAAAGAGAAATAAGTGCAGAACCAAGCTACAGCCCATCCAACACTGCAGAGGATGATGGGGCTCAGAAACTATGGTCAGACCCTCAGTGCTTTTCTACTTATTTTTCTCTGCATATATATATGATCATACAGTCTCTTACGGAGGGCTCTTACATACAGAACAATAGATGAAGCGCTTCACAGTATCTGCAGACAGACTAGTGGAATTGCTTGCTGCCGCCTCTTCACTGTGTGGAGGATTTACTGATTACACAAGATATTTTTACTTGATGTAAAGCCTGATTATTACTGTGGAGGTTATTTAGATTTTAATTACTCATTTCCTTTTATTCCTCTCTCTTAATCTTATCCTTTTCACTAATGCTTTCATTATTTCTTCCTCTAGAAAAATCACTTAGTATTCCAGCCTGTAATATAGCAACTATAAATGTATTCCTTTATTTATCCATCCACAAAGGAAGAACCTAATTTAACAGAAAAATCAGCAGCAAATTAGGAATTTTCACTGTCATCAAACAAAGGAAAGGAGACAGACAAGCAGAGAAAGAGCCTCATGGTTACTATTCTTTCCCAGCAGATAAGACATCTGAACTCTATTTAATATTTAATAGCTTATTTGAAGTACAACAGTAGTAAAAGAGATTAAGAACATCCAGCTACATTAAATAAAGTAATACTATTAGAGTATTTTTTTTAGATATGGGTTTAAATAGCTGCATGCAAAGAAGAAATGTGAAAGCAGATCTACCACAGAGAGGGAGAAAAATAAGTAAATAGGATAAATAACAAAGAAGAAAGTGGTATCATCTTCACTTCCATCAGTACTCCCTTGCTGCCTCACTTTTTTCAAAAGAAACGAAAATTTAAATCTTTCATATGCTCTGAAATAATTCTTATTGTGTTGGGGTATGTGTGTGTGGAAAGTTGCCTTTTAATTATAGGTCTATACAAACCATTTTTTAAAAATATTTTTCTTAGCTTGTCTTTCAAGACTTCAAATCAGTCAGATGCATAGCTGTTATCACCACAGACATGGGACTGACTATCCTTCGGCTCCTTTCTCTAAATATATCCTTTCTGATTTCTAGGATTTTGTCCCCAGCTAGTACTGTCTTTGGGCACGCAGTTTTTTCCTCTGGAAGACTAGGTCTTTGTCTACGAGATATTGTGGATGAAGTGCATTTACTTTAACAGTATGACTGCTTTCAGCAACTCTAAGTTATGTCTTAGTGAGCATATGACTACTGATAAGCAGAGTGATGAGATATCCTCAAACCAAATTATTGTTTAATTTTCAGAGAGAACAAAGCTTAAATTAATAGAAAAATGTTATTAAAAACTTTTGAAACACTATATTTAAAGGCATTCTTATTGTAACAGGACCTGAGAAATTCTTGTTTTTTACATGGGGATGTACCCATCCAGCCCTGTCCCTCCCTCCAACATGTTTCTGACAACTGCCTTCTTTCAGCATCAGAAAGTACCTATCAAAATTTAAGCACACTTAATGGATATACACAGTTATTTCAGGGGTGGGGAGGTGATGGTTGGTTGGTTTGTTGGTTGGTTGATTTAGTTTAGGTTTGGTTTGGTTTGGGTTGGGTTTTTTTTGCAACAGCCCATTTCTAGTTAAGCCACAGTAATACTACAGTGAGCAAACCCTGCCATAATCAGGCCGATTTCTAGAATGCATAGCATGTCTTGCATATCACAGAGCAGCCTGATGTCCTTCACAGACCCAAGATAAACCAAGATATGCACTTCCATTTGAAAGTGCTTAACTCCTTACTTCCTTGGGTTCTCACCACATCTGCTAGGAAAATTAAAGTCCCACTGGTGACCCCTACAACACAAAGTGAAGCAAATTGTCTGTTACAGAGATCAGTCGAGAGGGTGGCACTGACTGAAATGAAAATAATTAAAAGCTGGACTTCTACAATGAGCTTATTAAATTTTAAAAGTCATTGTTATAATAGCTCAATAAAAAACAGACTTGGTTATGTTTAATGTCAATTTAGAACAATGATTTATCTGTGATGGATAATATGAGGTGAGTAGGAGCAGGATTTTACTGTGTAACTGCAGTCATTTATTTCATTTGAAACTCCTGGGGATTATAAAAATATTTCAGAGCAGCTAAAGAGACAACTATAAGGCCTGTATATAACCGCTGACGGTACTGTTTTGAGGAGGAATGACAGTCTCACAAGAGCAATAGCTGGATATTGAACCTATCACTTCTGAGTTAGTTCAAACCAAGCCAGGTCACAGTTATACAGTACTGCTTAAGTTCCTTTGTTTAATGTCCCCATTTATTGCAGTCATCTGCCCACTAATTAATGAGTATTAAGATCCCTCTGGACTTTTCAGTGCTATCAAATGTCCAATTAGATGCAGCTGAGCAGAAGTTTATTTCCAACTAATTCTGCCTCAGTTGTCCATGTAATACACCAGTTTACTTCACCTACAGAGCTGAGAAAGGGGAGCCCTAAATGGGGTGCTTCCACCTGAATGATGGGCAAGAATCCTTGCTTTGATTCTCCCTTCTCTGTATGGGTTCCTTGATGGCCTCCATTTTGAATTTCAACGAGTGGTTTCCCTCAGCTTAACCAACATTGTAGATGAAACTACATGGTCAGGCTGTCCAGGAAAAGTAATGAAACTACTGGTCAGTAGTAGGAGGCTCGGTGGTACAAGAGACAAAGCTTTCACAGAGACTGGAGTAAGGTTGTACAACCTAATAGTTAAATGCAGAGTTGAAATGCAAGTCTCCAATTTAGGATTCATGCCGTATAGTGTTCACATGCATCACACATATACATATGTATGCACACCTAAACATGCATAAACATTAATGCTCACTACACCCCTCTGCTTGTACTTTCCATCAGCTAATTGCTGCAGGATGAGAAGAGGCAGAAAGAGATTATTTTGCTTAAAAAAATAAATAAATTGAGAACTTCAATAATGTGCAAAATGATATTGATGCATTTGTATTCAGTTCGCTTCTCTAGAAATAGTTCTGCATATGAAGACTGATTATGGGCAAAGGTTATTTTACATGTTCAGAACAAACCATGTCCTTCATTCTTTTTCTATCTATCTCATCCCAAGGGGTGCTCTTAGTGAGGATGCCTCTGCTTTAATATTGATCTCTTTTTTTGGCCTGATGGAATCTGGTTATATCAATCTGTTTCTCAACAATAAGTGTACAAATATGCTGATGGAGAACAGTTTATTTTCAGTTGTTTGAGAACCTCTCTGTGGTGAGTTGACCTTGGCTGGCTGCCAGGCTCCTACCAAGGGTCAACCCACTGCACTGTCTAGTTTTTTTGATCTAAGTATTCAATTACAGTGATAGGGGAATGTTTAGCTAGTAAACATGTCAATGAGTGAATATATGAAAAAAAGTAATTATTTTTAAAAATATGGCCCTGTAGCTGAGACAACCATAGGCGTTACTGTGATTGCTATAGTTCAGAGTTCATACCAGACACTTTATTAAAAGTGGTCTTGTTTTGTAATTCTTTATAAATATAATTTGTATTTGATTTCAGATATATTACCAGATAATATAAAATGAGTCTATGTCATAGTTCTGGAAGTTTAGCACCAGATCACTATATCTAGTCTGCCTTTTGTTCATCATATATTACAAACCCACTACTTTTAATCCAGTAGGTCTTTTGTTGATCTCAGTTAATTCTGCCTGACTTTGTTTCAGCCTACCTTTCAGATGGTCATTCAGGTTTGATCTGGAGACACCAAAAGTCTCCTTCTGTGGATCGTTTACTCATTTATTTTTGCTATAATAAATACTGTGTTGTGTTTAGCACTTATTTGCAATGTAATCAGCTCATTCCTTTCTTTAAGAAAAACTAAAATAACTCTCTAGTTTTTCAAATTAATTTATTTTCTTTAATTTTCAAAATAAATTTGTGACTCTCTTCTGCAATATCTCCCATTTTTCAACGACCTTTTAAAATATGACACCACAATTGGACACAATGTTCCAGCACTGTTCTGACTAATGTCTTGTACAGAATAATATTACTTTTCTATTTATGTTTTTACTTTTCTCTTTATAGAACAACAACATGAAAACCTAGGCCTTTTTTTTCTTATTTTGATTTTCTTTTTTCTTTATTTTTGGCATTACATTGGAGTTCAAGTGGAATTGCTTATTCATTTGGGTTTTCTTAAAAAACAATAAAGTTAAAACTTATTTCTGCAGAACCTCTCCGTAAAATGATGTCTCATTAAATGAATGTCCAACTGAAGACTTTTTGTCTGACATATGTCATTAAGGGGTACTAACTAACTCCATTAACTTTAGAAATTACCAAAATTTCTTTATTAAAATCACATAACACTAACTTTTGAAGTACATAATCTGGTTCAAAGTCAAATATCTTTTACATCAATTTGACTGTTACATCTTTACTTCACAAAATTTTTAATTTAATCAAGGTGTAAATTCAGATTTGCTGTACAAGATGAGTTTTGCACAGAATCATTTATACTTTCATGAATTGCTATGTATTCTTATCCTTTAATTCACTAGCATCTTAGTTCCAAATCAGCCTTTTCTTTATTTTGCCTAGGTTTTATGGATTATTGAACTTGTAAATGTTTGGGTCATCCCATCTAGCCTTACTAAATATTGGTATAATGTCTGTGCTCTTCTAGTTACTCTGTGATTTAAATAAATTAACCACCAGCAAACCTAGGAAAAATATTCATTTCTGGTATCTCTTATTCAGTATTCTGTTTGTTATGGGAAATACATTTTAATCCTCATGAAAGAAATAATATTTTTTCTTTCCCCCCTCACTCATTACCAGATGAATGAGAATTCCTCTCTCTACTGCAGTTCAGTAGATGCAGCATTCTTTAAGGGAGCAGCAGTAGTTCAAACCCAGAGGTGTAGAGACTGTGTTCAAAGGATGCAGATGAAGTGGATACACATTATTAAAAAGCTCCAGGAGTACCCTGGAGTATCTCTGTGCTCCTAGGTGGAAAGAAGAACCAGCTTCTCCTCTAGAAGTTTTGTGCACCTGTGCCTTAAAAAGTATTTTTCAGACTAATATGTTTAACAAATTTGAGCTAAATTCAAGTTATCAAGTTTGAGCTAACAGCTGGGTGTCCAAACGCACTTTTTTAGCTGCTAGATTCTCAAAGGAAAATGCATCTCACTGAACCGAGGAAATATCTACAATAATTTTGTTGGTTTGCTTTTATTTCATGGCCTACTGGAGTTTTATTTGTTGTCCAACATTAATAATAATGGATTTAATTCTTACAGCAGCACCTTTATTCTATCCTAGTTATATGTCTCACTTCTGCCTGTGTTAACTCTCCCATCTGTTAATTTCTTTTCTCCTGGGAGTTTCAGTTCTTAAGCATATGTCAGATGTTTCACTACAGCACATATTTATCTTTTGATCTTCAGCCATATTTATTACCTGGAAGAGGTCACAAACATCTGATTAACAAATGATGAGAGACCACGTCACTATATATCAAAGAAAAAACTTTCTGAGAAGAGCTCAAAGGAGGGTGAACACATCAACGAACTGATATATAGAACACCTGGAATTCAGGCGACATTCACCCAGAGTCATAGGTGGCAGTCCTATAAGCTAGAAGGAAAAAAAAATATTGACATGCATTCAGGTGTATAATTTTTGGATTTTTTTTTTTTTTACTTACACATGAATACTTAAAAACCTGTTTCATTGTTCCTAGATACATCTAATTTCTTAGCATTTTTTCACATATTTGTTTTCTTTCTTTCTTTCTTTCTTTCTTTCTTTCTTTCTTTCCGTCTTTCTTTTTTGAAGTGGGTATCTGGTTCGATAAAAATTATTAAAAGCTTCTTAAAAACATCTTATAAAATAATCATGTATTCAAATTTCAATTAAATATAGCCTAATGCATATTAGTATTTCTAACAGGTGATTTGAGTTTGACCCTTAGAGGATGTGCTCAAAAGGGTCTCACACTTCTTTTTCTTGTCTTTAATACATTTCAGATAGTTCAAATCATTTACTATGCTAGTCTTTTCATTTTTTAGTTCCTTAAAGCTGATGGGAAGTGACCAAAACCCCATAACACTGTATAGTTTTTCAATTTTACATTAGCTTATTGTCAACCATTATCTAAAAACAGTTTGTAAAAATTGCATGTCTTGTGAAGATAGATTTCACATATCAAATTGTTTTTTTCACCCAGGTCATCCTGTAGAACACTCAATTCAAAAGTACTCTGAATTCAAGTAAATTATTTCTAAATAGTCTTTACCTTCAAAGTAAATGTGCTCACATAATTTTGCCTATGACTTTCTGATATTTGCTGAAGAGGTAATGATGCTATAAGCTGTTGTGCTCTATTTGACCGTGCAACAGTTCAAAATCTTACCAGGAATCTGTGCAGTTTTATTAGGCTAGAAGGATTTTTTTTTTTTACTCCTCTTTTGCATATTTTCACATACCGTTTTCATCATTCCCACACATCATTTCCTATCACATGTACAACATCCATCGAACTACTGCATACTCAGCACACTGCAATCTATCACCTGCAGACTCGGGAAGATAGAATAGGAAGGAGACTCCTTTCATTGCCTCTGTGTCTGCTATATTTCATTCTGTTTAACATTTGTGGGTTTTCATTTTCACAAACAGCAAGTGACAAGGCAAAAAATGTGTCAGTTCTGTCAAATGCAGCTGTCCACATCACTTTAAAGAAAGTTGCTTCCACCTTTAAAAAGAATAAAGTAAAAACCAAACACACAGAAACCCTTCCATACTCAGAAAAGGAAGTTGTCTCAATGTGTATAGAGGTTGTATGCTCCACAGCACTTTAAGAGTGCTTCCCATCCACTGTAACTGGAAAGGGAAATACGATTCCTGTCTAGATTCACTCTATTTAATTTGAGATATTTAACTGAGGTACCTTTGTGAGGGCCCTGCTGCAATGCCTTTCTAGAGTGAATTGGGATCAATGCAGGCACTGTCATAAACCATCTACATTCTCAATAAGCGGCTTCTATTGTTGTCTTGACTAGACAAGCAATGTTAGGTGTGTGTACTCCTAACTTGTTTCTATAGATGCCTGAAGTTTAGGTTGCTTTAATCTGAGCTGGGAATCACTCGTGACTTGGTATTTCTGGATGTTCCTAAAGCTTAAAACTCTTCCTTCAGTAGTTTTTAATTTCATTAAATTTGAAGCCAAAATTTAAAAGCGTATTTGAAAAAGTACTATATACTAGCAGTGACTACGAAAAACATATTAAGAGAAAAATCTTTGAATGCCGTATGAGGCTGTATCATAGCTGATCATAACACGCAAAAAAAAGTATTGCTTTTTAATAATGTAACTTTTTTTTATTTCAATAGCTAAAATTGTGCAAAAAAAACATCTTGGGGATTTTGTTCCAACATTTTGTACGTCATCAAAATGTTGTTGATTAAGCTATTTGTCCAATGCATTCTGTCAAATAAAATTACTGTTGAATACTTGTTGAAAGATTCAGTTTCAGTATGAAAGGTAACAGAAAACATCATTTACAATCAATAAAAATATTCTGACCCTTTAGCATGTAATTTTTTATGTCTTCAGAGCAGCTGTAACAGGGATGGACAATGTTGGCTTGTTTGATTTTTGCATATTAAACTGTAGTTTAATATGAACACTTGAACACTTTTAAACTGGATTTACATTAGTGAGAGATGAGGCTACCCACCTCCTGAAAGGAGTGCAGCAAAGACTCTGAAGACATGCCCTAAGTACATACAGCTGAAGGTACTGAATTGTTTTGTGTCTGAGCATAGTGAAAAACGTCCTTGAGGAGCTTAATGCATTAGTTAAGTTATGTTGAACTTTCAAGATTGAATTATATTCCAAAACATTTCTTTTACCTGCATGCTTGCTTCCTTTATTGCTTTTTCAGATATTCCCATATGTACCATTTCAGTGCGTAACCTTATGTATGATATGATGTTTCTGAAAATTAAATTCAAATTCAAAGAAAAGTCAGTTAAAGATGAGCATTCTTGTGTTTTCAATTCAGCTAAACTTAGCCTGGTGAACAGAAATAAATAAAAGAGAACACCAAGACAACTGTGTGGCCTTTTGTCACTGTTTAAGGCTGGGCGGGTGGTTAAACGGATGGCAGATACTCTCTGTTAACCTTCTGCTTCCCCAGAAGGGAAAAGGAAAAGAGGAAAGGGAGAGAGACTTATGGCTGGAAAGTTAAAACAGTTTTAATAAACAATAACAAGGAAAAGAAAGAGTATATTAAATAATGAACTATATACAAAACCGCTACTGAGCTGCTCCCGATGATGACCACATCACCGCTGACGCTGCAGGGCAGGCGCTGGGCACTCCCGAAGCAGACAGGGCAGCAGGTGGGAACCAGGTTCAGGAGCGAGGGCAGGAGCATGGGCAGAGTCCTCCCAGGATGTCGGCCATAGGGGAAGGAAGAGCATGACCCTCGTTGTCCCCCAGCTTTTAACTCAGTATATCACATGGGTGGGATGGAATACCCCGTTGGTCGGTTCAGGTCACCTGCCCTGTCCACCCCTCCCCTACAGCCCCTTCCTCTGTGGGACAAAGAGACCCAACAGGGACCCTAGTTCCCACGGCAACAGGCCGTGTAGTCCAGGAAGTCAAGTCACTTAAAAGAAACTTAACTGAAAAGTCCGTCCTAGTCCAAACCAGGACATCTGTTGCTTTTCTCTTATGACTTAGAAAAAAAAAAGATACCTTCAAAACATGTAGATGACTTCTAGACAGATATGCAAAGCAGCCATTTGTATGTATTTCAACAGAAAACATCTACAGGACCTACACTGTGCTAACACAGTGATATATCAGAACCCTCTTCTTATTACTGTAATGAAATGTTTATTCTGTTTATAAATATGAAGAGAAGGGTTATGTTATCATTATGCGTTTTAGGCAAGTCAGCACAGAAGCATGTCTGGTATTTGTGTATTGTCACAAAAAAGATCTCATTTCATTAACAGCACTCACTGAAAACATTATGTCACAGTATCAGCGTTTATTTTGGCTGAGAAGATGCAAATGTTTCTAATAAGATCTTTTTGTTCTGAGTTAGCGAAAATGAATGCACCCAACATAATAACGCTACAAAAAGTCACCATGAAAAGAGAATACTCTTATCATAATGAAACAGACACTTTAAAGATATTCTACTCAAAGCCGTTATTTCTCTGTACAACTTTGACATGCTGACAATGAGAATCAGTTTTTAATATGTTTTGTATTAGTACTTATGTGTCAGAAAATCACAATGCTCTGCAACAAGCCCTCATCCTTATAGGTTAAGAAAAGGAATGAGATACTGCTGAAAGGGGACTATTAACACTGCTGATAATACACAGTAAATCTAGTAGATCCAGAAAAATTCTTTATATTGTTTCTGACCGTTTTCTTTTGTTTCCCACATGAAATATTTGTAAAGGGCCCTTTCATTTTGACTGCATTTATTTATTCTTGCTGTCTTCTGCTCTTTTCTACTTCAGTCTGTCCTGAAGTAAAACACAGCCTGAGAAGCAGTTCTGCTTTATATTCTGTCAGCCAGACCCTTTATAAATACAGTCCTCAGAAAATAGAGCCTTAGGCAGAGGAAGACCAACTTCTACCACTGTCTTGAGATTGCAATTTAAATGGGATTACAGCATGAATAAAGAGAATAGGATTGAAATTATTCTGAACTATGAAGAGAGAAATACCTCTATGAAGTAATTGTTTCAAAGTTTCAAAATCTCTTTTTTATTTTTTTAAATACCAGAAGCTGCTTGTCATGGAGGGAAGAGCATAGGACTGTGTTTTCCCCATTTTTCTACCCCTTCAACCCCCAGCAATTGTTTAAAGGAAAGTTTTCAAAGTGCTTGGAGCACCGTTTCAAGGCCAAGTATCTCCAGCTCTTTGGAATGCTCCTCTAATAGGCGTACGTGGTTGTGTCTCCTCAACCTGGGAGGATTTTGACATTTGAGTCTTTGTATTAAACACAATGGCTCAGTTTCCAAAAGAAGGCTGGATAGTGTCCTTAACAAGAGATGCCTTCAGCATCCCCTCCAAATACAAAATTGAGAACACTCTCTGAAAGATAAAAAAACTTGCTCACCTCTTCAGTGAGTGCTCTGACATCACATAAATCAAAGGTACATTTTCTTTTATTGTGTTCTATAGGAGTGTATTGCATGCAATACTTTGGTAAAAAAAAAAAAAAAGTAATAAAAAGTAAAAAAGAAAGAAAAAAGATAAAGCCAAGAGAGCCTTTGGACGGTGAAACCGAAATGGATGGAGTCTTGCAGCCTGTAACAAAGGGTTTGAAAGAGAGATTTAAAGTCATGGGAGTTCCAGGCACCTTCACTGACTGCAAGCGGCTTCCTCCCCAGCACGCTGGCTATTCTGGTTCCATCTGAGACACTGGCTTCACTCAATGCTTTATAATGCTAGTGAGAGTGCCTAGCACTGCAATCTGTAGTTCACTTCATGGTCTAAATTTCTCTTCTCTGACTGAAACACAAAGTGAAATCTTAGTTACCCTGAGTTATCTGTAAACTTAGTGGAGAGAAGTAAACAACTCCAGTGCTTACCAAAGACCTGAACAGCCTGCAAAAAAAAAAAAAAAAGATTCTTTATCTCTCTGCTCACAGCAGAGGGCACAGATGGCTCCACTAAATCACCAAAATTAGATGGGATGAATTCAGGCTTCAGACCTTATCAGTTAGGTATGATAGTCGTTACATTTTAGACTTGTAGGTCTTTCTTTGGCTCTGATGCTAAGGATCAGATGTCTCTGTATGATCTATGTTTTATAATCCAATTATAGTCTGTCAAGATCTGCTCTGTGGAGCTGAGAGGTTGACACACTTAATGTGTCACCACCAGTGGGATACACATCTATCCATAGTTTTCTCATGTCACTTTAGGTGCTGCTTTGTACTCTTGGCATCTAGCCACTACTCTAGAAAGGTACAAGTCTTCCTGGCAGCCCAGTGCAGAAGTTCGAGATGCTTAAAGGCATTCTAGATAGCACTTGATATTAATTTTCAGAACAGCTAAATCTTGTCCTGAATGCCTACTTTAGAGCAAGAAGAAGCATTCTCTAGTTCTGTTGACTGTGCTGATGAGACTCTCAGATTTTAGTGGAAGCTTAGACTCCTAGCTCGCTGGTCAATACCTGTCTGTAGACATTTCAATGTAGATGTGTAAATATGGAGCTGAATCACATCAAAGACTCACTTCAATGAACACAGGTGTTTAGTGAACCCTTCCTAAAATATCCAGAGCATCCACACTGGGCTGGCAGATATGATAGTTCATTGATGGAAAGCCTGCACTCTACCAGACTGTCAGCTGGGGGCCAGGTGGGATACCTTAAGGCATCTCAAGTAGCACTAGATGCTGACACATAGGCAGAAGAATCAAGCTGTCACTATCTTTGCTCCTGTTCTGCATGAAGAGGTAAGAGTTCTCACCTCAGTGACTTGCTCTGAAGATGAATATTCAACCAAAACTTTGAAGAGGGAAAATAAGACAAAATAGTTACGACAGAAGACTGAATTTATGTTGCTAGGGCTGCAGGGAGTAGAGCAACATCCAACTTGATGCTTAAAATGCAAGTTCTCTCAATTTGAACACTATTTAAATGATCCCATATAACGTATTTCAGTAAAATACTTACTACTTACCAGCAGCATTAGCTAGCAACATGAAAACCTGCAACTCGAACACTTAAGCCTGTATTTGTTTTCACAAGCAGTGGAATGAATGACTGAATGCATCATAAATGATTCAATATTTCTTCCTTCAGAATGATGCTTTCTTAGCACCTGTTCAAAGTACTCTGTCATCAGAAATATTTAAGAGTTGAAATCTGGCCTTTAAAATTCATCCCCTGATGAAACTGGAATGAAAATATAGCAGAAATCACTGAAACATTCGTATACAGCATGTTAGAAAGAGCGTGCAGCCTATGAATCTGTGCTGATAAGAATGAAAGTATTTTTCTCATCCATAATGTGAAAACCAGAGCTGTTTAACTTTACATTTTTTCGTAAGCCAAAATCTTTGAATCCCTCCATCCCAGAACGCAGATGGCAGCTTTATCTTATCTGCTGGTTCAGTCTGGTACAATGACTGAAAAGGAAACAGCAACACTGTCTGCACAGGTATTTTTGTGTTGGGGATTGGCTGCATGACAAAGGTCATGGCTCATTGGAACAACTGTACGAGCAGAGCAGATTCTGAGGCGAGCAAGACTAGGCCTCAGGCCCTGGCCGAAACTGCAATTCATGCTGATGATAGCAGAACGGCAAGGATACTGAGACCTTGACAGGGATCGTAAACAACTAACTAAAGGGGGAGTGAGAGCCGTGAGAATGAGAAAGAAGCACAGCTGGCTAACCGCAAGTAGGAGGGATATGCAAAAGTAACTTGTAGAGCTTCAGCCAATCAATAGTTGACTAGTAGGCATAATTAAAATCCACTGTATAAATAGATGCTGTCTGGGCTAATAAAGTGACGCATGCTTTATCACTCATAATGAGTTGTCTGCGTGTTGTTCCTCCGCTACTCGCAAATGGCGCCCGAACGGGGACATGAAGGAAATGAGCAGAAGTAGCGGACACAGAGAAGCACCGGTAGCAGCGACCGGGGGGCCAAGATCGACCCAACACTGACTGGCGCAGCGTGTCGACCAGCGGAGCCTGAACCGTCCAAAAGGGGTTCGCCGTCTGTGAGGGCTGCCGGGAAGGCTGCATCAACAATTTGTCCTACAATGGAGTGCCTTAACCAAGGAGCACGAGTGCCTTAACCAAGGAGCATGGAGAGATCGCCGGCAATATGGATTTCGAGGTAGCCCAAGAATTATTGCAGCGCTTTTTAGAAAAGTGGGGAGTAGATTGTATCAAACAATTGTCAGGAATAGTTGCCTATGGGAAAGTTAAAGGGTGTTTCCAACAACCCGACTCCTTGTTTGAAGTAGAGGAATGGCGAAAATTCGGTGATATCTTGTGGGACTAAAACCTCCCACGGCCCCGGTGGCTGTACCGGTGGCAGCTCCTTTATCGCCGTCAGTACGGACGGCTCCGAAAAAAGCTGAGGAGCGGGGAGCGAGTAAAATAGATACAGATCCATCAGGACTGATAGTGCGCCCTAAAACACGAACTCGATTTGGACTAATTGATTCAGACGCTGAACAGGAGACTTGGCAGAAACCCCCTCCGAAACCCCCTCCCTCTCATTGATCTCTCTACGGATGAGGCTGAGCAGGAGGACAAGAAGGAGGGTAAACCTGCTTCGTATCCACCTTTACCGGATTCGCTGTTTCCTGAGTCTGTTGAACAAAGTTTACATTCCGGCGCTAAACGACCACCATTAAGGTTGCCATTTAAGGAGTCAGCAGTACCAGAGTCACAAGGATTTAAAGGACTGTTACCATCACGAAATGGACACGAACTTGACATGACAGAGCTTGGTAGACGACTGGAAGAATTAAAGACAGAATTGCAGCAGCATCGTTAAGCCAACGCCTCGGGACACGTGACTATGTCTCCCCCAAAACCCCCCTCTGTGTTAGGGACAAGTATTAGGGCCACCTCAACCTCCTTTACAACTCCCTACTCCACCTTTAGATCAGGGTGGGGGGGGAGGTTTGCGTCCATCTGGTAATGTGGGAGGTGAGGGAGAGGGTCAGCGTCCGCCCGCGTATACAGGGGAAGGGGGGGGAGGTGAGGGAGGAGTGAAATGGAAAGGGGTCATTCGAGATGCGTTATTAGAAGGAGTTATAATTCCACAAGCATATCCGGTGATTGTGGGTGCGGATCCTGAGGGGAGAAATATTTGGCAACTGTTAGATTGGAAAATTGTAAAAGAAGCATTACCACTATAGTTAGCGAAAGACAACACAGGTGAGGACTGCAGAAAAGTTGTTGCAGGGATGGCAAATAGTAATGCCACCTTAACTGAGCTAATGGATGCTTGTGAGAAAGTAGGAACCACCACATTTCAGATGGAGCATTTAGCAAAAACTTTTGCGGCGGCAATTAAGGTAGTTCATCGTTGTTATACATGCGAGCAGGAAGGTCACTTTAAGAAAAACTGCCTTAAGAAGTTTAAGCTGAGTGGGAGAGATAACTCTGTTTTGATGTGTCATTGCTGTGGGAAGCTAGGGCATTTTGTGAAGCTGTGCAGGTCTCAGTATAATGCTCAAGGTCAGCTGATAACAACCAGCTGCAGAATGCAGGGCGGGGGAACCGTATGCTGACACAAATGAATCTTCCCAACCAGTTCCAGGCCTAAGCAGTTAACTCGCAGCCCAAACCGCAGGGAGCGCAGGACTGGTGTTTCCACACGGGGTTAACCTGTGCGGCTGCCAATCCTTGGACCTGTGGCAAACAGGGATAATGCTAATGCTAATTGTCAAAAGATCATTGAAGCTTTACCTGGAAAAACAGATTTGAATGTTATGATAAAGGCACGTGCAAAAGTGGGTACTGTGGAACATAAGGCTCAAGTTATGGCTGCGGCCGTACTTGGGGCTTACGTCGTCACAATTGCAATCTCTATTCCAATTGTTAGCAGGGGACACAACTTTAACAGCACCACGACACACTACTTCAGAGGTACAGCAACTGATTACAGAAATAGAAAGCAGGCTACGTTCCAAATTTGTACATCGTATTGATTTGAATCAGGAAATACAAATTATCACCTTGTTTGATAGGCAAATTCCGTATGCAATAATTGGTCAATGGAATTCAGAATGACCAGATTCGTTACAGAGCTATTGGCACAGATTATTCATCAAAGGACGGATGCGATGTCGGGAGCTTGTGGCCAGAGATCCTGCATCACTAACTGTTCCTATTGCAGCTCAATATTTTGAGTGGTGTGTGGCTAATAGCTTTGCTTTGCAAACAGCTATGGAGAATTTCTCGGGACAGGTTGTTGAGTGCGGAACTTCCAGTTGCCACTGGAGTGTGGTATACAGACACTTCCATGGATGGAATTACCATTTTTACGGATGGATCTGGGAACACAGGCAAGGCAGGCCTTCTCTGGTATTCTGATGGCAAGTGGGAATCTATGGTAGTACAACAAAAGGGTTCACCTCAGGTGGTAGAATTACGAGCTGTATTAAAAATATTTCAGAATTTTCCCATTCCCTTTAATTTGATTACTGATTCAGCATATGTAGCTGGCATTATAAAGCAACTGGATAGATCTGTTATAGAGCATATATGTAATCAGTGTGTTTTTGAATTGCTGCGAGCTCTGTGGCAAGAAATTCAAATCCGAACTGCATTGTTTTATGTTTTACATGTAAGAAATCATACTAATTTGCCTGGGTTTATTGCAGAAGGCAATGCTCGACCGGACTAGACATTACTGGACTAGACTCAGATGCTATCTATTTACCTATCAGAAAGGAATATCTACAGTGGTTAACAAATCAGTCAACTCTTTTTCAAATGGCCTTACAGGACTTTACTGGACCATTGTTAACACATTTATCAAAAGATAAAAGCTACAGTTTATTTGCAAACAGGATTGGGAAGAACAACCTATCAGATCAGAGATACCTGTGACTGGACTAACTGTTTTTACTGATGCTTATAGTTATTATGTTAATTTCATGCCTGTTCTCATGTCTCCGCAAGGATCTCGATCAAATGATGAACCTAGCTCTGCTCATACAAAAAGAAAAAGGGGGAATTGTTGGGGATTGGCTGCATGACAAAGGTCATGGCTCATTGGAACAACTGTACTAGCAGAGCAGATTCTGAGGCGAGCAAGACCAGGCCTCAGGCCCTGGCCGAAACTGCAATTCATGCTGATGATAGCAGAACGGCAAGGATACTGAGACCTTGACAGGGATCGTAAACAACTAACTAAAGGGGGAGTGAGAGCCGTGAGAATGAGAAAGAAGCACAGCTGGCTAACCGCAAGTAGGAGGGATATGCAAAAGTAACTTGTAGAGCTTCAGCCAATCAATAGTTGACTAGTAGGCATAATTAAAATCCACTGTATAAATAGATGCTGTCTGGGCTAATAAAGTGACCCATGCTTTATCACTCATAATGAGTTGTCTGCGTGTTGTTCCTCCGCTACTCGCATTTTTGCACATGCGTTAACTCATGAAACTGTAAATTAGGACATGTTGCCAATCTTTTGAAATTTCATAACTTTGAGCAACCTGTTAGGAACCAGTAAATTAGAAGCTTTCAAATAGTCTCCTCAGAACATTTCCTACACTATTAAAATAAAGCATAAAACTAATTCCTGCAACTTTTATCTGTCTGAGCAACTACTACTCATATAAAAAGTATAAAGACCCTATTCTATAGGAAGTGGGGGTGCTGAATATCTTTATTTCCACTTAAAATTTCACTAATCAAATTATTTTGGTAAGGAAGATGAATGTTCTTAGCTCCTCAAACCCCAGCTCTGGAGATTTGTCTAAATCAATGTTTTGTATTTCAGCTGGCTAATATTTGAAAATTAATTGTCTTGCTTTGTTTTTCACTCCAAGTAATGAGTAAGAAAGAAGGTACACAGAAACTACTGGCTGTGAGAAGCTGGTGACAAGCACAGTACAGGGAATGTGGCAGTCAGCTTCCTGCATGGCTCTGATAACACACCTGAATCATGAAAAGAAACACTCTGCATATTCAGCTGATGATTTCTTTGTAGCAGAGATGCCACGTATCTCCACTTAAGCCAAACTGCTGGGCTGCTCCCTGAGAGTTCATTGCTTTGAACCAAGAGGTTCCTTTTAAGTTAGTGGGAGCTTTTTACATTGTCTTCAGTGGACTCTGGCACAGTTGCATGTTTGAACTTGGTACTGGACAATGGACTTAAAAGGCCGTAAAACTAATTGGTTTTCAAATTTTGTCATAAGAATAAGCAATGTGTGTCTAATTCCCCTTCCATACTTTCAGATCTCATCCTTTATTGATATTCAGCCAGGTGTTAGGTTAATTTTGCATCAAAACAGTAACTTCAAAGAGTAATGGGGCTCCTCGATCTTTTAAAAAGAATAAAATGAAACAGAAGGAGAAGACTGATTTTCTCTGTCCACTGCCACTGGGCTCACTGCCCATTTCTTGTCTTTTATTTTTTAATTTGTTATTTCTAATGAAAAAGTGTTTGCATGGCAAGTTTAGCATGCTTTGGCAATACAAAGTTTAGGACAATCTCATTTTTATAAAAACGAACAAAGAGCACTCACTCACTCTAGAATTGTTCAATGGATACTGTAAATGAATGAGACATTTATTTTTGTGCCAGCTCAACTACCACTGTCAACAAGATTTGCATATATTTTGGCAAGCGCACCTCACAAGGTGGTAATAAAATAGGCCTTTTATATTTGAGTCTAATTTACTTTAGTTAAACTCATTAAAAATGTGTTTTCACATGAAAGGGATTTCTGTAAGGGATACTTTGGAAACAACAATGTCACAGAAATGTTTGCTGTATAGCCAGCATCAAGCATTTTTCCCCTGAGAAAGAACATTTTTTTTGAGAACTTCCCAGGTTCCATGAATTTAAGAGTCCTGGGGTTTTTTTTAATCACTGTTAGGCTTAACATTGCAGGCTTAAATATAATGCTTATTACGTGCTGCTACCAGCTGCATGTTTTTTAAGTAGCACAAAAATATGGAATTAAAAAAAAAAAACCCTCACATTGCATATTTTGCCATCTTTGGTGACATTACCTACCCAAAGGCTACTCATAGGAAGGTAAAAATGTGCTCTTACTCTGTGAAGTATTATCCAGGGTGAAGTCTTTTTCACATGCAGTGGTGCTGGTATGACTGAAGGTGTGCTTTCTAACCAATTCTTTTTAAAAGTGTAGAAAATTGTGTGAGTGAAATGCTTCATGAGCAGTACTTTGGTTTTAACAGGCTCATACCATTATATTTTATTATGCATTAGGAACATGCTTGAACTAAACAAACCAAAAAAAGCAACAAGAACAGCACATTTAAACTCAGTAAGCTTAATCAAACAGGTTCAAGATTCTGTATTTGTCAAACCTGAATAAAAATATCTACCCAGTGTCACATGAACATACACTGAAGGATCAGGTTTATGGTTTTAGTGTATTAAGTCTTGGGTTTGCTCCTGTTTAAATTGTCTTGAGAAGATATTGGACTGTTAATTCAAATAAAAGAAGAGCTATGAAAAGAATCCTGTCCTTCTTTCAGTTACCTTGCCTCCATCCTGAAGAAAAAAATGCAGAGGATCTAGCTTCCCCACCACAGCAATACAGAGCATCTGTAACACTGAAGCCATTTCTGAAGAATTGATGTCATTTTTCTTCAGAGATAATAAACTTCACTTTATGAAAAATGCATTTCAGGCACACATACCATTTTCATCTTTTAATAATACAAAAACAAATGAAAAAAAAAGTGATTAACCACAAACCTTTGACAGGCTGAATTAATTTTTCATGAAACACAGCTATCACACCCTGCATAAACAGAAAATACTCTAACTTGAAAAAAAAACCCCTATTTCTTACAGGTAGAATGGCAAAATCTGGGCATTATATTAACACTCTTACTTAGGCTAAGCAGAACCAGTATCTATAAGAAGCTCCAATGTTTCAATCGGCTCAAGGTGAAGTAATGTGTCAGTCACAGACAGAAAAATCAATAACTGCCTCAAATTGCATTTCCTGCTTCAAAAACAGGTATCAGCTGCCGTCCCACTTACATCAGCTGAACTACAATTGTCTTTGCCAGTAATTTCAAGAAGTACAGCATAAACTCTCATTAATGACTTTGAAGTCTCCTAATTTGGGGAAGTATTATGATACATCAGACAAGATAGCCAGTATCCAAGCATTTGTGAAATATGCGTTTCTCATAACTAAAACAATATTTAGCTTTACAATTAAAATTCTAGAAGAGAGACAGAGAATAAGTTGTTATGAAAATATATAGCTTTAATTTGCAGACATATAAACACTTTTGGTACATTACAGACATATGATGCCAGAAATCAAAATACTCAAGTTTTAAGCATAACACTAATTTATCTTGTTCACACAGAGAAATTTCATTTAATCATCATACAAAAGATAGTTCTCAGCTCTTAAAATGAAGTGAAAGTGATACATCACCAATAAACCTGCTGCTTTGTTGCAGAGGATACAGCAAAGAATAAATTATCAAGAAAATATGCCACCAGTCTTACAAGTTAATTTTGGATCTAATCCAAAATCAAAGCCAATGAAAAGGAGCCAGGAATGGTCGCCAAAAGTCAGAAACAAGGTCTTTCACATGAAATACCAATCCAGAAAGGAGCAACAGTCAGAGTAAACTAAGTCCTATAATTCCTTAGAATATGAAGCGATTTTTGTTTCCATCTGGCAGATCAGATTCAGAAGTATCACATGAAAAATCTATTACACAACCAAACTGATGGAGAACTACTGACAGATTGCTCAAAGTACAAAAAAATATCACCACTTCTGTGACAACTAAAGATTTAGCCATTCCCTTGCTTCCTTGCATCTGGCATGTTTATGAGTATGAGCATGGGGTTCTGTCATTATTTGCTGTAGGAAATATTAAGTATAATTTTCCATAAAAATGACCAGCAGATTGCTGAAGCAAACGATAATGTGAGTGAAATCTGGAGCAAATGAAAGATGATATGTCACAGCAGTTCAGATTCTCATTATAATATCTTGCATTCTTGCTCAACAGGAATTGCACTTCTTGTTAATGCCTTTTCTAGCCTACTGTATAAGCTTTACTTGTGAGGTAATAAACTTTCATTTTTCTTTTTTTTTTTTTATTACTAGTGCATTTTAATGTCTCTATTCTTTTAATTATACATACATCAGGACAGACGTTTCTTTTTTTTTTTGTGGTTAAATGTCTGTATGCCAATGTGTATTTTATATTAAAATCAATACATTTAAAATATACTCTGTGTTTTATCTCATTCACAGTAACTCGAACAGTTCCCTGCTCAGGAGCATCTGATGCCCTCTTGTGGTTAAAAAGACTTTTAAAACTTGAGTTGAAAGAATTGTCTTACCTTCTGCTTATTTTATGATCACTGATCTTATTGATTTACGAAAGCTGCAAATGATGTCCATGTTTTTATAGACAGGGTGCTAGCTGTTAGTACTAAGGTTTCATAAAAAAGCTGTACACTGAATTTGAATTTAAAAAAACTGTAAAGAGCTATTTACAATTATAATATTATTAAGTTATAAATTAGTGGTCCTTCATTGCAACCTGTCAATACAACCCACGATTATATGTTTCAGAGTTGTCCAAGGTTTTTCAGATGTTAGATTTATCCACAAAGAAACATCATATGTTAGAAATCTCCATTGGTTTCTTCTCCAACATGTGCAGGTTAATTCTTCCATTTAATGGGATTTGTACTTCCAAGCTTTCATCTGCTCTGTGATGCTTTTTCCCTTTTCTTAGACAGATGTAAATGCCCATCCCTGTTACTAAAGCAATTGAACCCAAGCTTATTATTGACAGAGCTACCAAGGTAGGCATGCAGGATGCTGACTCCATTTTTTTATGTGTAGGCTCTATGGATATTTGTGGCTGCTTTTCTTGTATACTGATATCAGGCTCCTTTCTTAACAAACTTTCAATGTAGCTCTCATTGCTAACAGTGTCATTGACGAAAAGGTTCACCATGACAGTGGAATGGAGAGGTTCTGGATAGCCATGATCACTAACTTTTACAAGCAGCTGATAGAGGCCATAGTCATTTTGCATCAGTGACTCTTCCAAGGTGATATTACCAGTTTTAGGGTCAATCCTAAATGACTCCGGTCGAGGGCCTCTTCTTCCTATGATGCTGTAAGCTATGACTGCATTCATGCCAGTGTCCTTATCGACAGCATAGACCTCAGTGATGGGAGAGCCAGGAAGGGTAGAAGGAAGGACCAACAAATAAGACATATTAGACTGAGGAAACAAGACCAAAGGGGGGTTGTCATTTATGTCCAGAAGAAGGATAGTTATTTTTGCAGTAGAGGACAGAGCAGGATCACCACCGTCAACTGCTTCGACCCACAGAACATAGGAGCTTTGCTGCTCCCTGTCCAGGGAGACTTTAGCTCTCAAAACTCCTTTTCCAGTATCTATGACAAAAATATCACTTCCATTCAGAACTGAAAGGGCAACCCACCCGTTTTGCCCTGCATCAGCATCTGTGACACTTATAACTCCAATTTCACCAAAACCTGGAAAGTTTTCTGGCACAAAAAAGCTGAAATCCTTATTGATAAATCTTGGACTATTATCATTTCTATCCAATACAGTGATGGTGACAGTTGCTATTGATTCTCTTGGAGGGAAGCCAGAATCTACTGCTTTGACAGTATACCTGTATTTCTCTTTTTCTTCTCTGTCCAATGGGGTGGAAACTGTAAGAACTCCTGTGGTTTTATCTAAAGAAAAATACGAAGGGGCATCAGGCCCTAAAAAATAGGACACTTGCCCTCTTTCTCCACTGTCAGCGTCTGTAGCATGCAGTTTGGTCAAGAAAGCATTGGGAACATTGTTCTCTTCAATGGATAATTCTACTAGCTGTTGAGAGAAAACTGGCGAGTTGTCATTGTCATCCAGAACCCGTACTTTGATTATTTTGTTGACATGAAATCCTTCTGAGTTCCATGCAACTACAGAGATTTCATACATCTGCTGCGTCTCATAGTCCAAAGACTTTGTGGTCTCTAGCAGGTATTCATTGTTGTATGGCTTGTATGGTGAAAGTCTGAAAGGCCCATCACCATCCAAATAGCAATTGACTTTGTATTTTTCATCAGGGTCTTTGATGGTAAAAAATGCTATCGGTGTGTTGATAGGCTCCAGTTCCTTTAAGTACACTACTCCCTCCGCTTCATTAGCTATGAAACGAGGGACAACTTCAGGTGGCCTCATCATGACTTTGATGACAGTCACTAGTACTGTGATCACGGCAGGGATACAGCCTGGACCGTTGCCCAGTATGATCAGCCTGTGGAGCCTCGGAGTGTCCCCATCAACTTTACTGGAGAGCGTGATGGCTCCTGTGCTTTCATCCAGATGGAACAAGTCTCTGGATGGCTGGGGGACCTTCTGGCTGTAGGAGTAGGTGATCCGGGCATTGGATCCAAGGTCCATGTCTACTGCGTGGACAGTAGTTACATGTGTCCCTAGACTGGAATTCCCATAAAGCGTGATGTTGAGTTGCGAGTCGCTGAACTGGGGGCAGTTGTCATTGATGTCGCTGATGCCAATAGTGAGAGTGGCACTGCCCACAAGCGGAGGAGTCCCCCCATCCTCAGCAATGATGACTGTGACATACTCCCCACGTGTCTCCCTATCCAGAGCCCCCATAACAATCAGGTAGGGAGTCCTCTCCCCACTCTCATTCTCTTCCACATCCAGGGTGAAGACACCATAGTTATCTCGTAGGCGATAGGTCTGGATGCCGTTGGTGCCCACATCAGGGTCAAGGGCAGGGTGCTCGATAGCCAGGCGGGTGTTCACAGGTGCATTCTCAGGCACCGAGAGGTGGATGTGGGGCACAGGGAAGTGGGGTGCATTGTCATTGACATCCCGGATAGCAATTTTTACCTTCACCAGGCGGAAGTACTCCTGCGGCAGCACCAGCACATCCAGCAGCAGCAGGCATGACTCGGATGAGGGTGAGGAGGAGACAGCAGCTGCTCCCTCAAAGATGGTGGCCCCATTGCTCTCCACGCAGAGAGCTTCCCGGTCTATCTCCATGGCCGAGGTGTGTAGCTCCCCGGAGCGGTTGTCCAGCTGCACGTACTGTCCCCCCAAGCCATGGGAGGCCAGGGTGAAGGAGAGTGGGGGCTGGGGGACTGCAGGGTGCTGCCCGCCAGCTGTTGGCAGTCGCAGGTCACGGGCCAGGCTGCCGATGAGCACCCCGGCAGGCAGCCCCTCGTTGAGGCTGTAGAAGAGCTCGGTGGCGCGGCTGTAACTGGCAAAGCAGTTGAAAGGTCCAACGAAGAGCAGGAAGAGGAGCAAGTGCTGGAGAGAGAGGCACAGGGGTGCGGGGAAGGGGTGCTGTTAGAGAAGGATGGGAGGCAGGAGGCAGCCACCCCCCTGCCCACTGCCTCCCTCACTGTCACTTCGAGCCCGGAGTGTAGCATCTGCAACATGAAGCCATCCTCCCTCTCCCCTCATCTTACCCCCACAGTACAGCAGCTACTTCCAGGGCATCGCCATATGTACCCTCCAAGTAACCCCAGCTGCATTCCCCGCAGGAAATACTCACTGCCAGGGATGGCCCAGGGGCACCCTTCCCCCTGCCCCCAACACCAGCAGCAGTTGTGTCCCGACGTGCCGTCTTCCCTCTTCCCCCCCGCCCCAACTTCCCCAAGCTCGTCCCCCTTCTCACAACCAGCACCCATCCGCAAGCACATCCCAAGTCAGGGCATCCCCCTGAACAACCCCAAATATTTGCTCGCCCCCTTCCCTTTCCAAAGCAGCAATGTGAAACACGTTTCCCCTCCACCACCCTCCCCCCCCCGTCCCCAAGCCTGTTCTTCCCGCATGCCCACGGGCGCTGAAGGGCAGAGCCTACGCGGCCCGCACCGCGCATGCCGCGCGGGTCCCGGCGGAGCCCCGCAGCGCCGCGCTCCAGGCGCCGCAGCCCGCGCAAGTCCCTGCGCCACCCGGCCACGGGGCCGGCGGCCCCAGCCCCGCCACCACGGAGCCTCGGCCGCCCCCACGCCGCCGCGCAGCCCCGCCGCGGACCGCCTCTGGCTGCCGGCTTAAAACAGGAGTTGAACAGAGGAGCCGCGGAGAGGTTGCGCGAAGGAAGTTGCCCGCGTTGGCAAGCGCGTCCCCAGCCCGCTGCGCGTGGAAACGGGCTCCCTTAAGTAACTTCGGCCATCGTCTCCACGGGGGATTTTTCCTCCTTCTCCCCTTTTTAACCACCCCTTTCCCTTTTTCGCGGCTCTCTGCTACAACCTGCGTCGGCATCAGCAACAAGAAAAACTTTTCACGGCTGCTCTGATCTGTGGAGATCGGGGATGAGAGGAAAAAAACCCCAAACAACAACCATATATATGTGTGTATATATATATATATATTTTGGGTTGTTTGGGTTTTTTGCGCTGCTGCGTGCGAAGTCGGGCTCGGGGGGGGCAGGACGCGGCGCCTCCCCTCCCGCCGCCCCAGCCCTCACCTGCAGGCTGCCGCGGGCGCTGCTGCTGCCGCGACTGCCCGGGGGCCCCATGCCCGGCCGCTGCTGCCGCCGCCGGCTGCGCCCCAGCAGCCCGCCCGCTCCGCCGGCCGCCCGGCGCTTCTCTTCCCCGCGGCTGCCCATTCCCCCGCCGCCGCCGCCGCCACCGCCGCCGCCGCGCCGGGATGGGCTGGGCTGCGCGCACCGCCCAGGACACTCCCCCTCCGCTCGGGAGGGCGCCGCCGCCGTAGCGGGGGGAGACCGAAGCGGGGGGGGCTCTGCCAACAGTCACGGGCACGGCGAGGAGGGTGGCGGGGCGGCTGCTGAGGCTGCGGCAGCGCCGCGGACGGGCAGGCGGGCGGGCGCTGTGCTGAGCGCAGCGGCGCGTTCACGTCGGAGGAGGGGGGTGGCAGGGGGGTGGAAGCAGCAGGACCAGGGGAGGAAGATACTCCCGTATGGAAACTGTAAGGGAGGGCGGGAGGGTCGGGGGGGGGGGGAAACAAACCTTAAAAAAATCGTGTTTTCCTTCTTCTGTGGAAAGATGTGGTGAGGGTGTCAGCGAGAATTAGAAGCTGCCTGGGTTTAAGGAGCGTTGTGGAGCGCTGATGAGTAGTGAACGGTTTGTGTCTGCACGAAATGAAAGTAGTGTTTTGAGGAGTTTGCAAGTGTTTGGTTGGTAGAAGGTGCGCGTCCTGCCAAATTAGAACAGCAACTGCAATTTCCTGCTGGCTGGGAACCAGAAGGTGCCCTGCGGCAGAAAATTGTTTGCTCTCACTTTACAGTCTCCAGTCACTGTTGGCTAAACTATAAAACTGCCATAGAACTAGACATGGAATTATCAGCGCTTGGGAAACTTCAGACAGCGCAAGACCAATCACATATTTCCTTAACATCTTGGACTATCAAAAGGAGAGCTAACCTGCCCTGAGTTCCTTACACTGGCTCTCTGTCTTTAGCTTTAAAGTGTTCAATGGTCTGGATCCAGGCTATTGCTGAGAGTTCAAGTATTGGGACTCTGGTAGGCACTTGCATTTGTCAAGCATAGTGGAGCTGCCCTTCACAAAGGTAAAGTTTGTACAGGAGATTGAACTGTCTAAAACACACGGTTTGAATACCACCTTGAACATCTCCATGCTCCATAAGCACAGTGTGCAGGCATTTGATCTCAGCTTAGGTACTAAATACATACAGGACAGCAAAAATTTTGCTTTCAGTCAAAACAAAGAATACTCTTCCCTTTTCCTTTTGCAGCTCCTTGAGACAAACTCCACATCCAATCCAAAATGGAGAAACAAAAAAAAGTAATTAGAATCCCAAACCAAAACCAGCCTTATGCTCAAGTCTTTTGTAATACTGCATCTTTCAAAAGCAAATTATAAGCGAAAAATACAGAACATATTATTTAGTAACTCTTGGGATGTTCTTGGATGTTGTAAGGATGAGGGGAGAAGCACAAGCTGAAATGAATAGAATAGAATAGAATAGGACAGAACAGAACATAATAGAAACAAAAACTTCCAAGACTGACTTCCTCCAGGGCTGTAAACAAATCATATTAATTCCTTTGTCTCATATCCTCCATCCTTGAAATATAAATAGTGCAATACTGTTTGTCTGAATTAGAGCTTTACCCCATTCTTGCTAAAGTCAGTGGCAGTGGAGTCTGGCTCTGTTTTATTCAGTGGATCTCTTTGAAACATACTATGATTGTAATATCCATTTCATCCCCAAAATGACATTAGCACAATAATCATATGTGACTTAAACAGTAGAGCGATAGAGCACTAACAAAAGTCCCGGCTATATTTATTACTCACTAATCTCTAGGGTTCTGAAACCACTTAGTATGTCCTGCCCTTATAAATTGTTTATATCTTTACCATTCAATTCTAGCACAAATAGAACAGGCAATACAGTATATACAGTTCAGAGCAAACATGTATAATTTAAGAGAGAAATCAAGCTACCAAAGTCCTTTACTAAATTCTCATCCATTTGCAGTGTTCTGCAGACTGCTCAGTGTGAAAGGTGCCCATAAACTTGATCCTGTTTAAGTTAGTTTAGCTGGACATGACAGATGCTTTTAGTTGACTCACATCTACTCTAATTTTATCCATTTCAACAGAGAAATATTGACTCATTTGGATTTCAGTCAGATTTTGACACGGATTTATGTGGAGTTATAATTTCGTAGACTGATTTTAATCTTAGTTTTAGTGAATCAGTACTCTTCTTGCGAACAAATCTGAAGTCCCTATAAAATTCTATGTTTAACTTTTTTTCCCCTGATGTCTCGTTTTATCTCTCTTTCCTCTTACGCTCTTGAAATTACTGACCTGTTACTATACCATTCTTCTTAACTATCACAGCCACTGCATTTCCCTGAGGCCTCTGATAGTGTAGACAATGCCTCAACTATTATAGTATTCAGGTTTTCATTACACCTGATGCATTTTGTTTTATTAAATCACAGGTGTAATAGCAGAATTAAAAGTTTTCCGGAGCATCTGGTACCTGTATAATATTTTATTTTGTTAGTCATCAGCAACATCTAATAAGTCTTAAAGGCTCCTTAAAGACTGATGTGTCCAATAAATCTCCTGTTTAAGGAGAAGTACTCCAGCTGTGTATGGGATGAGGGGTGGGAGAGAAGCAGCACAGAAGAGATACAAAATTGGGACATTCATTCCTGGCATTTTTTTGGACAAGAGCCCCTTCCAAAGTCCCAGGAAAACATTAACTGATTTCATTATATTTCTATATTCAGTTATGTTTTCTGGGGATAAGATGTTAGCAGTTTATAATCTCAGCCCCATTTGATCACATTTAGCTAAACATATCTTTTTAACTTGCATTTTACTACATTGAACGTTATTATCACTGAATATATCCATATATTGGTACTGCATCCAAGATTCTGGTTGCAATTAGTGAATAAGAAGGAAGAAATAGGAGCATTTCTGTGGGATTCCCGATTGCCTCTGGGAAGTTATAAAGCACAAGACTGAGAGCAAGCGACAAGCCGTCCAAGAAGTGTCATAGTTATTTATAAACACATTAGAAGAAGTACATTATTGCTATGGTAAAATGGAGTATTTATTTGACTTTATTAAGGTGGACATAGCAGGTATTGATGCTCAATTGCAATGCCTTGGTTTTATGGGCAGTGTTCCAGCAGTAGATAGGAGCATTTCCAGATGAATCATTCAGGACCATCAGTTCTGAAAGGGAATCTCAAATAGTGGTTTTTTTTGGCATGTCTGGCAACCCTGACCAACTTTTATAAGAGATGGGGATGCAGGTACATGTTGTCCCCTCAACCTAGCAAAAAGCTGTCTGTTATATCGTGTGGTTCTACTGAGGAAGGCTGTGGTGTGAGATTCCTCATCAGTGAGATTCTACTGATTCAGCTGACAACCTTCGTGATACTTTAGTCGGTGTGACTCTTTGAGCTAGGTGCTTTTCAGTGGGGAAACAGTCAAACTGAGTAAAAGCACTGGTGTTAATATTGATTCCTAGTCACAGTAAAACTGAGAAAGGCACAAGACTCCCACTTCTCTGAAGAGTTTAAACTGCAAGAGATACAGGGCAAGTGAAGGAGACCCTTTTAACTATTGGCGATATAAACTTTTTTATTGCTTTGCTGCTCAATAAGGAAAATGCCTTACATCCTGAACTTCCTGTGCAGGATAGTGGATTACAGTGTGAAAGACTTTATGAATATTAGATAGTGACCTTACCTGCAGAAGTGCTGAGCATCTGGTGCTCGCATTTGTACTGAAAGCTGTGATCATTCAGTGTCACTGTAGATCAGACCTAGCATGATCATCCTGTTCTCAGCACAGAGTGGGAGAGAGATCTTGGCACTGCTTTCCCTTGTGACACTGAAAGACAGTAAAAAACTCTGGGTCCAGCTTGAATAAAGTAGCAGTGGAGCTGGGAAATAGAAGACTTTGGAGCTTGTATCGCTCAAATCTTCAGTCATACTTTCAAAGGGCTGGTTCTCGCAAGCTCTTGCGAGGTTCTGCTCAGCAGTCTTTAATGAACAAAACCCTGCTGCTGTCATGACAACCTTACAAGAAAGTAACTAACATGTGAAAGTGGTTTCTAAACTTAGGAAGAAATACCCCACGAGATAAAGCAATGTTTGATAGGAAGGCTGACAAAGGTGGACGAGATTTTCCTGTCTAGTTAGCTAAGCGTCTGTTGAGCACTTCTGTGTTGAAGTATCACAAATCCAAGCTGTTAAACACTGGCAGAGAAAAGAAACATGGAAAAAAGCTTCCTGCAGTCTCTGAGCCAACTGCATTTGATGCATTTGACCAACTTCTTCCTCAAATTCTTTTGAGGCTTCATAAAAGTACAAGTTCTTCAGTTATGATGATTTGCATATGTCTCCATACATTTTGCACATGTCATTTTTTATCTGGAAAAAAGTCAAAATATTCCAACAGTGAGAAGGATTGCCTTCACTATATTTCTAGTCTGACACAACTTTATTTTCAAAATAAAAACTAATTTAAAGTTTATTAACTAAGCATAATTTTCTAACAGTAAGTAGGAAGGAAGGATTTAACTCAGATTATATTCCAGCACATCTTTTTTTACCAGTGCTTTTTACACTGTATTACACAGTGTATTAACATTCGCTTTCACTAACTTCTTGTGTAAGGCTTAAAATAATAATGATACAAATTTTGTTTCATACAAGCCAAAGCACAGGCTGAGGTACAGTACTAGTATCATACTGCTAAAAATTATTAATACCGTAAGTCTTTCATTACAGTCCTTATCACATTAGTTCAGGGACAGCATTGCAGCTTCTGCCAGCTCACTTTCTACAAAATGTCTGCAAGTTATGAGAGTGTCATGAATATGTAGATATTTTTAATTGACTTCTCATTGACACTAAGTCACGGCTTCTCAGCTGAAGTTAGTTACAACCTCTTGATGCCAGAAATTGGACCTGTGAGGAGCACGCTGCTCCCAGCAATGGAGCACAATGCATTGAAGAAGCCCTGTGATAGCCAGGTAGCTATCAGACGTGAAGGCATGTGTCTGTCAGGCTCCATGTGGGCTACCGTGTGTCAGGTAGTTCCTCTAAGCCAACTAGCCACAGCCTGCAATGCCGTTTCATTTTCTGAGATGGAAATGGTTAGAGAGTGGATATAGTGCAGTAATACGGACCATTTTTCCTATGACTGCTGCAGCTCCAATAGTATTCCAGCTTCTCTTCTCTTAGTTCCTCTGGAACAGACAGTTGTATGTATTTTACCTTGTCAGCTGAACTGCCTAGCTTTGCTCTGAAATACATACAATATTTTGCAGTTTCACCTGAGGTCTTTGGCTATGAAAGACTAACATTTGCTTCCTTGACAATAAATTATTTTGAATTTTCCAGGGACCAGATTCTGTCATCTTCCCTCAGTCTATATTCAGGTAAAAATTCTTAATGAAGTTGTTAGCTCTAATTCCCTAACACTAACTTATTCCTTGCTCACCCAAATTCTTAAAGAACCCTAAAAGCTTTTTACTGAACATGAGATAATTACTACATGATCTGGGATTTGGGCCAAATTGCTTCTTTTATTTAGAAAAGTGAATTGACCAACTCTCAGTAGGATTTAGTACATTTTTACATCTGTGATGAAATGGAGAGAGTGAAACCAATCAATTTAATGCAGTCAACTTTTTACATAATGGGAAAACATATTGGCTGTATGCTTCAGAAACCTTGCAGCTGATAGTGGTTCATATTGTTGCTCTGATCACTCAGCTCCCTACTGAGATAAGAGAAAATCGTGTTTTCTCAGGAGAGGCCCTGGGTTCAGTTGGCAGAGCTGAACAAAAGGTGTCAACCAAACCTGCTCTGAGGTTCATCCAAATACAGATTTTCTTGAGTTTGTAAAGCATTTGTTCACATCAAAATCATCCTTCTATCTTGTTCAACTTTCAGATGTAGTAGAAAGAGAGGATTAATCATTAGAAAGGGTGGGATTTGATTACTCTAACTTTGATAGCTGAAAATCAGGCATCCAGTCTAGGGTCTTTTTTTCCTTCCTGAGATACAGACATTTCCAAGGTATGTAACTGAAAGAGATAGGTGTCTAAAACAAGTGAGACAATTTGCTCTCTGGATGGGTCTGTTTCTCTCCCAACTGAAAATGCAGGCTAGAGTGTGTAGCTTGGATACAGTTGTTTAAATTGGAGGCCTGTGTCTAGTGGAGTCCCTCAAGGGTCGGTACTGGGACCAGTACTATTCAATATATTCATTAATGACTTGGATGAGGGAATAGAGTGCACTGTCAGCAAGTTTGCTGATGACACAAAACTGGGAGGAGTGGCTGACACACCAGGAGGCTGTGCTGCCATTCAGAGAGACCGAGACAGGCTGGAGAGTTGGGCGGGGAGAAATTTAATGAAATATAACAAGGGCAAGTG
This sequence comes from Nyctibius grandis, assembly GCF_013368605.1. NCBI lineage: Eukaryota > Metazoa > Chordata > Aves > Nyctibiiformes > Nyctibiidae > Nyctibius > Nyctibius grandis. The sequence goes on along the minus strand of NC_090659.1, from coordinate 87,061,699 downwards.
TAGAGTCCTGCATCTGGGCAAGAACAACCCCATGAACCAGTATAAGCTTGGGGCAGACCTGTTGGAGACCAGCGTAGAGGAAAGGGACCTGGGGGTCCTAGTGGACAGCAGGATGACCATGAGCCAGCAATGTGCCCTTGTGGCCAAGAAGGCCAATGGCATCCTGGGGTGGATTAGAAGGGGTGTGGTTAGTAGGTCAAGAGAGGTTCTCCTCCCCCTCTACTCTGCCCTGGGGAGGCCGCATCTGGAATATTGTGTCCAGTTGTGGGCCCCTCAGTTCAAGAAGAACAGGGAACTGCTAGAGAGAGTCCAGCACAGAACCACAAAGATGATTAAGGGAGTGGAACATCTCCCTTCTGAGGAGAGGCTGAGGGAGCTGGGTCTCTTTAGCTTAGAGAAGAGGAGACTGAGGGGTGACCTCATTAATGTTTATAAATATGTAAAGGGCAAGTGTCATGAGGATGGAGCCAGGCTCTTCTCAGTGACATGCACTGACAGGACAAGGGGCAATGTGTGCAAGCTGGAACACAGGAGGTTCCACATAAATATGAGGGAAAACTTCTTTACAATGAGGGTGACCGAACACTGGAACAGGCTGCCCAGAGAGGTTGTGGAGTCTCCTTCTCTGGAGACATTCAAAACCCGCCTGGACGCGTTCCTGTGTGATATGGTCTAGGCAATCCTGCTCCGGCAGGGGGATTGGACTAGATGATCTTTCGAGGTCCCTTCCAATCCCTAACATTCTGTGATTCTGTGTTTAAAGGCAGATTATAGAGAGAGTGCTGAATGTGTGGGCACAATAGTTCCATTGCAGATGTGACTTTAAACCATACTCTTAGAAAAATTAGCAATATACTTTGAGTTACTGTTGAATGCAAAGAGCCTAAATAATAGATGCTAGTAGCACACTTCTCACAAATTACCAATCAAGAAATATTTACAAATGCTACTTCGCAATCATTTTAGACAATAATTACATCTGTAGGAAAAAAAAGGAGTGGTCTATCCCTAACATAGTTTCAGAAAGTCAAAATTCATTATAAACATTATTTTTTATGAACTATTAACTTTATTCACCAGACACCACTTTTTCTTCATACATGTACAGTTTAACTCAGCTAAGTGAAGAAAACAACTTAACTTGTAGGAAAATGGTATTTGAAATTTTTATCTGCAATAAGATAGCACTTTCATTTGACAAATTTGAGATGTTTTTTAAGCAGCATTGAAAAGTCAAGTTTAGAGTTTGACTTCTTCCCTCTTCCCAGTGCTGCACATCTCTAGGGCTCCACATAATAACTATTTAATTCAAGAAATCAGAAACTCAGCAAGCAGTTTAATAAAAGTCAGAAGGCATTTCCTACAGCATAGAATAAAATTATCTGGTGTTTTACTTCTTCATGTAGTGAATTTCTTCAGGGAAAAAACAATTTTCTTTGTTAAAAAATGGAAATACATAATTCATGGAAAAATGAGCAGCCTCTACACAAGGGTAAAACCTTTTTCTCCTTATTCAGGGTAATATGGGATTGTGAATGAAATAGCAATTAATGTAAATTTCTATTTGAAACTTTATTTTAGTAGTGTACCATCTAATGTGGCAGTGTTAACAGCATAACCAAGATGTTTGTTAGTGTTTTCCTATTCCTCAGGGATATAAAAAGCTCGATTTCAATTGTCTAGACAATGAACAATGGCATAGAACTTCTAGCTGGAATAGCTTTTACATGGTAGATTGCCCTTCTGGAGCATCTCTTCAAAAACTGCTCTATGCATAAATAGTACCTCTTTGTATAGAATATGTATTGTAAGTAAATTGACTGAGAAGATCTTGGAGCAGAGCAAAAAATAACAGTCCAAGGAACCCTAAAATAACAGAAACTGAACACATTCTGGTTTCAATTGTGTGCATCATGCTACAAAGACAGAAAAAAAAATGTGCGTGTTGTATTTTCTGCATATTATTCAAGGTAGTTTTCCACATACAGTCATTGACATTAAAATACTTTCCTTAAATGAATCTTAATTTGATAATAAGTAATTTGTTTAAAAAACATTCAGCAATGGGAAGATCAACACAGGGGAAGAGAAACTTACTAAGTGAACTATGGAAAAGAAACTTATTTTTTTCATTTTCTATCCAATATTAACTCAAATCTCATTCTGATCAGTCTGAAACTTTAAGGATTACCTCTACTCTTTTACTGAGTGAGAGTAGAAGGATCAACTTCTGAAAGAAAGGTACTGTGTTAACGGCAAATCTTCTTGAAACTGAAACCATTTTGTGGATGTATAAAGATCCTCAAATATAAATACGTGTGATATGTATGCCATGGATATGTCCAGCATATATGTTAGTAATTGTTTGTGAGCATCTTTCCTCCTTAGACTTGGATTGCCATGCTTAATCTTCTGAAACAGCAACATCCGTCTCTCGCCTTTCAGCTGTACACGACCTAATACTAGCTTTTATAAACACAGATGTTTCCACATCTGTGGAAACATCATAGCATTATGATAGCATAATAAATATTGATATTGTAATTGTTTTTTCCAAAGACATAAAATTATCTTTGATTTTCTGCACAATTGTCCATTGTTTTGTATTTAGTTATTTGACTAAATACTTCTAGTTTTATGATTATAGTTTTATTGTCACCAAAAGCATAACCAGGTTAAAAGCTGGACTGTCTGATGTAGACTGATATTTTAGTATGTATGTGTGTCTTGCAAAACAGAGCAATAAAAACAATTGGAAATGTGTTACTGAGTGTTGCTAGTTTCAGTCCAGGTCAATTGTTACTATGTGTCAATGGAAACAAATAGTCAAAATATTTAGTTATTAGAGGTCAAAAATAGTTATTAGAGGTCACTGAACTACGTAACATCAATGGCTTTGCACTCTTCAGAGGCTGTTTTAGAATTTATAAAAGGAGTTCAAGTTCATGAATTTTTTTCTTCAGTAATATGTACCCATAGCTAGTTTCAAGGTTGCAGTAGTTCTAAAAAGAAAGCTAAAGATAATGTCATTTGTTTTTTTCAGACAGGGAGAAGTGTACAGCATCAAGAGCTCCCACCAACCTCAAATGGATCATAGAGGCATACAATCATAGAGTGGTTAAGGTTGGAAGGGGCTTTAAAGATCATCTAGTTCCAGCCCCCCTGCCATGGGCAGGAACACCTTCCACTAGACCAGGTTGCTCAAAGCCCCATCTAACCTGGCCTTAAACACTTCCAGGGAGGGGGTATCCACAACTTCCCTGGGCAACCTGGTCCAGTGTTTCACCACCCTCACAGTCAAGAATTTCTTCCTAATATCTAATCTACATCTACCCTCTTTCAGTTTAAAACTATTACCCCTCATCCTATCACTACATGCCCTTGTAAAATCTCTCTCTGCAGCTTCCTTGTGGGCCCTCTTCAGGTGCTGGAAAGCTGCTAGAAGGTCTCTCCGGAGCCTCCTCTTCTCCAGGCTGTACAACCCCAACTCTCTTAGCCTGTCTTCATAGGAGAGGTGCTCCAGCCCTCTGATCATCTTTGTGGCCCTCCTCTGGACTTGCTCTAACAGCTCCATGTCCTTCTTATGTTGAGGGCCCCAGAGCTGGACACAGTACCGCAGGTGGGGTCTCACAAGAGTGGAGTAGAGGGGCAGAATCACCTCCCTCGACCTGCTGGTCATGCTTCTTTTGATGCAGCCTGGGAGATGGTTGGCTTTCTGGGCTGCAAGAGCATACTGCCAGCTCATGTTGAACTTCTCATCAACCATCACCCCCAAGTCCTTCTCCTCAGGGCTGCTTTCAACCCAGCCTGTTATTTGTGCTTAGGATTGCTCCCACCCACATGCAGGACCTTGCACTTGGCCTTGTTGAACTTCATACGGTTCGTATGGGCCCACTTCTCAAGCCTGTCAAGATCCCTCTGGATGGCATCCCTTCCCTCCAGCGTGTCGACTGCAGGACCCACCTTGGCGTCGTTGGCAAACTTGCTGAGGGCACACTCAATCCCATTGTCCATGTTGCCGACAAAGATGTTAAACAGCACCAGTCCTAATACCAACCCCTGAGGAATGCCACTCATCACTGGTGTCCACTTGGACATTGAGCTGTTGACAGTAACACTTTGAGTGTGACCATCCAGCCAATTCCTTATCCACTGAGTGGTCCATCCATCAAGTCTGTGTCTCTCCAATTTAAAGACAAGGATGTCGTGCAGGACAGTGTCAAATGCTTTGCACAAGTCCAGGTAGATGATGTCAGTTGCTCTTCCCTTGTCCATCCACACTGTAACCCCATTGTAGAAGGCCACCAAATTTGTCAGGCATGATATGCCCTTAGTGAAGCCATGTTGGCTGTCACCAATCACCTCCTTGTTCTTCATGTGCCTCAGCATAGTTCCCAGGAGGATCTGCTCCATGATCTTGCCAGGCACAGAGGTGGGACTGACGGGCCTGTAGTTCCCCGGGTCTTGCTTTTTTCCCTTTTGAAGATGGGGGTTATGTGTCCCCTTTTCCAGTCAATGAGAACTTCACCAGACTGGCATGACTTCTCAAAATGACGGATAGAGGCTTAGCAACTTCATCCGCCAGTTCCTTCAGCACCCACAGATGCATCTCATCATGTCCCATGGACTTAGATGTCTCAAACCTGATCTTCTCCTACTGTGTGCTGTTTTTCATTCTCCCAGGGGCTGCCTTTGCCTTCTGTGGCTTGGGCGGTGTGCCTTGAGCACTTGCCGGTGAAGACCGAGGCAAAAAAGTCATTGAGTACCTCAGCCTTCTCCATATCCTGGTTAACCAGGTCTCCTGTTTCCTTCTGGGGAGGGCCCACATTTTCTCTAGTCTTCCTTTAATCATTGACATACCTATAGAAGATTTTCTTGTTGCCCTTGACATCCCTGGCCAGATTTAATTCTATCAGGGCTTTAGCTTTCCTAAGCTAAAGGATCCCTGGCTGCTTGGACCATTTCTCTGTATTCCTCCCAGGCTACCTGTCCTTGCTTCCACCCTCTGTAGGCTTCTGTTTTGTGTCTGAGTTTGTCCGGGAGCTCCTTGTTCATTCATGCAGGCCTGCAGGCATTTTTGCCTGTCTTCCTCTTTGTTGGGATGCATCGCTCCTGAGCTTGGAGGAGCTCCAAGCTCAGCTTGATCTAAGCTGCTCTAAGGATCTTGAACTCAGCCATTTCATGGTCACTGCAGCCAAGGCTGTCCTTGAGCTTCTCATTCTGCACTAGCCCTTCCTTCTTGTTGTTGGATGCTTGTTCTCCCTTTACAGTACTTGAGAAGAAGTTCATACCACAGAGCATTTTTGCCTGACTTCCTCTTTGTTGGGATGCATCGCTCCTGAGCCTGGAGGAGGTGATCTCCTCACTGCTCTAAGGATCATGAACTTCACCATTTCATGGTCAAAGCAGCCAAGGCTGTTCTTGAGCTTCTCGTTCCACACTAGCCCCTCCTTCTTGTTTGATGCTTGTTCTCCCTTTACAGTACTTGAGAAGAAGTTCATGCCACAGAGCAGAATTCAAAACAGCTTGTTGGTTGATCAGGGAGCCATTTAAAACTATCATGGTCTCTGTGAAGTGCCTAAAGGTCACTCGAGAGAAATACCACACAGTTTTACCCACCAAATATATTTTACACCTGGCCTGGATTGCTTAAAGCTACAGATTGTCATGACTATCCACTGCACAACGTTGAAGGCTCACAAGAGCCTTTGACTCAGCAAAGAGGCTTCAGCTTACCCTAAGGAACCAAGGAAAAGGAAATACCTCTTTTTTTTAGGACTCGGGTAATGGCAGATGAGTTATCACTCCATTTTCGTAAAATGGGTTGATGTTAGAGGCTTTGCCAAGGAAGGTACTTTCAGAAGTTCCTTCTGAGCCGTCTGTTCAAACCAAGAGAATGTGTTTCCTTGTAGGAAGATAACAAGGGTGCCTGAGGAGAGGAGTGCTTAGGAGTTAGTAAGGTCTTAAATGTTATTTTTTGGTTAGCTTTTGCTGGTTCCACATTACATGCAGAATTTAGGTGATTCTTTTCTCAGTGCACTTATCAGGTTGGATTCCATTCTGAGTTTTCTAACTTTCTACTGGTAACACGCATATTCCTCACACATAGTCTGGGAAGGCACCTCATCATGACATTTCTTGATCAAGACCTAAGTACTTCACATGGCTATGTATTTTTTCTCAAAGCTGGGTCTTACTGGGTTCCCTAGGAGGTCCAGCAAGTGACTTTAGCACTGCACCCCTAATGACACACACAACTTATCTGCTGTCACAGCATCTTGGCTCAGCGTTGGACTACTGGTACTAAAAAGATAAATCTGATGTTGCTGGGTCTAATTAATAAAAAGTATAAATGCATGCTCATCATTACTGCATGGTGGGGGCTAGGACGTGGATTGCTCCTTGGTCTTTCTATATTTATCAGTACAGATGGAGGCACTCAATTCACTTCTTCTTATGAAGACTGTGGGTATGTCAAGATGGAATGGTTCCAAGCTAACTCGAGACAGCGTATGTGCTATTCCACAGACTGCCATATATAGAGATGGATATTTCATATGTTGGGAAGCAGGCAGAGAAACTTCCCTCATTAGAAGTAAGAAGAGGCCAATTAACTTCACTTGCTACACATGACTAAAAAGACCGCCGTCTTTGCAAATATGTTATGCTGTTTTACAAAGTGATCTTTCCTGAGAACAGCTTCAGAAGAATTCATGAGAAAGAATGGGTTTTGGTGTCAGGTGAGCCAAAAAATTTTGCTACAGTGTTAAAATACCTGATCTGAAAAGAGCCAACTCAATATTTTGATGTAGTATTGAGTTGGCTGAAGCTGATGAACATCAATAGTATGTCATCAATAAAGAGAATCGTCAGTATCAAATAAACATTATAACTGGAGCAGGAGTCAAACAGAGAGAGACAGGCACTAAACAGCATCTTTATATTCCTGGCCTGATTTCATGGAATAAAATTTATAAAATCAAGTTTCTGTTAGATTTTTATTTCAGTTTGTGGCCAGCCATGGTGATCAAGGCCATTAGCAGCTAAACCCAGGGCAGCTGACCCAGGCTGGCCCACAGGTGTATTCTATATCATTAACATCAGGTTCACTACAAAAGGGAAAGCTTGGTAGGGAGGAGTGGTTTTTTTTTTCCTCTCCCTCTCTCCCTCTCTCCCTCTCTCCCTCTCTCCCTCTCTCCCTCTTCTTTCATTGTTCTTCCTCATTACCAATGATTGCTATTCCTGGAGCAACTTGCTGCAACTCTGTAGATAAGTATTACTTTGTGTGTTTTGGATTATCATTGATATCGGTTTCTTTATTTTATTAAATCTGTTTAACTTCAAACCCACAAGTCTTCCTCCTTTTCCCAATTCCCTTCCTTGGTCAGGGAAGGGACATTGCATGAGAGAAAAACCATTTATTGTTTAGCCCCAGGTGTGGGCTAAATGAGAACAATTCCTAATTTCTAACTTTTGGTACTCCTACTTATAAAAAAAAAAATATATATACAAATCTGAACCCTGCAGAACTTTCAGTTTTTCCAAGCTATTATCTTGCTTTCTGAAGAGATAGCATCTTCCCTTCGCCTCCTGCTGCTTTGGTTAATCTTTGCTGACTTAAATATAACTTCATTGTGTTTGCAAATAGTATTTGTTAGGGAGAAAGTTAAAGTAACTCCTTCCCAGGCATAATAGGAAAAACTCAAGAACAAAGCAACTTCAGAAAAACAAGATTATTTTTGATCACAGCATGTGATGGCGAAAGAGGCAGAGTAGACACTAGAAATAGGCTGAGGGATATGGTGTATTGTCACATGCATAATTCATTTTCCAGATAATGTAAAGCCTCATATATAATGTTTCTTGAAAAGAAGTATGAAGATAAGCAACATACTTAAGTAATCCACACATGCTGGAGGAAAAGGGCTCTGCTGGATACACTTGTACTACCTGCATACACTAATAAATTGAACTTTTTTTATAACCTTGAGTTATATGTAGGAAAATATTGTGACTTTCAAAGGAAGATCATGACTTCTCACAGCACTCCTTTCTTTGTTTATATGCAACCAAGACAAAAATGGCTTTGGAGATTACCATTCAAAAATGGTTTGACTCCTTGCACTTTGCTCTGACAGCTTGGAGCAGTGGCTCTGTCCATCTTAAAACAACATCTTTAAGTTAAAGTGATCAGAAATGTGTATCCAGCTTCAGTAATGAATGAAGCAAGAGTCTTTTACATTTTTTATGTGTTTCTTATTTTGCTTAAAAAATGTTACAGAAATAGATCACGTTACTTCTGACCTCAGATTTCACTTGTAATAAACTACCAAATATGACTTTTATTTATATAACAGGACTTTGCACTGTTCTATGATTCATTCAGTGTATTCAGGTAACATAATGGTTAATACCCATTTTTTTATGTCATTCCATATCTGAACATGCTTGTATTTATTATTTTATTTATTCTGCATGCTCATCAAAATGAGTAAATTTACTGTCTCACTTATTGTTGTAAATCATAGCAGAAATTCCGACACGTTAATTTTAACTGATATTACTGACATACAAAGTAAGGGTTTAACAATGTTCTCCATGTACTTTATCTATGAGATGATGAGCTCATGGCTAACTACTGATGTTTCGACTAACATAGCATCCCATTCCTTTTGATTGCATCGCACATCTGTTTTCTTACAGTATTTATGCAGTGATTATAATGCAGCTAAAAGGCTAAGAGCTTGATAGGTTAAAGATAAATATGCATTTTTTTAATCTTTATAAAGGCAATTAATAGTATTCCACTTTTTACAGCATCTTCATGCTAGAAGAGCTTCAGTGCGTGAATTACTCCAACAGTGACATAATATTATTCTGTTTTAAATAGTGGGAACCTGTGGCACAGCACTGTTCTGAGATCTTACCAAAATGTCTAACTCCCATTGGTAGGATTCCTTTCTCGGAACTTTTCACTTCTTAAGCATGACCCATTTGACCTGCTTTAGGAATCATCTAGAAACAGACAGAGACGTCTGGGTTTGTCTGTTTCTCTGGTTTGACCGTGAAGATGACTTGCCCAACAGTAAATATTTACAGTGTTGGTGCCTGGACATAAATTTGGACAGAAAAATTAGAAGGCAAACATTTTAATTATCAGTCAGCATATTTTATTCCACCCTTTCTTTGTGTAAGTTGTGCTGCTTCCCCTGACTCTGCACGTAGTTCTTCCAAGTGGCGGATCCATGTCTGGATGTTGTTATAATCATAGAATCATAGAATCATTTTGGTTGGAAAGGACCCTTGAGATCATCAAGTCCAACTGTTAATCTAGCACTGCCAAGTCCACTACTAAACCACGTCCCTAAGCACCACATCTACACCTCTTTTAAATACCTCCAGGGATGGTGACTCAACCACTTCCCTGGGCAGCCTGTTCCAATGTTAACTGTCCTCACTCTGTGCCTGGCTTATCAGGTTAGCATACTTTTGATTGTTTGTTGTGCTTTTGGCTTGATATTTTTGCACCTGTTTAGACTTCCTTTTGGAAAGGATTACTGCCTTTCCTATGGCAGTAATAGTGGCAGAGAAGAGCTTGTTCAAAATAAAAATTTATTATTTATTCAGAAGACTGCAGCAGCAATCAAAAACTAAATAATAACCTCCCTGGTATTCATGTTACCTTACCTAAAGCCTAAAAACTCCTCAAAGGTGTGACAGATTCCATACAGTCAAAGTTCTGCTTTCTTCCTCTCCTTCACTTTACTTTTGGGCTGACGTGCAGTCTTGGTGTCTGTTTACCCTTTAAACAGCATAGCCAGTGGCTTAGCTCTCAACCATTTTCAAACTCTGCAAGATGTTTAATCTGAAAAACCGTGGGGTTTTCAAGATTACGACTTCCTTTCCAATTTTAGATCCCTCTGAATCTAGTCAAATTCATGATTCCATATTTGTGGAAATAAGTGACAAAAGAATTAATGCCAGTGCCATGCATTAGAACACTGAAGATTTAATGGCTTAACTTGCAATGTGCTGACTATTAAATCAGAACATATATGTACATAAAATTACTGGTTTATTTCCAGCAATAAAGTTGAGTTTAAAGAATGAACTACTGTCCCATGATGCCACTTTTCTCTTGTTTAAAGTGATTTATTTGTTATTTTCATTAATACTCATCTACAGGTACTTTGGGGACTATTTTTATGGTAAGAAGACTGTGAAAACTTCATAATTACCTTGGTGGAATTAGTTATACCTCTGTCATAGTTTAACCCCAGCTGTCAACTAATCACTGCACAGCCACTCGCTCACTCTCCCCTGGTGGGATGGGGGAGAGAATCAGAAGAGTAAAAGTGAGAAAACTCATCGGTTGAGATAAAGACAGTTTAATAAATAAAGCAAAAGCTGCATATGCAAGCAAAGCAAAACAGGGAATTAATTTGCTACTTCCCATTGGCAGGCAGGTGTTCAGCCATCTCCAGGAAAGCAGGGCTCCAGCATGCGTAATGGTTACTTGAGAAGACAAAATGCCATCGCTCTGAATGTCCCCCACTTCCTTCTTCTTCCCACAGATTTTTATGCTGAGCATGATGCCATAAGGTATGGAATATCCCATTGGTCAGTTGGGGTCAGCTGTCCCAGCTGTGTCCCCTCCCAGCTTCTTGTGCACCCCCAGCCTACTTGCTGGTGGGGTGGTATGAGAAGCAGAAAAGGCCTTGACTCTGTGTAAGCACTGCTCAGCAATAGCTAAAACAACCCTGTGTTATCTACACTGTTTTCAGCACAAATCCAAAACCTAGCCCCATACTAGCTACTATGAAGAAAATTAACTCTATCCCAGCTGAAACTAGCACAACCTCCCTCCAGCACCTATGTAAAATATCTTATTTTAATATGGTCTAAATTACTGAAATCAAGTTTGCCCGTGTGTAGCTAAGCTTCTAGAAAACAAAAAGAATTTCTTAGAATTGCTTTTACAACTTGAACTAGGCTAAGGGGTAAACCTGTCAAATATGAAACCAGATGTATGTGATACTTTACACGTTTAAATATACAGAAGCGGAATTTTGTACTTTGCTTACTATCAAAATCCAGTACATCAGTCATTCCTTCCACCAATCACCTCAGACAAGGAAAAAGCAGGAATAAAGATAATGACCTCATTCCAATTTACTACACTTAACAATGATAAGTTATAGTAGGATGGATTTGATTTAGAATAGTCTTTTATTTCTTCTTTTCCCAAATCTCTAGTCATACTTCAATACAGAGATTGAAATTCATACCCTTCCCTTTTTACATTTCGAAGTTCGTTTTATAATGCTTTTTAAAAGGTCCAGAAATGCATTGCATTATGTTTTTCTTATAAATCTTCAGTATAATTCAGTTTTATACTGGTGGGTGATCCCTGCCTCTGGCAAATTAGTCTGGATTTTACAGATTTTTCTTCCTCTGGTATTGACTATTTTGATGAATACAGTGATAAACACTCTAATTGAATTGTTCTTCTGGCAAAATGTTGTTTGAATGTTTGGATTAACCGATATAGAAGCACAAGGCTAGGTTCTTTCCTGAGCACACCCTGCACAAATCCACGGATGTCAAGTTATACCACAGGAGTAGCTATAGGATGCAAATATTCTGCTTCAGTGAAACAAACTGATGCCATGGTTATTTTTCAGGATTGGGTGTATGGGTGGCACGTAATGATCATATAGAGGTAAAGGTTATTTATATTAGTGTCAGTTATTTTTGCTCTCAGGGATGGTTTTGCTATCTAGCCTACTTTTTTTCTATTATTTCTTTTAATTCAATTTCTTTTTGCTTCTTTCTTCTGTCTTCTTTTTTTTTTTCTTTTTTTTTTTTTTCTTTTCCCATTTCAGGACATTGCTTTTTACTCTACCAGCTTCTAAGGTGAATAATTTTTTGTATTAATATACTTTGATATTTCAGCTGGATACCTAGCTGTTTCTATTTTTATTTTTCTGAATGTAGTCCCTTTGAACTTTATCTTTTTTTAGAATTTTATAGCAATTTTGACACTTTTGTTCCTATATTTTGATTCTCCAGTTCTAGAAGATTGTTTTATCTGGTTATTCCAGCTTGTGTTCTTTTCCTGCCCTGAATAAGTGCATTAATGAATGCTTCCTAAGAGTTATTATTTTTTCATGTCAGAGTCAGTTTAATTGAAGCAGTGGTAAAACATGTTAATAATTCTGTATGTTTTGGGGATTAGCAATATGTCTACTCTTTTTGTCTATTTTGATTTTATTATTTCGCAAAATTATTTTTTACCTATGAAATATTTTTATCCCATTTGTTATATGAACTATCCCAGTAACATCGCAGGCCTGAAGTTACTCAACTTTTGAGTTCCTGAAACTTTGCATTTACACTTGTAAATTTATGCATCGTTTTAATTTATGTAAGAGTTTTTTTATCCTTTGGGAAGGTTCTCTATCCATTCGCAGCATCAACACATCAGACTGGAGAGATCTATATGTAGATATTCTGAAAACTGTCTTCCATGGCAGATGCTATTTGCAAAGCCATGTTCAATAGTGAATAGTATAATATATCATTTAGTGGATCACACAGGACTCAAAGTACTGTTAACTGGATCAGTGCATAGCAAATGCCAGCACCTAGAATACTTTGGTGATCATCTGAACTATAATGAGCCAGTTTGACAAAGATCCATGAATTAAAAAAAATGTGAATGCCAGGCGTATGTATGGACAAAATATTATTGTATTTATACATTTTGTTTTGGAGAATGTTTTCACTTACTTGATTCAGTGCACAACACCTGGTGCTGTGCTGAGAGTTTTGTATTAGCCCAATCTCTCTGTTGCTTGCAGAACTCAATCTTTATCTTGTTGTTACAGTGATTTAATAATAATTGCCTTTGGCCTTTGTCTTTCAGTGACAAGGGGCTTGTCTTTATGCAACTTTTCCATTTCAGTGTACTGCAATGTAGACTATCTTCTGCAGTTCCCATTAAATAGCTCTTGAGCACAGGCAATCAAATACAGCTCCTCCTTTTGCCCTGGAAAACCCATGATTTGTAGCCTGAGGACTCTTCTCTCAGTCGAATGCTGAATTTCAATCAATCTACATGATTTTCCATTTACTTTAAATAGATAATGTGTTCTCTTTATTCTATGATTTTAGTGTCTGCTTTTCCTACTTAAAGAAAAAATGCAACTTTGACAATGTAGGACTGGATCTATAAACGGGACTTAGGCTCAGTGTGAAATGCTGTGGTAGCCTTTAAAAGATGGATCTTATGCATTCTCAAGCTGTAGAACCCAACCATCTTAGAATGGTGGGTTCTACAGCTTGAGCTCTGAACTGTCTAGGCATTACAATGGGACAGTAGACTTTTAGGGGTACCACTTGCATTATCCAGTAAGAAGTGCTAGGAAAATATTTAAACTAATCCCTAGTAAAATCTCACATTTAAGTGTGTCTACTTAAAAGGCATCTAATTTTTCACACACTCACAACAATTTACCGCTCTTCCTTGGCCTCCTTTCTGCCCTGTTCTTTCAGAACATGACAAGGGAGTAATCTATTTCAAAGTCAGTTTCTTCTCTCTCCGCCTAGTATAAAAATCTAGTAATTAGACAGAAAAGAAATTTGAGAAAGGTGGGTCTCATTACACCTTTTCACCGGTTTCTTGCTCCACGCAATTGAGATAGTGGCTTAAAATGTTGTTTGATATTAAGATACTTTCAGTTTCTCATCTGAAAGCTAATCCTCACTGGACAGAGTACTGAAGGAGAGAAAGAAAAAGAGGGGGAAAAAAGTGGAGAAAAGTTATTCTGAAACTGCAAAGTGTGAGACAGAAAATGTAGTGAAATAAACTTCCCATTTGCTCAGCTCAATGCCCAAGCCACACGATTGTAGATAATTTTCTGTCTGATTCCCTGACCGTTTGAGTAGACCATACAAATACCTATTGCCTTCCGGTTATAGTAGTATCCAAATTACTAGCAGCAGGAGAAGAAATTTAATACTTGTATCCTCCATTCCAAGCAAGTACTCAAACCAGTGAGCCTTGGATACAAGGAGATTTTTCTTCCATCTGTTTTTCATCTGTAGGTACTGATCTTGTAGAGCACCAGACCAGGTGCACTAGCATCAGAGACTGAGGCACTCCTAGCTTACAAATCTGAACAGGGCTTAGATGTGAAACTTCAGTCTGGGGGTACATGTCACTTGCTTTGAAATAGACTTCCTGGTCCTTGGAGACCTTGTTGTCACAAATTTGACTTGCTCTGCTTTGAAAGATAAGTAAACATTGCAGTGAGTTGAGTAACAGAGAAGGATGAGCATCCACATTTTGGATACAAACATAATATGGCAGCTGAATCTCTTGGCAGTCTTAGCACTTTCTCTAATTTCTTTATCAGAAGCTCCTGCTGTTTTCTGTAGTCACATTTAATTTCTCTTTTTCCTTGAGGGTGTGGACCATAATCAACTGCACGTATTTTCTTAATATTTATCTGTAGAGTTTCAGAGGCAAATGTTTTAATTTTTTTTCTTGATTTATAAGCCTGTCCTTTGTTTTTTTCAGAAAGTTGTACCATACCTGAAACAATGGATATAATTAGATGAAAAATAAAGGTAAGATCTAAAGTACCTGTGAGCTATCAAGAAGCTTTGATTCTTTAATGCACATCTACTTTTGCTATTGCTATATATTATTTTTCAAACCTTTCTGTAAGATCACAGATAATTCATGTGCAAAGCTGTGTAAAAATATGTAAAAACAAATTTGTCAGGCTTTGATCCAAGAGTGATTTACATTTTTCTTGGTATGGCTGATTCCTCATTCTTCTGTTCTGTTCTCTGACAGGTACTTCCTTCATCAAGCTCTCCATCATCCATGCTCCTGAATCTTCATTCTCAACAGAAATTTTTTTCACTTCACATCTTTTTCCTCTATATTTGTCCTTTTCCACTTCCCACAGAATTGCTTTTTTTGCTCCCCTTGATTTTCTAATTGAACATTCACTATATTTAATACTTCGATTTGGAAGGAAAAAAAAAATAACGTTGAAGGCCTGAACTGCTTGGGTACTTACAACAAAATTGACCACAAAAGACAACACTTAAGTTAAAAGCTTCAAGACAATGATGGTAACACACTGAGAATAGTGATCATATGTTTTGGGCTTGAAAAAAAATGCAATACCGCTTCCCAAACCCATGATGGAGTAGCTACAAGGCAGGGAACTATTCTTTTACAAGTTTGCCAGAAAGAATCGTCTGGAACTGTCTGTGGTTGCACACGCTGTGAGATTCTTCAGCTCTGGATAACATCTGGACATTGCAAACACCACATTGGGATTTTGGACACATTTTCTACCCGCAATGCTTCCTCTGGCAAGTTATGTTGCCTCTCAGTGGTTGGGCTTCCTTTGCTGTGCCTTGAAATGAAACACTTGAGGGCAAATTGGATGGGAATCAGTTGCCCTAACCTTAGATCACTCACAACGTCCTCTGTCTTCTGCTGCTCCATCCTGTTTCATAACTTCCTCATGGATATCTTGAGTAACCCTAGCTTTAGGTAGTTGATTACTACCCCTATTGCCTCTTACTGAACTCTTTTGTATTATATTGCCACTGGGAGTGGCAGTAGCTCCCAAACATATGTGCAGGCAAAGAATTCAGCTCCCAGACATACCTATGAGTGATAGAAGCATTTTTCTATCACCTTGCTGAGGCAAGAGTATGGCTAATGGTATGGTTATCCGAGGCTTAGTAGAAAGAAGGAATACAACATGAGCTGAGCGTCCACAGTACCATTATAATATTAGTTATAATAGCACAGCCTTATCTTTCCCCATACTTAATGCTAGCTATATTCTGACCCAGTTGGCTCTGTCTTTTCTGTTTTGCTGTCCAGCTCAGTGATCAAGGGAATGTTAATCTGTATTCAAGCTGACTTTTTCTAGTAGAGTCATGTTGAATCTTCCCTTTCCCTGTTCCCTGTAGCACATCCTTGATGAACTGTTTGCAATACAAGTCTCAAGGGTTTTCTGAGTAATGAACATTTAAACGATTCATTTGTAAGAGTGAAAAAGCAGGTGTTGTCTTGTCATGAAAATGGCATAAAAATCTGTGGGCATCAAAACGCCTGTTTTGTGGTCTTTATGAGCTTAAATAAAATGGCACGTTTAGTTTCGTCTCTGACTTCAACTGAGGAATGCATACCTTTTACTGCAGACAGTAACTGAATGAGTTTGGAGCAATATGTCACGTGTAGCTTCCATCCTAAAATTTTTCTGAACGCAACAGAGAAAACCTGTTTGAGGCACACTGCATAGACCTTGAAAACAGTGCAATTTATATGAAAACACAAGTAACTCCCAGAATCGATAATGATCATCATCATGTACAATTTTGTAGTCCTTTTTACCTGGGATCTCAGAGAATTTTACAGGTAACTATAAATAAACTTCACCACCTCCCTGTACACTAGCATGCATTTTACTAGTCCCATACATTTTTCTTTTAAAATGTTGAGCATCACTTTTGGAATTTTAAAGCATTTTGATGTCTCAAGAAAAATATAAATAGAGTATTTGGATATAAAGAATACAGAATTAGTATTTTGAAGCTGCAGAGAGTGGATATTTATTGCTCAATTTATGACTAGACTGTTAATGTTTTCAAAAGTGTTCCATTAATATAGGAACACAGGTCCATTTTCAGAAGTGAAAATTAAATTGGCCTTACAGTGAATTCTTTTTCTCTTATACCTCTTATTCTCTTAGAAATCTCACTAACCAATCAGCCACAATTCAAGACGTTTGAGTAGCTTCAAAAATATGGCCCTTTGGAACCTCAGACTAATTACAATTCAGTTCAACCTGGGCTTCTAATTACTTAAGTTACTTTTGAAAATTGAATCTCTAAGTCATTAATGCCCAGATGATTACAATTATAAAGGCTCTTAACTCCCTCTGAAGTGTCTGTTAAGAGCCCAGGTATTTTTCAGGCTCTGATGTTAAGTATTTTTGGCCAATGTCACCTTGGGCATACTAGTATTTAAGTTGGTGACTGGGCACTTTTACAATGCATGACTGTGAAAGAGAAATTTTATTCCTTGTTACTGCAATGTGTGAATGTGTACTCCACATCAAAATGTATCCATGAGAGATTTTCAAGCAGAAAAGTGAAAGGTAGTTCTACACCATCATTTTTTACCCCATTTCTAAAAATATCTAGGCCCACTTTGCGACTCTGTGTTGTGTGGAAAACCGTATTATGGCTTCCAGGTTTAGAAAAATGTTAGATGGGGAGCACTTGTGTAGTTAACCATACGTGCAAAGAGTTAACTGGAGCCATCTGTTTCTTCAAGACAGAGTTGAGTCTTCTTGTGAGTCAGCTAGTGGGAATCTTTCTCTGTCAGCTTTCCTGAAGCAACTTTTAATATAACATCAGACACAGGAAGGAAGTCCAATTTTATATTTGCATCAGATGTTTTTAAACATTCAAACGCTAATACGGTTGCAGAAGAAAACATGGCAAGGAAAGGAGCAGAGAACATATGGAATTTGTCTTGGAAGTTGTTTAGAAAAGATGGTTAATTCTGCATGACATTCAACATCATTGTTCCGTGCACCAGTGCAAAGAAAGAAATTTTTTCTTTGTTTCTAAATAAGGAGATACATTACTGTTTGTCTCGGTTTAAAGCTGGGCCGGCTATTAAACCTGCGGCAGATGCTCTCTGTTATCCCCCCTCTCCCCCCAGAGGGAAAGGGAAAAGGGAGAGAGACTTCTGGGTTGGAATGTTAAAACAGTTTTAATAAAATATAATAATGAAAAAGAGTATAATAACAATAATAGAAATAATCAAATATATACAAATATATATACAAAACCAAGATTGAGCTCCCCTGAAGTCAGCCACGTCACCACCGGCACTGCAGGGCAGGCTCCGGGAAGGCCCAGGCTGGGCCTAGCGACGGTCGAGAGCTGGATTCAGGGATGCACGGATCGGGATCGGGGGCAGCAGGAAAACAGACGGAGTCCTCCTTGGACACCAGCCATAGCAGAAAGAGAGCGAGACCCTCGTGATCCCCCCGCTTTATACTGAGAATGACATGTATGGGATGGAATACCCTCGTTGGTCAATTTTGGGTCACCTGCCCTGTCCGCTCCCCCCTGCAGCTGCGACCCCCCTTCGGCTCTTCACTCGTAAGCAGTGAGGAATTCATCAGTGACCTTGGTTTCTCTCAAGAATAAGTACAGCAAGAGCCTTTCTGCACAACATCCCTACCGGTGCCTCAGTGATAACTACAAACTTCGAGCGTTATCAGTCCTGGAAGCAGACACTGTCTGCAAAAACATGCAGTTAGTTTCAGAAAGTGCAGTTACTTAGAGGAGACTTAGCTGAAAGTAAAAATCACTGAAAGGAAAATTGGCCTGGTTTAGGCCAAACCAGGACGCTGTTGTATTTAAATCACTTCATATGGTAGATAATACAGTAGGAACAGGCATGTGCTTTTCACACACTCACACTCACATATACACACTCAGCTGTTGTATACTATGTGATTGATGATGAAGTAAAAACCCCCTCCTGTAACCAGTGAAGCTGATAAAAGCAGTATCAGTGAGTATTTGCCTTGTCTTTTGCAGGGAATTCTGAGCCTGGCTTCCCGTACTGTTGCAGCTCTGGAATGACTGATAATGTTTATTTGTAGGCATATACATATGTATATGTATATTTTTATATTCATGTAATCAGGATTTTGGTGACTACCTAATCCTGTCTTGTATGTATAGTATTTTTTCTTATCAATAAATTTTGCACTAATAGGAGGTTAATTTCTATTAAAATATAAGGGATGTATGTTGGGGAATTATTGTTATTTTAAGTTTCCTGAAATAAACAGACATTCTTCCTCCTTAAGTGAAAGCTTGTCATAGTCTAAGGAGAAATCTACTTATTTTATTTGTAGATAGCAGGTCATCTTTCTTAGTATCCAGGAAATGTAATCCCTAAATTACATATTCTAAGGTAAGTGGTATACAGCAATATTAAAAGAAGGTACTGCCTGAAGACAAGAGGTCTGCAGCTGTCTTCAAAGATTGTATTGCTCATGTGGACCTTAATCCAAAGCTTTAATGTACTGTGTATGACAGAACTGAAGTGATTCACAGCAACAGCAGGAGGTGTTAATGGCAACTTCTATATATGACATCTCAACATATCTCAGGAGACAAAAGATAATTGATGCTTCGGCATCTCACATATCTGTGACAAAACTGACCTAATTAGTCTTTATAACCTGAGACTTCATTCTTCCAGGCAGGAGAATTCATACAGTTTTCATAATGTGTTTAAAAAAAAATCAGATTGTTCATCCAAGTAATTAAAAGATCCATTTTTTTTAGTTATTTGTTAAATATAAAGAAGGAAAACCTGTGTAGCAGTTGACTCCCAGAGAGGAATGAATAACTAATGAATGAGACCCAAAAGGAAATCTTTCTATTGGTTTCACAGGCTTGATTAAGGCAGTCCTGAAAAGCCTACAAAACTCCCTGATCTTGCTTACACCAAAGAAAATAAAAGGCAGTGGCAGAGCCAAATTTTTAGTGGTGACAGTAAACATCCCATCTGTTTTTCAGTCATCCAGCAAAATAAATTTGGAGTTTATTGGGGGGCGGGGAGAAAAAAGAAATGTTTGTTTCTGGATTTATTTAATGTTAAATAAGTTCCTTTTCAAGCATAATGTTGGTTGTATTAGCTCCATTTTTTCCTTTGAGAGTAGAGAACATATGTCATAGTGTTATCTGAGCATGCTACTGTTTGTAAGGATGCTCCTGTGATTTTCTCGTATTTGAGTCATTGTTTCCACAGATGAAAAGAACAAGCAAGAAAAAATATATTTATTAAGAAAGTATAGAATATAAAATTCTGCTCTGAATAGCAGGCATGTTTCTGGCTTGTCACTTCTTTTGCCAGTAGGGTCGTGGAAAGAATGAATATGACTAGGGAAACCGGGGCATGGCTAGGGAACGGGAAAATACCAGGTCCTAATTAGGTCTGGGACCTTTGTGTGCCAGCAAAGAGATTCCCCAAGAACACAGAACTGGAGGGTATCTAAGGGACTGTTGATTCCAATCCCCAGATACCCCAGGCAACTACATTTTATAGACTTTCTCGTAAGGAGCTATTAGGCTTTTATTTTCCAGAAATGTTTTCATGATCAACAAATCTTACAATTTTCAGCTTACAGGTATATGGGACTATAGAGGTGCGTTTAGTCTTGTGATGTTACTATCTTTCACTTTATTGTTCTTCCTCCTCATGTTTCTTTTGAGTTGTTTGTATCAGGCAGAGATATTTCCTCTCAGCTTTTTTTTTTTTTGATAGTCTAAACACATGTAGCTGTTTGTTTGTTTCTTTGTTTTTAAATGAACACACAGTGGTATGGAAGAGGTTTCTCTGAGGGCTAAAAATGTTTTCTATTATAAAATTCAGTTAAATGGACAGATGACATTGGGCTGATAACACTTTCTCCATTCTTACATCAGTTAGTTGAGAAAACAACCCAATCACCCGTTTGTTTGTTTAGTGACAAGAAGACGGCTAAATATATGGCTGCTATTGTTCTGAAGCAGCATCAGAGTTGACAAAAGAACATCAGAAATAGTTTATTTTACCTAAGAGATCAATGCCTTCTATGAATGCCTACAGATAATTTTCAAACCTGGACTCCTCTTTCCTAAGTTAGTTACGTAAGGTGCATTTACATAGATCTCAAAAAGAACTGCTTGCTCTTTAGCTACAGCTCACTTCCCACAGGTCAAGCAGAAAATTATTCTTTACACTTGAGGGAGTGCATTTGGATGAGTTGGTGGTCTGCCTGAATGTTTCCTTTTAACTTGACTAGGCTGAGTGGATAGCTGTAGGCTGATAAAATGCTCTCATTTCATTCCTGCTGTTGAGTCCTCCTCTTTGCATCTCCTTTACCTTTTCTATTCATGATGTTCTGTTTATTCCTGCCTGTACTTGGATAGTCTTCCCCTTTCCCACATTTAATTTAAGGCAAAAAAGCAATAGGTTCAAACATCAGACACTGCAAAGACACTATCAGGCAGTAGATAATTGTTTCCTGGAAAAACAGACCAAGAATACGGTTTCGGAAATGCCACCTTTTGTTAAGATCCTTCCAAACCACTATTTCTAGGATTGAAGGAAGGCTGTTGCTTGCTTCATAGACTCCTGGAGACTCAGTAATCAGATTAAATTGTGAACATCGTGCTCTGACAGTGTCACAGGTATTGCAGGCATGCCCAGCCAAACAAAATACTTTCTGGCATGTGGTAGAGGAAAGACTAAAGAAGCTAACTCCTATAATTATGGGATACAGTTCATGTACAGATCCTTACACTGTCCACTCTACATGGAAACAGCTCAGAGGGGTGGTACAAGGCCTGAGAAACCCACCAGAAATCTCATCACAATATCCTAACCAATATCTTTAATTTATGGAAATCTACCCTCTTAAAATTAAACCCCTTTCTTTCAGATCAACTATTAACAAATTAAAATAGAAACAATCATGTCCACACAATCCAGTTAGAAAATCCACTACCACTGGCATTTTTCAGGCTTGAAGAATTCTCCATGCAGCAGGCATCTGCTCTTGGCCAGTGCTGCTACTGTTGCACTGTCTCTCTGGAGAAGCTACTAATAGTCTGTGTTTCTTGCTCTGACAAGATCTTCAGATTTCTTCTGACTGATGATTTCCTTGGCACTAGATCCTTATTCCCCTGTAAGTTTTAAATTTTTCTTTATGGTCTAGTTTGGTTTTACTTTACTCTGAAGTAGCCAGTGGATTATTTGAACCTGCTTTTCTATCTTCTTTCTTTCTCATTGCTATAATATCTGTTGTGACTATAGAAAATTAATATGAGTAAGTGCCTTCTAAAGACATTTAGGAGGATTATTGTCATGGAAGTAACCTTATAAGCTATATGGTCCTGAGCTTTGTTACTGAATGATAGTAAGACTTTAAATTTGACTCAGTGTTCTGTGTAGATGCAGAGAACTGAGTAGAAGACTCATTATTTGCCATAGACAGCACTGATGATGAAGGCGGCCATTTCACTCTATTATGATGAGACAGGAATGCTGGTTCTGAATCCCATTCATCTAGCATGGAGGTCATTAAAGCATGAATCATCAACTGAAATGATGGAACAAAATCTTCTGGACAGCTACAGGTGAAATATTTTTTTGTTCCATTTGATTAGCTACTAGCTGAGAGAAATCTGGGAAAGCTGGCAGAAATGCAAACATATTTGATGAAGCAAAGAATGTTTCTAAGACCTATTTTTGGCAGAAAATGCTTTTTATAATCAATAGAACTTAGTAAATAAATCTGCGCCTTTCCTAAGCTGTGTTTTTCTCAAATTCTTTCATTTGATGCATTGGGCAGGGCAACCATGATGTGGCCTATTACTCCTGCACCAATATATTAACCCTTCTTCATGCTTTTTCTATTTTTACTTCATCCTTTCACTGTCTTTTCTTCTTAAGGAAATGATTCACAAATAAATTATTAGAATAAGGCATATGTACAAGTTAAATATTGTTAAAGGTCTTGTAAGACTGCTTGTGGAATATGTACATGTCAATGAAAAATGTTGATAAATTTTTCCACTGCTGTTAGGAGCGATGTACTGAAAACAAGACATTTGATTCATGAGAGCCATGAGATACCTTGTGGGAGACAAGATTTTCACAGATACATTAGAACTGTATTAGATTACATGAAGATAGGAGGAAATACCAGTAGTATTTAACAAACGAATTGAGAGAACACATAGACTGATGGCACTGGATAGTTACCAGTTGCCACTTATTCTTAAATATTGACTGACATTTAGGAAGGGCTTGTGGGTAACAGTTTATGGACACCTCAAAACACAAACACTTCGCAGGGTCTCAATAGGTGCCTTTACTTGTTAATTTATTTTCCTTAGGACAATAAACCACTCATTACGTGAAAGTATTAAAAGAACAAAAGAGATTCTGGTTTTGTTAGAGAAATAATATATCTTTCAGTGCTGCCACAGCAAGATATTAAGATACTGGAATTTCAGTGTCAATCAGGTATTCACTTAACAGCTTGTTATAATTTACAGAGGATTGTCTCTGTTGGCTTTTAAAGCAAAACTGAAAAACTCTTTAGCAGATGACATGCTTCTGCTCTTCTGGCATATCTCACTACAAAGATGTATATAAACATCCACCTTTTCAAAATAATAGGTTTTTTATTTCAAATTATGTATACCAGTTTCAACATTAGAATTATTCATGAATAAAACTAAATAGTTGTACATGTGCATAGCCATACTCTGCCTGATTTTTATTTAGCTAAGCACAGATGTGAGTGTGATACTGACTACATGAGCACTGCATGTGGAAACAGGGAATTTCCCTGGTCTGTAAAATATGCCCACTTGCAGTCTCTTCCAGTGATTGGAGTAAGCTATATTATTTATTTAACTGATTTTCGTCCATGCTAGTATCTTTGCAAAACACTAGAAAGGAGATTGTAGACTTCAAATTCAATGAAGCAGAAGATAATCTTTGAATAATTAACTGGTTACTTGAAGTAACTGACAGACAACCTGAATTTAAAATACCTCATAGGCATCACTACATTCACATAAATATGAAAAGAGGAAGAGGAATATAATAGAGCTTGTATTACTGTTGAACATTTCAGAAACTTTCTGACATCACCCACTGACAGTGAAGAAGATAAAAACATCAGAGAATGACATTTCCTGCCTAAGCTTTAGTGTTATAAATGAAATAGAAATACAGCCAAAAACTATGAAAGTCTATAAAGAAAATAGAATCTCATATACAAACTATCCCAGCAAAGGAATATTTTAAAAGCCAAAGTAGTAAACATACAAAGTACATTTCTAATTTTTTTTTAAAGCATAGTGGTTTCTTTAAATTAAATTTAGGAATTATTTAGTTAAAGCTTTTTCACATTCTCAAAGCATAATGATGTCATTTACAAGATGAATAAGCACTTTTGTTTTAAAAACTATAAAAAGTTTAACATTGGCGTGACTGCTTACTAGGGAGGCAGCCTAGTTGAAAGATACCAGACTTTGTAGATTAACAGGGCTATGTTGCATTACTATGCCGGGATATAAACTCTCTCAAAAGTGTGACCTACGTGGATGGATCCCTCACTATTGCAATAGGATAATTGTCTATATCCTTAATAGTAAATTTATGTCATCACAGTAACTGTGATTCAATTGGTTTACACTTCTTCTTTGAAATTGAAGACAAAGCCAGTATTGAATTAGCTGTCACAATCAAATGTTTGTGAAATGATAAAAGCACATGTTTTTAATTGCAAATAATGAATGCTGATTAGCATAAAGCAAAAAGCTTCACTGTGAAGCATTACAGACTCATTGAATAGTCACAGTGAGTTCACCACAGTCTCAATAGAGTGGTCATATTGTAGCAAGACTGAAAAATAAACTTGATTATTCTTCGAGATGGTTTTCTTATAGCCTGAATTAATATCAGAAGAGCAAGTCAAACCCAAATATTTCTTGGACAGTGTTGTAATGTTAGAAAATAGAAACTTGATGGGGGACAAATTTAACACGGGCAATTTTTCAGAACTACTTTGCAGTGTGAATATTTAATATCCATGCAATTACTTTTTCTATAAAAAGGCACACTGGAACATTTTAAATTATAATATTTAATGTTTTCTATCTTCCCCATTTGGTTATCAATGAATTAGCTAAGCTCTTCCATTACTGAGACACTTATATTTGGTTTCTTCTAATATATATTATTTGTGGACAAAACATAGTAGGAACAAATGCATCATTTGCTACAGAAAGGAAAAAAACCCAGAGCTTTATACTGTATCTATAGCATCTCTTTCAGCTGCTTATAAGAAGATTTTGTATTTTAAGGGTAGAGACTATCAAATATGAATTAATGTGTCTTTTTTCCTTGTTGCTTCTTTCTCATGTCTGGTTATTTATATATTTATATATATTTATATGTGCTTTCTTTAGTTACCTCAACTAAAATCAGTGAGGGTTAATAATATATGTTTTTATTTGTAATGCAATTGTTAAAGAAAAAAAAAAATCCTTCAAGGTTTGGCAGCTTTCTGTAACAGGTGTATCATGAATGCTGATGACACAGTTCCTTCTCTGAGGAGTTAGAGTTTATCTGCAGTGGCTGGAAAGAGCAAGAGTGACCATGACAAAAAATGTAAGGAAGGAAATAACAATGTATTGTTAATTAGATCATGCAGTCAGATAGTTATTGCACAGCACATTGATTCCATGGACTATCCCCTCAGATAATCTGCGATTAAACAAATTGCAGGAAAGTGAAATCCTTTCCAGATGAATGATAAAATCAAGTCAAAGTTACAGTAAAAGTGCTTTTGTATTTACACGGTGTTTTTTTTTGTTGTGGTGTTTGTTTTTTTTTTTATTTAGACAATAATGTATGCCCAAAGCATATATTATCTGAACTCTCTTGACACCTAGTCGATGACTTTTTGAGGAGAATTCTGTTACTGACATTTATGAGATCAGTATAAAAAAAAAATCCTAGTACTCTTGTGGTACATTGTACAGCTATGAGAAAAAATACTGAAATATTTTTGTGATAGAAACTTCACGTGTTCTCACATACATGATTTCTCCAGAAAGCCATTATGATTTACTCAAATATGTTTGTTGTTCAGAATAATGTTAACAATTAGCATGGATAACAGGTGACCTGGCTTTTGCTCATAAGCAATCATTTGTAGCTATCTCATGTAAAGGAATAAATCTACTTTGATTACCTGGAAATGTCATGCGGTGTATTCCTTTTACTTGAACAGTTCAACATAATTCATGGTAAGAAATTTCCAGACTGACGATAAGATTGACATCCATGTGGGCACCTGGATGATTCATTTAAGATGGACTCTCCTGGGTATAGCTCTCAGAAAAATCAGAGTTTACTGCTCCTAGTAGCTGAAGCCAAACTGAAAAAACAAGAAATAAATAGATAGATAGATAGATAGATAGATAGATAGATAGATGAGACAAATTTGTGTAAAAGGGTTTCTCTCATCACCAGTCCTAATCTATCTATATTACTAACTGTGAGGACCAGAGTCTACCTTACAGAACAGAACTGCTCATTATCATTCTCCTGACTTATCCTCAGCATTTGTCAGGGACACAAATTTACAAGATTACTATTCTTATGTCCCTTCTAAGTGAGTTTTGTCCAGAGTGTAAAACCCCAGTGCGCTTGAAAACTTGGCATAATGTGTTTCTGAAGGCACAGTGATTTGAAAGGTACCTGGAGATAGCATCTAATGGGATTTACAAATAAGACTTTCAGTCTTTAACAGCAAAGAAACAGAAACATCAATAGAAAAGACCAACAATCTACAAACCACTGTGGGAGAAAGAGAAAGTGTTTCAGTTGTAGATCTTTTCCATTAATGCTTATTTTCCTATACTATAGACTTTAAGAGCTTGTAGCATTTGCTCTTTGATTTACTGACCATGTTATTGACACTTTTCAAAGGTCTTTTCTACACTGCCTTTTATTTTCAGAATCACAAAACTATTTCTTTGTGCTAATGATATTTATAAACATCTAAGAGTTTTGATATGTGCACAGCATATTCATAATGTGCCTGCACATAGCTATTCAATTCTGAGTGAAAAAGAAAATGTTCTCTTGTCTTGTGCAGAAAGTGTGAATTTTTTCTCGACAATTTAGACAATGGGTGGAATTAATTTTTCCTAATTTCCCAAACAACGAAAATTGTTGTTCAATTGGGAAGTCAGGTGCAAATAACATGCATATATATATGTGCACATAAACAAATAATATGATATATCCATATACACATTCATGAATATGCATGCTTCCAGAGAAGGTTAGTTTTGAAGAAATACAAAACAAAAATGTTCAGAAAAGTTACAGTTAACAGCAAAATTGAATGTAAACTCTAACATGATCATCAGTGGTACTCTTTATTAATGGAAACATTACTTAATTATTCACATTTATACAATAATTCTTAACCCAGCTTCAAAAGTCTGAGAATTGCTGTTTTTCATGAAGATGAAGAACTGTTCCTAAACAGTGATCATTTTATCGTATAAAAGCTCTGTACAGACTCCCAGATCTTTAGGGAGGCAACTGCCTGCTCTTTTAAATGCTACAGCTCATATTATGGAGTCATTCTACAGTGACTTTGAGGTGATCTGGCTCTTGAAAGAGTAAAAAAGTCACTATGAGTGAGGATTTCTACTAATCTATTTATATATAAATAGTCTGAGAATTCGAGGTCTTCTTTAAAATTCCAGACTAGTATGTTAATTGTATGCCTGAGGTTGGGTAGATTGCACCCACTTTAGACGTCTATAATATAAATAGCTACTTTTAAGCTAGTTTTCTGTACTCCTTGTATAGTTGGTGGAGAAAAACAAGGACTTTCACGATAGAAATTGTCTAAAGTAGATGTCTGCATTAGGTCAGATGAAGCCTATTCTAGTTTTCTGGGCATACTTGCTTGCTTTCTCCTCTAAACTTCCTGCTCAGACTTGCAGTAGATGCTGCCAGTTCTCCAGGTGTGGGCAGAGGATCAAAGCTTCATATTCAAGTAAACCATCTGAATTTAATATCTTCTCTGTCCATCAGTGCCTGATCTTTGCCATCACTGGTATTTCTATGGTGATTTATATCAATGCATGTTTTTTCAGGAATTATTCTGTCCATCACTGTCCTGATTACAAAAACAAATTTAACAAAACTAATTACACTATCTCTTGCATACTGTAAAATGATCAGAAATTTGGACAAATTCTGGAGGATGTCTGATATAAACTGCACGCTTTGATGTTGCCTGTGAAAACTGGAAGGTAAAATGGATTTCGAAGGTGTCTTTTCAGCTTTATTGTATTACTAATGTGAGGCTATACAGTTAATACAACAGTAATGGATCAAAGCTACTAGGAATTGCTAGCCAAATAGAATTTATTCTGAACGTCGTTATGTATTGATGTATAAAAATGACAAATAAAAAACACAATTTCAAAAGGCAACAAAAAGCATCGTATATTCAATTAAAAAAATCTACTGTGTCTATTACTATTCAAATAGGAAAAAGGCTTCTCAGGGAAAGCTGAGCTGTTGCTGGCTTTATTCTTTTTAAAAATGCTGCTGTAAAGTAGGAAAAAGTATATAACTTAAATATAGGAATAAGATTGCTATTCATGTCACGTGCCACAAACATTGCCTAATTACTGGTTAGAAAGTGCTTCTTATTTCAACTGATAATAGAATACTAGCATTATACAGGTTCTTGAATCACTGGCATTTGCAGCTTGCTGTCAAATCCTGTTACTGTGTAGATAAATGTAAACAAATTTTCTTCAGACATGAATATTCAAGCAATAAATTGTTGAAGTTCAGTTGTTTTCCGTTCTAGTGAATATCTCCAGATCAATTAGAGCAAGTACACCACTTGATTCTTCATGTGTGTTAGATAATTATCAAGGAAATCTCAGAAAGCAGCAGGATATGGGTAATTTTCTGAACATTTTTTTCTAAGTCTGTTTTCAGTGGAATGTGGTTTTCATTTAGTAATCACTGTAACAAGGAGACATGAGAAATGGGGTAGCATATGATTTGATAAGTTTGAACAGTCCTCAGTAACTAATAAAACAAAATATTTGTCTTGCTTAAAAACAGTTTCCCTTTTTGAGGAAAAAGAATAATAGTCGAACTTTATTTTTCAGCTGCAGGGGAAGACAACAAACTACATTATGATGGGTGAGATATGTGTGAGGCACTCCTATATATACTACTATTTTTGTTCACACGTTGCAGATTACTGGGGTTCTTCCACTACTGACTAAGGATTACCAGTCATAATCTGACCTGAGAAGGTCAGCACAAGAAACATTTAAAACTACATTGAAGTTTAACCCTTACATCAGGCCCCATTACATAGTCAGGATTGTAAACTTCAGATGTAAGGGTAGAATTCACTGTGTCTTTTTTTTTAAAAAAAAATCAATTTAAAAGCAGTTTTCCAATTGAAATAATTGTCTGGAGACATGGAGGTAATTAGTGGAGTGAAAGGGATGTACCCAGAGAGTACTTCATTCCAGGAAGTCTAGAAAGACACATGAAACAGGAGGACTAGATCTCTATGAAGTGCCTATTTCTATTTCTATTATGCTGCCTCCTCTATTTACTAAGGAAGTAGCATATGGTGATTATCAGATTAGACAAATAATGTCTAGATGTGTGAACTTAGGCAAGACAAATACTATTGTAAGTGACTTCATATAATTTTAAGATTTCAAAGGATGTCTGTAGCTTTTTGCTCAAACATTCAATTTTAATATAGTCATTTTGTTTCTTGATGTTTGAATCAAAGCACTTGCATTTTCTTACCAGAATTTTATCTCTCTCTCTTCCCTGCAGTACCTTAAGGTTTTTTAACACTGCCATTTAATAGTTTACATTTATTTTAGAAAGCAGCTTAAGTAATCTGAAACTGAGGACTTCGTTGTACTGTTGGATAAATTTGACAAGTGTGATTGATTGTTATTCATTGCTGTTTATTAAACTATGGGAGGACTTAACATATACTAAATCACAGAATCACAGAATCAATCAGGTTGGAAGAGACCTCTGGGATCATCGAGTCCAACCGTTGCCCTGGCACCACCCTGTCAACTAGACCATGGCACTAAGTGCCATGTCCAGTCTTTTCTTCAACACATCCAGAGATGGTGACTCCACCACCTCCCTGGGCAGCCCATTCCAATGTCTAATAACCCTTCCTGAAAAGAAATTCTTCCTAATGTCCAACCTGAACCTCCCCTGGTGAAGCTTGAGGCTGTGTCCTCTTGTCCTATCGCTAGTTGCCCGGGAGAAGAGGCCGACTCCCACTTCACTACAACCTCTCTTCGGGGAGTTGTAGACAGCAATAAGGTCACCTCTGAGCCTCCTCTTCTCCAGGCTAAACAACCCCAACTCTCTCAGCCGTTCCTCATAGGTCAGACCCTCCAGACCCTTCACCAGCTTGGTCGCCCTCCTCTGGACTCGCTCCAACACCTCAACATCTTTCTTGAAGTGCAGGGCCCAGAACTGGATACAGTATTCAAGGTGCGGCCTCACCAGTGCCGAGTAGAGAGGGACAATCACTTCCCTAGACCGGCTGGCTACACTATTCCTAATAGAGGCCAGGATGCCATTGGCCTTCTTGGCCACCTGGGCACACTGCTGGCTCATGTTTAGCCAGCTGTCGATCAGCACCCCCAGGTCTGCTTTCCAGCTACCAAAGTAAAGATAAGCCTCAGTTCTGGACCTCATATTAGACTACATAGGGGAAGACTGCATGATCAGGAAGGATGACATGAAGATTTTATGATTTTTTCATGTGAACAATTATTGATAGTTTATTTGATTAGATTTTATGGATGGCTTTATGATATATAATGTAGAGGAAGGTCTTACAGAGTAATTTGAATCAGGGGTGGAGATATGCTCACAGACCACTGCCATAGGTGCCATCTCTATAGGAACTTCTGGAAGAATCACAGGAGTAGTTATGGAAAGAGACAAATAGGAAACCACGCTCTTGGACTGGCAGAAGCAGAAGGTCACTAGTGCAGCACACACTCCACACTCTCCAGGTTCACAAGCACATGAACATTTGCAGATTCCCCTGAGCACCAGCATGGCCCCTCTGCCCAGACGGCACCCCTGCCCTGATCCTGTCCTCCCTTACCCACCCCATGGGTCCTGGACTCGCCAGCTGGTCCTGCTGGGTGCTCACTGCACACACACAGCACTCACACGCTCATCCCACAGGCACCCCACACTTGGGGACTGGGTGACTGGTCACAAGGCTCAGTCAGACAAGTGCATTGATCCACCCCAGTTTACATGTGACCACCCCTTTTACACCCTTTCTGTCTATTCCCCTTCCTTCTTCCTCCCCAATGCCCTTCCACTAAACATTTCTTAATACATTTTATATAGTCCCACGGGCCTGCCCTTGAATATCCCAAATCTCATGTTCCCCTTGTTTCCCCCTTTTTATGAAGTCCGGATTGCCCCTTTCCAAAGTTGTGCCTGGAGTTTCCTGGTGACCCATCAGTTAGTGACTGGAGACTTTCAGTCTTTGACATTGTTTCCATTATCCCTTGCGTATCAGGTCCATGTCTCTGTGTTCTTGTGTTTTGTTTCCCCTTTTACTTGTTATCCCTCTTGCACTGAAAAGGTGCAGATAAGGGGCAGATCAGATAACTGGAATGGTGCAGATGCTCTCACACTCTGCATACCACATCAAGGAGATTATCTAGCTCAGATATAGACATACAGCCATTTTAGAGATGTGAAGTTAGATGGGGTGAGGGCCAAACTTTGAATGCAGGTTCACTTAAGAAATGTATTTCAGGCCTCTTTCTCCAGATCTAGAACATCTTGGCATCTTCGTACATCATATCACATAAAATGTGGATGTGAATTGTAGGTAGATCACAGAATCACAGAATCAACCAGGTTGGAAGAGACCTCTGGGATCATCGAGTCCAACCGTTGCCCTGGCACCACCCTGTCAACTAGACCATGGCACTAAGTGCCATGTCCAGTCTTTTCTTCAACACATCCAGAGATGGTGACTCCACCACCTCCCTGGACAGCCCATTCCAATATCTAATAACCCTTTCTGTAAAGAAATTCTTCCTGATGTCCAACCTGAACCTCCCCTGGTGAAGCCTGAGTCTGTGCCCTCTTGTCCTATCGCTAGTTGCCCGGGAGAAGAGGCCGACTCCCACTTCACTACAACCTCCCTTCAGGTAGTTGTAGACTGCAATAAGGTCACCTCTGAGCCTCCTCTTCTCCAGGCTAAACAACCCCAGCTCCCTCAGCCATTCCTCGTAGGTCAGACCCTCCAGACCTTTCACCAGCTTGGTCACCCTCCTCTGAACTCGCTCCAACACCTCAACATCTTTCTTGAAGTGCGGGGCCCAGAACTGAACACAGTACTCAAGATGCGGCCTCACCAGTGCCGAGTAGAGAGGGACGATCACTTCCCTAGACTGCCTGGCTACACTATTCCTAATAGAGGCCAGGATGCCATTGGCCTTCTTGGCCACCTGGGCACACTGCTGGCTCATGTTTAGCCGGCTGTCGATCAGCACCCCCAGGTCTCTTTCCACCGGGCTGCTTTCTAACCACTCTTCCCCCAGCCTATAGCGCTGCATGGGGTTGTTGTGGCCAAAGTGTAAGACCCGGCACTTGTTCTTGTTGAACCTCATGCCGTTGGTCTCGGCCCATCTATCTAACCTGTCCAGATCCCTCTGTAGGGCCTTCCTACCCTCCAGCAGATCGACATTCCCACCCAGCTTGGTGTCATCTGCAAATTTACTGAGGGTGCACTCAATCCCTATGTCTAGATCATCTACAAAGATATTGAACAGCACCGGCCCCAGAACTGAGCCCTGGGGAACACCGCTAGTGACCGGCCGCCACTTGGACTTTGCCCCATTCACCACCACTCTCTGGGCTCGGCCATCCAGCCAGTTTTTAACCTATTGAAGAGTCCACCCATCTAAGCCCCGGGCAGCCAGTTTGTCTAGGAGGATGCTGTGGGAGACAGTGTCGAATGCCTTACTGAAGTCTAGATAGACTACATCCACAGCCCTGCCCTCATCTACTAAGCGGGTCACTTGGTCATAGAAGGAGACCAGGCTGGTCGAGCAGGACCTGCCTTTCATGAATCCATGTTGGCTGGCCCCGATGCCCCGATTGTCCTGCATGTGCCGTGTAATGGCACTCAGGATGATCTGTTCCATCACCTTGCCTGGCACCGAGGTCAGGCTGACAGGCCTATAGTTCCCTGGATCGTCCTTCCGATCCTTCTTGTAGATGGGCGTTACATTTGCTAATTTCCAGTCAGCTGGAACTTCTCCAGTTAACCAGGACTGCCAGTAGATAATCGAGAGTGGTTTGGCAAGTTAATTTGCCAGTTCCTTCATTACTCTGGGGTGAATCCCATCCGGGCCCATAACCTTGTGGGTGTCCAACTGGCACAGCATGTCACTAACCGTCTCCTCCTGGGTTACGGGAGGTTCACACAGCCCCCCGTCCCTAATTTTGGGCTCTGGGGGCCGAGTCTCCTGAGGACAACCGGTCTTGACATTAAAGACTGAGGCAAAGAAGGCATTGAGCACCTCTGCCTTTTCCTCATCCCCTGACACTACACTACCCTCCTCATTCAGCAAGTGGTGGAGGCTCTCCTTGACCCTCCTTTTGCTGTTGATGTATTTGTAAAAGCTTTTTTTGTTGTCTTTGACTGTAGCAGCCAAATCAAGCTCTAATTGAGCCTTGGCCCTTTTGCAGATCTGAAGTCCTGCATGTAAGCACCATTTTGTCACTTCGTGTTGACATGAAAGTGAGTGGCAGGGACACACAACCAAGGTATTCCACCACACTAATCCCCATTACCCTTGCCCAATGTAATATCCCCAAATCCCAAGTTCATTTGCAGGGATTTTCAAGTTCTGTCAGAGTTGATTTTAACTTTCTACCTTTAATTTTTCATCCTTTGGTGACCATTTTTTGCTTACATCTGCATTCAGAGAAGAACCTATTTTTAAATTAACCTCTCTCTCTTAGGCGAAAAATAAAGAAAAGAAAAAGCAGCAGCATCTGATTGCTAAGGAAAACTCAGAGCATGTCTCTAGACTTGGGCAGAGTGGATTTCAACCCATACTAAATTGTATTTTAAATGAAAAGTATGCTGGTCCGGTCCAGGAAGTATAGAACTGACCCCTGGTCAGAGTTGCTTTGGAAATTTTTGCATTTTCATGTAGCATTGGGAAAAAAAGTAAAAATAATAGCAGAATACAGTGAGTTACTTAATGACATAACTGGGTTACTCACTCTTCCCTTGTCACTGTGAATCTGCCAGGGAGCTGCAGAAGTGGGGTTACACGACAAGGGGGGAGAAGCTGAGACTCTGTCTTGTGGGGTCTGGGCATGGTGGGCAGAGCCCAGGACTGGTTACAGGATCCATAGATAGCCCCCAACATGGCAGGTGATGAACCAGGTCCAAGATACAACCATGGAATCCAGTCAAGAGCAGAAGGAACTAGTGCCACAGTCAGAGCTAGAGACAGGTACACCTATGTGGGGTTCCCACGGGACAATCGTGGGAATGAGCTACTGAACGAGCTATGTCCAGGCATGTCCAGGGGGTGATAATGGGGTGGTGATGAACTAGCCAATCATAATACAGAACAAGGGCCTTGGCTATGAGACCAACAAGATATGGGGGAAGTTGAGGACCTTGGCTATGAGAAAAATAAGATATAGGGAAGTTGAAAAATAAGAAAGAATGCTGCACCTGCAAGATATAACTTTTTAGCATAAGCCAATCAGAACTAATATAGAGGCATGTGAACAAAGCATACTAACCAATCATAATAGAAATGACATGTACACAGAGCGTGTACAAAAATAGAATAGTATAAATGTACCCTCAATAGAATAGTATAAATGTACCCTCAGATATGCGAATAAACGAGATCTGCTTAACGATCATATTGGTCTGCGTGCATTTACTCTGTGCCCTCTCAAGTTAACAGAAACACACCTACACTGTAGCTCAGGCCAGGTTTGAGTGCTCAAGCCTGGTCTTGTATGTCACCTGGGGTCCATGGACAGGGGTGGGGAGAGATCCTGGGGAGGCTGGGCAGGACCACGAAGGCCTGGTAGTGCCCTGACTGAGTCTGTGATGACTTTCTGCAGAGTTGCTCAGTTTCAACAGTGGGAATGGACAATGATGTGGTCTCAACATAGCTGAAGGTCTGATGAATAAAGCAGTCTTTTATGAAGTGGGCAATGCCTGTTGAATTTCTCCATAATGAGAGAAGTAACATGTTTCAAATTCTTAAGCTAAACTCGGCATCCGAAATGTTTTTGAATAGTAGGGATTTGATATGTAGCCTAATTTGTCTGCCCATCTTTCTGGGAGAGATAGAGAAACCTTCTATTTTCCTACCTTTGCTTGACCTTGGTGGCTTTTCAGCCAAGCGACAACTTCTTGAGGTGTCTATTTTCCCACTACAGTGGAATGGAAAAAATAGGGGCCTCCAAAGAAGATTCAGACTGATGAATGTAGGCACCAATCACTCTCCATTTTTTGTCAAGTCAGCTGAGGAGATCTTCTTTACTGGGGCTAGCTACTAACCTGTCATGATTTGTGACATCCATGTTGAACGGTCAGAATCTGTTCCAAAGTCTATAACTTCCTTCAGTTTCTTAGAATTGTTAAATAATGAATAAAGATTATTTGGAAGGTTCTCTGTCTTGTCTGTATGGATTTTTTTTTGTTGTTTTAGAAAAATGCCTTTAGTTTCCAATAGCCCACCCCTTTTCATTTTATTTTTCTATTATATTGCTCTGCTCTGCGAAAGAACATACTGTTATCTACTTCCTCTTCTCCTCAGAAAAATGAACTACTAAGACAAGATATTTGTTCATAGCTGTTCCAAAACTGTCTTCATTGAAATCAATGGTAAAAATCCTGTGTAACTTCTGTGGAGCTAGGGTGTCATCATCATTTCAGATGTCATTCAGCTAGACAAATTACACCATTTTATTTCTTACAATGTTTCTTTTCTGTTCAAAATGATTTAAGGACTTCTTTAAATATTTTGAATAAATGAAGGTCCTGGAACGCTGTTTTGCCAGTTTTCAGAAATGCTAGGAGGAAAACTGAGAGAATATCAAAACTCAGAATGGGCTGAACATAAAAGCATTTTTCCCCTGCAAATGGAAGAAAAATTTAGTGCAAAGCACACATTTTAACTACTGTTTCCCAAACAAGATAAACAGTCATGATTAGACTACTCCACCATGGGGAAACAAACTCCAGGCTCAAAAAGCCAGGTCCTCTAGTAAGCTTTTGCTAGCACTTACCCCATGTATTGGTCAGACATCATAGAAAAATAAGAGTTTTGTCACAGATTTTCGGCAGACCATTGCCCATGAGTATAAGTGCACAGTATGATGGAACAGCCAGCTCTGTGATGCAAATCTCTCTTCGCTGAAGGGATCAAATTCTGGACAGATGTACTGTGTGGGGCTTAGCTGCTTATTGGGGTTAAACAATGGCAGTCTGTTTTGGTGCCCAACATGGCACTTGAAGGGCTCAAGATAATGACAGATTTGATTGGAATGTGCTAGACCAAATTCATAGCTATCATAGCTATTTATCTACTAATTAGCAGACTCCTGTACTGGCCACAGGGCATGCTTGCCTTACTGTATATGAGATTCTAGTGCTTGTTAATGCTTTTTGCATTTGCTGGTTGCAGTACTCTTTCTCATTTTACTTTGCTATGACTGCAAACATTTTGATAACAGCAATGGACATGCACCTGGGCTAAAAGATTGCCAGGGCATTGTGTCTGTTCTTGTGCTGATGTACTGGACAGGCTGGAACTCCAGTGTGAACCTGAGTTGAAGGGCTTGTGACCTGTGGATAAGTCCACCTGGGAGCAGGACACCCTGAAGTATCTATGGCCATGGATAAGTCCACATCAGAGCAGGCACACTCCTGAAGCGATTGTGGCCCAAGGAAAAGTCCATGCTGGAGAAGGTGCACCTTGAGGCATCTGTGGCTCTGGATAAGTCCATGCCACAGCAGGTACACCCTGAAGTATAAATGGCCATGGATAAGTTCGTGACAAAGCAGGTACACCCCTGAAGAGACTGTGGCCCTCGGATAAGCCACAATGGAGCAGGTACACCCCTGAGAGATTGTGGCCTACAGAGAAGGCCATGCTGGAGCAGGAATAATGAGAGGAGTTCAATGCAATGTTAAACTCTGTGGCCTGGCCCAAAGGGATCAGGGGTGAAGACTGTAATGGAAATGCCTTTAAATTGTTGTAACCCATGATTTAAGTTGCATGTTATACGAAGTACTGTAGCAGGAAATACTTGCCACTAGTCAGACTAGGGACAAGGGGATGAGTTCATTACAATGTTAAACCCAAAGGGACCATGGATTGAGATTGTAATGGATATAGCTTTAAATTGTTGTAACCTGTGATTTGAGTTGCATGTTATAAGAAGTACTATAGCAGGAACCACCCGAACCAATGGAGGATGAGCATCACAGGAAGCAGTATAAGTGCAACAGTGACCCAGCCTGAGCTCAAAGGGTGGTGAGTGGTTAATAAGGATGTATTGGATATTACTTTACCTATTAAACGCCCTTCATCTCAATTCACAAGTTTTCATGCTTTTACCCTTCCGATTCTCTTCTCCATCCCACAGGCGGGAAGTGACTGAGTGGCTGTGTGGGGCTGAACTGCCTACCGGGATTAAACACCAAGAATAGGGAAGAGCTGAACTCTGCTATACCTGTTCTGCACTGATAAAGAGTCCACAGTGATGCAGTCAAGAACTATCCAAGAGAAGCCAGTTAGATCATTTACACAGCTGGCCAACACCCAATTTCTGTGATACATGGTACTCTGATGCAGGAGATAATCTTGCCAACAAATTCCCAAACAAATATGTTGGCAGCTAAACAACAAACATTTACAGTTTCACTGAATTCCCAGTTTGTAACTCTAACTAGTAAAAGAAGAAACATACAGCCAGAGATTCAACTTTTTTCTAGGCAACTGCGTTAAACTATTGTTTTTAACATGGTGCTTTGTGGAATTTTTAGCAGTTGGTACTCCAGAGTACTAACCAATACAATATTAAATAAGTATGCAAAGAAAGATGTATACGTTATAAACTATTTATATATTCCCAACCTTTTAAATGTGTTATCAGTACACATTTTATTCACATTCATTCCTTCTAAAAGAGCCCTGAGACAATTTCTGCTCATTTGTAAAGACACATACTGACTGAGTCAACTGTTGTGACTTCTTTTGAAGTAA
Organism: Nyctibius grandis; assembly: GCF_013368605.1. Taxonomy (NCBI): domain Eukaryota; kingdom Metazoa; phylum Chordata; class Aves; order Nyctibiiformes; family Nyctibiidae; genus Nyctibius; species Nyctibius grandis. The sequence goes on along the minus strand of NC_090659.1, from coordinate 87,023,650 downwards.
TGGTAGTGTTTCATTAGCAGCTAATTTCTTTAGAACTAGAATTACTCAAGAGATGATTATATAAAAGTCAGACTCCCTCAAGCAGTTGTTGAAAGGCAGTGGATTTCCAATTAACCCTCCACTCTCAGGCCTCCTTTTTTATATTGAAATGAAACCAATGAGACTATCCCCGACTTCACTGAATACTGTACTCAGTATAGAGATATTCCTGGTACCTCCATGAGCCAATAACACAAGTGGCAGCAGTGTAAAACAGAAATTCATCTCACCTCACTAAATGTATGCAATGTAAATACTGTTTCTGGATATCTGATTCCTGCACTCCTTTTATAGTAATCAGTGGAGAGAAACAGGCACCTATAGAACATTTTTATACAGCTGAATTAAAGAAGTTCAAGGAGAAAGACTGAGTACTAATCAGCCCTAAAATTTTAACTTGTTTTCTGTCTTTGCTTTGAACCTCTTCCTCTAACTCTCTCCTGCACAACTGTGCTGTGTAAGGAATGAACCCTAAGAAGTGTTGGTATGGATTGCTTGATGTCACTTAGGGTCAATACCCAGCTCTTTATTCAACAGTAAAAACATAGCCATAGACTGGAATTAATCTCATCCTACAGCAAATGCTTAAATAGTAGGTAAGAGCGTTCAGTATAAATGTGTCTCTTTCTCCCCTTTTCTCTCCTGTATGGTCATACAGGACCATAGAGTGACATGACACATTTCCAGATGTGAAAAAGTCTCATAAAGACTTATAAGCATGCACTTAGGAGCAGTTCCCTTTTTCCTAGGTTCCCTTTTTCCTAGGTTTCTCCAGTTAAACCCTATTTTGTTTCTTCTTTGGTGTCAAACTTCATTTACTAAGTAGATTAGTATTAGTACGCTCTTTATCTAGTTCTTTGTATTGAAACATATTTAGAATGGGAAAAATCTAGACTAAACACAATAACGCTTTCACTGCTATTTTTTTATTTTGTTAAAGTTTTCCATCAGAGTGGCAAGCTTTTGCGAGAGGTCTCCAACTGTCTTTTGCTATTGTAATAGTATCCATGCTCTTATTTACAAAAGGTTGAGTATAATTTACAAAATCTTTAAGCCAATGAGAGGAGGGACTGAATGAGGTGTACAGGCATTTACGCACACAAGTGTGAATGTGAAGAAGGAAATTAACTATAAAAAGTCTCAATACCTAAGAACCATTCTTAAATTCAGAAAGTGTGTTCCATTTAGAATAAAGAATACGATGAATTGCAATACTTCAGGGATATGAGAGAAATATTTGCTGGGAATTCTTATAAAAAGTATCATAGAATCACAGAATTGTTTTGGTTGGAAAGGACCTTTTAGATTATCAAGTCCAACCATTAACCTAACACTGCCAAGTCTACCACTAAACTATGGTGGTTTTTATAACGTCTTTTAAATGCCTCCAGGGATGGTGACTTAACCACTTCCCTGGGCAGCCTGTTCCTTCCTATCTCTTACACTGTAGGTGCTTAATGTTAACTGAAATAAATCCTGCCCACTCTTTTCAGCTCCAAGAAGCACTGTTTTAAATAAGCACTCATTTAATACCAGTCTTTAATTCATTCAGAAGTATGCAGCTCAGCTTGCGTAGTTTTATCTGCAAAAGATAATTACGAGGATGTGAATCACTGTTTTCAGCTGAGTCATCCACCCAAACGAATAAACCTTTTAAGATATTCTCATGAGCATGTTTTTAATATCTCAGGACAATGAATAGATGTGTAGCATTTCAGTCAAATGAGCAAAACTGTAACAGCTTTGCACAGCATTTTTTTTGTGGGGTTTTTTTCTTCCCCAATATTAAAGAAGACAACCTTGATTGTCTGTTCCAGCTATGCTGAGTTTGTTACGAGACCAGAATGGGAAGAACAGTATTGACTAATGGGACTTTGAAATCCTTTCATGATTTTCTGAACTTGTAAATACCCTAGTCGGCTATGACCTATCATGAATTAAATTAACCTCAGGTCTGTCAGGTATATCCTGTCCAATTTGTTTGTCCCTGGAAGAGCACTCTGTGCTAGACACTGGGAGCTGTGACATAGTAGCTTATGAACAGAGGGAAATTTCTTTTTTTTTGGGGGGGCTGCTTTGTGTTAACGGAGTAGCAAGAAGCAGAGCCCCAGATGAAACCTATTAGAGCCTCACAATACAGACATTCACATCAGATAATCTGTTCCAGTTCAAATAACTAGTGCTGTTGTCAAGAATATTTTAAACAGATTTCAGGAAATCAGCTTCCTTTTATACTCTGCAAAAGTGGTTTCCTTAGATGAATAGTGACGCGTTAGCCATGTACTGCTCATGATGTACTTATTTTGTGAATTCATGAAGGATTTCAGGGCTATTAATCTGTCTGTGCTCACAGGCAATAAGTTCACTATAAAAACAAAACAAAAACAGCTTGTCAAGTTATGCCCCAAATAAACTTCTGAGCTGCCCATCTGCAGGAGCACCTTCACTACTGAAGTTAGGGCAAACCTACTTTAGTTTGTCTATATAGCTTGAAGGTTAATAAGATATGAACCTGACTGATTACAAATGATGGTTCACCAGAAAAGTATCACAAACATGTCATGACTACCACAATAAGTCCTGGCCTAATTGCAAACCTATAATTTTTTTTTTTTTTCGGGGGGGGGGGGGGAGGGGCGGGTGGGGAGGGAAGCAGCAAGCTAGGATTTATTCATATCATAGCACAAATGGTATGTGTCTGAAAAATGTCCATGAAAAAGTGATCCACCAGCCCCCTTTAATTGAATGGGTCCAGTTGGGCCACGTGGTAAGGCACTTGCTGTGGATAGATACAATCCAATTTGAGGTTCTTAGTCTGACTAATCTAGAGAAGGAATTTGAAACCTTTGGACAGGCACTATTCAGAATAGAGTTCTGTTCAGTTTCTTCCAGAAGGGCTCCTCAGCATTGTTTATGTAGTAAAATGATCACTGAACCAGCAAAATAAAAGTGGGAGGGTTAAAACTTGGTGGTAAGCATGTGCAATCAGAGTATGAGGGAAGCAGTCTTTCTCTGAATTCGAATCTGTTTCCAGAGAACAAAACTGAACTGGAGTCTTCTGGGTTCCAGCTCATGTCTGTATTATCAGAAAGTTAGTGCTTTTGCTTTTCATCGTGCTTCATCAAACTGAAACTTTCTGACAAGGTGTTTCTTAAATAAATTCAACTCTTAAGTAACCTTAAGCACTCAAATGTATTAAAGTATGCTTTAACCCAGTGTTCGGGATTCTGCCAAGGAGACTGGTGTTCCAAAGGTGTGTACTATTTTTATTTATTGCTGTATAATGCATGTTTTATGATTTTGTGCTGATACATCATATCTGGAGCACTTCCTCAGATATTACGAAAGATTCTTGGGCATATTTATGAATAAATATTCACTGCTAAATGAAAATATGATAGAGATGGAGCTCGAGTACTAGATCCCTGATCCCCACACTGCCTTATTACTACCTTAGTCCTTGACTGTCTTGGACCCTTCCAGCTAACTATTTCCTACAGAGATCATGTATAGATGGAGAAAGCACTAAGTAATGTGTCTGTGAGCCTGCGTATGTCATTCAATGGCACTTGCATCAATTGCTGACTTCTTTTTAATTAGTATAACCAAAGGTAATGCTTATGCAATGACTGTTACAAAACTTTAAATCTTCTTTGAAGATGTGTATTGGTTAAATTGGTGAAGATTTATGAAAACCACTTAATACTGATAGCAAGAATATTTACTACAGATTGGACGTAAGGGGCCTAAACCCTAGAGAAAAAGCCAGAAGACTCATCTTTTAATATTTAATCATCTCTCTTAGCATATGTTTTCATTGCTTCTCAATGCAGGCTTTGTTTAGAAACTTACTAAGTTCTTTTTAAAGACCTCTTATGTGCCTTAGTTCAATAGCTTATTTTTCAGTCATTCTTTCTACTTTTCTTTTTGGGGGATTCTCTAATTATAGAATCAGTCCTTGAATTTTTGTGATCTTTGTGAGTATGGTGAGGCCATTGCTTGAATCAGTTTTAGAGTTCTCCTGATCATATTAAAAGACTTCATTTAAATCACTGGTCAATGTAAGATGGATTTAGCTCTAAGATTTCAATGATGTCTATTCAGAAGCACTTGCATATCATAGTATGTCATCTGTCAGCAAGGTCCCAATCTATCTGAACTAGAATAAACTTATTTCTTAAATTAAAGCAAAGCACATATGTATCTATCAAGCCATATTGTCTTACAACCTCAAATAGATGTTACTGAGATCAGGCTCTTTTTTTTTCCTGAAGTATATTTACTAGAAGAGAAGTAAACACTTGCACACTGGAGAGTTTTTAGAGCTGGATAATTTACTATTCACATACTACTTAGCCATCACTAGGAGGTTAGAGAGTTCAGACTATTAGTACTTGTTCTCTATGAAAGATTTAACAGAAGTCAGAGAGTGCAAGTAGAAGCCCTATTTTCCCTTGGCTCGGAAACCAAGTGTAGTAATTTTTGCTTCATCTTTCTCTAACATACTTGTAAAAGTTTTAATTTGAGTCTGATTATAACACAGAGAACATCACAGCCCTTACTTCATCCCTGACTTTGGGCAAAAACCCAAGCTATTTGAAAATAATTAACACACAAGATTCAAACATAGCCAAAAGGTTTCCCTGAAGACTACACATCAGGGACCTGTCAGGTTCTTCTGTGCCTTTGCACTGCTGCAGTAGTTCCTTACCTAGTTATCTCAGAATTACCCCTTTGTAAAAATGTTGATGATGTAAAATCAAAATACCTTTTTCTGTGCAACTCCTAGCTTCCTCTTCTCAGGAATGTTATATGAGACACTGGCAGTACACATGGAGGTGTGCTGCTATAATCTGACAACTTCCATAAGATGGGAACAATCAGGGGGGGCACTTAATTGTTAATACCAATTAAGATAACCCAAAGCAGCTCTATTTTGCATCAGAAGTCAAACCAGACCAAGAGATAATCAGAATGCAAAGGTGATTTAAGTTTGCACAAGCACACAGATGCTCTGCAGAGCTGCTATAGCAGTGTTATGATGCACTTCAGGAGTTTTCTTACCTGTTTTTCTTGAGGTGAAATGCATTGATGGTGTTTTTCTAAGCTATAGCTGCTGCAACTATCTTCTGCAAATTACAAACACTTTCTAAAAACTTCTGTTAGACAGAGTTTATTTCAGCACTGTGTGTGAGTAGTCTATTCCATGGCCTGTGAAACATTCAAATATTAAGTAGTAGAAAGTAGACTGCTTTTACATGTACTTTCCCAGACTGAAATCTGGACCTTCAGATGCATTTATAATCACCTCAAAAATATGAACTATCTTGAGGACTAAGCTCTGATTTCTCATCAGCTTTTGTTTGCAGCCCCAGAAAACAATCTGAGACAGAAGAGCATTGGGATGACCTGTGTTCTCTGGTTTCACAGATTTTGTCATACAGGAGTGCATTTTCATACAGGTAAAATAATAAAGTAAAGAAGTATTTCAAAGCACTGCATACCTAATAGGATACCAAGGCAGGTTCACTTATTCTGCATCCACACATTCTCAGTCTTAGCAGAAGCGTGGCATAATTTCAGCAGAACAGAGCATTCTGACACAGGAGAGTTTTTTCGCATTTTGTTTTTTTTTTGGCTGGTGGCAAGAACACTGTTCTGGGAAGACGAAGTTGTACAGGCAAACTTCCTGTCACGGTTTAAAGCTGGGCTGGCTATTAAACTGGTGGTGGACACTCTCTATTAACCCTCCTCCCCCCCGAGAAGGGGAAGGGAAAGGGAAAAGGGAGAGAGACTTCCGGGTTGGAAAGTTAAAACAGTTTTAATAAGCTATAATAATGAAAAAGAGTATAATATTAATAATGGAAATAATTAAATATATACAAATATATACAAAACCAAGATTGAGCTCCCCCAATGATGGTCATGTCACCACCAGCACTGCAGGGCAGGCTCCAGGAAGGCCCAGACTGGGCCCAGCAACAGACAGGAACTAGATTCAGGGATGCACGGATCGTGATCAGGGGCAGCAGGAAAACGGACAGAGTCCTCTTCAGCCACCAACCATAGCAGAAGGGGGCAAGACCCTCGTGATCCCCCCGCTTTATCCTGAGAATGATGTGCATGGGATGCAATACCTCGTTGGTCAATTTTGGGTCACCTGCCCTGTCCGCTCCTCCCTGGAGGTGCAACCCTCCTGTGACTCTTCACTCGTAATCAGTGAGGAATTTAGCAGTGACCTTGGTTTCTCTAAGAATAAGTACAGCGAGAGCCTTTCTGCATAACATTCCTGCTAGTACCTCAGTGATAACAATAAACTTTGAGCATTATCAGTCCTAGAAGCAGACACTGTCTCCAAATCATGCAGTTAGTTTCAGAAAGTGCAGTTACTTAGAAGAGACTTATCTGAAAGTAAAAATCACTGAAAGGAAAATTGGCCTGGTGTAGGCCAAACCAGGACACCTCCTTAGGTTCAATTATGCCTAAAATTATGAGCAAATGCCCTGTTTAGAGCATTATTCTGTAGAAGATGGGTACCCCAGGTAGGGCGACCAAGCTGATGAAGGGTCTGGAGGGTCTGACCTACGAGGAATGGCTGAGGGAGCTGGGGTTGTTTAGCCTGGAGAAGAGGAGGCTCAGAGGTGACCTTATTGCAGTCTACAACTCCCTGAAGGGAGGTTGTAGTGGAGTGGGAGTCGGCCTCTTCTCCTGGGCAACTAGCGATAGGACAAGAGGACATAGCCTCAAGCTTCGCCAGGGGAGGTTCAGGCTGGACATTAGGAATCATTTCTTCTCAGAAAGGGTCATTAGACATTGGAATGGGCTGCCCAGGGAGGTGGTGGAGTCACCATCTCTGGATGTGTTTAAGAAAAGACTGGACGTGACACTTAGTGCCATGGTCTAATTGACATGGTGGTGTCAGGGCAATGGTTGGACTCGATGATCCCAGAGGTCTCTTCCAACCTGATTGATTCTGTGATTGATTGATTCTGTTTTGAGATATTGTCATGTGGTAGGAACACTCTGCATGTACATAGCCAATTGAGTCCTTTATGGAGTCTAGACATAGGGATACACTTTTTTCTGGATCCCAAAAGGTCTTTGGTATGATGAATGTGTCTTAACATTCAGCTCAGATAAATTGACAGTGCTTCCAAAGATGTGCAGTATCAGTACTTCATATCCTTAAGGGAACTTGTACCAATAGCTTTATGAAGCTCAAGCACAAGATCAGAATTATTTTCTGGCATAGTGCTGTATTTAGGCTTCCAAGCTGAGTTTAAGGTGCATACTAAGCAGTTGCCTTCTCTCTCTTGAAATATGGATATTTCTGCACTGTTAAATAAAAAAGGGTCAGAAGGGAATTCAAGGAGTAGATGCAAAAAAGTTCAGGGAAGGGCTGCAACCCCATCTGTGGTGTGTTTTCTTTGGAGATTGGTTCTCAGTTAAGTGCATTCTGGTGTGAAGCCATAAATAGGGATTTATCCTTTTAATTTTGCCCATTCAGTACCTGAATCCTAAAATGTCGCTGTAATGGCAGCTACCTTATTACACTAAGATTCTGTTGGCTTGAAGTTTATCTAATATGCTGTAAGTTTGTATTGACATTTGTTCACATACTTTGATGCATTACTAGACTTTTTCAACTTCTTCTTGTATCACAAGTAATATTATTTTAATTTTATGCCCAGGAAAATGATTATAGTATAACAAAGTATTTATGCTTCAAGTCATTTTGCACTGAAAGCCAACATCTGATTTAACAATTAGACTTTGCATGGTTTTCATGAGTTTCTATAAGCAGTACTTTAGAAGAAGAGATTATTTTCTTATTCAGTGATTTTATAATTTCAGTAAAAGTTAGTCTATAAAGTATAAAATTAATGTGTTTACCCTAAATGTAATGGACTTATTTACAGGTATTCCTGCAAAGTTCAAGACCATGACATTCATAATTTTATCTCTTTGAATTGATTATTTATGCTGTAACTGAAAGAAAAGTAACCTAGTGGGACTATAATATTCTTAGAACTCAAACTATACCAAACATCAATGTGTTTTATTTTCATGTGAAACATGTTTACCTTTTGATGCAGCCAAATATTCATTACAACATTCTAGCGTGTTCCAAAATGAGTACCTTGAGATTTTCGCTGTTGAAAACTGACAAGTTATCTGAGGACCTAAAGTCTGTGCACTGTTCTATCAACACTTGCAAATTAATTGAAGAAGGATGGATACAAATTTTTGTTTTGCATGTGGAGTTTAAGTATGTCAAAAAGCACAATAAAACCAGAACATACAACCTTGTATTTGTTATTTAACGCATTATGGTTTTCTGTAAACTGCACTTGAATGGATCAACAGTACAGTTTTGGCTATATGGCTCATTGTATCTGAAAACACAAATTTATGGTGGGAAGGTGTATACAAGATTCACAGAAGTACATAAGTTAGAAATATTATGTAATTTATAATGAGCAGTTGATGGATGGGGGGGCCTATCCTGGGGTTCGAATCTCTAGAACCCATTATTTCTCTTAGATGTATATAATTAAAGAGCGTGATTTGGCTTTGAGATGACATACCTTGCAGATGTGGCTACTACATGAGATCCCTCTCATGGTAAGATCGTAATATGTGTATATAAGATTCAAAATAAATGCTCTGATCAGTCAAGGAATTGCACTTAACTCTCCCCCAGAGCTAAATATCAGGACTTGAATGGATAACAAATACACTGCCAAGGCAATGCAAGAGCAAAGACACATGTTTTACATCTGTCCTTGGAAGTCACAACTCCCATATTCTTTTAGACCTCTGAATGGAACAATTCAGAATTAATGGTAAAACATGAAAATTATCTGCCAATATATGACAGTTTTTTTCATGCCAATAGTTGAAATCTGTCCCCTGATGCAACTGTTGCAAAAGGCACATTGCATTAGAGAACACCTGTGAGATAAATAAATATTTAAATGGCCTGGACCAGTTTTCACCTCAAATTGCACTCAGTACTCATCATGGTATTCAGAACATTATGGTTGATTTATATGTCTATTTACCCCATAGAAATAGGTTAAATTGGCTAGACTCTGCTAGAGAATTAAAATGCCCTTCAGTATTCTAATAGATTTCTAACTAAAAGGCAGTCTGATTTTATTAACAATGCTTGTTACAAGACAGAAAATCTTGATACATTTTGTTTCATTTAAGTTTTTGATGTTTTTTCATGAAGCAATATTTATGGTGCATGAACAATATTCAATCACAAAGAAATTCACTCAAAATGTTAATTACAAGAATAAAGAACATTTACAATATTCATGAAAGAAGAGAGAGCAGCAGATAAAGACAGCTTCTGTTATTGAAAATGTTAACTCAGAGTTTCATGTATGTTGAGAACTAGCCCCAAACTATAAATGAAGGAAAGTGCTAAAGGGTGATGCTTTCAGATAGGTACAATGGTATAGAAGAAGAGTCATTAATCAGCCTTAGTATATTTAGCATTTAAAGCCTTTATGGGTGATCCGGAAAGACACTAAATGTCATGCTGTCAAAATAGTGGATGATGAAAATTTGCAAACTTTGTTGAAAACAGCGAACCCAGGGAAATAAATTGGAAATACAAACAATGAAAGAAAGAGATCTGAGATTGTTCTTCAGATATTCATTGTCTGTCTGAAGATTCTGGATGGACAATTGCAATGACCATTGAATGGCACCTTTCTCAGCTCTGTTCTGATACAAATTAAAAGAAATGACAACATGTTCAGTTAAGTCATGGACACGTAAGAGGACGCAATGGACACTATCTAAATTGTCTTGTAAACACTGCATTTTGTCTCTAATGCTCAAGGAATGTTCACTAAACTCTATACGATGTTTTGAAACCATCTCGTTAGTTATTTTGCTTTGATTAAAGATTGTCGAATAGGACTGATTAAATTGGTACAGACTCTTTGAAGGTGAGTGGATACAAACAAAAGAAGTGGAAAATTAGTAGGAAGAAATTAAATCAAAATTTGTATAAACGGGCTTTTACCGGCAGGTAGGTAAATTTACTTTTGAGGCAACAGAAATCTGGAAGCTAACTAACAATAATAATTAATAAAGCATTGCAATTTCTTCATAAGTTGCTGATCTTTAAAGAATAACAATAATATGAAATCTAACAGTGCATAATAATTATAATTAATTACAACTCTGTAACAGGATAAGCAGTTTTTAGGATACATAAAACAGTTATTTCTTAAATGCTTGTGATTATTTTTCTAACATTCTTACCACAGAATGTTTTACAGTTTTATCTAAATACCTTACTTAGTGCATTGCATGGTTGATCATTTGTTTGAGCCTCCTCTAAAATCAACAGAATTCCTTAAAAGATGCCAAGACCCATTGTCGTGGTTTAGGCCCAGCTGGCAACTAAGCACCACATGGCCACTCTCTCACTTCTCCTCCTGCCCCGGTGGGATGGGGAGAAGAATCGGAAGAAAGTGGTAGAACTCATGGGTTGAGATAAGGACAGTTTAATAGAACAGTTTAATAGGACAATACAAGGCAAGAAAAAATAATAATAAGAAGAATACTAATAAAAGAATATACAAAGCGGGTGATGCACAATGCAATTGCTCACCACCCGGAACCCAATGCCTAGCCCACTCCCAAGCCACTATCTCTCCTTCAGCCAGCCAACTCCCCCTGTTTATATACTGAGCATGATGACATACTGTATCGAATATCCCCTTGGCTAGTTCAGGTCAGCTATCTTGGCTATGTCCCCTCACAGCTTCTTGTGAAAATTAACTCTATCCTAGCTGAACCTTGGATACCCATCTATGCAGAAATGATTGGAAGGGCAGGCCTTAGCTTACAGGTAATTGGACATATATGCCAATTTTTTTTTTTATTTTACAGAATCACAGAATCACAGAATCACACAGAATCACAGAATGTTAGGGATTGGAAGGGACCTCGAAAGATCATCTAGTCCAATCCCCCTGCCGGGGCAGGATTGCCTAGACCATATCACACAGGAACGCGTCCAGGCGCGTTTTGAATGTCTCCAGAGAAGGAGACTCCACAACCTCTCTGGGCAGCCTGTTCCAGTGTTCAGTCACCCTTACAGTAAAGAAGTTTTTCCTCAAATTTAAGTGGAATCTCCTGTGTTCCAGCTTGCACCCATTGCCCCTTGTCCTGTCAAGGGATGTCACTGAGAAGAGCCTGGCTCCATCCTCTTGACACTTGCCCTTTACATATTTATAAACATTAATGAGGTCACCCCTCAGTCTCCTCTTCTCTAAGCTAAAGAGACCCAGCTCCCTCAGCCTCTCCTCGTAAGGGAGATGTTCCACCCCCTTAATCATCTTTGTGGCTCTGCGCTGGACTCTCTCTAGCAGTTCCCTGTCCTTCTTGAACTGAGGGGCCCAGAACTGGACACAATATTCCAGATGCGGCCTCACCAGGGCAGAGTAGAGGGGGAGGAGAACGTCTCTCGACCTGCTAACCACACCCCTTCTAATACACCCCAGGATGCCATTGGCCTTCTTGGCCACAAGGGCACACTGCTGGCTCATGGTCATCCTGTTGTCCACTAGGACCCCCAGGTCCCTTTCCCCTACACTGCTCTCCAACAGCTCTGTCCCCAACTTGTACTGGTACATGGGGTTGTTCTTGCCCAGATGCAGGACTCTACACTTGCCCTTCTTATATTTCATTAAATTTCTCCCCGCCCAACTCTCCAGCCTGTCCAGGTCTCTCTGAATGCCTGCGCAGCCTTCCGGCATCTCAGCCACTCCTCCCAGTTTTGTGTCATCAGCGAACTTGCTGACAGCGCACTCTAATCCCTCATCCAAGTCATTAATGAATATATTGAATAGAACTGGTCCCAGAACCGACCCTTGCGGAACTCCGCTAGACACAGACCTCCAACTGGACTCTGTCCCGCTGACCACTACTCTCTGGCTTCTTTCCTTCAGCCAGTTCACAATCCACCTCACTACCCGATCATCCAGACCACACTTCCTCAGTTTAGCTGCGAGGATGCTGTGGGAGACCGTGTCAAACGCTTTACTGAAATCGAGATAGACCACATCCACAGCTTTACCATCATCTATCCACCGGGTAACATCCTCATAAAAGGCTATCAAGTTGGTTGAGCAAGACTTCCCGTTGGTGAAGCCATGCTGAGTGCCCCTAATGATCCCCCTATCCTTGATGTGCCTAGAGACAGCGCCAAGAACAAGTTGCTCCATCACCTTTCCAGGGATGGAGGTGAGGCTGACCGGTCTATAGTTACCCGGGTCCTCCTTCTTGCCCTTTTTGAAGACTGGAGTGACATTCGCTTTCCATTTAAGTCAACAACATTTTTCCATTGGACTTTTTTCCATTTAAGTCAACAACAGGAGTAAGGACCTTTTGTTACATTTACAGAGTATTTATTTTAAACAAATTAAATTAAAACATTTTCTCCTCTGGTTTAAATTAAATCTGGATCTTAAAATAATTTCACTACAGACTCTATCCAAATGAATACAAAATCCAGAATTTGGTCTAACAAGGAAATATTGTCATAATAAACCCAAATACACATGGCAAATAACTGGGCTTCAGATGCTATTGAAATAACATTTTGTTTATGGATGATAAAAGAATTGCATCTGAGATTACCACTAGTTATCTTCCTCAGATGTTCACCAAATGAGCATATGGAACAAGTGTTAATGAAAACCTCTAGCCTGCCAAGAAAACTGTATGAATTAAGACTTGGTTAAGGATCGGCACTTTTAGTTAAGACTGTTTGGGGTTTTTTTTGGCAGACTGGAGGTATTAGGTTTTATATTTACCAGTGTAGCTACCACATACGGTCACTCTTAGTCTGCATATTAAACCTTCCAGTAAAATATTTGTGGAAAAAATTTAGCTATATTTACACAGAAAATATATCTGTAAACTTTAAAGCTTCTGTCTCATTAGCTTCCTTTTCTGTCCTTCTCAGAGATGCCCAAAGGCATTTGTTTATTGCACAGCCTCGAAATTTTCAGCTAAAGGAGGAAGGCTTTGCTTAGATATTCAATAAAGGTGCAAATGTGCATGTAGAAATGGTAGACTTGACAGTAAATGTACTACAGTCGGAATCATGGTTTCCTTTCATTCTCAGTGATAAACTGCTATTTATTTTTTTCTTGGTATATATAACCCAGAAACAGGCAAAAGATTTCTATTGTGTTTTTCCCCCAAACATGCTCTTGTACTGAATTTTTTATGCCAGCCTCAAGTAAGTTTTTAAATGTGTTATGAACCCTTGAAAACCTGATTTATAATGCAAGGTGATATATTTTTACCCATAGGAGCATGCTACCTTGGATCCTTTTAACCCTCTTAAGGTTAAAGCAGTTTTGAATTATTTTATTGCATAAAAAAATATAAAAAATTGTAATTCTTTGATTATTGCCTAAATAAAACAGATTCAAGATCTTGATTCTTCACAGCTTACACCTTATTTTATCATCTGTTTTTATATGAAATAGTTAATACAATCTTTCTGATCATTTCTTTACAAAGCATGATAACTCCAAAGTCCCAGAATCTGTTCAACCAGAAAGTATTTTTCATACTCAAGATTTAATGTAAGCTTGCACCTCAGTCTCCAGCCTAGGAGGCTGCTGTGTACTGCTCTTACATCTGTTTTAAGGCTCACTTCACCCAGCGACTCAACTGTTTGGTGATTCTGGAAGCCGTTGCCTTTCAGCTGGGACAGCTGTATGATTCAGAGAATACTACCCCTTTCCGGTTCACTGCAAAGGCAGAGGTTAGCTTGGCTCACCTGAGATTTAACAAGGCAGTTTATCTTTCCGTGGGAATGGGAGAGAAGCACTCACGTGGGAAATGACGGGCTTGGCTGAGAAGTAGTAATTAGCAGATGTGTTTCCGTTGATACTGTGACAAATGAAAAGAGTTGCTTAGGCCCCTCAATTCCTGTCATGAAAGTAGCTTGTAATCCCTTCATTATCAGTGCGCCCTGTGCTGTTGATATTGTAGTATTTTAGAGATATTTTTCAGAATAAATTAGCCAGTAGAAATAGAAGTGGCATAGCAGGCATGGTTTTCACAGATGGATGTGAGGTTTTCACTTCAGCTTTCTGGAAGGACTAAATTGCACAAAGGAAGCAAGTTCTCATTCCTACTCTGAAACGGCTTGAAGGGAATAAGCTAAACAAATGGAAGCAGCATAAACCTGTTCCTTTATGTATTTTCTGTCTTCAGTTCCTTTACGTATTTTCTGTCTTCAGTTCCTTTACCTATAACCATTTTCCTTTGCAAAATACTGATTCAGCATTGTTCTCTGCAATGCAACACTGCATTTTATGAGGTTCAGAGGACTTGTCCCAGATTTTCCCTGTGCCAAAGGTCTGTACAATTTTCCTCCTTTCCTTGTTTGTACTGTTCTACCACAGTAGTTCTTCTGACACTCTCAACAAGGATCTGTCTTAGAGTATCACAGTTACTTCCATTATGGTCCCCACCAAGAACTGAATCTAATGATTTTCACTGTGTATAATATGAGTGTGCACATGCATATAGTAAAGATGTGAGTGCCACATGTTGACACTCTGATACCAGTGCACAACATGAAAAGAGGATTATCTGAAGCAAAAAAAACATCAGCTACAAAAAGATATATGTGTTTTACTCATATTTTTGTTTTGATAATTGAGATTTATGTCATGGCTTTATACAGCCCTTAGCATAGGGCATTATGGAGTCTGAGAAGCCAATGAATATATTCAAAGGTGCTAAGCTTGTGTACCTCTCCAAAGCCACAGCAGAGGGCTAAGTGCCAGAAAACTTCCTTTTTACAAACCCAGGATATCTTGGAAAGAGGAAAGCTAGCACTTTCTCTTAATGACAGCTTTGGATTAGAGACATAAAGTGAACTTCAGGCAGTCACTGAAAATTGAGTCAACACAGCCAATAGGCCTCATTTTCTCTCTACTTCGTTGTAAGTGAGACACATATGGATGGTCAGCTGAAAATGTTTCTAGACACCTTGGAATACGTTGATGAGTGGCTCAGTTCAGTTGTCTAAACAAAGGGTTCTATTGTCATTTCACACACTGGTGCATCCACGATATGCACATGGGATGGTAGACAGGACACAGGGTGCTTGTGAGACCTGTGCCTTTCTGAGTAGTACCTGAAAGCTGTGTGAGAAGAGTGAATTATGAAGGGTAGTGTGCAATACAGAGAAGTTAGCTTGTTTGCAATCTTAACCTTTTCATTTTCTGACATTGTGATCTCAAGAGTACTTCTAACTTAAAGAAAAAGGAAAAAAAAAAAAGAAGTCAAGCAAAAAAGCATCTATGATTTAATCTTTATTGACTGAAGGAGGCAAAAAAAGAGATCAGAGCTATCCAGTCTATCTCCTTGTAATATCATCCTGTGCCCAGGAATATCATTTAGCTTAGCGAGAAGAATGTGTGTAGCAAGAGGCATGAAGAAGGGGAATCATATGCAGACACAGCAATATGTTGTGTGGAAATGTGAGCGAGAAATGAGAGGTGGCTGGAAGAGAGATGTGCAGTTAGAGGTAAGTGGGCCTTCATGAGTGATGTTTGTTGACAGCATGCCCACTGATCTGAACACATATGGTTTTATTTATTTAAAAAACACGTGCTTGGACTAAAAGACCTTTTCCCCGAGTTACAATAGTAGAGGCATTTTTAATACATCAGCTTTTTTTTTTTCCCCTCTGTCCGTATAGTTACTTTGATAAGTCCTCCATCGTGAATAGTTTGATTTGTTCCCTTCTCTTAGACTTCCATTTGCCAGTAGGGATTTTTAGTGGCAGGTATATTCATAACCGTCTGATGGAGAGAATACATAATAATATTGGTTTAAAAAAGCATAAAGAGTAGCTTTCCATCTAAAGTTGCATAAAGGAGTCTTCATTGTTTATTTTTTTATTGATTTACTAAATTAACAGGATTATTTAAATTGTTTATTAGACAAAAACCTTAAACCTTTGAGGCTTCAGGTGATTTTTCCAGGAGCTTGTAAATGTTGCAGAGAAACATTTCAGTTTATTATACAGGGAGCTTCTCATTGATGTCAAGTCAGCCCTGAAAGTGAAGAATAAGGCAGTCACTGATGTATCTGGATGTATTCTTGTGTTGAGAAGTTTCCTAGGGCTGATTGTGTGAGAATGTGTTGGAATGAAGCTCTATTTTCCCTTTAATCAATACTACAGAGCCTTTCTATATAAAGTTAATATACGTTAATTTCACTCCACAATACTTTTGAAATACCAATCTGGGAAGTAATATTACGTAGCCCCCAGCTCCCAAATCATTATGTGTTTCTCAAGGTGCAGAATAGTGAAGTAGCCACACTGGGATATAAACAGAAGAGTCAACTGTGCATTTCTGTTATCTGCTTGTAAGACGGATAGAAAAGAAGTTTGAGAGAAATCTGTGGTGCTTACCCTACTGGCACAAGATTTTATAGAATTAATTTCTCATTTGAAATCTTTTAGGATGTCCTTGCTACCAATGTTTTCCAGAGAAAGCACTGTAGATAGGAGGCTTAGTTAAGTATGAAATAATATATTTTGTAGAGTCTCAAGAAGCAGAAATGAGATTGGTCCTCTAGTTTGACAAATATTTGGTTTTGGATACATAACAGAAAATGTATACTCAGATTGAAAATGTTAATGAAGCAACTACTTAATTCATTACATAATCATCAATAAGTGATTGGTAACTCTGCCTCTGCTGCTAATGGTGCTTTTAGTATTCATCTTACACATAGAGCAATACTGGATTGGGTACAGCAGAATGTTTTTAGTGGCTTTGTCATCTTCAGTGAACAGAAGTTTCTGCATAGAAATTCAGAACCTTCAAAAGTGAGAACTTGAACTAGGTAAGACATTAACTCTCAGAATACTGCAAAAGGAATATACAGGAAAAAATCAAGGTAATAAAAAATATGCCAATTATAAAATTATTCTGGAACCAAGAATCAAAGCTTGGGCAAACTTCAGCCTAAATAAAGTGTAAAGTGAATTTTACTTTTCTGTGAAGAAATTAAAATGTTTCTATGATCATTCTAAATTAACAGAAATATAAATAATAACATGAAGTAAAAAAAAAAAATTATCATGTCCTTCATATATTGCACACATGAATGCCAAACCAATTTAACATGTGATTGTAAGAAGAGAAAATTGTATACGAAGTAACTGAGATGTATTATTTCCATGGGTTGTGTTTTTTCGTCCATAGTGTGGGTTACACTTTTCTCGCTACTACATAATTCTCAACCTTGTGAAATGGAAGGAAGGAGATTGTTTCATTCTCCAGTCATTACTATTTCTCTCTGCCTGAGTCAGAGCCTCTGCAACCTATAATACAGAAAGCAATGTTTTATCTTATAGCCAAAGAAGAGAAATTTTAAAACTTAAGGTATATGACAAATCATATAAAGCAGTATTTAGACTGCAAATATTGAAAACAATCCATGGTTGGTGCTGAGGTTGAAATGCATATTCACAATGAAAGCAAATAAGAGTTGTTGAGAAACTGGGATCTATTCCTGAAATAATAGCTAGAAAACTCATAATCAATGAAGAAACTCCTTTACATTTTCTTGTGCTCATAACCCTACCTGTCATTATAGTATTGTCTTTCATTTCAAGACAGACTGTGCAAACTACTAAAATAATAAACCCATATTAAAGTGAGAATGATGTTTCAGAAAGGGTAGAAAACCCCAGATCTGATTTCCATTACTACATGATTTTTCTAACTGGAGCTGAAACTATAAAGGAGCCCAGGAATATGTGTTTCTGTTTGGATGCAGCTGAGTCTATATACTGCACAAAAGTAACAGATACACTTTTCTGAATACAAAAATACAGGTGTTTTATGGGAAATTTTTGAAGACTTCTGTGATCTAAAAAGAAAAATATAACTTATGGCACAGAGATTACAATTCCTTATTTTGTTATGGAAGAATTCGAGGAATGTCTGTAAAAGGCATAAAGTGATTCTTCACAAGTCCTAAATATTTGAAGGTGTGGGACTGATCTTAGTGAGGTTTATTTTGAGGAGTACTTGTACACTGAGAAATAAGAGCATTAATGACATAAATTAATCTGAGTGATTCATGTAGCTTTAATTCATGAGGTAAGGAAAGCGGTTACATATTTCCTCTTACATTAGATTATACTGACTTTACTCAAAACATCTTTTGTTGTCTAATGAACACAGAAAATACAAACATAACAAAATATCATCATTTCAACTTTCATATTCTCCTGTTATATCAAACGTAAAATCTACACTTCTCTTTATAACTTATGGATTTGTCTTTTCTTTTTTGTATGCCTGTGTTCATGCAACTAGAAGATGTAAAATGTTGAGTCTATAGATTCACATTCCAAAATTATTATTTAAACTCTGTACTAGGTCTTCAACTGACATTCAGCTGATAAAATACATGAAGCAAGCAGAGCTTCAATGATTTACCTTAGAAAAAGATTTAAACGTATGTCTTTGAACACTTTCACTGGGTTAATTTAAGCAGCACTATGACCAGTATCTCGATTCAGTTTCTCATACATAGGCTTACATAGTAAAACACACATATGTAGGTAACACTAGCCAATACGTATAGACAATAGCTAGTGATATACCTTGTTCATATTTTAATCTTTTCTTATTCTTTATCTTTTCCTGATCCTAATAATTCTTCCTGTTCTTTTGTAGAAGTTTAGAAAAGACTCGGTCTTTTCTAAGTAGTCATGGAATAAGAGTACTTACATGCCTGCAGCATGATATACATGCAGTTGCTCCACTGCCATATGGATCACATGTATTTCCCTCCTAGTCTGGGCTGTTAACGTCTTTCATCCTATCTCAGTGCATTGATCCTGCATTAGTTCTTCAATACCTATAAAGATCTGTAGGCATCACTACTTTTTTTAATCCTCTCCCTTTATACTGAATATCAATTTGCCTGTTTGCATTTCTTTTTGTTGTTTTGTGTTTCGAGTTTTTTTGTTCCTCAGGTGAACTAGCTGGTTTTATTGCAGACTGAATTCTCTTACCCTCTACAGATTGATGAGGTCTTTACTTAGTTTATTGAAATAAATTTCCTATTTATTGTTATTGGAATTTATTCAAGTAAAGGCTGCACAGGATCTTAATAATGACTACTCAGAGCCAGAACTGTGTTATTAAATATTCTATGACCTACGTATTAAAAGATATTTGGGTGTTTATCTGCTTCTTAAATCTATGGGAACTTGGTGCCAAAATGCTTGTGCAGATTTTGACCTGCACTGTATTGCATTATTTCTCAGTGCTCCGAGCGTTTTCAAAGCTGAACAATCTAATTGCTTTTAGTACTGTGTTGAATATTCTGTTTAACCTGCAATCTGTAGTCCCAGTAATTAGCCATGATATTAGAGAAAACCATATGTCATTTGGCTGCTAAATACTTTCTTTAAACCAAGTCTCAGTCTAATATTTTATTATTTATTTATAGCTTTTGAAAGTTTGCAGGCAGTTTCATGTAATGGTATTCTTGCTTACAAGAACATAAATGATATATTCATATGCTAACTGGTTGTCTTCTGAAACAAAGAAACAACAACAACAGAAGTTGCTTCTAAAGAACTTTCTGAACAACTGCTAAACTTTTCAAGAAAGTACCAGGATCGTTCTGTAGCTGATGACCTGCAGTCATTAGAATATTCATTAACTCTACCTTCTTCTCAGCTCTAAATTGAGACATTTTAAGTACTGTAGTTGCCATAGATTCCGTATATAATCAATGGAAGAATGCATAGACAGTGAGAGGATGTCAGAGGAGAACAGAGATCTGTGAGAGATGTCTGGTAGAGGGTTTATTTGTGACTTCATCAAAACGCTAATAAATTCAATGGCAGCCAGCGCAGCTGAACATATAATAATAGCTGGGAAAATACCCAGAGGCTCCTTAATTAATTTGTCCTTTGTCTCTATTTTTGAGAATCCAGTTGTTAAATATTTTCTCTCTGAAATGGGACTATATCCATGAATATATGTAAAATTTCCTGTTTATTGGAACTGTCTGTATCTACCACATCATAATAAAGCATGTGTCTGTAGGGAGTTTTTTGACTTGGCTTGTTTTGATTTTTCTTTTTGCTAACACCAGATATATTTACTAGTGTCTTATCAAAGGATGAGAATCAAGGAGACTTTCAAAAAGAGACTAAAAACCGAGACACATTTAAAACCAGGATGTGAAATGTTTTCTTTCTCATAGACTTTATAATAGAATGTGCTTCCCGAGCCAGTGTCACAGCACTTTCATAGGGCATAGACTTTGCCATTGACTCTTTGCCATGGGGTACTTTGACATGATGTTTTTAATCAGACGTGTTTTATTTTATGTCAAACAGGAGAATGATGTTCTATACATGCTAAACAATGGAAATTCAAAAGATATTTGGATTTCAAGGCTTAAGGGGAAAACCAGTATTATCAACTAAACCAATATGTTTAATCACAGGTAAATACTTAACTAAGTATTTAGTATTATAAAATTTTATTTAAGTATTATAAAAAAGCATTTTCCAAAGGTCCTATTCCTTTAAAAAGTTATGTTAGTACAATTTACTAGAAAGAAAAAAAAAATAACAAATAGAGAAAACAAGTCTGTACAAACATGCAGATCAATACAGTAGATACTGGAAACTTTTAAATGTTGCAATATCTTTTTTTTTGCAAATTATTTCAATGTGGAAATAAAAATCTTCCTTTTTCTTCCTTTCTCCATACCTGACTCTTCTTTGTTTCTTTCTTCCTTGACTTTAAGAGAAGAAAAAAAAGAGAAATATGTGCATACGGTGTATTCTACCCACCCATCCTCTTCCTCTCAAGTGAGCTTTACAGAGAGCACAGTGGGCAAAGCCCCCCTCTCATCACCAATGGTCCTTGAGTGTTCCTGTACTTGTTCTTGTAAGGAGAGGGGATGACAGAGGAAAGGCAAGCAAAGGAGGGACTGCTGTGTGGTCACGTGTTAGCATCTAGTTATGTCACTCATTTCTCCCAGTGAAAACAGACTGCAGCAGTTTCAGGACCTTACTATGACTGCATTTCCTCATAAGGAACATATTCCTGATCTCTATGGAAGTCTTAATTCCCTCTGAACTCAGAACTAGAGTTTGCTGAAGCATTTTACACTAAAAATACTCATTGGGAAAATGGGAAATAAAAATTCTCTGGTAACTATATGTTTGAATGATATTTTGAGATCAAAAGAATGAAAGCAAACAATGAAACAGAGCTTGAGTTTTGAAATCAAGAGTTCTGATTTCTGAAGTATTTAGAATGAAAACTTGTTTCATTATGACCAACTTTCCTTTTAGTCAAAACTGTGAAAAGTTTATGTTTCAACATTCCTATTTACAAATTTCTGGAATGCTCCAGTTCCTAAAAACTATTGATACATAAACTTGCTATGCCTAAAGGTCAAAATGATTTCAAAATCTCCAAGGAGAAGGAAATCCAGCTTTTTAGAAAAATTTTTAATAACAATGTTTATTTTCCAACTATTCGATTTCTGTAGGAGAGCTTGCTATATGAAGGAAATGAATCATATTCTGGACATACATAAACAATAGTAGTACCACTTTTAATCAATCTTCAGATCACTTAAATAGGTCAATGAAGATACCTTTTTACTTTACCACACATTTAAGTTGTTCGTAAAATAGGTGCTGAAGGCCTCTATTCATATCACCATAAAAGATGCTTGTTATGTGTATAGCCATCCAAAATGTGGCTTATGATATCTTCAGCTACTTTATTCATGAAGGAAAAAGTTTTGGATACAGGTGGGAAAAACTGTTGCATGATTTCAGTGACATGGAGGCTGAAGCTATGACCCAAGGGTCAGTCAGGAGCTGCTTTTTAAGTGAGATGAATACATATGGTAGCACTGGAGAGTTTCCCAAGAGAAAGTTCAGAGAGAAATTCCACATTGGGCTTGGGAAAAACAGAACAATCCATTGAAAAGTACCAGTTCCAACCAAAAATAGTTTGTCAAAAAAGCTCTTGTAAACAGACAACCAGCATTGTGGTTATCTGAGCAACCTATAATGCTTTAAAAATGAGATAGTAAGATCACTAGGTGACACCTGTCTTCAAAATCTTCTGCCTCCGAGTATGTGAAAAATGCAAGTGGTATGTTAGAAACTGAACATTTCTTACTACCAGCAAACCCTCACATTTATCATGCTACTTGATCTTAGTCTAACTGTAGAGAACAGAATAAGCACTGTGACTCAGATAAATACATTTTTAACTGTGCTTACTGTATATATTTTTAGAAATAACCATACTATATGTAATGGTCAAAAGGAATTCAGAAATACTGGTATAAACATTCAAAAGTATCAACAAAGGAAAAATAAAATTTTGATATGATGTTTCTTCTGTTTCATTTTTTATATACTTATAACTGCAAATAAGAGGCGTATTCAACTTCTGTACACAGGCAGGTTTAGGAACACACATGTATGAGGGACTGTATGACTGCATTGTACTAATTCAAAATATGTCTTAGAATAATGACTTTTGCAAGTCTTTTCAAAGGAGAAGTCCATTTGGGTCAGCTTTCTCCTGCTTTTCTTTGATTAGAGAGAAATACATACTGCCTTTTCATGTTCTAAAAAAAGAAACAACAGCTGAGCTGTGGCACAGTCACCACATTTTTTCAGCCACTGAGAACTCAAAAAAACACAGCAACAAAAAAGATAATAAAATATCTGAGGGTCCAGATCCCAAAGGAAGTCTAAGACCAAGCACTATGAAATTTGGAGGTGGCCATCCAGCTAAAGAGGGCATGGCAGGCTGACCTACACTGAACAGTGCGGATGAGAGATATTACATCATTAAGCCTGGGGCAGGGGATGGCTTCTTGGAGCAGATGCATTGAGGAGTGTAGAGGTAGCTAAGGAATCTTCACTCCTGTTGTTTCCTAGAGGCTTTTCGTTTCTGGGAATGAGCACACTAGCCATTTTGGCATACCTGATGGCCCAATATCGAACATCAGCTCCTGATAGAAGATCCTGAAAGTAATTGTAGTAGCTTGAGGAAGGCAGATCCTATTCCCCTTGTATAATAAGACAGGTCCTTATTTCAGTATGCATTATTTCTAAAAGATGAGACTTATTCTGTCAGTTTTTATTTCTTGTGGGTGCATATTGTCTCATTTGCACAGTGTTTAAAAATGACAAATATTACATTCTACTAGAATGTATAAATCATGCAAAAATTTGCTGGAGTCATAACATATTATCATGATAACTTTGAAAGTATCAGTGCTTATTTTTTTCTAGTACTATATTTTGCCTAATTTAAAAAAAAAGTATCTCAAATTTGCAGGTATTTTTACTCTAATCTTGTGTCTTTTTTTTAAAGAGCTCATGAACATGATGAGATACTCCAGGGAATGAGTTATGATTATGAACTAATAATGAAATGTCTAGGAGGTTGCTGGCATTCTGTCCTCTGCTTTCTCTCTGATAATCACCAGCATATGTCACTAGAATACCATAATGTACACCCTGTTGTGCCATACTGCTTAAACATTAAAAGCAACACAAATATACAACAAAAGGAAAAAAAAAAGACAATAAACTGTCAAAAAAACCCCGAACCTCAGGAAATGCAAGTTTCCAAAACATTAAAAAACCCCAACAAAATAATTATTCCTGTTCTTCAGAATAATGACCTCCCTTGTGACTCTCAAATGAGAGAAATGGCAAATACTGTTTCTGTTGATTGCAGAGTCTCTAGTGATGTAGAGAAGTGTTACCAGAGTGCAGGACTGTAGAAAGCAACGTTATTTCATTGATATCCTGTGGAGTGGGGCAGAAAAACCCTTCCATGCTTTAAAGGCAGTTTGGGCCACAACAAAACCGAAAGCCTCTACCTTCCCTCCTTCTCCACCGCAATATCTTTCCCAGTTATCAGTTATCACTTATCATTGCTGTGTGCATTTTTCCTTTGCATTTCAACAGGCAAAGAGACAAGGACATGCACAAATTTGTTTTCTTATAGATTGCAGAGAAATGACTGCAATCATTTATTAGTTTTTCCTTGAAATTTTAAAAATACATTGGGGCAAAAGATGTTGCTATTATTATTTATGTTTTTCAAGATTCAGGAAGAAGTGGCTCAGAGTTAGGACCCAAAGGTTAAGCTCAGTAAGCAAAAGATTGTCTTCAGTTTCGACTTTTGAGTATTAAGTTTTAATGAAATCACTAACTCTGAAAAAAAAAAAAAGGAAAGTAGTAACTGAGAGAAAGCTGTTCAAAAATCACCTAAAGGACTTAAATAAATTACTTATATCAACTTTTATGACATTCATGTCCTTTTGCAAGTTTCTCCATGATTAACTTGATTTGGTTCTGACATTCAGCTGTTACTGGCTTGCTTTTTGACCATAGAACATTTTTTAAAATAATTTATGTGAGTAGTGTAGAGTTAGGAATTCTTTTTTAAAGATTTTTTTTACAAAC
The DNA here is from genome assembly GCF_013368605.1 of Nyctibius grandis. Classification (NCBI taxonomy): domain Eukaryota; kingdom Metazoa; phylum Chordata; class Aves; order Nyctibiiformes; family Nyctibiidae; genus Nyctibius; species Nyctibius grandis. The sequence goes on along the minus strand of NC_090659.1, from coordinate 86,999,031 downwards.
ACTTCTGCAGTCCCATTTCTTATAGTCCTGTGTTTTGATTTGGACAGTTTCCATTTACTGTGAAAGTTAAACATTGCATCTTCCACTTTTGTTTGGGACTTTGTGTCTATTATCAGCGTTTTCACATCATTCACATAAACATTTAATATTGTGTTTTTCTGGCTTTCAAATGTTATTGAAAGGGCTGCATGAAGATGAAGACTTTTCCAACTGTAATAATTTGACAAATGTTCCATTGCCAAATTATCTTCCTCATAATTTATGACCATAAGTAAAATAGTTTATCCAGATCTCTTTTCTCCTATAAGTAAATAATAGGATTAATCTCTTCTAACTTCAGACATCTCAAAGTTAGATACCTGGTCTATGTCTACCTAGACTCCTTCAAAGTCAGTGGAAACAGGCACCTTCAGGGAGTGAGTCATCCTATTTTGTCATATATACTTATTTTGGGATGGTACGAACAATCCTTTAAAGGTGTTTATTCCTCTTTGATGACCAGAGAGGGAGTTAAAAATGCATGAGTGAACCTCACTCCAGAATAATTCAACATATAAAGTGATACTCCTACCCATATGTCTGAAAATTAAAACTGAGCTACAGTTTGTGTAAGATAAATATCACACTAAATAATTATGTTTTATGAACATATAAAAGTAAACAATGATTTTTACTGGATTAATAGCACTAGAAAAAGCAATGGGATATGTGGCAGAATAATAAAAAATGTATGCTTCATATAAATAATTCTATATGTGTGTTGACAGTGTTAGCAATTTGTACTATTCTAAAATTATCTCCTTCTTTTTCAGTACTAGTGAACTGGAAGTTTTTGATTCAGAACCCTTCCATGACCTGTGAGCAAACATATTAAAAAAACTGCATACACACACAGTGTGCACACACATATGGTTTTCTTAATTAACCACATTTTGGAAAGACTAATTCTTAGCCTGTTGTATACCCAGAGCATTGAAAATAAATGCTTCCAAGTAGGAAATGTTACTCTTAGATGATGATGAAAGGAATTTTCTAATGAATTATGGAAAGAAGGCAGTATGCAGTGCAAATATAGCAAGGAAAACATCCTTGCTTATAATTCACGTAGAAATAGTAGATAATATGGCAAAGCAGTAATATTTTGACCATTAAGAGCCCAAAGGAGATGCTGAACAAATGCTGATTTCAGGGAGTTGTATAACTGGAATTGTGCAGAAGATTTCAAACAGCAGCAGGATCTGACTTTTCTGATAGCTAACAAGAAGATTAGTGGAAGTACCTATCAAGAAACAAAATCTCTATCAGTCAGATGCTTAAAAGACAAGTTGCACTAGAAAAAAAAAAAATATCAAACGAGCAAAGAAAAAATAAGTCCCTTAACTGGAATGGTTGAACAAACTTCTATTGAAGAGTTGTCAGATGTAATAATAGAGGAAATAAATTGATGCATAATTATCTACAGTAACAAATAGTAGCCCTGTTTTCAGTTTTAGTGTCAGCTCATAATGCAGTTTAGGGTCTAATACTATTTTGATGTAATAAAAAAGTTGAAATGTTTCATATTTCATATGAAGTAGTTGATATTTGCAAATAAGTGCACTTCATTTGCTGTGGAATTGACAACCAAATGAGGTGTTGCCTATCTAAATGTCTGAAGTGAGTATGACTGTAGAAAATTTGCGGGAGTTATTTTAAGAATTAAGGACTATCTCACTACAGAAGACAGAAAATAACTCATGGGGCATAAACAGGGATGGGCATTTTTAATTAAAACTGAACATATGGGAAATCAAGATTATATAAACAGATGTATACATATGAGAGAGTGTGTGTGTGTGCACATTTGACTTATACAGCTGTCACTAAAACCATTAACCTTGGAGAAGTGTGACTAAAGAAACAAAAGTTACAGTTGCAGTGGGTTTGGGAGTTTTTCTGTCACTCAATGATGTGACTGGGTGGCTGTCCTTGATTGTCTGTGTTGAGTCTAATTTGACCTGGGGTTCCTGAGGAGATAGATTTTTTGTTTTCCCTTGCCTTTTCTTATGATGTTTCTATCTGGAAGGATTTTGTGTCAATTTAAGAAACACATTCTATTAGTTGGGATACTCAGTGCTCAATTTGTAACCAGCTTTCTACAGTTACATTTAATAATCAGTCAACACTGCTTAGGGAATAAGAGACTGAAAAAATGAAGATTTTGTTTGCTATAGAATATTACCTTTTTAGAACAGCAGCTCTAATTTTCACATCACACTTCATTTAAGTGCAAACTTGTGGCATTCTGAATTTTATTTCACCATTCAGCAGAAAAGTTTTAGTTAAGTCCACTCTTTTTTTTTTTTTTCGTAAGGACATTTTGCAAACACTGGGGAATTTCTGTTGGTTTTAAAACAGCATTTTTTTGTATATGTATTAAAATGCTGCTGTAAAATTATAAACGCCTTCCTAAAATGTTTGACTGCTATGTTTTGACCTTCAGTATATCAGAGAACATTTTTTTCTAAGACATATTGAACAAAATACTTTAAAATAAATGAGTAAGAAAGAAAATAGTGCCATCTGCTTGCTCAGCTTAAAACACATCACTGCTTAGCCTAGCCAGTAGTGTACTCATGATTTTACAATGGCTAATTTATTTTCTGTTTGCAAAAATTTTGTAGGAATAGCTTCCAGAGTATCTCCTAAATGAGTTACAATTACTGAAAGCAAGTGCAGTAAGAAAGATTGAAATAGATTCTGGATGGAAATGAATTTACAGCAGCAAAACCCGCAGAACTCTGGCTAAGTTTTGTGCCAAACTTCGAATAGTTCCTAACTGGTACTTTTATTTCATACATGGAATGTCTTAAATTGGCATGACTGTCAATTAAAGATCATTCTTTCCAACCTGTTTTAACTCATCACATGTGAAGGAACAACTAACAAAGTCTACCAAAACAATGCTTTTCATTTTTTTATGTTAAGCTGGTGCTTCAAGAGGGGTAGTAGATTACTCATTGTTGGATTCCATCTGTCGCAGTTGGACATCTGCAGGCTGTAATCTCTGTCTGTGATGGACATTGTTTTTCAAATTAACATAGGGCCGTGAAGACATTACGTTGGCTTCTTTTGAATAAGAGACCAGCTGCAGAATTCTTCTGTCATCGCACCTCACCATTACACTGCAACAGAGGACCAAATCAAGGTAAAAAGCCTCATTGTGGTAGTTAGAAAAAGACTCACAACAAAAAGTGTACATTCTACCCATAAGGATTCACAGCCTGGCCTTTGATAAGGTTGAACAGGCAGATGAGCCAGGTGGAGTGAGTTGGAGAGAGGGAGAAACAAAAGCTGAAGTGAAACAGAAAAGTTATTGTATGCTAAGCAGCTTTCTAGCTCAGTTCTGTGGAGACATTGCCAAAAGTAATTCTTTATAGCATGGCAGCAATCCTAGCTGTTAGAGTAACTCTCTTCCCTGTCTTTAGGGGTGATATGAGACACAGTATGAGAGTATTTAAGAGGAATTCAGGTTGGTGAATGGTGAAAATCGTTTGCACTGGGAAAAGTTGGGAAAACCCAAGCAGAGTTTCATTTTATAGAAATCTTACTTCTAAAACAAGAGTTGCCCAGAGACTAAAAAGAAGGCAGCCATGCTTCTGAAATGACAGTTTTTAAGTAACAAAACCAAAAGAAAAGTGAATGTCTTAAAGCATCACTTCAGCATGGTTAAAGTAAGTTTACTTCTATAAGGATAGAGAAATGGCCTAAGAAATTTTAGTATTTAAGACTGATGGGGAAGGTTGAACTGTAAAGAAAGACAAAGCAAGTCTCAAAGGCATGCATCTATGAAAGAGAACCTGAATGTGACCCTTGTATCACAGCTTTGTATAAACATAAGTGACAGGGTCCTTCACTGTGGCCAGAGTATTGAGGTGGATCTGATTATATCTTTTCCTCTAAGAGTTCACCCTCTGCAGCAAAAGAGCTGTTAAACTGAAATGCTAAGTTTTGTTAGGACACAGATTAGACCAGTGACCTTCTAAGGACCTTAGAAGGTTGTAGCGTGGAGGGTGCTAGTCTCTTCTCCCAGGCAACAAGCAGTAGGACAAGAGGAAACGGCCTCAAGTTGTGCCAGGGGAGGTTTAGATTGGATATCAGGAAAAATTCTTCACTGAAAGGGTTATCAAGCAGTGGAACAGGCTGCCCGGGGAAATGATGGAGTCACCATCCCTGGAGGTATTTAAAAGCCCTGTAGATGTGGTGCTTAGGGATATGGTTTAGTGGTTGACTTGGTAGTGTTAGGTTAATGGTTGGACTTGATGATCTTAAAGGTCCTTTCCAACCAAAACAATTCTATGATTCTATGATTCTAACTGAGGAGTTTTGCTGGGTGGACAGAATAAAAGTAAAGCACACTGAAAACAAAGGCCACCATGTGTGCACTGTGCCCTTTTCTTCAGTCTTCCTCACATTAGCAGCTTTTAGTCCTTCCTGGGCTGACATAAACTCTCTCATTTGTTTGACATCTGTTCTGTGACATTCATTCTTCTAGTGTAATACTGTTCATGTCTGTGGAACACGTCAAGAACTCATTTTCGTTTGTATTCATAAATGGTCACCTCCCAAAAGATCATGTTTGTTTATAATTTTGTTTTATTTTGTTTTTCCTGAGGATTCTTCAAGCCAGTTGAAATATGCATTATAGCTGTAGGATTATATATGCTTTTTGCAAATGAAGGAATAGGGAAAATGTGTCTCTCATGACATACCAACCATCTGATAATGAAGAAAATCATCGAATTCCCACTGGTTGTTCAAAATTCCAGTTTCTCAAAAAGAGATTCCTGCTCTCAGAAGCTCAAAAACTCTATGGGTCAGAAATATTTGTTTGTTATTTGGTGCTGCTTCTATCATGGAAAACATAAATCCAACTTATTCAGATAATTAAGAAAGGTTTATGGTTGTTTAATATCAAAAGTCACAACCTGCTGAGTAATTTCACTCCTACAATTAGCAGTTAGAGTTATTAAAATCCATTCCTGACTCTGAGACCAATTTGCTGGAAAAAGTTTGGGAATAACAGAGAGGGCCACATTTTTAAAAGTGGACTGCAGTCATTGGTAGCTTCTGTCTTGATTGTCTAAACTTAAAAGCATTCCTTTTTTCTTAATTCCATTTTTATTTTAAGAGTTAAAATTCCTTCTGCCTCCATCTGTGAAATCTTATAGGAAATGCTTCCACACATCATTATAACTGGATGACTTTAACTGTTGTCTAGAGATGATGGAAGACATTTTCTGATCTGAATTAGACACTTTTCTAAAATTTAATTTTCTAGTATTACGCAGTACTTTTTGGACTGAAAAGTTCACAGTAAAATGCTGGGATTATTTTTAGGAACTACACCTCTATTCCTAATAATTCAGAGTTGAAAAAACTGTCAGAAAAAAGTGAGGCTTTTGCATACAGATGGAAGGAATATTAAAGAGTTTTTGAGAGTTAGATTTCTGCTTTTCTTTTGTATATTCTTTTCTATGTACATACAGAAACAACAGTTTCTTAATCTAATGTTAATTTTAGATGTAACAGAAATACAATTTTTACTTGTATGCTATCATGACCATTTTCCAACTGAATTGAAAAGAAAAATTTTCTACTTGATATATGGCATGGTACTATTTAAATGTTTTTACTAATGTAGTTGATAGACATTTTAGGATGAGGCCATGCAGTGTTTCAAGGTTTTGATGTCTCATAATTTCGACTGAAATAATCAGGTCTTTGAAAAGATGCACTCCGTAATATATTGTAGTCTGTTATAACTGATACTTGTTTTAAAAGACATTGTTAACCTACTGACATGAAAACAAGAAGGCTTACTGTAATGTTTATAAGTCTTTAAATTTTGTAACTTTAAAGGAATATGCTACTCCTCTGATAATAGCTGCATTAAGATACATATTTTTCCATTGCTTTTCTCCCCTCCAGTAATAAGCAGGTTGAATTTTACTGTGATACAACATGTATTACCTTTTTACTCATCGATCAAATGGAGAACATTTCTGTTTTACAACCTTGGCTATATTTTCATAATTTTCCTATAGCTTTCTTTTAAAGTACTCATTATAAACTCTGACCCATAAAATAATATTACTTTTCTCCATACACTTCCAATGTTTTTTCAGACTATTTTATTTTCCAATATTATTTGCAAGTTTGAAAGAAAAACCTAATCCTATAAATCTGCTTAGAAAAAAAGATGTTAAAAAGTATTTCCACTTTATATGCACATGAAAAGTGCCAGGATATTCCCTCAAGGATAACACAGACAATTTGCATACATACCTACCGACATATATGCACAAATATACCTCATTAGAGCAATCTTTTTCAGAAAATCATAACTTTAAATTCAGCTTATATTCAACTGTGACTGACAATTGCAGAGGACAAACTGTGTAGAAGTGTTTGGTGCTATTAATAGAAGTTGGTCTTTAATAACTCAGTAGGCTACATGTGTTATCAATGCTACATCTGCTATGCAATACTTTCTTTGCTCTTCAATATAACTCACACCTAAGTTAGTAGTTGTGCCCATTTTAAGAATAACAGTTTCTAGTAACAGGGCCCAGAACAGCCTAATCTAAGTTTCTGCTTTCAGAGAAGGTAGGATCAAATGATCTCCAGTGATGACCTCCAACCCAGACTTTTCTATGACTCTATACTGTCCTTTAATGAAGTTCAAGCAGCAGAAATGCAGCAATACAGTACATTTCGTGCTAGAAACTATTTTCAAATGACTAGGAGAGTCTTTGGTAAGGACACAGCCCACAACTGACAAAAAAAAAAAAGGCCATATCTTCACATAAAGCCATTTCTTCAAACTCAAACCTGCACAAAGTTTGCCTCAAAAATATTTGGGAAACTTTTTTTTTCCCCCTCCCTTGACCTTCTCTCAATAGCTAGCATTTGCATTACCAGGGACTTTTTGTGTGGTGAAGTATATTCACCAATAAAAAGACTGTCTCAACAGGAAATATGTATTTCTTTAAGATATTCAGAGATGGAGATTATCACATTGCTGTGTTTATTTTAAGAGTCTATTTTAACTCTGTCAAAGAAGACCCAAGCTTTTTGATTATTATCCAAACTGAACTCAAACTCTTCACCTTTTGTTTTCCACCACTAGACCAATTTCAGAAAAATTCCTAAAATGCTTTCAGAAATCAAACCTCATCAGTCAGTTATAGTGGATGAAAGTTGGCTTCTGAAGTTTTCAAAGTCTGCTAATTTATCATTAATTTAAACAGTATAAATCCATTTAATTTATCTGAAAGCTGTCTCATGATCCAGTAAAGCACCTAAGGCTAGAGTCAATAAGAATCATGCATCCAAAGGATAATTTAGACAAAACTGAGCTAGGAGGGCTTGTAATCTAAAATAAGTAAATAAATAAAATGAAAATCCTTCCTTAGCTCCTGGTGGTTTGACATTAACAAACTCTAGGAGCACTGTGTTCTTAAGTAGACACGGAGAAGTACTCCAGTACTCCCATGGGACAGGGTACTAGAAGGTAAGGGGGCCCAAGATAGTCGGTTAGCATTCAAGGACTGCTTCTTCCGAGAACAAGATCAGAGCATCCCAACAGGTAGGAAGTCAAGAAAGGGTAGCAGGAGACCTGCATGGTTAAACAGGGAACTGCTGGGCAAACTCAAGTGGAAGAAGAGATTGTACAGATCATGGAAGGAGGGGCTGGCCACTTGGGAGGAATATAAGTCTGTTGTCAGAGGATGTAGGAAGGCAACTAGGAAAGCTAAGGCCTCCTTGGAATTAAACCTTGCAAGAGAGGTCAAGGACAACAGAAAGGGCTTCTTCAAATACATTGCAGGTAAAGCCAACACTAGAGGCAATGTAGGCCCACTGATGAATGAGGTGGGGGCCCTGGAGACAGAGGATAAAAAGAAGGCGGAGTTACTGAATGCCTTCTTTGCCTCTGTCTATACTGCTGGAGGCTCTCCTGAGGAGCCCTGGACCCCTGAGGCACCAGAGGAAGTCAGGATAGAGGAGGAGTCTCTCTTGCTTAATGAGGGCTGGGTCAGGGACCAATTAAGCAATCTGGACGTCCATAAATCCATGGGCCCTGATGGGATGCACCCGCGGGTGCTGAGGGAGCTGGCGGAAGTCATTGCTAGGCCACTCTCCATCATCTTTGCTAAGTCGTGGGAAACAGTAGAGGTGCCTGAGGGCTGGAGGAAAGCAAATGTCACTCCAGTCTTCAAAAAGGGCAAGAAGGAGGACCCGGGTAACTATAGACCGGTCAGCCTCACCTCCATACCTGGAAAGGTAATGGAATAACTTGTCCTTGCTGCTGTCTCTAGGCACATCAAGGATAGGGGGATCATTAGGGGCAGTCAACATGGCTTCACCAAGGGGAAGTCATGCTTAACCAACTTGATAGCCTTTTAGGGGGACATAACCCGGTGGATAGATGATGGTAAAGCTGTGGATGTGGTCTATCTCGATTTCAGTAAAGCGTTTGACACAGTCTGCCACAGCATCCTCGCAGCTAAACTGAGGAAGTGTGGTCTGGATGATCGGGTAGTGAGGTGGATTGTGAACTGGCAGAAGGAAAGAAGCCAGAGAGTGGTGTTCAATGGGGCAGAGTCCAGTTGGAGGCCTGTATCTAGTGGAGTCCCTCAAGGGTCGTTACTGGGACCAGTACTATTCAATATATTCATTAATGACTTGGATGAGGGAATAGAGTGCACTGTCAGCAAGTTCGCTGATGACACAAAACTGGGAGGAGTGGCTGACACACCAGAAGGCTGTGCTGCCATTCAGAGAGACCTAGACAGGCTGGAGAGTTGTGTGGGGAGAAATTTAATGAAATATAACAAGGGCAAGTGTAGAGTCCTGCATCTGGGCCAGAACAACCCCAGGTATGAGTACAAGTTGGGGACAGACCTGTTGGTGAGCAGCATAGAGGAAAGGGGGTCCTAGTGGACAGCAGGATGACCATGAGCAAGCAATGTGCCCTTGTGGCCAAGAAGGGGTGTATTAGAAAGGGTGTGGTTAGCAGGTCAGGAGAGGTTCTCCTCCCCCTCTACTCTGCCCTGGTGAGGCCGCATCTGGAATATTGTGTCCAGTTCTGGGCCCCTCAGTTCAAGAAGGACAGGGAACTGCTAGAGAGAGTCCAGCGCAGAGCCACGAAGATGATTAAGGGAGTGGAACATCTCCCTTCTGAGGAGAGGCTGAGGGAGCTGGGTCTCTTTAGCTTAGAGAAGAGGAGACTGAGGGGTGACCTCATTAATGTTTATAAATATGTAAAGGGCAAGTGTCATGAGGATGGAGCCAGGCTCTTCTCAGTGACATCCCTTGACAGGACAAGGGGCAACGGGTGCAAGCTGGAACACAAGAGGTTCCACATAAATATGAGGAAAAACTTCTTTACGGTGAGGGTGACCGAACACTGGAACAGGCTGCCCAGAGAGGTTGTGGAGTCTCCTTCTCTGGAGACATTCAAAACCCACCTGGACGCGTTCCTGTGTAACGTGATCTAGGTAATCCTGCTCCAGCAGGGGGATTGGACTAGATGATCTTTCGAGGTCCCTTCCAATCCCTAACATTCTGTGATTCTGTGATTCTGTGATACTCTTCCCTCTGTGCCTGACCTGCACCGAGGAACTGGGGGTTCTTCTGTGTGAGTCCCCACACCTAACTGGAAGATGCAACCTAAGTCATCTGGTAGCATTGGGTATGTAGGGCTGGTTTAAGGAGAGACGATATATTTAATGTTCCTTGAAGATTTTAATGACCAATACATTTTTTTAAATAGTGCAATCCAGCTGTTAGGTACCCTGTGTATCGCCGTTCCTCCTCATATAACTGTGCTACCTTTCCAGGCCCTGCTCCCAGGACTGTTTCTGTATTTGCCCACTGAAAGTTAAATTTAAAATTTACAAGTACTTTTTTTGAGCAATGCTTGGAAGCCAGGTTTCTCCTCCCAGCCAGTGCCCTAATCACTAAAAGGTACAAACTCAGCCTGTTCCTTAAGTTATTTTCCTGTGTTCCCTGCTGAAGCAGGAACTTCCAGGAATAAGTTGATATATCTGTTTTCAGTTAGGGAAGCTCTCCGTCACAAGCTACTTCTCTTATTACATTCTGTAGAAGCGAATGGTAATGGTTTATATATACTTGCATATGGAAAAGGCACCATGCCCATTTCCGTGTTATTAGATCATGAAATTCTAGTCATGCAGTTTCTAGTCAAGCCATTGGAGAATGATTACCTTCAATAAATGTAAGAACACGATATGACTTTGTGTTATTATAGAAAACTATTTCTATCTATTTCTTGCCTCATCATTTCTAAGATAGAAAATTAAAATTAAATTCTGGTGGGTATGTACAAAGATTTTGAAATGCAGCTATCAGGCTACATTCAATCTCTTGCTGTGCAGAAGATGCAGAATGGTCTAAGGGAAAAGACAGAAAGAGGCTGCAGAGGCTAGTGACTTACATGAGTTGGTACACGAAGCATTGTGAGCCCCTGAGTATATATGAGGAGTGATACTATTCCAGGACCCCCATTTTAGGAAAAAGAACATCATTAGCTCCCAGTAGGCTGATCCTTGCAGCCAACCAAACAAAATATTGTGGATGTTTTCTGAAAGTTTTACCCAAACTTCAGCCTAGATGTGTTTATGAAGAATGTAAGATCTTTATTTCCTGGCTTCCCCCATGTCCAGTTCGGGTTACATGTCTCTTGACATACTGGCATTTTGCAGAATGGCTGTGCACAGAAGGCTGGGAGGAATACCTGTCACAGATACCATTTCCCACCAACATGACCTCAGGTAGCCTTTAATACAATCCGTATCCACCCTGCTACACAGAGGTGTGACACTAAAAGGAAAGACTTGATATGGATATTTGGTCATTTGTTTCAGGGCATTTCTTTACATCATTACTTACAAAATACATGGGACTCAAGAGAGTAGCGTTTAAAAATTAGTCACATACATTATTTGTAACTGACTAACCAGAGGTGCACTCATCACAACATCAGCTCCCTTTCCTTTGGAGTTGTAGTACCATTTTGATGGATGTCTCAATGCAGATGGCTTCATTTTGTGGCCAAAGCTATTAAACCCATTTGAGAAAGATGCATACATTGCTAGTATATCTTTAGAGTACAGATAAATAATAAAACACTTCTATATGACATAACCTTGTAGTTTTGGGCACCATAGTAAAGATTTTTGAAAGCAAACTATACAGCTTTGGAATGAATAAGAACCCTTTCTCCTCAGATGTAACAAACTCTCTTTTCAGATTAAATTGCATAGATCACTTGCTTCACAGTTTAATGGCAGATAAATATAAGTTTCTATATATAGCTAGATTCTTTTCTGCAAAGGTTCCTTCTTTTCAAGATTTCGCAGCAAACCACGGATCAAAATACAAATCCAGAGTATTAATTATTACTTCTGATTCCTGCAGTGCAAATTAATGTCAAGTCACTCACCACTCAATAAAATCAGAGCTTCTGAGAGAAGTCCTTGGCATTAATAAAAGCTCAGCAGCCATTATTTGCTTCATATACTCCAAAGTAATCTTTATTAGTGCTTAGGGAGCAATGTGCTATGGTTCTCAGATTAATGTCAATGTAGTTCTAAAAAGAAAATAAACATGGTTGGCTGTTATCTCATATGAAGATATTCAGAGAATATATTTTGTGCTCCTGTTGTTTATTAAAACTAATACGTTTGTTCATGAAATGAACTTGATATGGCACTGTGTAAGATGCACAGGGGCGATACAACATCCTTTAATACTTTGCTTGTGAGAGAACATAACAATAAAAAAAATGTGCCATATATGCTTTCAATAATTTATTGCAGATTGAGACATAAAATGACAAGGAAACAGCAAATTCAAGAACCAGAACATCAGCTGATGAAAACTGGGGACATAGGTTTGATAACAGCTGTGAAGTTGTACAGTTAGTTAAGGATCAGCCTGAAACCAGTGAGGAAGAAACACAGAAAGAGAAGACTCAGGAAATTAAATTGTGCTGTATGAGAACTGTAAATAGTAAACTGAGACTCATTCTCTTTTTAAATGCGTAATATACAGAATGTGTCCTTCCCTTTAAAACTGGTAATCTTATGACATTTGTTACAGCAAATTAAGTGGTTAAACTTTCAGATATTGATAGCAGAGCAACTGAGCTGAACCAGCATCTTTAAAATTAAAGAGAATTCTTATATGTGTGTGATGCCTTACTGGCATGGGGAAGATGGAAAGAGAGGGAGGATTAATTGCTCTGTTTAATTGTGCTGCTTCTAGACCTCGTGAGTTTGTTGGAGAAGGTCCTGCTTTCCTCCTGGCTGCTGCTTCTAGACCTCGTGAGTTTGTTGGAGAAGGTCCTGCTTTCCTCCTGGCACTTGGATACCCATTTCTTTCACTGAGATTGGATGGTTTCCAGAGAGATTCCTTCCCAAATGCTGAAAGAGACAGCAATTTCAAGATGTGACAGAGACGACACCACTTGGGTCTCTTGAAAGCAGCATGCGCTTGTAGGTTTTGAGTACAGATATAGCCTAGATCAGATTCACAGCCCTTTATAAACATGTAGCAGTTATCAAAGGTGCTGGAACAGATTTTCTATCTGCAGGAGCACAACTAGTGGGATTTCCTGAAGCATGCCAGATACCAAAATGTGCACTTAAAGCTGTGTAATTTTCTGGAGAAAACCATAGCACCTAGCCTAGCCTGGCTCCTGGATACCTGCCCAGTAGAAGATATCTAGTAGTAGCTTCTCTCTCCAGCAATTAACTCCTCTGTTGGATCTGACAAGGAATGTATAGGTCTCCTAATCAGGGCTAGCCTCTGGTTTGTCTCCTTAGGAAGCCCATTTGCTTTGTCCTCGTTACTGCTATCACTGACCCACCTCTGCAGTCCCTGTTTGTGGACTGTACTAGTGCAATGGTAATTAGGTAATGGTCCTCTCGTGCTCCTTGCTTGCAAAGTTGCTTCCAAGGTCAGCTCTCCATTAGACTTTTCACATCATTTTCCTGTTATCGGGCATATGAGAATCATGGCCTGATAATTATACAGTCATAAATCAGCAAGATTATGACCAGTGGGTTTCTGCTCAATGAAGTGATCAAAGGAAGATAAGGTCTTACCTGTAGTCCTTGACTTGAATTTTTTTTTGTTCACCACTACTGAAAAAATCTGATCTGTGCTCCGTGTTTTCATTTTTTAATTCTACAACTTAGAAACTGTATTTTCTCTTCACTGACCTGCTTAATTTATCTGCAAAACATCTTCTGCCTACTCTTGCTTGCAGTTGGGGTGTTCTACATATAAACTTGATCAAGTCATAGTGAATCTGACTGTCTTGATATTTTCAGTTTGCAATCATTTTGTTTTGCCCTTGGTGAAGCTTTATGTTAATGTTTAAAGCTAGATATCTTCCATTGTGGGTAATTTCCTTCATCCAAGTTAACAAAAAAATCATGCAATAATTTTAGTATTTATAAGAACGTTGCTTAATATTCATATACTTGTTAGTCGCTGTTTGTAAAACAGAACATAAAGTCTTATTTTCTCCTCATTTTCCTGTGAATTGCCAAAGCTATTTTGCTTGCCAAATTATTTTAATTCTTTCCCAGAAAGCTTGTAAAATGATATGAAGGACTATTATTCATCTATACTCTTTACTTTCACTCCAGCTTCTATTCTGGTCAGAACAATTTAATCTACTATCTTGTGGTAAAAGTATTGCAAAGAATGTACTTCTATTACTAAATCTCTTGTTCAGTCTGTTTTCATGTCTCATTGTATGCAGGTTATATCACCTCTACATCATGATATCTGGCAGAAATGTCATTATTTTAAGCAAAGGTATAATGTAAAGAAATGTAAAATACAAGATACAATACAATATAAAATATTGCTCTTCCTCTGCTGCACAGACATTTTTTTTATACGAATCCATTTTCCTGTAACGTCTGTCTTTGCTCCAAAGAGAGAGGAAAAAAAAGTTTTAACACTTAAAGTTGGATAAATATAGTACAACTAGAATTTTTGATTCCAAAATTTTATTATCATTATAATTACCTTAAACAAAAAAAAAAAACACACACAAACCCACAATTATTTAATGTTTAATTAAGATTTATTTTTTCAGACCAACTTGCTGTGTATATTCTAGTTCAGAGGAAACAAACTGCACACAGTAGTTAGAAAAAAAGGAAAGAAAACAAATGTTAAAGCATAAATCTGAAGCTGCATGGTCTGAATTTCTAGGAACTTCATGAGGTCCCAGTAGTCATTATACTGTTTATTACAAGCATTTAGCAATCTTAAAATGACACAGCTGAAAAAAAAAAGATATGCCAGCAGAAAGAGGAATCTCCCTTGTGCATGCTTGAGCAATGCCTTAGCTGGCTCTGGCAGGTTTCTTTTGGACTAATGGAAAGAGAAAGGCAGAGTGTGTCCCAGAGCTCTGTACAAGGAGGGATTTTCCCTCAGTGAATTTCTCCTTTTTTTGGCAGAAGATATTCAGGTGTCTTCAAGAGCTAGGCCTTTTTCTCTTCTCCCAGTTTTAAACCATGTATTTGTTAACACAAACATTCTCCACTACAGTTGATGTTTTCAGCAAATTATTGTGTGTCCTGGTTTGGCCTAAACCAGGCCAATTTTCCTTTCAGTGATTTTTACTTTCAGCTAAGTCTCTTCTAAGTAACTGCACTTTCTGAAACTAACTGCATGTTTTGCAGACAGTGTCTGCTTCCAGGACTGATAACGCTCGAAGTTTGTAGTTATTGCTGAGGCACTGGTAGGGATGTTATGAAGAAAGGCTCTTGCTGCACTTATTCTTAGAGAAACCAAGGTCACTGCTAAATTCCTCACTGCTTATGAGTGAAGAGCTGAAGGGGGGTTGCACCTCCAGGGAGGAGCGGACAGGGCAGGTGACCCAAAATGGACCAAAGAAAGTATTCCATCCCATACACGTCATTCTCAGTACAAAATGGGGGGATCACGAGGGTCTCGCCCCTTCCTGCTGCCCCCTTCCCCTGCTTCTTCTGCTGTGTTTGGATGTTTCTGCTGCTTCGGGCTGCTTTTGCGGCTTGAGCCTTTGGCCAGTGTCCAAGGAAGACTCTGCCCGTTTTCCTGCTGCCCTCGATCCCGATCCGTGCATCCATGAATCCAGTTCTTGACCGTCACTGGGCCCAGCCTGGGCCTTCCCGGAGCCTGCCCTGCAGTGCCGGTGGTGACGTGGCCGACATCGGGGGAGCTCGATCTGGGTTTTGTATATATTTGTATATATTTGATTATTCCAATATTATTATTACACTTTTTTTTTTCATTATTATAGTTTATTAAAACTGTTTTAACTTTCCAACCCGTAAGTCTCTCTCCCTTTTCTCTTTCCCTTTCCCTTCATGTGGGGGGGAGGGTTAACAGAGAGCGTCTGCCACAGGTTTAATAGCCGGCCCAGCTTTAAACCGTGACATTGTGATTGCATATTAATTGTAAATAGAGAAGACTGGTGTTGCACAGGTTTTCATAAGCTCAAAAATTGGTTTGTTCCTATTAACTACTTCATATTTTCCATTAAATTTCAAATATATCTCGATTTAACCTTCAAATATAAAAAAATTTTCTCCCAGAGAATACAGAATCCAAGTAAGAAGATTTAAGTCAATATATTTGTCAAGATTTGACACTGTCCCGCATGACATCCTTGTCTCTAAATTGGAGAGACATGGACTTGATGGATGGACCACTCACTGGATAAAGAACTGTCTGGATGGTCGCACTCAAAGAGTTATGGTCAATGGTTCAATATTCAAGTGGACACCAGTGACGAGTGGTGTTCCTCAGGGGTCAATGTTGGGACCGGTCCTGTTTAACATCTTTGTCGGCACATGGACAGTGGGATTGAGTGCACCTTAAGCATGTTTGCCGATGACATCAAGCTGTGTGGTGCAGTCAACATGCTGGAAGGAAGGGATGCCATCCAGAGGGACCTTGACAGGCTTGATAGCTGGGCCTATGCGAACCGCATGAAGTTCAACAAGGCCAAGTGCAAGGTCCTGCATGTGGGTCAGGGCAATCCCAAGCACAAATAACAGGCTGGACAGAGAATGGATTGAGAGCAGCCCTGAGGAGAAGGACTTGGGGGTGATGGTTGATGAGCCGGCAATGTGTGCTTGCAGCCCAGAAAGCCAACCATCTCCCAGGTTGCATCAAAAGAAGCATGACCAGCAGGTCGAGGGAGGTGATTCTGCCCCTCTACTCTACTCTTGTGAGACCCCACCTGGAGTACTGTGTTCAGCTCTGGAGGCCCCAACATAAGAAGGACATGGACCTGTTGGAGAGAGTCCAGAGGGCCACAAAGATGATGAGAGGGCTGGAGCACCTCTCCTATGAAGACAGTCTGGGAGAGTTGGGGCTGTTCAGCCTGGAGAAGAGAAGGCTCCAGGGAGACCTCATAGCAGCCTTCCAGTACCTGAAAGGGGCCTACAGGAAAACTGGAGAGGGACTTTTTACAAGGGCATGTAGTGATAGGACAAGGGGTAACGGTTTTAAACTGGAAGAGGGTAGATTTAGATTAGCTATTAGGAAGAAATTATTTCCTGTGAGGGTGGTGAGACACTGGACCAAGTTGCCCAGAGAAGTTGTGGCTGCCCCCTCCCTGGCAGTGTTTAAGGCCAGATTGAATGAGGCTTTGAGCAACCTGGTGTAGTGAAAGGTGTCCCTGCCCATGGCAGTGGGGTTAGAACCAGATAATCTTTAAGGTCCCTTCCAACACAAACCATTCTATGATTCTATGGTATAGAAAATGTTATTTCTTTGGAGACAGACAGGGAATTTTCTTACAATAAATACTCTGTTGATACATAAACACAAAAATGCACACAGCACAGTGCCAGTCATACATCACTGCAATCAGATATAAACCATAGCACAGACAGTGTTCAAGTCTTTATAATGACCTTGTGAACTAGTAAATGAAAGAAAGATTACCCCAAAACATTCAGCGTACTAAAGAAAAGAACCAGCCAGACCCACTAATTGACAGAAAAGATAATAAGGAGGGAGTATTTTCTCCAAATTCTCATATAATTCAGTTGTAGGTAAAGAGAGAAATGGGAACAGTGATGATATATACATATACCGTAATACATACATATATCATCACTGTTCTCATATTTATAGTGAGAACAGAACATATAAATATAAAACAAACAAACAAACAGAAAATACCTTCTCCAAAAGAAAACAGAAGATAATTCGTAGATTTATGCCATAGGAGTAAAAAACACATACACATTTGTTTATCACATCCACTATAGAGCAACCTTGACCTACCTAACTAAAGATCATGTAAGATCAATGAGAGTGAAAACACATACTAATGTTTCATAACAATGATGAAACAATGACTTTCTAGCATTTACTACTTGGAAGTTCTTGAAACATGTTTTTCAAAAATGTTCAACAGAACTTGAGAACAGAAAATCAGTATCCTTGGTCCTCCTTGAGTTTTGTGAGGAGCAGCTTACACCAGGGGCAGGAGGGCTCGGTTGTCCCCACATCAGAAGGCATTTGAAAGCCATTCTGCTGCCCTAACCTCCTTCTGGTGCAGTGGAGGCTGCTGAATGTCCAGGGGTCTTCATAAGTCATTACCAAATTTGGCTTTCTCCTTTCTGTGTTTTCATTAAGAAAGACAGTATGCACTAGGTAGTGGAACGAGATGACAGTCTTTTCAATGGGGCAGTTGCAGCTCTGTTTCTCTTTGCCACTATAGAGATGCAGAAAAGCTGAAGGGAAGAGGGCTGGTGAGGGAAAGCGGTGAGATTTGGTTCAACACATGTACAGTGACAAAGCTGATCAGAAATTCCCCTTCTAAACACTTCTCCACTGAAGAACAATGATTTATCAGATTTATAACTTGCGTCCGTGCAGATCTTTTTTAACCAGCACTGCCCAAACTCTGCCATATTGCTTGCAAGCTTCTCCACCCATCTCCTCACTTCCCCTGCTTGCACATCTGATCTGGTCTGTACCCCTGGCTTCTGAGTGCCTTGCTTTCCCCTGCGTGTGCTGACGTGGATCTGGGCACACCTTAGTTTGTGCCCTGTACTATTTGCACTTTCTGGTCTCCACATATTTTCTCTGTAGCATGAAATAACTAAAAATATATTGTCTGAGGAAATAAATGAAAACTGAAGCTTATATGTTTAAGCAGTCACTTGAAAACACATGCTATTGCATGTCAATTATGTTTAATAACAGGGTAAATAGTTAAAATAACTAATACAAAACCACTTTTTCTAGTTTTTATGTTACAGACATGAGAGTCCCTAAAACATCAGAGGCAAAACTCCCTGGATATAAATTAAATTTTTTTTGATAATTCTCCTCAGTTAAATTGCATCAGCCACAGATAGACTACTGCAGGTACCATAAATAACTACTTGTGATAAACTTCAGGTTATTAGTATTTCCACAGTTTCTTTTCTAATTTTTAATCATAGCGTCTGATCTGATATTTTTCTCTGTTTTCATCCTAGAAAAATCACATTCTGTGTTTGACTTTACAGCTTTAGAGTGATTAAACGGTCTTTAATGGTCTGGATCACTATAACTAGGGGCTAAAATTTTGATTCAGTTTCAACCTCAGTCCGCTTGTCTCATGGAGTGAGCTCTGAAAGCAAATGTTTTCTGCAACACAGAGTCTCAAGGCTGAAAGGACAAACTCTGCCGTGGAGTAGGTCAGCAAGGTCAGCCTCAGGTTTGTCTTGTGGAATTAAATTGCATAGACTTGTTTTGGGACTGGGCTTTTATCTCTGCAGCTAGTCAGCTCAGAGGGACTAGTATCATCAGTCAGTAGCAGAAGGCAGAACATGGGCATGTGAGTTTCCTTACAGTGCCTAGATATTGTTTGTGAATGCTTTGGCTGGGGATCTGTCACATTTCCTGCTCCTTCTCTCTAACCTCCAATACCGAACATACATTTCCATGAGTAACCTGTCTGGACAGATCATCTGTTGCCTGTCTTACTCATGGCTGAATTTTTTTCTTCTTGTTTTTTCACTCTTTCAGAAACAGATACTTTTGACTTGAATTGACCTGAGGTATAATTGCTGTTACTTAACTCCTCTGTTCTTAAGTCAAAATTAGACAAAATTTAGCAGATAAGAATACGTAAAAAAAAGTATGGACACTATATATTGACTTGCATATCTTGACAATTGTGAGGAGCTAGAAAGAACAGAAAGTAAACCTCTGAGGTGAGGGAAAACAACCTCTTTAAAAGCTGCAATTGTCTACTAGATATTCTTATATGAAGACAATTTTTGTAAGATACTTCATTATTATTTTATGTAAATCAATAAATAAGTCCCCAGACTTTCAGTATAAGCTGCTAAAGCTACTCACATTCATCTATATGCTTCATTCTAGGAATGTGCATAATGTCATTGAAATTTAAAAGCAAGCAAAAATATTTTTGAAGGATGTCATTTCTCTGTAGTATGTCAGTGATTTTACCTTTTTAATCTCATGACTGAGAAACTTTAGAAGAAAAAGAGATTTTATCTGCAAATTTAGTTGTAGTTCCTAAGGCTTTTCAAAATCTATTTCCTAACATCCATGGATTAATTTTCTTCAACCACCTCCTCAGACATAGAAATCTTATTGTAACCTTATCTTTCCTTTAATCATATTATTTTGGATCTTAATTCCCTCCATTCTTTCTTTTATTTTTTAATCAATCATTTGGCTCATGAAGCCAAGGAATTTAAAAGGACTAGTGAAGATGTTTACTCTTCATAAGGATGAATGTGTCACACGTGGCAAATTTCTTAAAATATCTATTTTTACCTCCTCATTACTTCTCTTTCCTTTCACTTCTTCCCAACACTCACCCTTTCCAAGGTATATTCTGCTGATGTCTTCAACCATATTCTATAATATACCCACTATAATAAAGGAGACCATTTATTTATAGTAAATAATCTCCATTATTTACTATAATAAAGGAGGCCATTACTGTGTTGTAATGAAATGTTTCCTAATATCTAGTCTGAACCTCCCCTGACACAGGTTTGAGCCATTCCTGCCTGTCCTGTCACTGAATACCAGGAAGAAGAGATCAGCCCCTTCCTCTCTACTTCCCCTCCACAGGAAGCTGTAGAGAGGAATGAGGTCATCTCTCAGTCTCCTTCTCTCCAAACTAATTGATTAAAATGTTGAAGAGAACACTGAGCCTTGAGAAACAGTGCTGATGACTGGTTGCCAGACAGATGTAGCCCCATCTACTAGAACCCTTTCATCTCTTCTGATCAGCCAGTTCTTCATCCAGCACACCATGAACCTGCTCATCCCACAGTAGGACAACTTGTCCAGAAGGATGCTGTCAGGGACAGTATCAAAAGCCTTACTAAGATCCAGAACAACTGCATCCACTGCCTTCCTGTCATTCACTAGGCAGGTGACCATATTGTAGAAGGATATCAAATTAGTTAAACAGGACTTTCGCTTTGTGAACCCATATTGACTGTGCCTGATGATTGCATTGTGCTTTAAATGCTACGACGTTAGACTAAAACATTTGTTGTTTTTTGGAACACAAATAAAAATGTGATGTCACTATGGAGTAAGACCACGATATTAGTAGAGTTCATTTTGTATATTTTATACTACTTAAATATTATGAGTGTCTTTCAAGATTACTATTGCCTATTTAATACCTCATTGGGTTTGGTGACCACGTTAGTTTACTTTCTTACATTTTTGGGTGCGAATTAAGGGGCAGGCTGGCAGGGGTGATACTGTTGTGGGTGTCTATTACAGGCCACTGGATCAGGATGAGGAGGGTGATGAGGCCTTCTACAGGCAGCTGAGAGCAGTCTCGCAATTACAGGGCCTGGTTGTTGTGGGGGATTTCAACTACCCTGATATTTGCTGGGAGGCCTACTCAGCCAGCCATCCCCAGTCCAGGAGGTTCCTCCAGTGCATTGATGATAACTTTCTGATGCAAATGGTGGATGAGCCAACTAGGAGAGGAGTGCTGCTGGATCTTATCCTCACTAACAAGGAGGGTCTGGTTGAAGAGGTGAAGGTTGAGGGCAGCCTTGGTTGTAGCGACCATGAGATGGTAGAGTTCAGGATCTCATGTGGCAGGAACAGAATAGCTAGCAGAATCACAACCCTGAACTTCAGGAGGGCCAACTTTGGCCTTTTCAAGCAATTGCTAGGGGAAATCCCATGGGACAGGGTACTAGAAGGTAAGGGGGCCCAAAATAGTTGGTTAGCATTCAAGGACTGCTTCTTCCGAGCTCAAGATCAGAGCATCCCAACAGGTAGGAAGTCAAGGAAGGGTACCAGGAGACCTGCATGGTTGAACAGGGAACTGCTGGGCAAACTCAAGTGGAAGAAGAAGGTGTACAGATCATGGAAGGAGGGGCTGGCCACTTGGGAGGAATAGAAGTCTGTTGTCAGAGGATGTAGGGAGGCAACTAGGAAAGCTAAGGCCTCCTTGGAATTAAACCTTGCAAGAGAGGTCAAGGACAACAGAAAGGGCTTCTTCAAATACATTGCAGGTAAAGCCAACACTAGAGGCAATGTAGCCCACTGATGAATGAGGTGGGGGTCCTGGAGACAGAGGATAAAAAGAAGGCGGAGTTACTGAATGCCTTCTTTGCCTCTGTCTATACTGTTGGAGGCTGTCCTGAGGAGCCCCGGACCCCTGCGGCCCCAGAAGAAGTCAGGATAGAGGAGGAATCTGTCTTGGTTGATGAGGGCTGGGTCAGGGACCAATTAAGCAACCTGGATGTCCATAAATCCATGGGCCCTGATGGGATGCACCCGCGGGTGCTGAGGGAGCTGGCGGAAGTCATTGCTAGGCCACTCTCCATCATCTTTGCTAAGTCGTGGGCAACGGGAGAGGTGCCTGAGGACTGGAGGAAAGCGAATGTCACTCCAGTCTTCAAAAAGGGCAAGAAGGAGGACCTGGGTAACTATAGACCGGTCAGCCTCACCTCCATCCCTGGAAAGGTGATGGAACAACTTGTCCTTGGTGCTGTCTCTAGGCACATCAAGGATAGGGGGATCATTAGGGGCACTCACCATGGCTTCACCAACGGGAAGTCATGCTCAACCAACTTGATACTTTTATGAAGATATTACCTGGTGGATAGATGATGGTAAAGCTGTGGATGTGGTCTATCTCGATTTCAGTAAAGCGTTTGACACGGTCTCCCACAGCATCCTCGCAGCTAAACTGAGGAAGTGTGGTCTGGATGATCGGGTAGTGAGGTGGATTGTGAACTGGCAGAAGGAAAGAAGCCAGAGAGTGGTGGTCAATAGGACAGAGTCCAGTTGGAGGTCTGTGTCTAGCGGAGTCCCTCAAGGGTCGGTACTGGGACCAGTACCATTCAATATATTCATTAATGACTTGGATGAGGGATTAGAGTGCACTGTCAGCAAGTTCGCTGATGACACCAAACTGGGAGGAGTGGCTGACACAACGGAAGGCTGCGCAGCCATTCAGAGAGATCGAGACAGGCTGGAGAGTTGGGCGGGGAGAAATTTAATGAAATATAACAAGGGCAAGTGTAGAGTCCTGCATCTGGGCAAGAACAACCCCAGGTATGAGTACAAGCTGGGGACAGACCTGTTGGAGAGCAGCGTAGGGGAAAGGGACCTGGGGGTCCTAGTGGACAACAGGATGACCATGAGCCAGCAGTGTGCCCTTGTGGCCAAGAAGGCCAATGGCATCCTGGGGTGTATTAGAAGGGGTGTGGTTAGTAGGTCGAGAGAGGTTCTCCTCCCCCTCTACTCTGCCCTGGTGAGGCCGCATCTGGAGTATTGTGTCCAGTTCTGGGCCCCTCAGTTCAAGAAGGACAGGGAACTGCTAGAGAGAGTCCAGCGCAGAGCCACGAAGATGATTAAGGGAGTGGAACATCTCCCTTATGAGGAGAGGCTGAGGGAGCTGGGTCTCTTTAGCTTGGAGAAGAGGAGACTGAGGGGTGACCTCATCAATGTTTATAAATATGTAAAGGGCAAGTGTCATGAGGATGGAGCCAGGCTCTTCTCAGTGACATCCCTTGACAGGACAAGGGGCAATGGGTGCAAGCTGGAACACAGGAGGTTCCACTTAAATATGAGGAAAAACTTCTTTACTTTGAGGGTGACTGAACACTGGAACAGGCTGCCCAGAGAGGTTGTGGAGTCTCCTTCTCTGGAGACATTCAAAACGCGCCTGGACGCGTTCCTGTGTGATATGGTCTAGGCAATCCTGCCCCGGCAGGGGGATTGGACTAGATGATCTTTCGAGGTCCCTTCCAATCCCTAACATTCTGTGATTCTGTGAGTCTGTGATTTTCTTATATTACAATATTATAATAATGCCTAGTAATAAACACTGGAAACAAGCTAAAATAATGACAGAGTAACTGTGCAGGATGTCTGTGGTTTAATAGTCTTGATGTATTCTAGCATATGTTTCTTCTACTATACACTGGCATTCATCTGTTTCAACTGTGTTTGAAAACAAAAAAATATAATAATAAAAAGATCCTCCAGGCTACTGCCCAGCCAACCCAAGCGAGGCTGCAAAGGGGGATTCTAGTGCCTGGCTGTGCTGCTCAGCAAGATCTTGTCTCTCTCCAGTGCCAATCCGTGCTCCTTGGCAAGAGCATGTCTCTTTCCAGTGCTGATGTGTGCCAACACAGCACCATCCCAGCAGGCACTGGCGCCGTTGCCAGGCCAGCACCACGTCAACACAGCATCCCATTCTGACTTCAATAGTTGCGCTGGGTGTGTGTGGCACGGAGGAGGGGCACTGGGATCTCTTCCCAGTATGTCCACAGCAGTTTCTTACTGGGGACCCCAGACCTGGGTGCTGCACTGAGCAGAGGGAAAGAGTTGCCTCCCTCCAGCTGCTTGCGATGCTTTGCTTAGTGCAGCCTAGGGTACCACTTGCCACCTTTGTGGCAAGGGCACCTTGCTGGCTCCCGGTCAGCTTGGTGTCCATCAGGACCGCCAAGTCCTTTCGTGCCAAGCTGCTTTCCAGCAGCATTACCTGGCTTGTTTTGGTCACAGATTCTTGTGGATGTTTCCCTGGATGCTTCATGCCCATACAGGTGCCATCCGCAGTCAGTCCCACTTTCTCTGCATGTCTCCCTGTGCCATTGCTGTGAAGGTTAGAAGGACACGTTTTTTCCAGCCAAACCAGTGGTCCAAGTGGAAAGGTTCTCTCTTCTTTTGGGACAGGAAGAAAGAGGATGCAGCTTGGCAACAGAGTCCAGAAATTGAGTTTCTGCAGAACTCCATCTTTTTCTTTTTCCTTAACACCAACTTTTTAACGCCAACTTTGTTCTTCTTCACATAATGTCTGGGTAGAAGGTGGTGGCTGGCACTCTCATGGAAGACTGGAAAGGGGTTTCCATTTGATGGCTGCAAGAGAAACAGCAACTGCATAGCTGACTTCCTGAGTGAGTAGCTGTCTGCAGAACCTCAGCATCTCAAAGATGGGGAAGGGGGAAAACCCAAGAAGCAGAGCAGACCTGAATAGTGCATCCCAGGGAGTTGCAGATATGTCTTGCTCACTTCCCACTCTTCCTGGGATGCTTTAGACGGTTGGTGGAGAGAACAAAGCAGTCCTTCTGCCTGCTCAAGCCAGACCTGTTGTCTCTTTGGCTTCAAATATAGGAAGCAGTGTAAGAGGAAGCTAAAAAATGAAACCCAAGTTGTTGTGTGAGCTTGCCTTGACATTTTACGTAAGGAGAAGAAGGAAGGAAGGAAGGAAGGAAGGAAGGAAGGAAGGAAGGAAGGAAGGAAGGAAGGAAGGAAGGAGGAAGGGAGGAAGGGAGGAAGGGAGGAAGGGAGGAAGGGAGGAAGGAAGGAGGAAGGGAGGAGGAAGGGAGGAGGAAGGGAGGAGGAAGGGAGGAGGAAGGGAGGAGGAAGGGAGGAGGAAGGGAGGGAAGGAAGGCAGAAAAGGTAGGAAAGGCAGGAAGGCAAGAAAGAAAAGAAAGAAAGAGAAAAAAGAATTAGAGAAAGACAGAAGGAAAGAAAGAGTGAGCAATAATCTCTGTAAGCCCTCTAGGAATAGGGGTAGGAAATAATTTAAAGGATTGCAATGCCTCTTCATGCCATGCGTATTTGCAAAGATAAGTGTCTGAAGAAGGACATACTGGATGGCTGAAAAGTGAGATAGGGGAACACAGAGATATTTTATCTTCACATCTGCCACTGGTATTTTACAAGGATTTCTGGTCACCATTTAACCTGGCTTTTTTTGACTCCTCCTTTCCAACAGTCCCTTGGCATGTATTCTGATTCAAATCAAAGCCTCACCCCTTTGTGCTGCAAGAAAAAGGCAAAATCATGGTCAGGCCCCAGACATAAGTATGAACCTTCTTGTCACTCAACAGTTGAGCACAGGGCTAATGGGAAGGTAGAGGAAATAAGTGGATTACTGAGACCTGTCTCCATTTTCTAATAGCCTGTGTGTGCCATCATTGGTACCTGCCCTTCTGAGGAAGACAAAACCTTGAAAGGACTTGAAATGAATAAGTTCTTAGATGCTATTTTAGAAGATTAATATAATAATTTGAATATAATAATAATAAGATGAAGATAAAAATTTGATGCAGGTGTATGTAGGAGAGTGCATGGTTTAAGTAAGACCACAGCTTTTGCAGCTCTGTGATCAAAGGTGAATAGAATAGATTATGATAGAATAGAATAGTTCCAGTTGGAAAGAACCTACAACAATTATCTAGTCCACATGCCTGACCAATTCAGGGCTGACCAAAAGTTAAAGCATGTTATTAAGGGTATTGTCCAAATACCTCTTAAACACTGACAGGCATGGAGAATTGATCACCTCTCTAGGAAGCCTGTTCCAGTGTTTGACCACCCTCTCAGTAAAGAAATGCTTCCTAATGTCAAATCTGAACCTCCCTTGATGCAGCTTTGAACCATTCCTACGCGTTCTGTCACTGGATACCCGGGAGAAGAGAACAGCACCTCCTTCTCCACTTCCCCTCCTCAGGAAGCACTAGAGAGCATTGGGTTCATCCCTGAGCCTCCTTTTCTTCAAACTAGACAAGCCCAAAGTCCTTAGCTGCTCCTCATAGCACATTCCTTCCAGCCCTTTCCCCAGATTTGTTGCCCTCCTTTGGACACATTTAAGGACCTTCACATCCTTCCTAAAATGTGGGGCCCAGAATGGCACACAGTACTCGAGGTGAGGCCGCACCAACATGGCAGGATGATCACCTCTTTTGACCAGCTGGTTACACTGTGATGCACCCCAGAATGTGGTTTGCCCTCTTGGCTATCAGGGCACAGTACTGACTCATATTGAGCCTCCTCTCCACCAGCACCCCTAGACCTCTTTCTGCAGGGCTGCTCTCCAGCCACTCCTCTCCCAGTTTATAGTTGTGCCTGGTGTTAGTCAATCACAGGTGCAGAATCCAGCATTTGGTCTTGTTAAATTTCAAGCCATTAGTGATTGCCTAATACTCCAATATACCAGATCCTTCTGCATGGCCTCTCGTGCCTTGAGAAAGTCAACGGCACCTCCCAGTTTAGTATCATTGATAGTATTGTTATAATTATTATATAATAATTTATAATAAAAGAAATATCATTAAATATCATTATTATAAAATATTTTAACAATTATTTTCTTCTCGTCCTCTTTCTTCTGCGATAACATGGTGTCCATGCCATAGAATCACTAATTCTGTCACCAAGAATGACTAATAGTAACATTTTAGGAATAACATAAAAACAAGGTAAGTGTTTTACAATATTTTTGTGTTACACTGTTTTGGACTCTACTAATTCGTCCATCTGAGAAAGTGATATGAATTGCTGAACTGTGTTTTATAACTCTTGGTAGCTCTTCTTCCATTAATTTTTGTAAATGCTTTTGAACTCATAGAAAATTTTACATGTACAATATATTATTGCAATGAGTTCCATCATTTAACTGTACTTTATGTGGAAAAGTATTTCTCAGATGGACATCTGACAATTTCATCTGCTGCCTCCTGTTTCTTAAATTATAAAGTACTGCAAAAAAAAAAAAAAATCTGTTTCATCTTTTCTGGGACATCTGTGCTTTGATAAATCTTTATCATATTAAAATTATTTAACTCTTTCCTAGGATGACAAAAATGTAGTGATTTTAATCATTACTTACATGGAAGCTCTTCTACTTTTGGTCATCCTGTTGCCTCTCTCTGTATATTTTCCAAGTTTGTGGGGTTTTTTTTTTGAGCAGGGGAACAGAAATAAACACAGTATGGATGTTCCAGGAACATTGTGTGTTCTACAGTGCCACAACATTGTTTTCTGATTAGTTCTCCATTCCTTTCCTAATAAATTTTAATACTCAATTTGCTTGTTTGACTGCTTCTGAACATTAAGATGATTACTCTATTTTCATAGAACAATGTATTATAACTCTGAGATGTCTTTCCTTTGCAGTACAAACTAGTTCAGAGTCCTTCACTGTGCATACAAAGTTAGAATTGTTTTTCTCCTTATTTTTCCCCATGAGTATCACTAGCAACAATACCGTTCAGCCTGTGAATCTAATCACCATAAAATATCATTAAGGCTAATTGAACATTTATATAGATAATCACAAAGCTTACTCTGTTATATTAGAAAGGGAAATAGATAAACTCTCATACTTTTGGACAGAGTTGTTTGCAATAAAGAAATTAAGTTTTGTAGAATTTTTTTCCCCCCTAATTAGTTAGGAATAAAATCCAAGAATTTCTAAGTCTTCTGTAAGAAAGGTAAGGAATGCTGAAATTTCTGGCTCTGAAACACTTCAGCAGGTTGTCCCACAGCTAGTCAATTTCATTGTCAAGCATTTCTTTGAATGAGTAGAAGGAAAACCAGACAGAATTTGAAGCCATCCTCTAAGGAAATGTTCCAGTAAAATGCTACATAATATCCAGAGGGATAAATGTTTGCCTTTTGACTGATTGCTATATTTTTCTGAGTATTTTCATTTGCGGAAGCTAAGAAGTGTTTGCTGTAACTTTAAGTTTTCAGCAGGTGTATGCTATGAAGCATTTGCAGTTTTCTATAGTGTGCCTGGTATGGTCCATATGAGAGATAGGGCAGAGAACAAGAAAATGTTATATACATATTGGAGTAAAAATTCCTGTGTTACAATTATACACCATGGCAAAGTCCAAAAGGAGAAGGGTATGGAAAACAGATTTTGCACCATGTTTTGAAGATAAGACATACTTTGCCTTAATGTTTTCTCTTCTCTAAGCTGTTTCACAGTTGAGTACCCTTGACTGAAAACACTTAATCCATTGCTGTCATGAAATGCAGCAAAAGTTTCTATTATCTTATAATGTTAAGCCTGATTATTAAAAACCTATATCAGATACTACCTCAAATTAATTGAACAAATTGAAATTTTAATTGCTATCCGTGATATAGGCATACAGCATATGAAGTACTGGAACAAATGCTCTCATTAACTTATCTAGAATTTTGAAAGCAATGTCTTTCATTAGGAAATGTCAGAGAAGCTGCTTATTACCTTTGATGTCACAAGCAAATGTTCTGATCTTGGAGGATATGATTTGAGAGAGAGATAAGAATAAAATATAAGTTATTTTATGGTAGGAAAGAAGAATGCAGGAAAGGAATTTTGCTCCTTTCAGTATACTTGCAACAGTGTAAATATTGGATGACTTCAAAGGATTTGCAATGAAATACATGGGTTTAAATTGAGGTCAAATGTCACTAAACATAATAGGCAGATCACATGTAACCATACCTGTAAAAAAATTTAATGAGATACTGCATTTTAATCAGATATTCCTTTGAATATGGAAGCTGATCGTCTTTTTCATCTTCTCAGGAAAAGTGTTTTCTGGATCATTCTTTCAGGGACTGATTTAAACACAAAAAGGAAAGCCATGAAACACAAAATACATTTCCTTGATCGGCCACTCTCTTTCCTATAAACTCCTAATGACAAGGCTGTGACAGATGGCCTTTAAGCCTCTTTTGGTCATCCT
This sequence comes from Nyctibius grandis, assembly GCF_013368605.1. Lineage (NCBI taxonomy): Eukaryota > Metazoa > Chordata > Aves > Nyctibiiformes > Nyctibiidae > Nyctibius > Nyctibius grandis. Next base: position 86,969,950 of record NC_090659.1, on the reverse strand, counting down.
ACTTTATTATCTTCAATTAAGTCCAGTGAAGTCCAGATCACATCTTCCATCTGGAAAACACTTTCCGGCAGCAGGAATTCTAGTTAAAGACAGCAAGTAAGAGGTTGTACTAGAGGTTTAGAGACTCTGAGCAGGTAAAGTCTCCTCAAGCTGCCCTTAATAATGGGTAAGCTTTAGCACTAGTTTTAATATTATTCATACTTAGATGTATTTATTTCAAAGTAAAATGAAATAAAATACAGCCTGGGCTCATGAAAAATTGACTATTCCAGGACAACTTGACATTTTATTTAATAAGTTGGATAACTTTGTAGGTGAATTAAATGAAGTAAATCTCATTGATTTGTATATCAGATATGTGATCAGTAAAACATTACATAGAAGGTGGCAGTTATTTTGAAACGCAGATAATGAGTTTCAGGTTTACTTATGTAGGGGTGGAACTCAAATGCCTCCTTCTTTTCTGGATGCCATAGGGCATACAAGACATTCATGTGGAACTGGCTGAAATAGCATAGAACCTATGGGACACCCATGCTTCCTTGGAGTGACAGCAGAAGATGTGGTGGATATGGTAAAGCCTCAATGTATCGTTAGGTATCTGTATTTACACAACCAAATCTCATCTTCCTTGTCTACTTCAAAGTGAATAGACTCTACCCTTAAGCTCCACTAGCTGTATTGACTAAGTCTTCATTTACTACAGTTCGGCCTTAAATATCCAGTTCAGATGCAGACAACTTATGCAGATACTGTCTCAGTCTGAACCTTTACTTCACTTGATAGTGACAATGGGGAAATTTTTAGCAAAACTGGAAGATACAGGGGCTAGGACAATAGTTTTTAGGGGAATATGGATCTGGTTCATGTAAAACAATGAAAGGAAACTGAAATCAATGGGTTTACTTTACAGAAAAATGTACGGAACTAAATTTTACTTGAGAGTTGTAGTAACGACCTTGAAATATTTGCTAATGGAAACAGGTGGTAAAATAAAGTTGGAAGACACCATAAACGGCAAGAAAGTTCAAGAATTCTGCAGGGAGTTTTAGATGACCTTAAGAAGGACTGAGGTATTAGTGAGAGGGTGGAGTTAAATAGTTCAAAATAGCTGGTTACACAATTCAGGAATAGCAAGCATAATTTCTAGTATTATCTGGAAACTCATCATCTGGAAATATCAAAGGATAAGAAAGACCTAGAAGTATTTGCTGAAGATGACAGAATCATTCTGAATGACTAACAGGATATGGCAATGGAAAAACATTCAATGCGTTAGAAAACATATTTCCAATAGAAACAAGAAAGTATTAATGTTGTGCTAGACACTGGGCACATGTCTTTAACAAGTCAAAACCTGATCCCCCTTGTTCAGAAAAATGAGTTCAGACTTCAAGGCTGCAAGAAACCATCACTCAGATAGCCAAGAAAATCATAAGAACAAAAAATCCAGCTTAATTAAATATAAAAAATCAGTAATTATAGGAAAATATATATTCTTTATAAGTTCATTAAAAGAAAATAGGTCAGGGAGTAAGAAAAAACTTTTTAATAAAGTAGATAATGTTTGTGGAAAGAAATAGGTATAACATTTCCATGAATAAAATGTAGATTGGCAGATAGATTTCTAGCCATCAGTGAAATAAATTTATGGAAACTTCTGATTGAATTTGTGAACACTCCAATCCCAAGACAGATTTTTCTTTACACTCTCAGTTTTGTAGTCTCGGTCCCTACACATTGAATATCCTGTGGTTTTAGATCCTGCATAATTTTTCTTCTTATTCAGAGGAACAGAAAGCAAAACATTTATACAAATGTGCTGCCTACCACAAGAAATTTTTGGAATTTTTTTTCTTGGGAGAATGAGAAAAAAGAAGAAATTCTAGACTGATATTTCTTCATGGACAAACATGATGGGAAGGATGAGTATATCAATCAAAGGTGTAAAATGCTTCTCATCTGAAATAACTGCTTACAAATTTCACAAAGAAAGAAAATATGTTGTTCTCTTCAGTATATTTTTATTTTATTTGGTTTAGCACAAATAACTTAAATAATTCCACTTTATTTCAGTAGAGGAAAGCATCACAAGTCATGCCTCTACCTGGCTATAAGCCTGATAATGCGATCTCCTCAACAGTTTCACTCCCTTTGAGTCAATTGCCTGCAGTACTCTGGTTGATTAATCCCTCTGACTCAAGGGGGAGGATAGTTTAGTCCCATTTTGTGTAGTGGTGGCAAACTGACTCCTTCGGCTCTCCTTCTATGCCATTCATGGACTCCTTGACAAAATTACTCATTCAGAAATCCTATAGCCTCTTTGTCACAGCTGAAGGAATCTGAGATTGCTAACCTAACATAAACACAGATAAGAAGTCAATAAATTGAGTCAGTCGCCAAGGGGAGCTTCTCTGGAGCCAGCCCGATCCACAACAGAGCGGCAGATCTTGGCACACAGAGGGTTTTCCTGCTCTCCTGCTGACCTGCGATCTTTCGCCAGGGACATCAAGGGCAACAGGAGAAGCTTCTATAGGTATGTCAGTGATAAAAGGAAGACAAGGGAAAATGTGGGCCCTCTCCAGAAGGAAACAGGAGATCTGGTTACCCAGGATATGGAGAAGGCTGGGGTACTCAATGACATTTTTTTATCTCAGTCTTCAATGACAAGTGCTCAAGCCACACCACCCAAGTCGCAGAAGGCAAAGGCAAAGGCAGGTTCTGGAAGAATGAAGAGACACCTGCAGTAGAAGATCAGGTTTGAGACTATCTAAGGAATCTGAAGGTGCACAAGTCCAGGGGATCTGATGAGGTGATTCCACGGGTCCTGAGGGAACTAGTGGATGAAGTTACTAAGCCGCTATCCATAATTTTTGAGAAGTCGTGGCAGTCTGGTGAAGTCCCCAGGCTAGAAAAGGGGAAAGATAACCCCCATTTTTAAAAAAGGGAAAAAAGGAAGACCCGGGGAACTACAGGCCAGTCAGTCTCACCTCTGTGCCCAGCAAGATCATGGAGCAGATCCTCCTGGAAACTATGCTAAGGCACATGGAAAACAAGGAGGTGGTTGGTGACAGCCAACATGGCTTCACTAAGGGCAAATCATGCCTGACAAGTTTGGTGGCCTACTACAACGGGGTTACAGCATCGGTGGATAAGGGAAGAGCGACTGATGTCATCTACCTGGACTTGTGCAAAGCATTTGACAGTGTCCCGCATGACATCCTTGTCTCTAAATTGGAGAGACACAGACTTGACAGATGGACCACACAGTGGATAAAGAATTGTCTGGATGGTTGCACTCAAAGTGCTACGGTCAACGGCTCGATGTCCAAGTGGAGACCAGTGATAAGTAGCGTTCCTCAGGGGTCAGTATTGGGACCGGTCCTGTTTAACATCTTTGTTGTGACATGGACAGTGGGATTGAGTGCGCCCTCAGCAAGATTGCCAATGACACCAAGCTGTGTGGTGCAGTTGACATGCTGGAGGGAAGGGATGCCATCCAGAGGGACCTTGACAGGCTTGAGAACTGGGCCTGTGCAAACTGCATGAAGTTCAACAAGGCCAAGTGCAAGGTACTGCACCTAGGCTGGGGCAACCCCTGGTATCAATACAGGCTGGGGGATGAAGGGATTGAGAGCAGCCCTGAGGAGAAGGACTTGAGAATACTGGTGGATGAAAAGCTGGACATGAGCCGACAATGTGTGCTTGCAGCCCAGAAAGCCAACTGTATCCTGGGCTGCATCAAAAGAAGTGTGACCAGCAGGTAGAGGGAGGTGATTCTGCCCCTCTGCTCTGCTCTCATGAGACCCCATGTGGAGTACTGAATCCAGCTCTGGGGCCCTCAACATAAGAAGGAAATGGACCTGTTGAAACAAGTCCAGAGGAGGGCCACAAAGATGATGAGAGGGCTGGAGCACCTCTCCTATGAAGACAGGCTGAGAGAGTTGGGTCTCTTCAGCCTGGAGAAGAGAAGGCTCCAGGGAGACCTTCTAGCAGCCTTCCAGTACCTGAAGGGGGTCTACAGGAAAGCAGGAGAGGGACTTTTTACAAGGGTACATAGTGATAGGATGAGGGGTAACGGTTTTAAACTGAAAGAGGGTAGATTTAGATTAGCTATTAGGAAGAAATTCTTGACTGTGAGGGTGGTGAGACACTGGACCAAGTTGCCCAGAGAAGTTGTGGATGCCCCCTCCCTGGCAGTGTTTAAGCCCAAATTGGATGGGGCTTTGAGCAACCTGGTCTAGTGAAAGGTGTCCCTGCCCATGGCGGGTGGGGTTGGAACTAGATGACCTTTAATGTTGCTTCCAACCCAAACCATTCTATGATTCTACGATTGTATGATTCTAGGAATAAACCAAAATGTTTAGCTTAGGCATCAATGCCTTTCTCTTTTTACTGCTCTTCTCTTGTCCAGAAAATATTACTTTGTTGTTTCTTTAAATCCTTCCTGACTCACTCAGGTTTCCCTTTTCACTTAAATTCTCTACTGACTCCTTTTCTTCTCTTACTTTTTTTACAGGTAAGTAACAAACTTACTTATAAGTCTTTAAATGCCCATTGGGAAGGCCTTACCACCAACTGCTGAAATCACCCCCAAATACTGATATTATATGTACCAAAAAGGAAAAAAATTCAGAGAATACCTTTCACTAACAATGTTTCCCTTGAAGAGCTTCTTCCAGTTTTAGATACTGAACTGATCCTTGCAGTGTTCCCACTTTCGTGTTGAAAAAAAGAAGCACTCAGATCACTGGACTCTTCAAATGGAATTGATTTTTCAAATGCAGCTACTTTGTTAGGAAATATATGTATGAGTAAAGTAGATGCCCTAACTATATCTCCCATTTAGTACACTACTCAAACATCATGGACTTTTCTCCTAACTTATCTGAAGACTGCAGTTAGGTAGGAACTACAAGAAGTATAACAGTTTATATCAGGTCTTTCAGAAATAGGAAAAAAAACCCCATTACTACATATTCAAGTATGACATTAACTTACAAAGATGAGAAAAAAGGCAGTAATAAACCTGGTCTTCCATTTCTTGTATGTATTATAAAACTTGAAACAATTCGGAAGAGCTAGAGGATATAACTGACCTTTTATGTAGCTTTAAGTCACTATACATAGAAATAGGAAGAAGAATTTCAGAATATGCTTGGCTATTTCTGTGTAGCAATCTTCTATATTCTTTTACTGAATAGAAGAAGAATTCTATATCCTATATACAAATATCTGTCCACTAACAAAGAAAAAATAAGATCATCTTCAAACAGACTGCATTTACCTATGTCCCTGATACCCCACACACCGCATTGTGATTGCAAGTCCTGTGGCATGGGACTAGTTTCTTGTTATATGTTTTTGAAGTTCCAGTAATAAACTTTTGCTAGGGATCCTGTGAGACTTTGCCTATAATAAAAATAAACGTTTTAAAAATAGTACATATTGAATAAGTATGTCTTTTTTAAAAGCCGAATTAAGTTTACAGGAAATAGGGTAAATTAAACACATTTGATTGCAAAATCATAGCTTATCTATGGTATAAATTGAAACCATGAAAAGTGTCATATAGGAATTTCCAACCTCTCTGATGACAGTATATGAGACAGAAGCCACAAGCTCTCAGTAAATAACGTAAGCCTATTCTCCGTCAGCACATCCCACTACAGTCCATCAGAACATTATACGTTTCTTGCTAAAATACCTGAGTTCTTCCAATTAATCCACCTTCAATCAACTTCTCTCAATGGACTTGCTTCCCCTTTCACTGGTCATATCCAACCATGCTGCCTCAAAGCCATTCTGCCAAACTTCTTATTCTCTGCTTAAGTCTCAACGATATCTTTTGCTTAGGCTTATATCTTCCTCCTGCGTGACCCAGTCAAACAGCTCTGAAGATACATAGCTATGCTGTCACTTTCAAATCCCTGTTCCTTCAGTACTCTGGGAACTACATGGCAATATTTTACTGTATTTCTGGAAGGAACAAGATATAGGAAGACATATAACAATACTCTCTGTAATTCCTTCTTTCTAAGGAAGTCAAGTTGTAGTGGTGTATAAGCTGCACAGCTTCCCAAATTCCGTCATTATTAAGGCAGGATTTTCAGAGAGAAGACAGACAGAAAGATGCAGGAGGATGAACTTGGAAAGGACAGGAATACAAATGTGTTTCATGTTGAAAGGCTGGTGATACACTGCCCTTGTAAACCAATTGCTAGAAATAAGCTGCTCTTGCCTTGAAATAAAAACTGATGAACTTTCTATATTCTTCTCAAGCCATTGTGAAACAGAACACTTGAGCTATTTGGACAATTTACATCCTGAGGGTTGATTTCCCAGAATAAGTGTTCTCCTGAAAACAGGAAGTTAACAGATTCAGTAACTTTTCCTGCTAATGGATGCTAAAAACAACAAAATTAAATCCTTGAAAGGACTAACAAAGGAAAAGGTATTTTGGTAATGAAAACATAATTACAGTGTTCCTGATAATGCAAGACCACAAGAAACTAGTCTACATAATAATTTTCTAAAATAAATGAAGATTATATTTCTTTATGTGCAAATCATTTGTTTTCCATTCACATTCCACTTGTAAGATTAAATTTTTTTTTTCCCTTCAGAGTAGGAATAGAAGCACATACTTGTATCCTGTGACCTAACTGTATCTGGGAATATATTCTGCAGTTGTCAAAAAACATAATTTAGACTTCCTCATATCAAATTCAGTCTGATGTCTTATCTGTTTTTCCTCTTTTTCCCATGTATAATCCTAAAAAATGCACACTAAAGACAGATAGTCACATTGGTGACAATAGCTAAAGAAACCAGGGTATCGTTCATTCAGAAAGCTTGGAAATAGAGTATTTGTTGATTTCTCAGGATATTATTGTCCAAATTCTTGTTTGCCCATCTATCCTTTTGGACCTGTAAGCTGGAAAAGATCGTAAAGATAAGTTTAACTCATCAAAACTTGTGCTGGTCTTGAATACATAAGCTTCTCATTAGAAGGCTCACTTAGGCTCTCTAGCTGAAAAAGAATGCATGTAACATAGTTTGCCTAATCCATTTTTATACTTTTATAAAACGGCCGAGACAGGGGACTTCTGTTGTATCTATTAAAATACTGAAGAGCTACACTTTTCTTCTGTGGTTTTTATTCTTCAGTTTTGATAAAGAAGACCTGCTGTTACAAATGATTAATAGTTTTTTCCCCTAAGAGTAGATTTTGTTCCTGATAGTCAGAAAATTAATTTTATCTTCTTGTCAGTCTAATTAGTAATTTAAAATAGAGATTATCCAATTTTTTTGAATGCTTCAGTGTAAAACAACAATGAAAAATTCTGTATATAAATAATTTAGTTATATGAAATTCTAATTTACAAAATGCAGGTCTTCAGTTAGTACAGATCAGGAACAATTAATAATGTAAAAGGAATTGTAACATTATTTTTCATTCTGTTAATAGCAATATTATTAAATGGTAACTTGCAATTCAACATTACATCTACAAGACCACTCAGAAGGAGCAGAAACTGAGTCAGTAATAAATGTCTTGCTCTTAATGTTTATTGAATTAAATTATTATATACATAATTATATCTTCATGATTAGCCAAGTGGATAAAACAAAAAATATTCTTTTATATGGTTAATATTAGAATGAATGTGGGCCACTAATACTTTAACCTTTGTAAGTCACAGGGAAAGTACGTCAAAGCTTACCTGGCTTCAGGAAGATCAGGAACATTAAAAACATGTCCAGAACAAAATGAAATTTCTAAAAGTCTGCTGTTGGAAAAACTTAGGATATCTAAGGCTCCCTATGGAAACTGTCATATTCCTTGTTTGCCTAAGGTGTTTCAAATAGGAAGGTTTTTTAATTTAATATTTGCTATTATTTAAGTTAACTCATTTTTCAGTCATGAATATTCAAAACCTCTTCAGAGGTTACTGTAAATACATTCTTATTAGCCACTTTTACCTATTAGTTATCAAGTGTCATTTTAAACCAAGTTGGGTGACTAACCTAGATCCTTTGCACAAAAGTACAAGTGTACAAATCATAAATGGGATGATGCCATTCTTTCTCTGGCTAACAATCATGATATTTTTATGCCCCGCACTTCCACAGTACCTCTGCAAAGTCAATCCTACATAATATGAAATGTTGAAAGGTAAAAAAAAAAAGGTTCTTTTTAATAGTCTCAGAAAATGCATATTTATTTCAGTTGTACAGAGGTCATAGCTTCCTCTAAGTTATTTTGTTTGCCTACTCAATGTATTGAAGAGTAGAATGATCCTTTCCTAGATATACTAAAAGTACATTAACTATGAAATGTCATGTAACAAGCTTACAAAATGGGGCCAGCAGTTTCAGCATTACAGATTTATTTGGGTCATGAAAATCTTGTAAAAGGTATTTATTTATTGCTTGTCACTTCATTCTAAAACAAATCATCCTAATCCCCTGTATTCTAAAGAAACATTTTGATATCTCTTTCTTTTGCCCTTCATATAAATTTCCTAGAAGCACCATAATACCAGTATTAGTAACAATGGGTCCAGTCTAAAAATCCAGATGGATTTTTTTACACAGGAAAACACAGAAAGTGATGCTTTTGCTTAAACAAAGGCTGTGCAACACCTGACAGTTGGGTATTGCAGCTTGTGGCCTAGATTTGATAACTCTATTTGCTGTACAATAGAACAGGTTGCAGTGGAAGTCCAGGAGCCAATTTCATACTTGGTGGAGCTCTGTTGCACTCGAAAGATTTGCCCTGTGAGTGATTTTAATCCATATTGTGTCTTCATTACAGATGGCTCTAAAGTGCTCTGAAAATATTTAGTGCCTCTGCATACTCACCTTCCTATTTGTATGTATTTCTTACTCACATGGCCCTTATATCCTGACTTCAAATTCAGCACTGAAGTGATAAAAGCAGCATGAGGACTAACTTTAGCATACAAAGCTTTCTATAACTAAGTAAGTCCTTTCTCCTCCATTATCCTTAGGCATTTAGGCTGAAAACAGAAGCATATCTACAACAGCAGATGGAAAAATTCAAATGCCTTAGCCCAGCTATAAGATCTTTATTCATGGATATTTCTCTGTTGCTTAGACCAGTTTCTTAACTAGAATGGACTACAAAAGCAATGAGGATAACATAATCTGAGATAGGAAAATAAATGTAAGACCTAGCACTGCATATTGCATGTTGATAAGACATACTTCAGCCAAAACTAAATAGTTATAGAAATGATGAAATAATTAAACTTGAAGGGGAAAAGAAATGGAAAGAACTGGCTCTGACTGAAGCTTTCAGCCCTTCAGGAAGGCGACTATTATTGTCACAAGTGCCTTCTGTGAAATGATTTGAAAGATTATGTACCTCCTTCCTTATTTTTCCCATTCAAACTACCTTGTAAATGCAGTGGTAAAACTGTCTCAAAGAGTATAATCACCTCTGGAGCTGACAGGTGAAGTCACTACTTAGCCATGCAGCTGAATTTCACACCAAGAACATCCCAGATATTTTTATTTAGGGACATGCTGGAATTTAGTGTTTGTAAGACATATATTTTATATATTTGTATATATATGTATCAGCCTTAGGTTAATTGTCAAGCACTAATTTAAAAAGGAATTTAAGAATACTAATAAGAAAAGAGATACGCACCCTCTGCTGTTTTATGTCACAGCTGTGCCAGTTACTCAATACTCTAAGAGCAGTTAATACTAAATGAAACACATACTTCAGTACTTGACAACTTCTGTAATATAACTGACGTTCAGAAAATGAAAAATAGTATAGATACACATGTAAAACATAATAATCTTTTTAGGGTATTCTAAAAAAAATCATAAAATACTTTGTATGAAAATCCAGCATAACAGTAAGTGAATACTTCAATTACTGGATGTAGGCAAACACAACTTTTTTTCTGCTGAAAAAAAAAAATATAATCATGCTGCCATGCTGTTCTCTGGATTTTTTTTTTTCTAAAAAATAAAGCAAGTTTCAAGAGGTACCTGTGTTAGGAACTGAGCTCAGGGCTCTTTGATAACATCTTTTTATGTGTTAAAAAATGTTAGCTTTGTTGTACATGAATTAACCTCTGCTGAGTCATTCACAAAATGACAGAAGATAATTGCTGGAAAAAAAGTAAATTATTTTGGTTACCAAAATTTATGCAAAGACTCAAAAGAGAAAAAATTGTATTAATAAAAGGTGCCTGTCCATATCTTTAATTTGCTGTGTTCAAAAAGACATTTTCTCATTATAGGTTAAACAGAAATGAAAATTACGACATAAAATGAGTGAACATCTCTAATTCTGTCTGTAGAATAATGAATTGTAAGTAAAATTGATTTGAGGTGTAATTTATAACGTCAACTCTAAAAATGATCAGCTAATGGCATCTAGACATATTTTCACTACTTCTATTTAAATGAAGAATACAAGCTACTATGGCATACTGCATTCAGTATTAAAAACAATAACAAAAAAAATTTTGGAGTGTTTACATAAGACCATATATGTATAGAAGGCCACAAAAGCTAATGCTATATGTACTGACATTGCATTAAAAACTGACTTATTAATATGAATATTACACAGAATCACAGAATCACAGAATGTTAGGGATTGGAAGGGACCTCGAAAGATCATCTAGTCCAATCCCCCTGCCGGAGCAGGATTGCCTAGACCATATCACACAGGAACGCGTCCAGGCGCGTTTTGAATGTCTCCAGAGAAGGAGACTCCACAACCTCTCTGGGCAGCCTGTTCCAGTGTTCAGTCACCCTTACAGTAAAGAAGTTTTTCCTCAAATTTAAGTGGAACCTCCTGTGTTCCAGCTTGCACCCATTGCCCCTTGTCCTGTCAAGGGATGTCACTGAGAAGAGCCTGGCTCCATCCTCTTGACACTTGCCCTTTACATATTTATAAACATTAATGAGGTCACCCCTCAGTCTCCTCTTCTCTAAGCTAAAGAGACCCAGCTCCCTCAGCCTCTCCTCATAAGGGAGATGTTCCACTCCCTTAATCATCTTTGTGGCTCTGCGCTGGACTCTCTCTAGCAGTTCCCTGTCCTTCTTGAACTGAGGGGCCCAGAACTGGACACAATACTCCAGATGCGGCCTCACCAGGGCAGAACAGAGGGGGAGGAGAACCTCTCTCGACCTGCTGACCACACCCCTTCTAATACACCCCAGGATGCCATTGGCCTTCTTGGCCACAAGGGCACACTGCTGGCTCATGGTCATCCTGTTGTCCACTAGGACCCCCAGGTCCCTTTCCCCTACGCTGGTCTCCAACAGCTCTGCCCCCAACTTGTACTGGTACATGGGGTTGTTCTTGCCCAGATGCAGGACTCTACACTTGCCCTTGTTATATTTCATTAAATTTCTCCCCGCCCAACTCTCCAGCCTGTCCAGGTCTCTCTGAATGGCTGAACAGCCTCCCGGCATCTCAGCCACTCCTCCCAGTTTTGTGTCATCAGCGAACTTGCTGACAGCGCACTCTAATCCCTCATCCAAGTCATTAATGAATATATTGAATAGAACTGGTCCCAGAACCAACCCTTGCGGGACTCCGCTAGACACAGACCTCCAACTGGACTCTGTCCCGCTGACCACTACTCTCTGGCTTCTTTCCTTCAGCCAGTTCACAATCCACCTCACTACCCGATCATCCAGACCACACTTCCCCAGTTTAGCTGCGAGGATGCTGTGGGAGACAGTGTCAAACGCTTTACTGAAATCGAGATAGACCACATCCACAGCTTTACCATCATCTATCCATCAGGTTATGTCCTCATAAAAGGCTATCAAGTTGGTTGAGCAAGACTTCCCGTTGGTGAAGCCATGCTGAGTGCCCCTAATGATCCCCCTATCCTTGATGTGCCTAGAGACAGCGCCAAGAACAAGTTGCTCCATCACCTTTCCAGGGATGGAGGTGAGGCTGACCGGTCTATAGTTACCCGGGTCCTCCTTCCTGCCCTTTTTGAAGACTGGAGTGACATTCGCTTTCCTCCAGTCCTCAGGCACCTCTCCCGTTGCCCACGACTTAGCAAAGATGATGGAGAGTGGCCTAGCAATGACTTCCGCCAGCTCCCTCAGCACCCGCGGGTGCATCCCATCAGGGCCCATGGATTTATGGACATCCAGGTTGCTTAATTGGTCCCTGACCCAGCCCTCATCAACCAAGACAGATTCCTCCTCTATCCTGACTTCTTCTGAGGCCGCAGGGGTCCAGGGCTCCTCAGGACAGCCTCCAACAGTATAGACAGAGGCAAAGAAGGCATTCAGTAACTCCGCCTTCTTTTTATCCTCTGTCTCCAGGACCCCCACCTCATTCATCAGTGGGCCTACATTGCCTCTAGTGTTGGCTTTACCTGCAATGTATTTGAAGAAGCCCTTTCTGTTGTCCTTGACCTCTCTTGCAAGGTTTAATTCCAAGGAGGCCTTAGCTTTCCTAGTTGCCTCCCTACATCCTCTGACAACAGACTTCTATTCCTCCCAAGTGGCCAGCCCCTCCTTCCACGATCTGTACACCTTCTTCTTCCGCTTGAGTTTGCCCAGCAGTTCCCTGTTCAACCATGCAGGTCTCCTGGTACCCTTCCTTGACTTCCTACCTGTTGGGATGCTCTGATCTTGAGCTCGGAAGAAGCAGTCCTTGAACGTTAACCAACTATCTTGGGCCCCCTTACCTTCTAGTACCCTGTCCCATGGGATTTCCCCTAGCAATTGCTTGAAAAGGCCAAAGTTGGCCCTCCTGAAGTTCAGGGTTGTGATTCTGCTAGCTATTCTGTTCCTGCCACATGAGATCCTGAACTCTACCATCTCATGGTCGCTACAACCAAGGCTGCCCTCAACCTTCACCTCTTCAACCAGACCCTCCTTGTTAGTGAGGATAAGATCCAGCAGCGCTCCTCTCCTAGTTGGCTCATCCACCATTTGCATCAGAAAGTTATCATCAATGCACTGGAGGAATCTCCTGGACTGAGGATGGCTGGCTGAGTAGGCCTCCCAGCAAATATCAGGGTAGTTGAAATCCCCCACAACAACCAGGCCCTGTAATTGCGAGACTGCTCTCAGCTGCCTGTAGAAGGCCTCATCACCCTCCTCATCCTGATCCGGTGGCCTGTAATAGACACCCACAACAGTATCACCCCTGACAGCCTGCCCCTTAATTCGCACCCACAAACTCTCAACTCGCTCCTGATCCGCCCCTGGACAGAACTCAATACATTCTAGCTGCTCACTCACATAAAGAGCAACTCCACCACCTCTCCTTAGCGGCCTGTCTTTCCTGAACAGGACATAGCCATCCATGACCACATTCCAGTCATGCGAGGCGTCCCACCAAGTCTCTGTAATTGCCACTAGATCATAGCCCCCCGACCGAACACGGATTTCTAACTCCTCCTGCTTATTCCCCATGCTGCGTGCATTGGTGTACAGGCATTTCAGGGAGCGAGCTGGGCACACCGATTTCATCCCAGATTCACCCCCTGATTTCACCCCAGGGGGATGGGGGGCCTCCTGGTCTACCTCAACACTAGAGCATTGCCCCAGTGGTGCAAGCCCAGCTACCACCCCATCCCCCTTCGAATCTAGTTTAAAGCTCTCCGAATGAGCCCTGCTAATTCCTGTGCCAGAATCCTTTTGCCCCTACGACATAAACCTTTCCCATGTATCACTGTCACGCCTGGTGTCTTATAAAACCAGCCATTATCAAAGAACCCAAAGCCCTGCCTGTAGCACCAGTCTCGTAGCCAGGCGTTAATAGAGAGAATCCTACTGTTCCATCCCATGTCATCACCTGAAAATGGAAGGAGGGAGGAGAAAACAACTTGTGCCCCAGACTCTTTCACCAACCGTCCTAGGGCCTTGTAGTCTTTCTTCATCCCCCTCAGACTACGGGATGCAGCTTCTTCCCCACCTGTCTGGAAGATGAGCAGGGGGTAGTAGTCTGTGGCCTTCACCAGGTTGGGGAGTTTCCTGGTGATATCCCTTATTCGGGCTCCAGGCAGGCTGCAGACCTCCCTGTGATATTCAAGTGAATTCTTTAAGAGTATTTGAAAGAGGCGAGGTAGAGAGAGCTGTAAAAGCATAAATAGAACCAAAAACAATACCAAATAATTTTTCTAAAATGTATAGCCATTATTATAGTCAGAAAATCATCCGTCTACAGAAAGGCAGTGGAGACATAGAGACAACGGAAAATTCTTGCATTCTGAGATTTAGCCTGTAGTAGTACTTTCAGGATCTGCAATGGTACTTCAGGAGTGCAGTGGACTGGTGCTGATCCTGAATACCAAAGAGGTATTTTACTCTGAGTAGGGTGTATGGTGGCAGAGATCCCATTGATTTCAGTACAGTTTTGCCACTGATCTCAGCAGAGAATGTAGAACTGAATTTATTTTAAGCATGACAATACAAGTTATATATAGTTTTAGGATGATGTCCATACATTATTTTTTTGAGTTAAAGTATGTGTTTTAGAGTACCATGATCCAAATTCAGTCTGCTGAAGTCAAGTGTTCTTTATGTTACACTGTGTTTATTGCAGCCCTCTCTCTGAAGGATACATCTTATCGCTGCTAGTAAAAGGCCACAGGTCTGTTTTAACTCCACAAAACCTCAGAACCAGGACTCACCAAGTTTTTGTCTGGACTTACTATGCTATTGTGTGCAGTGTGAACTGTCTATGAACCTGTAATACAAATGCAGCATAGAAGAATACAGGCACAGGAGGATGACAGAGGGCTTGAAAGCAGAGGCACAGGAAGATAGCAGAGGTCCAGGGCTATAAACAGAATCACAGAATCACAGAATCAACCAGGTTGGAAGAGACCTCAGGGATCATCGAGTCCAACCGTTGCCCTGACACCACCCTGTCGACTAGACCATGGCACTAAGTGCCATGTCCAGTCTTTTCTTAAACACATCCAGAGATGGTGACTCCACCACCTCCCTGGGCAGCCCGTTCCAATGTCTAATAACCCTTTCTGAAAAGAAATGATTCCTAATGTCCAACCTGAACCTTCCCTGGCGAAGCTTGAGGCTGTGCCCTCTTGTCCTATTGCTAGCTGCCCGGGAGAAGAGGCCGACTCCCACTTCACTACAACCTCCCTTCAGGTAGTTGTAGACTGAAATAAGGTCACCTCTGAGCCTCCTCTTCTCCAGGCTAAACAACCCCAGCTCCCTCAGCCGTTCCTCATTGCTCAGACCCTCCAGACCCTTCACCAGCTTGGTCACCCTCCTCTGGACTCGCTCTAACACCTCAACATCTTTCTTGAAGTGTGGGGCCCAGAACTGGACACAGTATTCAAGGTGCGGCCTCACCAGTGCCAAGTACAGAGGGACGATCACTTCCCTAGACTGGCTGGCTACACTATTCCTAATAGAGGCCAGGATGCCATTGGCCTTCTTGGCCACCTGGGCACACTGCTGGCTCATGTTTAGCCAGCTGTCGATCAGCACCCCCAGGTCTCTTTCCACCGGGCCGCTTTCTAGCCACTCTTCCCCCAGCCTGTAGAGCTGCATGGGGTTGTTGTGGCCAAAGTGTAAGACCCGGCACTTGTTCTTGTTGAACCTCATGCCGTTGGTCTCGGCCCATCTATCTAACCTGTCCAGATCCCTCTATAGGGCCTTCCTACCCTCCAGCAGACAGACACTCTCACCCAGCTTGGTGTCATCTGCAAATTTGCTCAGGGTGCACTCAATTCCTACATCTAGATCATCTATATAGATATTGAACAGCACCGGCCCCAGAACTGAGCCCTGGGGAACACCGCTAGTGACCGGCCACCACTTGGACTTTGCCCCATTCACCACCACTCTCTGGACTCGGCCATCCAGCCAGTTTTTAACCCATCGAAGAGTCCACCCATGCAAGCCCCGGGCAGCCAGTTTGTCTAGGAGGATGCTGTGGGAGACAGTGTCAAATGCCCTACTGAAGTCTAGATAGACTACATCCACAGCCCTGCCCTCATCTACTAAGCGGGTCACTTGGTCATAGAAAGAGACCAGGTTGGTCAAGCAGGACCTGCCTTTCATGAATCCATGTTGGCTGGCCCCGATGCCCCAATTTTCCTGCATGTGCCGTGTAATGGCACTCAGGATGATCTGTTCCATCACCTTGCCTGGCACCGAGGTCAGGCTGACAGGTCTATAGTTCCCTGGATCATCCTTCCGACCCTTCTTGTAGATGGGCGTTACATTTGCTAATTTCCAGTCAGCTGGAACTTCTCCAGTTAACCAGGACTGCCGGTAGATAATCGAGAGTGGTTTGGCAAGTTCATTTGCCAGTTCCTTCATTACTCTGGGGTGAATCCCATCCGGGCCCATAACCTTGTGGGTGTCCAACTGGCACAGCATGTCACTAACCGTCTCCTCCTGGGTTACGGGAGGTTCACACAGCCCCCCGTCCCTAACTTCAGGCTCTGGGGGCCGAGTCTCCTGAGGACAACTGGTCTTGACATTAAAGACCAAGGCAAAGAAGGCACTGAGCACCTCTACCTTTTCCTCATCCCCTGATACTACACTACCCTCCTCATTCAGCAAGTGGTGGAGACTCTCCTTGACCTTCCTTTTGCTGTTGATGTATTTGTAAAAGCTTTTTTTGTTATCTTTGACTGTAGCAGCTAAATCAAGCTCTAATTGAGCTTTGGCCCTTCTAATCTTCTCCCTACACGACCTGGCCACGTCCCTATAGACCTCCCGAGTTACCCGACCCTTCTTCCAGAGCAAGTAGGCTCTCTTTTTTTCCTTAAGTTCTAGCCTAAGTTCCCTGTTTAACCAGGCCGGTCTTTTTCCCTGACGGCTTGTCTTCCTACACAATACACTTCCTACACAAAACACTACAATAGTGGTCAATTACTGGCCACCCCTAGAATGCAACCTTGACAGCTGGGTACAGCTGGTTTTATAGATAATAAAGAAAATGAAGAATAAGTACCCAACATATGGAAAATGTACCACATAGAGTAGATGTGATATAAAGTGGAATCAAAGACCAATTTAGGAGGTGGTGTTAGAAAACATATAAAAATATCCCAAACAAACCCAAGAGTAAGGAGGAAGACAACTTCACCCTCCAACAACAACATTATATTCCTCCTGGAAAATTATTTAGACTGATGATTTGCCCAAACACCTCTTTATTTTTTTTTAAGGAAAATTGAAACCATCAACCTTAGAACCCACTAGGGAATGGGAAGGTTGAATGTGACATCAGAGACAAGCAGTAGATACCAGAAACTCCATGTATAATAATCTTACCTATACTATCGATGAGAATTTGCTTTGATAGGTAGCTTGGATTATAAACATTAGCAGTTATTAGAATACTAATAATTATAGTTATTAGAAAGCTATAGTTATTAGTATACTAATAATTCCTTGATTAGACTGCTAAAACTTAGACTGGTGTAATGATCATTTACTGATATAAATTATTCATTGTGCTTATATTGTGTGTTTCTTCAGCACACACAAAACACACAAGGGAAGCTATTACATTATGCAAGTTTGCTGAGAGTCAGTCTCTCAGTTGGACGAAGTTCAGGCACGAGCAGAACCATGCTTATGTGGCTACTAATACACAGAACAGTTGTATTCGCCTTTTACTGGCTTCATTTCCCATACAGTCATATACTTAAATATTTATATGGTTCCTTTTACATGAAATATAGCTTATCCTCAAAGCTATTTATCTTACTTATAATTGAAACAACCTTTTGAATTCAAGAAGTTTTACTATTACCTTTTCACACACGGGAAACGAAGATATTTGGAGTATTTCTACGTACTATTTCATCAAAATGTCAAAGCTCTGTCCAAGCAAACAAGTATTATTAGAATCACACAGCACGGTGTGAAAATATCAGCTGGTAACCCAGCTGTGATACCATGTTACTGTCTGCACCTATTCTAATGTATGTTGTGCATATATGGCTATAATCTTTCCAGCTATGGAGCTAGCTGCCTTACTGCAAAGCCTATATACACCCTAAAAGTCTAACAGGCAGAGTCTTAAAGGTACTTAATCATATAAAAGTTCAGATAAATGACTGAAGAGGGTTTTAAAAACAACTTTCATACATGTCTGTGAGGAGCTGAAGATCACAAAAAAGTCTGATTGGCATAAAGAAGAAATATAAGCCTCACCCTCAGTTACTTAGAGCTTTAATCACTGAACTGTCTTTCCCTGTTTACATGAAATAGTGATCAGTAATATATATTTTCACATCAAATTAATCCATCACACTCAGTTGACATGTATTTCTTTAAACAGTATCTTCATTAACAGCTCTGCAATCATGCAATGTTTGGAGCAATGCTATAACTTTAGTCATTGTGCACAAGAAAGAAAACAAAAAAGGGAATTTGCCTTCTACTTTTCCTTCTATAGCTCTGTTTTTAGTTACAAATACAAGCAGATAGCTCTCTAAATATACACAGGGAACAGAACAGATGATCGAAAAGAACCAATTCACCTGAAAGCAACTGCCAAGTTAAAATTCAGATATTCAGATTTTATGTAGGAACCCACTTCCATAATGAGTTTGAATAAACCTCTTGATTTTCATGCAAGGATTTTGTTTCTGTTTTTTTTTTTTTTCTCCTTGATGGATATTATCATGAAACAAAGCTTTGTGTATGGCTTGAGCCCACTTCTTTTAGATTAAAAGGTAGTTTAGCACAGAGAGACTTTTGCAATAGTGTTAACTTCATTTGAACTTGAAAACAGAGTCTGGCATAGCAGTTACAGCAGGGTCAAATGCTGTAGCTGGAACAATTTGGGTGTTGACTTTGTGAGATGAATATCAGCTTTGATTCTTCATAATTATTTTTGAGGTCATTTAGGCAACAGATGCAATCCATAGGTGGTAGAATTAGGGTATACTACAGAAGCAACTTTTAATTTATTCACAAGATTAGTTAATTGTAATGAGATCTTTATGTCACAGATTAGGAAGTGAGCCAGTGCAAGCTGACTCACAGGAAACTATTTCAGAGTAGATTCTGTTTTAGAATAATAATAAAGGGGATTGTCATTCCTTGACAAAAAGCATTTCCCATGTGTATACAAATGGTAATAATAGCTGAAAGAACAGCTAAAACTATATTTTCAAAAAGAAGCTTTTGATCTTAGGGACTACACAGTATTTCTGGAAAGTAGAAGAGGAATGGGAAAGACTATATCTATGTCTGTACTTTATTCTTTTTTATGGGACTAGCAATCATTATATGAGATTGCAGAAAAAAATTTTCGATTTTTTTTCTTCTCAAAGTAATTGGATTGGAAGAGAATCAGACAGGAAAAACGATTAGACAAATTGACACATAATCTCAGTTATGTGTCTTCTGGAGAACATGATGGAAATTCTGTAGGATGAAAGCAAAATGTTGAACAGAAGACATGAAAAAGCTTTTAATTCACTTAAATGTTGTTATCCACACTATACTGTTAAAGTAACTTAAAAGCAAGCAAAAAAGGTATCATGACAGAGAGGAAGTTGACATGCTATGAATTGTCCATCACAGAAAACTGAACAATCAAACAGAGTCATAATTTGTTGAAACAATAAGAATCTGTGCTCTATGACCTTTTGTATCCCTGCATTTTGTTTCATATATAGTGTTGAAAAATTTCATAGGTGCTGTTCTGATACGACTGGAATAACTAAGGATAACTCTGTCGCTGCTCCTGGTCTGAAACAAATAGGTGTCACTTGCAAAATTCAGTTCAGTTCCCATTCTGCCGTCTGAACTTTGCCTCAAAGGTTTGATCAAAGAATGCCCGAAGGTGACAATGAAGATTTCTACTCAGGATTAGAAGAGTGAAATTAAAACAAACAAACAAAAAAACCCCACAGGTTGCAAATAGAGAGGGTCTGGCATCAGAGGAATAGAGGAATTTCAGCAGTGGAAAATGTTATAAAGTAAGCAAGATCTACTATCCATGCTGCTTTTAGCATCACTCAAATTTATCTTGCTTCTACCTTGTTCCACAGTTTTCCTTTAAATGCTTTTCTCAGATACATACTGAAAAAAAACTTAGAGAGGATTCAATTTATGTTTAACATAAAAGAAGTGTAAAACTGGGTGTTACCTGGATAGTATAGGCAATTCAGTCTCACATCATTTTCATACAGATATTCAAAGTTAGGAAGGTAAAGATTAAGCATGTTGGAATTCTGTCATGTCTGTTGGCATTCTGTTGGTGATAGTTATGGACATGGATGAAAAGTTGCCAGAACAATAAATATTGTTTTATGTATTTAGAGGCACAAAATTTAGATACCTATGTAATAGATGTTGATTACAGATAAGAAGAGATCTGCAAAGGAACAGATAGTAGCTGATAGGTTCTAGGACTAATATAGCAATGATGTGATTGATAAAGTTTAGGTCTTTGATTCTCAAAGAAGTTGAAAAATAACAGAAAAAAGCATATAAACAGAAAGATAAACTTCTTCAATAAAACAATAGTTCAGCTCCTCCAGAACAGAAATATCTCCAGTTACTGTTAGTGTACTGAAACCATACCTACAAGCTAATTAATTACTGACAGCAGAAATTAACACTGTCTCCCCCATCTCACTTTAGAGGTAATTAGATAGCTTTTCATAGCTTAAAACATTACATGCATGATTTGACTTGAGTTTGGTTTAAACATGAGTGGGTAGAGAGCGCAAGATTACTTTCTGAAGGATCATACAAAGACATATGCATCAGAAGTAAACTATATTTCCAAAAGGGTGAGAAATGTTGAAATGAATCTCAGACATACTCTGAACTTTGCTAATTGGCTGATTAGGTTACACATAAGCTGAGAATTTTCTGAAAAGAATAATGAACCAATACCTTTTCCAGTTTATACTTGGTTAATATGGTCTGGGAAGGGAATACTGCAGGAACTTAATACAAAATGTGTGTCTAAGAAAACTGGACTCCAAGCTGGTGAAATCAGTTCTCTACCTACTTTTTTTTTTTTTTTTTTCTGGTAGAGCAGTAGACACCCCCACCCCCTGAATTTTGGCAAAGAAACTACCCTTAGTAGAGAGACTGGGATAAATTATGTGTTTTGTACTGTTACGTTCAGTAGATTTCTTCTTCATAGGAAAACTGAAGAGTATTAAAATCCTTGGACATCTGTTTCCTCACTGGTACTTTAGAATTGATCATATAGAGATCCTATTAAACTTTTACATGAGTTTTATTTCAGTGAACAGCACAGATTTAGGTTCTTCCCCTGAGTAATCATTTATTTTCTTTGATTTTATGTCTCCATGGTAACTCTGTTTTTGAGAATCACTTTCTCTCTTTCCCTGGGAAAGTCCAGATATGATCACTACTCTGCAAACAATGTAAATAATTCATTTAAAATATTTTTGCAGTCTTTCTTAACAGGTAGACACCTTAACCTCTTTCACTTAACTGAATACTTAAGTTGAAGGAGACATAAAATACATTATCTCCGCAAGTGTCTACTCAGTTATGTGTTCTGGGCTAATTTCTGTTTTTCCATAGAGTAATTAAAACAATAGCTCTTCGTACTTGAATTATCAATGTAGTAAAAACCAGTTTCAGCTAGTTTCCTCTCTTTGAGAAGCTTTGTTTCTTTTTTGTTTTTCTTTTTTCTTTTTTTTTTTTACTTGAATAGTTTTTAATTACAATGCAAATATACTCTTACAGGAAATTTATTAAAATACTGTGGACCATAGATTTATAGCTAATCTGTCACCCTTTCTGTTTTAAACTTTCAATACTATGAATATTAAATAAGCTGAGTCTTGATATACGAGATAAATATTTGGATTAAGCTGTTTATTTACTTGTCTTATATCTTATGAAGTTATAAATCAGTAAAGGAATCTATTTAGATACCAGGGTTTCTGAAGAATTTTGTTTCATATGGTTACTTTAAAAGATACAGAATCACAGAATCACAGAATGTTAGGGATTGGAAGGGACCTTGAAAGATCATCTAGTCCAATCCCCCTGCTGGAGCAGGATTACCTAGATCATATCACACAGGAACGTGTCCAGGCGGGTTTTGAATGTCTCCAGAGAAGGAGACTCCACAACCTCTCTGGGCAGCCTGTTCCAGTGTTCAGTCACCCTCACCGTAAAGAAGTTTTTCCTCAAATTTAAGTGGAACCTTCTGTGTTCCAGCTTGCACCCGTTGCCCCTTGTCCTGTCAAGGGATGTCACTGAGAAGAGCCTGGCTCCATCCTCATGACACTTGCCCTTTACATATTTATAAACATTAATGAGGTCACCCCTCAGTCTCCTCTTCTCTAAGCTAAAGAGACCCAGCTCCCTCAGCCTCTCCTCAGAAGGGAGATGTTCCACTCCCTTAATCATCTTCGTGGCTCTGCACTGGACTCTCTCTAGAAGTTCCCTGTCCTTCTTGAACTGAGGGGCCCAGAACTGGACACAATATTCCCGATGTGGCCTCATCAGAGCAGAATAGAGGGGGAGGAGAACCTCTCTCGACCTACTAACCACACCCCTTCTAATACACCCCAGGATGCCATTGGCCTTCTTGGCCACAAGGGCACATTGCTGGCTCATGGTCATCCTGCTGTCCACTAGGACCCCCAGGTCCCTTTCCCCTATGCTGCTCTCCAACAGGTCTGTCCCCAGCTTGTACTCATACCTGGGGTTGTTCTTGCCCAGATGCAGGACTCTACACTTGCCCTTGTTATATTTCATTAAATTTCTCCCCACCCAACTCTCCAGCCTGTCTCGATCTCTCTGAATGGCAGCACAGCCTTCTGGTGTGTCAGCCACTCCTCCCAGTTTTGTGTCATCAGCGAACTTGCTGACAGTCCACTCTATTCCCTCATCCAAGTCATTAATGAATATATTGAATGGTACTGGTCCCAGTACCGACCCTTGAGGGACTCCACTAGACACAGACCTCCAACTGGACTCTGTCCCATTGACCACCACTCTCTGGCTTCTTTCCTTCTGCCAGTTCACAATCCACCTCACTACTCAATCATCCAGACCACACTTCCTCAGTTTAGCTGTGAGGATGCTGTGGCAGACTGTGTCAAATGCTTTACTGAAATCGAGATAGACCACATCCACAGCTTTACCATCATCTGTGCACTGGGTTATGTCCCCATAAAAGGCTATCAAGTTGGTTAAGCGTGACTTCCCCTTGGTGAAGCCATGTTGACTGCCCCTAATGATCCTCTTATTCTCAATGTGCCTAGAGACAGCAGCAAGGACAAGTTATTCCATTACCTTTCCAGGTATGGAGGTGAGGCTGACCGGTCTATAGTTACCTGGGTCCTCCTTCTTGCCCTTTTTGAAGGCTGGAGTGACATTTGCTTTCCTCCAGCCCTCAGGCACCTCTCCTGTTGCCCACGACTTAGCAAAGATGATGGAGAGTGGCCTAGCAATGACTTCTGCCAGCTCCCTCAGCACCCACGGGTGCATCCCTTCAGGGCCCATGGATTTATGGATTTCCAGATTGCTTAATTGGTCCCTGACCCAGCCCTCATTAAGCAAGAGACTCCTCCTCTATCCTGACTTCCTCTGGTGCCTCAGGGGTCCGGGGGCTCCTCAGGACAGCCTCCAGTAGTATAAACAGAGGCAAAGAAGGCATTTAGTAACTCTGCCTTCTTTTCATCCTCTGAAAAGCTAGCTTTAGTAGAAGGTTAAGCTACAGGCTTGGGGAAGAGTGGCTGGAAAGCTGCCTTGGCAGAAAAGGACCTGGGGGTGTTGATTGATAGCCAGCTGAGTGTGACCCAGCAGTGTGCCCAGGTGGCCAAGAAGACTAACAGCATCCCAGATTGTATCAGAAATAGTGTGGCCAGCAGGACTAGGGAAGTGATTGTTCCCCTGTATTCACCTCACTGGTGAGACCTCGCCTTGAATACCGTGTTCAGTTTTGGGCCCCTCACTACAAGAAAGACATTGCAGTGCTGGAGCCAGTCCAAAGAAGGGCAAGGAAGCTGATGAAGGGTCTGGAGAACAAATCTTATGAGGAGCAGCTGAAGGAACTGGGGTTGGTTAGCCTGGAGAAAAGGAGCCTGAGGGGAGACCTTATTGCTTTCTACAACTACCTGAAAGGAGATTGTAGCGAGGTGAGTGTTAGTCTCTTCTCCCAGGTAACAAATGATAGCAAGAGAGGAAATGGCCTCAGGTTGCACCAGGAGAGGTTTAGATTGGATATCAGGAAAAATTCCTTGACTGAAAGGGTTATCAGGCATTGGAACAGGCTGCCCAGGGAAGTGGTTGAGTCACAGTAAGGTCCAGGTCCTATTTCGGGCTCAGGGAAGGTTTGTGGTGATCCCAGGAGTGAGATTAAGATGCAAATGAGGTCAAATGCCGCCAATCAGGCTGTTTTATTGAATAAACATGGATGAATGGAGGGACAGGAAAGGCAGGAAATATTAGGAGGAAACTAAGCAAGCATTCGGAAAGAGAAAGATAGGCAAGGGATAGTCACCACCATGGATCCAGCAGCGTCCTGTTGGTCCTCAGTCTTCTGTTCTTTGGTGGTGGGTACACACCGTGACTTTTTTCCACAGTCTTTTATAGGTACGGCACGTATTTACAGTTCGGCACATGTACATACATCCCATGCGCTGTTCACATGCTTTAGGTCTCGTCTATCATGTGGCCTTCGCGTGATCATCTGCAGTAAACAGGATGTCCTTGGCAGGCTGCTAGCCCAGCCTGGACGATGGTCGGTGACTGTTCTGGTGGTTCCTGATAAGCAAAGGAATGGTCTGCTGCCTCAACAAGTCCACGGGTTTCGCAACTCTGCTGTGCTTTGTCAGGCAAGCACACACAAGCAAGCGTTGAGACAATTATTTTACATTTCAGTCTCCCACAGTCACCATCCCTGGAGGTATTTAAAAGACCTGTAGATGTGGTGCTTAGGGACATGGTCTAGTGGTGGACTTGGCAGTGTTAGGTTAACAATTGGACTTTATGATCTTAAAGGTCCTTTCCAACTAAAATGATTCTATGATGCAATGATTTTGCCCTTAATAAGAGTGAAAACTTTTCCCTACATTTAATGAACAACCAAAAATCTAGGAGAAAGAAAAAAGGAACATGCAGAAAACCCACATTTTGTTTTGTAGATCTCCACCATTTGTTTGAAAAATTCATGTTAAATTTAACATTTTCTATAGCTTCACATTGAATTAATCCCATTGGTTGTAAAAATATTTTAATGTGTAGATATCAGATTATATAAAACCTTAATATTTGTCTTGTTAATATTTGTTTGTTCAATTTTTAAGCAACTCATACAGTGGTATTTCCACTGAAAAAAAAAAAAAAAAAAAAAAAAATCAAGCAAAAAAACCCCCAAACCCCAGATCAAAAAAACCTTTAAAAGCAAATCGGCAGATCTCAGCCCTGTCACCTCATGACAAATTTTTCCCTAAAAATTTAATTTTTGTTTGTTTTTTTTTGTCAATAAGTAAATAAATAATGGGCACATAGACAGCAATTTTATCTCTAAATTGCCTAGCAGCAAATTTTAAAATATCTTGACCTTATTTCTTTTGATCAATCACTTTCTTGACCCCATTTTATTGACAAATATTTAGCATTTAGTAAGTTTTCCTTCAATATATCAGCTATATGGTAGAGATTTTGATCAGTGTTCTACTTTAAACATTTAAGACTACAGGTCTGAAACTCAGCTTCTGAGACCATTCCTGCAAGAGTCACTACAGGCTCTGGTAAAATGTCTCTCTCCATCTTTCTTACAAGTTTTCTTTAAGTATTGAACAGCCACAATAAGGTCTCCAGGCAGTGATATCTCTACTTATGAGAAGAAGGTTGGAGACACTGTCTGAAAAGCAGTTGTGTAGTGAGAGTGTCTTACTCTTTCTCATCCAATCTCTTTAAGTTTGCTTACAGTATTCATTGGAATAAAACCTACATCTCCTATAGGAGCATGCTAACCAGCAAGTTATCAAGTAATTCTCTCTTTGCTGCAGTAAATCTTTAATCAAACATAAAATCTTATAATGGTGAAGTTGAAAGCATGTCATCACCACAAGTAACTTCAAGCACCATGGTTAAAACAGCCTAGAGGCTGAGGAATTCTCTAAATTGGGAAAAGCATTAAGAGCAATTCTTCTCACATCACAAAGAACAGGAAGCTGGTTCTGGGTACATTGTCTTCAGGTAATATTTAGGTCATACTTTTTTTGGTTTTTAGTTTTCGAAAAACAAGCCCATGTTTTGAAAAAAAAATTCCAAGTCACACACCACAGATAAGGTACTTAGGGCAACACCTAGACTAGAACATCTTGCTGAATGGTCTTAGATACTCTACCAGTTGGTATATTACATTAGAAATTGTTCAGCAGTTTATAAAGTGGCACAAATTGAGGGAACTTCACTAGCAGAAATGTAACAGTGTAGAACATGTAAATGTTTCCAAGCTTAAGTGGCAAGTATGGAAGGTTTCTGAAAAACACTTTACATGAAATCATCAGTTCAGGGAAATGATCTCTAGCCTCAAGGCCAAATTGAGCAGGAAGTGCCATTTCTACAATGTTTAGGGATTTCTTCTATAGCAGTCTGATATGATCACAGCACATAGACTTTGACTCTGAGTTTCTACTGGTACCATGCTGTGCCCCATGACGCCAAGACGTAACTATTTTTGATGCATTTTTTTTTTAAATCAAACATGTCTGAAATGGTGTGAGTGCTGTACTGAAACTCAGAATCATGGCTTTTGATTATAGCTTCAAAATGTAGAGATATGTTGTGTGATCAGGTGGCAGGAAATACTAGTTAGGGACCCCAAGGGTGCAAAAGTTGGTCCTACAGTGTTACAAGACTGTGTAGGATGGAGAAATACAAGTCTACTGAGACCATATTCTTCCTGTTTTGTGAGAGGAGTCCCTAGAGTGCACTATTGTATTGCACTCATTGCAATTGGAGAATTGTATTAAAATTTTTGTCTTTAAGAAAGACGTTTGGAGTGCTCCAAAATAGTCAAGAAGCATAATACCATTTCTTCAGTGTGATGATCAGGTTTCAGTGCTCAGGTTTGTTCATTGGCCATCTTTCATTCAACATTGAGGGTACCCTTTTTTTTTTTGGCATGAAATAGTTGCAAATGAAAGAGGGAGCAGTTGAAATGAAATTTTGTCTTGGTGATAAAATTATCAGCACATTAGACTCCTCTTGTTTCATTTTCAGTTTCACCAACAGAAGATCTATATATCTCCAGGTAACATTGCCTCCATATAACTTCACTCATATGGTTGTAGTTTCCTCAAAGCCTAGACAGCATGTTTCATTTTGAAAATAGCACCTCTGGTGGCATTCACTTTGAGATCAAGATATTGAAATGTAGCTGACTCTATGCAAGTATCATCATAGGAGCTAGTGAATAAGCCCCCATTAAAAGGCTTCATTTATTTTCCTAAATATAAATGGCTACTGCCCTTTGAGATACCCTCTAGTATCACAGATATTATAGATACAGAAAGCAAGGAAACTCATGCCCTTCCAAGCAGTTCATGTGAGTTAGTGCATCTCAAATACTGTATGCAAAGGCAACTTAAGTCATTGCCAGGTGCTCAAAACAGTTTAGATGACTGGCTACAAAGGGTTTGATGCATTTGTCTTAACACAGGTGTCTAGTGTCATGTGAGATGACACATGGGTATCCATTGCATCTGCAAGTTCCATTCCAAGAAGGAAAGAATTTTCCCTTCGGTTCTGTGTAATACCTAACAGCCCTTGTCAATGTTGGGTGCATCTCAGTCAGCATTAGATATCTACACTTAGACAACTAAATCAAACCCTAAGTGTCTATATCTTCCTCAACAGGATAGCTGTATGGACTCCTTCGGCTATATTGACTAGATTTTCAGTGCTATAAAGGGAGATTATTGAGCTAGTTCTTATGTAGACAGCTTACATATAAGTACCTCAATCTTGTACCAAATCCCATTTGTTATGCTTGTATTATGTACACTTTCTTATTTTGAGAAAGGGTATCAACTTAACTTAAAAGCTAAGTTTTAAGTTAAAAGTTGCTATAATGTTGAAAATAACAACATACAGCCTACATTATAAAATATTAAAAGAAATGAACCCCACATATGATCAGTAAACATAAATCCCCCACTAACTGAATACAGTAGTAATTTCCAAAGTAGTGGTTCTGTTTCTAAAATATAATTGATTTTACTTCACACTTCTTTGTTTTGCTTAGTGCTGTTTACGAATTGGAGGAACTGTGTTCACAACGCTTGTGGAATTGGATCAGTAGGCTGGGAAATTGTGTTGCAATGGAGTGTTATTAGGGTAATAAAACCTGATTTGGTCTATGATGTTTTAGAGGAAAGAACATTCAAAGATGACTTACTGGAACTAAAAAATTACAGTGACTAAAAATACATATTTTTCACTTTTATGGAAAATATTTGTGAACCATCCCAAATGAAAAAGAAGCAATGGTAGAAAGCTGTGCTTTAAGAGATTTAAATTTTTTTATGAAAAAAAGAATCAAATCTTCACCTTCTCAAACCTCGGGGTACAATGATAGTTTATCACTTATCCGGCAAGGCCAAATGTTTATAAAAAATTTTAAAAAGTCCATAAAGTCAAAATGAGTTGATAAATTCACCAGTATATTATCTTTAAAAGAAATATGTGTTTTAGCATTCATGTATATTCAGATCATACGGAATTAATTTCATTGTGTTTTAGTAACAAGATAGCTTATTTATATGCACTTCTATGTTGATGGTTTTTAAGATGCCAGTGGAATCTTTGCCTTTTTTTTTTTCCTAAATTTTGTGCTGTTTGGTATTTGCCTCTGTATGAAATTACTCTTACTTTTAGAAATACATACACTTTTTTCAATCAACATTTTGTCCAGCTCTCAGGCATGATTCTGAACTGAACTGATGCCAAACAGAGTTGCTCTCATGAAGTCAACCATATCGCACAAACAGAGTAGAACAGATATTCACAGTGGCATAGTCTCTGTCTCCCTCTTGCATAGACACACTAGAGTACATTAAAATTAGCTTTCATGGAGTTATAAAGCTGGAAATGACCTAAAATAGCTGCTTAGCCTGTTTCTGCTATGTTTCTGCAATGTTTCTGCTCCAAAGAAATATCAACAATATCTGCATTGTTGTTGGTGGATGTTGTCTAGTAGATTCTTAAACACTTCCACAGTAGTGCCTCCAAACCTCCCCAGATGCACTATTTCAGAGTTTTGTTCTCTTGCCATTATTTTTTCCAACGACAGTGATGACTCAAGACTATTTATGATCTACTGTATCCCTACCTCTAGTTCTGCAGAACTTCTAGCCAGAGAGTTGTTTGCTCTCCATACCTATTCAGTTATTCCTGACTAAACTTCGGGTATTTCATGTAACCTATAGAATCATGTAAAATTTCACCCCATTTTTCATTCCTTTAATATTTAAAAATCCTTCTGAATTCTACTCCTGTCCTCTAATGTGCTTGCAGTTTACCCTAGTTTGATATCAACTGCAAAACTAATGATCATATTCACGGTTTAAGGTCATTAAGTCAAATACTGAATAGCAGCTGTCCTGGGAGAGAACCATAAAGAATTCCATTTGATAAATCCTTCCACTTTGACAGTGAACCATTAATATTCTCTGACTATATATTTCCAATTAGTTTTGCAATCATCTTATCATACATGCATTTAAACAATTTTCTTTAGATTGCACGTGATGCTGGCATGAAAAACAATGTCAAAAACTTTACTGAAGCCAAATATACAACTCATATATTGCTTCCTTTTTGTCTGTAAGGCCTGTTACATTATCCTAGGAAGACTTAGATTGGTTTGACATGATTTGCTCTTGACTAATCCACGTTGGCTGTTACTTACTGCAGGTCTAAAGTACACTGACTAAAAGGCTGTGACTTGTGAAATCAGAAGAGAACTTGTCATAAGATGGCACTGCCCAATACATCTTGCTATTTCTTTTACTAAGGCTTAGAAAATCTTATCCATTCCAGGGATTTTGTGGCAAAAAAAGTCACCTGGCATTATTCCTTGATTAACTTGATTGCCTCTATTGAACTGATATAAATGAACACAGAATAGTTTTAAATTACTTGGAAAGCTGAATGATAATTTTTTAATCTCAGTAATAATCTGAAATTAAACTAGTGGCACTGTTTGCATCACTAAAATGATTGCAGGAAATGGCATTCAATGAAAGTCCAATTTTTAAATTACTTATATACGAGGGTGCCAATGACTTAGGTAAGAAAAAAAAGAAAAAAAACCCAAACCTTGCTGCTCACAAAAATAGTTCAGTTAACTAAAAGTATATGTGTTCTTTTCCTTTGTTGGGTCACGAATTTAATAATGTCAAACATATCCTTTGTTTCATGGTTTCACCATGTCAATGTGTGAACTAATAACCAAGGGGCTATTCTATGTGGAAGAATGTATTAATTCATTTTCGTCTTCTCATAAATATACCCCTTCTCTATGCACTGTATGTCAGCTGAGAAGGAACTATTTGATCTAAAGCAGAGAAACCTGTGGGATGAAGTTAAAGGACAGATATACTATATATATACACAAAAACTTAGATAAGGTCTGTCAAGTGCAAAGACAAAGATTCTTTATGCACTTCTATCTATGTGACCACAGGGGATAAAGTTCTAAAGCCTCAGCAGGGCTCTATGGATAAGTAATATCTGTATGTAAGAACCTGAGGCCATCAAATTTAGTTGTTATAACTGCTGCTTTAAGTTAAAAATTAAAATAAAATCTTTGATGGTGCTGCCAGGTGTACCAAAATGTCTGGGTACCAAGAATCATGCATTTGGGAAATGAGATCCAAGTTTAATTTCTTCTTCTTCCCAATCCTAAACTGTATCTTCCAGGAAAATGCCACAAAAATGTTTGAAGGGAGAAAAGTTGAAAGAATGGTTTCAAACTTTATTTAGACCCTAGAAAACTAGACAGAGGAAAATTGTTGCTCCTCAGTGGATTAGCAGTTTATGAGAAGATTGCCAGTATTTTCCCTCCATGAAGCGAATCTCCATGCTGCTACTTGCCAATATTACATCTATGTCAGTCAACAGTACGTAAACTCAGATGAATCTGACCTTGATCTAGTTGAGAGTTTAGCCTCCCAGCACAGGGAAGAAGTTACCTTATTCCTTAGGAGGCAGTGTTCCTCTGGTCTGCAAGATTGGTAGATCTGGATGGACAGTTTCCCACCCTTTATAGTCTACATTGGTGCTCAGCAGTCCCCTCTGAAGTGTAAATACTCTTAGGAAATGGAGTAACTGAATCTGAGCTTCTCATTCTTCCTGGGACAAAAACGGAAAAGTGAACAGCACTACCATCACACCTTGATTTATAAAACAGAAGTGTGAGACCTAATCAGTTACTGCAAAAAGAAGTCATCAATGCACGTTTTCAGGAGAAACGTCAAGGATTCTGCGTGTAAGAAGGTATTTCTCTGTGTGCCTTAGGAAAAGCATTTGAGGGTTCAGTTGCATACTAAATTCTTTCCTTAGCTAGGTAGCTGAATATTAACTTTATATTTCTACAGTTTTTGGTCACATATCAGGCTTCTCTTTGCCTTCACTGTATCGCTACAGACTGGCTTTTGTCCATGCCATGCAAATCTCAAGGCTATTTGATCACTTGCTATCTGCATACATAGGCATAGTCCTGCTTTGGCCACAATAGCGCTCTCTGAATTCCTGCTGGACACCTGTGGCACAACCTTGTTCCTGATTTGTCTGTCGGGGGGTATGAAGTATATCTGGATTTCACAAGACTGCGGAGAAAATCTGTTCTAACTCATATCCAAGATGTGTGGATTCCATCACAAAAAAAAAAAAAAAAAACCCAACCAAAAAATCCACCAAACCAAAACCTACTTTCAGTGCTTCTCTGGGATGCTGTGCCACCTGGCTTCTCCAGTGAGAGATTAGTGTCAGTAAGTACCTTCTAACAAGCATAGACTCAGTCTTTGGTGTGTTGGGGTGACCCACTAAATAGTGCAGCCACATTCTGATTGTGACAGAAGGCAATTCCGTGGTCAGTACTTTCTCCATTAATAGTATGGAATTTTGAGGCATAGCACAAACTTCTGAATATCATTTCAGGTGCCAGAAACTACATTTTAGGCAATACCATACTTAATTATTAATTCTGAAAGATCATGGCATTGGATCACAAAGGTCGTATTGTGGTTGTAACCTTGAATTTTATTGACAAACAAAATTAACAAAATTAACTCCGTAAGTTATCCATGAACGGGCACAAAAATATTAAGTAGAGGGAATTTTCTGATCACTGCCCTTCTTCTTTTATTCGGTGTATTTATTCCATGGTCAACACGCGAGAAGAAACTCAGAAGTGCGTCCTGTATTTCTTTTACAAGAAATGAGCTGTAAATACAGGTAGCAAGTAAAAGGGCCCCAAGTGCACCCTCTCCTTTCATGGGGGTTTGGTGGCCTGCAAAGAACCCTGCCTATAGCTCTTATAGCTCTTATAATTTATGATATGAGTTCTGACTTTCTCTATACTATGTGATAGACAAGAGGTAAGAATTCGGAGAGGAGAAGTAGCTGAAAGCCTCCAGAATGCACCCTCATATTCCATGCAAGTTTTTACCAATATAACTGTGTAGGGAGGAAGAAATGTTCCCTTCCAGTATTGGCTGGTGCTTTTTGCTCCTGCATTACTTTTGCTGCATTGCTGTGCAGCCTACTCAGGTTAAATCAAGGTTATAACTGCTGGGTTTCTCCTCCCTGAGCACAGGATTGTTGTATTACAGTCTCAGAGGTACAGTAGAAAACCTCACTTCATGAGTTACTTCATGTGTTTTCAGCACAGTAACCAATGAATTGGACATGAGTTACAAATATTTTAATCCTATCAAAATTCATTGATAATCTTTTGTACAAAATTTTGCTTTTCTTCTTATTTGATCTAGTTAATCTCAGCTACTCAAACGTTAATAGAAAATAAACAAGAAAAGGTAAAGAACCTGGCTGAGCTGAAATTTGGTTTAGAATCTGAAGAAGCAGTTCCATTTTTGTTTTCTTAACAATTCACACAGTTGTAGAAAGAAAGCTAATGTTCATGCAGCTTTTAGCTGCCAGCATTTCTGCTAAACCAGTAGCTTTTAGAAACCCCGGGGAATGTCACACATGGGGAGAAAACACTCAGGAGTTTTAAATTGTCCTTTGCTTACCATACATCAGCCTTTCTTTGAAAAGGTAGGTCATATTAACCTTTTTTATGTTCCTATTTTTATCTTTCCTCTGGAAAAGTAAGTAAAAAACAAAACCTCAAAAGTGTTTGTAGGAAACAGGTATTAGAAAGGGCAAAATTCTGCCGTAACAGGCCATACCTCTGATACTTTGGCTGCTACCCATACTTATCCTTATTTTCATTTGCTGATTTCCTTATGCAGTGCTCCAGAGGAAGACATGGTGTGGGTTTCTTTCTCACTGAACTCTGCTATCTCTTCTCTTTAGGATCAGTTTATTAAGGCATCTTTTGTGTGGTGCAAAGAGACTCTGCAAGTGATACATACACAACTTGAAAAGTAAAAAGCAATTATTTATTAG
The DNA here is from genome assembly GCF_013368605.1 of Nyctibius grandis. Taxonomy (NCBI): domain Eukaryota; kingdom Metazoa; phylum Chordata; class Aves; order Nyctibiiformes; family Nyctibiidae; genus Nyctibius; species Nyctibius grandis. The sequence goes on along the minus strand of NC_090659.1, from coordinate 86,936,314 downwards.
TTCAGTACACACAAAAAATAGCTAAGATTTAATGATCTATTAAGCTAAGAATTAGTTTCCTCACCAGTACTCTTAAGGCACCTGAAGAGTCTCTGTTGGCCACACAGACATCAGTCAGGAGGCACAGAGATGGTCTCTAACACTCCTTGAACATGTCCTCAGTGCTGCCGAGTTGCCAAGTCCCACCAACTCTGTCATGACTGGTGACACTGATGGCTTGATTTAAAGCCCCAATAATTCATAACTACTCAACTAGCTTTCCCAGTTCTTGATTTAGTATTTTATATTTTTCCATACTGGTGCTTTTCTCCTTGAATGCTTGAGCTGCTAATGATCTTGTCCAATAGAGCTACCTCTGGCTGTAGTTTTATCTTTCTTATCCTTCTGCCCTCTTTCTCACAGCTCGGTCTCAATAACTTAGCGATTTTCTCAGAAGTGAAAGGCAAGGTTTTGCTGCTGGGCCAGATCAGAGCTAGGCCTTGGACCCCTGGAGCACAGCTTGTTGAGCCCAAGGGAAAAGGGGTTTACAGCAGTATATGCGGAGTAAGAAGGTTACAAGCTTTATATGTAATTTTTGTCTATGTGAAAAAGTCAACAGGCATGTAAAAGGCAATCAAGATATAAGCAGTTTATACATCTTATAAAGTGAAAATAAAACTTTCTTCTGCTGAAATTTGCGAACTCCATAAGAACCTATTGAAACAAAGGATGCTTGACATTTGAGGTTTTTCATTTGTTAGTGTTTCCATCTTCAAAGTCATAAATTCTGCCAAAATTTTTTGATATGTCACAAGGAAAAACATATTTGCAGGTATTGTAAACAAATTTCTGATAGATCATTATGTGAAATCATTATGAGAAGGGAAGCTGTTGATCATGTTCAGGAAAAATTTCAGAGTTTATTTGAAGTTTTCTTATTCATACAAAAGTGTTTGTATTTGTACAGTAATAAAAAGAAAAAAAAGAGCTTCAAATACTTTTTACAGAGAAAAGCAAATCACAGAATCTCATAGGAAAAAGAAAAAAGAAAACCTGTCACTCTACCTAAGTAGAACAGTTATGGCAAGTTCAAACTGTTCAAACAGAGAAATATTTTTATATTTTTATAATTATATTTGCAATTCTGCTATGAATAACAAGAAGCATTCAAAAAAATGTCAGAGACTTCTTTAGTTGCTGCTTATTTCAAGGGTCAGCATTGAAAATCAAACAGGAAATAATTTCATCCATTTAATTTTTTGTTGTTAGTTGCTTTCTAATTGGTGACATATCTATTTGTAACTATGATAAAACATGAATGCATTTCTCTTGAGATATAATGAACTCTTGAACATTAAAGTAAAATTTTATTTCCTGCAAGATGAATTTCCTTACTTAGTAGTAGGGCTTATAGATTGGTGAGAAACACATTCCTCCATACAAGTGATAAGAAATAATAAAAAAAGTTAATTTCTTAAAATGAGTGTGTAAGCTAACAACGCATGATTGTCATATATAAAGATCTTAGCCTTAAATTAGTAATACATGTATTCAGAAAATGGTCTATCAGACGATCAGCACCTTTTTCCTAGTACACCTCATGGGTGATAGATAACTGAACGTATGGCTCATTTATTTGCCTCACTGATTTTATTGTTCTCACTTTTGTGAATGCTGCATGTTGCATCAAATTACTGTTAATCATCTTCCAAGTAACAGCATACATCCTCTCAGTTCAAGTTACAAACCTCATCTTGACTGCCTCCTTTGAAAAGAATGCTGTAATTCTGAATGATGGGTATAATGCAACATAATAAGTCTTTTCTAGGAAGAATAATGTACAGTACCACCTGTGCTCATAAAGCCATACTGAGCAAGCTTTGTTAAAATAAAAGCATGCAGCTGCTTCAGACTGCCCTGCAGCTCAGTGCTCTGACCATTATTCTTTATAATTTTTATACTTTTTTTTTTACTGAGAGCAGTTAGATCCATGAAAGTATAGATACAGATATAGATATAAATATCAGGGCTTTTACAGATATAGATATAAATATCAGAATTTTTTTTCTTCACTTAAGATTTTTCTTGTTTTTTGTTGTTCATTGTGATCAAATAGCTGTCAACCACACCTGTAGCTTTGGCAGCACACATCTGATGCAACCCTTTTTCTATGCTGGGAACACAAATGGATTCTTAGTTTATGTCTCTTCAGAGGTGAAAGGACTAAAAACTTCAAACTGGTGGTTAATTAGCTGCACAACTATAATCTGCATCAACTGGAGTGGCTCTAATGAATTTTCACACACCTTAATTAGGAACCTGCATGTGACTTAAAACTTTAGGGGACTTAAAGCCAGAGCTCCATATAGGACCAATGGATACCCATCCTGTCTATCTCTCTCAGAGTTTAGATGTAAACAAAGCAAACTCCACAAGCTATTGCTACCCCCATCCAGGATAAGTAAAGGCACACTTTCTGTGGCAGGGAGAATAGGAAATGACAGCTGGAGCCTGAGAAGAGTCAGATGGGGAGGTAGGGAAGCCTATGAATCAAAATTTCCTGTTACAGTACAGAGCAAAAAAGTGTATTAGAAAGGTAAATTTGATTATGTTAATATTGATGCTGTTGCATTTACCTGGATCTTACTGTTTAGATAGATATCAATAAGTGCTATAAATTTGGAATAAATAAGCCCCATATTTAGAAGCTCTAGGTTTTACCTATTCAGATCTTCAGACATGCAACTACCAGCCAGCATGTCGCTACTCCATTTGTTCCGAAGATATTAATTTCCTCTCCCTCTTTATCAGGACTTTTTGTTTACTAAATCTAAGACAAAACACACATGCATGTGATTGCTCCTTTGTGCTCCTCCCTTCCCCATAGGTGCTTTAAGGTGAGGCAATCTACACCTACACAGCCAAAAACTTGGGTAATTCTTTTACAACCCCACTCATTAAAAAATTGAAGGTAGACTTCAAAGGTGTATGTGGGCAGGAAAAGTAAATATTTGTTCACAGGAGCAATCACAGAAAGTGACTTCAAGATCTTATTTCAGAAGACACTTTTTTTCTCTCATATACAACATAGTTCTCCTTATCAGGCTCGCTGTTGCAGATTGCTTTGTATCCTAGCCTAATTGACAGCTTTCCTACCTTCTACATCCCCTGTTTAACTGATAAGCTGTAGTAAACTTTTCTACTATCATGGCTGTGAGGTGGTCATACTATCTGGTTATCCTTTATCTCTTAGTATGTCCATTCCTGTTAGAGCTGATTACCTAAGAGGAATTACTCCAATATGTTAAAAAAAAAAAAAAGAAAAAAAAAAGAAAAAAGGAAGCAATATTTTTATAGACTTTTAGGTAAATTAGTTGAAAGTTCTGCCTAAATATACTATTACTAATAAACATAAAACCTTCCATAAGGTGATGCATTTCCACAGTGTTTCATTTACCTCTACTATCCTTCAAAGCCACCTCCAAACCTTGTCTTCCTTTTTAACTTTGTTTCCTCCTCCATAAACTCTGGCCTTCTCTGGATCACCATCTCTTACAGTTCCTCAATTCCTTTACCTATAGCTTCCTCATGTGTTTGGTATTCTTCTGCCTCCCTATCTTTTTTGGTTAGTCATCTATCCCTAAAATAGCTCAGTACTTACCTTTCCTTTATATTATTTTTTTGCTCTTGTATGTTTGAGTAGTTTAGTTCAGGTAAACACAGGGACAAGGAAAATGCAACTATGTGCAGTTTGGAAATATAAATATTTCTTGCCTGGACTGGAATGTTAGAGAGTTTCAACTTCTTTACCATTTACTTTGTAACAGCAATTATCAAAGCCTCTCAAGGCATTGCGTGGGCAGTAGGTTTGATTGCTTTGAGCTCTTGTTTATCACAATATGTACATGCACCTCTGTTATATTATTGAATATATTATATATACTATTAATTTTCGTTAAGATGTACTTGCTCAATTTAATTAATTTGAAATAAATTGTACTGTGCTATATACGTAACCTTTGCTTCTACTGAGTGGTGAACATTTGCTAGGATTGCATTTCTTTAACCTCTTTGTATATGGTGCCTTTGACTGTTTTAATCAGTTACAATTGTTCTGAGTTTCTCTTCCTCTTTGCCAGGCTTCTTGAGCCTACAATTATTTGTCCATTTTCCACAGCTGTTTCCCATGATTATTTTGGGGATATCCAAGTGAAACTAAAACAACAAAAAACCCCATGCTTTTACAAGTATGAGGGACAAATGTATATTACTGTGCAGCATTCATGGGATCTAGCAGAAAATAAGATCGTGTAAATGAGGTGGCTGTTAATAGCCAATATTATCTCAGAAAATGAAGGTTAATGTCAATGGTCAAATTACTTTTCCAGAGTAAACACATGTGGTCATAATTTAGCACATTCCTGATTGTTCAAAATGTCTTAAAATCAGATCCACATCAGTCTTTTAATAACAGATCTTAAACTGCTAATCCTATAATAAAAGGTTCATGCTTACTACACCCAAAATAAAATTTCCCAAATTCTAGAATTCAGCCCAGTGTGGTGGCTTGATCGAGGTAAGCAGTTAAGCACCCCATCATTCACTACCTCTCCCAAGCAGACCAATCCCCAGCCAGTCTCTGAACAACAGCCACCTTGGAAGACAAACACTGTTCCCACAAACCCTTTCCTCATCTCCCCTCAATTTTAATTCCTGAGCATGGCATTGTATGGTATAGAAGATACCTTTTGCCAGTTTGGGTCAGCTGTCCTGATTGTGTCTCCTCCCAAATTCTTGCTCACCCTCTGCCTATTTGCTCAGGGGACAGAGTGGGAAAAGAGAAAGACTTGATGCTGTGCAGGCGTTGCTCAACAATAGCTGATACATTGGTGCGTTATCAACAGTTTTAGCCACAATTCCAAAACACAGCATTGGACAGGCTGCTATGAAATAAGTAACTCTGTCCCACTCAGACCCCATATATCCACATTTCCAAAACTTATCTCTAAATTTTGGAATATATTTTAACAGTCGAATGATACTTACTTAATACACATCTTGCCACTTACTACACTGGTAATTCACACTAGCTTGTATTCTGTCTCTTTTTGTTTTTAATTTCTGAGATAAACTCAAAAAAACAGATTGTAGGTTCAGTGCATTGTGCTGCATTTGTGAGGATATTGGCTGTGATTAGGTGAAGAGTTTTTGGAAGCAAGAATTCATCAGAAATTAAAGAAAATGTGGGATTCTTGTTTTACTTTTTTATAAAACTCAGGCTAAAAAAAAAAAACCAAACACAACTGGTCAAAATCTTGTTATTATGAAAAGTATTGAAACTGATTTGAATATTTGGGACTTTAATTCACTTGGGCAAAGCATCCAGAACCTCAGTACTGAATTCACTTAAGGACATCTAATATTTATTGTTACGGATGCAGGCAAAATCTGACAAACAAAAGGTAGGGCTTTATTCTGCCCTCGTACTGTGTGGACTCTGCAGAGAGATCAATGGGATTGTGCGGTGGTTACACTCTGAACTATAGTAATGCTGCTCAGCCCAGCTTTGGAAGTATTGGAAGTCACATTGGTTTGAATCAGTTTTGCTTTCCAGTTGCCTTTGTTGCAGTTCAATATGATTCACAACCTTCCTCTGCTCGTTGTCACTGAAAGAGAGACAGTTGCTTATCTAGGGCCTATGGGAGGTGATTCTGCCAGCTATATCATTAAATCATTACCTTACAGTAAAATAACTGAACTCTGCTGTAGACTTCATGGATGCACAAGTTTCTATCATCTCAAAAGAAAATTTAATGCACTGGACGAGTGCTTGTTATAATCCCACTGAGAAAGACTTTTTAAGGTATTGTTTAAAATACCATATATTGGAGCTAACAGGAGAAATAAAAAGAGGATAGTATAGAATCATAGAATCATAGAATCATTTTGGTTGGAAAGGACATTTAAGATCATTGAGTCCAACCATTAACCTAACACTGACAAGTCCACCACTAAACCATGTCCCTAAGCACCACATCTACATGTCTTTTCAATACCTCCAGGCATAGTGACGCAACCACGTCCCTGGGCAGCCTGTTCCAATGCTTGACAACCCTTTTGGTGAAGAAAGTTTTCCTGATAGCCAATCTAAACCTCCCTAGCACAACTTGAGGCCATTTCCTCTCATCCTATCACTTGTTACCTGGGAGAAGAGACCAACACCCTCCTTGCTACAACCTCCTTTCATGTAGTTGTAGAGAGCAATAAGGTCTCCCCTCAGCCTCCTTTTCTCCAGGCTAACCAACCCCAGTTCCCTCAGCCACTCCTCATAAGACTTCTGCTCTAGACTCTTCATCAGCTTCGTTGCCCTTCTTTGGACTCACTCCAGCACCTCAATGTCTTTCTTGTAGTGAGGGGCCCAAAACTGAAGACAGTATTTGAGGTGCGGCCTCACCAATGCCAAGTACAGGGGGACAATCACTTCCCTAGTCCTGCTGGCCACACTATTTCTGATACAAGCAAGGATACTGTTGGCCTTCTTGGCCACCTGGGCACACTACTGGCTCATATTTATCTGGCTATCGATCAACACTCTCAGGTCCTTTCCTCCAGGCAGCTTTCCAGCCACTCTTCCCCACGCCTATAGCGTTGCATGTCGTTGTTGTGCCCCAAGTGCAGGACCTGACACTTAGTGTTGTTGAACCTCATACAGTTGGCCTTAGCCCATCAATCCAGCCTGTTGAGATCCCTCTGCAGAGCCTTCCTAACCTCAAGCAGATCAACACTCCTTCCCGAATTGGTGTCGTCTGCGAACTTACTGAGGGTGCACTCGATCCCCTCGTCCAGATCATCAATAAAGATATTAAAGAGAACTGGACCCAATACTGAGCCCTGGGGGACATCACTTGTGACCAGCCGCCAACTGGATTTAAGTCCATTCACCACAACTCTTTAGGCCCGGCCATCCAGCCAGTTTTTTACCCAGCGAAGCATACACCCATCCAAGTCATGAGCAGTCAATTTCTCCAGGAGAATGCTGTGGAAGACTGCACCAAAACCTTTACTAAAGTCCAGGTAGACGCATCCACAGCCTTTACCTCATCCAGTAAGCCAGTCACCTTGTCATAGAAGGAGATCAGATTAGTCAAGCAGGACCTGCCTTTCATAAACCCTTGCTGACTGGGTCTGATCACCTGGTTGTCCTCTACGTATTGTGTGGTGGCACTCAGGATGATCTGCTCCATAATCTTCCCTGAAACTGAGGTCAGACTTACAGGCCTGTATCTGCCTGGATCTTCCTTCCGGCCCTTCTTGTAGATGGGTGTCACATTTGCTAATTTCCAGTCAACTGGGACCTCCCCGGTATAGATAATCTTACATCTTTTCCAATGCTGGGAAACCCAAGTTGTGCAGCATCAGATGGACCTCCTAGCAATGCAGGTCATGCTGGGTAGATCCCGTCCATGGAGAGGTTTGCTGGCATTTTGGTTTTTAGAGCTCTTATAGGATTTTCTTAATAGAAAATTCTGTCCATTGATTCTACTGTTGAACAAAAGGATGTTCACATGTGAACTTACTGCTTTGCTCTATTACAGGCTACCGGATCAGGATGAGGAGGGTGATGAGGCCTTCTACAGGCAGCTGAGAGCAGTCTCGCAATTACAGGGCCTGGCTGTCATGGGGGATTTCAACTACCCTGATATTTGCTGGGAGGCCTACTCAGCCAGCCATCCTCAGTCCAGGAGGTTCCTCCAGTGCATTGATGATAACTTTCTGATGCAAATGGTGGATGAGCCAACTAGGAGAGGAGCGCTGCTGGATCTTATCCTCACTAACAAGGAGGGTCTGGTTGAAGAGATGAAGGTTGAGGGCAGCCTTGGTTGTAGTGACCATGAGATGGTAGAGTTCAGGATCTCATGTGGCAGGAACAGAATAGCTAGCAGAATCACAACCCTGAACTTCAGGAGGGCCAACTTTGGCCTTTTCAAGCAATTGCTAGGGGAAATCCCATGGGACAGGGTACTAGAAGGTAAGGGGGCCCAAGATAGTCGGTTAGCATTCAAGGACTGCTTCTTCCAAGCTCAAGATCAGAGCATCCCAGCAGGTAGGAAGTCAAGGAAGGGTACCAGGAGACCTGCATGGTTAAACAGGGAACTGCTGGGCAAACTCAAGTGGAAGAAGAAGGTGTACAGATCATGGAAGGAGGGGCTGGCCATTTGGGAGGAATATAAGTCTGTTGTCAGAGGATGTAGGCAGTCAACTAGGAAAGCTAAGGCCTCCTTGGAATTAAACCTTGCAAGAGAGGTCAAGGACAACAGAAAGGGCTTCTTCAAATACATTGCAGGTAAAGCCAACACTAGAGGCAATGTAGGCCCACTGATGAATGAGGTGGGGGCCCTGGAGACAGAGGATAAAAAGAAGGCGGAGTTACTGAATGCCTTCTTTGCCTCTGTCTATACTGCTGGAGGTTGTCCTGAGGAGCCCCGGACCCCTGTGGCCCCAGAAGAAGTCAGGATAGAGGAGGAATCTGTCTTGGTAGATGAGGGCTGGGTCAGGGACCAATTAAGCAATCTGGACATCCATAAATCCATGGGCCCTGATGGGATGCACCCGCGGGTGCTGAGGGAGCTGGCGGAAGTCATTGCTAGGCCACTCTCCATCATCTTTGCTAAGTTGTGGACAACGGGAGAGGTGCCTGAGGACTGGAGGAAAGTGAATGTCACTCCAGTCTTCAAAAAGGGCAAGAAGGAGGACCTGGGTAACTATAGACCGGTCAGCCTCACCTCCATCCCTGGAAAAGTGATGGAACAACTTGTTCTTGGTGCTGTCTCTAGGCACATCAAGGATAGGGGGATCATTAGGGGCACTCAGCATGGCTTCACCAAGGGAAAGTCATGCTTAACCAACTTGATAGCCTTTTAGGGGGACATAACCCAGTGCATAGATGATGGTAAAGCTGTGGATGTGGTCTATCTCAATTTCAATAAAGCATTTGACACGGTCTCCCACAGCATCCTCGCAGCTAAACTGAGGAAGTGTGGTCTGGATGATCGGGTAGTGAGGTGGATTGTGAACTGGCTGAAGGAAAGAAGCCAGAGAGTGGTGGTCAATAGGACAGAGTCCAGTTGGAGGCCTGTGTCTAGTGGAGTCCCTCAAGGGTCGGTACTGGGACCAGTTCTATTCAACATATTCATTAATGACTTGGATGAGGGAATAGAGTGCACTGTCAGCAAGTTCGCTGATGACACAAAACTGGGAGGAGTGGCTGACACACCGGAAGGCTGCGCAGCCATCCAGAGAGATCTGGACAGGCTGGAGAGTTGGGCGGGGAGAAATTTAATGAAATATAACAAGGGCAAGTGTAGAGTCCTGCATCTGGGCAAGAACAACCCCAGGTATGAGTACAAGTTGGGGACAGACCTGTTGGAGAGCAGCGTAGGGGAAAGGGACCTGGGGGTCCTAGTGGACAACAGGATGACCATGAGCCAGCAATGTGCCCTTGTGGCCAAGAAGGCCAATGGCATCCTGGGGTGTATTAGAAGGGGTGTGGTTAGCAGGTCAAGAGAGGTTCTCCTCCCCCTCTACTCTGCCCTGGTGAGGCCGCATCTGGAATATTGTGTCCAGTTCTGGGCCCCTCAGTTCAAGAAGGACAGGGAACTGCTAGAGCGAGTCCAGCGCAGAGCCACGAAGATGATTAAGGGAGTGGAACATCTCCCTTCTGAGGAGAGGCTGAGAGAGCTGGGTCTCTTTAGCTTAGAGAAGAGGAGACTGAGGGGTGACCTCATTAATGTTTATAAATATGTAAAGGGCAAGTGTCATGAGGATGGAGCCAGGCTCTTCTCAGTGACATCCCTTGACAGGACAAGGGGCAATGTGTGCAAGCTGGAACACAGGAGGTTCCACGTAAATATGAGGAAAAACGTCTTTACGGTGAGGGTGACCGAACACTGGAACAGGCTGCCCAGAGAGGTTGTGGAGTCTCCTTCTCTGGAGACATTCAAAACCCGCCTGGACGCGTTCCTGTGTGATATGGTTTAGGCAATCCTGCTCCGGCAGGGGGATTGGACTAGATGATCTTTCGAGGTCCCTTCCAATCCCTAACATTCTGTGATTCTGTGATTCTGTGATTCTGTAAAGGCAAGGGCATGTAGGTGGCGTAATTGCCAGTGCCCATAGGGAGTTGCCTCAGAGACCGCTGTGACAATTAGCTGCTTAAGTTTCCGTTGTGTCCAAAGAATATGTTCAACAAGCACAAGCCTGAAAGCCAAGTTACGCTTGAAGCATAGCACAGGAAAGCACAGCACGAGCCAGTGCCTATGTGTCAGATTAGCCTTGGCTAACAGCCAAATACCCACCCAGCTGCTTTATTCCCTTCTTCTCTGCCTGTCCTCTGTTTTGCCCTTTCTAAAGTACATTTTCACCAAGGTGCCACCATCTTGGCTGAGGGGCTCAGCTAAGCTCAAAAACTTTTTCCACCAACCTTCCCTAAAATTGCATATCCCATTGCCTCCCTGGTGCTAGGACTCATTTTCACATATCTGGACACAGTCCTTGTGAAGAAAATGTACTCTCTTAAAGTTACAATAAAGTTTTATTAGTAACGTTAATGTTTTATTTAGGATGAATAGCATATGATTAAGATTCTATGAAACGTGGAAGAAAGAATGATCTCTGCCCCTCGAGACTGAAATGCAACTGATATTTTTTACTTACACTATTCTTTTTTAATTTTTTTTTAGGAGTGGCATGAAAACCATTAGCAGCAGCATTTAACAGAAGAACAAATTGGGCAATTCACAGGAGAATAGTGATGGCAGCAATAAATTCCATTTTATGTCCTACCACAGACATGAAACACCTTACCTCAGTCAAGTTAAAACATTGAAAATAAAGATTTAAAATTAATCACTGTGGTGTGCCTTTGAAATTAGTCTATCTGTATCTCCTGTGAATTGACAAAAGTGGAATTTAACCAATCTAGCTCTATCTATCTTGTTTCGTACTGTTTTTGATGGAAGGAAATAAGCACATACAAAGGGTGATTCATTCTACCTCTCATGCATATTTATTTTCTGATGGGATTCCTCCCTTGAAGATGCTGATTTTTTTCCAGAAAGGTAGCCTATACACCAACAGATGTGAAGGGTGGGATTCGATAGTTTAAACATAAGCAAAAGATGTTATCTGAGATGCCATACAGTATGCCACCATACCTCCTGCTGCTACTTCAGAAAAGTATAGGTCTCCTGTAAACTCTGCATACTCTGTCAAGTCTGTTAACCTTTGGTGGATTATATATGCTGGGTACTTATATTTAGGCAGCTGAATCTTGCCTTAGGTGCCCATATTAAGATGATCAGATTTATTTTTTAAACTCCTAAATCTGTATTGATTACCAGGGCCACTGGAAGCCCAGTAGCTATAACAAGATCTAATACACCTCGTTCATTAGTAGCTACTTACAGGTAGGCGCTTAAATTTAGATAGGTAATTCTGTAGCTGAATCCTACCCAAAGTTCTTAAGCTTAAATGAAATGAATCAATAGTTTAGTTTTCAAACCAAAAAACACACCCCCAAACAAACAAATTAAAAAAAAACCACACCCCCAAACAAACCCAAAAATCAGTACAAACAAACAAAATGCCTCACACAAAAAAAAGTGCAAAAACCCTCCAAAACCAGGTTCTTAGGATGTTTAAAAAAGAAAAAAAAAAGAGGGAAAATAAAATACGACAGCTCCTGGCTGATTTTTTTGATGTTTGATGAATTTTTACTAAATGTTGGCATTTATACATACCTTGAACAATATAAAAATGAGAATAATATTAGCACTTTGAACAATTACAAAGTACAACACAAAATATGATACTATTCCATCTTCATTAATTTTTCACAGATCAGAGGAATGAACATGAAAGAGCACTGATGTATGCCTCATTAGCTTTGCACATGTTCATGTGCAACACCATATGTAGGGCCAAAACTGGCGCTCAAAAGGAGTTTAGGTAACTCGGTCTGCTGGGACCTCTCCATTTTAGGGAAGAATTTTGCTTTGAAGCTGTAGTTCGACTACAAAGATGAGCTCCATCTGAAACTTACAGATGTATCTATAGCTCCAAGAGGGAGTGTAACGGAGATAGGTAGAGAGAAGATCATTTGGTTATGATTGTTCAATTCTATTTTCTTTCATGCCTTGTACAATGGAAGGTTCTGCTAGGTAAGAAACAAAGTACACAAAACATATGCATAACTATCTACATGATGTCATGGTATGTTGCCACCTTCCTAAATGGGGAAAAAAATACCCAAATCCTGCTTCTTTTGATAACATCTGTGAACAGAGATAGGACCTTTTTTGTTTGCTTTTTTTTTTTTTCCTAGTGAAAATGCTCATAATGCATAGAACACCAGTCACTTAAATTACTTCTTTCACATAATGCCTTTTATGTCTGGTGTGAATCCACCTTTGATTTAGAGCAGAATAAAGTGCAAGAGAATCAAATCTCAGTCCTCTGCGGTTCTGGCTATATGAAAACTGGTATGTTGGAGTACAGCTTCAAGTATCAGAGAAAACAACATGTTATTAAGCATTTATAAAACACAATAACGGGTTTTCATTTTGTGCCGCTGTAATGTAAACCTCTTAGGGCAATACTCTCTAAGCTATTTACTACCACACTGCTCGATGATAAAGAATTTAAACATAAACTCTCAATTCTCCTACATGGGCACCCTATAAAATTAGAATGTCTGAGTCAAATATCATTCAGGGACTTAGATGATTAAAGGGTTGAAGATGATTAAAGGCCATTTTGAACAATGACAGAGGTGTGATTTTCTAATGTTAGTATATGCTGCAGGGTACTAGTCCCATAAATAAAACGTTACCAGCAACGTTTATGTCTCTTGAACTCAAGTCATGGCCTTACCTGCATGTCTTCAAATATGTCTCTTACATGTCAATTTGACTCTCATATTTTTTTTTCAGTTGTATTTAAAAAAAGAAATGGTTACTTGTTTGCACCACACCATTTTGTTTGCCAAACATCAACCACTGATTATATTTTATTTCCATATTCTTCATTTAGCTTATTCAAAATAAAAAAATCCCACAATAAGTAAGTGATCCAGATTGAAATCAGGAACATAAAATTAAGCTCCTTCACATGCAACAACACAGACATATTTAGGTACAGACTGTGACCTGGAGTAGCAGAGAAGCACAGTCCCTCCTCCCACTATATAAGTGGTAATGGACTATAGGAATGTTTCCTTCTGCCTTTTTCCATTTCCATATCTTGCATAAGGGAACAGGTAAATCTTTCAACTCTGTTCAGTTGGATGGTTTGTGCTATTTGAGATGCCTCAAGTTATTCTTTATAGAGTCTCACTGTCTGTCCAAGGAGTGAAAGGTCTTTACAACCTGTGCCTCATCTATCTGTCATGTATCTGTGGGCTTTGATATACAAAGCCTTTTAATAAGTGGCAAGGCAACTGAATTGTGTTCTCAGACTCCTCTGAGTGTAATAACCATACCTCCTACACTGCTTTTTCTCTTACTTCAAAGATAAATGCTCTGTTCCACATGTTTTTTCTCCCCGATCTCCTCATGTGTACAGGAAGGAAGAGAAGATTTGACAGAACTTTAATAGCCCAGCCTGTTAGACTGGGCTGAGAAAAGCCTTCGTTCATGTCTTCCTAGCCTCCTCCAAGGCTCCCCCCACCCTGCCCATGGTCGAGGACCCCATTTCAGCTCCCCAGGGCTGTCATCTTCTGGCCCCGTGACACTGCAGCAGGGCTAGTGTCCAGCTCCCCACAGCCCTGCCCTGCCCAACAATGGGCCCCGCTGAGCTGGGCCCACCTATGGACCATGTCCCAGCCCAGCCTTGGCTTGTCCCCACCCCTGTGGAGGTGCCCGATGCCTGGGGCTGGGGCTGCCCTTGGTGCCCCTCGCTGCACTGCTTTTGGCAGCTCTTTGGCAAGCCGTACTGGTGTTTCCTGAAGTAAGAAAGAATCTAGGAGAGAGGTTTGACAAACCTCCTATGGCTCCCTGCAGCTTTCCTGGAGCTCTGCAGAAGACTGTGTAAGAGGGAAGCAAAAAAGAAAAGATAATTTCCCTCCAATTAATGAGAATAGAGTTCAGATCTGAAGAAGAGAGCATTTGCAATGACAACTCAGCAATTTTTCCTAGTTGTGGGGCCTATTCCAAATCCATACAACTTTTGTGAATTTATTGCCCTTAGAAGAACCTGTATTACTCTTCTTTTATTCCTTTTTATCTCCTTTCCTAATGAAGTGAGCACAAACTGTTTTTTATACTGTATTTTCATCAGTTATGATAAATAAGGATCTCTGCATACTTGTTGCTGGACACTTGTTCCAGGTATTTCAGTGGATCTCATGCTGTGGATGGGTGGACACCAATGTGGAAAAAGATCCCTGAATTCTTTAAAAAACCTGTGCCTTACAAAGAGGCTTTTTGTGATGATGAAGAGTTTTTAGGTAGTATCCATTTTATCAACTAATTCAAGCTAAACTATGAATTATCCAGGAATAGCAATTAACCTGCGTCTTGACCTGTCTGTAAAATAATGAATAAATGACTTCGTGATTGTTGAAGATCCCTCAGGTAGATAAAGCCAATATTAATCAAATGCAGTGGTGTCAGCCAAGCCAGGAATTTTTTTGTAAGGTAAGTTCTTTAATTTTTTTTTCTGATCTCTAAGAGAAAACCAAAAATAATCCTGACACTAAGCCTGGCCAAATCAGAGGACAAAACCTAACTCTATTTACTGACTCCGTCAGACCAAATTTAAACTGTGCAGAGGTGATTTATAATTTTCTGCTTGCAGTAAATACTGTTTATGATTGAAAATAATCAATTTTTATCTCATATTATTAGAGATAAATAGATTTTGTGTACTAACTCCAGAGAGAGAATGAATGTGAGAAATAAAGTATGGTGGTGCTTTATAATATAGCAGAAAAAGCCAAAACAGTGAAAAATAAATAGAAAGGATCTCAAGCTCCCCTGACTGCAAAACCCCAGATTCATAGCAGCAAGCGCAAAATTATTCTGATGGAAATGCAGGGTGAAGATTTTTGGTCAAAATTAAAGATCGAGAAAGAACAATGCATCACTATATAAAAAGCCCCCTACTGAGCTGACATTTCAAGAATTGATATCTTATTTAAAAAAACAAAATTTGAAATGGGGCTATGAGATAAATTACCAAAAATCGAACATATACTCTACTGTGCAGCGTGGAAAACATTTAAGTGAATTCTTTATGCAAGACTGAGAAGGACAATTTTGGCAGTGGTGTTTTACTTTTGTATGGACATTAAAGTTTTGATAAAGGTATCATACGTACATGTTGCAGTAGAGTTTCACCTGAAAGGCACAGGATCCAAGAAGACTTTTTTTTTGGTGCAAACCACGTTGTTGCAGGTAAAAATATTCTAAAAAGCCAAGAAAAGTAAGAAACATTATATGGGTTTATTTTCATATACTGCCTGTACAGGGAGACAAAAGATGTTTCGCTATCATCCAAAGCTATAACTTATTTCCTGTTTCCATTTTTTTAAATTAATCTAAAGCAGAAGCATATGAAGATCCCTCTTCAATACTACTTGAAATATGTACATCAAGTAGTAGAAAGATGGAGGCAAATGACTCAATCCACTTGTCCACACATAGGACTTCTGTGCCATTTGAGACACTGTTGGTTGTCTTGGGCATCACATGGGGCTGGCAGATATGACCCAAACTGTGAAATGACATATTGAGTCAGGCATCTCAGATGACCACAGACGTCTGTATGTGGGCAACAGGAACAAGAGTAGGATTCATTCCATATTCCAGACACCCAAATCCAATTTTATCTAAATGGAATTGTCTATATGCAAATTAGGTGAGCTATGCATTTGGAATAGTAAGAAATGCAATATGAGATTCAGTTACTCCAGATGCAGTTATCAGTTGTCATTTGAAATACTCTACCTCATCTGACTTCCAGCTGACAGTCCTTAGAACTTGGCTCTCCAGCAAGCTCAGGCTCATGTCTACCATTCCTTGGTGTATATGATTCTCAAAAAGTACTAGATTTCTACACTTTTCTCATTTTATCTAAGTGAATGGATTTTACAGTAATGGAGTTCTTGTTTCTTTTTGAGTTATCCCTCCCCTATATCAACAGCAACTTCTTATCTTTGAGTCAATAGGAAATTTCACTTGAACAAATCTATTTTTCACATCTAAGAAATGAATAATCTTATAGAATAAGACTAATCCTAAAACCTACCCTTGAAAAATGCCAACAGTAACCTCCCTGTATAGTTATGTTTTCCTTTTCAACCGTGTTCACTGCCTCTCTCCAAAAGTCAATTATTGTATACCCTTGTGCCCAGTTTGGCTAATAGATTTTCATGTAGCACCGTATGAAATACTTTATTAAGTACAGCTAGATTAAGCCAATTTGCATTCCAGTTGCCTAGAAAATCAATAGTTCTTTTGAAAACTGTTACTAAATTAGTCTATCACAATCTAAATGTCACGCCTAATTTTTAATCCTATTGTTGTTTGTACCTTTGGTAAAACTTTCTTTTAAAGCTTTTGCCAAATATTTGCAAACGAGTGACATCAGATTACCAACTCTGTAATGACTCTGATCACTCTCCCACCCTGTGCAATGAAGATATTATGTTTGATCTTCTTCATTTTTTTGATTCCACTGTGATTACTCCATTAACATCACCATTTACTGTGAACAAGGTAACAAGTTAGGCAGTCTGCCACTATTTAACCAGCAGCAATGTAAGTCTTAATTTCTGCTTCTGCTACAAGCAGTGACTGGTATACATACAGTTGTACTCTTTTAAGGTTATTACTTGAATAAACCTAGCAACTAACTTGAGATTATGTCTATTTCAATAAGTAGGAACTATGGAGGCCTCATAAATTTTAACCTTGAAATAATGGTTTGCATAAGGATTCAACAACATGGTGAGTGCTATATAATTGCCTTCTTGCACATTCTGCCCTAACAGTTCCCTTCACATAAGTTAGTTCAAAATATGAGTAAACATGGTATATTGCTCTTGATAATTTTAGGGATTTTTTTAACAGAAATTTGTCAATAATGTATAGCGTATTCTTAAAACCAAGTTCTTTGCACACAGTAATCTATTTCATTCTATATCTGTATCTAAACTCCATAGCTGTTGTGCGGAAGCTATTTCAAGCAACTAAAGTTAGAAGAGGTAGATAATTATCTTCATAGATTTATAGAGGTTAAGGCAAAAGGGATTATTAGATCATTTTTAGATCATTCCACAGCCTGGAATTCTTAGATCATTCTGCAGCCTGGAATATGCTGTGGGCCATTAAATTTCATCCAGCGTTGATATCTGTTGAAAATGAGCTCTGATGATTAGTATTTATTTTTATTATTATGATTGATCATATTTGTTATAGCACGACCCAAAGGCTGAATAAGAAAAGAACTACTCTGAGATATGCAATGTGTAAACATAGATTACTTGATGATCCTTGTCCTCAAGAGTTTACAGTCAAGATAAGAATAGCCTGGAGTTGGAGAAGGGAATGTAAAACATGCTGCACAATAGTCATGTAATGACAGCAGGCAAAGCATTAGTTGCATTATTTAGTTATATTTTTTCCTAAATCACTGGAATATAGCTGGAGTTAAGCTATATGGAAAAGAATGCCAAACACAAGAGGACAGGCCAGTAAGAATAAAAGGAATGGAGGGCTGGAAAGAAATTATTGTGAAGACATATTCTACTTTGCATTTTTCCTCAGTGGCTAAATGTACTGACTGTTCAGCAAGAACAAGAAGCAGGAATCAGGGAGTGGCAAGTTTCTCTTTATTTATCTTTTTCTTATGTTTGGCAATGCAGAATTTAGTAGAAATATTCCAGTTTAATTCAATATTATGCATTCCTTCTACACTGCCAATTTGCCCATTTCTATAAGATATGGTATAGCTAGACATACAAATACTTCTGAGAATAGGATTCCTGTACTTTTCAGTATCCTACTCCCATACAAAACCCTCCAGAAAACCCCATGGATAACAAAAGGAACCTTATCTATGTTGTTGTCACAGTGTTTGTAAATTATTGTTAGATATGTTATCAATTATGTCACCTTAGTTTTGAATAAGCAGGAACATTTAACTGTGCTTTCTACTCTGAACAATCATGCTTGTAATGCAATTCTGCAGTTCTGGCCTTAGCCACCTTGATAGGTTTCTCTGTGAATAAGACTGTTGATACATTGGTCTGCATTCTGCTGGTTGTAGTAGGTGTTACATCTAGAGATGATCTAGAAAGAGCTGGTTTGCATAGATTTCAGAATTTGCATTTCAGCGACTATTAAAGTAACAGAATTATGAAGAAATCATCATAAAATGTATTAATATATTTGGTCTCTAAGGCTATTTTCTTTATCGGTATGGTGCAAAACTGCAGCCCTAAAAACTATACATAATATGCAACATCCTGATTATGAGGTCCTAAACTCAAATGCACTAAAAGTATTCCTTTTTATAAATAATTGAGTATATTACAAAGTTTTTCACCTACACGGGGTATGTTGGACAGTGGTAGTGGTATAATAATGCAGAAAATTACATTCCTCTTGTAAGAAACAACTGCAAAACTATTATCTGAAAAGAACTTCCTTTGCTGATAGTAAGGGTTCTAACTTCTTTGGTGAAATAAATAAAATCACTTTTTCTGCCAGCTGATATGACTCCACTAGGCTGAGACTGAGAGAAAAACAGGCAGTGCTTTACTGTTTTCTTGTGCACAGGTTAAATTGCTTATTAAGGTAAAGAAAATGGCATTAAACAACTACAACTAGCAATATAATTTGATCATTGGTAATAAAGATGCTGTAAATGTGCATGAAAAGAGAAGAAATCAGCTTTCAGAGCCCATTAACATTTTTCTGGCCCTGGCAGAAATAAATGTGTGTTTATTTTTACCTACAGAAAGAATAAACCTAGGATAGCTCTTCTGATCTGGCAGTGGTGCCTAACCAGATTTACTGGCTAAAGATCTGGCTGTTGATTTGAAGTCATGAAGGAATCTTGAATTCTGGACTACAATTTTATAAGTCCATAACCAGTTGCACATGACAACCAATAACTACTCTCCAACACTGAATCTGGGGTACTGATTAATGAGTTACCAGGCACTTAACCTGCTTGGCTCAGCACAGTAACAGATCAACCAAACAGCTTGGATCCAGAAGTACTAGTTATGTAGTTCTGCACCAAAGCTAATATATCCTGCTTTATAGTCTTCAGTAACCATTTCATGTGAACAGAGCCATATTGACTCCAGACCAGGGCAGATTTGTCTCCAGCCATTCTGAGCCTACCAGGATGCATGTGATTCATGGATCTGGGACTAGCACAGACAGAGATAGATAAATAAAAGGGCCAGCATGGAAATCTGTATGAAATTTTACACTGAAGAGAGGAGAGAAGAGAGAGCAACAGAAAGCTACTATATCCTTATGCTGAGAAAATCTGCAAGAGTGTGCATGGGATGAGAAAAAGAGACAAAAAATTGTTCCAATGATCTGTCTGGGTACTTTATCCTCTAACCTCCCACTTCAACAATAAGAAAACTAAGCTAGGTCAGCAAAAAACACTATGTGAGAGGACTATTTAGAGAAAACTAAGTGAAAGAAATGGATTTTATATTTAAATCTGAAAGCTGTGAAATCTGAGCTCATTTCACAAGCTCATATCACTGAAAAAGAGAGTTCCCTGATCTCCATGCAGCTCTTGTGAAAGTTCTATCTCCTGTGCTTTCAAGTCTTTCCTTCTTGACGTAAATCTTTATAGTTTCTTTCGATTGTAACAGCTGTCAAGGGAGGTCATGCTTTCTGAAAAGCAAAGCTTGGTCCTTTTCTATGGAAGGCTCTGAATATTAAGATAAACTATAAATTCAATCCTGCATGCAGTAGGAATGCAGTGCACATAGCAGTGCAAGGGGTGATGTGTTCAGAGACCTATGTGTTACTGAGAAGATGGGTTGAAGCATTTTGAAACAAATTTTAGCTCCTGCTTGGATTCATTCCCAGACATAATGAGTTGCAATAATGAAGTCTGGAGGTTAAGAACGTGTGGATTACTCTGGCAAACTTTATTCCTGATATTCTGAAGTTAATCCATGTTTAACCCAATATAAACAAGAACAGAATGTGGCCCTATATTCTTTTTATTATGCTAATTTAAAAGGACATACTGCAACTGGAAACTGATAGGATTCAACAAATAAACAAAAGAAAAAAAGTGTTAGAATAGAATAGAATAGAATAGTTCCAGTTGGAAGGGATCTGCAAGGATCATCTAGTCCAGCTGCCTGACCAATTCAGGGCTGACCAAAAGTTAAAGCATGTTATTAAGGGCATTGTCCAAATACCTCTTAAACACTGACAGGCTTGGGGCACTGACCACCTCTCTAGGAAGTCTGTTCCAGTGTTTGACCACCCTCTCAGTAAAGAAATGCTTCCTAATGTCAAGTCTGAACCTTCCTTGATGCAGCTTTGAACCATTCCTGCACATTCTGTCACTGGATACCAGGGAGAAGATATCAGCACCTCCTTCTCCAATTCCCCTTCTCAGGAAGCTGTAGAGAGCAACGAGGTCAATCCTCAGCCTCCTTTTCTCCAAACTAGATAAGCCCAAAGTCCTTAGCTGCTCCTCATAGCACATTCCTTCCAGCCCTTTCACCAGTTTTTTGTCAAGCCTGGAATATACTGCAGGCCATGAAATTTCATCCAGTGTTGATATCTGTGGAACAGATATCAACCACATCTCTAAAAAGCCTATTCCAGTGTTTGAGCACCCTCTCAGTAAAGAAATGCTTGCTAATGTCAAACCTGAACCTCCCTTGATGCAGCTTTGTACCATTCCCATGTGATTTATCACTGGATACTGGGGAGAAGACATCAGTCATCAACAGCTGTTTTCGATCAACAGCTGTTTTTCCATTTCTCTTGGACCAGTTCTGTCATGCCTTAAAGTAGAGTGACTGGGAGCCACTTCTTTACTAAGTCTGACTTCATTTGAAGTTACAATTAGACCCACAGATATCTTCATCTACATTTTAGATGTATTCAGACAGATATTAGTGTTCTGATTAGAGAAATTAACACTATCTGTAATATTTCTGAATTAGAAGGTTCACAGAAGTGGTGGAAACTGCAGACAAGTTGACCTTCTAAATTCAACAGACCAATACAGAAATTCTTTACCGTGACGATGCCGAGACACTGGAACAGGTTGCCCAGAGAAGCTGTGGATGCCCCTTTCCTGGAAGTGTTCAAGGCCAAGTTGGATGGGGCTTTGAGCAACTTGGCCTAGTGGAAAGGTGTCCCTGCCCACAGCAGGGGTGTTGGAACAAGACAATCTTTAAGGTCCCTCCCAACCCAACCCATTCTATGATTCTATGATTCTATGATTCTATGATACAGGTCACTATATATCATAAATAATGTATTTTCTCAATGATATTATGTCTATCATTATCTAGTGTATTATTTAAGATAGCACAGTTTATGCCTAATGAATGAAATATTTCACAGTTATTCAAGTACCCTGAAGGAATCCCTATTTAGACCCAGATTAGACTAACACAGTGTTTTGGGTCCAACTATGTAGTCCAGGGGCTAAAAAAAGAATGAGGAATTGAGTTTCACCTCACTGAAATGTCAAAATAAATTACTGGTTGAGTCACAAACTTTCCCCATTTTTGGCCAAAAGTCCAGGAGGACAGTTAGCTTCACAATTTTTATTGAAATTTAAAAGAAACTAGAGCCAAACCTCAACTAATGCTGTAATGTGAGATTCATGTCTGGAGTTTTGCATTGGATGGCAAATGTTTACATTATTTTGAAGGCATTTGGATTCAAAGTTTTTTCTTTGCTCATGATAGTAAACATTCATAGTTCTCTTAGTTTAAAATTACTACCAAAACACTACTGTCAGTCTATATATTCCTAAACTTATAGTAGAAGAGAACATGCTACATATTAGTCGTCATATGATTTAGTTGACCTCTATAAATAGGTACGACTGTTTTAGGGATGCAGTGCTTAGGATTCAGTTCTGGCACTATAATAGCATGCGATAGCTTTAAAATACCTAGTTAGCATTCAGACAAAGTACCAAACAACCATGCTAGAACACTATATTTTAGATTTAGTATGGCAGATTTCCTCCGGCATGTTTAGAGTTGAGTTTTACAATGGGAATTTAATGGGTATATGGCCTGCTAGTGACACATCCAATAATGAGGGTCACTGCAAGACACTTTCTGAACCATTGCTAGATCTTCCTAACCTTCCTTTGATTGCTTGTATTTGTACTGCTGCAGGAAGTAAGGAAAACAGAACTCCCACATGGGATTTACCTGTAGCTGTCACAGTCATGAGGAGTTACCTGCTAAATTGCTTCCAGAACACTGGAAGAGGGAGCACTTTGGCTGTCTCAAGCTGGTAAAAACTCTATTAGTGAACAATTTTCACGTATAATAGCTGCAGGCAACTTCAACACAGAAATTTACCAATGCTTCAAAATGGATTATAGCGGTAATACTGAGAGAGCTGACCTTATACTAGGCAAGACACTGCACCAATCTTTGCTGCAGTCTACAAATCTGTAAAATGGGGATAATAATAGTTCCCTGTTTTATAAGGTGCTTAGAAATCTAACATCACAACCTTATACGATGGGTTGTTTACAACAGACATATCGAAAGGGCATCAAACCTATCAATTTTAAATGAACATTCATCCGATAAAATGGATTTCCCCCTGTTGTAGTCCAATTACATCATTACAATTAATCAGTTAGGGTTTTCTTTTTTTCTTTTTTTTTTTTTTAAATGTGTGTGTAGGTGTTACTATAAGGCAAGCCTGTCTTTTATAAGATTAATGGAACACTAAAGAAGTTCCAGCAGCAGCAGCTGTAGCAATACCAGCACAGGCTGAAAGAACTGTGACTTACCCCAGTGCTTTTAAGTGAGCTATCAGTCAAACATAAGTCCAGTTCACTTTATCAACACTGCAGGATCAAAATGTCTCTTCCCAGTCACCCTTTCAGAAATGCAGACAAATCAAAGACAAGCATTCTTGATCTGAAGCACACACAACCTCTGAGCCTGGAGAATACAGTAGAGTGCACTATATACCTCACAGTTTGCAAAAGGTTATGTTTAATAAATACTATATAGTGTGAATATCTGGCTTGAAATCATATAAACAAGTAAGGAAATACGTTTTTCAGCCTAATCTCTATGTCTTCTATGAGACAACATAAAAGACAATGTATGCATATGCTTAGGTGTTCTCAGGGTGAGAGGCTAAAATTATAATGAGGGATAATTTGTTTTCAGCTGCTTTCCCACTTAGGAGAAAACATCTAAAATTCTGACTCCTGTGACTCATTCCATTGAAACTTACACATTTATGCATCAGTAAGGCCCAAGCGTTAGATGCAAAGATCAGATGATATGAATTGAATTATGGTAGTTTCATTACCTGAAAATTTCAAATTTCATTCATACATATATGAAGACTTTTTAACTTTGAATTTTCGTAGCGTGACTCCAATGCAAGCCTGGAAAACTTTCCTGCAATACTATCTGTGTGCGATTTCTTGCGCTGGCTTTCTGTAGATATCAATAACAACATCCACTTATGGACAATGGGGTAAATATTTGCTGGAGTAAACCATGTGCTAATGGGATACATGACAAACATGTTCAATTTGCTCCTTTTATGTTTCTGTTCACATGAGTGTACACAACACACCCCCCTCTCCTACAAACAGACTGGGCCTTGATTTTCTGTTATTATGTCAGAGATGTAGTTAACTATGGTATTAGCTTGTGAAACCATGAGAGCAATGCTGCAGTTTCCCAATAGTAAAAAGAAAGAACGAGAAGAAGATATACAGAAGTTTAATTCAGTTGACCAAATGCAGGAATGTATTGCCACTTGGGATACCTGGAAGAATCTGTCTGACTTAGCTGCCAGATCAGAAAAGCAAGGTTAGGATTCAGTTATCTTAATGTAGGTGACTAGAGTAATCTAAAACAGGGCAGGGTGAAATTATGAGACAGGCATCTGCAGAGGCTTCCAAGTGTGACATAAGACTTAAGAGAATACCATTAACTTTCTGGAGTGGCCACTAGAGACCAAGTAGGACACTTCACAATACCTAAAAAGATATTAGGAGGCCATGGGGCAATTGAATTTTGCCCCAAGCTTAGAGGACAATTAAGCTCAGCCTAAATTTGTCACCTAGAGTAGGATTCAGTTCTTAAACATAAGTCTTCAATGTAATTTTAGGTTCTTTACAGTATGGCATCTGGCATCCAGCTACTGCAGAAGTGGATTTCCCTTAAATCCCATGACATGCTTGTCAGCCTTCTGCATTTCTGGGAAACTGAGGCAGCCTGGCCAGCACAAGGCTAGACAGGATGCTCTGATATCTAAAATGGCCACCAATGTCTATCAGCTGCTAGGGAAATGAAAAATATAAAACTGACATTTTTTTTCATTAATTAAGCCAAAGAATAAAACACTAATTTATGCCACTGTCAATGTTTCTCAGATACATACACAACTCCTTCTAGTTGATTCTATGGCTGAGGATATGACCCAGTACCCTCTGTATTTCTTTGTTCCATTTGTTCTTAGTATTAGAGATGACCTGAAGCTCAGTTCTGCTAGAATATATAGTGATTTTGCAAACAGAAGTTTTGAAAAGTGAATAAGAACAAAGATTGTAAAATTCCTTTTTTCTCTAGAACTAGTTAGCTTCTCAACAAAGGCATGAATATCCTATAGCTAAGCTGTTAATTAACAATTTTTTTTTTTTTTTCTGTTCAGACGTCTCTTACTAAAGGACACATTCTCGTATTTACTCATTAGTCAGAAAGTTACCTTCACCTATTAATCTTAGAATCACAGTTTCTTTGGAAACATCTTCTTTCACCTTGTACAATTTAAAGTATATTGGTGAATTTTGTAAATCTGGTTAATGACTTTCTTCCTCCATGACCATAGCATGTAATTCAGCATGCAGTGACAACTGAATACTTTTCAGCTAAATATAAAACTTGAGATATACATAAAAAATTTGCTCATGTTTTGGGCATGTGGGAGTTTACTAGGAATAATGCAAGGATATTTTTATTCACAGAATCACAGAATCACAGAATCACAGAATGGTTAAGGGTTGGAAAAGACCTCTGGAGATCATCTAGTCCAACCCCCTGCCAAAGCAGATTCATCTAGAACATGTTGCACAGGGTTGCGTCCAGGCAGGTTTTGAATATCTCCAGAGAATGAGACTCCACAACCTCCCTGGGCAGCCTGTTCCAGTGCTCTGCCACCCTCAAAGTAAAGAAGTTCCTCCTCATATTCAGATGGAACTTCCCATGTTTCAGCTTGTGCTCATTGCCCCTTGTCCTGTCACTGGGCACCACTGAGAAGAGTCTGGTTCCCTCCTCTTGACACCCATCCCTAAGGTATTTGTAAGTGTTGACAAGATCCCCTCTCAGTCTTCTCTTCAGCAAAACAATAGATGGCCCTGGCCAAACATATTTCAGAAGGCTAACTTTGTCATATTTATCTGACTTATAATGATAGTGAGATTATTAGGCTTGCGTTTAGTCAGTTGACATATATATCACATAGTAAATAATCCTGCTATCTCATGATATCCTATAAATTTATATCAAAACACACTGCTGTACCCACCCTTTTGTAGTAAAAGATCTTGGTATTTTTATGTTTTGTTTGACAAACTGAGGCCAATACCTGCACACCCAAGGACATAAAACATAAAATCAGTTGTATAAAGAAAAAGGTTACGTGTAAGATCCTTCTCAGTATAGTCTGGTATCATAGAGCAGCAAGGATGAGTGGGACTGGTTAGAGAGTGAAAACTGATCTGTTGAGAAGTGATTATTAGAAGGTCAATGACAGAAAACAGTTCTCTTGCTTTGAAGGAAGACAGATAATGCAGAAAAAGACTTTAAATAAGTATTCAAAATGCTCATAGCTTTCACAAATCAAAGCTACAAACCTTTTTGAGTTTGTATATTGCTTTTTGACACCCTTAAGCCTTATCTTATGATGTGAGAAGGTGCTGTAGACTCTTTACTGTAAGTATAAAAAGGCAAACACAAATCAATACCTTCCTCTTTAGCAAGCAGTAATGTTGGACAAGTCCTGTCTGCCCCCTGTTAGTGTATAATATTGCTAGTTGGCTGAAGACAAGATTGATTGACTTTCCCCTCAAATTCTCCTTATATATTTCCTGCTACAGTACATTCATTTCTGAAAGAAGAGTAAATGAATTGCTGGTTTAGAGGTGACACATACATGCGGTGCAATATAAAAGCTGTTAACATCCTTCTGGGAGAACAGGCAGATTATTTCCATGAGGCTGTCATCCTTCTCTGTCCCTGCCTTAGTAACCAAAGCCTTTTCTTCTGTTCAAAAACATGCAGTCACAAACAATGAGCGTGGAACATACCTCAATGTTACTCTTATGTTACTTATGAAAAGGTGGCCAGGCAGTGAGCTCAAGAATTGAACTCCTCCATGGACCTAAGCAGGAGATTTGGTGCGGCACAGAAACTACTGTCGTCTGCCAGAGCAAAGGTTTCTTTAACAGAACATGAAAGTAATTTGGACATAATTACCCAGATGATCACCCCATCAGTCATCAGTTTAAGTATTTCTGTCCTTGTCTTTTCTATCTAGATCTTTCTGTCCTTGGGTGAGAGCAAATCATCATGTCTTTTCTGGAATCCTTTTTACTGCAATACAGGCAAATTGAATGCTTTTGCGTTCCTTAATTTATAAACCCTTTTGCATTGCTGAATACACTTGCTGATATGTTTAGTCATCCAGTTGCAAGTCTTGATTTATAATTTTACCAAATGTGATTAATAATAAACTGTGGAAATTTAATCACTATGTTCTAGCGACACACACACACACAAAAAAAACCCAAAAACCAACCCCTTACTACTTCTTATGTCACACAGTAACTGCCAAAGCAACTTGTAAAGCAGTATCCCATAGTACATATGTGGTATTTTGTCTATGAGTGCTTTATCAGCAGACTTTCAAGGCCGAGACACAAAATTTATGCTAATTACACCACAGACTGGACCTATATCCTGATCTCTCATACTGCCTAACAGTTGGCTTGCTTCCTAGCTCTAACAGTTGTCCTTAAAGCAAATCTACCATAGAAGTGAGCTTCACTCATGACAAATGTTTGTATAATCTCATCTTAAAAGGAAGGATATTTTTTTTACAACTTCTAGAGTCAATCTGTTTCAGAACTTCACTATTCTTACTACTAGAAACGTTTTCCTAATATCCAGACTGAATCTTCTTGCTGCAATTTAAACCCAATATCTCTTATCCTATATTGCAACCTGTTCATGATAAGCATTGTTTTCTTTCATAGGAAATTGTGCCAAGAGTATCTTTCAAAGCTGACTTTGCTATGGTCAATGTGAACCGAATGAGTCTAAAAATTTGTGAGGAATATTGCTTTTTGAGTATAGCAAGGACTGATGAGTCTAAAGCACAAATAGATATACATAACTGCTATTTACCATGTTGTCCTGGTTTTATGGGAATAAAATTTTGTTTTATTGTGTGGCCAGCCGTGGTATGATGATCAAGCCGGGGCAGCTGACCCAGGCTGGCCCACAGGTGTGTTCTATAACATTAACGTCAGGTTCACTATAAATTGGAAAGCTTGCTGTGGAAAGGGGGGTTATTTGCTCTGTTCTCTTCTCCCTTTTTCTCCTTCTCCTCTCAATGGTTACTATCCCTGGAGGGACTTGCTACCACACTATGGGCTAAGTGTAATTGTGTCTTTTGTATTAGTATCGATATTGGTTTTCTTATTTTTATTAAATCTGTTTAAATTTCAACCCATGAGTCTCCTTCCTTTTCCCAATTCCCTTTCTCGGCTGGGCAGGGGAGATTGAGTGATAGAACAACTGGTTATTTTTTAGCCCTGAGTGTGGGCTAAATAGAGACATGTGTGTCTCAGGAAAGAATATATAAACCGTTTGTGCCTCTTTCTAAACTCATCTAATTGCTGAAAATGCCCTCTTTCTGCTTAATTTCTTTGTTCTGAAAATATGCAGGGACAGCAGTCATCATCACTGAGTTGTCAGAAGAGCTGGTTGAAAATCTTCCATCAAAGCTATAACAAAGAGTCAATATTTGACAGAAAATTTTGTTTGTTCTTCTACCATTTTTTTCTTCTGTGACTGCTCCATTTTCTTAGCCCTTTTTAATTCAAATGTATCATCTTTTTCTAAAGAAAGGCCTCTTAAAAAATTCTATCAGAAATTTAAATATTTATTTTAATTCATAATCAATAAGAAATCCCTAAACAATAATAGTTGTTTTCTTTCTTTATTTTTGATCATAAAAGAGGACAAGATGCAAAAAATTATTGTTCCCAAACTAAATATACTTACACACATGTCTGTATATATTGACGTTTGAAGATTAAATTTTTCAGGGCACAGCAAAAATTTGAACAGCTATCATCTATTGATTAAAAAACTACCCAATTTAATATAGTCTCCTTCTGGAGATGAATTAGCTATATGCTTAAGTGACTGTGAGAAACTGAAATGTAAAGTGATTGTCTCAAAGTTTGCTTGTGTGCGCTGGCTTGACTGATAAGACGGTGGAACTGTGGAATCCACAAGCATGTTGATGCAGCACACCACTCTTCTGCTTATCGGTTTCCGACCATCGTCCGGGCTGAGCGAGCAGCCCGCCAAGAACATCTTGTTTACTCCTAGTGATAAGCAAGGCCTAAGGTGCGTAAACAGCGCATGAGTCATGTGTGCATATGCAAAACTATAACCACACCGTTTCCAAGACACCGTTGTCAAGATGATGAAACCCACTCCCTTACCTACATGATATAAAGGAAGACCACCCCCGAGACACGGTGTCGGACCACCACCAGAAGACTGAACACCAAAGACAAAGAGAGGACCTGCAGGACGCTGCTGGGTCTTGGGTGGTGACTATCCCATCCTTGCTATAGTGTCCACAATCTCAGCTTATTTTTCCTTCTGTCTCTTGGTTTCTTTTCTGTGTCTTTCCTCCTCTTTCACAAAATATCGTTATCCACTTACCATTCTCCAAGTAAACATAGCCCACTGTGAATTCATACTGTGCCTCGTTTGTGCTTTATCTTCCTCTCAAGGATCAATCAAGAACCTTTCACAGGGGAGGGGAACCCCTGTTCCCAAGTGCACCGGGAGGGAAGAGGGGGGAAATTATTTTTAGGGGGCTATAACCCATACGGGTTGGGCTGTCGGTGGGGTTTTTAGGGGTCTCCGACCCATGGGTGAGTGGGGGGGGGCTGATTGTGGAGTTTTTAGGGGTCTCCGACCCATGGTGGGGGGGGTTGACCATGGAGTTTTTAGGGGGCTCTGACCTGTGGGTGGGGGCTGACCGTGGAGATTTTAGGGGGCTCTAACCCACACGGGTGGGGCTGACTGTGGAGTTTTTAGGGGGCTCTGACCCGTGCCGGCTGGGCGGGGCTGACTGAGGAGGGCTGCGATCTGATCCATTGTAGCTGGTGAGCCCTCCCCTCAGGTGGAACCTTATTGGTTCTTGACAATGACCCATAGTAAAGAGATTACTCTGAGAATAATGAATACTTTGAAAAGTTTCTAGGCATAAAATGCCTTTATTTCTGCCATGTTTTGTATCATAAGCACACTGTGAAAGAGGGGAAAAAACCTCCCATCTATGTACATCTTTTATTCCTGTTTTTTCTCTCCCTTTCTCTCAATAAATTGTAGGAGGACATTGAACTAGTTGGATCCTTATGGTGAAACTGTTATCCCTTCTCTTGTTTACAGAAATGGGCATGTCAAAAGACTACAAAAGCTGTATATTTATGTTATTCCAGGATACAAAATGATATACTGGATCTTCTTAAACAAAATAAACCACGAGGGGAAGAGAGGGGAGAGCATCAAACAAACCACCTCTCCCAACTTCTGGCCACTGTATTCTAGGGCAGATTGTTTCTTCCCATCTAGTTCCCAATCTAGCAATCGGCTTCCTCTGCTTTTCAGTCAGTAGACTCCTGAAGTAAGGAAATGCCAGGGCAGCGGCCAGAGACACCTGGAGCCGGCAGCCCTCATGGAGAGTCGCTGATGAGGCGGGGGTGCTGCCAGAGCAACCGCGGCCCCTCCTGCAAAGGGCGGCCCAGGGAGCGCCAGCGACCAGTGTGGTGCTGCAGTTTGCGTGGAAGGGCGTGCAGGGAGGGCACAGACACCCTACCTGACCCTCAAGGGAGTATGGTGAGCACTCACCTGAGAGCAAGGGCTGCAGCTCTGTCTCAGGGATCTGCACCATGGACCCCAGCCGTGACCAATGCCTCCACCCAGATGAAGCTGCTGAAGGGAGAGGCTGCAGTGAAGACCTCAGACTGTGGTTAAGTGCCTTGATCTTTCGCCTGGGGCAGGGATGGGCAGGAGACCTTCCTGCATTAGGTGTGCCCAGGTGGAGGACCTCCTGCAGCAGGTGGCTGAGCTGCAGGAGGCAGTGAGGAGGCTGTGTGACATCAAGGAGGCTGAGAAGGAGTTTGATAACGGGGTCCAAGTGCAGTCTGCAGGGGCCCCGCAGTCCATGGCCAAACAGCTGAAACCCCCCCCAGCGGCACACACAGAAGGAAGGGGGGATAAAACTGAAGAAGAATAGAGGGTCGTAAAGGCAAGAACCAGCAGGAGGAAGAGACTTCCCCCAAAACCCGAGGTGCCCCTGCAGAACCCCCCAGCGGCACACACAGAAGGATGTGGGGATAAAACTACAGAGGAATGGAAGGATGCAAAGGCAAGGAATAGCAGGAGGAAGAGACTTCCCCCGAAGCCTGAAGTGCCCTTGCAGAACCGCTTCTGTCCTCTGCAGTCTGAGGAGGAAAGACCCGCCGCATCAGGAGAGACACTGGAGCCCAGTAAGGCAGCCCAGTGTGCTCCTCCTATAAAGACCAGTGCTACCAAGAAAAAGCGACGGGTGATAGTGGTAGGTGACTCCCTACTGAGAGGCACAGAAATGCCCATCTGCCAACATGATGGTCTCTCTAGAGAGGTGTGCTGCTTACTGGGGACTCACATCAGGGATGTCACAGAGAGACTACTGAGCCTAGGACAACCCATAGATTATTATCCACTGCTGCTGTTTCATGTGGGCACCAGTGATATAGACAAGAGCAGTCCGAGGGGTATCAAGGAGGACTACAGAGCTGTGGAAGTAGTGGTAAAGGACGCTGGGGCCCAGGTAGTTTTCCCATCAATCCTCCCAGTCAAAAGCAAGGGGACTAAAAGGGACAGTTGAATTAGGCAAATCAACACATGGCTACAGGACTGGTGCCACAGCCAGGGGTTTGGATACTTAGGCCACGGGACTTGTTTCGAGAAACCTGGTCTTCTGGCAGCCGACGGGGTCCATCTGTCAGAGAAGGGGAAGACCATCTTTGGTCATAGGCTTGCCAAGCTGGTAAAGAGGGCTTTAAACTAGAGTTGCTGGGGGAGGGGGACCTCAGTCCATCCCAATTCAGTCAGTCCGATGCCAGGGCCAGGAACAGGTGCCCAGAGAATGGAGAAGGATGGCAAAATAAGCCACACCTACTGCTTTTGAAGTGTTCGCTTTCATTTCTAAATACCTTGCACAGAAGTTCCCAATCAGCATGCTTACAATACATTTACTGTAGACCTTATTCCTAAAATAAACATTGATGGAAGCTGAAAAAAGACCCCTTGGATTGTGTCACTCTGCACTATACACCATGTTCAACGTTCTTGAGAGCCCTCAGTCTGTTTTATCTAAGTCTCTCCTTAAACCAGCTGAATTTTCAGTGCATCTAGCCTTTGGTAGTTAAAAGGAAAGGAAGTCTTAAGACAAAGAACCTACAGTGCAAACAAGATCCTTACATTTAATTTAAGCTCAAGCAGCTCTGCTGCAGCATTATACTTTTGAATTGAAAACTGCTTTTATGACTCGTTCTACTCAACGCAAGGATCAAACATTGTAGTATTGCCAGGGCCAGTAATAGGTGCCCAGAGATGGGAGAAGGATGGCAGGTCAGCAGGAGAGCGCTGGAAGAGCAGCGGAAAGGAATTTCACACAGTAAGTCAGCTTTGTCGGGAGCCCAGCTGAAATGCCTCTATGGAAACGCACGGAGCACGGGGAACAAACAAGAGGAGCGAGAGACGTGCGGATACCTGCAAGGCTATGACCTTATTGGCATCATGGAGACATGGTGGGACGGCTCCAATGACTGGAGCATTGGAATGGAGGGATACAGGCTTTTTAGGAAGGACAGGCAGGGGAGACAAGGAGGGGGTGTTGCGCTCTATGTCAATGACCAGTTTGAGTGCATGGAGCTCTGCCTGGGGATGGAGGAGAAGCTGACGGAGAGCTTATGGGTCAGGATTAAAGGCAAGGCAAGGATGGGAGACATTATAGTGGGTGTCTGCTACAGGACACCTGACCAGGAAGACCGGATGGATGAAGCCCTCTATAGACAGACAGGTGTAGCCTCACGTTCACAAGCTCTGGTCCTCATGGGGGGGACTTCAACCACCCCGATATCTGTTGGAGGGACAACACAGCAGGGCACAAGCAATCCAGGAGGTTCCTGGAATGCGTGAATGACAACTTCCTTCCCCAAATGATAGAGTAGCCAACGATGAGAGGAGCCATGCTGGACCTTGTTCCCACCAACAAGGAGGGGCTGGTGAGGAAAGTGAAGCTCAAGGGCAGCGTTGGCTGCAGCAACCATGAAATGGTGGAGTTCAAGATCCATAGGGCAGCGAGGAGGGTGTGCAGCAAGCTCACCACCGTGGCCTTCAGGAGAGCAGACTTTGGCCTCTTCAGGGACCTGCTTGGGAGGGTCCCTTGGGATAAAGCTGTGGAGGGAAGAGAGGCCCAAGAAAGCTGGTTAGTATCCAAGGACCACCTCCTCCAGGCTCAGGATCAATGCATCCCAACAAAGAGGAAGTCAGGCAAAAATACCAGGAGACCTCCATGGATGAACAAGAACTCCTGGACAAACTTAGGCACAAAAAGGAAGCCTACAGAGAGTGGAAGCAAGGGCAGGTAGCCTGGGAGGAATACAGAGAAGTTGTCTGAGAAGCCAGGGACCAGGTTAGGAAAGCTAAAGCCCAGATAGAATTAAGTCTGGCCAGGAACGTCAAGGGCAACAAGAAATGCTTCTACAGGTATGTCAGTGATAAAAAGAAGACTAGAGAAAATGTGGGCCCTCTCCGGAAGGAAATGGGAGACCTGGTTATGGAGGATATGGAGAAGGCTGAGGTGCTCAATGACTTTTTTGCCTCAGTCTTCACTGGCAAGTGCTCTAGCCTCACCATCCAAGTCACAGAAGGCAGAAGCAGTGACTAGAAGGATGAAGAATCACCCTCTGTAGGAGAAGACCAGGTTTGAGACCATCTAAGGAACCTGAAGGTGCACAAGTCTATGGGACCTGATGAGGTGCATCCACAGGTCCTGAGGGAACTGGTGGATGAAGTTGCTAAGCTGCTATCCATCATTTTTGAGAAGTCGTGGCAGTCTGGGAAAGTTCCCACTGACTGGAAAAGGGGAAACATAGCCTCCATCTTCAAGAAGGGGAAAAAGGAAGACCTGGGGAACTACAGGCCAGTCAGTCTCAACTCTGTGCCTGGCAAGATCATGGAGCAGATCCTCCTGTAAACTATACTGAGGCACATGGAAATCAAGGAGGTGATTGGTGACAGGCAACACGGCTTCACTAAGGGCAAATCATGTCTGACAATTTGATGGCCTTTTACAATGGGGTTACAGTGCTGGTGGATAAGGGAGGAGCAACTGATGTCATCTACCTGGACTTGTGCAAAGCATTTGACGCTGTCCCGCACGACACCCTTGTCTCTAAATTGGAGAGACATGGACTTGATGGATGGATCACTCGGTGCATAAGGAATTGGCTGGATGGTCACACTCAGAGTTACAGTCAACGGCTCGATGTCCAAGTGGACACCAGTGACGAGCTGCGTTCCTCAGGGGTTGATATTGGGACAGGTCCTGTTTAACATCTTTGTCAGCGACATGGACAGTGGGATTCAGTGCACCCTCAGCAAGTTTGCCAATGACAGCAAGCTGTGTGGTGCAGTTGACTCGCTGGAGGGAAGGGACGCCATCCAGAGGGACCTTGACAGGCTTGAGAATGAGCCTGTGCAAACTGCATGAAGTTCAACAAGGCCAAGTGCAGGGTCCTGCATGGGGGTGGGGGCAATCCCAAGCACAAATAACAGGCTGGGTGGAGAATAGATTGAGAGCAGCCCTGAGGAGAAAGACTGGGGGGTGATGGTTGATGAGAAGCTCAACATGAGCTGGCAATGTGTGCTTGCAGCCCAGAAGGCCAACTGTATCCTGTGCTGCATTAAAAGCAGCGTGGCCAGCAGGTCGAGGGAGGTGATTCTGCTCCTCTACTCCGCTCTCGTGAGACCCCACATAGAGTGCTGCATCCAACTCTGGGGCCCCCAACATAAGAAGGACATAGAACTTGTGAAATGAGTCCAGAGGAGGGCCATGAAAATAATGAGAGGGCTGGAGAACCTCTCCTATGAAGACAGGCTGAGAGAATTGGGGCTGTTCAGCCTGGAGAAGAAAAGGCTCCGGGAAGACCTTATAGCAGCCTTTCAGTACCTAAACAGGGAACTTCCAATAGTGTCTTACTTTGGGTTTATATACCATCATGACAGGTAATTGAAGACAGCTCTGTATGTGTTTGGCCGCCTTTGCCAATTCACTTTCAACTTGCTCTCTTGTAGGTCCTTTTCTGCAAAGCCATATTCTAGCTTGTTGGGACTGAACCACCACTAATTCTAGCAATGCTAGCAATATAGATATTGCCCGTCAAGGATTCAGTCAGTGGTGAGACAGACTTTATTTACATGGTCATTTTTTTCACACTTACAGGACATCTAAAAATGTTCATATGATAAATGTCTTTTCATTATGAATCAGTGTTGTGTTTTAAGCAGTTCTGCAGGATCTTTGCTGCCTTTATATACTGCAGAGGGAACAACACAGGATTTATGTATTGTATAGGGAACAAGACAGAAAAAAGCAGGATAATACTATGGCCTTATCCTTACTGCATTTGATTGCTGTCTCACCGAACTGGACTCTTTCTTGCCCTTGGCCACACAGTCCTTATGTAATGTTTGATAATAACTTCAAAGAAATTGCTCACAAGTGATTGTTAGCAATGTGCTCCTCATTCTTTTATTTGATAATCTAAGTTTTGTTTTGTAGAAGTGTTGAACATTACCAGCAACACAAACCACCTTAAATCTGCGCTTATCTTTGCAACTGTTCAGGATTGTTTTCTGTCTTGTCTCTTCTTCTCTCTGTTGTTCTATATACACATACCCATATACCCATGACATGCAATTGAATTTAATCCAAGTGTCTGAGAACTGACTGACCAATATTCATATACTTTAAACTCATTTAAACTCATTTAAATGAGTCAGCATCATGAAGATGAAATATGCCTTCCTTTTGTTCAATAAGAATAGCACATTTATCATTTATGCAGTAAAATGTATTGTGACTTTAATAATTCTCCTTATTTACAAATGCTTGCATTTATTATGGATTCAGTAAGTAAATATATTGATGGTAATTCGTAAATCTAATTGGGTTTACAATGAATATTTTAAACTTTTTGAATTAAAAATATTTAAAATTTTTCTATTAAAACCTTATAAGTCAACAGGATGAGGAAAACTGGCTATCAATATAAGGTTGATTTCATAGCCTTGGGACAGTGAATAATTTTCCGTGCATTTTTAAAGGGCATTACGATAAAATTGCAGTGCCAACAAAACAGAAATGCCTCTGAGTTAAAAAAGAATTGGAACAAGGGAAGGAAGATTGCTCTGAAGAAAATAAAAAAAAAGAAAAATCTGCACAGAGCCATAAATAACCATAAATGAGATACTTAGATATCGTTTCTTTGGTGTTTACTACAGTGAATTTAGAGTGAATAATGGGTCTATTTATGTCGTGGTGGCCAAGCTCCTTGTTTGGTAGAGAAAGCTGTTTGTTGAAGGATCTTTTCGGATGGTAGGCCTTATTTACATAAACTTTTAAAAAATACCAAGATTTAAAAATATTTTTATTTCTTGTTACCAACCAACACAAAATATGAATATTTCCCAAAAGGTAATTATACCCTTAAAAACCCCACAAACCTAAACCACATAAAACAATCAAACAAACAAACAAAGCTGCTTCTGACACAAGAAGAAAAGTAGTACTTATAGCTATTGTTTTTCAGAAAAATCTCAGTTGTCTGCATTTTACAAAAGTCAGGTTTATGTCTGGTAGTATCTTTGTGAGAAACATAGCATCAGCCAAATAGCATGGAGCAGCTTCCATATAATGCCAAGGGAGGAATAAAATCTTTGTAGTTTTGAAAGCTGTAAGAGCCTTACTTTAATAGGTAGGCAGTGCTTTTTGAAAAGCCACAGAGCACTATGAAAGTGCATGCTTTATTCTTGAAATAGCTGTGCTATCCAGAGAATTTCTCAAACAGTTGAGGGAATAGTTTTCATAAAGAGGAGTGTATTTAGTGGACCCTCTCATCATTGCCAAAGAGCTGGTAACAGTAAACAACACAGTCAAACATGTCATGGAAAGTTTCATCTTAGTGATGATGCAGATGTGGTATATTTGTTAACTTTCTGAGGTTGGGTAGAGACATCCTCATGAATGAGCAGCATACTATATGTTTGATCATACATGTGCAACACGAAACAGAGCAGAAGGGACAAGCTCCATAAGCAAACCTGACCTTGCAACAGTGTTCATACTGCTATTTTGGTTTAGAGAGCAAAACGTATTCTGGCTGGGATCTGGCTGGGTCCCAGTATTTTACTGAATTAGAATTCCCAGTGTAACCTGTGGCAGTTTTGTAGGAAAGGATTACAGGATTTAAAGGTAATGTCACAAAGATTGAGTCTCTGGTCAGAGCCTCATGCCCTACCTCTTGAGTTCCAGAGATCTTTAGAATAAGCTTATGGATACTTTATGGACTTAAAAATGTTGGATAACGAAAATAATTCCTAATATTGTCTTTATTTTTGAGAAATAGCAGAGAACTGAGGATTTGGCTCCCTTTTCCCTGTAAAAGTTTTTTGTTTTGTTTTTTTGTTTGTTTGGCTTTTTTTAATCCAAACATCAGAGAAAGTCAGAGCAGTCAGAATTTAATACTTCTTTTAAAATTTGAGGAAAAGAAAAGGAGAAACAGAAACAGGCAAGCAATGAAACTCCTTGAGAGGGTAGCTTTTTCTTTTCCCACTAACACTGGATCATTTTCTTAGTCTCTATTCAGAGTAATGGAAACTATGACATATTACACTCAGCAGCTACTCAAAGTCAGAAATAGCTCCTATTGAGCATAGCTCCTTACATCTGGCAAAGAAAAAAACCACAACTATCCTGCATTTTTCAATTATCTCTAAAATTTTCAAGTAATTTTTGCCTCGTTGTAGAAATAGCTAATTGGTACCTATGCTTTTTAATAATTTATTCTCAATTTGATGCATTCTTTTCCTCTTTTTGTCTTTCATATTTATTAACCTAAAACTACACAAATTCTCTAGAAGTGCAGCTGTGGCAACATCTATTCCTTTAAACCCAAATACTTAGCTCAGGTGTTCATACGAAACTCATCAAATGAGTACAATCTCCTCTGACATTCACAGCTACAGGCAGTTGGCCCTAGTTGTCAATTCCTTCACCACCACAGATCACAAAAACTCATTTTGGATCCACTGTATTCTGTGTGTCATTCTATGAATTGACATAATAGAAGGATGCCAAGAATAAATTTGTTTTGTTTTTTCAGTTCAAAAAGGTGTCTCCCGCTTTTTCTATGTAAGCAAGCATAGAAATAGATTTTCTGTTCTGATGTGAAATATATATTGTTCTCCACAACATATTGTTTTTCTTTTGCTCCCTCATCTTTTATTTTGTGTACATTCTTAGTAGAACCCATTCAACTAGAGCTTCTTTATTTCCTTGTGTCTTTTGCCTTCCCAATATGGAAGGTAAGCATTTTGGAGTAAGATGCATCCTTCTCTGTAACTACAGAATCCAGCCAACTGGGTCCTGATACTCCCTGCATTTTGGGCACCTCATACATTTTGTGGTTCCCATCCCTGCAGAACATAAGCAGAGTTTTTCAGTACAAACTGTCATCTATTTCAAAGGCATCCAAACAATTCTTGTGTGAGCTAGCTCGACTTTGAAGTCTAGGTGAACAGTAAAGGCTAATTTTCTCAATTTCTTGCACACAGTCTATTCTATAACCTACATTATATTGTTCAGAACTACAGTGGATATCTCCACATTATACTGCATGCGAAGTTTCTATGGCATACCTTTAGCAATCTAAAGGAATACAACCTGAGTTAACATAGATAAGGTAAGACGTAAAAGTTGGTTCAAAACGGTTTTTTTTTTCCCCTTCATTAAGCCACCTGGAGCTAATTTCCTGTGTGCTAAGTGTATGCACTGGCTTTCAGAGCCAAAAGATCAGTAGAAAAAAAGGACAAATCAATTTTAAAGAAAAATTTGAGCATTTTATGTTCTTCTTTTCTCTATTTTTCAGTGACATATTACAGTCATTTTATTTCATTGGCAGCTCTTCTATTCTGGTAATTCCACATTGCAAAATTATCTGGAAAGTACAATTTCCCTCTACCTTTCTCTTACTTCGGCATTATGTATTTTAAGTTGTTGAGTTTCTGTCTGACCTCTTATCTATACTACGTGAATATTATTGGCTGAGGCTGATGTCATTTAAAATTGCATATATCTAATATTAAATTTGAAATCTTTGCCTTCTTGAGATGGAATATGTGGGTTCCCTTTTCTTTTTCCCCTTTCAGCGTAGCTAATTTTATATCTCACCTTACTATATTCTGCATCACTCTCACCTAGACTTCTTCAACATCTTTATAATAATACAATGACCAGAAGTTATAAAAATCTAAGTGAGACTTAGTCTAAGATAAAATGTCATTACATTCCTTTAGAATTATATTTTATTGTACCCATAGATACAAAAATTTGGTTGACTTTCTCTGTGATCCTCTGAACTTTTCTGGACAGCTTTAAAGGTAAAACCATTATTATGCCAAAGTCATATACAATTTTTCATGTTTCAATTTTTCAATTAGTTTTATTCTTGGGGAATTTTTATTATTTTATTTTCTGCTAGAGCAGTTTTTAATCCATTAACACATTTTATACACTTGTGGCTATAAAAATAAGCTGCATTTTGGGTGATATTGAAAGGAGTCAAAGAAGACCCAGTGCTATTGAAAATAAACTTAACTTTTGATGCTTCATATGTTTCAAATCAAGTTTAAAATGTTTCACATTCCCACATATACTAAATAAATAAGCAAGGGTCAGTCATCATATTGGTTTAAAATTTGTAATATTTCACATTTAGACTATCAGGGATTTATTCTATTTTCTTTCTGTTGAATTACACTTGGGATATATTTGGTTTTAATTTTCAGATGTGTCTGCAAATATGTGTCCAGGAAAATGTTAGCATTTTTACTTAAAAAGAAAAGAGATATTTTCAGATAAATTCTTATATTTAGGAGATTACTAACGTCTCATTCCTGAAATTACGACTAGCTTGAAAGTTATGAAGAATTTCTTATTAAAAACAGAACAGCTATTGATACAGCTATCAATACTCAGCTTAGGATGTTCTGTCCAAAATACATATTTTTTAACATTAAAGTTGGACTACTGGCTCCAACAATGTAGAACTACGCAGTAAGTTACTGACAGAGAAAGAACAAGCTGTACTACTTGGTATATCTATTACGTCTAATGTCTATAAGGTTGATCTAAACTGTAACCTTCCAAGCTGGGGAATGTGATGGTATTGCCACAGATTTTTCTCACTCCTTGTTTTCTTCCCAAAATAAAAGCCCACAGATATGGATCTCTGTGTCTACTTAGGGATTCTCTGATTTCTGGAAAGGGTTAGGAATGCAGTTGCACTTACAGATCTCTATTGTTTTGGCTTGATTTTTTATTTTTGGCCACGTATAATATCCACCACTCTTCCCTAGGGTGCAGGTAGTCCTCCTGAGATACATAAACCTGCAGAGGTTCAATATATCTTGCTTTCTCTCTGAGCTGCACCTCTATTTTTGTAAACTGGTGCTGCAAATTACTGCTTCTAAGACAGCGAGACAGTAAAAGACTAAATTACAAGATTCATAGATGCTTCGCTCTAAAAATAACTATTTATGATATCAGGTGATACTCAGCATGAGGAAGAGGACTGAAACTGGCAGTAGGAGATTTTAGGCACCAAAAATGAATTATATTTACAATAGCTAGCTCTGGATGTGCATCACAAACATTTGGAGTGTCCTAATCTGGGACAGTTCAGTTTATCCTATCTCTACCATACTGTCAGTACATAGCAATGTTGAAATACTCCTTGATATTCCATCATATTCTGATACTGTATAGTTGGAATTATCAAAACGTCTTGTCTATTTCAAGTATAGATAAGAATAAAAATGTGGCCAGAATGGTAAACTATAATTTCAAAGGTTTATCTTCCAAAGAGGACATTTACTGTTTAATAAATTACACAAAATGAAGAAATTTCTGAAACAGCATTATTATCATCCAGTTTCTGCTCAACTCCCCTAACATACACGATAAGCTGCATTTTATGTTTGTGTTCTTGTTTTCACACTGGATTGGTACCTTGTTTCCTTTACTAATCCAGAGGCTATTAAGCACAGTGGATAGCTAGACATTACCTGAATGCATAATTTCCTTTGTAGAATGATTTTAAGGAATAAGATTTCATTGTTGGTAAAGGCATCCTGAGGGCTAAAGCAAACAAGACAAGATGAGCATAGTGTCTTATTCTATTTACATAACTGTTAGCACTCTTCACTTTTCAATTTTACCTGATAGTATAAAAAAGCTTTTTTTTTTTCTTTTTACCTCCAAGGCAACATGAAATGATAAAGAGATAAAATGTTCCCAGGAAATGGGACTGTTAAATTCCTTGCTTGATAGCAACAGAATGAACACATTTGCTGAAGCACTTATTGATGTTTCATTGACTTGAAACAAAGAATTGGAACCCACAGGAAACTGTTAAGTATGATCTGTATCAGAGATCTGTTATTCTTAAGAAATTAAAATGTATGCCATGTCTGCTACAGAAAAAAAATGCTAAGAAAATCCAAGAAGAAAATTTGTCCTGCTTTCTCCTTTCACAATGATGTGTAGAATGTGACATCTGTTAGACTATTTTGAGCTCATTTCCCATAACAAGAAAACTCTAGACAAATAACTTTTGGATTATTATTTATCTCTACATTAGTTTTGAGAAAAAAAAGTCTTTAAAAGATTCTTTCTCTATTCAGTGTACATGGTCTCGTTTGCCAAATGGTGTATTTCCTATCCCTTCTCTTTTTATACCTTTGAATTTATGTTTACATTGAGAATTGTCATAAAAAATGAAATAATTGCAAATCTTTCCACAAAACACTGGTTTAATGGTTTCTGAAATCAAACCTGACCATTATGAGAAACTAGTCTGATCTCCATACAGATGCATGGCATTTCTGCACGTATATACCCCTTTTCCCAGATTCGGACTCCTAGACACCCTCCCTGCATTATTGCACATAGATGGAAGTAGATTCCTGATTTCCTGATAAGCTTCAGGTATAGGGAACTACCCATACTAACCAGGAGTGAGATGTCTATACAGTTTTGCTGTAAAGAGACACTTAAGAAAGCTGCAACAGAGACCAGCTACAGTCTGTTTAGGTGCTTCCTGAGGCATGCTGGAGATTCCAAGATCTTCTCTAGATAAAGCCAAGCAGGGATCTGTACTTTGGCTACCTTCTTTGAGTACTATAATCATAGAGGTTGAAGAAAAAATGCCAACTGTCTCCCATGCTGTCCATCTCAGGCATACCAAATTAAGAGTAAGTACTTACTTTTCAAGGTTTCTGCTGTGGAGATCTTGGCCACATTGCAGTGCAAGTACAGATTATACTAACATTTTTCCTAGTGGAATTGTGGTTAAAAGTTAGCAGGCCTTTTCCGTCATCTGAGTAGTGACTTGTAGTTTGCAGATCATAGCTGTGTTGTTCTGCAGAGTGACTGAACTTAATCAAGTTATGAAAACTTGAGAGGAATTAACAAAAGTATTTATATAACAGAAACTGTGGCCAGAAAACAGTTCACTCCAGCACTCATTCATTGAAATGGAAGTCTTTGGTTAACTTTAATGCAAAAAGAATTGGGCTGCTGTCAAGTAAGGAGAAAAATTTCCAGTCAACAACAAAGCCTCAGAAAAAATCTGGAATACCTATACTCAAACCTCTTAGTAACACATCTCCTTAGTGTATAACACAAATGAAATATAGCAATAAGATCTCACTATTCACAGGGATTCCCTTGTTTTGCACAGAAAGCACAGTCAAGGCATTCAAGTTTTCATTCACTGTAACTCTGCTGCAGCAGACTGGCTGTTGAAGGATCTCTTAAGTTTAGAAGGGAGCAGGTAGGGAAAAAAACCCTAAAACATCGTACTACATAAGAGAACATGAATAAATACTACCTTTTATGTTTCCTTTTCTATAGTGACTTCAAAGAATGTAGTCAAAGGCATAGTGATTTTTAAAGACTAGAAGTATATATTTTTCAAAAGTAAATGCAACTCTAGAAAGAGTTTTCAGAGGAAACTGGAGCTAGCAGTGCTGCAGTTACAGATTTATCCTGTGTTGGTAGGCATGACTTTTATGAGACACACAACTGCTACTACCATCTGGAGGTTTTGCATGACACTATCTAAATATTTGCAAATAATTAAGAGGTCTCTTTTAACACAAATATCAAATCAAATTGGCAGAATTAAGATTCTGGACGTATTAATACTCTTGTTCCAAGTTCACTAGTGGTATAAACAATCTCAATAATGTCTCTCTTACATCTAGTGCTTGTAATTTGAGCCTTAGGGATGCATTGAAATCTATCAAATTGTATTTGTTAACTTCAGGTTTTAATTCTCATGTTTATTGCCCAGGTGAAAAGGTGAAATTCATTACCGGGAATAGACTTAACAAAAGGTCTATGCCCTTTTAAGCCCTCTAAAACTTCAGGCAAAGTAAACAGGCAGACTGAACTTAAAAACAACAACACATTTTAATGTACTTGTCAGCTCTGCATAAGTTGTCCAAGAGATGGAAAGAGAGACAGAGAAGACAGAGAGGGGAATATCCTTGGGTATTTTCATTTTCTGATTGAATTATTTGTTTGACTTCTTGATAGGTTGTTTAGTAGGAAAATCTATATTTTGTGCACTGCATGATGCAAAAGCATTTTCCTTAATTATATTTGAAACTTTATCCATCTTCCTATGTGTCTCCTTTAGGGAATAAAAAGATAACTGAATTCTTAAACCAATAAAGGCAAACTGTCTAAACTGAATATTGCGTTGTGTTATAATAGCCTCAACATTTCTAAATTGCTTCAATAAAATTCTCAAATTGCTGTAATTGAGAAGAAGATTGAAGAAGCCTTGCAGGTCAAATAGTAACTTTATTAACATGTAAAGCTAGCAAAAAAGACCAATAAAAATAAGATTTAAATACATTTAAAAGCAGTAAATATAGAACATGCACTGTCATTTTCTACAGTCAGTGGGAATGTAGCACATACATGAGCAAGCAATTCAGCTAGTTTTGTTAATAGCGAATAGTTCATTATTCCTCACTCAAATTTTTGAGACTGATTCTTATAATAATAAGAATAACAACAACAACAGTAAAGATAGAAGAATTAGCATTCAAAATTTTTAGGAATTATTACTTTTAAAAACACTTTGATTTTTGATAACACAGACTTATAGATTCACATATAACTACACAATATAGTGAATGCAAAATGTTACTGAATATAAGCTTTACATTCTCTGATCCCTGAAATTATTTCTTTAGCTAAAGTTCATGTACAGTGTTTTTTTTTTAACATGTCATTTTATTACTAAAAAAGCAAAAAAAAAAAGAACCTCTAAAGACGTCATTGACAAAATTTTCCCTAAGAAAACTGCATTGAAAACAATTGATTTATCAAGGAGATTAATTTTGTCAGCAGTTACTACTTTGTTTTTATCATAGCCACTAGTGACCATTACTAAACTTGCAGTTCAGGAATGAGGAAATGTTTAACTTACATTGCTCTTGCTCATACACGTAATTGTTCTGTCTGTATTAGCTGACCCTGTTCATACAATATACCCCTTTATATCTGATAATGCTCTGCACATCCCCGGGTGCTACCTATAAAAAGCTATTTGTGTGAAGGGGTACTCTACTCTTTTCTACAGTCTTATTTAGTTTTATCATCTACTCTATTTATTTACTTTCTTATTTCTGTACTATTTAACTATTTATTTACTTATGAATCCTCCACTGTTCAGTGAGTAGTGCTTCAGCATGCTTGGTCTATTTTGTTTCAGTGTTTGGGACTGAAATGTTCTCCTGTGTATATATATATATGCCACCAATTTTTAGTAAATTAAAAGAATATATAAATGTACAATACAATACTGTAAATAAATGCTATATAAGAATATACTAATAAATGGAGTAACTAACCGTTAATCTTCCTATTCTTATTTTGATTCTTTTCTTGAAAACAAATTAATAGAAATAAAGTTAAATCAGTTCAA
Organism: Nyctibius grandis; assembly: GCF_013368605.1. NCBI lineage: Eukaryota > Metazoa > Chordata > Aves > Nyctibiiformes > Nyctibiidae > Nyctibius > Nyctibius grandis. The sequence goes on along the minus strand of NC_090659.1, from coordinate 86,891,404 downwards.
TTATTTCATTAAAAGATTATTTTCAAATATTGTTGTGTATTTGAAATGCACCAGTATCACAAGCCTGGATGAGCTGGAACTTTCCATTTTGCATCAGTGGCTCATGCAAATTTGCTATGCTTTGCTTCATGATGAAATGTATTTGATTATGAAGAGAAAAACAACACAGCATGTGGTAATAAACAGTTGAACTCAGCAGTAATTTGAAAATAATTTCTTATTTACAAAGGCTTCCTGAAATTTGTAGCACTTTTCAGAAAGTACATTGGATGTTTCCACACTGTCACTTACTTCGTTGCGAACCTTCTAAAATGGAATCTCATTTTTACATTTTCTTCTACTTTAATGATTGATGTGGTGATATTTTGAGTTTTTTAAAAAGCTTTTGTAATTGTCATGCTATATCTAAACTTTGAATAAAGGTTGATAACTTTAATCCCTTTTATATTATCTCTATGTTGCAAATTCAAAAATATTTTGTTATATTACAGACAATACTGTAATGGCAACACACCAACAAGTATCTTAAAACTGTTCAAAATATCAATCTTTTATAAGAAACATGAAAATAAACTTCTTACTTTAATGTCTATAAACAATGACGAACACTGTTTCCTCCCTTTTGGAGTCCAAGAACACTATCCTGGCTATTAAATTGTATGCAGAGCAACCATAGTCTGCAGGCTTTATTTCTTTAGAAAGAGAATGCTGTCACTATCTCATGTCAATAATTTCCATATGATACAATAGTATTGCTTCAGCATTGCTAGTTCTAGGTTATAATCAGATGGCCTCAGATTGGATCCAGTTGCCAAATGAATTATTTTTCAATTAAAATTCCTTGAAAGACTGATGAGGAATAGATAATTTTATAAAGATGTATTTTTTGGAAATTTGTCAAAATTAAAATGGAAGTACATTTAGCTATGAATCTCTAAATTTTTTATTAAGAGTGTCATCTGTAACTAAAAAGCATACATAAAGTGTACTATTTTGGGAACAGTCTTGGCTTAACTTAAATAAAAGACTTTTTTTTTAAAAAAAAAAATTATACAGAAACAATCTTCTTTTTAAGGTGAAATGCAACAAAATGGCAAAATGCAAAAAAAAAAAAAAAAAGGGCTCCCCTTCTGCTGTTTTAAAAGCTTTTCTTATGATTGAATCTTTAAAAGGCCTGAGAAGGTTTTGTGACTTTCCAGGTGTCTGAATTTTTGCTGTGGGCTCACCAGTCTCTTAAAACAACTTGAGCAGAACTTGAGCCTGCATCTTTATAGTCTTGTTCTGTAAGTTTTACTTTACCCCTTTTTCTTTGGAAAGTACTGTCCCTGGTAAGAGCAGAAATTACAGCAGAGGCCAATTTGAAATGTTTTTATGCTCCTTTAAGTAAGGTTAGCTTCATGAACCAAAATAACCTATGAACATTGAAAAAAAAGTTGGGATAGGGCATTTGGGAGATTGGTGGCTTTTTGCCCAGCCAGTTTATGACTTGTTCTTTTTCATTATATATGCTGTAGTTATGACTCAGTCACTGACTTGGATTCACAGTAGAGAGGATAATAGAAATCAATAGCATGGAAAAGAATAAACAGTGAAAGCTCTCTATTAATGACAGTTTTTTTCTGCACAAATGAAAATTGAGCCCTTTAGTCAGATCACGAGAGCTTCTACTTCTTGCCCAATTTTAAACTTGGCATGGCAAAGAAATAAAAACCAAAACCACAACCAAGAAAAAACAAGTAATCCCTTTAAAGCTAGAACATCCTATAAATTCTAATAATAAAGTTTTAAAGTTGAACTTTAACATCGACTGCTCTGTACAAGTTTATCATGCTATTATACCCTCTCTGACATGCATCAGACCTGATAATCCTTCTGTAAGTAAGGGAATAGACCTTAAGCTATTGAGACAAACTATTATGAATTCAGTGGGTTAGTCTACACTTCTGTAAAAGACTTATCTCAGAGCAGCCATGAATACCTACTTGCTTTACGTTTGTTTGGCTCCTCACCAGAAAGCTTGCAAACTACCTGCAAAGAGTCATCCAGGCGTGATGTCTGGGTATGGCTTTTAACGACAGAACAAAGGGTGAAATTTAGTTTGAGATTAAATGTTTCATTCAGTTATTGAAACATAGGTGCCTAGGGCCATTTTGTTGCCCCTCATTGGGCTAGGAGATATAACAAAGGTTGTATGAAAGATCTGCATCTTTGGGGATCTGCAGCTAGGCTAGAACACCACCACAGTACCTAAAATGACAGTAGGTAATTGTTCTTGGGTTGCTGAGGTCAGCCAAGGACATCAGAGTTTGTTTCTAGAAAGCTTCTGTGTATGGTAGCTAAAAGTGAAAGCTCTCATTAGAGTTAATGAAGAGTTAGTCAATGCCCTCACTGGAGCCTAGAGTGATTAAGCTGACATCTATGGAGGATGCGATTCTTTGCCTATACATGGACATTTGAGATACCGTGGCATATCTTGCCCAGTTTCCAGAGGCTGCTTCAGAAAACCATGGGAACCCTGTAGAACCTGTGTTGTATCTGCCAGATAAAGTGGATGTCTTATGTACCCAAGGAAATCTCTAATAGTACTGGATATCTATATTTAGGCATAAATACTACATCTGATGAGCATTACTTATCAGCTGAAATGCTGCCTATGCTCCTGCGACTTTCTGGAGCAAAGACTGAGGTAATACCAGATACCTTAGAGCAGGCATTTAAACTTGCGTCTAATGCCTGTTTTTAGGGACCTCAGTTCCACCCTTTGCTCACATGCGGACATTTAGATTTAGGTACCATGATCACTAATGGCAGCCAAGTCTAGTTTCAGGGTGGTCTTTGGGACAACTTGCTCCTGCATAGTATAGACATGAGGTGAAACTACGGAGCTACTCTTTAGCTTTTCCTGTCATTATTTTTATAAATCTCTTCATTTGTCAAATAAATACATACTTTCCCTGATATCAAAATAAGTGGCAATAATATTACTTTTGTATTTCTAACTCGTCTTGTTGATTATTTATTCTTTCTGTTGATAGAGTACTAAGCTACCTGAAAAAGGATAGAAATCTTGTGCAAAACGTTTGAGTCAACATTTAGACAACTTACAGTCTGCATAAGAGCTTATTATATGGGGCAATTTTCAGGATATCTTGCTAATAACTTAAAGCACCTGCGACGAATCACCATAAAAGGTCTTGCTTATCCTTTTAATACATTTCAAGTGTATCTATCTGTCTAGTATTGATCAGTCTCACTTCAGATGAAGCATCCAAATGTCTTTCTCCTTCTGATAGTTTTGTATGACTTACCCTCCCCCCCTGCCATTTTCTTCATCCAGAGGTGCACCAGTAATTAGGACTTTGTAATTAGGACTACCTAGTATGGCTACATATAGTAGTGTTGAGTCTGCTGAAGCTCATGCATAGCAGAGGACATAGCTGAAAATACATGTTTAGAGCAACACCTGGGTTTGGGTTGCCAGCTCCTGTGATTTGTCACAGGTGTCATAATATGTGGTGGGATTCAAGCCTAGATTCAGACTTCTGACTTCAGGTAACCACAATATAGACATTCACACGTCAGCTAAGTGTTTAATGTAATAGGGTATCTAATGAAAATAAGAGGGGTGATTCAGTGCTTACCCATAAACATGAAATGTATTTTGAAAGGCTCTAGAGTATCTCTCCCAGTCTCCAACTGACCCTCCAGAAGGCTGTGGATATTCTCTGCCTTATGTATAATCTATCAGATACCTCCAGATAACTTAGAAACTCTCAGATTGTAGCATGTAAGTGGAAAGCCATTTGCAGGCTACAGCATCAACCTTCAAAACTTGAAGATAAGCTGCGAAGAGATAAAAACTATAGCGTTCATTCTTACAGGTGTCAGATTCATGTTACAATGGTATGGATCTAAGACTATAAGAATCACCTCTGCCAATTTCCAGATAAACACACAAATCTTCACAGAGTTTGTGGTTTATGAGAAGCCTCTTCTACTATACTACTGCCAGGCAACAAAAAGCAGAAACTAGAGCTTTCTCCAACAGAATGTAATCTTCCCCCCTCCAATCTGTGCTGACAAGAAGTTTTAGTTCTTTCTTGGATTTAGAAAGAGTTTTTCCTTTCAGAAGGCCAAAAGTTTGTGGTTTTTTTTTTGTTCCAGTACTTGTCTTGCTGTGCCTGCCTGAATGTCCAGATCCTCAATCTGAGCAAGTTCTCTGGAGAAGAGAATGGAGTGCTCCTGCTCCTCTTTTCCTATGCAGAAACAAACCTTCCTTTCCACGTGGTACTCACTGATCAGTCACAACACAGAATTTGTCTTTATTTGATTCTTTCCTTTTGTGACTCTCTAGACCACTGCTAAAATGACTGCATGTTAAAAGGAGGAAAGATTGTCTATATTTCCAGGGAACAATATAGAATATACATTTTTTCCCTACCCAACTTACTTCAAAATAAGTTTTCTCAGACCACTGTATATAGTGTTCAGTTCTGTGTTCAATGACTTCTCCGCCCCAACCCTTCATATATCTCACCCCCTCATGGGGCCTTCTAGCTCTCCTTGAAGATACATCTCACAGACACTGCCACCTCATATAAACCAGTTCAGAAAGAGTTGAGTAAATGGAAATCTAAAGCTAACATTTCCTTTCATTTCAGCAGTTCTTAAAGCTCCCATGGTGACACTAAGTTTTAATTTTCCATCAGTTTCTGGGGCACTGTTTCCAAATTTGTTTAGAAGATGTCTTTATGCAAGCCCTAGTGAAAACAAACCAACTTTTAATGCAAAGAGAGTTTGTGCGGCAAGCTCCAATCAGCTTATGAGTTCTGAGGATTTTTTTCAACCTATTTAGGAGAGTTCATCAGCACAGAGAAAAGTTAACTGCTGCTTTTCTCCTGGGATGTGAATTTGTTGTCTTTTGTAGATGCTTATTTCCATCACTTACATCGATGCTAGTGCTGTACGTGAGGGTATATCGATTTAAGGTCAATTCTGCTTTAGGTGGTGAAAGCAGGTAAAAAAAGGACAAAAATGTTCATTCACCTGCAACCATGCATATCTGTACTTAATGAAGTTAGCAGCCCCGTTCTCCTGTGTATTATACTCCCTGGTATAATAATTTACACCCGTATAAGTCACAAGAAAATTGTTGCTAACTCAGAAAGCTTGTGTTTAAAAGCAGAATTAAATTTAGAATTCTGAGTTTCTTGCAAAATCAATGTGAAGAAGGGAGAGTTAGTTGGAAAGCTGTTTATTATGCCTTTGTTCTCTGGAGACAGTATGCCCCACAGTGTTTGAACCCAGCATGTTCTTAAATAAGAGTTGGAAAATGTACAATGTGTTCTTTGATACTTTTCCTCTCTCTCTTTTGTATGGGAGTGCAGACATGATGCTGAAGTAAGCTGATGATGAACTTACTTCCAGCCGTTTCTGCATGTAACTGATATCAAATGATTTTGACGAAAACCTAATGTAACCAGTGCCAGCACCCTTAGGCCTTTCCTTTTTTTCTTTTGTGTATTTATGTAGGTATGTATTTATTTTTCCCAGATATGAGACTGTGATAATAGCTTAGATGGAAAAAGGAATATGAAATAAGGTGATGGTTTTTCTGGTTAGTGGAACCTGCTTGTGGAGGAGAGTACAACCTCATAAAGCTGATTGAATACAGTGAATTATTGATCAGTGCAGTTCAATTACTGTAAAAAAGTGAAGAATAAAAGTTAACAGACTGTGATGGTTATTTATTATGACAAATATAGTGGTAGGTATTACAAAGAAGAGGGGTTTTTTTCACTACCATAACAAATCACAATGTCATTAACTAGATTTCAGTGAAATGTGATTCTTAAGCCATAGTGCTGGGGAAAAAAACCATTAAAATATTCTCTGATTATGAGTTCCAATTTTATTTCATTTTCTCTATGCTGATCTCAATGAAAGAAAGTTTGAGGAAGGCATGAATGACGTTAAGTAAGAAGGCAAATAAGTTTATTATCAGTTTGATACCATATCTTGTGATGAAGAATTCTGCATACTTCAGTGTTTCATCCATTGCTTCTCATGGTACATCCAGAAATAGATTAGCATGCATTGAAGACAGGCAAGCAAACCCAGATTCAGAGTCAGTCTGTAGTTAGATTCAAGGATAAACGTGATGAACATCTCTGGGACCTAGATAGACGGAGTAGATGAAGACTATTCTTTTAGTCCAAATGAATGTGTGAGGATGCAGCATTTCTAGGGGATTTTAGAAAAGTGAAAAGTAGTGAAATCTGTCCTTGAAGGCATATAAAAGCACATCGTCTATAACTGTGAGAAGTGGGGTATGATACTACCAAGGAGAAATAATTGTGTAAAGTGCAGAACAGTACAAAAACAGATCTAAGATCAGATTAAATCAATAAGCATAATAAGGCTGATCAGTTTTTCATTTATACCTCTGAAAAATTGCTGTGAAACAATATTTGGCTTTTATTTCTCTTTAAATGACAGAAGATATCTGTGAGACCAGAAGTTGGACAATTATTCGTTCAATAATTGATTCCTGCAAGAGGAGGGGCGTTCCAGATCTTTCATACGCAGGTCTAGGCCACTCTACAGCATATTCTCCTGATATGCCGTTTTCTGTGCGATGCTTTTTACGTTAGCACTTGCACATGGCAAATGTGTTATCATAGAAGAGTTTCCTTATAGTTAGATAAACTTCCATGTTGAATTAAGGCTAACTTTTTTCATGAGGGTGATGCTGCCAGTGATATAATCACTCTTATTTCATGCCTGAATCTGTTCTTTGCCTCTCCATAGACTGTAATTGGTCTAATCCAAATGCGTTACTTTTATATAAAGATTTTTTTTCCCTTTTGACTTTAATTAAACTCCATTTTCACATACTAGTGGAATACTTAGCACTTTATTTTTCTGCTTTAAAAGTGAACTTTGCTGCCATGTGAGTTTTCCCAAACTCTTACAGCTCTTTGCCTTAAATTTTATTGCTTCCATAATTGCTCACAGGAAATACAACGTCATTTGGCTTAACTATATCAATCTGATCTTGGTATGACATCTTTGAAATGAAAAACGGATCTCTGCATGAAAACCAGAACAGCAGCAACAAAACCGCTTAAATCTTTTGCACAGAGGGATGTGTAAGAAAAGCTTTTGTGTGTACAAGGAATATCAAGCACAATGTCAAAATACAAATTGGTGCACTGAATAAAAGCCATGTCTCAACTATAGGAAATCTTTGGGGATATGAAACCCTGTGTTTTCATTGTGAAATGAGATGATCAGTGAAAGGGGATGTCTGTACAATCCTTCTGGGAATAACAATAACAAAACAAAACAGTTTTTAAAATAGAAAGATCACACAACAATACATTTGCTCATGGACAAGAGCTGCAGAGCTGCCAGGCATTTGAGAGATCATTTCCAAGAGTTCCTCTGACCTTGGCAGGAAAAAATATTTTGTAGGTTCATAGAACAGAAAATAAAATTATCTCCAAACAGTCCCTAAGGACTGACTACATGACACAGAGCCTTCTGGGACGTAGCTATGCAATATACACCGACTGGTTCTTACAGGTGAGCCCCCTGCACAACATGACACACAGATCCACTCATGGCAAATCCACAGTGGCTGTGCACGGAGGCTGTGTGGAAGATCTGCTCTCCCCTCTCTGCAGATCTGTGGGTCTCCCACTTTTCTCTCCTGTGGCAGAGCAGCTAGAAAAACTGTTGCAGGCCTACTGCAGGTAACACAGCTCAGCCAAGAAACTCCAGTGGGAGAAAAAGAGAAAGTGAGACAATATTGCTTCTTGCTTATGCTTCAATAATTAATAAAAAATGATAGGATTCTGATCACTTGCATCATTCTGATGATGAGACTTCCAGTCTGAGTGGAGAAGCCAGGGAGGAAAAAAGGGATTTAGCTTTTAGAGCAAGTCTGATAAGTGCACCCTGGCTTGTACCGGGAAATTATTTTATCTGTGTGAAACAGAGAGCTGGCCTCTCCTTCTACAGAGACCCATTGTGGGATGTGTCAGACAGCTCCGAACTAAAGTGAACTAAAGAACAGACTACAAAAGGAAAACACGAAAAGAGGTAATGAAGATACAGACTCTGAGTTTGAAATAAGCCGACCCAAGTGTAAGACGCACTTGCAGGGTATAAGAGCTATAAGCAATGTATAGTATATAGCTTGCACACCACATTTTCACCTAACTCATTCCTACCGATATATGGTTTAAGTGCATGAGCCTTGCTTATAAAACTGTTGTTTAAATATGCTTATAGGAAGGGAGACATATACAGAAAGATTTAATCTTTCACACAGAGAAGCACAGCACTTGACCAATCTTACTCATCTCTATATCCAGCAGCAGCACACTGTGAAGACTTTGAAACCATCTCTCAATCCCTGCGCTGGCCTGGGGAATTGAAGTAACACAGCAGGTATAACCATTTGTTCCATGCTGATGAAGGAAAGGGATTATGTGTCTGTAAAACAGAAGGAAGGGCCTTAGGGATTTTAGGCCTGCAGTGGCAGAAATTTTCTAGAACGGATCATATGACAAGGATGGTGAATCTGTGGCATGTCTCTCTATTGCAAATGTTGTGCAAGTAGGACTTGAGATATCCACTCTCTTTTGGCTGCTGTGGAGCTTTGGCTGCTCACACTGTTCAGCAAGCAGTGGCTGGCTATAGGAAGAATTCAAAGTATCAGCTAAAAGATAAGAATATAGCTTAGAGGCCGTAAGGAGCAGAAGGAGATAAGGTTGAACAAAGAGCAGATGGGGTTAGAGAAATATTGGCACGAAGTGTGAAAAAGTTTCAACACCATCCTAGCCTCTATAGCACTTTTCACAGAAATGCATAGGATTTAAAAGTAGTGATTAACGATGCCGGATATAGTCAAACCAGTATTATTATGCTCTGAACTGTTTATTAACTGAAACAATGTCAGCTTTTCTCCACTTTTTTTAGTGTTGTTTCTGAATGTTCAGACATTTAATTTCCATACATAAGAAAAATTCAGAAATAATTTATAATAATACTTTAATATTATAATAATTTAATATAATATTACTTAACAATAATAATAATTTATATTTAACTTGTCACCAAATACACTGAATTTATAGCTACATCTATGCATGTTACATATATTCATAATGCCAGTGCATTACTTAGAGTGGTTAAAATGTGAGAAACAGTCTTTCAAAATCAGATTAAAAATACTATGTTACAGCTATAAAACATGTACATGGTGAGGTAAATATATCTTCAAAGTGTTGTGAAAATCATGACAAGTGCAGTGGGAAGAGAGGGTCAGTTCTTTACTGCTAAAAGTAGGAACAATTCTAGTCAAATGAAGGTCTTCTACCTGAACTGTTAAGCCTTAAAACTTGTGGTTTTTTTTTTCCCGTGGGTCTTTTGTCTGTGAAGTTAGTGGTAATGCAGAATGACAGAATAATTACTGTTAAAATATCTTTTTTCAAATGGAATGTGATTATGTAATGAATCATCCATACAGAGAATAAAGTATATTAAGGGACTTCACTTCAGTCAGTAGGAATCCAATTGAGAGTTTAAAGCACCATAAAGTTTCATCTTTTCTCTTTTTCTTTCTTTTTTTTTTTCTTTCCTTTTTTTCCCCTCTTTCTGGGGAAATCTTAACCCCGAGGTATATTTTTTTTTCTTTTGAGCTCTAAAGGAGCTTACATCTCAAATAATCTCATTGAAGAGATAAAAGCAGATGCTCTGCAAAAGCCTGCATCAGAAGGAAGAAAAGTTGCATGAGTTTCTGAGAAAGACAAGGTAGGGTCATTTCCTCTGATCATCAGCTATTCTAATTTCTGTTCCACAGCTGTGACCTGGCTTCATGACTTGTGGGTTTTCCGTCAGCTTCACATCATCACCTGCAATTTACATAATGTAAAACTCCAGGAAAACACGGGGTAGGACAAGCTTAAATTAACCTTGTAAGGTCTGAGCTTCATTCTGGCTCATTAGTTTCAAAGCACATGTAGTTCTAATGCTGAATGAGTAGAGAATGCTTTCATCTGTAACAATGAACTGTAATAAAAATATGGAAGATTGTAACTTTAGTACTAAATCTGATAAGAACGAGATTTGATTTTTGTGTTTAGTTGCTGTTTATTTATTTTAGAAGATAAGGATCCTTTTGCGTTCCTTAATCTTGCTGTGGTCTAGTAATTAATCTAAATAGATTTCACTGCCTCTGAAACATAACATATGTACATGATCCATGGAAAACTATCCTGGAACAGTATCTTGGCAAATTAAAAGTATAATTCACTGTTGCTTTCACCTTTACTGAATTTAAATATTGTCGGGGCTGCTTCAGAAATGTTTTAAGTAATAATAAATTCCAGCATACTAACACTTACTGTGATAACATTAACATAGTAACATATAATTAGGCAGTTGGACTAGATGATTGTTGTAGGTCCCTTCCAACTGAAAATATTCTATTCTATTCTATTCTATTCTATTCTATTCTATTCTATTCTATTCTATTCTATTCTATTCTATTCCATTCCATTCCATTCTATAACGTGTTTAGCTACATCAGTCCCCCATATAAACCAACTGCAGGTCACTCTGTATAACGATCTTTGACACTCCAGGTTCAGCTGTTCTGGGTTAAGGATATTTATTGATTTAGGTATATACAATGTTAAATCAGTGCTCACTCATGTGTCCTACTAACAAAGCAAATCATTTTATCAGAAATGTAACTACTTAAAATAACCTATCCTACTCTCTCTAACAATTTCATACTCCTGTAATTACAAGTCTTAATCCATTTTCAGGAAACTCATTAAAAAAGGAAACAATCAATCAAATAAACAAAACAAAACAAAACAAAGCAAGCAAACAAGCAATCGAGCAAACAAGCCCCTAAAACATTAAATACATCCAAAAGCGTATTTCAGAAAGTCAGAAAAATCAAGCACCAATTTTCTCTTTCCCAGGGCTCCCAGAAATGTAGACCCAGTACTTATGTTCCAGCCAATTCAGTCCTAACTTCTCCTTTTGAGCTGTGTGTTTCATCCCATGGTCTTCTTTACATCAGTTTCTTCACTGAGAGCTTCTCAATGAAATGATTGGAAAAGATTTTTGAAACAATATGTTTTCTCCTCTTTCTCTGATCCCTTTTGGTGAAAATGTTAAAAAGAAAAAACAAACAGCCTAAGGCAAATATTTGGCATGGAAAATTTCAGTACAAGGAATAAAGGTCAGCAAAATTAAAAATAACTGAAGATAGATGTGTTGGTTAACTTTAATATTAATAATAAGAACTACTGCCATCTCTACATATTGATAATTAAAATGACTATTAAAAAAAATCTTCCATTCAAAAGATACTTGAGATTCAGAAATGTCCACTGAAGTAGAATATTCACTGAATAGTATAATATTTTATACTAGGCCTGAAACAGAAAAAAAAAAGAGCACAAACATATCTTGTCTTAATAAAATGCTTACCTTAACAATACTGAGAAGAATAGGATAAAATATCCAAAATGCCAATTAAGCAGACTTACTGACCTCATACTGTAATGAATAAAGTTTACTAGACTCAGCCTGCAGACACTGTTGTGGATACAATTTTCTTAACCTTAGGAAAATTATGAAATAAACAAAATAATTTAAACACAAAGACAAAAAATCTTAATGTAGGGAAAATATCCATTTTGTCACTGAATCTATTCTGTTTTCACTACATGTGTTAGTATTTTCTCAGCTAAACGTAGTTAGTCTACATGGGATTTGTTTATACTCAGGGGAGAAAGAAAAGGCTCTTCTAGAAAGTGGCTAGTTCATCACGTCCTAAAGTACACCTCTTCAGATTAATTGAACTGCTTATTTCTACCTATTGACAATAACAGGTTTTGAGGGTGGCTAACTCAGAAGAAGATACCTGCTGTGAAGCATTTATTCAGATAAATCCCCAAAAGATGTTTTGCCTTTCCAAGCATGCTTGTGCCAGTGCTTTCCCGAAAGGTACAAAGATCCAACATTGCCAATGTAAAGGTCTGACCTGCTCTCGAGAAGTGAATGTCTTGGGATTTAAAATAAGTGTTTGGCTCTGCTATGGCATTAGCTAAAAGAGCTATTTTGTGCCCTTCAAAACATATTATATTGCTCATTATATACATTATATAATCCAGGGAGTGACTCCCTGGATTTAAAACCATGAAGTACAAAAAAGGCTCATGTCCATTTCTCAGAAGTAGCTTCTTGGAGGGTAGATAGGCTATGTCCACACTGGATAGTGGTTTTCAGTTCAGAGTATCTGAACAAACATCTGCAGCATAGCCCACAGGTGTGTACTGATAAAGTAAAATTTAGAGTATCAGAAGCTCTTGTTCTGGGATGTAGCATAAGCATATGGGGTAGCATTTGTGGGAGTAAATTCTTCTGGGTTATGTTGTAGTGCCCTGTAGAATGGAAGGAACTGAACTTGATACAACCTTGGTCCTGTTTTCTAAGGAAGTTCTTGTGTGAAATATTTCCTGAAATTTGCCCTATTTTCCTGGATAGCTCTAGGTAGAATGCTACAAAATCATTATTATTACAGAATTAATATTTCCAAAATGCTCAGGTATCTCTCAGGGCTACATCTCCACTGTTAAATATGAGGGTTGGGAGTGAGCCTGAGCATGGACCTTGGTCATACGCATTACTAAATTGTCATCTCTATTCCTGGCTCTGCTGTGGAATAGTCTGACTAGCTCTGTCCAAAACAAGTATGTCATGTAGAGTGAGTTAACCGTAAGCACTGTTGGCTCAAACCTTTGTTTGACCATGTGACATCTGGCCCAGGTATCAGCCTATGTCCTTTCCTCTTTATTGAGTGACACAGATATAACCTTACAATGTGTAAGAAGTCTTTGAAAGACGTCACAAGCTTCTCTAACTTGAGTTAGGGGTTAAATAAATTCCCTGGCCTAGATTGCAAGGAAAGAAAATTAAATATAACTTTGAAAAATATAAAATCAAGCATATTGTCTTTATTGGTCTTTCCTCACTCTTAATATATTTAGTAGTATGTTCAGTACTACACAGATCTTTAAGAAACTAGGTTTTAATACAGCTGTTTCTAATAGTTTCACATATATTCCTACTGTAAGTCAAGAGTTTCCTTGTATGACATGTCAGTATACAAACTCTTTTTAAATCGCTTGTGAGTTGCTTGTCCACTTAATTAGGTAAGTTAATAGGTACTTCAGTCCATCATTTCTACTGTCATCTTTACTTCTTTTGTTCTGATGACCTTTTTCTGCATATTCAATTCATGTATTACTCAAGTGGGCTTTTGACTTGTACTTACTGGTTAAAAGTCTAGGGTGAGACATTACTACAATGCTTGATCTTTGCCTTTAGTAGAATGAGTCATAAAAGCAATTTTCAATTCAAAAGTATAATGCTGCAGCAGAGCTGCTTGAGCTTAATTTAAATGTAAGGAAGTTGTTTGCACTGTAGGTTCTTTGTCTTAAGACTTCCTTTCCTTTTAACTACCAAAGGCTAGATGCACTGAAAATTCGTCTGGTTTAAGCAGAGACTTAGAAGGCTGAAGGCTCTCAAGAATGTTGAGCATGGTGTATAGTGAAGAATGACACAATCCAAGGGGTCTCTTTTCAGCTTCGATTAATGTTTATTTTAGGAATAAGGTCTACAGTAAATGTATTGCAAACATGCTGATTGGGAACTCCTGTGCAAGATATTTAGAAATGAAAGCAAACACTTCAAAAGCAGTACATGTGGCTACAGTGTAAAAGGAGCCTCTAACATTTTGACCGAGGTAAGCAAACAGGCTTCTGTCCTCCTACAGCACTTTTTACTGATATCACCTTTAACTTTCAAAAGATCTTCTGTATAAAGAGGTTCTACTTTGACCCTACTAGAGTTTCACTCGTAGGAATATTAGCATACTTAGAATGTAATTCTCAGAGATACTCAGTAGTGTGGTTTTAGGCATTGCACATCAAGATATGCAAGGCCTTAAAGCTTAGAGAGAGAAAAAGGACAAATGGTAGGAAAGTAGAAAGAAAAAATCCTATGTTTCTGTCTAAGCTTTGTGTCACAGAGTAACTCAGAATTAAAAAAAGTGGTAAATACTAAAGAACCAATGTATGTTTCCCCTTTTCCATCCCAGTGTCCTGTTCACTGGGCTTAGCAGTGCTAGAGGATGACTTTTCCTCTCCTGATGTCAGAAATTTACTCTCACTTTTTTTATGGACTGTGTGACTCCTCATTTATCCAGAGTGAGCCACATTCCCCATATCAGCATTGTTTCAAAGTGTCAGGGAGTGACAGAAACACATCACATTTCTTCCAAATCCTCAAAAAAGGAAGAAAAATTGCATCTTCTATAAGATGCTTATGTCTGAAACTGTCCTCTTGATAGCAATAATGTGTGTGGTGCAGGAGTAAACTTGCAGCAAACAAGTTTTGCAGTTGATTAAATATCTCAGCTCTACAAAGGCTGTTTATTGCTTTGTCTACTTCAACACCATAGACATTCTCCTTTAAATAGAACAGATGTCAGTTCTGGAAAATGTGATGCTCAAACCTTCAGTTATAAAGTAGAAAACTTTGACAGGAGGTGATTTTTTTTTTCTTTTTTTTTTTCTGGGATGGAAGATTCCAACACTTTGCTTCAATGTTTCAGATTATCCTCATTTCAAAATTAAGATGATATAACTGGACAGAGAAAGTTGAGAGGCATAGATACAATGCATTTTCTCATATTCGATTTTCCAATCTATTTGGATTTTTGCAGCTTTGGAGACAGCCTATGCTTTTGTTGTGCAGGAAAGGATTTAAATATTATTGAAAACCCATTAGAAACAGTTGGAAACTATTTTCAGAGCTATAAAAAGTTGAATGGATTTATATGGAGTAAATTTTCAGTGCAGTGTGTGTGGACTTAAATAAAAAATATGTAATTTTAATAAATAATGTTAATAGTAACTACTGTAGAATGTAGGTATATGCTGCACAGATTGTTGTTACCAGAAAAAAAACAACAACACATTTTAGCCATAAAACTGTGTATAATCTTAGAAAAATACAAGGAATGCATACCAGGTTTTGTTTTGTAGGTTTGTTTGGTTTTCTTTTCTTATACCAAGTTCAAATATCCTTTTCTCAAGGTTATTCTGTTTCTGAATAGTGTCACCACTAAAATGTGGAGTATAAATGGCGTTTACTGTCCTAGGGTGGATGCCTAACTGTGTATATGACATGGCCATGGTTTTTGTGCTAATGTAGCTGTAGTCACAGTTCTGGTTTGAATCTCAATTACAATGGCAGATGTTTAATAGCTACCTTAATGTACTTACTTTCTAGAAGTTATTTGAATAAATGTACATCTGAGTTAGGAATATACCAGTGGAACACTAGACCCCTTAATTTGGGAAAAAGCTCTACATCTGAAGGAACAGTTTATGACTTTTCATTATTTCTGCAGTCCTCAAAGTCTTCCATGCAACTACTATTACATAGTGTAGAGTAGCCAATGGAAAAGGCATATTTGATTTTAATGAAGACATATTTCAATACAGAAATATACTTAAGCAACTGGACACAGGTATAAGTAAATCAAATATCTTTAGCAACAGAAGTCACAAAACACTCTAAAAGATGAAGCTCAAAGTCTGATAGCACTAAATATTTTATCTTGCTTTCTCTGTGTTATAAATGCCTTGAGTTTAAAATTTGATACTACAATGTTTATTGACACCATGACAGTAGGCTGTGAAAAAAACAATCCTTGTTTTCAGCTTTTATAACTCTGCATTGTGGTCTGCTTGGACAGTCAGAATTTTGTTTTAATTTGTATAGGAGAAAATATTGGAGAAATAAAAAATCCTGCCCCAAAACCTGTGTTTATCGTCTTCAGTTCCATGTCTAACAGAGTAAATGATCTGATTACTTTCCAGCACATTTCAGTAAAGGCTTTTGGTTCAAACATCTATTACACATTCCAGGGTGCCACTGTGGTGATGACCATTTATGTGTAGCTGCTACTTGAAAGAAAAAAAAATAAAACAACCCCAAACCCTACAGGAAATGTGTGCAACTACTCTTAGAGAAAATGAACCAAATTATACTAAGGGAAGAATCATGTTTGTCCTTTCATTATGTGTCCTCTGAGGGGTAAATATTAATCTACTACATCAAATCACTCCCTTAATCTCCTTACATATATTAAAGTATTAAATAATCTATCATGATCACTGCAAGGTAGATGGTGCTATAAACAAATTATCTAGGCATATGATGTTGACTAGCTTAAAACACCTTATCTTGGATATACTCAAACCCATGGTAGACGTATTAATTCATTGAAGTCCACTGCAATTATTTATATGATCTAAAAAGGGGGATTTCATGTCATAGAAGTAAGCCAGATAAGCAAATATTTCATATTAAAAGGGCAGGTTTGAAAGAGGTTTAAGCTGCATTCACATTGTAAGATACAGAGAAGTAGTTTATGTGACTTTTTGTAGTTATAATACATTTATTTATTCAATACCATCCTTTAAAGTTGCAGTATGTGTCTGCAGAATGAAAGAAGCCACAAGACTCTCTTGCAGAGTCTCTGTTATTCTTTTTTGCTTTTTAAGAAGAAGGTAATTCAGGTTAGAAATGCGTGGCTGTTCTTTGTGCATGAAGATTTTGAACATGCCACATGAAGAAGAGAAGATAGCACATGTCTGTAGTTCAAGGAGTTGGCCTGGCAAATAAAAGAAGCAGCTGGACTGTAACAGAGGACTGAATATTCTTCAAGATGACTTTAAGTGTCAGATGGTAGTGTCCTGGGCTTTTTTTCACCAGTTCCTACATTTATACCATGTCCTGTAAATCCAAACCAGACAAAAGTAAAGAAATAGATTCACCATGTGTTCTCACACTACTTAGGGTGATCCCGCATACTCATATAGCCTGCTAAATCCTATTGCTGGCAGCCATGTGAGACTAGATCAGGAGCAAAGGATGGGCAGGTAATCAAGAGTCACATGAATAGGACTTTTCTGATAAAATATCGAATGCTGAGGGTATGACTTCTGGGCAGTAACGTGCAAACTTCAAAGGAACCATCATCAATGCAGTCATCTTAGCTGCTAGACAAAGCATAGCTCTCCCCTTAATAAATAAGTAGGTAAAGTGTTACAAGTTTCACTTGAAATACAGAAAAAAATGGGTTCAGAATCTTTCTCTTATAGTATATACAAAAGCTTTCAGTTGCATGCTACTGTAAGTGTGAATTTATCGTCCTTGCTGGAATAGTTTCCCTTTGTATAACTAATTAAATATTTCTAGGATAACTCTATGTGATAGAGGTTGTGACATTTATGTGGGAGTAGAAAACCTCAAGACAAGTTCTCTAACTTAGAACGAAGCAGATTTGGATCAGGGTACCCACATGATAAGTAAGTGCTCTAAATTTTAGTTATAGGGTATACTGCTTTGGGGCTGTCTCATAAATTACTCTAAAGTTTATGACCTTTTTTCAGTCCAGAAAACAAGAACCTTAGGCATTTCTTTAACTTTTACATGAAGTGAGACAACTCTTCTCATTTGAATTTTATGCAATGTGTTAAATTTCCACCAGATTATTTCACTGAAGCTAAAAAAAGAAAGAGATATAGAGGACTTGTGACTATTGACCTATCTAGTCGTATCTCTATTAACATTTCTATTCGGTTATTAGATAACAAGGAATTGTGAAAATAGAAAGAAAGTTCAAAAATAAAACTTCAGCTAGTATACAGCATGTGGAACTGTGTAGAATTCTGATGCTGAAGAAGAGTCTGAAAAAGAACACTGACAGCCTATATAATTACAGTGTTTGAAAGGATTCTTCTTTCAGTTACCGAAGCTGTTTGAATACAATGATACTTTTCAGTTCTCAGAATCAAAAGACTGAGGATGAGTCAGAATAGCAAACAGTAGCTTACATTAAATGTCCCAATGGAAAAAATAAATGGAAATGGAATTTAGTAAGAGAGACATAACACCAGAAACAACAGAGTCACTATAGCACCACCAATAAGAACGAAAAGCTTCAAAATATTCTATATTGAGGTTCATTTGTTAACTGTCAAGCCCGTCTCTGATGTGTAACATTCTGCTGGAAATCTTGCGTGAACAGATTTTGTTTTGATATTTCAGAACTTCCAGTTCTTGTCTCAGCGGAGCCCAAAGCTGCAGAGATGCACAAAAAGAGAGGAAAAGGGTGTTGGAAAATAGGCTATGTAAATTTTCAAAAATCAAAAAAATTTCTTTGATTCAGGTTTGACTTAAAATGAGGAGTGATTTTATTTTTTTAAGTGACTGATTCTCTTTTCCACTTTGAAGAGGAAGCTGGAAGTGAAGCTGAAAATTCTAGGTCTGTCTGCCTTGCAGTATAGAACACTGGAATAGGCTGCCCAGAGACGTTGTGGAGTCTCCTTCTCTGGAGACGTTCAAAACCCGCCTGGACGCGTTCCTGAGTGATATGATCTAGGTAATCCTGCTCTGGCAAGGGGAATGGACTAGATGATCTTTCAAGGTCCCTTCCAATCCCTAACATTCTGTGATTCTGTGATTCTGTGATAGAGTAAGATATCTGTGTTAACTAAAACAGTGTGGATATTAGCAGTAATATATCTGCAGCAACATTTAGACTAACTTACTTCATTAAGGTTCTTCACAGTACCACAGGTGGAATGATTCCAGTATCTCAGATAATTTATTAATACCTTCATATATCTCTGCACCACCTCTCAGGCTTCAAGAAACTATTTCAGGATTACAACAGGTGTGACAATATTCATAGAATCATATAATGGTTTAGGTTGGAAGGGACCTTAAAGTTCATCTAGTTCCAACCCCCCTGCCACAGGCAGGGACACCTTTCCTCTAGACCACGTTGCTCAAAGCCTCATTCAGCCTGGCCTTAAACACTGCCAGGGAAGGGGCAGCCACAACTACTCTGGGCAACATGTTCCAGTGTCTCACCACCTTCACAGTAAAGAATTTCTTCCTAATATCTAATCTAAATCTATCCTCTTTCAGTTTAAAACCATTCCTTCTCGCCCTATCACTACATGCCCTTGTAAAAAGCCCCTCTCCCACTTTCCTGTAGGCCCCCTTCAGGTACTGGAAGGCTGCTATGAGGTCTCCCCAGAGCCTTCTCTTCTCCAGGCTGAACAGCCCCTACTCTCTCAGCCTGTCTTCATAGGAGAGGTGCTCCAGCCCTCTCATCATCTTTGTGGCCCTCCTCTGGACTCACTCCAACAGCTCCATGTCATTCTTATGTTGGGGATCCCAGCGATGAATGCAGTACTCCAGGTGGGGTCTCATGAGAGCGGAGTAAAGGGGTAGAATCACCTCCCTTGACCTACTGGCCATGATGCTTTTGATGCAGCACAGGATATGGTTGGCCTTCTGGGCTGCAAGCACACATTGCCAGCTCATGTTGAGCTTCTCGTCAACCATCACCCCCAAGTCTTTCTCCTCAGGGCTGCTCTCAATCCATTCTCTGCCCAGCCTGTATTTGCGCTTGGGATTGCCCCGACCCGCATGCAGGACCTGGCTCTCTCGGCCTTGTTGAACTTCATGCAGTTCGAACAGGCCCAGCTCTCAAACCTGTCAAGGTCCCTCTGGATGGTATCTCTTCCCTCCAGCGTGTCAACTGCACCACACAGCTTGATGTCATCGGCAAACTTGCTGAGGGCGCACTCAGTCCCACTCTCCATGTCGCTGACAAAGATATTAAAGAGGACGGGTCCCAATACTGACCCCTGAGGAACGCCACTCGTCACTGGTGTCCACTTAGACATTGAGCCGTTGACCATAACTCTTTGAGTGTGACCATCCAGCCAATTCTTCATCCACTGAGTGGTCCATCGGTCAAGTCCATGTCTCTCCAATTTAGAGACAAGGATGTCATGCAGGACAGCATCAAATGCTTTGCACAAGTCCAGGTAGATGACATCAGTTGCTCTTCCCTTATCCACCAGTGCTGTAACCCCGTTGTAGAAGGCCATCAAATTTGTCAGACATGATTTGCCCTTAGTGAAGCCATGTTGCCTGTCACCAATCACCTCCTTGATTTCCGTGTGCCTCAGTATAGTTTCCAAGAGGATCTGCTCCATGATTTTGCCAGGCACAGAGTTGAGACTGACTGGCCTGTAGTTCCCCGGGTCTTCCTTTTTCCCCTTCTTGAAGATGGGGGTTATGTTTCCCCTTTTCCAGTCAGTGGGAACTTTCCCAGACTGCCACGACTTCTCAAAAATGATGGATAGCAGCTTAGCAACTTTATCCACCAGTTCCCTCAGGACCCGTGGATGCACCTCATCAGGTCCCATAGACTTGTGCACCTTCACGTTCCTTACATGGTCTTGAACCTGATCTTCTCCTACAGTGGGCGATTCTTCATCCTTCCAGTCCCTGCCTCTGCCTTCTGTGACTTGGATGGTGATGCTAGAGCACTTGCCGATGAAGACCGAGGCAAAAAAGTCGTTGAGTACCTCAGCCTTCTCCATATCCCAGCTAACCAGGTGTCCCTTTTCCTTCCGGAGAGGGCCCACATTTTCCTTAGTCTTCCTTTTATCACTGAGATACCTATAGGAGCTTTTCTTGTTGCCCTTGACATCCCTGGCCAGATTTAATTTTATCAGGGCTTTAGCTTTCCTAATCTGGTCCCTGGTTGCTCAAACAACTTCTCTGTATTCTTCCCAGGCTACCTGCCCTTGCTTCCACCCTCTGTAGGCTTCCTTCTTGTGCCTGAGTTTAACCAGAAGCTCCTTGTTCATCCATGCAGGCTTCCTGGTGTTTTTGCCTGCCTTCTTCTTCGTTGGGATGCATCGCTCCTGAGCCTGGAGGAGGTGGTCCTTGAATACTAACCAGCTTTCTTTGGCCCCACTTCCCTCCAGGGCTCTATCCCAAGGGACTTTCCCAAGCAAGTTCCTGAAGATGTCGAAGTCTGCTCTCCTGAAATAGAGGGTGGTGGGCCGGCTGCGCACCCTCCTTACTGCCCTATGGATCTTGAACTCCACTCATGTGGCTCTACACTTGGTACAGCAATTTGTGCAGCATTTGAACTGGCCTGCCTAGATCAGCTGGGATCTTTTTGCACCTCTGGCATGATTCAGCTGTAGCATGGATAACTACTTCCCAGATGATGCAAAAGTTACTAAATTTGAGTTGCATCTGACCAGCTGTAGATATTAATAATATATGCATCTGAGCTGGTCAGCCCTCAACTCCCTGTGTGGTCAAAGGAGAAGAATAACAGCTTTTGGGTTGTGATCCGTTTCTTTATAATCCTGATCAGAACTGCTCTTCAGTATGCCTAATTCTCCACGCTGAGTAAGAAGCAGCCTAAAGTGTCTATCTCAAATGCAGACATTTATGACTGATGTCTAGAGCTAGCTGGCTTCTCCCTTGGCATCTACCATGGGTCCTATGTTTTACTATTTTAAAATGTATTATCAAACTTTTCTTGTAGAAAGAACAAAAAAAGGTTTGTTTTCCCCTCTGTATTTACAAATTGACAGAGGAGGGACATGTTTTGCATGTTTGGAGTTCACAGAAGCTGGAGAGAACTGATGTTATTTGACCCTGTGAGACATCCATTTTCATCATTGATTTAGGAGGAAGCTGGAAGACCACTTTCTATACTACTGATATAAAATGCAACAGTGGCTTCCGGACGATGGTTCTGCGTATAATTAAGTTCATAACATAAAAGCAAAACCACTTATTTTGAGTTTCTTAGGCACTTGTAACACTGGTCTAAAATGTTAGATCATTCTACTGTTCAGATAATTATGGATGCAGAGGGAAATACACAGTCAGTTAATTGAGTGGTTAAAAAGTTAGTACCTACATCCAAAGGACAGCTTTGGATGAATGAACCTCAGTTAAAGAGACCATATGGTAGATTTGTAAATAGGTGTACATACAATATTCATCAAGAGAGTTGCAAAGTACTCAGCCCTAAACTTGAAGAATGGGGTAAGAGGAATGCTGTGTAGAGTGCTTCAGACATTTTTGACACACCTCTGTTTTGCTGAAAATAAAAATTAACAAAAATTGTTTTTTGAGGGACAGGACAAAAGGAGGAAAGGGAAAAGGCCAATTTCAGTGCATCTCCTATTTTGAAAGACAAAATATCAGGCTGTACTATTTTGACACCTTCAAACTTCCAAATTAGTAACAGCAAATTCTTTTAAGGGTAGAAATACATTTCTTGCCTACATCTAAATCTACCACCATTGTAAATATCACAGAATCACAGAATCACAGAATCACAGAATGTTAGGGATTGGAAGGGACCTCGAAAGATCATCTAGTCCAATCCCCCTGCCGGGGCAGGATTGCCTAGACCATATCACACAGGAACGCGTCCAGGCGGGTTTTGAATGTCTCCAGAGAAGGAGACTCCACCACCTCTCTGGGCAGCCTGTTCCAGTGTTCAGTCACCCTCACCGTAAAGAAGTTTTTCCTCAAATTTAAGTGGAACCTTCTGTGTTCCAGCTTGCACCCATTGCCCCTTGTCCTGTCAAGGGATGTCACTGAGAAGAGCCTGGCTCCATCCTCTTGACACTTGCCCTTTACATATTTATAAACATTGATGAGGTCACCCCTCAGTCTCCTCTTCTCTAAGCTAAAGAGACCCAGCTCCCCCAGCCTCTCCTCAGAAGGGAGATGTTCCACTCCCTTAATCATCTTCGTGGCTCTGCACTGGACTCTCTCTAGCAGTTCCCTGTCCTTCTTGAACTGAGGGGCCCAGAACTGGACACAATACTCCAGATGCGGCCTCACCAGGGCAGAGTAGAGGGGGAGGAGAACCTCTCTTGACCTGCTAACCACACCCCTTCTAATACACCCCAGGATGCCATTGGCCTTCTTGGCCACAAGGGCACACTGCTGGCTCATGGTCATCCTGTTGTCCACTAGGACCCCCAGGTCCCTTTCCCCTACGCTGGTCTCCAACAGGTCTGTCCCCAACTTGTACTGGTACATGGGGTTGTTCTTGCCCAGATGCAGGACTCTACACTTGCCCTTGTTATATTTCATTCAATTTCTCCCCGCCCAACTCTCCAGCCTGTCCAGGTCTCTCTGAATGGCTGCGCAGCCTTCCGGCATCTCAGCCACTCCTCCCAGTTTTGTGTCATCAGCGAACTTGCTGACAGCGCACTCTAATCCCTCATCCAAGTCATTAATGAATATATTGAATAGAACTGGTCCCAGAACCGACCCTTGCGGAACTCCGCTAGACACAGACCTCCAAATGGACTCTGTCCCGCTGACCACTACTCTCTGGCTTCTTTCCTTCAGCCAGTTTACAATCCACCTCACTACCCAATCATCCAGACCACACTTCCCCAGTTTAGCTGCGAGGATGCATGCTTTTTATTTTAGCTAGAGACAGTCTGAGAACAATGCTCATTTAAACACATGATTTACAGCTGGAAAATTTGTGAGTTTTCAGACACCTACAAAACATGTGAACAACTAGCTATTGTTTATTAATACCACAGAAATGGAAATTGTTTGGCAAAATATTAAATCAGTGTTTCAAGATGACAGACTTAAATTTGTACACTACTAAATTACATGATAAGTAATATTGATCATATGAATTATTATGTTATTTCAGTATATGTCTATTGATTTATAAAACTTACTGAGCTGCTGTAATGCAATGTCAATGTATTTTTGAAATAAACGCCAGGTCAGAGTTAGGAAACTGGCTGGATAAGGGTTAGATACAATGAAAGGTCTGTATGTTCTTAGCACTATATTTGTTTTCAGACAGCAGTGTGCTTCAACATCAGCTTTCTGTGGCTAATAAAAATAATGTAGATTGTAGAGGGGTGACCCCAGCCAGTAACTAAGCTGACCCAGTCACTCTCTCACTCCTCTCTAGCAGGATGGGGGAGAATCAGAAGAGCAAAAGTGAGAAAACTCATGGGTCAAGATAAAGACAGTTTAAAAAGTGAAGTAAAGCTGCGTACACAAGAAAAGTAAAATAAGGAATTCATTCAATATTTCCCATCCATGGGCAGATGTTTAACCACCTCCTACAAAGCAGGGCCTCAGCATGTGTAATGGCTACTTGAGAAGACAAATGCCATAACTCCGAACATGTCCCCTTCCTTCTCCTTTCACCAGTTTTTATTGCTGAGCACGACATGATATGGTACATAATATCCTTTTGGTCAGTTGGGGTCAATGGTCCTGGCTGTGCCTTCTCCCAGCTTCTCATGCATTCCCAGCCTACTCTCTGCAGGGGCAGAGTTGCAAAAAGAATATCTCAACACTGTGCGAGTATTTCTTAGCAATAGCTAAAATGCTGGTGTGTTATCAACAATGGTTTAGTCACAAATTCAAAACACAGCACCTTACAAGCTGCTATGAAGACAATTAACTCGATCTTTTCCAGACCCAGTACAGTAACTGAGGAAACTTTGGTCGAATAACAATAACAAATTAAAAAATATTTTAGGGCTATGCTTCAGCAGATTTTACACGTGTACCTCTATATAAATAATAAGAGAACTTCTTTATGTCAATACAGTTGTATAAGTTGTACCTGCTTGGCAATTTTTTTTGTTAGTTTAACAAGAGGAAAATCAAAAAACTGTTTTACTTTTGACCTTCTAACAGGTGATTGCAAATAAGAGGTTTAAAAGCTGTGTGTAAAAGGAGACTATATGTCCATTAAAACTAATGTGTACAGACTGTCTATAATTCTGTGCATGGCTGCCTAGAAAATAACCCCAAGGGGCTTGAATGAAGTCTAAAGAAAGCAAACAACCAGAATTACAGCTGAAAGACTAAGTTCACAGTCTGTCCTTAATTCACCCTATTGACACTGCAGAACAGTCTTTTGCATCTGTAACAGCAGTCAAGGAGGAAGGAGTCCCATTCTAGAAGGCAGGTTAAAAACAAAGTTGACACAGACTCCTTTTACACCTCTCTGTTTTGGGGGTCTCTTAAAAAAACACGTTTCTGAAGGACTTTCTATTCAGGGACAAAGAGGTTTTTAACTGTAAAAATATTAAGCCTCAAAATATATCTATGAATGAAATCTATATTATTGCCTTAGAAATGGACTGAAAACCCCCCAAAACTTTCACTGTCACTAAAATTAGGTATCTAATTCTTAGCCAGATTTATTCCCTACACATCATACTCAATTTAAATTGACTTTGAGCACTTAATACCTCTTGAACCTTCATTTGCTGTAGTTCTGTTGCCTCTATTCTGATGTGTGTGGTGAGATGTGCATATCCAAGTATGACACGTTGTGGCCTTCACCTGGTTTCTTGGTATTTAATCTAAGTCAGTGGGTCACTACCACCTAGTGAGCTAGTGACAGATGAAGGAAGAAAATCAGTTTTCCTGACTTCAGTTGTGTGCTTACAGAGAAGAACTCAGGAGTCACTTTTGGACTCACCTTGTTTCTTCAAGATCGTATTTTTTACCTACATTGTTTGATTTTGTGGTCCAAATTAGGTCTTTCAGTGACTTATGAATATTTGATAACTTCAAAAATTTGTCTCTCTCAATGGCAAATTGTCTTCTTGTGGAGTATGTATTCTTAGCAAGTGCTCCACTAACTATGAAGTACAGTTAGGCCCAGATTCTCTAACTTACTTTAGGCTATCAATCACCTACAATCTGAGTGATCTGATGGAATCATCTTCCAAAGATAATTCCTTTAGTTAACGTCTACTGGTTAGCTCAGGCAGGTGTGAATATTTGAGCTTTAAAGTTCCGGGACATGATCTTTAAAGGGAAAAATCACTCAAGACCAACAGGAGACATGGGTTCCACCTCCAAGCAGTAAATTCCTAGGAATTAACAAAATGCCCTTACTAAAGAACATTTTCTCTCTATTCTTCAGGCTTTAGATTCTGGTATGTGGGACTAAACTACTTCCAGCTGTTAAACTAAACTACTGTGTAAAGTAATTGCTATGCTTAATAGCCCCACAGTATTTTATTTCCCCAGTGAAAAAGAAAGGAAAAAAAAATCCTCAAAATCACTGGTGCCCAATGTTAATTATATCATACAAGACACATATTTTATCCACTTGCTTTATTCTCAGTTGGGTAAAAGAAGCCTTATGGTTTAAAAGCAGTTCCAGCCTAGTAATTTCCTTAAGAGAATCTTTAGACAAAAATTTCTTTGTGAAAATAACCTCTCAAATAAAATATTTGTGAACCTGGCATTTGTCTGTAGCGTTACACACACAGAGGTGTGTGATATCTAGTTATCTCCATGGAGGTCCTCTGTGGAGATCAGGGAAGAATACCCATCTAAGGGCACTCAGACTCCTGCTAGAATTGGCACGTTTGCTGTGTGCAGGCATGGGTCTGTCTGCTTCCCTCTCTCTCTTTGCAGAAACAAGAGCAGCTTATGAAATTCTTGAGCAGGCTTCAGGCTTCTTTCCATGAGAAGGCTGCCTACTGTCTAGGCTTGTATTATTAATGATAAACCCCATTTTCTATGGTGTTTTCTGAAGCAAATACACCAGCATTTTGCATCTTAAGTATTGGGTATTATTCCAGATTTGGCATATTGAAGTGGTGTCATTAAAAGGCAGCGTGGGCTGGATCTAATGTTTCTATTCAAAAAGGCAGCTCTGATCTGATCCTTGAATTTTCATATGAGATCGGCATTCTTAGATGTGGAGAAAATTTCCCAGTTTGGTCCTCATGCTAAATTGCAGCCTTGACCAAGTGTTTGTAAGGAAAGACTTGCCTATGAAAAAATGAGAACCAGTGATAGGCTGATAATTATAGCAATGTTAGAATGTACTGTTGTGACATGCCTTTGTAGTGAAGTTAGTGAAGTATCCCCTGCAGTGAATTGCATTTTTCATAAATACCAAACATTTGGGGATAATTACTGCAAAGCATTCAGATGCCTGAAGGCTCGCTTCTTTGTGAATGGAACCAACAGTGAGAAACAGACATGGAACAGCCACACATTGCTTATGAGTCTCTTTCTTTCCCAAATGTATTCATTTTAGCTTGGTCTTAAAAAACATTTTAAAAAGCTTTTTTATCTTTTATGAATTCAAAATATCATTAAGCAATCACTGATTTTCTTGTTTGAACAACATACTCCTCTCAGCTCTAAGTTTAGTAATAAAGTTTAAAATTTCTGAGCTGAGACACTTTCTAAATGAGAGAAGATTTTGTAGCATGGTTTTCATCTTCTTTTTGTTTTTCTGTGGACAGATGAGTGAAGTAAAGATTATCAAGTACCCGTGTTGACTTTGCATAATACTCTTAATATAACTGAATAGATCTGTTTTCATGATTTACTTTTCAAAAGTATAATTGGACAACCTCTGTAGGAACTGACAGCTTGTACACAAATCTTCCCCACACAAACATTCCCTCTTTCAAATGCATATAATTTTAAGCCTGTGTTTTTGTGCTTTCCCTCTTTCTAAAGTATTTTTGAGGTCTTTATCTCTTCATTTCGTCAGGTATTCTCTCTATCTAATGACTCTGTCATATATTTAATCTTCCTTTTCATAATTTTTTACCCATTTAGCCTGGCTTGGTATTCACTCAAAATGTCCCCGTGAAAGATGGTTCTTTCAATAGGGACCACAGACCAGCAATTTTATTTTTACTTCCCTGTTGCCTGTGTTAACTGGTGGGGACAAGTACTGCCTTGGACATAGCCACTTGCAGGAATGATGGATTATTCACACAAAAATAGTTTATTTTCCTATGAATTATCTGTTACTGGACATATTGTCTTCCAAAACTGATAATTCCAAAGAAGATATCAAATTCCCCCTATGGAAAGAATGGAGGCTAATTCATCCTGGGTAGGTAACAATTTCACCCTTTCTTTAGTTTCATTTTTGCAGTTACCTTACTTTGGTTCCCTGTTTTTAATGATTGGTTTTTTTTAGAATAATTCCCAAAAATTCAGGTTTTGAGAAACACAACTGCATGCATTAATAATTTATGTTTTGTGATTAATGTGGGATTCAGGTTCAAGTTCAGACCCCTACATACCCAGGTGTCTATATACAACATAGGCACATACGCTCTCTCTAGTCAGTAGAGCTCAATTAATTTGCCTTGATATATGCATCCAGTTCATTTGAGAAGCCCTGTTATAGTTCACCTGTCTTCCAGTCACTTCTACGGCAGTCTACAAGTTATGTAGATCTATGCAGATATCTCTCATACTCAAGGATGCCTCAAGCATTACTGTGTTTGTCCAGATGAAAAAAACCCAGTGAATCAATGCATTAAGTGAAACATAAATAGTGAGTCAGTCGACCAGCCACTAGGATCTTCATTTAATTGCCTGAATTGCATTTTCCTGGGTAAGCTGGCAGCCCATGGCTTGGACAGGTGCACTCTTCACTGGGTTAAGAACTGGTTGGATGGCCAGGCCCAGAGAGTGGTGGTGAACGGTACTGCATCCAGTTGGTGTCTGGTCACTAGTGGTGTCCCCCAGGGCTCAGTACTGGGCCCAGTCCTGTTTAATATCTTTGTTGATGATCTGGATGAGGGTATCGAGTACATCCTCAGTAAATTCATGGACGACACTGAGTTGGGTGGGAGTGTTGATCTGCTTGAGGGTAGGAAGCCTCTGCAGAGGGATCTGGACAGGTTAGATAGATGGGCCAAGACCAATGGCTTGAAGTTCAACAAGGCCAAGTGCTGGGTCCTACACTTTGGCCACAACAACCCCATACAGCACTACAGGCTGGGGGAAGAGTGGTTAGAAAGTGGCCTGGTGGAAAAGGACCTGGGGGTGTTGGTCAATAGCCAGCTGGATATGAGCCAGCAGTGTGCCCAGGTGGCCAAGAAGGCCAACAGCGTCCTGGCTTGTATCAGAAATAGTGTGGCCAGCAGGACTAGGGAAGTAATTGTCCCCCTATACTCGACACTGATGAGGCCACACCTCGAGTACTGTGTCGATTTCTGGACCTCTCACTTCAAGAAAGACATTGAGGTGCTAGAGCGAGTCCAGAGGAGGGCAACAAAGGCGAGACCTTATTGCTCTCTACAACTACCTAAAAGGAGGTTGTAGCAGGGTGGGGGTCGGCCTCTTCTCCCGGGCAACTAGCAACAGGACTAGAGGACATAGCCTCAAGCTGTGCCAGGTGAGGTTCAGATTAGGCATTAGGAAAATTGTCTTCACAGAAAGTATTAGGCATTGGAATGGGCTACCCAGGGAGGTGGTGGAGTCACCATCCCTGAAGGTTTTTAAGAAAAGACTAGGTGTGGCACTTAGTGACACGGTCTAGTTGACACAGTGGTGTTTGTTAGGTCAAAGGTTGGACTCGATGATCCCAGAGGTCTCTTCCAACCTAGGTGATTCTGTTATTCTGTGATTCTGTAATATATATGTGTAATACTGTTACAAGTTTCTGTAAGACATCTGATATATCTACATGAGTCTGGCAGATAAGATACAGGACTTAAAGGGAATACATGCATTTCTGGATTAGCAGTTATAGAATGTCCAAAATGACAATACACAGCAAATTTCATGTATAGAAGGTAGAATTATTTTTTTTTCATGTTGTTACTTAAGGTATTGATGCCCAGAAATTTAGAATGTGTTGAATAGGCAACATTCAACTCATAAAATAAATAATTTATTTATTAATATTGGTAATTTTCTGTTAAAGGATTGAAAACTATTGTGAAGGTTGAGTATTTAAGAAAATCAGATAAAGAGAGAAAACCACATCACATAAATGTTTTGAACAACAAAATGTGACATGGTATCTTATTACTGACATGCATTGTGAAACACAGAACCATGTCTTGGATGTCTAAGCTCCATAGAAATAGAAGGAATTAAGTAATACAGCAAGATACAAAATGAATAAGCATGTTGGAATTACAACATGAAGGAAGTCATAAGACACTGGCCAATACAGAAAGGCTGGATACAGATGGGGATCAAAAATCTCGTAGTGGAGATGATACATCCAGGCTTAGCGAAAACATTTATGTTCAAAGGTGTACAAACCTGAACCATTAGCAGTTTCATCCTTTCTTTCAGAGATCTGAAAAAGCCTCACTTTTTCAAAATATAGATGAATTTTATTTTAGTAAAATTGTCTGACGATTATAACACGCTCTTCTCCTTTCTACTTTACACACAGATGTGGATTCAATTTCCTCCTTTGCTTTAAAGAACTCAAATACTTTACTTCAATTTCTGGTTGCATGTTGTGGATAAAGCAGTAAAGGAATGGGATAGGGAAAAGGGAGGTGTAGTCTACTTTTTCCATGCATTGGGCAGAAAGAAAAGTCAAGAATAATTTTACTGGAAGGGCAATCTTGAAGCTCATTATCTAGGTATTTCACTTTGACCAGGCAGCCATTTAAAGGAAAAGAATAATTAAAAAATATTGTGAGTATAATGAATTTTAGCTTCCTTAGTATTCTGAACATTTGAAGTTTCTCATGCTTAAGGCATTCCATCTTAATAAATTTAACATTATTATTGTTTGCACTGCATAATATACTGAAATATGTTATGCATGGTATACTGTCAAAGAACTAAAGCAACAAAGCAGAAACTGAAAATACTAATATGCTTACCACAGATGACTGGAGCATGAGACAACTAGTGTAATTGGGCAGCAATATCACTACCATTTTGAGTGTATTATCATTATTTCTCATTGATAGGTTGTTGTTAGTTCACTGATTTATCGAGTTTTATGTTTTCTAAAGTACCACCAAAGAACTCTTTACAGACAACAAGGTCTAACCTGGAAAAAAAATAGTGCCACAGAATGTAATATCTATGAAGACTACAGTGAATGGAAACTGTAATTTTTAAAAGTGACTGCCCATGTTGTTGCAGAATAAGAAAATTCAAGATAAAATTATAAGATACTTATCTAAGACCAACTGAGTATACTTTTCATGTCTAAGTGCTTAGTTTGTTACTAAACAAGAAAGTAATCAATACAGAGGTACTATTCTAAGGGGAGATTATAGAAAGTAATAATTTTTGTTTCATACTAAGTTGATGCCAATTCCAAAATTCCATCAAAGCTACTGTCAGTCCTTGCTGTCACCATATACATAATAAAATATCTCCCTTCAGGATAAATATTATTCTACACTTTATTGGCTATTCAAACTGTATGCAATCAGACAGAGCTCTTAGATTTGTCATGTTATAGTAAGATGCAAAAATTCATCTGAAATCAGTGCAATACTCCCACTGACTTAAAGTAATTTTGGTTCAAGACTAGTCACCTTAGTGATACATCTCAGGTTACCTCATATTTCTGATGAAAAAGAAATCTGCTTGTTACCTGTATATGTAGCTACGGTGTTAATATGGAAAGGAAAAGTGTGGTGGCACAGCTTCTGCTCACCACATGTCACAGGCTGTGTGCCATACAGTAAAATTGAGGGTAAGGATGGGAAAGGGGAGGATATCAACAGGAGTTTTTACTGTTTGTGGTTTAAGAAGACAAGATGAATGAGGACACATTTTCATTTGCTTTAAACTGTTGTGTCTCTATGTCTGAAGTGTGGAATCGATCTACAACAGCTTCTAGTAGCTAAGTATTTATCTGGTAACACCTAATTCTGATCTTCATTTATATCAGTAACTGCATGGCTGTGAAGATAGACCTGATTTACAAGCATATAAGTGAGATCAGAATCAGAACCATAATCTTTACAAACAAAGCAGAGAAGTAAAACAAACACCGTTTCTCCTACAAGCTATTTTTATGGTTCCCAACTCTGTAGATGCTGAGCATCTCATATATATTAATAAATTTATCCTCACAAAGTTCATTTGAGAAAAGGGAATATTTTTAGGTTCTTTGAACAATTGTTGCTGTGGAAAAGAATCAGGTGTATTACATGTTGAGCATCAGTAATTTTATCCCCAATATTACTAAAAATTCATAGTCCAGAGAAACAAGAAATGAAAGGCTAAATTCAATAATGGTCTCTCAATGTCAGTTCAGTGCTGTGTGAGCCAGTGACACACAGAAAGTTATTTGCAGATTTTTAGAGCAGCCATTATAACTCTTTTTCAAGTTACCTTCAGGATGATGATCTTATAATCATCCACATGCCCCATCTCTCTGCCACATAGGAAGGGCTCTATCATCGTTCCCTTCTCATTTAACAGGGTGCAGTTCTTTGGCAGAAAATCAGTGGAATAAATGGAACCATGTTAGTGCATCTACTGAAACATTTTAGCTAATCCTATTTTATCCAATTCCCTGGACAGAAAAAAATGCTATGGAGTGCATTGGCCTATATCTTGAGCTGCACTACTTGTTTCTGTGCTCTGATATAACAGAATAGATGCCACCAGTTAGATTCAGCACAGTGAAGCAATGAACCTTTCTGACCTACGAGGAATGGCTGAGGGAGCTGGGGTTGTTTAGCCTGGAGAAGAGGAGGCTCCGAGGTGACCTTATTGCTGTCTACAACTACCTGAAGGGAGGTTGTAGTGAAGTGGGAGTTGGCCTCTTCTCTCGGGCAACTAGCGATAGGATAAGAGGACACAGCCTCAAGCTTCGCCAGGGGAGGTTCAGGTTGGACATCAGGAAGAATTTCTTTTCAGAAAGGGTTATTAGACATTGGAATGGGCTGCCCAGGGAGGTGGTGGAGTCACCATCTCTGGATGTGTTTAAGAAAAGACTGGACATGGCACTTAGTGCCATGGTCTAGTCGACAGGGTGGTGTAAGGGCAACGGTTGGACTTGATGATCCCAGAGGTCTCTTCCAACCTGATTGATTCTGTGATTCTGTGATTCTGTGAAGAGAGCTAATGTACCATGCAAGTGACACAGGCTGGAATAGCTAGTTTTGGGAGAAATGCTGCCTCATGTTGCAGATGTATTGAGAATCCACAGGTAGTAGAAGGGCAAAGCATGAGACAATCAGAGCTGCAAGGAAAAGGAGAAGGGCAATCTGATGGCAGATTTCAATACATAATGGGCATCCTTTCTATGGATTCAGCTTACAATTTTCTTACCTATTGTGTTCAGGGAGGATGGAGACACTCCTGACTGTGCCTACTACTGTGTCTTCTTCCTCTACATTTGAAGATGTTCTACCTTCTTATATTCTTTCAAGGTTAGTAAAGACCAAAATGGTTAATTCTCTATATGAAAAGTGAATCCTGACTCAGGTGAAAGTGTATGAACAACTGAGGTGCCTAAACTGAGGAACAAGTGACAGTTGGATAACTGCAGGTTTAACTTTGATAATTTAATTTAGGTACCTGAAAGGCCTCGTATGAAGATATTCATCAATTTTTGGTGCCTAAAAGCCTTGAGTTTCATGTGTTTTGTGTCAGTAAGACAACCAAGACACTTGCAAAGGTATAACAAAAGAGTAAAGAAAAACCATAAATGAGAACTCAAATGCCTAATGTGGATCTGGACTTTGACTTTTAGTCTGACAAATCACACTCAGTGTTACACTTCAGTACATTTTCAGGATACGTTTTTGGCTTTAAGAAATCTTTGTAAAGCTGAAATATTCTTTCATGTAAATCTAGAAAATCTTACAATTTTGAATAATCCATAGTAGACTTTTTAAATGAAAAATAGTGTTAACAGTTTCTTGGTCAATGAAAACGCATTCTTTCTTCTTAATTAACCTTGGAAATGTGTTCTTTATCTTTCTGAATTTACTTACTGTCCAGAGACTTACCAGAAACTTAATTAATTCCTCCATTAATTCAAATAACATTTAAATGGCTGTTTATATTACTGACCTATCAATATTTTTAAATTCCATATTGGTACCTAAAATAATCCAGTTTAAAAGAAGACCCTACAAATACCTGCATCATTAGAAAGAAGAGTATCCAGCCATAAGCTAGCAATGGAGATAGATTAAGTTGATTCAGAAAGAGATTTAGCTTTTATCTGTGCTTCAACATCTTCCAGAGTACCTATCCATTTTTACTAACTATTTAGGAAGCCAAGGGCAACCTAAGTATCTCAATAACACATTTAAAATTAAAGATGTGAATCAATCTGTAAGCTTTTTGGTCTCGCTAAGCAATATGCTATTTCGCTATAAGACTCCAGAATAATGATTTATACCTGCTCTATAGTAGAATATATTCCTACAGGTTGATTATGTTCCTAACAAGCTGATTTGAAGTTTATAGTAGCTACATACAACTCGTGATGAAAACTACTCTAAAAAACTTTAGAGGTTTTTCCTAGTCTGTACTAAAACAGAAACAATTTTCCTTTCAGTGATTTTTCCTTTCAGCTAAGTTTCTTCTAAGTAACTGCACTTTCTGAAACTAACTGCATGTTTTGCAGACAGTGTCTGCTTCTAGGACTGATAATGCTCAAAGTATCGGTAGGAATGGTATGCAGAAAGGCTCTTGCTTGTACTTATTCCTAGAGAAACCAAGGTCACTGCTAAATTCCTCACTAATTGCAAGTGAAGAGCCATAGAAGGATTGCACCCCCAGGGAGGACCACACAGGATGGGTGACCCAAAATTGACCAACAAGGCACTCCATCCCATACATGTTATAGTATAAAGATGAGGGATCATGAGGGTCTCCCTCTCTTCTTCTATGGCCAGAGTCTGAAGAGTACTCAGTCTGTTTTTCTCCTGCCCTCGATCCCAATCTGTGTGTCCTCGAATCCAGTTCCTGTCCATCGCTGAGTCCAGTCTGGGCCTTCCCATAGCCTGCCCTGCAGCACCAGTGGTGACGTAGTTGTCATCAGGGGAGCTTGATCTTAGTTTTGTATATATTTAATTATTTCCATTATTATTATTATACTCTTTTTAATTGTTATAGTTTATTAAAACTGTTTTAACTTTCCAACCTGTAAGTCTCTCTCCCTTTTCTCTTTTCCTGCCCCTCCTGGAGCGGGGAGAGGGTTAATAGAGAGCATCTGCCATCCATTTAATAGCCGGCTCAGCTTCAAACAGCGACAAGGTTTCATACACATTCAAAAGTCATAAGACTAATTGAAATAATCTAAGCACTGAAAATATTAAAAGAACTAACTTTCTAGCATAGTTTTCAAACTAAGCATAAATTAAAATTGTTGAGCAGAAGCAGTTCTCAAGATCTGTGATCAAACCTGTGGAGTAAGAAATGAAGGTGTTTAGTAAAGATCCATGGATGAAAGAGAGAGATTATCTCTGCAGGATTTCAGGCTTGTCACTTATTTTGAGAAAGCAAAGGCTCCATAGAACCACAGAATCATAGAATCATGGAATTATAAAATCATAGAATAGTTTGGTTGGAAGGGACCTTTAAAAGCCATCTAGTCTAACTCTCCTACAATGACCAGGGACTCCTTCAACTTGATCCGGTTGCTCAGAGCACCGTCCAAAGTGACCTTGAATGTTTGCAGGGATGGGGCGTCTACCACCTCTCTGGGCAACCTGTTCCAGTGTTCAACGACTCTCATTGTAAAAAAATTTCTTCCTTAAATCTAGTCTAAATCTGCTCCCTTTTAGTTTAAAAACATCAGCCCTTGTCCTATCACAACAGGCCCTGCTAAAAAGTCTGTCCCGATCTGCCTTGTAAGCCCCCTTTAAGTACTGAAAGGCACAATAAGGTCTCCCTTGAGCCCTGTCTTCTCCAGGCTGAACAACCCCAACTCTCTCAGCCTGTCTTCATGGGAGAGATGTTCCATCCCTCTGATCATTTTTGTGGCCCTCCTCTCGACCTGCTCCAACAGGTCTATGTCTTTCCTGTACTGAGGACTCCAGAGCTGGACACAGTACTCCAAGTGGGGTCTCACGAGAGTGGAATAGAGGGACAGAATCACCTCCGTCGATCTGCTGGCCACGCTTCTTTTGATGCAGCCCAGGAGACAGTTGCCTTTTTGGATTGCGAGTGCACATTGTCATCTCATGTCCAGCTTTTCATCCACCAGTACTCCCAAGTCCTTCTCTGCAGGGCTGTTCTCTGTTCCTTCATCCCCCAGCCTGTATTGATACCAGGGATTGCCCCAAACCACTTGCATGACCTTGAACTTGGCCTGTTTGAACATCATGAGGTTCACATGGACCCACTTCTCAAGCTTATCCAGGTCCCTCTGGATGGCATCCTGTCCCTCAGGCATGTCAACCACATCACTCAGCTTGATGTCATCTGCAAACTTGCTGAGGGTGTACTCGATCCCACTGTCTATGTTGTTGATGAAGATATTAAACAGTACTGGTGCCAGTGTGGACCCCTGAGGGACACCACTTGTCACTGATCTCCATCTGGACATTGAGCCATTGACCACTACCCTCTGGATGCAACCATCCAACCAGTTCCTTACCCACTGAACAGTCCATACCTCAAATCCATATCTCTCCAATTTAGAGAGAAGGATGTTGTGGGACACCGTGTCGAAGGTCTTACAGAAGTCCAGAAAGATGTCATCCGTACCTCTTCCCTTGTCCACTGATGTAGTCACTCCATGATAGAAGGCCACTAGGTTAGCCAGGCAAGACTTGCCCTTGATGAAGCCATACTGGCTGTCTCAATTTACCTCCCTGTCCTCCATATGCCTTGACATAACTTCTAGGAGAGTCTGTTCCACGATCTTCACAGGCACAGAGCTGAGGCTGACAGGTCAGTACTTCCCCGGGGTCCTCCTTTCTACCGTTTTTAAAAATGAGTGCAACGTTTCCCTTTTTCTAGTCACCAGGGACTTCACCTGACTGTCATGACTTTTGAAATATGATGGAGAGTGGCTTGGCAACTACATCAGCCAGTTCCCTCAGGACTCTGGGATGCATCTTGTCATTTCCCATAGACTTATGCATATTCAAGTTCTTCATGTGGTTGCAAACCTCATCTCCTCTTAGAGTGAGAGGGACTTTGCTCCCCTAGTCCCTGTCTTGTGGTCCATCCACTCGAGAGGTGTGGGAAGAGAGATTGCCAGTGAAGACTGAGGAAAAAAAGGTGTTGAGTACCTCAGCCTTCTTGTCTGTTTTTACCAGTTTGTCAGTCTTGTTCATCAGGGGTGGTACATTTTCTTTGACCTTCCTTTTTTAGCTGACATACCTGTAGAAACCCTTCTTATTATTCTTTGCATCCCTTGCGAAGTTCACCTCCAGCTGTGCCTTAGCCTTCCTGACCCCGTCCCTACACAATTGGTCAGCATCCCTATACTCTTACCAGAATATCTGTCCCTGCCTCCACTGCCTGTGCATTTCCTTCTTGCCCTTTAGTTCGACCAGCAGGTCTTGACTCATTCATTCTGGTCTCTTGCCTTCCTTTCCTGATTTCTTACACCTGGGGATCAAGAGCTCTTTTCATTCTATGGAAAGTGCCCTTAAAGATCTGCCAGGTCCTTTCTGCTCCCTTGTCCCTGAGGGCAGTTTCCAGGGGGTCCTATTGACTAGCTCCTTGAACACCTGGAAGTTTGCTTTCCTAAAATTCAGTCTTGACTTTCCTCTTCACCTGACCCATATCCCTCAGGACTGCAAACTCCACCAGTGCATAATCACTGCAGCCCAGGCTGCCTCCAATCTTCACGTCACCAATTAGCTCACTTGCTTTGGTGACCAACTGTTGTGATGATTTCTTCAACATTTCTTTAAATAGCTCAGACTTCTCATTTAATGAAAAAAGCAACCAAATCCAACTGCACCGTTATCATTGTTTAAGTATTTTGTGTATGAATGTTTATCACTAAGTATTTTTTAAAGCAGCACAGAAGTGAGAACGAAATTGTAAGTTATTAAAAGTATAACTTGTAATTAATAGCTTTTGTATATCAAAGTATATGGATCTAGGATTTAGGTAAAAACCAAACCAAAACAACATCCTTGTATCACTCATCTTCTGAACTGATCTTATGGCATGAGCTCGTGTTTGTTTTCCAAGATAAGAGATGATCCATGTTTGTTGTTTGACTCAAGAGTTCCAAACTTTGCAACATAGAGTCTAAAAAGGAGATCCCTCTCTTTTCTAATTTTCAAGAATAACTTGCATTTTTTTAAAATCTAACTTAACCTAGCCAATTAGTAGTGCCTGGGTTTCTGAACAGTTCTCTAATTGCTTTCCCGCTAAAAGTAGCTGTCAGTCAGATATGTCCAGAAGAGGTTTATCCAGGACATTACAGACCATTATATCTCATTATCTACAAGAAGACACTTGGATTGAGAATTGAGTTAAGTCATGTTGTAATTACTGGCTTCCTGACTATCATTTTACAAATTTTATCATTGCGTTTCTACCTTCAAAACGAACTACCTGAATGACCCATTTTTTAGAACACGTGGTCAGTAGTTTAAAAGTTTTAAAGAACAGCTTGGTAATGAAGTTCCTGACATTAACTTCTACAAATATTCAAACAATTTCTGAACTGCTTTTTAAAAAAAATCAACCTGTGGTTTATGAACTGTTTATTT
Source organism: Nyctibius grandis (assembly GCF_013368605.1). Lineage (NCBI taxonomy): Eukaryota > Metazoa > Chordata > Aves > Nyctibiiformes > Nyctibiidae > Nyctibius > Nyctibius grandis. Next base: position 86,852,969 of record NC_090659.1, on the reverse strand, counting down.
TATATATTCTACCTGTCACAGTTTAAAGCTGGGCTAGCTATTAACCAGGTGGCAGATGCTCTCTGTTAACCCTCTCCCCCCCCCTAAGGGAAAGGGAAAGGGAAAAGGGAGAGAGACTTATGGGTTGAAAAGTTAAAACAGTTTTAATAAACTATAATAATGAAAAAGACTATAATAACAATAATAATAGAAATAATCAAATATATACAAATATATACAAATATATACAAAGCCAAGACTGAGAGCTTGGAAATCCTCCTCAGGCAGAGTTGCTCCCCCCAGTACAGGCAGAGGGGAAAAGGCAGTACCTCCCCCCAGCACAGGCAGAGGGGGAAATGCAGTAGCTCCACCCAGCATGGGCAGAGGGCAAAATGCAATAGCTCTCCCCAGCACGGGCAGAGGGGAAAATGCAGTAGCTTCCCTGCCATCACACCTGCAGGCTTTTAACAGGAGATTTGGCAAAGCTGGTACCAATCAGTGGGAGACAGGAGGGCCCCTCCCTCCTGGGCCCCACCTCCAGGAGGCAGTGGGTTAGTGATAAACAGGAAAGTGAGAATGACATGTATGGGATGGAATACCTTGCCGGTCAATCCTGGGTCACCTGCCCCGTCCACTCCTCCCTGCAGGTACAACCCCCTTCAGCTCTTTACATGTAAGCAGTGACCTTGGGTTCTCTAAGACTCTTTGGCCTGGTTTGAGCCAAACCAGGACATTCCACCCCTTATTCCATACCATTCATGTCATACTCAGATCACCAGTACCTTTTCATTTTCAAATATATATATACATATCACTAGTCTATGATTCATCTTTATGCGAAAAGTCCATCAAGTTCATTTGGTTCAGGATTGTGGGTTTCCATCTGGTTAGCAGTCTCTCAGCAGTCTTTCTGGCTAGCAGTCTCTCTTTTGTCATGGTTCGTGCCCACGGGTTGCAGGTTAAAGATGTCAGACTCGAGGAGGTTACTGGACGCCACTTGATGAAGCTAGCTCCGGTCTCATCACCACTGTCTTAACCTAAAAGACACTTATGCAGTAACAACATACAGTTCAGAATTAAGTAGTCTCACCCAGAATCAGATCACCTTCAGGGACACATCGGACTTCACCATCTTGCAACATCACCCACCAAGTACATCCAGGTCCCTGAGCAAAAGCAATCCCACGAATGGGTTTACCTTTGCCCGTTACAGGAAGAATCCAGACAGTTTTTCCCAATAGATTCCTTTCATGCACCACCGGGACTTTATCTCCTTCTACTGTATGTAGAAGGTCTGACTGAGCAGGGCCAGCTCGATTGATAGATCCCCTGGTGTTAACTAACCAGGTAGCTTGTGCCAGATGTTTATCCCAGTTTTTAAAGGTTCCACCCCCCATTGCTTTCAGGGTAGTTTTTAACAGCCCATTATACCGTTCAATTTTCCCAGAGGCTGGTGCATGATAGGGGATGTGATATACCCATTCAATGCCATGCTCTTTGGCCCAGTTGTCTGTGAGACTGTTTTTGAAATGAGTCCCATTGTCCGACTCAATTCTCTCTGGCGTGCCATGTCGCCACAAGATTTGCTTTTCGAGGCCCAGAATAGTGTTCCGGGCAGTGGCATGGGGCACAGAGTATGTTTCCAACCATCCGGTGGTCGCCTCCACCATGGTAAGCACATAGCGTTTACCCTGGCGGGTTTGAGGGAGTGTGATGTAGTCAATTTGCCAGGCCTCCCCATATTTATATTTCAACCACCGTCCCCCATACCACAAAGGTTTTAACCGTTTGGCTTGCTTAATTGCAGCGCATGTTTCACAATCATGGATAACCTGTGCAATAGAGTCCATGGTTAAGTCCACCCCTCGGTCACGAGCCCATCTGTATGTTGCATCTCTCCCTTGATGACCTGAAGTGTCATGAGCCCACCGAGCTAAAAATAGTTCACCTTTGTGTTCCCAGTCCAAATCTATTTGGAACACTTTAGCAGCTTGATCCGCTTGTTGGTTGTTTCGATGTTCCTCAGTTGCCCAACTTTTAGGTACGTGAGCATCTACATGACGTACCTTCACGACTAGTTCCTCTAGCTGAGCAGCAATATCTTGCCACAATTCAGCAGCCCAAATAGGTTTCCCTTTGCGCTGCCAGTTGCTTCGCTTCCACTGCTTTAACCACCCCCACAAGGCATTTGCCACCATCCATGAGTCAGTATAAAGATACAGCCTTGGCCACTTTTCTCGTTTAGCAATGCCTAGAGCCAGCTGGATGGCTTTTACCTCTGCAAATTGACTTGATTCACCTTGTCCTTCTGTGGCTTCTGTGACTCGTCGTATGGGACTCCATACAGCAGCTTTCCACTTCCGATGCTTTCCTACAAGACGGCAGGATCCATCGGTGAACAGGGCATACTGCTTCTCATCCTCTGGTAGTTCATTATATGGTGGGGCTTCTTCAGCACATGTCACCTCCTTTTCTGGGGCATTCCGAAGTCTTTGCCTTCTGGCCAGTCCATGATCACTTCTAAGATTCCTGGGCGATTAGGGTTTCCTATTCGAGCCCTCTGCGTAATTAATGCAATCCATTTACTCCACGTCGCATCAGTTGCATGATGGGTAGTGGGAACCTTACCCTTGAACATCCAGCCTAGTACTGGTAATCGAGGTGCCAGGAGAAGTTGTGCTTCAGTACCAATTACCTCTGAAGCAGCTCTAACTCCTTCATACGCTGCCAGTATCTCTTTTTCAGTTGGAGTGTAATTGGCCTCGGAGCCCTTGTATCCTCGACTCCAAAATCCTAGGGGTCGACCTCGAGTCTCCCCTGGCACTTTCTGCCAGAGGCTCCAGGTAGGACCATTGTCCCCAGCTGAGGTGTAGAGCACATTTTTAACATCTTGTCCCGTACGGACTGGTCCAAGGGCTACTGCATGCACAATCTCTTGTTTAATCTGTTCAAAAGCCTGTCGTTGTTCAGGGCCCCACTGAAAATCATTCTTCTTTCTGGTCACTTGATAAAGAGGGCGTACAATCTGGCTGTAATCTGGAATATGCATTCTCCAGAAACCCACAACGCCTAAGAAGGCTTGTGTTTCCTTTTTGTTAGTTGGTGGGGACATAGCTGTTATCTTGTTGATCACCTCTATCGGGATCTGGCGACGCCCATCTTGCCATTTAATCCCTAAAAACTGGATCTCCCAGGCAGGTCCCTTGACCTTGCCCCTTTTTATGGCAAAACCAGCTTGCAGAAGAATTTGGATTATTTTCTCCCCTTTGTCAAAAACTTCTGCTGCTGTATCTCCCCACACAATGATGTCATCAATGTATTGCAAATGTTCTGGAGCTCCACCCTTTTCTAGTGCAGTCTGGATCAGTCCATGGCAAATAGTAGGACTGTGTTTCCACCCCTGGGGCAGTCGATTCCAGGTATACTGGATACCTCTCCAGGTAAAAGCAAACTGTGGCCTGCACTTTGGTGCCAAAGGAATAGAGAAAAATGCATTAGCAATGTCTATGGTGGCGTACCACTTGGCTGCCTTTGACTCCAGTTCGTATTGAAGTTCTAGCATGTCTGGCACAGCAGCACTCAGAGGTGGCGTAACTTCATTTAGGCCACGATAGTCCACAGTTAATCTCCATTCTCCATCAGACTTTCGCACTGGCCATATAGGACTATTAAAGGGTGAGCGAGTCTTGCCAATCACTCCTTGATTTTCTAATTGTCTAATCAGTTTATGAATGGGGATCAGGGAGTCTCGATTGGTGCGATATTGTCGTCGGTGCACCGTGGTAGTAGCAATTGGCACCTGTTGTTCTTCAACCTTCAGCAACCCCACAACAGAAGGATCTTCTGAGAGGCCAGGCAAGGTAGACAGCTGTTTAATGTCCTCAGTCTCTACAGCTGCTATACCAAAGGCCCATCTGTACCCTTTTGGGTCCTTAAAATACCCTCTCTTGAGGTAGTCTATGCCAAGGATGCACGGAGCATCTGGGCCAGTCACAATGGGGTGCTTTTTCCATTCATTTTTAGTTAGGCTCACTTCGGCCTCCAATACAGATAACACTTGAGATCCTCCTGTTACTCCTGAAATGCTGATAGATTCTGCCCCTTTATGATCCGATGGCATTAGGGTGCACTGTGCACCAGTGTCTACCAGGGCTCGATACCTTTGTGGTTTTAATGTGCCAGGCCATCGAATCCACACAGTCCAATAAATCCGGTTGTCCCTCTCCTCCACCTGGCTGGAGGCAGGGCCCCCCTAATTAAGAAATGGATTCATGCTGCTCACAGGGACTGGACCTTCATTTCTCCTATTCACACTTGGGAAAAAGTGATTTGAGGCCCATCTCCCCTGACTGGGGTCCTGCTCACTGGTAACTGGAGCAGCCATCCTCCTAGAAAAATTCTCTCTGGTATTTCTTTTAGCTTGCAACTCACGTACTCGTGCCTGTAGGGTACTGGTAGGTTGTCCATGCCATCTGCTCATGTCCTCCCCATAACCACGCAGGGCAAACCATAGGATACCTCGTGATGTGTTCCTTTTCCTTTGAGCTGGTCCTGTAGGAGAACGTTTTCTCTTAACAGCTGCAACGCGCGCCTGTGTAGGTAGAGAGTCAAGTTTATTCTCGATCATGGACAGTTTGTCTGACAGTTGTTTAAATGAGTCCTTGTTCTCCTTAGTCAGTTTTTCCACAGCCGAGATGCGTGCCTGCAGTGGGGAAGAAATACTATCTTCATACTGTCGCATACAGTTAGCCATTTCGCCCACACTAGATCGTGCCATAGCATCTTCTCCCCATACTAATATTGACAATGTATGGGTATATGTCGGTGGAGCATTCTTCACAACCTTCCGGAACATGGATCGGTTGCATTCCACTTCATCAGGATCTACAGGATCTACAATTTCCCGTGGGTGTCTATAAATGATCTCTTGCACAGCCAGTTCTCTAAGGTAGTTAATACCTTTTTCTATAGTGGTCCATTTGCTTAGGTGGCTCATAACATCATCTTTATAGGGATACCTGCTCTTTACAGCTGACAAGAGTCGCCTCCAGAGACTGACAGTGTTTGACTTTCTTGCGAGCGCTTTATCAATACCACCATCTCTGGACAGGGATCCCAACTGTCTGGCTTCTCTGCCATCCAATTGCATGCTGTCTGCCCCATTATCCCAGCATCGGAGCAACCAGGTAATAATAGGTTCACTGTCATAACGGCTGAAGTCTTTCCTTATATTTCTCAGGTCCTTCAGGGATAAGGAGTGGTAGGTTATCTCTACGTCCGAGTCCTCTTGTGATAGTTCTGCTTTAGAAGGGCCTTTCTTCTGTGATGGGTCTGCTTTAAAAGGACGATTGAGGAAACCCCCATCTGTGTCAGGCCCTAACTCTGCCTGAGAAGGGCCCTCACCTGGGTCATATGATGGCTCTGCCTTAGAAGGCTCTGAGTCATCATCCTTCACTTCATAAGCTGATTTCTTTTGGTATTTCTTCCTGGTTACAGGAGCAATTGGTACAGATTCGATAGATGCTGGAGTCTGAGTAGATGCAGTGGCTGTCGTGGGAGTGCTGAGAGTCTGAGTAGCTGCAGTGGCCATCTTGGGGGGTGTAGCAGCTGTGGTACAGGCTGCCGAGGTTTCAGTGGGTTTAGTGGCTGTAGCGGCAGTACACACTGTAGGATCTGAGGTGGCTGCATAACACCTACAACTGTCCCTGCACCGATATTTAATCTTATCCCACATCAGAAACACATTCAGGACAACCAAAAATAAAAAACATGCCACCTAGACAGCACCATCCTAATTTCGCAAAATCTAGTGGAATCAGCTTGGCAGAAAAGGAGAAGGTACTATTTCCTAAAGTAAAACTGGAAGTGTAATCATTAACAGAATCTGCTAAAGGACGCCTGGAACGTGCAGATGAAGTCGCTGCTACTGATTCGCGATTAAAGCTGCCCATCATTGTGTCATAGAGATAAGAGATTGGAATATTAACTGCCCAGTTTATCACAGCATAAATCAGTATCAAACCCCATACCAAAACAATACATTTCGACCAGCGCCCACTGCTAAACTGCATGTAAACACTCATAAGAAGCAAGCAATAACACACTGCCCACGGCAGGTAAGGCATCATTGCAATACTCAATTGTGAAAGAAACTCCATAAAAAGATGAGCTAACACAGCATTCAAAAATGACATCACCATCTTCACTGTCTGTTTTAACTTTCCAACCCCTTGTAAATCTCAAAGGAAGAAGTCTGATATTCTCTCAGCTGAGCTCTCCGGGTCTCCTCCCACCAGAGCCAGGATTCAACTTATCAGAGCAACCTGTTGGAGCTTCTCTCGAGCCCCACATTGGGCACCAATAAATCTGTCACAGTTTAAAGCTGGGCTAGCTATTAACCAGGTGGCAGATGCTCTCTGTTAACCCTCTCCCCCCCCCTAAGGGAAAGGGAAAGGGAAAAGGGAGAGAGACTTATGGGTTGAAAAGTTAAAACAGTTTTAATAAACTATAATAATGAAAAAGACTATAATAACAATAATAATAGAAATAATCAAATATATACAAATATATACAAATATATACAAAGCCAAGACTGAGAGCTTGGAAATCCTCCTCAGGCAGAGTTGCTCCCCCCAGTACAGGCAGAGGGGAAAAGGCAGTACCTCCCCCCAGCACAGGCAGAGGGGGAAATGCAGTAGCTCCACCCAGCATGGGCAGAGGGCAAAATGCAATAGCTCTCCCCAGCACGGGCAGAGGGGAAAATGCAGTAGCTTCCCTGCCATCACACCTGCAGGCTTTTAACAGGAGATTTGGCAAAGCTGGTACCAATCAGTGGGAGACAGGAGGGCCCCTCCCTCCTGGGCCCCACCTCCAGGAGGCAGTGGGTTAGTGATAAACAGGAAAGTGAGAATGACATGTATGGGATGGAATACCTTGCCGGTCAATCCTGGGTCACCTGCCCCGTCCACTCCTCCCTGCAGGTACAACCCCCTTCAGCTCTTTACATGTAAGCAGTGACCTTGGGTTCTCTAAGACTCTTTGGCCTGGTTTGAGCCAAACCAGGACACTACCGAAAAATCAAAGATGATAACATCTGGGATGAGGGTTTGTTTATAAACTGTGTTTGTTTTCAAAAAGACCAGTCTGTGCTCTCTTAGCATACTTCACTAATCAATTTGTGCTTACTTTTGTATACAAGCAGTTTTGTTTTTCTCTGCTTATACATTGGACATAAAAGCTCTTTATTAAAAGTTTTCTCTTTTCTCTGTTACTAATGTTACCTGAGCTTCAAATTGGTACATACATTGATTTTTTAGCAAAACTTGTTAACATTTGTAACTTGTTAACAAAATATTTAGACAAAAAAGAGCAATACTTCCTTGTTTGTACATATAAAAAGGATATCTAAATATGAATAGGAGTTTGTAATGTGCAAAATTTGAAAAGGTTCAAGAGCTTGATTACAATTCACATACATATAAAAACTTCACTGAGCTATCTATCATCTGATCTGTTTAAATCCCTGAGGTCTGCAAAAGTTGGGTCTGGAAAACTTATGAGAACAGACTTTTCTCCTGGTGCCAGACAGTTTTGGAATTAGTTAAAGTAGTTTTTCTTGTCTTATTTTAGCACTAGCTCTCCTGGACAGATTAAAAAGTGTAGAGGAAAGCAAAATGAATAATAACAACAAACTAAATGTTATGGAGCTTGTAAAAATCTTTAGTTTGAGTCTAAGGCTTTTGTTATATTTCAGTCCTTTCTATATTCAGCTACAGCCATGTACATCCCCCCTAGATGTATTTATAATTATTTAAAACATATGGGAACATTCAGTAGCTCTTGTTAATCTGATGTCAGTGGAAACTTTGCCATTGACTTCAATGCAGACAGATTGAATTGTCACATACTAATGTAATTTCATATACATCATTTCAGGTTTGTGACATTTCAAGAATGATCTAATTCTGTAAAGCCATCAAGATTGCAATGCACAGATATTATTGCATATAAAAGTATAGTCCATGATGTATTCTCTGCTAAAACACGTAAGAAATGTACCTGTCCCTTTTCAACTGCTCCACTGGTTTCCTGTGTAAATAGGAAGACTCACTGAGTATCAGACTTATTTCATTTAACATTAGGTATCTTATCCTTGGTAGCTGCTTACTCCATGGTAAGGTTGTCACGGTTTAAAGCTGGGCCGGCTATTAAACCTGTGGCAGATGCTCTCTGTTAACCCTCCCCCCCCCGCAAAGGGAAAGGGAAAGGGAAAAGGGAGAGAAGCTTCCGGGTTGGAAAGTTAAAACAGTTTTAATAAACTATAATAATGAAAAAGAGTATAATAACAATAATAGAAATAATCAAATATATACAAATATATATACAAAACCAAGATTGAGCTCCCCTGAAGTCAGCTAACCTGTCATGGATAACCTGTGCAATAGAGTCCATAGTTAAGTCCACCCCTCGGTCACGAGCCCATCTATATGTTGCATCTCTCCCTTCATCTCTCCCGGTGTCATGAGCCCACTGAGCTAAAAATAGTTAACCTTTATGTTCCCAGTCCAAATCTATTTGGAACACTTTAGCAGCCTGATCCGCTTGTTGGTTGTTTCGATGTTCCTCAGTTGCCCGACTTTTACGTACATGAGCATCTACATGACGTACCTTCACGACTAGTTTCTCCAGCCGAGCAGCAATATCTTGCCACAGTTCAGCAGCCCAAATAGGTTTCCCTTTGCGCTGCCAGTTGCTTCGCTTCCACTTTTTTAACCACCCCCACAAGGCATTTGCTACCATCCATGAGTCAGTATAGAGATACAGCCTTGGCCACTTTTCTCGTTCAGCAATGTCTAAAGCCAGCTGGATGGCTTTTACCTCTGTGAATTGACTCGATTCACCTTGTCCTTCTGTGGCTTCTGTGACTCGTCGTATAGGACTCCATACAGCAACTTTCCACTTCCGATGCTTTCCTACAAGACGGCAGGATCCATCAGTGAACAGGACATACTGCTTCTCATCCTCTAGTAGTTCATTATATGGTGGGGCTTCTTCAGCACGTGTCACCTCCTTTTCTGGTGGCATTCCGAAGTCTTTGCCTTCTGGCCAGTCCATGATCACTTCTAAGATTCCTGGGCGATTAGGGTTTCCTATTCGAGCCCTCTGTGTAATTAATGCAATCCATTTACACCATGTAGCATCAGTTGCATGATGAGTAGTAGGAACCTTACCCTTGAACATCCAGCCTAGTACTGGTAATCGAGGTGCCAGGAGAAGTTGTGCTTCAGTACCGATTACCTCTGAGGCAGCTCTAACTCCTTCATATGCTGCCAGTATCTCTTTTTCAGTTGGAGTGTAATTGGCCTCGGAGCCCTTGTATCCTCGACTCCAAAATCCTAGGGGTTGACCTCGAGTCTCCCCTGGCACTTTCTGCCAGAGGCTCCAGGTAGGACCATTGTCCCCAGCTGAGGTGTAGAGCACATTTTTAACATCTTGTCCCATACGGACTGGTCCAAGGGCTACTGCATGCACAATCTCTTGTTTAATCTGTTCAAAAGCCTGTCGTTGTTCAGGGCCCCACTGAAAATCATTCTTCTTTCTGGTCACTTGATAAAGAGGGCGTACAATCTGGCTGTAATGTGGAATATGCATTCTCCAGAAACCCACAGCGCCTAAGAAGGCTTGTGTTTCCTTTTTGTTAGTTGGTGGGGAGATAGCTGTTATTTTGTTGATCACCTCTATCGGGATCTGGTGACGCCCATCTTGCCATTTAATCCCTAAAAACTGGATCTCCCGGGCAGGTCCCTTGACCTTGCCTCTTTTTATGGCAAAACCAGCTTGCAGAAGAATTTGGATGATTTTCTCCCCTTTGTCAAAAACTTCTGCTGCTGTATCACCCCATACAATGATGTCATCAATGTATTGCAAATGTTCTGGAGCTCCACCCTTTTCTAGTGCAGTCTGGATCAGTCCATGGCAAATAGTAGGACTGTGTTTCCACCCCTGGGGCAGTCGATTCCAGGTGTACTGGATACCTCTCCAGGTAAAAGCAAACTGTGGCTTGCACTTTGGTGCCAAGGGAATAGAGAAAAATGCATTAGCTATGTCTATAGTGGCGTACCACTTGGTTGCCTTTGACTCCAGTTCGTATTGAAGTTCTAGCATGTCTGGCACAGCAGCACTCAGAGGTGGCGTAACTTCATTTAGGCCACGATAGTCCACAGTTAATCTCCATTCTCCATTAGACTTTTGCACTGGCCATATAGGACTATTAAAGGGTGAGCGAGTCTTGCTAATCACTCCTTGATTTTCTAATTGTCTAATCAGTTTATGAATGGGGATCAGGGAGTCTCGATTGGTGCGATATTGTCATCGGTGCACCGTGGCAGTAGCAATTGGCACCTGTTGTTCTTCAACTTTCAGCAACCCCACAACAGAAGGATCCTCTGAGAGGCCAGGCAAGGTAGACAGCTGTTTAATGTCCTCCGTCTCTACAGCTGCTATACCAAAGGCCCATCTATATCCTTTTGGGTCCTTAAAATACCCTCTCTTAAGGTAGTCTATGCCAAGGATGCATGGAGCATCTGGGCCAGTCACAATGGGGTGCTTTTTCCATTCATTTTCAGTTAGGCTCACTTCGGCCTCCAATACAGATAACTCTTGAGATCCCCCTGTTATTCCCGAGATACTGACAGATTCTGTCCCTTTATGATTTGATGGCATGAGGGTGCACTGTGCACCAGTGTCTACCAGGGCTCGATACTTTTGTGGTTCTAATGTGCCAGGCCATCGAATCCACACAGTCCAATAAATCCGGTTATCCCTCTCCTCCTCCTGGCTAGAGGCAGGGCCCCTCTAATTAAAGACTGGATTCGTGCAGCTCACGGGGATTGGACCTTCATTTCCCCTATTCATATTTGGGAAACAGGGACCTGAGGCCCATCTACCGTGACTGGAGTCCTGCTCATTGGTAACTGGAGCAGCCATCCTCCTAGGAAAATTCTCTCTGGTATTTCTGTTAGCTTGCAACTCACGTACTCGTGCCTGTAGGGTACTGGTAGGTTGTCCATGCCATCTGCTCATGTCCTCCCCATAATCACGCAGGGTAAACCACAGGATACCTCGTGACGTGTTCCGTTTCCTTTGAGCTGGTCCAGTAGGAGGGCATTTCCTCCTAAAGGCTGCAACGCGGGCCTGGGTAGGTAGAGATTTAAGTTTATTCTCGATCCTGGACAGTTTGTCTGACAGTTGTTTAAATGAGTCCTTGTCTTCCTTAGTCACTTTTCCCACAGCTGAGACGCGTGCCTGCAGTGGGGAAGAACTACTATCTTCATACTGTCGCATATAGTTAGCCATTTCCCCCACACTAGGTCGTGCCATAGCATCTTCTCCCCAGACTAATATTGACAATGTATGGGTATGTGTCGGTGGGGCACTCCTCACAACCTTCCAGAACATGGATCGGTTGCATTCCACTTCATCAGGATTTACAGGAACTACAATGTCCCGTGAGTGTCTATAAATGATCTCTTGTACAGCTAGTTCTCTGAGGTAGTTAATACCTTTTTCTATAGTGATCCAGTTGCTTAGGTGGCTCATAACATCATCTTTATAGGGATACCTGCTCTTTACATCTGACAAGAGTCGCCTCCAGAGACTGATAGTGTTTGACTTTCTTAGAAGCATCTTATCAATACCGCCGTCTCTGGACAGGGATCCCAACTGTCTGGCTTCTCTACCATCCAATTCTATGCTATCCGCCCCATTATCCCAGCATCGGAGCAACCAGGTAATAATTGGCTCACCGTCATAACGACTAAAGTCTTTCCTTATACTTCGCAGTTCTTTCAGGGATAAGGAGTGGTAGGTTATCTCTACGTCCGAGTCCGAGTCCTCCTGTGATTGTTCTCGTTTAGAAGGATCTTTCTTGTGTGATGGGTCTGCTTTAAAAAGGCGATCAAGGAAACCCCCATCTGTGTCAGGCCCTGACTCTGACTGAGAAGGGCCCTCACCTGGGTCCTGTGCTGGCTCTGCCTTAGAAGGCTCTGAGTCATCATCCTTCACTTTACAAGCTGATTTCTTTCGGTGTTTTCTCCTGGTTACAGGGGCAGCATAATACCTACCGCTGTTACTGCACTGACATCTAATCACATACCACACCAGAAACACATTCAGGACACCCAAAAATAACAACATGCCCTGTTCGAATTTTGCACGGATCAGCTTGGCAAAAAAGGAGCAGATACTATCAAAATCAGTTAAAAGATGCCCGGTGTGCGCAGCTACTGATTCGCGATTAAAGCTGCCCATCATTGTATCATAGAGATAAGAGATCGGAATAATAACTGCCCAGTTTATCACGACATAAATCAGTATCAAAGCCCATACCAAAACGACACATTTCAACCAGCACGCCCTGTTAAACCACATGTAAGCACTAACACACAGTGCATACGGCAAGTAAGGTATTATTACACTTAACTCTAAAACAAGCTTTATAAAGAAAAGAGGTAACACAAGGCTCACAAATAACATTATCTTCTTAGCTATCTGTTTTAATTTTCAACCCCTCGTAAATCTCAAAGGAAGAAATCTGATACTCTCTTGGCTGAGCTCTCCGGGTCTCCTCCCACTGGAGCTGGGATTCGACTTATCAGAGCAACCTGTCGGAGCTTCTCTCGAGCCCCACGTTGGGCGCCAATAAATCTGTCACGGTTTAAAGCTGGGCCGGCTATTAAACCTGTGGCAGATGCTCTCTGTTAACCCTCCCCCCCACCACCAAAGGGAAAGGGAAAGGGAAAAGGGAGAGAGGCTTCCGGGTTGGAAAGTTAAAACAGTTTTAATAAACTATAATAATGAAAAAAAGTATAATAACAATATTAGAAATAATCAAATATATACAAATATATATACAAAACCAAGATCGAGCTCCCCTGAAGTCAGCTACATCACCACCGGTGCTGTAGGGCAGGCTCCGGGAAGGCCCAGGCTGAGCCCAGCGACGGTCGAGAGCTGGATTCAGGAATGCACGGATCGGGATCGGGGGCAGCAGGAAAACAGACGGAGTCCTGCTTGGACACCGGCCATAGCAGAAAGAGAGTGAGACCCTCGTGATCCCCCCGCTTTATACTGAGAATGACGTGTATGGGATGGAATACTCCGTTGGTCAATTTTGGGTCACCTGTCCTGTCCGCTCCCCTCTGCAGCTGCGACCCCCCTTTGGCTCTTCACTCGTAAGCAGTGAGGAATTCAGCAGTGACCTTGGTTTCTCAGAACAAGTACAGCAAGAGCCTTTCTGCACAACATCCCTACCGGTGCCTCAGTGATAACTACAAACTTCGAGCGTTATCAGTCCTGGAAGCAGACACTGTCTGCAAAACATGCAGTTAGTTTCAGAAAGTGCAGTTACTTAGAGGAGACTTAGCTGAAAGTAAAAATCACTGAAAGGAAAATTGGCCTGGTTTAGGCCAAACCAGGACAAAGGTACAGGTACCTCCAGAGCTAATGCCCTTCTTCTTCAGATAACTAAAATAGTGAGGACAAAAGCACCATTTGGAGCTGTTTGCATCTCCCTATCAATAATTCACAAAGTTAAACTTTGGTTGAAACGAATCCCAGTTTCACTTTCTCTATGTCTCAATACCCTTTCTTTAAGGTCCAGACAGTGATTTTTTCTTCAGAAGTTGCTGCTGGAAATTTTAAAGCTCTTTAGGATTCTAGTTCTACCATGGCAGTTGCCATCTAATAATCACTACTACTACTGGTGATTCATTCTAGCTTTTAAATCATACAGCTTTCCTAAATATTTTAAAATATAAATGTTTGATACATTAACACAGAAAAGTTTAAGAAGCTGTTGCGTGTGCAGCACTAGGAGAGAGAATAAACCCCAAAGATAACAGCTAACAGATCTGCTACTGTATGTCTCTGTGCGCTTTATTCAGCAACTTTTTAGTGCCACCTTCTTAGAGATCCTTTGGGTTCAAACAGCATCCACATCTTTTGGTAAGTTTGACAAGCTGTCACAATTAACTTACACCCTGCCAGATATAGCTTTATTTTCCCTAATGGAAATACTTCATATTTCTTGCCATTCTTTCCTTTCTCCTTTTTCTTCTGAATATGTTCCAACTTTTACTTCATGGAAAACTGCTTTGAACACTTTTAACAGACCATGCCAGTACAAGTAAACTAAATTTTTCGTAAGTCAGTTACTTTGCTCCCTCTGTCCTATTTGCAATACTGTCAGTAAATATAGCCCAGACCACAAAGATATCTTTTCTCTGAAAAAAACTCCATCCATAACTGCCCCAGTCTAACTAGTTTTTCCCCAAAAATAATAGGTAAGAGGCCATTTTGTTATGTATGCTTTTGAGAGAAAACACACTGAATGCTTGTTGAAGCATTTCACAGTACAAGGCTGTAAACAGGCAGCTTTTGGATACTTCCATGTGAAGAATGAATTTGTATTAAGTTCATTGAAACATATAAATATTTACAAGGTACTGATCTAACAGTTATTTACATTAGTTGCACATCTTATAGTAAAGAAAAGTGTTTATATTTGCTGCATCAAATTAAAGTCTTTTAATACTAAAAAAAAATATTTTTTTTTACTGAAGGAGCCACTTTATTTTGTTCAGATTTTGTCAAACATATGAGCTTACCTCTATCTACATTTTCTACTGCAGAAACTTTTACTTTATTCAATGAAATTTTTGTGAAGGCTTGTGAGCAAAAATTTGGGATTCTAGTTACAGTTATGAGACTTACGGACAAGGAGAAAGTACACACCTGGTTAAAAAAAAGCCTACACTTTTAACTCCCATTTAATGATTTTAAAACTCCCTTGATCAGTTAAAACTGACCAATTAGCTCAATCCTCTGAATTTTCAAAGATCTTTTAAAATAATATTATCTTTTTCTATACAAAATAAATAGTGCTTATCCAGAATCTTGGAGATTAGTCTTAGAACCAGGCAGAGAGAAGAAAGATTAAATGAAACAGTTACTTTATATTTTATTCAGAATTTCCTGGATACTTTCTTCCAGGGAGATCAAAGAGTACGATTTTAATTGCCTATTTACCTAAAATCCATTTCTATAGGTTTTATCAAATTTAATAAGCATAGAGCTGATTAGATGTATTTTAACCTTTTTTTGCTATGTAGCAAGGGGATTCATAATGGTTTTATGCTTGACTGGTGAACAGTAATGATGCTTTTGACTTCCTCAGTTACTTCAGGGGTCTTCTGCCTTCAGAGTCTGTCATATCTGGAGTAGTATCAAACAAGTATCAAACTTATCGTGATGCATTAGCATTTTCAGGCTGTTGTCAGGGCCTGAATGCATTAATAAGCCTTAATGGTCCTGACCAGCCTCACCTGAGGCTTCCAGTCACACCTATGGTCCCAAAGGCTCCATTTCATCTCCTCCTGGGGCCCACAGCCCCTTTCTGAGCTATGTTGGAAGAGTGTTGATCTTCCATTCAGCCACAGCCATTCCCCTGCCTGTCCATGGAGTTCCATCATCAGAACCCCAATCCACGGACTAACTTGCTGGCCTTATCTTGCTCTGGTGTCATCATGAGAGACCTGTCCTGGTCCTGAGCCTAACTCTGACCTATTGACTGACTTCCAGGCTTGACCTTTGCCCCACCTTATCCCCATGGTATGTCCTTATGGCCAGACTCCTGGCTGGACCTAGCCACTATCTCCAGATCTATCTTGCTCCCTCACTGTGTACTGTAGGGTGGGCCCTGGCTGATGAGGACCTCTTTTGCCAGCCCCATTGGGCGTCATGCTCAGCTCCTGGTGATCTTAAGGAGCAGCTGGCCTTTGCTGCTCCCTAACAATTAATTTTGGATTAAATATGTATTACTGCTGCAGTAAGATATATCTGAGTGTACGTGATTAATATTGAACTACTGCAACAACGATGCAAGTATACCTTCAGACAGCAAAGCAAATTGCTTTCTGGAGGTAGTATGTCTGAATTAAAAGTTTCTGCTAATATCTGCCTGAAAATTATACCCCTGCTTCTTTGGTCTAAACATACCTGAAATGTTATACTGTGATGAATCCAAAACCTGTAAAAATCCCCAAACAACACAAAGTCTGAAAATGTGAGCAGTTTTAACTTTGTTTCACACATTAGTTAAATAAAAACCTCTTGGTATTCAGGAAAATATTCTAAAACACTTTACATATGTAGTTCACTTTTTAAAATTTAAAAAAAAAATAATTGACTGCTTTCATCATGACGTACTCAGATTTGCAAATAAATGCATTTTGTAACTGGTGTTGGAAATTTTTTTCCCCTTTCTTAACGCATTTATCTATAGTCATCCCTCACAACTCTTTCTTTCCATTCTCAAGTAATATCAATATATACAGTATTCTGAGCACTTTTTCTTGAAGAATAAAAAAGGTAGCTTCTCAACTGAAATCAATGCTCTTCTTTCTCAATATTCTACCCCTTCTTTCTGTAAAATAAGAAGTCAACCTATTGAGGTTAATATTTTCTTATCCTCACTCATGTCATATTTAAAGCAACAAGCCATACTTATTTCTAGCAGATGATTCTAGACTAAAAGTGCAGGAATAGAACAGTTCTGGAAAAAACTCATGCACATTAAAAAAATCATAAATCACAGTGGTGGCTTAAACAAGCATACTTGGAAAGTGTCTGAAGTAGGATGTTAGAAAAAATGAAGATTATAGCTTTGTCAGCCTGCTAAGGAAAAGTGTTCTGCGAATAAATATTACTGCTGATGGGATAAAAAGGATAGCTAGGGTCACTGGCAGCATGCAAAGAATAACAGATAAGTGGAGAGGGGAAGAATTCCTTCAGTCCTTCACAATAAATTTGGAGCTCTGTTATTGACCAGATCAGTGATAGACTGACACTGAGAAATTGCAAATGCGGTAAAAAATAAAAAAAATCTTTAAAATAAAAGACATTTATGAAATCAGAATAGAAGGAAATACACCGCTTATAGGCAGTAGATTTGTAGCATAGACGGATGCCTGTCTAACATGATTAGTTACATTCATTAAGCCATCAAAGAAACCCTACTACTCATTCAAGTTAACATCAAGAAAGAACAAGCAGTGGGTTCAGGGACTTTCCTTGATAGTCTTACAGTGTTAAGGAGAAACATTTTTCTCAAAAAATTAATATAAATTCATCATTGTTCAAGATCCATTTTGACTGAAAGAGGAATATGGTAAGAATTGCCAGCATATTGGTGAAAAAAGCAATGCAGAAAGCCCAACCTATGTCACTAAAATACTTGCGCTAGCAGTCTGAATCTGAATAAGTTGCTAGCAGTTTCATTATCATTGTGCAGCTATTTTTGTTTTAAAACTCAATTAAAAAGAAATCAACAACATGAAGATTTTAGGGATTTTTAAAATATCAAATCATCAGTTGTGCTTGTCCATTCAGATAATTTCTTATTCAAGTGCTAATCAAAGTGGGATATACTGAATCCTCATTAGATTGTTATCAGTCTTTCAATAAAATATTTTTTTCCCCTAGAAAATATTGATTTGACATTAAACATTTTCTTAGTGATGTTAAAAGGTTATGTCTTAGCAAAGAAACAAGCAAATAAACACACAAACAAAAAAAAACCAAAACAGTTACTTCACCCTTATGAGTTACTATATTACAGCAATTAAACGTATGCTGGATTAGAGCCAGCTTCTGGGACTCCTCCTCTTGTAATCCTGCAGTGGTAGGATGAGAAAAAAGAATACAAGTTGGAACATGAGAAACATTGATTAGATAATAACAAAAAAAATTGCCATGAGGATGCTCAAATACTGGAACAGGTTGCTTAGAAAGGTTGTAGCATGTCTGTCCTTAAAGGTGTTCAAGATTCAACTACCACAGGCCTGAGTAACCTGATCTAATTAGATGTGTTTTGAGCAGGGGGTGGGCTAGGCAGCCTCCAAAGGTTTTTCTAACCTAAATTATTCTATGATTTTATGATTCTGAGAATGATGTAATTTCTGGTTAAAACTAGGGAGGTTTACCTATTACAGTAGAGCTATCAGTCCTGTGTTTAGGACTACCTCCTGGAATACCTGTACAAAGGTCTCTTCTCTGCCTGATTTTTTTTTAAAAAAGGCTTAATCTACAATTCCTTACATCTTAATGCTGTCTACTACTGCAATCTAGTTTTCAAAAGATATCGTTTTTTATTTCATGAAGAATGGGAACTTTTTTTAAAATCTAAACATGAATAGCATAGAATAACCATTTCCTGCTTCACTCTGTTTCTTTACTTTTTAGGAAATGCTGATAAGAGTGAAAAACAATACATTTGCCAGGGAATGATGTGTTCTCAAGGACTGAGGAATCAGGAAGCCACTTTTGCAAAGCTACATGCAATAAATCTGTTTCATATAGTGTTTTTAAATTACCAAATTCTACAGTTTCTCCCCCTTCTTATTTGCTTGGCTTACATTTATTATCCTACTGATTTTTCCATGTTTTGACTTCATACAATTTATGCTTTATTGTTCTTTCTTCAAGTACATTTTTTTTTACCGTGGCTTTAACTGTCTTTTTCTAATGCTTCTTCCTTTTCTGATGCGCAATCTGGAATTCTATCTTTCTTAACCCTTTACTCTTTTAGCCAGCTTTCAATTTAACATGCTTTTTACCTACCTAGTAAATCTAATGATTCTGTGAGACTATGGATATTTCTGGACATCACAGGCTGTCTCTCCATGGCCAGATGTTTGTCAGAATGTATTCACTGGGAAGAACTTCTCTTACATATCTAGAGCAAATATTATCAACTCTGTGAAGCAAAATAAGATTTGATAGGAAACATAACTCAGTTAATTTTCTTGATTTTCAGGTACCTGAATATAATTTTTACATAAAATTCTATTTACTTTGACATCCTCAACGGATGCAAAAAAGACATCAGAGTTATTAATTGCCACTGAGTTCACTTTATAAAACAGATGAGTTTAAAAAGAAAAAAAAAATATTAAGCCGTACAATAGAATACAACGTTCACTTATGGATTATAACATTGGAAATAAGGTTAAAAAGAAATCAGAAAATACAGTCTTAATCCAGTAAAATCAGACAATGCCATTGAGACTTAAAACCAGTCTCTTTACTACTTGTCGTTTTAGAATGCCCTGAGATAGCCCAACTTCAAAAGCTACTCAGCTGCATCTTGTCCCAACTGTACTGTTTTCCAAAGAGAACACTTATTTCTGTCACTCCTATTCTAGCTATATTGAAATCCTAGCTGTATTATCAGAATGAAATAATCTTCAGTGTATCTCCTAGGACCTTCACGTTTTGCTTCTCCTCATTAGTCAATTTAAGATGTGTTTGTAGTTTTGATTATTCGCAGTCTTTCCTGAGCGAAGGACTTCTGAAACTTGTCTGAAACTGAAAAGCATATATACCAATATATTATTATAATTATTTCTCCTGCTAGGTTCACCTTCCTGATTATGAAATCAGTTGTGCTGTATATATTTTGATGTCTCTGACTGCTCTTACCACAGACAGCAAGATTTGCCACAGAAAAATTTTCAGTTCTTCAAAAAAGTTCATAACCTGTTTTTTTTTTTATAAGGAAGTATAATTTATCAAACGTTATATTTTCACAAGCTGGATTACTATGTTTGCTTAAGAACATGGTTTATTGGTGGACTTGGCAGTGCTAGGTTAACGGTTGGACTCGATGATCTTAAAGGTCCTTTCCAACCAAAATGATTCTATGATTGTATGATTTCCACATATGTATTCTATTAATAACAGAGATGAATAGATTTTCTTCTGAAGTGACTACCCAGTCATCCTGAGGTCACTACTCGTGATCAGTTTGGCAGTTCAGTCTGTGTGCAGCTTACAGATTCCTCTGATTCTCCCACCTTCTTCGTTCTACTAAAAGGATAACTTTAAAGATAACGGCTCCATAGGCAAATGATACAGAGACCTGAAGGCTCTATCAGCTATGTGTTAGGGGACAGAAAATCACTGTAAGTTAGTATAGAAGTTATTAAGGGAGATTTATTTTTCCTAGAATAATCATTTAAAATTTACCTTTAATATTTAAGCTTTTGAGTCTCGGTTCATCTCTACTCAATAAAAATTCCTAGAGGACAATACATTTTGTCCTAAAATATGTGCCCAAGGAAGGTCAGATGAATTTCTATGTTTATATCCTTGTTCCTCTTTCAACTGTTAAAATAAAATCTACATGTCTAATTTTCAGATATCTAAATTTGAGTGATTTCCGCTTACTTGTGTGAGTCTATTCTTACTCTTTATCATACAAAGTAAAAGAACATAGAAATAAGTGAATATGTCTTGCTGTAGATAGAGAAAAAAGTCATCTAGAGAAGGATGCGGGTAAATAATCTCTTGGATTAGCTTCTTCTCTCTTTTTTACTGAAGAGCTCCACAGGTAAGGGTCTACAGATGCTACACTGCTATTCAAATCACTAGAAGATTCTAACTGTGGCACCAGTGGAAGTTTCATAATGAAAACAGCACAGTCTAAAGGAGATTGCTATGGTCCTGTTTGTTTTTGCAGCCTAAGACCCTCCTCAGACACTGTAAGAAAATATGCAGTACTTTGAGATCTGTTCAGTTTCAGCTGTAGGAATAACCTTCCTGTGATACACCATCATAACCCGTGTTATACAGGTTGCCATAAAGAGTCTTGTCTAATGAACTGAAATATATTTCAGAAATATATTTGTGAAAAACAAAGAAATACCCCCTCCACCCCGCCTCTTGGACAAAAGACTGAAAATAAGAATTATTTATCCTTACAAAGCAAGATTTGACAAACTGTCACACACTTTGATCCACAGTCTATTTGAGACTTAAAGATTTGTGAAATGAAATGCATTGCCTACTGTTACACAGAGAGGTAAATGTTAGATATTCGGCCAGATATATCCCAACAAACATGTTTTTCAATCCAGAATGCCTTCTCCAAGTTGTCACTCAATCTGTTTACCCAAGCATCCCACAACAGCTGGCATAGTCTCCTCTCTCTTTTTGGCCAAGTAAGCAACTTTTCATTCCAATCTCTCTTTAAAGCCCACTTTTATCAGCTGGCATTCCAACATTCATCTACAGTTCCGTGTTTACATCCCCGACAACACCTGGCATGTGAACAAAATATTAACTACAAAACAAACACTTCTAAAAATTTCATGGTTTTAAGTTGATATTTTTTTTAAGTAATAAAGATACTCCACAGATTCCAAACTAAGCTTCAAACAAGCAACTGAAGTACTTTCTTCCCTTCAGACAATCCGCAAGCCTCCTTTCTCCTTCTCTTCCATAGGTAAATTAAGTCACTTTCATGAAAAGGTATTTTCAGGTCCTTTGCTGAAGTATATAAGTTAACAACCTGATCAGCCTAAGGTCCTTCTAAAAATGAATTGGGAAAAAAAGAGAAGTCTCTAATCTCTCTCTCTCTGTTTCCATTGACTGTCCAGGAAACTGTATGGGCTTTTGGTGTGGTTAAATAAAATTAATCTCAATGTGCTTTAAACGGATTTTGAGTTCCTGGGACAAAATCCTGGCACATTTGGAATCAGCTGATAATACCCACTAATTCCACTGCAACACAGTTTTCAGTCCTTGAGTTTCTTATAGACAAAATATTTGCTCAGATCTATATTTACCAGTGATAGTTTAAAAATAATACTCACCCCACTACCTCAGAAAACTAACAACCAAGCAAACAGAAAAACAAACAAACCCAAACCCGGATTACAGTTCCTCTGGGTACTCTGTTATGTTGTTTTCTTTACTTGAGAAAATTTTGATGATTACTTTGAAGTTACTCCTGAACTATTATTGTTTACACTAAATAGACAAACAAAAAAATCTACAGCTTTGACTCCATCTCAACATTTGCAGTGCTTGAAGGTGAAGCACGAAGATGACGCAATGTTCAAAATATCTTAAAAATCTTGTTTGTCAAGTTTCTGCGCTTTATTGTTTTTCAGTGCTATCAGTGTACATAAGACATCTCCATCTTAGAAAAGTAAGGTAGCCTGTAATTGAAGCTCTAAGGTAGATCAATCAAAACCTGACTCTTTCAGACCATTTGAGTATTACAAAATATCTTTAGAATTGGCTACACCATAGGTTCCTGACTAGAATCTTTTCATTGTAATCCTTGAATAAGCCTAAAACTGTACAATCATAACTATAAAGCTGGGACAAATCATCGACTGGGACTGCAAAACTCAGGGTCAGCTGCACTCATGAATTTTATTAAAGCTAGCTGGAAACTGCAACATAAAAACACCAAGGCAAGTCTGCACATATTTCAAATTTTGGATGTCCCAGCCTGTACAGCTGTGTGATTTGGAGTGCACCAGCCTCGGTTTCATGATGGTCTCCATTTGTAACAATGTGACTGGTATTTTACTAGTGCTCTGATATCCTTTGGGTTTGTCTGTTGGTCACAGTTGACAGGTCACAATTTCCCACTCTCAGGAGTGTTGCTTGGCAGTGACCATACAAATGAAGCTAATATCACCAAGGCATTGGGAGCTATATCATACAGCTAGGAGGCAATCCATACAGCGCTACTAGCTTTCTTTGTGGTTTCAGACAGGTTCTTTCATTTTTCCATCTGTAAAATGAGAATAGCAGGTGTTAATCTCCTATGCTGGGGAGCCAGAAAAATACTGATCTGTTCCAGGTGAAGAATTAAGGGCAAGGCTATGCTTTATAGAAAGACAAGATAAAGAATGAAAAAAAAATATTTACATAAAAACCACAAGAGAGAAGAGAAAAAGTGAACTTGAAAATGGAGGAAAATTGTGAAGTCAAGATAATCAGTTTCATCAATAGGAGTATGTGGTTGGGCATTAGGAACGAAACCCATGCAACATAAGATATAGTAGTGGTCAGCATCTCATTGCTTAAATTTAGGTCCCTGGCTGTAGGAAGAAATTCAATAAATTTAAGATATGCCATGAAAGAAGATAACTTGATGTTGGAGAAAAACATTCACATGAGTCAGCATTCTGCTCATAACTCTGTCCAAATCAGAGAAGAGGACATAGTAAACCAATAGATGTGTTTGAAAATCCACCTAATTTCCAAAGCTTAAGGGTTCCTTTGAAGCCCTGAGTAAGGTATTCATTTGAGATTTAAATCTATGATATTTTTTGATTTAAGTAGCAAAATAATCTGTGGTGATGAGGATGAAAACTTGTATTAGAAAATAGGGGTGGTGAAGGTGTTAATGATGTCCACCTGCCTGGAAAAAAACTGAAGATTAGAGAAGTATTCTGTCAGGATGAGGACAACCTGGGTTCGATGTCCTTCATGACTCTCAGGTGATAAAAATTCATCTTCCAGAATTCTTTGAAATTTTGTAAAAGTCTTTAAAAACTGAGCAATAGTGCTTCATATCCCAACTTTACTGCTATAGAGGCAAGAATGCAAGTCTCATGTCAAGACACAAAATAATATTAGTAAAACAATGAAGGAGGATTTTTGTAGCCTAGTGACTTCATTCTTCACTTGTAAGTAGTGAGTCATGGTTATTCTCTCAATGCCTTTTTTCTCTACAGTGTTTCAAAGTTTGAAAAACATATTTTTGCTATATAGACAGAGGTCTCCCCTGAATCAGAGGAATACTTCATTGTGGATTAAAAAGGCCTATACACCCTGTTTTGCTTTCTCTTCCTGTGAATCCTCTGTTCTTGGCTGCACACTGGAGTGGTTATAAGACTAGTAAAGAAAATATTTCTTTCCTTCTCTCTGCTTTAACCTCTGATGGGATATTTTGTTGCGATTGAACAGAAACCCTTATGTTCAAGGAAGCCCTACATCTCTATTTACAGGGTAAAGTAGGGTAACATCATTAACACTTAAAATTCTGTCCTTCCTTGGCTGTAGACTCAAGTTACTTTGGAGTGGAGACTACAGGAAGGAAAGACAGCGAGCATCTGGATCTCATCCCAGTGTGATTTCAGGATGTGTTTGTCTTTCATTACCACACTGTGCAAACTATGGTCATTTCAGGGTTATTATGTAAACTACTTAGGTGTGTTTTTGCTGAATCTGATTCATGGTCGTTCATGTTGTAATTCTATTTTGTGAAAGATGGTGTTAAAATTATTAAATTTTTTTCATCTTTTTTTGATGTTATACTGAAGATCCTGAATATTTTAATTCAATATAAATTTGCTTTCCAAACAGACAGAAATTGTTATTTTACTTTCAGAGGCTGATATGTACAAAGAACAACCACGTATGCTTATATTCTGCAAGTACAATGAGGTAATAAACATCTCATGGAGGAAAAAAAGCCAGCTTGACCAAACAATTTTTTGTTTTGTTATAATTTAATGGATGTAAATGTGGAGAATGCTTTTAAGGAAAGTGTTTTGTAATGTTGTGTTTTTATGGCACAAGTTTATAGCTTCATTCTTTTCTACCAGTTTTGTGTCTTGATAATACAATGGAGTCACAGTGAGGCTTTCTGGTAACAAAAATGGAGAATTAGGCCATCAAAATGTATTTATTTTTTATTGTAAATATTTTAAAGGCTCAACTACATGTTTAAGAGCTTTTCTGTGTTGATA
This sequence comes from Nyctibius grandis, assembly GCF_013368605.1. Taxonomy (NCBI): domain Eukaryota; kingdom Metazoa; phylum Chordata; class Aves; order Nyctibiiformes; family Nyctibiidae; genus Nyctibius; species Nyctibius grandis. Next base: position 86,828,376 of record NC_090659.1, on the reverse strand, counting down.
CATTTGATAATTGCAGCTGTTCCTAAAGGATACAGTAGGAAAGATGGCTTAAACATAGACAAATCCTATCAGTATTTGTGGAAAAATATAAATATTTAAATTGTGTAAAGTGTTCCTGTGAATGCATCTGTATCCATCTGAAAAGTATCTATGTCTGCATATCTCTGTGTCAAACACTGAAGTGTATATGGATTGTTTTAAAATAGAAATAAGAGATCATGAAGACTTTTTTTTTTTGTAAGTTTTATAATATAAACCCACTATCATTCTGGGCTGTTATACAAGTCTTTGTATTACTCCTGACACTCTGACTTGAGAAGGAAGGAGAAAAACATCATCTCTTCAAATAATGATGATGTTTTGCAATCAAATATTTTTTTCTGTTTTCATACCTTTGCTTATATTTACTCTTTTGCTGAGTTTTTGAGTGCTTTAAACTCTGTATTTTCTCTCGGGCACATTAGAAATATGGGGGTTTTGCTGTAGTGCCTGCATCATGATTCAGAGGTACCTGCCTGATAATTTGCCTTGCAGAGCAATAACATTTCAAATTAGAATTTGTCAGAAATTAAATCAGGCCAGTTGTGTGACATAAATGCAGAGAAACATGACAATAACTTGGTATATTCCAGTTCCTAAGCCTCTTATACAAATACATGAATTGTCATTTTTCTTAGATTATATTAATTGATGATATTATGTGAATTATATTTAACATATCTGCTTATAATCCAGTAGATTTTACTTAGAGTTGTTTTCTCATCCAACATATCAAGCCTGATTTTTATATTACTAGGTATTTTAATTTAAGAAATTCGATAACTGAAGTCCAGATAGCCATCAGAGCCAGTAAATGTATTATTTCACTTTGTACACTGCTGTAGTTAAAATTTAAAAAATGAATTTTGCAGTAGTTGTATAAACTACATCCTTGCATGTTACCATATTTTTACGTATCAAAGTCTATGCTGTATATTTATAATTTCTATTATAGACAAGATAAGATATCTGATTAATTTATAATTTGATTCTTACTTTTGGAAGGATGTATTAAATCCTAGTTTCCTTTTAAAATACAGTGTTTTGAACACAATAGTTCTCATGAAAGATGTGAGGTTGCTTAAAAGTACAGTCAACACAGATGTTGCACTCTGTCAAATTAACAATTGTTATTGAGTCATTGAAAGTCAAGCATTTGTGTCACTTCCAGATCCACTTCTCTAAATTTTCAGCACAGGTAGAATAACTAGAATATTAATTATATTCTTACTTTGTCTCACAAGAGGAAAAAAAAAAATAAAAAAAAAGATTTTTGCTTCTTTTCTCATATAGTAGACCTGCTAGGGACTCTGAAGCTTGTGCTGACAAAAGTTTACCTGAAGTGATCTCTGTTCCACCAAGCACTGATGTTTACAATGATTTGAGTAAGGTTTTTTGGTAATCAGCTCTCACCTTACCTTGTTCAAGGTCAGCAGCAGGAAAATAGATATCTTCTCATTACAGAAGCATCACGTAGCATGATATAATCTCATATCAGTTTGATTATTATAAAATAAGAGTAAGTTTTATGGTCAATTTGGTCAAAAACACATAGTCCTTTGAATCATGATGTTTAAGATCTTACCAAGATGGCCATACTTAAACTAAAGAGGGTTACAGAATTATTGGGCTATTTTTATAACTGTCATAAAAATATTGCTGCAAAATAAAATAATAAAAAATATTTTCATAAATTATTTTCCAGGTTTTCTGTATTCCCTTGCTAGCTGATAATGAAATGTTGCTACTGCTTTAAACTAAGTTAGGAACGCTCCTGTCATAGTCCTAAATCAATGCAATTGATGAAAAAGAAGCACAGAACTCTGAATTAAGTCTTGACTGTGAGAAACATGTTCTCTTTTTGGTTTAGTCATTATGTCATGTTACCAATCATGCTCTCAAAGTCTATAATATTGTATTCTGCTCCTAGGAAACACTGAAATACATTAGAATGCAAAGCCACGGGTAATTTTCAGTTGCTATGGTAAGAGTTTAAGTGAAGGTTTATGGCTAATATTTTCAAAATTGGGGCTGTAAAGTCAGACATTTATATTTGTACTGCAAAAGAAAAGCAGACATTTTGCAGTATTTTTATTAAATTGGGACTATTAAATTGTTCTTTCAAAGCCCTTCTTCAGAAAAACAGTGCAAACTTGATCAAGTAATTGAGGTGTATGCATTTATGCTTTCTTCCTGAACATTTGAACCTTATATTTCTGTAGAGGGGACCGACTTCAACGGAAGCAGTGCAAAGTACTCCATAGTTAGATCAGTTGGTAGCCTTACAGTAGATGTAGCTGGTGAGATAGACAATATTGATGTGTGGGATCTGGAGCTGGTTCCTCAGTTCATGAATGAACAGTTAATTTTCATGCAACTCTTTTGACTGACATTATCTCTAGTAGCTACAAATGCTGTACAGCTACATCTCTTGCATTATGTTCATTGGAGAGTGTAGGTATCATGTTTTAAGTTTCTGGAAGTAGATGATGAGCTGCTTTTATGGGACTGGTTCTGGTCATGCACAGAAGATGCATGGGTGTCCCGTAAACTCCCGCCCTGAACTAGGAAGCTTCTGATACCCAGATGCTGAACTGATGTTTCAGGCTTCTTTTTGGGGATTTTGTTACATCCAAAAAAATCCTAGTTTGTGGAATTTTGTATCTTCTGTTCACTGCCAGTGTGATTTAATATGAAATATTTTCTAATTCCATGAGACCTAATTTTTTATAAATATTAAAAATAGATTTTATATAAAAAGGAACATGATCTAAAGATCAGTTTCTTTTCCCAGGAACACATGACAGTGCAAGTGAAATTTTGGAATCATTTTGTTTGGAAAGGACCTTTAAGATCATTGACTCCAACCCTTAACCTAACACTGCCAAGTCCACCACTAAACCATGTCCCTAAGCACCACATCTACATGTCTTTTAAATACCTCCAGGGATGGCAACTCTGCCACTTCCCTGGGCAGCCTCTTCCAATGTTTGACAACCCTTTTGGTGAAGAAGTTTTTCCTTATATCTAATCTAAACCTCCCCTCGTGTAACTTAAGGCTGTTTCCTCTCATCTTATCATTTCTCACTTGGGAGAAGAGACTAACACTTGCCTTGCTACAATTTCCTTTCAGGTAGTTGTAGACAGCGATAAGGTGCCCCCTGAGCCTCCTTTTCTCCAGACTAAACAAACCCAGTTCCCCCAGCTGCTCCTTATAAGATTTCTGCTCTAGACCCTTCACCAGCTTTGTTGCCCTTCTTTGGACACACTCCAGCATCTCAATGTCTGTCTTGTAGTGAGGGGCCCAAAACTGAACACAGTATTTGAGGTGCGACCTCACCAGTGCCAAGTACAGGGGGACAATCACTTCCCTAGTCCTGCTGGCCACACTATTTCTGATACAAGCAAGGATACTGTTGGCCTTCTTGGCCACCTAGGCACACTGCTGGCTCATATTCAGCCAGCTATCAGTCAACACTCACAGGTCCTTTTCCACCAGGCAGCTTTCCAGCCACTCTTCCCCAAGCCTGTAGTGGTGCATGGGTTTGTTGTGACCCAAGTGCAGGACACAACACTTGGCCTTGTTGAACCTCATACAGTTGGCCTAGGCCCATTGATCTAGCCTGTTGAGATCCCTCTGCAAAGCCTTCCTACCCTCAAGCAGATCAACACTCCCGCGCAACTTGGTGTCATCTGCGAACTTACTGAGGGTGCACTCGATCCCCTCGTCCAGATCATTAATAAAGATATTAAAGAGAACTGGCTCCAATACTGAGCCCTAGGGAACATCACTTGTGACTGGCTGCCAGCTGGATTTAAGTCCGTTCACCACAACTCTTTGGGCCTGGCCACCCAGCCAGTTTTTTACCCACTGAAGCGTACGCGCATTCAAGACACAAGCAGTCAGTTTCTCCAGGAGAATACTGTGGGAAACGGTGTCAAAGGCTTTACTAAAGTCTAGGTAGTAAAGCCTATACTAAGTGTGTCTAAGTGGCATAGTAGGTCTCTAACCATTTCCTTGTGGATTATGGGGGCTTCGCTCTGCTCCCTGTCCCTATCCTCCAGCTCACGAAGCTGGATAGTCAGAGAACAACTCATCTTACTACTAAAGACTGAGACAAAGAAGGCATTAAGCACCTCATCCATGGCCCTCCTCTTGTTGCTAATGTATTTATGGAAACATTTTTTATTATCTTATATGGCAGTGGCCAGATTAAGTTCTATTTGGGCTTTGGCCCTTCTAATTTTGTTCCCTGCGGAGCCTCACAACATCTTTGTAGTCCTCCTGAGTCACCTGCCAGAAAACATGCTGCAGGTGGTTAAATACTGGAACAGGTTGCCTGGAGAGTTTTTGAAGTTCCTGTCTTTGGTGATATTCAAAGCCTAACTGTACATGGCCTTGAGAAACCTACTGTAGCCAACCCTGCTTTGAGCAGGGGTTTTGAACTAAACAACATCTAAACGTCCCTCCCAGCTTCAATTATTCTGTGATTCTGTGATAGTTATTAGTATCAGCTGGTAACTTTTATTTGTACAAGATGGTGAATCATCCTGAGTTCTTGCAAGCATTCCAGGCATTTGACTTAAGGAATGTTTTTATGATAATTTTGGTAAGCATAGATAAGTGATATGTTGTGACATATCCCATTCCACTTAAAGCACTGACTGTAAAGAAGATCTGTCCTGTCTTTCTCTACATATGTTGATGAAACCACCAGTCAGAATTTAAATACACTTATCAGTTGGTTACAGTTGGGTTTTTAGTTTTTTCTTAAATTTATTTGTTTCCTTTATCCAGGCCCTGGATTAAGGTCAAAAGTAGAAATGATAACTAAGGAGAATCTAACTTAGAGTGAGGCATCAATGATTTTATGATGATGTTGCCATTCTTGGTATTTTACAGATGAGCATCAATATCAGTGTGTAAAATAGCTCTATTCTTAAGGCAAAGTCTGTTTTAAAGTAAGCATTTCTTTTATGACATTTCCATCATGAAAATCCTGTGCACCATTTAAAAAAAAAGCATCATGCTTAAATTTTTTGAACCCCATACTTTCTTAAACTCCTGCTTTATCTGATGACTTCTGTTACTCTTTTCCAGCATTTCTGAGTAAAACATTCCTATGTAGGATGAAAGAATAATCTTCCCTAACATATTCTCCCACTTCCTTTTTAACAGCAGCTATGTTTGCTTTTTGAACACATACTTCATGGAAAGTAATGATTGAAAAAATTGATTCTATTTCTATATTCTCGCTCTTTTCAGTTTTTTGTATTGACTACAATGACACTATTGATCTCCTGCCTGAAGTCAGTTCTTTTGGAGTCTTTGCATCACACGGGACTAGCAACTTTGTCCTGTCCTTTTGTACTTACCTTTAGCCATCTTAGAACATTAGCTTTACCTTCTTCTTCATTGTCATTATAATTATATTTTAATTCAATGTAGATTCATGAATTATTACTATAATTATTCACCTCCTCCTTCCTTTTTTCAATGTAAGATACTGCAGGAATAAAGATGACACCACTATAAAAACATAAATTGAATAGACAAGACAAACAGTATGTCAGAGAAAGGGATATAATATACAATAGAGAAAGTATATTGATAGTTTGTAAGAATCATGGTAGCACCATCATTTCCCCTCTCGATCCCTGCTGAGTGTGTGTGGAGGTGGTTGCTCAGTTTCTATTGCCTCTAACAAAATGAATAAAACAATATTAATTCTTTTAGGGAGAAATGTGATACTGGTATGCTTTAGAAGGGAATAGAGGAGAAGGAGATAAGCATGGTAACATCTGTAAAGTGACTGAAGTGAAGATTATGAAAAAGGCTACAGAAAAGAACTGAATTCAGTGACAAAAGGAGGGGGGAAAATGGTCGAAATGGTACTGCAGAAAGTGGTCTGACACCACCAATTTCTGATTTTCCTGATTGAAGACACTTCTTGTTTTTATTTCTGTAAGCCTGAGTTTTTTGGCATTGATCCAGTACAAATAAAGCCAAGAGCGAGTCTCTTGGATCCCCAGTCTGTTTTTTTTTTTTTCTGTTCTCTTTTGGTGTTTTTCATGTCCTTTTCTATCATTGTTGAAATGTGTTTCCTTCTAGTTTGTCAGTGCTGCCAGCTTATCACTGTATAAGATCCTCCGACTTAGTGGGAAAGTAAATCTTGGCAAGTAAACATTGGAGTCATTAGGTCATCTCACCAAAATCCACTGGCTGTGTTACAACATTGAATAACTATGTCACCTTATAAACAGGAGCAAATGCTTATAAAATTCTTATTAACTCCTTTAGGCAATGAACTAGAAGTGCCCTCATATCCTTCAGATCGTCTTTCCAATAGCATTTACAACGAAAGAATACCCTCAAAAATTTCATTCAGATGCCTTTACCATGAAATTTATCAGTCATGGCAAAAGTTATCGATGCTAGTGATGTAATACTGGAAAAGGGTTTCTTATGAAGCTGATCACTTTAAGTTTATAATCCTCTGAAGAACTGCAGTGCTATTTGTTAGATATACATCCAGAAGACTTTATTTTATGTTGTTAGATTACTGGCTTCTGAAAAAAGTCACAAAGTCCATCAGGTCAATTCAAGCTCCAAATATGTAGCTTAAAAAATAATAATATTTAGAAGTTCTCCAAGAAATAAGCAGGCAACTTTAAATGTTTATTCTGTCAGGTTTCAGTCAACATTCTGTTTAACAAAATTATAACAAATTCTTTATATACCTTATTAATTACTACACCGAAGTAACTGATGTGAAAAGAACCCAAAGCTGTCAGTACAAGAAGTTTCCTTGTCATACAGTTCCCCAAGAACCAAACTGAAATCGAATATATAGCCTTATGAAATCAGTATTTATTCATGGGGAGAAGACAACCAAGGTGCATTAGACAAATTGCACAGAAAGCAGAAGTTCCCTTTAAGGACCTTAAATTCTCTGGGTAAATCAAGGTCCAAAGCAGAGTACATGACTGCAGAAGGGGGATCTTGTCTGCACAACACTTGTTTAAACTTAAATGGATGGAACCTGATGGCCTTCAAAGTGTGCCCCCCTGCACCGTCCCCCCCCCCCCACCCCTCATATAGACTTTAGTGCTTTTTCCCTGTTTGCCTGATACTGAAGTTTAAGTTAGCTGCCTATCAGTAGCTTTCTTTAAAAGAAGAAATAATTGCTTATAATTCCCACAGTATAACTTAAAGTAATTATTGGTAAAAAATGCTTCTTAAATCGTGAGTCTTTATTTTTTGTGCTGCGCTATTTATGTTTCTATGTAAGTTAAGCCAGTAAAATGATGTGAGAGTCCTCGAATAATTCGAACTGGAAACAACCACCAGAGTTATTCTGGTTCAACTCCCATCTCAAAGCAGGACTAACCTTAAAATGACACTTGTTTTCTCAGAGCCTTGTCTAGTTAGATTTTAAATATCTCCAAAGACAAAGCTTCTTATAGAATAGAATCGTAGAATTGTTTTGGTTGGAAAGGACCTTTAAGATCCTCGAGTCCAACTGCCCTGGGTAACCCATTTCAATGTTTAACCACCCTTATTGTGAAAACTTCTGCTTTATATTTAGTTGAGATTTCTTTGGCTGCAACTCATGCCTGTTTACCTCTTGTCCTTTTACTGTGCACATCTGAGCAGTGTCTGACTCTTCTCAATAACTACCCATTATGTACCTGAAGACAGTAACAGTTGATTTATATGTTATGTAAGTATCTGACTCAGTGTTCTTACTGCAGTATATGGAAGATTTTAAAGAATATCTATACTTAACAATCAAATGTGGTTGTACTTGGTCATTCCTGAAGTAACAAGACTAGAAAACTTTATTTACAGCTCTCATGGACCAAAGGAAATACTTCTATTCCTATTATGAATTTACGTTGTAAAAACATAAATGGATTTCGGTTTAATTCAGAATTGTTACGTATTCTGCCTTTACTTTCTTTTCTCTAATTCTCTACTTCTTTCCCTGACTAGCTTTTTGAGACTTGAGGAGTATGAGCAATTAAGTACTAAAGTGAAATTTAAGTCAGAAGCACGAACAGCTATTCTAACAGAAACAAACTGAAATTTTTTAAACATTTACTGAATTGCAGAAAAATGTAGTATAACCAGAACTGATGCCTCTAAATTGCAGTGTTTAGAATTGGATGAAATACAACCTTCTTCATTTTTCTAATTATCTACCACTGGAAATTGGCATGGACACTGGAAGTGAACAAGGCAGTGGTGTAGAGACAATCTAGTGTACTCTGAGAACAAAGTCAGAAATGCCTGCAATTACAAGAAGTGTCAGTTTAGCTTAGGTGACTGCATTTTCCCCATAATTCTGGATTAATAAAGAGTACAACTTAGTGAGCCGCAGCAACCAATTAGAATTCAGCACAAAACCACTGTTAAATTGTCAGTATAGTACTGCACAGTGCTACATTGAATAAAATACTATGGTTGCCCTGCAAATGAGGCATTTTTGAACCCGTATTTATTATTTATGAGCTGTGTTTTCTAACAGTCTTGGAAAAACCTCCAAGATTTTTATGATGTCCTGGTTGCATATTCCTTCCTGTAATGGATAGACTGGCAAGGATATAAACATCAGCAAATGCATGTTGCTAAATGAATATCAGTAGGCATGGTCCTCTGCATATTATCACTGTAGTTTGTGAACGTAATTCATCCTTATAGTAAAATATTATCTCACAGCAAGCAATAGCAGGGCTAGAACACCACATACTAATCAGACTGCAGTGATTGCTCACACCATCTTGATCCTGCTTGTTCCACAGCAGAGACAACAAATCTTATATGATCACTTTGGCAATTCTAGTTTACGATTGCAATTATATGCACTAGGAACTAAACACTATTAATATAAATGAAAGCAATAAGTTTAAAAAAACTTATGCAATGGGAAGTTTAATTACTCAGCTGAATAAAAAAAAAATGTTAACCTGTTAATAGTACTGTGAGCTAAGAACAATATAATCACTCTTGGTATATATTTTCCCACTTGTTTTCCTAAGAACCAGCAATTAGCAAAACATTTAAGTAACGTTATACACATGGCAACTTGTTAGACATATTTTCTCTGAAATTTATGAACTTGCCTGTGTGAATTAAAGGTAATCATCATAACGTCAAGCTTGCCCACTATGCAGCATTCTCTACTAATAATGCATTCTCTACTAATAATGTTGAGGACTATAGCTTAATTAGTGATATTTCAATATTATGAGTGTTTAATTTTAAATTAGCCATAATATGAGTTACACTCACGTTATCATGTGATGTCCTAACCTTGACTGGCTGCCAGACACCTATATGACACTCTCACTCCCCCTCCTCAGCAGGACAGGGGGAGAAAATAAGATGAAAAAACTAGTGGATCAGTTATCAGTGGATAAGCACAGGGAGATCGCTCACCAATTACTGTCAGAGGCAAAACAGACTTGTTTTTTTAATTTAATTTATTGCCAATGAAAAAAATAAAGTAGGATAGAAACAAAGACAAAAGTAAAAGCACCTCCCACTCCGTTTCTTCCCAAGCTCAACTTCACTCTTTCTTTCCCAACTGCTCCTTCTCTTCCCTCTCCTGGGCAATGCAGAGGGACGGGGAATGCAGGTTGTTCATAATACTTCTTCTCTGCCGCTCCTTCCTTCTTATAATTTTCTCCTGCTCCAGTGTGGTGTCCCTCCCACAGGCTGCAGTTTTCCATAAACTGCTCCAGCATGGGTCCCTTCCTTGGGGTGCAGTCCTTCAGGAACAAACTGGTCCAGCATGGCTGCCCCACGGGTTCACAAGTTCTGCTAGAAAACTTGCTCCTGCTTGGGCTCCTTTTCACGGGCTGCAGCTTCTGCCAGGAGCCTGCTCAGGGTGGGGTCCTCCATGGGCTACAGGGTGAATATCTGCTTCACCATGGTCCTCCATGGGCTGCAGGGGGACAATCTACATCCCCATGATCTTCTCTCCATGGGCTGCAGGGGAATCACTACTCCGGTGCCTGGAGCACCTCCTCCCACTCTTTCTTCTCTGACCATGGTATCTGTAGTGTTGTTTCTCTCACATTTTTTTCCTGATTCCTCTCTCACATAGTTGCTGCATAGAGTTTGTTACCCTTTCTTAAATACGTTTTCACATAGGTGCCACCAGCATTGCTGATTGACTCAGCTTTGGCCAGTGGCAGGTCTGTCTTGGAGCCAGCTGGAACTAACACTGTCCAAGGCAGGGGCAGCCCCTGGCCTCTTCTCACAGAAACCACCCCTGCAGCCTCTCCTACTATCAAAATCTTGCCACATAAATGCAATACGTATCATTAAGATTTTTTTTGCAGGATTGAAATAGTAGTAGGTTACAATGATGTGCAATGATTGAAACAGTAAGTTACAATGATGTGCAATGTGACCACATGAATCCAGTGTCAATTATGTGGAGTAGTAGCAAGCATGAGAACTAGGATAAAACACAGAGCAGATTTTCTTTTTTCTCTAGTGAAATACAGTGAGGATAAAATGGAGGAAAGTCGTTGACACTGACGTGCCTATGGACCACAGAGATACTTGAGCTAATCTTCACTGAGTTGAAAAATCCACGTAGAAAAGGAAAGGTCATGGGTAATGTGGCTGCACCAGCTGGTGTCCACAAATGGCTTATCTGCATTTACATGGCACCACATTGGAACAACCAAGATTTGCCAGCTCTCCTGGCTTATGCTGAGTCAATTTGGTGAGAGCATCACAGGATGGCAAACAGGACGAACACATCCAGGAGTGACTGAGTGTTGATGGTGCAGCTGGGCAAGTGTGGCATATTTCATCCAGGCATACCCTGCCTTTTGGAGGGAAAAACACACTGCTCATGCTGTGTTTTGAAGCTGCAGTGTCCTGGACTTACCGGCAGTCCTGGTTAACTGGGGAAGTTCCAGCTGACTGGAAATTAGCAAATGTAACACCTATCTACAAGAAGGGCCGGAAGGGTGATCCAGGGAACTATAGGCCTGTCAGCCTGACCTCAGTGCCAGGCAAGGTGATGGAACAGATCATCCTGAGTGCCATTACACGGCACATGCAGGACAATCGGGGCATCGGAGCCAGCCAACATGGATTCATGAAAGGCAGGTCCTGCTTGACCAACCTGATCTTCTATGACCAAGTGATCCGCTTAGTAGATGAGGGCAGGGCTGTGGATGTAGTCTATCTAGACTTCAGTAAGGCATTCGACACTTTCTTCCACAGCATCCTCCTAGACAAACTAGCTACCCGGGGCTTAGATGGGTGGACTCTTCGCTGGGTTAAAAACTGGCTGGATGGCCGAGTCCAGAGAGTGGTGGTGAATGGGGCAAAGTCCAAGTGGCGGCCGATCACTAGCGGTGTTCCCCAGGGCTCAGTTCTGGGGCCGGTGCTGTTCAATATCTTTGTAGATGATCTAGACATAGGGATTGAGTGCACCCTCAGCAAATTTGCAGATGACACCATGCTGGGTGGCAGTGTCGATCTGCTGGAGGGTAGGAAGGCCCTACAGAGGGATTTGGACAGGTTAGATAGATGGGCTGAGACCAACGGCATGAGGTTCAACAAGAACAAGTGCCGGGTCTTACACTTAGGCCACAACAACCCCATGCAGCGCTATAGGCTGGGGGAAGAGTGGTTAGAAAGCTGCCTGGTGGAAAGAGACCTGGGGGTGCTGATCGACAGCCGGCTAAACATGAGCCAGCAGTGTGCCCAGGTGGCCAAGAAGGCCAATGGCATCCTGGCCTCTATTAGGAATAGTGTAGCCAGCCGGTCTAGGGAAGTCATCGTCCCTCTCTATTCGGCACTGGTGAGGCCGCACCTTGAATACTGTATCCAGTTCTGGGCCCTGCACTTCAAGAAAGATGTTGAGGTGTTGGAGCGAGTCCAGAGGAGGGCGACCAAGCTGATGAAGGGTCTGGAGGGTCTGAGCAATGAGGAACAGCTGAGGGAGCTGGGGTTGTTTAGCCTGGAGAAGAGGAGGCTCAGAGGTGACCTTATTGCAGTCTACAACTACCTGAAGGGAGGTTGTAGTGGAGTGGGAGTCAGCCTCTTCTCCCAGGCAACTAGCGATAGGACAAGAGGACATAGCCTCAAGCTTCGCGGACATAGCCTCAAGCTTCGCCAGGGGAGGTTCAGGTTGGACATTAGGAAGCATTTCTTTTCAGAAAGGGTTATTCGACATTGGAATGGGCTGCCCAGGGAGGTGGTGGAGTCACCATCTCTGGATGTGTTTAAGAAAAGACCGGACATGGCACTTAGTGCCATGGTCTAGTTGACATGGTGGTGTCAGGGCAGTGGTTGGACTCGATGATCTCAGAGGTCTCTTCCAACCTGACTGATTCTGTGATTCTGTGTGACTTTTCTAAGTTGTGTCGCCTACTTCCAAAAAGGTGCTTGAATTGTGCAGTATCTCCAGATACGTTTCGGAACTACAGGATTTTATTGAATTAGATGAGAAAAAGTCATCACTGTATCCTTGATTAATTCATTTATTGAATATGAAATTCATTCAATTTTGTGATCTTTCCATAGCTTCAGTTCTCACAGTCAGTTTTCACATTCAGCAATACATGAGCCTATATTACTTTGCTCATGGTTCTTTGATGATTTTTTTCAGAGTAACAGCATGCTCTGGCAGATGTGTATACACTCTGTCTACTGTCTTTCTTGTTTGCATCAGGATTTCAGATTGATCTCCATCTACCTCAGACTAACATTTTAATGTGGGCATCCTGGAGCACAGCTCTGTGACAAGAGGTAAATTTAGAAGCAAATTCTGTAACTAAATTTTGTGAACACAAACACAATATCTCTCTACAGAACACTTTGTAGAATATATGAGATATTTTTTTTTATTGTTTGGTAAGGTTACATCTTGTGAAAAGTTCCCCAGGCCTTTGACTATACTTTCCACAGCATTAAAAAGCAGTGCTACTTTTGCCTTTCAATGCAGATGCTCTTGGGAATATACAAGGCAAAGATCTCAAAAATATCATCTGCAGCAACATGTAACTTTGTTCAGGACAATGGAGCATTTTGTACAGAGGTTCATGCAGAGGGGTACAAAGATGGGGTCAGCAATCCTTGTAAGAGCAGCGTACACATCCTCAGCAATGGTGGTGACGTGCCATAAGACATGATCCCCAGAAACCACTGGAGCAACTGTTTCTGTGATGTTGGAGGCTTTGACCCAGTTGGAGCTTCAGAAGGAGGATGCAGCCCTGCAAGTCTCAGGCTGCAGGAATCTGTGGGATCTCTTTCTGAGGTCAGGGAAGATTCATCTGCTAGCCTGCAGGAGGTCTGCAGCTGTTGAGGAGCTGTGCTGTCAAGTGAAGGAACTACAGATGGAGGTCAGCATCTGTGTACCATCAGAGAAGATGCGAAAGAGACTGACATGTAAGAACCCAAATTATCAAGTGTTGCTGAAGAATCTGTGCCTGTCAGGTTGGAAAGTGAAAATTCATTTGATGGCAAAGGATGGGAGCTGGTGACTTCAGACACTAGGAGGAAGGCTCCTGTTGCAGCCTAAAATTTGCAATTACACAATAGATCGACTACCTTAAGAGCTGATGAGGAGCAGGGAGTGTTGACCAATGAAGCATCCAGGCTAGATAGCCCTGAGCCACACAGGAGAACCAAGAGAAAACAGGGACTGACAGTAGTGGGAGACTCCCTGAGGAGAAAAACAGAGGTCCCCATCTGCTGACCTGATCTGTCATCTAGGGACATTTACTGCTGCCTATATCTCACTTTCAGGAAGTCGTAGAGATGCTGTCAAGGTTTGTCTGACACTCAGACTATTATCCCCTGTTTCTCTTTTGTGTGGGCACCAATGTAGCTTACTAGCTGGGGAGACCTGTACAGTATTGAGCACAACTACATGGCTCTGGACAAGGTGATAGAGGACATAAGGGACTAGGTAACCTTCTCCTTGATCCTTTTAGTGAGGGGAAAGGGACCCTCTTCGAGGACTGATGACTGCTTGGAAGAGACCAAGATACCAAGTTCTGCACCTGGGAAAGAGTAACCCTATGTCCTAGTATAGGCCAGGGGCTGAAAATAGCTTTTCCAAGAAGGAATTTGGTGGTTTGGTGGACAACAAGCTGACCACGAGACAGCAATGCATCTTTGCAGCAGAGAAGGTCAACAGCATCCTGGGACTGCATTGGGAAGAGTATTGCCAACAGGTCAAGGGACATGATCCTTGCTCTGTACTCAGCAGTGGTGAAGCCACATCTGGAATGCTGTGTCCAGTTCTGGGGTCCCCACTGAGTTACTGGAGCAAGTCCAGTAAAAGGCAACAAAGATTATTAAAGAAATGGAGCATCTCTCGTACAGGGAGAGGCAGAGAGAACTTGTACTGTTAAGCCTGGAGAAGAGCGGGCTTAGGGTGATCTTATCAATGTGTATAAACACCTGATGGAAGGAAATTAAAAAAAGAAACAGATGGAGTCTTCCCAATAGTTCTCAGCAAAAGGATGTGAGGCAATGAACACAACTTAAATGTGGGAAATTCCATCTAAACATAAGAAAAAACTTTTTTATTGTTAAAAATTGTAAAAATGATGCATTTGTTAGAAATGGGTGAATAATGTAAGGTTCACTGGAATCAGATTCTAGGATAGAATAGACCTATTAAGAGAGAATTTAATGAAAAAGGTCTTAAAACCAGAAAAATACCCTCTTTCAACAACTACGTTTTGGCTCCTTCCTTTTCCCAGGGACACCAGAGTAAATCTGGAGGGAGAATACTGAAGCCAATGACATTATTTCATATTGATATTTGAGTAATGGAGAATGCAATGCTGCCAGTACTGATAGTATTTTATTCTGACTACTGCTTACTTGGTTGCAGAGTGCAGAGTGTGGATTTGCAGAGCCTTCTGCCCCCAGGTTGTATGACTTCTCTAAGCAGAACTTTTATCCTTTCATAATTTTACTCTATGGCACTTTGTGAAAAGAATGAATGGAGGAAGTCAGGAGTGTAAACGGCAACTCAGAAAAGAGTGTAAATATTGATGTAATCTTTGGCATATGAAGGCAGTTCAGGGATGCAGAATTTATTTTTATGCATTCTCACATAGTTCTTGTTCACACTGGCCCTGTCTGCAAGCCTTCCAGTGGGAAACTGTCTTAAGGGCTACAGGATCTAGCTAATCCTATCTTATGGAGTGTCCTTCACATTTTATTAGGACTTCATACTGTCCACCAAAATTTTTGGAATATTTGTCAATAGTGCTGGATGGGATCACCAATGTCTCTTTCAACTTATTCAGCCCTGGCTCATTTTAATAACCCTAAATAAAAACCAGATATAGTCTCTTTTTGTTACCTATGCATATTGGACTGTCTACTCTGGCAGCATTCACAGCCAAGTACAAAAGACAATGGTGTATCAAGATGTAAGAAACCTTCCAGGAAAATAACAGATGTTGAGTCATTGACTCATCATTCAGTCATCGTATGTGTCCCTTATGGAAAACTGCAATTCTTTGGCTCAATTTCTCATTGTACTGCCCTTGTGTTCCTAGACAAACTGCAGTGTTTCTTCCTAGGAGACTGCTCCACTGGACATTTACACAGATTTACACTCACCTTCTAGGATGAACTACACAGTAACAGTGGAGCAAATTCATTCCATCGATGTTCAAAGAAGATAATACAGTTCTGATGGTAAAAGCTGTAGGATTTGTGTTTATTGCAGGCTGACTGTTAATATACTCCTTTTGTTCCTTGCAGGCTTCTAAAACTCCAGCATCAAAAGCATCCAACCATAAGTCAATTAATCATTCAGTTTGCTCATACACATATATTAAATCAGCCTTAAATTATTTCTCTTCTGTTGCCCAGAAGATGATTCATTTTAGACTGTCAAACATGAAGTCCTTTCTAAGACTGGGAGAAGGACAAGTCAGAGAACAAGAAAATAAATAATCATTTGGGGAAAATTTTAATGTGAGTGGAAAAGGTTAAAATGAAAAATTAAAACCATTGATAAATATAGTGGAGTAGTAGCAAGTACAACAGAGGGAAGTATCCATCCTCTTATCAGTCATAATGGGAAATATTAGCAAATTTGGAAGCTGTAGAACAGTGTTAGAATATGCCACTGAAGATGTTCCTCACCAAAGCAGAGATGTCTTAGGAATTCTTTTCAGCTGAGGCTGTTGATAAAATATCTGATAACATATTCTCTATTATTTATGCCATTTCCTGTTGTATTATAAACACATAGATATGGAAAGGTACACACATACATACATATCTATACTTATAGTTTTATAGATATTTACACAAACACACACACACACATTAGCAGCGACTTTCAAACAAGCAAATGAGTATTTCTTACTGAATTTTAATGGCAATTAAATGTCTAACTTAAGCTCCTTTGAATAAAATCCCATCTAACGTTATCACGTTGGCAAAATATAAAATAATTGTGGTGTGTCTTAGCATAAAGCTGTTTATTATTCTTTTATAATTATCTTGTTTTTCTTCCACGGAAAAGATATAAATATATTTAAGCAATAATAAAGATTTCAGTAATTCACTGGTCCACTTAACTCCCAAAGATTTTCTATAAGAAATACATAAAATGAAATTGAGTTTCTAAAGGCAGCAGTCGGTACATTTTCCCCCATATTCTGTTAAATGTCATTACTTTAAGTTAAAACTCATCTATTACTTCTGAAAGTTAAAGCATGATGCATGTGACTCAATTTAAAGTATAGAGTTGGAAGTTATTGTTACGCTGAAACAGGATGTTGTACCTGAGATGGGGATATGCTCTTTCACTATTTATGACCAATCCTACCACATGAGAACAGCTTTTGCAGACAGTGTCTCGAATTTGTAATAACTTGTGAGCAGCCTGAAAAGATAGCATGTGCCGGTGACTGGAGGATGAGCTTAATCATAAATCTCACAAATATCTGTTCAATTATTCTTTTTCAACCGGATTCTATGTGTAGTTCATTGACAGGAGATTAATAGAATTTGCTGTTTATGCAGCAATTTTCTTTTCCATGCCTACTCTACAGCTGCTGTTGGAAGGGTCCCTGAAGTCAGGTTGTGAAGGCTGTGTTATGCAAAAGAACATTTTACATGTTGTAAACACTCTTTTTATCAGACTGTATTGTGAACTGCTGCCCCACAGAGTAGATAGTTATCAATGACAGCAGTAAATGCATGGAGTAAAATGCACCACATGAATGAGTGTTTAGCGCTTATTAGAAATATGATCAGTTTGCTACTACTGAATAATTCAAACAAGTATTTGACACATCTTTTCATGAGAAAGAAGAATCTTTTTGTATAATAACACTATATCACACATACATTCTGGAATATATTTTATTTTTTTTTGTCAAAGGCTGCAGGCTTTTCAGTGCTTTCTTGAATATACTGAATGTATATTGAATATTGGGTGTGCCATTTTAGATGGGATTCCCTAGGTTTTTTATGCATATGTAATAAAATTAGATATCTCAAGTGAGATGGTCACCTAAGGATCCCTCTGCTCTCAAATGGCAAGGTACAGGTTTTTCCAAACAAGGATTCGTTTAACTTGAATTCTTGCCCTCCTTAGGAAACATTAAGCCATGCTCTAGAGGAAACTTCTATTAACAGAAAGGGAGGGTAGGATGAAAATTTCTGACTTTCAAACGTCTGCAGTAAGGTCAGACAAATCCTACACATTGTTTCCAAAACTGTGTGTTTTAAAAGACCAGTTCTTACCAGTATGGTATGTGATTCAGCAATAGTAGCAATTTAGTCTGAAATTCTGTAACTTCTGGACAAATAAAAAAGCGTAAGCATATAAAGCTTGTAAAAGTTTTTTTGCATTTTTTTATTTTTAAGTTTTTTAAAAAATGTTTATTTATCAAATAAATGAATATTGAGGGATTGGACAGAGACAGTGAATGAGCACAAGAACTTTTATTTGTTATCTTCAAATTTTAAAACAATTTTAACTGAAAACAAAAATAGCAATTTTTAAAATGCATAAAAAGGAAAGACATTTTCATAGAATACATTAACAGCCTTTGTAATTCCTTGCCATAAGACATAAGGAGATCAAGAAATTAGAATATTAATAGCAACCTCTTTAACCCAACTAAAATGGGATCAGGCAGGCATTGTTGCTATATAGATTTCAGTTGAGAAAGACTCTCTGATATATTTTTCCCCAGTTCATTCAAGATAAATAACTAAAATATTACAGTCCTTCCAGGCCACAGATTCTACTGACATGAGTATTGTTTCAAAGGAAGGTGTTTGTAAGTTTAAATCCTAAGGCTACTTGGTCAAGGTTCAAGTTAGTGAGGTTTCTACATCTGTTTTTGCAGCTATGAATACACATCCATTTCTGCATGCAGATCTCACAGTCTTCATATTCTATCCTTTTCCACAGAGAGGGAACATTTTGTGTAATAGGAGCTGAAGTTTATTCACTGTAATTTGTCTTTTGCTGTACAAAATGCTTTGAAAGAAAGGAGGAATTTTAGGGTTCCTCGGGCAGAAGTCAATTTCTTTTATTTGTACTTATGTCAACATTTTTCTCCTTTTTTCTTCTTTTTTTTTTCTTTTTCATCTCTTGCTCAGTGTCAGAAAAGGGAACTGGACAATTCAGCAAGGCATAGCACAGCTGAATACCTGCAGGAAGTGGAAGCACTGATGAGGACATTTAGGGAGCATCTTCGAAACTGTTAGTGTTACAAAACCTGAATAGTAAATCACTACTCTGAGAAACTGGAACTGATCTATCTTCAAAGCAAGAATTTTCATTATCTATTTCCAAGCTCCATAACTGTCAAGATTACCTGTATCACATAAAGACAACATTCTTAAACTAAAAATCTTTCCTTTACTGTATAAGGTGTTTCAAATATTTCTGATCTCTGTGGAATTAGACTTTATATCTATAGTCAGCTATGATTTTGCTTATGGACCTAAAAGCCTCACAGCTTTGTATCTATTTTGCAAGCAATGTTTTTAAGAAGGTTGTGTTAATAGTGTCTTGAGGGCTGATAAACATATGTGTCTTCCATTTCAGTCAATGAAGAGAATTCTGCATTCTTACCCAATTTTGCTTGGTTCTTATTCAAGCAAGATTACTAAGGGAGCAAACAGAAATCTGTGTTTCTTTACAAGAAAAGCTTTTTTTCTATATTTTATTGAAGTTAGCAAAAATTAAGAAAATACTCAGCAATTCAAACTAGAACTGGGAAAAATTTGTGACAAAATATCTCTGAAATATTGCATTAAAACATTTATGAAAATAACATAAGTTTGGATTAATAGAGACAGTTAATAAATCATTAAACCGTTGCAAAACAGAAAATATTTTATCATTTCTCAGATGAATGTTTTCAATTTTAGCTGACATATATCACTGTTTATTTAATTTTCACCTTGAAATATTTCGTTTCCATTCAATTTTTTTTTTAATGTGCATTTTGATATTGTTCCAAGGAGATATTTTTATCTGAGTCTTTAGTAAGCAACTTACAAAAATAATAATAAAAAAGATTGAAGATTAGAGTTTATTTTTTTGCTCTCCAGTGCATTTTAGTATAAATAAATTACCTTCACTATGAACCCTAACTACTTTTACTCCAGAATTCAGGAACTACAGGTAAATCCAAAAACCTACTTAGTTACACAGCATCCTGAGGACCACCAGTTTTCTGAGAATAACTTCCTTAAAAAATGAGGGCTTTCCTACTGCTGGCTATAGATGATGCATAAATCAGAAGAGAGTGAGCAATGTGTGAGGTGAGCACAACAGCTTGGCAAGCATCCAAAACAAAGGGGAGTTCAACCACATCGTAATATTAGGTAGCTAAAGTTATTTTAGACAGATACCTGAAATTTGGGAGCACACCTAAAATCAAAAGTAAAGACATCTTGAGATTTACTCCATGTTTACATGAGAACAGTTCATAGGATCATAGAACCATAGAATAGTTTGAGTTGGAAGGGACCTTTAAAGGTCATCTAGTCCAAGTTCCCCTGCAATGACCAGGGACTCCTTCAACTAGATCAGGTTGCTCAGAGCCCCGTCCGAATTGACCTTGAATGCTTGCAGGGTTGGAGCATCTACCACCTCTCTGGGCAACCTGTTCCATTGTTTCACCACCATTATCATAAAAAATTTCATCCTTAAATCCAGTCTAAATTTACATTCTTTAGTTTAAAGCCATTAGCCCTTGTCCTATCACAACAGGCCCTGCTAAAAAGTCTGTCCCGATCTGCCTTGTAAGCCCCCTTTAATTATTGAAAGCCTGCAATAAGGTCTCCCCAGAGCCTCCTCTTCTTCAGGCTGAACAACCCCAACTCTCTCAGCCTTTCTTCACAGGAGAGGTGTTCCATCCCTCTGATCATTTTTGTGGCCCTCCTCTCGACCTGCTCCAACAGGTCCATGTCTTTCCTGGACTGAGGACTCCAGAGCTGGACACAGTACTCCAGGTGGGGTCTCACGAGAGTGGAATAGAGGGACAGAATCACCTCCGTCGATCTGCTGGCCACGCTTCTTTTGATGCAGCCCAGGAGACAGTTGTCTTTTTGGATTGCGAGTGCACATTGTCATCTCATGTCCAGCTTTTCATCCACCAGTACTCCCAAGTCCTTCTCTGCAGGGCTGTTCTCTGTTCCTTCATCCCCCAGCCTGTATTGATACCAGGGATTGCCCCAAACCACTTGCAGGACCTTGCACTAGGCCTGGTTGAACCTCATGAGGTTCACATGGACCTACTTCTCAAGCTTATCCAGGTCCCTCTGGATGGCATCCTGTCCCTCAGGCGTGTCAACCACATCACTCAGCTTGATGTCATCTGCAAACTTGCTGAGGGTGTACTCGATCCCACTGTCTATGTTGTTGATGAAGATATTAAACAGTACTGGTGCCAGTGTGGACCCCTGAGGGACACCACTTGTCACTGATCTCCATCTGGACATTGAGCCATTGACCACTACCCTCTGGATGCAACCATCCAACCAGTTCCTTACCCACTGAACAGTCCATACCTCAAATCCATATCTCTCCAATTTAGAGAGAAGGATGTTGTGGGGCACCGTGTCGAAGGCCTTACAGAAGTCCAGAAAGATGTCATCCGTAGATCTTCCCTTGTCCACTGATGTAATCACTCCATGATAGAAGTCCACTAGGTTGGTCAGGCAGGACTTGCCCTTGATGAAGCCATACCAGCTGTCTCGAATCATGTCTCTGCCCTCCATGGGCCTTGACATAGCTTCTAGGAGGACCTGTTCTGTGATCTTCCCAGGCACCGAGGTGCGGCTGACAGGTTGGTAGTTCCCAACTGGCCTAAGTATATGAAAAAAAGGAATTTGGATTTCATCTATATATTTCTATCTTTCCTTTCCTTTGATACAAACCCTGTAAAAGCTGGTTTTCAGATGCTTATTCTGTGTTTAGTAGTTTTGTCAATTAATTTGACAGTAAATGTTTTATTATTTGTGTTTATTTTCTTTTTACTTTGTAAAACACAGCAGATTAAGGTATTTTTTACTAATATATTTTTCTTTCCTTCACTTAAACAGCTGAAGTAGAGACTGAATGTAATGATTTCACTTGACTCTAATACTTGAACTACTTTATGCTCCTATGCTTAATACAGCTCTTGGCTTGTATGATTCCTTTCAGAATTTTGTGGCAGTTTGACTTTGAATGTGGCTGAGAAGTCAGACTTATTTTCACTGCAACAATCTGCCACAGTGTTTTGTGTATGTTTTTCTTCCTCCAAGTACACAGTTTCCATGTTCCTCCTTCCCCCTGCCCCCTCTTAAAGGAATGGCTTTGAAAACAACGGGCAGTTTGCAGTCCTGAAATTCAATATTCCAGTTCAGGATATTTAAGCTGGTTATATTTCAGCATGTTCTCTTTTATGCTTAAAACTACTGCCCAGATCTCAACATAAGCTGGAGCAGTCAGTGAGTTCCATTTTCAGGAGATAAAAATTAAAAACAAACAGACCAGAAACAGTAAGGGAGAAATATAAATGTCCAGTTTATCACTTTTACTATTAGTTTCACATTACTGTGCTGAGCTAAGTCTCTTATTTGAATATAGTGATATTTAAGATTTAAAAAAAACCCCAAACTCCTATAAGGTTGGGGTTTTTTTTTGATTCAGAAAGCTGATTACAGAGGAATTAGGCTGTTAATGGAAAAGCAGGGAAGCAATAGCATGCAACAAGCATTTTTTGTAATGATTTTGAATATGCTTGTTGCTTATACATGATTTTTCTTAAGCAGCTAGAAGATAAGATAGACACCTTCATTCATCACTGTGGAAGCAAGTGATAGCAGTTATGGGGAAGAAGGTATTCCCTATTCTGTTCTATCACACTGTCTGCCCTGGAGTTCCTTTCTTTTTCTTTTTTTTTACTCAGAGCAAAGAACACTAAATATTTCATTCACAGCTGGCTTTACACTGAATCTATGTGAGTCTGTTAGTGTCAGTATTTCTGTATAGTTAAATACACATATAATTTTCAAGTCAGCATTTTTAAGATGGGTCATTTATATATTAACAGCTACTCATAGTTACCAATAATTCCGAGAATGTTTTTGACATTAATTGAATCAGGTTTTGTGTGCTTCAAGATCTTCCTAACTCTCTTTTTAGCAGCAGCATGGTGAGCCTCCAACAGCAAAAGTGTTAATCGAGGCTGTAGCTCAAGGAAGACCTCAGCTCTGGGAAAGTTCTTTTTTGCATAAACATCTGAATATTTTGTTGTAAAACTAAAAGGAAAATACAGAAAATTCAGATACATAATTCATCAGTTTCAGTTCTAGCATGGCTAATTTTGAAGTCTCAGTCCTTTTTATCAACTAAATTTTGGAGCTATTAACTCAAGCAGGAGTGTGACCCTAATTTCTAAAGTCTCTGTCATTTGTTTTATGCAGGCATATGCATGTGGGTGGAACTAGATGATGATGACAGCTGTGAAATATTATCAGTCATCTGATCCTTCAAGTGTACTCTCAGGAAAAGAAGAGAAAATAAATATTCTCAAGTTTCAGGGGACATGAAATACAGTTTGTTGTGAGCCATGCTGTTGAAACCATAGAGGAGTTGATATAAAATATGCTTACTCCATGCGGTAATGACAATCCTTATCAACTCAGTTCAGAGGATTAAAGATTAATCATTTCACATTAGAATGAGAGGAGCTTTAATTTCCCTCTCACTTTACTCTTGACTTTCCAAAGTGTCTTAGCATCAACAAAGACAAATAATATATGTAATCTAGACTATAATTTCCCTTTCTTCCACATATCATAATTAAAGTTCACATAAAATAAAAATTCAAACAATAAAATATTCAGTCAAAAGCCTAGTGAAGTAAGAATAAATGAGAAGCATTTTTTTTTTAAGAAAACAGTCTAAAACTTCTTGGGAATGTACATTTTTCTTTGACTATGAGTTTTGCAGAAAAATAATCTTATTAAATTTGAATGTGTGCTTTTAAAAAATATGGACTGAAAAATAGATTTAATTTTTCTATTATTAAAATGCATGAACTCCCTTACAAATAAATTATACATAGTAATAGCTAGGTTCCACTTCTAGTTATTTTAAACAACTTTCTTCAAATGCTGGATTTGCAGCTTATTCTCACTTGCCTATTCCAAAAGAGGTCTCAACTAAAAAAGAAAAAAAAAAAAAGGTAAATAATAAATAGTTTGTTTCAAGGGTCTTTGGCTCCACCTTGTGTCCATTGTGCTTTCCTAAAGAATCTGATGTCGCATAAAAAAAAGGAAAGAAAAATATGGAACGAAATTTATTGCTTAAAATTACAGTGAAATTTTACCATTGGCATCTGTGATGTTGGATTTGACCTCATCGTTCGCTAAGGAGTGATGAAGCTTGTAAACTCCTGTATTTTCCATTTTCTTCAATAAATATAAATTTCAAAATACAGTAACTTTTCAAATGGAGAGACACATGATAAACTCCTCAGAAATGTTTTCTATGTATACTTGTAAGAACATTATTTATTGGAATAAATCTTCACTTTCTATAAATGAATCCTGCAGTTGTATCAGAGTTTGACTAGGAAGCTAGGAAACGTAACATGCAGCGAATGGTAATGCACTCTGCTCATACAGCGTAGATTGTGCTTAAACTTTGAAAGAAGAACCCGATTTTGTGATCACCATTTCACATTCGCTAGGTGGAATCTGAAGCCACTTTTATGGAAACTAACCTCTCTATTTTAGGTTCTACTGTACTAAACGTGTTTCTCTGCAAAAAGCCTCTGTAACCTTATGAAGGAGAGGTGTCTGGCTTAAAGTTAGGCAGATGCCTTTCAGATGACGTTAGATATACCATTTCAGTTCTTGTATTCTGCCTTTTTATGCCTTTCTGCTCCTCTTCAAAGTTATCCTGACAATAACATGTGGTAAAGCTGAGTCGAGTATAACTGCTAGAGCAGTGAGCGGTGTGTGTAATGCGTGGGATTTTTTTTTTCCCCTAACTTGTCAATATTTCACAGGGTTATCTACCTAAAATCAGTTGGTGTTTCCCTCTTTCCTTTTAGGTACCTACACTGGTAAAGAGCTGTTTGTGGGGGTTTTTTTTTTGACCCAGTTGGTAGTGAATGCTATGCTTTGCCGTTTTATGTATCTGACTTATCGTGTGGTGCACATCAGATCACCCAAGCACCTTCAATGAACACCAGAGATACCAGATGAGAGTTTGGGCTTTTGGAAACTTCTCTCATGAATTTGTCAAGAGGCTGATTTTTGGAGCCTCACTATATGAAGTGGGTGCCTCAACACAGCCAGTAGCCACCTCGGGAATCAGGAGCATCTCAATTCTTCTAACTTACACACTATATTGTAAAAGTAATAGTTTCTAAAGAACTAACAGAAAAGGGATATTTTAGATCACATCCTAGAAGGAAATTAAATATGTTCACAATAAATACAATCATCTCTGTGTTTTCTCAGTTTTGTGTATTAATTTCATTCCTTTCTGTATCTGCTCAGCTATTTCCATTTACTCTTTTTTTTTTTTTTCCTTCAGTTAGTTCTAAGACATTATTAAACTTTTTTTTGTCTTCTTTTTCTCTCATACTTCAGTGGGAATTTTTTCTTGAACAAGAGGTACCCAGACTCTATATTAGCTTTACTTCCTAAAACATTTGAGACATCAAGTGTGGGGTTCCCACGGGACAACAGTTAAGTACTGAACGAGCTATGTCCAGGCATGTCCAGGGGGTGGTAATGGGGTGGTGATGAACTAGCCAATCATAATACAGAACAAGGGCCTTAGCTATGAGACCAACAAGATATGGGGGAAGTTGAGGACCTTGGCTATGAGAAAAATAAGATATGGGGAAGCTGAAAAATAAGAAAGTATGCAGCACCTGCAAGATATAACTTTTTAGCATAAGCCAATCAGAACTAATATAGAGGCGTGTGAACAAAGCATACTAACCAATCATAATAGAAATGACATGTACACAGAGCATGTACAAAAATAGAATAGTATAAATGTACGCTCAATGGAATAGTATAAATGTACCCTCAGATACGTAAATAAACGAGATCTGCTTAACGATCATATTGGTCTGCGTGCAGTGTCTCCGTGCCCTCTCGCGAACACTGATAATCAAGTTTGGTTCTATGATTTGTATAAAAATCTATTTGTTTTTTCTAGTTGTTTTGTTTGCTTGTTTTGGAATTTTAATGCATGGCTATTCATCTACTTCACTGAAGAGAAGAATTTGCTCAATATGAACTTTTATCAGCCAGACTATGTAAGAATTTTTAATGCACAGATCATACTTTTTTCCTTCCTTGTTGGAGCAGAAATATTGAAAACAATTGCATACTCCAGGGTCCTATATGGCACTTACAAAATGAAGATCACCCAGAGAGAAAAAGTAAGAGACTGACTGTGGGGTGAGAAAGGAGAGGAGAAAAACTCTGTGCTCATTTTGCTGTATTTCTCTCTAAATTATACACTTTCTTTCCCCAGATCTCTTCCTTCCTTGTCCCTGGGATCATAACAACTATTGCCTTTTCTGAAGCGGAGGAAAGCAAAGGACTGAGAAAAACACTGTGCAGTCCAGAACACAGGAGCTCATTACTGACATTACTGCTCTCTCTTGCTTCTGTTAGGGAAGCGTCATTTCCTGATATACAAGCCACAGACTGAATGCTGATCACCATGGTAGCTAGAGAGCATCTCCATGAGAATAAATCAGTCTGGTTTACAGATTTTCGGTAACCTTCAGGAGCTCACATGTTCAATATTGCTGGTTTAGGGCCAGTGGAATTCATCCTACTGGTTCTTTTTCTTTATTTCTTTTCTAGTCACACAACTTCATAAAACATATTCAGAATTGCTCTCAGTCATAAGAAAATAAGTATATATAACTGGGAAAGCAATTTGGGCTTGATTTTATTAAGAGCTCAAATTACTGCAAGCTACTTTAGCAAAGAGACTTGGGCACAAATGGTAAGTGCCACTATTTTTCATGGGCATACTGAGACCACCAAGATGGTGGTTGGTATTTGCATTCTTTTAATCCATGAGTTTTAATAAACATCAGAGCTCTCCTTCCTTTAAGAAAACACAGCTTTAGGCATTAATGTAGAGTACACCCTTTAGAAGAACTGAGTTAGAAAACTAACACATTCTTGATTCACTTCCTCCATGGAGAGGAAAGGGATAGTTACCTTTTTCTTCTTACCATTCAACTGTCATATTTTCATTGCTGGATGAATTTGAGCTACAATGAAGAGTGAGTCAGCACTAGGTCATGGGAGGGGAGGATATGAGGAGTGTTTCCAGTGTCATTCTAATGTGTTTTTTCTTGACTGTAAGGAACTCTTGAGACATACAGAACAAGAACTTTGGGGTAAAACTATAAATTCCTGTTCTCATTGTTGAACTCTGTTCTCTTACTGCTTGTTCCTGAAGCAGCTTTAATGGAATCCTGTCTTCTACTTCTTGTTTAGGATCTATATCAGTGATTATTTGCTCTGTGTTTTCTAAAACAGCTGAGGGAACTGTTCTTGGCTCTTCCATGTTCATTTCATGGTCCCAAAAATGTCTAGGCTTATAATTCTTATTAAGTTCTTGTTCGTTAAAGGAAGTATTACAGAATCACAAAATCACAGAATAGTTAGGGTTGGAAGGGACCTCTGGAGATCATCTAGTCCAAACCCCTGCCAAAGCAGGTTCCCCTAGAGCATGTTGCACAGGGTCGTGTCCAGGAGGGCTTTGAATATCTCCAGAGAAGGAGACTCCACATCCTCCCTGGGCAGCCTGTTCCAGTGCTCTGCCACCCTCAAAGTTAATAAGTTTTTTTAATATACTGTTATTCTCCTTTATTTTAACAGCAGAAAAACACTTTTCAGCTCTAAATCTCATTTATACATCCTAGACTGTTAAATCACTTTTCTTTCTCTTCACTAATTTTCATTTGTTGATATTCTTCCATCCAGGTGAATGAATAGCTGAAAATCTCTAAAGCTTGTCTGTTTCTGAATAACATCCCAAGGAAGAGCAGTGGGCAGAAAAAAAGATGCTAATTTTCTAATGTATAGAACATTGTATGGCTTCCCTGAAAACTTTAACATAAGTTATGGGATTCATCTTGTATATTTAGATTTTTTTATGTTATTGAGTGACATCTCTTCCTCCATTTTGTTTAATATTTTGATCAAAATAGACATCCTGTATTGCTTGTGGAGACATAACCATCCTAAAAGTGCCTATTTCTTTCTGATTACTATTAAGAGTGCCTAGAGTGACTAGCTCAAAATTTATGTCTGCATTTGGTCAGATTAATCTTCATTACATTGCTGAATTCTTGATGAACTTTTAGGTTTCAACTTTTTTAGAAACTTGTAAGGATAAAATTTCAAATAAGTAAGACTCTGGGTTTGTAATTTTGAATTTAAGTTCATAAATTCTCCTTAATGTTTCATTTAAGCAGTCCCTGTATCTTTTTTTTAGATATATTCCGTAGTACGTTTGGAAAATCACATTTATCTACTCTTTAGGCACCTGAATGCATTTAGTAATTTGCTTTCAAGCTTCGCTGCTGTAATGAGATGCTGACTGAAAGTTGGTGACTGCCCTCTTCAAGTCCCGGTCCTATACTGCATTGGATCCTGTTGTAAGAGTAGTCCCATCCAAATCAATTCTCAGATTCACACATACTTAAATGTTTTATGTGATCAGGGACTAAAATGTGAACATTTCTGTGTCTTCCCTATCAATCATTATAATAACACTATTTTCAGCAACATTTTCCAAACCTGAGCCCTTACATTTTCAGCTAGTTGATTGCTCACCCTATTTATGGCTACACCTGCATATTTGCTCACAAAAGTTTATTAATATAAAGTAGTCCTGTAGTAGCAGTATTTAAACTGTGGTTGTTATAATACTATATATTACTCTGTTATCTTAATAAAAAATAGATTAAAAAAATATGGGTTAATAAATACAGAATACTTTTGTGGAGATTTCCAAACTGGGAAAATTTTGTATGTATTTCTTGTTTGGAACAATTATATGAATCCATATAGTTCTCATTTGAACTGCTGGGTTTTTTAAGTAGACATCTTACTCACAAATTAGTCAAATAAGTTGTCACAACAGCAGCTGGCTTTAAAAAACTGAAGTCAATAGAAGGCAAGGGACTCTAAAAGGGGAAAAAAAAAACCCAACAAAAAGAGACGTTTCTGTAATAGCAATTTAATTTCTTCAATAGCTTCAGAGAACACACAAACAAGCCAAAAAAAAAAAAAAAAAGACACAAACCAATAATTTTCACTTGGAAACCTGAGTCTGCAGAAAAATATTTATTCTGAGTGACATATAAAGCAAATCAATTCAGACTTGAAGTCTATCTAATTTGAGTTAGGTTGTTTGCAACACTCAAAGACAGCATTTCAAGTGCTCAATATAATTCACTGAAACAGTTTTATTGGGAATGAAGGCTGTTCAATTAGGAAAACAAAGTAGTCTCAACTGTAATCAGTTAAGGATCAAGCTGAGTCATGATCAAAGAGCATCAATTACCTTACATATATTTGTATAGTAAAATTCAAGAAAATCATTAGGGCTTGCTTCTATGTCTCTTCTAATAAGGTATAACAAAATTAGAAAGTGTCAATTAATTAACAATGTAATATTCATATTCTTCTATTGCAAAATAAAAGCAGAATTTCAGGAAATGATTGCTAAGTGTATGAATACTATAATTTCAAATATCTAATTCGAGATTTTCACTGGTGATCATTTTTTCAGATCCTGTTGAAATGGTTAATGGCATACGTGGCTGTCACTCTTCCCTGAGTCTCCCAGGGGCTTGAAGCAGAACATTTCCTCCCTTTTTCTTTAAGTTCTCTGAAGGACACGGACAACTTACAGTCTCTAAAGTTAGGTCATATTAGCACACACACAACAAGAATCTAGATCACTGTAACTCTAAATAAAGTAATCCCGAATTCCTGGACGAACTAGCTGAAATAGAAGTCTTGAAAGTAAATCTCCCTTTTGCCCAAAGTGTTGTCTTCTCTCAGGTTCAGTGGCCAGGAACTTTCAGAGGTTATTGTGGTTGGAACAACTTAAGTACAGCCATCTAATGTTTGGTTTCTAGTCCTGCAGGCATGTCTCTGTCTTCTCAGGCAACTTCCAAGTTGTTGAAATGCAGTCCTAATTAGCTCCCATGCCCGGGTGTGTCCCCCAACAATATCCTACCACTGAGAAGACCTGGAAGTGCACCAGACTGGTTTACATGTCAGGGTCTGTAGGAAGAAAAGCCAGTCATAAACAGCAAAATGGTGTTACATGCTACAGCCATGTCCCTCCTTGGTAGAAGTCTCCCAGAGTACACCAGTGCTTCAAATTTCTTCGTTTTGTTGCTTGTCCTGCCTGTTCCAATTTGTACTTAAAAATGTTTTAAAAGTACAAATATTTCAAAGTTCCTCACTAAAGGCTCTTAAAACACTAATCAGCCATGGGATACAAGGAAAGGTCCTCAAATTAAAAAAAAAAACCTGTTCGGAAGAGAATAAATATGGAGTAGAAATAAATGCTCATTTTTCACAGGGAAGGGAGGTCACAGCAACAGAGGACTGTGACCAGGAATGGTGGTGTGGCCTGTCCTCTTCAAGCTGTTTGTATGTGATACTGTAAGGAGACTGAGCAAGACAACAAAATTTCTTGACTACTAACTCATTCAAGGCAATAAAGGCATATGCTGTCTGAAGAACCGCAGAAGGGCCTTTAAACATTCTTCAAGAAAACGGCATATTAAGTTCAGCTTTGATAAAAGTAATGTCATGCACTTAAAAATGAACGGTCCAAAATTTACACACGCAATGATGTGCTCTGAGCTAACCATTAGAACACAGGAATGAGATCTTGGGTTTATAATGGGTAGTTCGACGAAAACATACGTTCTTGATACCAGTCAAAAATAGAAATAGGCTAACAGAAAGTATTCCTATCCTAAGAAAGATATGTTGGAACTGGAAATGTATGGGGAAGAACAACAAAGATGTTTGAAACTGTGACATGTCTTTATGATATGAGACATAAAGCTTTTCAGTCTGGAAAAAGTAAAATGAAGGGGTAGAAGTGTGATAGAGATTTATAAAAATGTGAATGGAATGGGAAAGATGAAAATGGAGAAGGGGTTTTCTTGATATCTGGAGCACCAAATGAAACTAGTGTCCAGCTGAAAGCTGGAGGTCTTTGCATAATGCATACTCAGGCTGCAAAAGGAGTTGTGGCTGCTAAAAACTTTGATGTGTTCAATTAGTGATTGAACAAGTTACTGGAGCAAAAATTCACCAATGGCTATTACAGTGAGTATCTGATCCTCTTATCTCCAGAATCTAGGAGATTATTCATTGTAATTATGTGTGTGATATTGGAATGATTACTTATATTACTGGCTTGCCTGAGCTTATATTTGTCTTTAGACATCATCTACCTGTCACTGTAGAGACACGAGACCAGGCTAGATTGGCATAGTTTTCTGGCACAGCATGGCTGATACTATGTTCATCTGTTCTAACCAATTTATTGGTTGATTGCCTTGTTACAACTATAATTGTAAATCCAGAAAAAACACTTAATGCTGAGAATTACTGAACCAACTAAATTAATGACAGGACACTGCTGTAACTGCTAGACAGTACTGCGACCATTAATATTTTCCTCAAAGCCTCTTTTTGTCTTGAATTTTTCATCAGATGAAGATCTCAGGTTTTAAAAAAAAGGATTTTAGACTTTGTATAATAGAAGATAAATATACAAGAAGACAGATGTAAAGATAATGTTAGGATAATAACAGTAACTCCAAATATAAGAACAGTAATAACAGAAACTCAAAAATATTATGTTTTTTAAGTTCTTCTCATAATATGTAGATCATTATTTTTGACTACCTTATTGTCACAGGCATTGGGAAGAGAATGCGACCTGGTATGGGTGCACCTGAACTGCAGGCTCAGGACCATTTCTTCCACTACTCCCAGGTGTTTATTCTGAAAAGAATGACTTTATAGTCCCAGCTCAGGAGAGATGCTAACAGCAGCATCAAATGGATGCACCCTGAACCATCCAGGGCACAGGACCTTGGAGAGAAACAGGGAGCAGTCACAACCCTTTTTAGGAATGGGTCACTTTCTTTGTGATTTCCTGGGGCTAAAGCCATTTTTGCAAACTCTCAGTTTGATCATGCTTTGAACTGCCTAAAACCAACTACTTGACTACAACTAAAAAGTGGGAAGGCCAGAAAAAAAAGAAAAAACTTGGGATGCATCCTTATATTCATTGTTTTCTATAGTCTGTCTTAGATGTTCTACTGCTCACTGTGGTGATGGCTGTGAATCTCTTTTTTTTCCTTCTCTTCTCCTATTACACAGGTATATTAGACACCTAAGAGCACTGCAAATTTTATTTAAGGAGCTAAACACTTATGTATATATATATATTGAAATATGCAGGATTATCATTCTGAACTTCTTTATGGATCTACCTTAAAATTATTTACGTAAGATTCAGAATATTTGCATATTAATTACTTGTATATTAATACTTTTACTAACACTGGAAAGACTAATTCTTTTGTGTTTTTTTTCCTAGATAAAATATGAAAGCTGGGGTCTCACAGTTCCTTTTGAAAAGTATTTCAGTGTGATTTCTTCACTGCTCTACTTACTGGGAAAATGCAAAAAGTTTATGCTACCTTCTGTTATTCAAATATTTTTTTGTGAAAAGAGGCAATATGCTCTATTAAAACAGAGTAAACATTTCAGTCTCTTAGGAAGATTTTCTTTGTTCAGTAGTGCTGCAGATCCACAATTCTGGTTGTAATTGTGTCTCACCTCTGATTCTATTTTAAGTGAATAGTTAGCTTCAGAAGGTTAATATCATGTAGGTTACTTGCTAGTCAATGGCAAGAAAAGATTAGCCATCTTTTGTTCAAGCTCATTTAACTTTTTTCAGCCTAAGGTTTCACTCAGAAATCTGCAAAATAAGCAGTGGCAGCCAATTACTCAAGTTAAGTGGGGAGTGAGAATGCATCATTTACATTTTAGCCTTCATTAAGCCTGACCCAGCTGTCTCTCAAAGGTGATATAAAGGGTGTTGTCTGGTAAAGGAGAACAAGCAAGGAGGGGAAGATAAAGACAGACCCAGTCATGCTGTGACCAGCTTGAGAACTGGATCTATTAATATATGGGAAGATTTTTAAAAATACAGAGGTTATTTGGGTAACCAGTTACTGTTGACTTACTTTCAGAAAGCAGTGGCCTAATTTCAAAGAATGAACATAGCATCACTGTCAAGAGCTTTTGTATTTATCTTAGATGAACTGCTCTATTACAAGGTACTGGGCAAATAAGAAAAAAAGAAGTCATTAAGGCAATTCATGTCATTTTGTGAATATTTTTATAAATAATTTTTAAAAAATATTTTTATTTTTGTAATTAAAATCATTTTGGCCAAAAAATGTAACCAGATTTTATCCATCCAATATTTCACATCATGAAATACTGCACATAGAAGCATATGCATGTACAGGAATAAAAATATCCCTAATTTAATAGACTCTTAAAACCTAGTTGCAGTTGTTTTAAATAATTTTTAAGTACTTGAAAAGTTCACAAATTCTAAAAAAAAACATAGCATGCTGTTATAAGGGATTCAAAACCAAGCACAGTACTGTAATCAGATTTGAATTGCATAAAACCAACTATCTGACTGCAACTGAAAAATGAGGACAGAAATTACGTTAGAATTAATATTTTGTGTGCAAACAAGCTTCAGTGTGTTAAAATTTTTTTGAATAGTTGACAATGAAATTTGAAAGTTCTCTTATGGTAGTTATATCTTTGCTTGATTTGATAAAACAATAAACCGATTTCAGAGAAGGATCTCTGCTCTGAGATCTGCATAAGTGTGAATGGTACTTGGGACATCTGCAGGTTTATGTGATCACAAAACTGGAATCAAATCTAGAAAATGATGCCAAAATGAACAAAAACCTGTCTAAGTGGTCTTCCTGTTTGGATGACAACAAAATATTCATCTGTTTTGCTCCTTACTCCATAATCAGTCAAATAATACTTCATTGCAATCAAATTACTTCATGAGAATAGTCACAATGGTCATTGGGTACTGGGAGGTGTCAAATACTTGGATCTTTTTCTTGTGCCTGTGAAAGTTAATGTTCTTCCAACTGTTTATAACAGGAAAAAAATATGTTATGGACAGTAATGTAATTAAAAAGCCAAATAGATGGTATCTGCAGTGAGAAAATTATCCTTAGTTATTGAGTCCTATAGCATAGATTAACTCTTGTCCCTACAGGAGACACTATTCCAGTAAATTTGCAGGCATAAAATTAAATGCTGTACATGTTGACTCAGCTAGCCAGGCAGATGCAGGGGCAAAAGCTATCTAATGAAACCTTGCCCTGGTTAGAAACTGTTGGCAAGGATAATTTGTAAGCATTTCAGGCAAGAATGTGAGTTTGAGACTTCACTTTACAGATCCCTGAGGCCATCCAGAATTACTGCCATTCAGTACTGTGATCTCTTTGTTCTTTTGCAGATCCAGAATACTTTTAGTTTGTTGCAGCTATCTTTCCAGGCTGTGGAGGTTGGTGACTGTCTGGATCCCACTATGAGAGGGGAGGTTTGGCACATTCTAGTTGTCTTTAGGACAGTCTGCCATTGGAGCCTATGCTGAAAGGTATAAGCATTTAGTTTCTTTATTTGCAGTGCAGGTTGGGTACTATGCAGTATGTTTTCTTACAAAGCAAAAGATGCCTACGTGCTTTTGTTCTGGATTTTGAACTCTGGGCCAGGTGGGTCGCGGAAACTGACCCTTCCTTTCCGGCAACAGAAGAGG
Organism: Nyctibius grandis; assembly: GCF_013368605.1. Taxonomy (NCBI): domain Eukaryota; kingdom Metazoa; phylum Chordata; class Aves; order Nyctibiiformes; family Nyctibiidae; genus Nyctibius; species Nyctibius grandis. Next base: position 86,793,883 of record NC_090659.1, on the reverse strand, counting down.
AGCTTACGTAGAGCAGTGTAGGATAGCCAGCAAGCGTGACAAAGCTAGAAAAGAGTGATCATGAAGCATCAGTGAAGACATAGTGCAGACAGAAACACCTGAGGGACTTTGCTGACCCATGGTGCTGTTGCAGAGGCACAAAAACATTCCCCACAGCCTAGCTTTCCCTGTCCTCTCTACTACCACTTTTTGTTGTAACAAAGAGTTGCTCCTCCTGCAGCCTCAGTGCACAAAATAAATCTGGCTCTATTACTAGGAAATTAGGATAGTAAACCACTCAGAAACTGTGTACTTGACCTTTTTCAGACTCACTTGATCTGTCTCCAAAGTCAAGTGGAAGCTGTATAGCTGTGGATAGAGTAGAGCTGAACCTAAGATAAGATACCATCACAAAATGGACCAGTGTGATATCAAGTGAGCTTGGAGTACAAACAAAGCCTCTGTGGCCAAAATTAACTTGTGTATGCCTGCCAAGGTAATCGTGAACAGTATGATATTGCAGAAAGGAAGAAACCACTTGGTTTTGGCATTAAAAAAACAAAACAACATGTAACGGAACTATTATAGTTTATGTAGGACATGTGGTGTTTTTCACGCCAGTTATTCCTGTCTTTCTATTGGAAATACAGGCTCAGTATGACCCTGATGGGTCAGGGACTGCTGTTAGTCTCTGCATTCTCTGGAAGCCATGCTTGACAGACATCTACTTAGTGTTATCAGAGCCATGCCATGAGACTATTAAAAATCCTGTTATTGAATCACACGTTTGCAAGGAAATGGGTTTCTCACTGTTTCCCTTGTGATTAACAAAGAATGTGTACTGCTGAGATGGAAGGAAGCTCTTTTCTGATGTATAGATGTTTTGTGCAATTAATGTCCGGTCCTGAGAGTTCTCTAAAGGGCATCATCCAAATCATTCATGTTATGAAAAAACAAGAACTTTATTTCTCACTTGTCATCATGTGTAACGGTGAGAGTCAACTGATACAAATAACATTGGATTACTTTTCGTCGTGTATATTCAAGTTAATCCTGTACTGGAACCCTGTCTTCAATTTGGAAGGGGCAAATCAAGGTATGACCATTTCTACAACGCACTGATGCCTCTTGGCCTGTCTTGTCATCTTATCTGCTCTTATGGTGGACCTCGTGCTGCCAGCTCTCATTCATTTTAGTGAGAGAGAATAATCTCACACAGTCAAGGCCCTTATCTCCCTTTCTCTGTTACCCACCTTCTGCTTTAGACGAAGTTTTTCCCCAACGTTTCACTTATATTCTGTGATGACATACAGAATATGTGAACAAACACTGTAACTATTCTGTTTGATACTGAGGATTATGTGAGACTAAAAATTTCATTATGAACCTGAGACTTGATTACTTCCTCTACCTTTTTTTTTTTTTTTAACCTTTCAAATTCAGGTGCAGTTCCAGGCAACAGACACACATGACCTGTAAGGCAGCCTGGCTGAATTTAGACAATTTTCTCTTAGGAAAAAAATGCTTTGGGCAAAGAAAGTGATCAAATGTAGCAAAAGAACCCATCCAGGCAGGCTGTCATTGAGGATGTTGGTCATCTGCTAAGGCTGATCAGAACTATTAGCTAACAAAGCAGTCTAAGAACTGAGTAGGAGGAAAATTCTCTTATCACTTTAAAGAGAAGAAGGAGAAAGTTCATGTTCCAGGGAAGAAGACAGATGGAGGGAGGAAGAGAAAATATTCAAGACTGGAGAGAAAACTGAGGCAGGAAAGATGAGTGTCATATTATTTTGGTTGGATATGTGTATTTCTTGGGCTGTACAACAGAATCAGTTTCTCAACTGTTGGGATGAAATGATAATAGTCAACTTGATGATCAGAGGATAATCAACAGATGATCAGAGGGCTGGAGCACCTCTCCTGTGAAGAGAGGCTGAAAAAGTTGGGGCTCTTCAGCCTGGAGAAGGCAAGGCTCCAGGGAAACCTTACAGCAGCCTTCCAGCACCTGAAGGGGGCCTGCAGGAAAGCTGGAGAGGGGCTTTTTACAAGGGCATGTAGTGATAGGACGAGGGGTAACGGTTTTAAACTGAAAGAGGGTAGATTTAGATTAGATAAGAAATTCTTTCCTGTGAGGGTGGTGAGACACTGGAACAGGCTGCCCAGAGAAGTTGTGGCTTCCCCCTCCCTGGCAGTGTTTAAGGCCAGGTTGGATGGGGCTTTGAGCAACCTAGTCTAGTGGAAGGTGTCCCTGCCTGTGGCAGGGGGGTTGGAATTAGATGATCTTTAAGGTCCCTTCCAACCCAAACCATTTTATGATTCTATGATTCTTGTAAACCCTATAAACTGCCATGAAATCTGTGTATTGTGTCTGGTTCTGTAGAAAAAATCATAGTATCCACTGATTTAGATGTTTGAAAGTGTGAATCAGCACATCAGTGTGTCAGCAAGGATATGGATAGTTAGGAGGTCTAAATGATCCGTCTTTAATATAAAGCTATTTTATATTTAATAAGACATACTGTTGTCTAAAAAAAAGTATCAAAAGTAAGATACACTATTGTAGTCTACTTATATTAAGGGATCTTTAAAAGCATGCCAGTCCAGCATGAGGGATCAAAATACTGCAGCCAAAAATGAGCACACAGTGAAGCCCTTGGCCAGGGCTTCGAGAGCTGCCAATCTGAAAGCTGAAATAGGAAAACTTGATTATCAGAAGTATTGAATGTTCACAATTCCTGTTAACATGAATGGAATTTAAGATGGCTGCCCATAATATTTTAAAACCATGTATTGTTAAAAAAAGTTCCTCAGAGGGTGTTACAAAAACAGGAGCAAATGGAAAAATAAATTGTTAAAACTATGAGAAAGCTTTTTATGAAGTGCCAGGTATAGTTCATCCATCAATCTGTCACCTCCAATGTTGTCAGATTATTTTGGTGTAAATCACTGTGCAGCTCAACTCAGCCTACAGTTTTATACCACATGAGGAACCAGTTCAGTCTTGGAATCAGTGATTTTTATTTAATCTATGTGGACCTCAAAATATAAAGACTCTCTGCTCATGCTTGTGTTTTCCTTCGAGCAGAGAAATGATGATATGTATGTGAAAGGCAATTATTCTGCCCTGGTGAATTCCTTCCTTTCATCACTGTCCTCCCAAAACGCTTTCTGGAAGTGGAAAGCATGCCCCTACCCCATTTCTTACCCCTGAATGAGGAAACAAATGTGAATACACTGTGTTTCTGTTCTGAAATACCATGCATGGTCTAAAGTGTCAGTTAACATTAGCGTTGGATGGAGTCTTGCATGAACTTTCAACTGAAAGTAGGAAGCTCTTCCAAACAGTGATTCACTTAGAGCGGAGAAGGTGGTAAATTTGTTTTACAAGCATACAACAAATTTAAATGAGTCCTCCGATATTCTTCTTGTTAATTTAGTATGTGAAGAGTGTGCAGCTGATGGAAAATTTTCCCATTATTTTTGAATTATTCATATTCTCTTTATATTCATTAAGTCACCTTCCATGAAGCCTGAAAATTACTACTAGTAATTTATTGGTATGTAGACAATATTAATCAAATGTCCACAACGTGCTCTGGTGTTTTAAGCGTGCATCTTTCAGAAAGGTGTAGAACCCCATGAATATCTACTTACATCCCAACTCTAAATGTGAGATACTCCTAAGTCCTAAAGGAGGAAGTGGCTTGCAAAAACAAGGTAAGAATTTTGACAAGGGCATTCAGAGATAATAGTATTTCCCTAGACTACTGCCAGAGATCTACAAACAGTTGTTTTGATTTTAGAATGAAGAAGTTTGTTTGTTTTCCCCCCTGGAAAGAACAAAAAAAGTGGCAAAATACTCAGTAAAGAAAGTAAGCAGCTGAAGCCCCTGCAGTTCTGTCAAATATTAAAAAAAACCCAACAGAACCACTACTAATTATAGGTAAAATGTGGTTGTTGAATAGGATAGAGGAAAAAAAACACCACAAAACCATCAGTGATGAGGGACTGCTCCCATAGCATTCTCACATAGCAAACTAGATTGTACTTTATCATGATAATAGTATAAAGATTTATTCCAAGGTTGGCAAGTTGATGTAACCCACTGTTAAGTAGGTCAGCCTCACTAGTTATTGAATTTCTAGAAAATTGAGTAGATTCAGTCTTCTCTTGACAGTTACAGCTGCACTCATTAATTTTCAGGATGAGCATTTTAGCTGGCAACTTGATAATGGCTCCATCAAGTGGTATAACTGCTTCATTGCATATTTTCGGTACCACTAGTTAAGAAAAACTTGGCTTCTCAGTTTTGTCTTGGAGATGTATTTGGCTCATCTTGTGAACAACGAACTGTGCCAACAGCTCTCACAAGGTAGTTGTTCAGCAAAGAAAGATTCATTGCCACTAAAAAGACCAACATTCATAGTGTGAACACAAGTGATTTAGAAGTGTGTGAGAGGATCTCAGATGCCCCAGAGAAAAAGGTGAGAGATAGATAAGGGATAAATGTTCATTGCCCCTCTTTTATTTTATTATTTTATTATTTTATTATTTTATTATTTTATTATTTTATTATTTTATTATTTTATTATTTTATTATTTTATTATTTTATTATTTTATTATTATTTTTTCTTGAGACCTAAAGAAACAGTTCAGTTTTATGTTAGCATTGTATATTGGATAATATATCGCCTCATGCAGTAGATTAACTTCAAAAGGTCTCTTTTGGTTGAAAAGTGAAGAAACAATTAAATTTGAGGTATTACAGGGAAAATTGTCTTTATTTTGCTTCGAAAGTTACCTTAAAGACTTTTTCCCTTTTTTCTTCTGTAGCTATAAAAACTCTATGTAACTGAATATAGTGGATATGTTATTCGATTAGCTTGCACAGTGTTTTCATAATACTTTGTTAATTAAATGCCTGCTATGCCAAGAAAATATTCTGCATCTGCTGGGGAGATATAGTCAAATATATCTCATAGAAAACTAGGATTTGCAGACTTTGGATTAAAAAGCTTCAGGGCATTAGTACCTCTGCAGGCAAATAAGCTGAGGGGTGTGGACTATCTCTAAGCCAGCAAGAAAATTCTACTTAGGGTATAACCTGTCTGCTACATTTAGGGTGTATTCTACCTTCTTTGAGAAAAAAAACCTGACCCAAACCAAAACAAAACAAAACTATGATAAAAATAAAAGAAGTATCTATTTAAAAAAAAATCTTCTAGGTATTTTTTACCCATACCTGATGATAGGGACAATCAGAAATGATTGATTTTGCATTATTTTCATTTACTGTCATCCGCAGTTTCACACTTTATCACTAATTTCTGCCCATACTAGATCATGCTCAGATTAGTGGTAAGAGTGTGTTTTAACCTTGGATTTTTTTCTTGGCACTATATGGAATATCATAGACCAGGATTTTTGTAGATGTCCTTGTCTGATGTGACATTGGCTACAACTGCAGTTGTAAATAGGCTTGACCTAAAAATCTTTCTTCCTCTTTCTTCTTAAAGTGGAGTTTTTTATTTTTCCCAGTCTACTGTGACAGGCAACAGGCACACATATGTCCCCAGACACTGCTTTGGTGTTTTCTGGGAGTCTGAGAGTTGGAACGGGCCAAAACCATGCTAGGGAGTGTTTTAACAATGAACTAATATCAGGATTGGGGATAAATGAAAGATTCCTTGTCCTACCCTTGTTTTATTTACTGCAATAGCTGTAGGTACTGATTCTTGGTTTTGCTTCTAAATCTTCTCTACCCGTTATGTAACATCTTTATGTCTCCCACAGGTGTGTCAGGGAACCTTTGTTCCCTTGTCCTGTATCCAGAAAGAACAGTGCTGGTTATGATTTATTCTACTCTCAGTAGGACATGCAGGAGCGATCTAGACTGACCAGGTTTGATCTCATTTTTGAGTGCAGCCATAAGGCTGTTCTGAGGATATCAGCAGTAATAAGCCAGACAATGTTCTCTCTGAAATGAGGAAGAATTTTTTTATGATAATGGTGGTGAAACACTGGAATAGGTTGCCCAGAGAGGTGGTAGATGCCTCATCCCTGCAAACATTCAAGGTCAGGTCAGATGGGGCTCTGAGCAACCTGATCTTGTTGAAGATGTCCCTAGTCATTGCAGGGGAGTTGGGCTAGATGACCTTTAAAGGTCCCTTCCAACCCAAACCATTCTACGATTCTATGATCATTCTATGATAAAACAACTCAGACAAGTTTCTGTGGTGTCTGTTATTGCTAGCACTTTTGATTCAAATTTTACCACCGTTTTGTATGTGGAACTACCTATGTCTCATATGCCTGGCTGGCTGGTTGATAGTCATTATAAATATTGGAGAGTTCCTGTTGCAACTGATAAGAACAGGTTATATATGTAAATTCCATTCCCCATATAATGATTTTATATACTTTCAGAAACTGTAGGCTATAGTCTGTTTCATGTGAATTTTTTTCACTAAATTCTGTAAGGAATGTTCATTAGTAACTAACAAAACCACTCAGAAACATAAAAGTGGTAAAACACTCTTCAAAATATACAATCACTGCAACAGCAAGAGAGAAATCCATTCCAGGCTATTTCATAGTTTAAATAACAGCTCTGCAAAGCAGAAATAAACTTAAATGGATGGAGCAATATTTGAGTCCATACACTCAGTTTCTAGTGGCAGTTTTAAGGATTTAAGCATATAATTTCCTAGTTCCTGTGAAATTACCTTGTCAAACTGTTAAATAACAAAATGAGCTTCATGGATATTAGTTCTATGCTGTTTAAGAAAAAAAAATAAACATGCATAGTATTGCTTGGCTTCCTATATCACCAGTTCCTTTCACACGGTTTATAAGCCAATACAAATTGAGTCCTCAGTTTCCTCTGAACTAATTTTTGGATTTTCTTCAACTATTAAAGGAGAAAAGGCTGCTTTACATCAATGCACATTATCTCTGTCACTAAGAGCCAGATTCATGAATCCAGTTGAAGGAGTTACTTGCACGAACAGTCCTGCATCACTCATGGCATCATTTCCCAGTGAGGGAAATTCCCGGTCTGTCCCACTGTGAAATTTTCCTTTCAAGGACTGTTCATTTTCCACTAAAAATAGCATGTCGCAATGGAGTTATACAGAAATCTAGGTTGGAGAGGGCCTCTGGAGATCATCTGGTTCAATCCTTACTCATATATCAACTTCTCCAGTCCTCTAAAATCAGACCATCTGATCTACAGATCTGTCCTCTGATGTATAGCTAATCTCCGGATGGTCAAGCTGATCTTTTATGTGGAGCACAACCCCTCCTCTTCTACTTTTTCCATGTTTCTTGAATCGTCTGCAACTGTCCATTGAACTACTCAAGTCATATAAGCTATATCACCAAATTTCTGTACTTCTAAAGATACCATAATTTTGAGACTGCACATTTCTTGTTGTTTGTTTCCCAGAATATGAGTGTTGGCATATGGGCACTTGAGATGATACGACATCTGTCCCTTGCCTTTGAGGGGCATGTGGGACCCACCTCCATGACACTTTCCTTTTGTCCCCTGGGCTATTGCTTGTCTCCAAGCTTTAGACACCACTCCCAAAATAATCTAGCTGAAAGCCACTTCAATAAGTCAGCCTGTTAACAAAGATGTCATTGCCCATATTTGATAAGTGGTTACCATCTCTCCGCAGTAACCCACAGTCTTTGAAGAGTATCTCCATGGTGATGGAGGCCAAAACCCTGCTGGTAGCACCAACTATGCATCTAGATGCTGGTATGTGTGATATGCCTGCTTCTGCCTGCCCTTCTTTCTGACTGGCAACATTGAGTAGAAAATAACCTGAGGGACTGTCCTGTTTACTTCAGCCTCTAGGTCTCTGCAGTCCTGTTTGATTTTGTAAGTGTATTTTTTGTCTGATAGGTAATTGGATCCCATGTAATGAAGAACGCATTTTTATTACACAAAGTAAATAATTTGGTGATTTCCTGTGAGTGCATGTGAATTAACCCACAACCTTTTTTTTAAATTGTTATTACTTAATTGAATCATTGTTTTCCAATGGAAATCTGTTCTGTCAGAATTTTTAAACAGTGCGCATAAAAACATTCATGATTAAAAAAACCCCATAAAATAAAGTTGTTTGTTAGAATAGAAAAAACCTTTCTCTCAAAAAATCCCAAAAGGATTCTCATTATTGTTGCACTGCAGCATTGTTGTGACTGCATCAAAGACAGGAACCTGAGACACTACCTTTATGAATCACATGTTCTTTTTACTATTTAAATTTTTTAAAAAGAAGAAACAATAGCTTTTTTAATCTTTTCAGTCACGAGGGGTGAAAGTCAACTAGGTGCCCATGAAATTGTCTTTGAATACATCAACAAGGGGATTTAGTAACCTAAATATAAGTATTTGTTGTAATTTTAGGAATTGGATGCCAGGCCTCTAGCTGCAGCTCCAGAAGGATGAAGGTGAAGGTCTCCCATAAATCTTGTATTGTACCTGCCAGCTTCATGTGGGCGTCATGGATAACTGGGTCATGCTCACACTCAAGTGGCAAAACTTTATGTGCTTCAACACTTCCACCTTCAGATATATTGATGGGGAATAAAGAATATAGAGGAATTAAATGGGGAAGACAAGGTAGGGACTGGAAGGATGTCCTGTTCCTGATTTTAACGTCAACTCATTTTAAAAAAGTAATCAGAGATTTTGCCTTAATCCCTTGGCTCTGATTGATAGGTTTTTATGACAGCATCAAATATCATAGACATTAGCAGGAGCAGCAATATAGTTGTTTTCCTGAAGCTTAATCATCTTGGTCTAGATAAGTTCTTTTCATTATATTTTCCTAATTGTTTTATGATTTTGATGATACTTTAAAATCAGTGAAAACTGGCACTAAGAATGTAAAAGCTGTACCAATATTTGTGTTTTGGTACATGTGGCAGCATCAGATGTTTTTCTTTATTGACTCCATCATTATCACTACACAAGTCTCCTACAAAGTTACAAAATAGTGTTGTATTCCAGAAGGTGTCAGCAGAGTATTAGAAAATAAAAATTAGGATGTTTAAGTTCTATGATATTAAGAAATTTCAATGGCTGTTTGTCTACAACTATTACTTGCGACTCTTTCATCATTATAATAAAGAAGGCCTGTATTCCTGCACTCTCAACTGGTAAGTTAGTTAGAAGATAGGGAAATATATTTTGCTGAGGAAAAGACCTCAGATTTAAGTATTAGTGTGAAACAAGGAAACAAGGAAGTCCTTTGCAAAGATAGCAACACTTCCACTGGGCTGAGGGAGTAATCTGACAAGTTTAAGGCTAAAGCATGAGAAACTTCTTGCACAGTTGTATGCCACTGATGAGGTCTTTTATTGATCCCAGACCCATAGCACAGCTTGAAAAGGAGTATAGAAATTTGGAGCATTTGATTTATATTCCTCTGTTTCTCCTCCTCTGTTAGTAGCCTGGCCGTGTTTCCTCTCAACTCTGTGAAAGAACTCATGGATTCACTCACATGAAGCGCCTCACAGAACACAATGCTACATTTGTGCACACATTTTAATAAATGAACTTACAACATAGATAACAAGAACGTTCAATAATTGCATTGATTTAGGAGTGGAATGAGTAATTATCACTAGCCAATACAGCAACTGTATTAAAAAACAAGAGCTAGAGAAAGATACAGTCATGTTAGGGTGACCTCGTAAATTTTTGGAGGAGCTTCTAAACTAAGTCATTGTGAAAGAAAGGAGACTAAATAGAAGATGGAATGTAGCTGTGTGTCACAGTCAGGGATTGCACTCTCCCAAACTGGTCCATTCTAATTTGTCTTTTTTCTTACCTTCTTAGTCAAGAACATGTCTAGAGTTTGGTCTGTAATGATCAACAACACTAATGAGAACTAATTTTACTTTCCTTAAGTAAAGAGGGAGTGGTTGCGCTGAAGTTTTAGGGGTAAAATGACAGAAAATCTACATACTGGAATTACATTCTTACACATTACTGAGTTTGTATAATGTAACATTAAACAATATTAACTTCAGGAACATTAGAGCTTCAATTTTGCACTGGGGAAAAAGTAGCTTACAATGTCCTTTCAAAGGCTGCAGCGTACTAACCCCATTGGAACTCGTTCTGCAAACCAAGTTCTCACAAGTTCTTCAATAGAATAAACAATGCAAACAAATAAATAGATTGCCAAGTATGATGAAAAAAGTTCACATTGTGAGAAGTTTTATTGGTTGTCATGTATCTTGTGCAACTTCAGAGCACTTGTTTAAATCATTTGAATGGTTCAAGACTTCGAAGTTTAAATAAGCTCTGAAGGCATGAAAGGATCAAGGACGAATTGCAGTTAATGATGTTTTCAAGTTCCCTCTTTAAGTGACTTTTATGAACAAAAAGAACTACAAAGATTTGCCTTTGAGTGAGTAGTTTCAAGGTCTGTAATTCAAAACAATTGTACAAAACACTGTAACATTAAATTAGGCATGAATAGGAATATATTAGCATACATATTTTTGAAAAAGCGTGTCTGTACTTACCAGGTACACCTAAACTCTAAGTAAATAAATGTTTCTTATTCCAATACCATTTATTGGTCATACTCTTTAGGTGAACCAAGGAGGAATTTTCTTGGATGCAAAGCACATTTCTTCCTTTGCCACCAAGTAGGGAGTTCATTCCTGGCACCTGTTAATGAAGAAGAGCAGATCCTTTCCCCAAGGACTCCCTAATAAAGAGGCCTCCCTCAAGGTGTTTGCAGGCAAAGTCAACTGAATTAACTAAATGTTGCTTGCACGTCAGTTACAAAATTTTTTTAAGATAAACTAAAAGTTGATAAATTTTAACACTGCAGAGACTACACATTCATTTCTGGAACCGTAGTAAGAAGAGAACTAAATCATGTGGGCAATGAGTCAGTTTCATGTAGACAATCCTCAGACTAGGGTAAAGGAGCCTTACTTATGGACATTGCTAAAAAGAGTTTTATTACCTTCAGTAGCAGAGTTGCAGAGTCTTTCATAATACAACCTTTTTTCCAAAGGAGCAACAGTGTGTTAAATGGTGTTGCATAAGATGGTCTACCAGAGGAGGATCTGTGAAGTAGAAGACCACTAGTGACAATGGGCAAAACGTGACCTGTGAAATGAAGCAAATACTGACAGAAATACTGAAAGGTTCTTGAGAACCTTTCTTCCAGCTATGGAGCTGTCATCACTTTAGCCAGGATAGCTAATAAAGCACAACAACATTGTATATTCCTTACTTTGAAGCCAAGACTTCTCAGGAAGAAAAATTTTCTAACTCTGACAATGTCTTCTGAAGGAGATGGTGAGGACTAACTTGCTTTTCAGTAACTTGAGGTTAAAATCTCCATTTTGTATAAGTACTGTCATAGGAATTCACTATTTGTTGGTGTGGAATTATATTTAACTCATTATTGGGTGATCAAATGGTATGAATAAGCTTGCCATATTTTCGTGTGGAAACTTGAGCTGATGTAATCAGAAGTTCTTTGAGTGTTTGCTGTCATTTTGTTCTGTTTTAAGCATGAGTTATTAGGAACCTAATCTGGCTTTTGTTGCTAACTGAAAGTACTGGGCAGAAGGGTTAATTACTGGTGTGTATACAGAGTTTTCTTAATTAGGGATGAAATTTTGCTGTGCAAAGAGAAACAGGTGATAGGCAGGCTGCACAGTATTAGATTAAAAATTTGGAGAGCACAGGGTATAGCTTTGATCAGTTTTAAGAAGCAGCTGTAAGGCTGACACTCTTAGTTTGATTATTTTAGTAACTGATCATTAAGAAGTTTCAGAAAGAATATTACAGCTCTATGATTTACGTTCTTGAATGATGCAATTGACTTATTTTTCTAAATCTTCTGCATTCTGTCCCCCCTTATCTTGTAACAGATTACATCCTACTAGCAAGATGGGCAATTTTGCCATCTGCTCTAAACTTCAGATAGACTTAAAATGAGCAGTTATTTTAAAATTAAGTCAGATGAAGAACAACACAAAGCAGAACTTAGATATCAAACCTTGAGCATTTCACATGTCATTATAATACATATCTTTTAAAAATTACTCTCCAGAAATGCACATGAACTAAAAGAAGAAGTTCAGAATTTCACCTGAGTGGAAGAGGTCTGTAGTACTAGTGTAGACCAATATATATCTAATGACCTATAGATTTTGACTAGTTCCCTGTCCTACTACCTTGGATCCTTGACCCAAACAGTTGGGTCAGCTGGAAGTGGCTTTGAAATGAAACCCCTCAGATACAAATGCTCAGTTTTTTTAACGACTCTCTGATCTGCTGTACTGTTCCCTGTAATGAAATGGTCTGTACAACCAGTCTGTCTGTAAAGATCAGGAAAAGCAGAAATGAGTACTACTGACTGGTGGGATAGAAGACCACTCCAGTCTTTAGACACTTGTATGTCTGCATTGCATCCAAACTTTCTGGTCACCCACTGTGCATGATCCAAGGGGGAATATTTAACTCTTCAGAGCACAAACTATTACAGCCTTAGCAGTAAACTAAACGGACTTACAAACTGGCTTACAATACTGTTTATTTTCTGGAATCATTTTCTGGAATGGTTTTGCTGTATGCCTGGCAAAACTGTCAGTCAGGGCACAACAGGAGATATTTCCAATTGGGAGTATGAGTGAAGTTACCCTGTTTTAAGGAGGTGATAGAGTTTAATGACATGGTGGGGAGAGAAATATTATGACAGATAACCTGCCTTCAGAGCCAGAGGACAGAAACTGGACTATTTTCTTTATTGGTGTAGATATTGTCTGCATAGTTATGTTATTCTACGAAACAATAGAATGAGCTCATGACCAAGCAACATGGACCGACTCACACAAGCATTGCTTTAAATTAGCTCCCTTCATGTCAGAATTTTCTTGGGAAGAACTTGCTGGAGTGATCCAAAAGCATCAGAGACACTGAAGCAATAGTTAACTCAAGATCCTGGCTTGATTTACCTTTATTTAAAGAAAGAGCACTTTATATAGATATAATCCATGATACAAGTGAAGAATACTGTGGAGGCTTGGTTAAGTGAGAGGTGGCATGATTTCATGCCACTGAGCAGTCTGAGCAATCCAGGCTTTGAGCAAGAGTTAGGCCCGGAGCGAGTCACCTTGGACTCTCCTTGAACACTGCAAAAATGCAACAAAACAAGGACTTGGCAGCTGTAACAAACAGATAAAAGAAACAGGAAAAGGGGAGGGGGTGCTCATCGCTCTGTGTATCTAAAATTATAGACCAATCATATATGCTACTAGTACACGTGGACAGCAAGGCTTTACCAATGGAAACGCGGGCTTTGGTGCGTGATCAGCGTGCTCTCTGCTTACAGTCTATATATATCCTGTACGTGTAATCATTAAACGGAGAACTTCCATACTCATATTGGGATTGTGTCATTACTCCAGAACCGTCGCCCAGCACCCGGGAGCCGTGACCTCGACTTCCCCTTTTCTTCAACTGGTAGCAGAGGATGGTTACCACGGAGCAAAAGGACATCCTTCTCGCCGCGAGCTCAATTCCATAACTGCGGTAGGCAGAATTTTTTGGAGGGTGCTGGGAAAGGACGGCTGGGAGGGTGCTGCTTGGGTCTCTAAGGCAGAGCAGACACTGGAAGAGTTGGCCACTCCACTCCCAGGAATAGGTGCTGCTTGAAAGAAAAGGTAGAGCAGACACCGGTTGGTGCTGTGCGGCGCACACAAGCACCGAAACGGGGGGCAGCTATGGAGACAGAGGCTGCCGCCGCGTTGCTCATTAGTATCTTCACTAAGAGAGGAATTGAGACAACGATAAAATAACTGATTAAATTGATAAAGCCGGGACAACGCTGGGTACGTTTTAAGGACATGGCGCTTGTATTCTCTGTGGAGGCATGGAAAGAACTGGGAGATATTACGTGGAAAAAGACTATTAATAACGACCCTGATGAAAAGAAGGAATACGACGAAGCTGCGTTAAAGCAGTTACTGTTTTGGGCAAAAGACAAAGGACATTTTACAACCTTTAATGATGTCTTTGAAGTGCCTTTGTGGGAGAAGATTGGTGACTCTCTCTGGGATGCAGTGTCAAGTGGTGATAAGGAAGCCTATAAATTGTCTACTACATGGAGGCTGGTTAGCGAAGCGTTAAAAGGAATAAAAACAGAGAGAGAAGTCACACATACAGCTTTTATGGCTTTAGGACCGCAGACGTCTACTACCCCCTCACTGTTTGCGAGACCAACAGCTCCAGCGGTTCCGGAGGCTGTACCGGTGGCAGCTCCTTTACCGCCGTCAGTACGGACAGCTCCGAAAAAAGCTGAGGAGCGGGGAGCGAGTAAAATAGATACAGATCCATCAGAACCGGTAGTGCGCCCTAAAACACGAGCTCGTTTTGGACTAAGTGATTCAGACGCTGAACAGGAGACTTGGCCGAAACCCCCTCCGAAACCCCCTCCTCCTCGCATTGATCTCTCTACGGATGAGGCTGAGCAGGAGGACAAGAAGGAGGGTAAACCTGCTTTGTATCCACCTTTACCGGATTGGCCGTTTCCTGAGTCTGTTGAACAAAGTTTACATTCCGGCACTAAACGACCACTGTTAAGGTCTCCAGTTACGGAGTCAGCAGTACCAGAATCACAAGGACTTAAAGGACCATTACCATCACGAAATGGACATGAAATTGACATGACAGAGCTTGGTAGAGGACTGGAAGAACTAAAGATGGAATTGCAGCAGCATCGTTCAGCCAACGCCTCGAGACACGTGACTCTGTCTCCCCCAAACCCCCCTCTGTGTTCGGGACAAGTATTAGGGCCACCTCAACCTCCTTTGCAATTCCCTACTCCACCTTTAGATCAGGGCGGGGGGGAGGTTTGCGTCCATCTGGTAATGTGGGAGGTAAGGGAGAGGGTCAGCGTCCGCCTGCGAATACGGGGGAAGAGGGGGGAGGAGTGAAATGGAAAGGGAGCATTCGAGATGCGTTATTAGAAGGAGTTATGGATGCGTGTGGGAAAGTAGGAAACACCACATTTCAGATGGAACATTTAGCAAAAACTTTTGCTGCGGCAGTTAAGGTAGTTCATTGTTGTTATACATGCGAACAAGAAGGTCACTTTAAGAAAAACTGCCTTAAGAAATCAAAGCTGAGTGGGAGAGATAACTCTGTTTTGATGTGTCTTTGCTGTGAGAAGCTGAGGCATTTTGTGAAACTGTGCAGGTCCAAGTATAATGCTCAAGGTCAGCTGATAACAACCAGCTGCAGAGTGCAGGGAAACTGGAGAAAGGCCAGGCTTAAGCAGTCAGCTCGCAGCCCGAACCACAGTGAAGCGCAGAGGTACAGCAACTGATTACAGAAATAGAAAGCAGGCTACATTCCAAATTTGTTCATCGTATTGATTTGAATCAGGAAATACAAATTATCACTTTGTTTGATAGGCAAATTCTGTATACAATAATTGGTCAATGGAATTCAGAATGATCAAATTCATTACAGAGCTATTGGCACAGATTATCATCAAAGGTCGGATGCGATGTCGAGAGCTTGTGGCCACAGATCCTACATCACTAACCGTTCCTATTACAGCTCAATACTTTGAGTGGTGTATGGCCTTATAGGACTTTACTGAACAATTGTTAACACATCTACCAAAAGATAAAAAGCTACAGTTTATTCACAGACAGGAGGGAAATCAAGTGTCCAGTGTGCATGAGTAATATTTGGGGGTTTGAATGTGATCCGTGGGTTTTGCGTAGGTGTTTTACATGTGATAAGAGGTTTTGGAAGAGAGCGTCATATGCATGTCGATGGTGTAGGAGGTGTCTGAAAGGACAGAGTTAGGAAAAGAAGTTCTAAAAACAGGTACGGAACCATTAACTGAGGAAGAATACCAGTTCTGTCAAGCAGGGTGGTTTAATAATACGTGTATTTTGGGGGAAATAGTCTTACTGGTGGCAATTGAATGTAGTAACGGTAATTGTATACCAGTGGAGTGGGAAGTTAAAAGAAGGAAGTGGGAGAAGACGAAAAAGGAGTGTGAGAAGCGAGGGACAAGATGGGCCAAAAGAAATTCTGAATGGTCTGGTCCCTCTTAATCCTGTTACCTCTGTCAGTGGCACATGATACTGTGTATCATCCCAAAACACCTTGGGAAGGCAGTAACAATATCTGGGTTACACTAATGAGAACACTGAATCAAACGCAATTCTGTGCCTCTTTAGCTCAGCCTGAACAACCCTTCCACACCTGTTTAGTGGGGATGCCCCTAAACGGATCAGAGAGTAAAGAGGTGCTAACAGGACGAAGTGAGGCCTTACAAACCAAGTGTAAGGCGGCAACGAGATGTATTAAAGAATGGGATGTATGGGAGGATTTCTTACCGGTCAATTCATTAGAACCCCAAGAATTAGATATATTGGGAACTGTGGGAGCTGAAGCTTGTAGGTATTTTAACTACGTCAACCATACGGTGTGGAACTATCTCACAGGGAAGGTGGATGTTACACCTATCAAACAGTTATGGAGAAATGAATCAATCTGGTGTAAGAAAACTGACCGACTTGAACTTCAAACATTACCGATTCTACCCAGAAAGCTACCAAAAGGCCTATTCCTAATTTGTGGGGACAGGGCCTGGCCTGGTTTGCCCAGTAAAAAGATAGGAGGTCCATGTACATTGGGCAAATTAAGCCTACTAATGCCCTCTCAGAAATTGATATTAAATCACACTCAATTACATCGCCTCAGACAAAGGCGGAGCACGTCCTCTTCGTGAAGACTGTCAGGAGGAAGTAGAATTATGGTCAAGAACGGAAGCAATCTTCGCGTCTTTCCTTGCACCGGGGGTTGCTTCGGCGCATGCAATAGCGCAGTTAAGAAGGTTGACTTGCTGGAGTGGAAAAAGGGTCAATGAGACCTCCAAGGTCTTAGGAGCCTTGGCAAATGATGTTGATAGTGTTAGGCACGCAACGTTGCAAGATAGAGCTGCCATAGACTTTCTTTTGCTTATGCATGGACATGGATGTCAGGATTTTGATGGGATGTGTTGCATGGATTTGAATGACTCTTCGCAGTCCATTCATAGACAGATTCAAGACTTGATGAGTTCGACGAACAAATTGAAGGAACGTCATGGATTTTTGGATAATTGGCTTGGCAGTTTTGGAATTGGAGGGTGGTTGATGGATTTGATAAAAATGCTTATTATGGGAGCGCTTATAATCATGGTTATTTTGCTAATAGTGCCTTGCTTATTTTCCTGCTTGCAGCAATCTGTAACGAAAATTGTTAATCAGGCGTGGCTTGCTCAAAAACAAGAAGGGGGAATTGTGGAGGCTTGGTTAAGTGAGAGGGGGCATGATTTCATGCCACTGAGCAGTCTGAGCAATCCAGGCTTTGAGCAAGAGTTAGGCCCGGAGCGAGTCACCTTGGACTCTCCTTGAACACTGCAAAAATGCAACAAAACAAGGACTTGGCAGCTGTAACAAACAGATAAAAGAAACAGGAAAAGGGGAGGGGGTGCTCATCGCTCTGTGTATCTAAAATTATAGACCAATCATATATGCTACTAGTACACGTGGACAGCAAGGCTTTACCAATGGAAACGCGGGCTTTGGTGCGTGATCAGCGTGCTCTCTGCTTACAGTCTATATATATACTGTACGTGTAATCATTAAACGGAGAACTTCCATACTCATATTGGGATTGTGTCGTTACTCCGGAACCATTGCCCAGCACCCGGGAGCCGCGCCCTCGACTTCCCCTTTTCTTCAGAATACCATCTGTATTACATCTATCATTAAACCAAGCTAATGAGATTCTACATAAATCTTTCGAGCTTGGAATCCCACTGGCACTAAAAAATGATTTGAAAGGGAAGTGTTATTCACTGTATCAAAACATGAGAGGCTTGTCAGAAAAATGGAATTTTTTTCTTCCTCTTGTAAACAACAACTGACAATTACTTTTTTTCCCAATACTGTGAAAGAAACCAAAACAGACAGATTAATTTTCTCCCTTCCCCTGGAGGAGATTGCTGGTTTAAGTGTAAGCAATCAGACCATAAACACTATGTAAAATTAGTAGCTAGATTGCTAATAGTTCCAGGTGGAGGGGAGAATAACCTCGTTCTGCTTTAAAAGGCTCCTGTCAATCTAATTTTGGCCCTGCTCAAACATTAAAAACCCCATAGAATTAGTTACTGGGCTAGAAATGGGTCAAGCTTTTGCAATATTATATTTGTTTACTTTCTTTGTTTGTTTCTACAGATTTTTGGCCAACTTTTCTCTCCATACCCTTTAGTACAAGCTGAGAGACTGTGTTCATCCCCAATTAGTGTTGCTCTTATCATTCCTCTAGGTACAGATGCTAGAGTATCTTTATATTCTTTAAAGTCCTTTGACCAGGTAAAATCCTACTTCTAATGATGTAACACAATTAACTCTCCAGTCTGTGGGCTTAACTCAGCATCTGCTAAAACATGCACAGAGGTACACATGGGGTCAGCAACTAGATACTTTGGGCCTGTCTCTTATATAAAAGAGATGAATTCAGACTTCCTTACTGCTCTTTACCGGGAGGGAGGTCATGGAGACATTTAACTAAATTATATTTAGATGCAAACTGTAGGTTTATAAACCAGATGACTAGGTGGCTAACTTTCTAGAGCTAAAAGAATATGTTGTAGTTATATATTGGCTGTATCCTTGGAGCACAGCAATATGAAAGAAATTTTAACTTTTATATAGGTTTTTAAATTTTGTTAAGGGATGTTAGAAGCTGCCATCTCCTCTAGTCACCCCAGCCCAGCACCCTTCTACTCAGCCACTGGAGCCTCTGCCCAGGCTGAGGGACGTGGCTGCCGCTTTTCCCTTTCCAGGATACCTATGAGAAACGGCTGAGGGAGCTGGGGTTGTTTAGCCTGGAGAAGAGGAGGCTCAGAGGTGACCTTATTGCAGTCTACAACTACCTGAAGGGAGGTTGTAGTGAAGTGGGAGTTGGCCTCCCTGCTCCTCCCTGCTCCTGTGCCTTTAAGATTTCTTTCTTAAAGTATGTCCATCTTTCCTGGACCCCTTTGTTATCAAGAACTATTCCCATGGGACTCTCTGAACTGGTGACCTAATAGGCCAAAGTCCACCCTCCGGAAGTCCAAGGTAGAGGTTTTGTTGACCCCCTTCCTTCTTTCCCCAAGAATCGAAAACTCTATCATTTCGTGGTCGCTGTGCCCAAGACGGTCTCCAACCACCACATCTCCCACCAGACCTTCTCTGTTCGTAAACAGCAAGTCTAGCAGGGCACCTCCCCTGGCGGGCTCACTAACCAGTTGTGTTAGGAAATTATGTTCCACACACTCCAAGAACCTCCTAGACTGCCTCCTTTCCGCTGAGTTGAGTTTCCACCAGACATTCGGCAAATTAAAGTCTCCTACTAGAACAAGGGCTAGCGATCGTAAAATATCAGCCAGCTGCTTGTAGAATAATTCATCTGCCTCTTCATCCTGATTGGGTGGTCTATAACAGACTCCCATCAGGATATCTGCCTTGCTGGCCTTCCCCCTGATTCTTACCCATAGGCACTCAACCTTATCATCACTATCCTTAAGTGACTATACAATGAAAACACTCCCTAATGTAAAGAGCCACCCCACTGTCTCTCTTTCCTCTCCTGTCCCTTCCAAAAAGCTTGCAGCCATCCATGACAGCATTCCAGTCATGTGAGTCATCCCACCACGTTTCCGTGATGGCCACTATGTCATATCTTTCCTGCTGCACAATGACCTCCAGCTCCTCCTGTTTGTTACCCATGCTGCATGCACTGGTGTAGATGCACTTCAGCTGGGCTATCGGTTTCTCCCCCAACCACCCCAGGCTCATTTCCAGCAAGCTAGGTCTTTACCCCCTCCCCTTTCAAGCCCAGTTTAAAGCCCTCTCAATTAGCCCTGATGACTTACAGGCTAGAATCCTTTTGCCCCTATCAGACAGGTGAACCCCATCTGTCTCAAGCAGGCCTGGTGCCATATAAACTCCCCCATGATCGAAAAAGCCAAAATTCCACCAATGGCACCAGTCTTTAAGCCACATGTTGATCAGGTGGGTTCTCCCGCTCCTTTCGCCATTCTTGCCTGCTACAAGAGGAATCGAGGAAAACACTACCTGTGCTCCTGACCCTTCAACCAGCTGTCCCAGTGCTTTGAAATCCTTTTTGATTGCCCTAGGGCTTCTCTCATCAACCTCGTCACAGCCAACCTGAACAACCAGCAACGGTTGTTGTCTAGGGAGCCTACTGGTAATATCCCTTACCTGGGCCCCACGGAGACAACAGACCTCCCTGTGAGATGGGTCTGGTTGGCATACGGGGCCTTCAGTTCCGCTCAGAATGGAGTCCCCCACTACAATCACCCTTCTTTCTTTTTTAACACCTGTAGTTCTGATCCGTCTGGTTGACTGACTTATTCTAGGCAAGTCCCTACATGGACCTTCTTCTCCACTATCATCTGCTTGACCCTCAAGTTTCAGACCCTCATACCTATTCTGTAAGGGCACTTGGGAAGGTGAGGGGGCCCGGGGGTGGGGGGATTTTCCTGTCCCCCCGAGCAGGGACCTGTTTCCACTCCCGTTCATCCTGGTGTATGGGTCATGCTGGTAGGTCTCACAGCAGCTGCCTCTTCTCCAGGCTGAACAAGACAGAGATACTGAAAACCAAACCACGTATAGCAAAGGTGATTCCACTCGCAATCCACACTAGTATATCTAGTGTGATAGACTAGATCTAGAGGGACTGTTAAATGAGATTAGGGTTTTTGTTGTTGTTAACTTTTTCTTCAAGTAATTGATTAACTATAGTAAAAATCATGCTGTTATCAGTGTAGAGGTCCAGGAATGCATTTACAAAATGATGACACGCTTTCACATCATGTTAGATTGTTGAAATGTAGTTCTTTAAAAATGTTAGGGGCCAAATAAAGAGACTTTTTACTAACTCGTACTGCAAATGTGGCACCTGTTGACCTATATCTTTAGACATTTATATGTCAAAAGTTAAAATAAAGTTGAGGGAAGAAAAGAATATGATCATAGTTACCAGGAAATTCTTAGAAAGCTCTAAGAAAAATTACAAGGACAAGCAAAATAATATTTTTTCTTGTTTGTTTTCCCTAATCCACTGTTGACATTATTAAATTTCTATAGAAAAGATGGGAACTAATCTAGCTTTGACTGAACCCTCTTTTGAAGAGGGGAGAACGTGAATTCAGTCCAGTTCTAGCCCTTGCTAACAAATTTAATCTTGAATGACTTTCTAGATTTTTCCTTCCATGTATTTATTCAGAAAATGTAACACTGGACTGTCTTAATGAACCAGAGTGAGATTTTGTGTAAGTGATTTTAAACTAGACAGTTTCGAAGATGGGCACATATTATTCTCTCTCTCTCTACTCAGACCAGTTTTTAATGTAACTCATTCCTTTTTGATTTTCATGTATATATGTTAATCAAATTATTCAGCATTCACTGTGAAATATATATGAAACAAGCACAGTTTTATTTAGAAATGGATTATCATGAGTTTACTTAAACAAATGTACTGCAGCTTGTTAATACTTTTTACATGAAAATAAGTGTTTTTCTTGTCATTATTTTGACCTGTAATATGGGAAAATATTCTGAATATAAAAAAAAAAAAAGACCCACAGGACGAATTAAAGCCATTTTAGTCATCTTTAATGAGACTTTTTTTTTTAAATGCAAAATCAAAAGATGTAATTTTAAAATAGTGTAAAAATAAGTTAAACAGATGTCCAGGAGTGTTTTGTCACATTTCTGTATTTTTTTCCTGTGTAATAAGGAAAGCAGAGATATTTCACATAAGCTAAAATGCTGTCATATTTAGTCTGATAATCTCTAGTTGGTTTTAGATGTATCAGAAAGATTTTTTTTTTTGTAAAGCAGAAGGAAGTTTCATATTTTCGTATTTTCAAAAGAAAAGAGTTACTGCAAAGACAGTAAGGATAAATATTTTTACTGGAGTACCAATTAATTCTGGGGAGTTGTAAGACTTGCAATTTTTGCTGTAGGTGGTGTGGTTATGACTGTTTGCAATGACCAGAAGTTCACATCTATGTCTTCATTTCAGGCTGGTGATAAAAGAATCTTTATTTGGATGATCATACAAAAGTAAAAAAATTTTCAACATTTTTGGTGAGTTGTAAATCTGAAAAGAAAACACAGCTCAGTTTGTGTTAAGGAGGGTATATATTTACCTGAAATTTAAATATTCTGCAATTGTATTTATTTGTTTTTACAAAGGAATTATGAATAAAAAGTAAACTTTCCAATTTTGTAATGCTAGAAATAAACTTCAACTATTTTTTATTAATTTATTTATCTCCCAAAGTGGTTTTGAAAAGTTTAAATCCATCTGTGAAATGTTTTGGTGCTGTTAAAATTGTCCATTGTGACGAAATTTTTGGTCCAATTTTTTTTTGCAAGCTATAATTTATGAACTCTTAAATAAAATAAACTTTGTTAGATGAGACTGATGACAGGGGATTGCCTAAAAGCCCAAGTACGATGTTAGGGATAAGGGTACCAATTTGAAAACTCATCATTAAAAATCAGCTCAGTATTCAGAATCAGTTGCTGTCAAAATGCAAAGCTGGCTATTGAGGATTTCTCTATCGACTATAGGACTTTTGGTCCCTGCTATTGGTATTTGGGACAAATGTTCTGAAGGTATGAGAGCACAAGATTAATTGATATGAGACTGAGGTGTACAGAATTAATGAACGTGAGAGACAGAGATCTAGTCAATATGAGCATAGAGATACAAGGAATAAATTAATTGGTATTTTTAGAGAATCTGTATTATCAGCAGCATTCTCTGCAAAATATGTGTGATATTATGTAAAAATATTAATTTTCACAGCCTTTTAACTCAACTGTGCTTGAAGTGAGCATTACATTTAATTGGTATAATGACAAATGTGTTGAAGAGAAAAGACTAAAAGCATGTGTTTGTGAACTTTTCAGACTAATAAAACATCTTTCTTGCTGGCTATATCACAAAAACATTCTGTTGTTAAATAATTGTGTAATATCTGATCCATAAATCTTTGGTCAGATCATTGCTCAAAGTGAAATGGAGAAAGAAAACAGGCAAGATATTAAGTTTATTCTATTATTTGGACTGTATTCTGTTTTATTTCTATTATTATGTTTCTATTATTTCAATGAAATTGTTTAAGCTTTAAGAAATTGAGATACGTGAAAAATATCTGAATTTGGATCATTTTGATGGATCCCTACATTTAACAGTGCTTTGGATAGACTTAAACGAGACTGCATCAAAAGACTGAAATTAAGCTCCCAGATGAGATTAATGAGATTAATGAGTCTGAGATGTTATAGGTGTCTTGTGTAATGGGTTCAAAGTAGTAAAACAGACCCACAGAAGCATGAAAGTCATTTATTCTGGGTATGGGAAATAGTAAGATTTTGTTAATATCTAGTATTTTGTGAAGTTGAGAATCAATGCAGCCTCCTTATACTCTTTCGTAAGACATTAAAACAGATACTGAGGTTTTAAAAGATTTACAGCAGGTTTCTTTTCCCAGTAGCTTACTATTGTTGATGGTATAAGTGACGTAATAAAATCTCACAGGAAGACAGACAGCCTTTAAGACTACTGTAAAAAAAGTAGGCAGTGACTCTTCCCTTTCTGGGACCCATTCTTTAAGCTGTTGACCACTATACCCTGGCCCAAGAAAGCAAATTGGGCATTCTAAACCACAGAGAGGAATCACTTAGCTTACATGAGTGTGAGATCTACTACATTCAAGTTACTTCCACCTCCTACCTAGGAATGATGAGATAGAAGAAGATAACATGCTTTTCTTTTGCATTAGTGAAAGCTATCAAGTTTGTTATATATTAGTATGAAGCAGTGATTTTCTGCATCATTAATTTAACCTTCAGAAAAAGTCAATTTAGTATTTGCCATTATTTTTTCTTGTTTACTGTACCTCATTTAATTTATTTAAGTCAAATTAATGTAAGAACTCTTTTCCATACTGCTTACATACTGTCTTGGGATACCATTTTCTTAAGTAACAATTTCTGCCTATTTTATCCCTGTCATCACAGTCTAACTAACTGAGCAAAGATATGCAACAAAACGTCTGTCCAAAATGTTATTCACAGACTGCAGTTTATCTTGGGGTGGAGGGTGGGGGGAAGGAAAAAAAAGAAACAAACCAACAAACCCATTAAATTTAAACTCCTTCCCAGAAGTTCAGATTTATATTCTTGTTGTCTCATTTTTAAATAATCACTACCTGATGAGAGTTGACAGGTACAGTTGTTCTGTATTTTTTGTTGTCTCATTGCCATTAATTAAATCTTTTGTTGTGAATGGATTCAGTATATGACCATTAAGTTTTTGGTCAAAGTGTGAGGGTTAAGGTAGCATTAAGCAGAACTACATTTTCCTAGAGAGAAATCCAATAGTGAAAATACATTTTTAACCACCACCTCAAGCTTTCTATGATAAATAGAACTTTAGCTTGCTCTGGCATCTTTTGTGTATATATAGACAAACTCCATGCATATATTCCAGTCAAAATGGCTCTATGGAAATATTTTCCCATCAAACTTGGTTGTTGGATTATAACAGACATCAAATTCAGCTACTTCCACTGTTATTTTATGATGTACTTACTATATGTACTGATTCACATCGACTGAAAGCAGAAATGAAGTTCCAGAATACTTTCTGTGGCTGAACCTGAGGACTGAGAAAAAATTAAGAATTTAGCTCCTGCAGAAGTATGTCTGAATGTAGACCAGTTGGCCATGTCCATTGTAGCTTAGACTGTGGATGAATCACAACAGACAACTAAAACTTGCAAATTACAATTCTTTCGTTTCTGTGTATAGCAGAGGAAAATGTTTTATTTGTTACAAATTTAAATAGTTAAAACACACTAAAAAAACAAACATCATTTGGATTTTGTATATTTGGGGAGATTTTATCTCTTCAGTGAAGTCAATTATCCTGAACATGAAAATTTCAGAGTATATTAATATGGAAAAAATGAAGAAAACATGCTTTGATGATGATTTGTTCAGCAGTACTGTGTAATTTCAGTGTGTTCCAGTTTCATATGGGGAAATGTTAAAATTTAGCCCCGTTGGTTTAAGACATTGTGCGGTAGACTCACACACAGACTGAAGCCATTTTCATGGACTTTAATACAGTCAAGCTAGATTATTATTAGCAATTTAAAATAATGGAAATTTAGGGATGAAAAAGACTCCAAGACATTAACCCCTTCAGGGAGGTATGAATATATAAATTGTCCCTGATAGGTACGAGTATAACCTATTTTTTATTCTCTAAATACTTCCAGTGAATGGCACGTTTCATGCCTCATTGATTCTTTTTCCCCCCTTAAAGCTTGCTCCCCAAATACTAGAGTTGGAGCAGTCTTCTTTCCTGACATGTAGGTGGTGGATGGTGCACTACGGTCATTAGTTACCTTAGTTAACACCCTTCTGCCGCAGAGCCTGTGGTCCCACTTCACTCTGGGTCCCATTCCCACTGGCTTCTGATCACTTGCAGTGGCTCTCCTGCCTCTGCTCCATCCCATGTTTCTCATCCCTACTACCTCTGCCTTGATCTGTTTACTCTTATCGTCCGCTTATCCTCATGTCCAGCTTTTCGGTCTTCTCTGCTTGGCTCTTGCTTCCTTCCTCAATCCACCATGTACATACTAGTGAGGGAATACCAAGGACATAACATGGATAAGGGGCACTGCAAGAGAGCAAATATGGTTGAGATCTAGCATACATTGCTTCTGCAGGCATAAAGGTTTGTTGGAGCTCTGTGGCAGGAATGCTAGCTGGGAGCAGAAGTGAGCAGTCAGGAGAAACAAGAAGGGAAGAAAGAGAAGATACTAGGAAGGAAGATGTATGTTCCCCAGGTGCAAATTATCTTTCTATGATTCTGGGAATTTCTGCAGATAAGAATAATTGCAGTGAAAGCCTCACTGAGTTAGTGCTGCCCTATGACAGATCAACTCCAGCACAGATGGAACCCGTAGGACATTTAGATGATAACTCTAAAAAGATCCTAATTATGTATGAACTTTGCTTCTTTTAAAGCTTAATGATTTAGTAGTACATAGATGGCTATATTGATACATATCTAGGACAATGAAAGGACTATATCATATTTCAAGGCTGTTCTTCATCAGCTTAGGACAAGCAGATTTTTCCAGTGAATCTTGTTCTTTTTTTTTTTTAATATGAGCATAACTATTTAGTTTTCACTAATATTGACATACACCAAGAGCTTCCTGATTCTGCTCCATAGCAGTTAACTCCAAAAAGATAAATTTTGGAAAAGTTATAGGTAGTAGAAAAGGATATAAATACTGGTAATCCTGAAAATTAGCTACCGTGCATGTGTAATATTTATTTTTTACTTTTCCTTTTGTAAAATAAAGGAATCATTTACCTTGTGATTCATCTCAAGTATAATTCAAGCACTGACTGTTATAGCAGATACATATAGTATGACTACTACTAGGCAAAGAAGCACAGACTAATTATCTAAGTGGGTTATCAAAAAATAATTATTCAGAGCTTGAAGAATTCTGATTTATATGACAAATCTAAAAACAAAGGATATGCAAACCTAAAACCTAAAATCCATAATGCTGAATACCAGTAAACTACACTATTTCATATGCTTATTCCTCTTGAAGTTCATTTTTCGTGCACTGAAGTCAGAATGTAGGAGTAATGTTTTGCAGAGGACATATTTAAAAGTAAGCTCCTATATCCACCATTTGACATGGTGTTTATATTCTGATGAATTTAACATCTGAATATATACCCTCATTGCTGGAAATTAATGGCATGGATATACACAAACTTTTTTGTTTCTCTTTAAGTAAACCAAAGCAAATTTTGATATTTCATTAAAGATTTTAAATTTGAATTCGAGAACCTGACTTCAAATTAGAAATTTGACATCAAATCTCTGGAACATAGTAATTGTGATGTATAGTGAAAATCAAGCTGAATGCATGAGAAAAATCATTGCCTTCAAGATGCTGAACACTGTTTATGTGGTCGTGAATGCCAGGTCAGTTTCTCCTGTTCAATGCAATGCAACAGCAGCTGAAGTATTTTAATTTGTTTTTAACCCTGTGGACAAACTGGTTTAATGAGACACTGTAAAATGTTATCTAATTTTTGTTAAACATGCTCCTCAGATGTAAATAAAATATTCTCAATGGAACATTAGGAACAGACAATTTACCCACAATACTTTTCATTTTTTTCATGATGACTAGCAGTTTCCATGTCAACTATGTACAGTGCCATACGGTTTACAGAAACATCTGTGTACTCCAAGGACAGCCTTGCACTGAAAATGCAAAATTATTCTGTGAAAGGTTAAAGTGGCAGAAATATATATCAAAAACTATTTACTGTTATTCACAAAATTAATTTTCCAGCTGTTCATGTCAATTTCTTTTTGTTATTGTTGGAGAATACCATTTAATTAAGAAGAAAGTTATAAGCCTAGGAATACAGGAACATACAACAGTGATTTTTTTTTTTTTTTAAAGCAAGCTGTGATAACTGTGTGCTGTAGGCAACTAGACAGAATCTGACTTACTCTGTAATGGAATAACCATTTTCAACTAGCAATACCCAATTAGGGTGTTCTTCATGTAAAACAAGATTCAGTTTTCAATACTATTCAAAGTCACATCAGTCTCAGAGAATAACTGAAGCAAAGAAATATTATTTAAGAAATTAAATTCAAGGGGCTCTGATTGTGCAAAACAGTTTGCTGTTGTATAGTGAACTCATCTTTCCCTCATAGGAACTTTATTACAATCACGTTCTTTTTATAGTTTTGTTGCTGATTTACTTTTAATTCTTGTGAATTTTACATTACTTCCTGCACAGAGGCTCATCTGCAGGAGCTGCAGATTCTGTCTTCCATTTGCTCCATTTCCAGCTGAATATTAGACACAAGGATTAAGCTTTCTTGCTGCAGGGTGCAGAGTTGCAACTCCCAGTTCTATTTTAAATGAGAAAAGAACAAATTTATTTCTAGCTTTTTAAAGTAGTGATTGACATTCAGGGTGGGAATCACTTATTTTAATTTCACCTATCTTGGTTTAAACACATAGTTGTCTTACTCCCTTTATAGATCATATAGACAAGCCGCTACAGAAGGCAGAAGTTTCTACCTACCATAAAGCACAACTGAATGTAGAGAGAACCCAGAGAGCAATCTTAGATTAGGTTTAGTTTTTACAGAGCTACATTTGGGTATGATGAATTCTACCCTTGTTCCCAGGAGATAATTACAGGTTGTGGATCTCACATTGCTTAATGGGATTTTTGAGATATGCTTGTACTTGGTATGATGGTCTAGTTGCAGCTAGAAATTACTCCCTGTAGAACACTGTCCTGGTTTGGCCTAAACCAGGCCAATTTTCCTTTCAGTGATTTTTGCTTTCAGCTAAGTCTCTTCTAAGTAACTGCACTTTCTGAAACTAACTGCATGTTTTGCAGACAGCGTCTGCTTCTAGGACTGATAATGCTCGAAGTTTATAGTTATCACTGAGGCACCGGTAGGGATGTTATGCAGAAAGGCTCTTGCTGTACTTAGTCTTAAAGAAACTATATCAACCTATATCAGAGGTCCCACCACAGTCAGAAAAACCTGACGGGCGTATAGCTACCTCCTCCACAAGGAAGAAGAGAAGAGTTTTAGTGGTTGGAGACTCCTTTCTAAAGGGATCTGAGGGCCCAATATGCAGAGCTGACCCCCATCACAGGGAGGTCTGCAGCCTGCCTGGAGCCCGAATCAGGGATATCACCAGGCAACTCCCCAACCTGGTGAAGGCCACAGACTACTACCCCCTGCTGATCTTCCAGACAGGTGGGGAAGAAGCTGCATCCCGTAGTCTGAGGGGGATGAAGAAAGACTACAAGGCCCTAGGACAGTTGGTGAAAGAGTCTGGGGCACAAGTTGTTTTCTCCTCCCTCCTTCCATTTTCGGGTGATGACGTGGGATGGAAAGGTAGGATTCTCTCTATTAATGCCTGGCTACGAGACTGGTGCTACAGGCAGGGCTTTGGGTTCTTTGATAATGGCTGGTTTTATAAGACACCAGGCATGACAGTGATACATGGGAAAGGTTTATGTCGTAGGGGCAAAAGGATTCTGGCACAGGAATTAGCAGGGCTCATTCGGAGAGCTTTAAACTAGATTCGAAGGGGGATGGGGTAGTAGCTGGGCTTGCACCACTGGGGCAACGCTCTAGTGTTGAGGTAGACCAGGAGGCCCCCCATCCCCCTGGGGTGAAATCAGGGGGTGAATCTGGGATGAAATCGGTGTGCCCAGCTCGCTCCCTGAAATGCCTGTACACCAATGCACGTAGCATGGGGAATAAGCAGGAGGAGTTAGAAATCCGTGTTCAGTCGGGGGGCTATGATCTAGTGGCAATCACAGAGACTTGGTGGGACGCCTCGCATGACTGGAATGTGGTCATGGATGGCTATGTCCTGTTCAGGAAAGACAGGCCGCTAAGGAGAGGTGGTGGAGTTGCTCTTTATGTGAGTGAGCAGCTAGAATGTATTGAGTTCTGTCCAGAGGCAGATCAGGAGCGAGTTGAGAGTTTGTGGGTGCGAATTAAGGGGCAGGCTGGCAGGGGTGATACTGTTGTGGGTGTCTATTACAGGCCACCGGATCAGGATGAGGACGGTGATGAGGCCTTCTACAGGCAGCTGAGAGCAGTCTCGCAATTACAGGGCCTGGTTGTTGTGGGGGATTTCAACTACCCTGATATTTGCTGGGAGGCCTACTCAGCCAGCCATCCCCAGTCCAGGAGGTTCCTCCAGTGCATTGATGATAACTTTCTGATGCAAATGGTGGATGAGCCAACTAGGAGAGGAGCGCTGCTGGATCTTATCCTCACTAACAAGGAGGGTCTGGTTGAAGAGGTGAAGGTTGAGGGCAGCCTTGGTTGTAGCGACCATAAGATGGTAGAGTTCAGGATCTCATGTGGCAGCAACAGAATAGCTAGCAGAATCGCAACCCTGAACTTTAAGAGGGCCAACTTTGGCCTTTTCAAGCAATTGCTAGGGGAAATCCCATGGGACAGGGTACTAGAAGGTAAGGGGGCCCAAGATAGTTGGTTAGCGTTCAAGGACTGCTTCTTCCGAGCTCAAGATCAGAGCATCCCAACAGGTAGGAAGTCAAGGAAGGGTACCAGGAGACCTGCATGGTTAAACAGGGAACTGCTGGGCAAACTCAAGTGGAAGAAGAGGGTGTACAGATCGTGGAAGGAGGGGCTGGCCATTTGGGAGGAATATAAGTCTGTTGTCAGAGGATGTAGGGAGGCAACTAGGAAAGCTAAAGCCTCCTTGGAATTAAACCTTGCAAGAGAGGTCAAGGACAACAGAAAGGGCTTCTTCAAATACATTGCAGGTAAAGCCAACACTAGAGGCAATGTAGGCCCACTGATGAATGAGGTGGGGGTCCTGGAGACAGAGGATAAAAAGAAGGCGGAGTTACTGAATGCCTTCTTTGCCTCTGTCTATACTGTTGGAGGCTGTCCTGAGGAGCCCCGGACCCCTGGGGCCTCAGAAGAAGTCAGGATAGAGGAGGAATCTGTCTTGGTTGATGAGGGCTGGGTCAGGGACCAATTAAGCAATCTGTACGTCCATAAATCCATGGGCCCTGATGGGATGCACCCGCGGGTGCTGAGGGAGCTGGCGGAAGTCATTGCTAGGCCACTCTCCATCATTGCTAAGTCGTGGGCAACAGGAGAGGTGCCTGAGGACTGGAGGAAAGCGAATGTCACTCCAGTCTTCAAAAAGGGCAGGAAGGAGGACCCGGGTAACTATAGACCAGTCAGCCTCACCTCCATCCCTGGAAAGGTGATGGAGCAACTTGTTCTTGGCGCTGTCTCTAGGCACATCAAGGATAGGGGGATCATTAGGGGCACTCAGCATGGCTTCACCAACGGGAAGTCTTGCTCAACCAACTTGATAGCCTTTTATGAGGATGTTACCCGGTGGATAGATGATGGTAAAGCTGTGGATGTGGTCTATCTCGATTTCAGTAAAGCGTTTGACACGGTCTCCCACAGCATCCTCGCAGCTAAACTGAGGAAGTGTGGTCTGGATGATCGGGTAGTGAGGTGGATTGTGAACTGGCTGAAGGAAAGAAGCCAGAGAGTAGTGGTCAGAGGGACAGAGTCCAGTTGGAGGTCTGTGTCTAGCGGAGTCCCTCAAGGGTCGGTTCTGGGACCAGTTCTATTCAATATATTCATTAATGACTTGGATGAGGGATTAGAGTGTGCTGTCAGCAAGTTCGCTGATGACACAAAACTGGGAGGAGTGGCTGAGATGCCGGAAGGCTGCGCAGCCATTCAGAGAGACCTGGACAGGCTGGAGAGTTGGGCGGGGAGAAATTTAATGAAATATAACAAGGGCAAGTGTAGAGTCCTGCATCTGGGCAAGAACAACCCCATGTACCAGTACAAGTTGGGGACAGAGCTGTTGGAGACCAGCATAGGGGAAAGGGACCTGGGGGTCCTAGTGGACAACAGGATGACCATGAGCCAGCAGTGTGCCCTTGTGGCCAAGAAGGCCAATGGCATCCTGGGGTGTATTAGAAGGGGTGTGGTCAGCAGGTCAAGAGAGGTTCTCCTTCCCCTCTACTCTGCCCTGGTGAGGCCGCATCTGGAGTATTGTGTCCAGTTCTGGGCCCCTCAGTTCAAGAAGGACAGGGAACTGCTAGAGAGAGTCCAGCGCAGAGCCACCAAGATGATTAAGGGAGTGGAACATCTCCCTTCTGAGGAGAGGCTGAGGGAGCTGGGTCTCTTTAGCTTAGAGAAGAGGAGACTGAGGGGTGACCTCATTAATGTTTATAAATATGTAAAGGGCAAATGTCAAGAGGATGGAGCCAGGCTCTTCTCAGTGACATCCCTTGACAGGACAAGGGGCAATGGGTGCAAGCTGGAGCACAGGAGGTTCCACTTAAATTTGAGGAAAAACTTCTTTACTGTAAGGGTGACTGAACACTGGAACAGGCTGCCCAGAGAGGTTGTGGAGTCTCCTTCTCTGGAGACATTCAAAACCCGCCTGGACGCATTCCTGTGTGATATGGTCTAGGCAATCCTGCTGCGGCAGGGGGATTGGACTAGATGATCTTTCGAGGTCCCTTCCAATCCCTAACATTCTGTGATTCTGTGATTCTGTGAAACCAAGGTCACTGCTAAATTCCTCACTGCTTACGAGTGAAGAGCCAAAGGGGGGTCACACCTGCAGGGAGGAGCAGACAGGGCAGGTGACCCAAAATTGGCCAACGAAGGTATTCCATCCCATACACGTCATTCTCAGTATAAAGCCGGGGGATCACAAGGGTCTCACCCTCTTTCTGCTATGGCCGGTGTCCGAAGAGAACTCTGTCTGTTTTCCTGCTGCCCCCGATCCCAATCCATGCATTCCTGAATCCAGCTCTCGACCATCGCTGGACCCAGCCTGGGCCTTCCCAGAGCCTGCCCTGCAGTGCTGGTGGTGACGTGGCTGACTTCAGGGGAGCTCGATCTTGGTTTTGTATATATATTTGTATATATTTGATTATTTCTATTATTATTATTATACTCTTTTCCATTATTATAGTTTATTAAAACTGTTTTAACTTTCCAACCCATAAGTCTCTCTCCCTTTTCCCTTTCCCTTCGGGGAGAGGGTTAACAGAGAGCATCTGCCACAGGTTTAATAGCCGGCGCAGCTTTAAACCATGACAAACACAGAAATACTCTGAATTGCTGTTGTCAGATGTTGTGTGAAATGTATGTTTGAGTTATCCATACACAATTGGAAATATGACACAGGACCTACAAGAGACCCACTTCTTTTTAAAGTGGCAGCTGCAGTCTTGATGAGTTATATGAGGCAT
This sequence comes from Nyctibius grandis, assembly GCF_013368605.1. Classification (NCBI taxonomy): domain Eukaryota; kingdom Metazoa; phylum Chordata; class Aves; order Nyctibiiformes; family Nyctibiidae; genus Nyctibius; species Nyctibius grandis. The sequence continues at coordinate 86,760,876 of NC_090659.1, read as the reverse complement.
CTCAAATGACACACTAGATGCATAACCTTGAGTAACTCCTAGCTTATAAGTGACCACTTAAAATTAGGGAGAAGTGAATTTCATTCTTGTTATATTTCTGGGCTAATTCATTTTAATTATGGATGTAAAGGACTTTTACAGAAAGGAATGAGAATGACAGTTTTTATCTTCTCTGCATAGCAGGGCAATCTTCCGAGAGTTCTTAGATCTAAGTCTGAATCTCTTGATGTGAAGAAGAAATTGATGCTACATCTCTTTTTCCATATATAGGTGGTGAAATGACTAACCTAGACTATCATAAAAAGGAAAAAGGAAAAGGAAGCAGCTTGACCATTATTGTCCCTGAATTTGGAAAGAAATATGTTTTGGTCTGTACTCTGACTTTGAAATGACAACATATAATGCCCCAAAAGTATAAATTGCAAGATGCAGAGGGACCTTGAGGACTGAAGTAAGGAGAAACTTAGAAAGCAGCATATACTCAGCATTTCTTAATTGGTAGCGTAGACCACTCGACACTCGGCATACCAATTTTAAGATCCAAATCAGAGACCTGTAGCTTTTCCTATGTTTAACACGGGGATCTCAGGTATGTAATTCAGAGTCTGATTTCTGTCATGGGAGTCAGGTGCCTGAATCTCATTTTGGATCTAATCCTAGTTCTTACTTCTCCAGTGATTTTCTTCTTTTGGATGAAAAATCAGCTTTTGCACCACCTGGGCAAAAGCAAAGAAGATGAAAACAGTTGGACCTGCCATTAGAATTTTATTCCTTAGTAGAGTACTATAATTTTTAAATTCCATTGATTTCAGTGAAATTTCTCTAAAATAAAACAGGAAGGAGAATTTCTTTCTCAGTTGTAGTTGGTGTCATATATTCTGACTTTTTGTACCTTAGACTCACTCTGAGTCATTCCTTAAACCCTGTACCTTTTTCAAAATATTTCTGGTTATTTATTTTTAATGTAAAAAGCAAAGGCAAAGGTATTTGATTTTAAACAAAAGATTCTTCTCTTCACAATCAATAATCTTTCATGCATTTGATCCTGCAGCCAAGTGGCTATTTTGAAATAATAGCGGCTTACCCATTTTCATGGCAATAAGCAATGCTGTTATCACAGTCTGAAGCCATGATCATTCTTCCCCCTATGAATGTCAACAGTTAAAATTACCACGAAGATTTTTGTTTCTTCTGTTCTTATCAGGACGTTTTATTGTTTCTTCCTACTACTATCAACCTGGCAGCTCTTCCCCAACTCTTAAATTTTCTTACAGCTGAAACATAATGAATGAAATAATCAGAATAAATTAAAAGTAAGTAGTTGTCCTGAGGCTGTGTTGATTTACTGCCTTCCTTCCATTTCTCTTCTTTTGATATTCCCTTCTGTCTTTTGATTTCTTTCTCTCCTATCTCTGTACCTTTTTATTTCTCTTTTATGGCAGGATTACAAACCTCTTTCTTTCTTTTATCCCTTGCCTTGATTTTTCGTTGCCTTCATAGCTGCTCTGTGAGGATTTGCAGCTGCATTCCCATGGCTCCTCTTCATCCTGGCAGCAGCCCATACAGTTTTTTCGAGCAACTCTTGCTTGCTTGTTGTAACGGTCAGTGTCACATCACTAGTTTGTCAGTGCTTTAGTTAATTAATACAGACAATGTTAATTGAGGAGTGATTTTGTTAATAGATGTGTTAAAATCTTTAAATACACCCTGTATGAACTCGGTGTTTTCTGTAATCAGAACATTTTCCCACTGAGCTGGTTCATGCAATTCATAAAAGTTTGGTGCCTTCTAGCTTGCATTCCAACTGCCTACCAAGCATTACAATTTGAGTTTAATGACAAACTTGATGCCAAAATCAGAGCAATTTCCGAAGCCTGACTGAAGACTCAAAAAAATCTGGATGAGCCTGACTCATTCTTAAGTAAAAGTGGGCTGCTTCATGTCTGTTGTTGTAAACCACTTAAAATTCAGTGTTTGTCCAGAGATGGTTCAAACTAAGACAAGAAGCACTTTATTCAGTTTCGTGTTGATAATTCCCGCCATACTACACTGTTAAGGCATTATGCTGTTATTACTACACTATTAAGACATCCTTTAATTGGACTACAATTTCCTGTTACCATGGAGAACATCCTGGCACATAAAAGCTCAGAATAAAGTTGAATGATTTTTAGCTTTTAAAATAGACAGTATCAGTTTTGGAGTCTGTATTTAAAAAATAGCAGAATGTGCTCTAGTTCATTTCTAGAGTGCAGTTAGCCACACAATAGAGATCATAGGAATCTAAAGGCTGAGAATAGAATGTAAAGGATAGTAAAGGCTTTTGCCCAAGAGAAGAATGTGTATGACAAAGGCAGAGTTCTGGACCATCCTATCTGATTGCTCTGTACACTTAACATCCCCAGAACACAATTCATCCCACCCCTAGCTAGACATCCAAACACCAATGACCCTTCACCAATTACAAAAAGAAGTAGCTCTGATTCAGATATATAACCATTAGGTATCTACACTCAGGAGATATTTTAACTATGGAATATGTCATATATTAACTATTAACTACTAATTAACTATGAACAGAGACAGCTGGATGAGCCACAAGTGCCATTGTCTTGAATTCTGTTATTTGAATTTAAGATTATGGATTTGCTTTTCCGAATTGTTTCTCTTTGATCCCAAACCACTTTGCTGTGTTTTTAATCCCCCTGTTATGCATGTATGTGTAAGAGCCTTTTTTGTGGGATGTGATTATAAAAGGTCAGAGTTTTTAGGCTGACATTGTGACACCTTGCCGTACCTTGAAAGAGGTATATTCTGTAAACTTATATAAATGATGAAGGTTCTTGTAAGAAAACCTGCCTTAATTTCGTACTTATTATCCTAAAGAAAATAATAGGAGACTGGCTTTGGGACACCTCTTCCAGGTATGAAAAAATTCTTAAGGTGAAATTTTTTTTTTTAAAAAAAAGCCTTTTATTTTCAGTTCAATTTAGAGGAGCAGTGGGAGAGAAAAGGGAATTTAAATCATAAAATTGGCAAATTAAAAGGAAAAATGGTAGAGGAAATATTTTCCAACTGTTACAAATAGTGAAAAGCAATTTAAAAGCTACTTTGCAAATAGGAATGCAGCAGGGCCTTTTTATCTCTTTGACACTACACTTACGATTCTTTTGAGTACCTTTAAAAACAATTTACTTTTGGATCTTTCATGGTAAATTTTATAACTTTTCTCTTTATCATGTGTAATTATCATGTGTAATTACAATATTTATAATGACTGCAAAACTTGAAAGAAAATAGTGCACTTGCATGTTGTTTATAAGGAAGAAAAGGCTGTGACATTCAGGAGTAGAACTTCCTATTAAATATCAGTATAAGTAAAGTGAATTAACACAGTGCCGGATAACACAAATTCTGTTTATTAATTGCATTTAAGTTATAATACAGAAAAAGGAAAGCACTTCTTTCTCTAGAAACAGGACTTTTGTAAAGTGGTTGTCAAAAAAAGACAGAAATTTTTGTATCTGAAAGAAATTTTTGGCTTTTATTATGCTCTTTTTTTTGTCTGTTAGTAAAAAGCAACCTTCACAAATGTTTACTTAATGGTATTCTTAAAGTTTTCCAACAATCTGTTTATCAAGACATATTACTGTAGGTTAATATTTTCTTTCCTAAACTAAAGAAAAAATTATCCACAAGTTCTTGGGGGTTTTTTGGGTTTGTTTTTTTTTTTTTTTTTCCACAGTATAGTTTATTAATTAGCTTTTTATTCAGTTGAGATGACTGAAAATTCTGGTTATTTTTTGCGGAATATTTTGAAAACATAAATTTTAATATCATCTTCTGACACTCGTGGTCTAATAGGGCTCATTTTCTGAAATAGCCTGAAAATATATGAGTGTGTATTCTGAAAGGGATAATGACATGTAGAGAATAGACCTATATTGACTTTTAAATAACTTTTTCATTAAAACAATGGGTTTAATTTCAAATATATTTTCATATTTTTAATGAAAAAGCTATTTTTACTGAAAAGCAAAATTGTTCCTAAACAGACTATTCACTTTTAATGGCATGAACTGCAACAATTTTTTGACCAAAGCTGGAAGACCATCACTTGAAGTGGTAATATTAAGGGGCTCAAAAAAAAAATAAAAAAAAATTCAACTTTCTTTTCCAGTTGCTTGTGCAATTCACTGTTGAAATTATCCAGAAAAGGGCTTTTCTGTTTATTTGTTTCACAGGACAGAGACATTTGATCTATAATTTCTCTTTAAAAATATGAGACTATCACTCTGAGTCACACCCTCTTTTGCCATTCCAGATAATTCACCTGTGTTTTTGCACTTTGACTCTATGAAGTATATCTAAGAAGTCATCTTATTTTTGATAACTTACTGGGCACAATCTCCAATCTCTTCTGTGCTTTTAGGAGCAGAGGTTGTATAGCCCAGAATTTGAGGATAACACTTTTGTGTCGCCTGATCCTATTTACAGAGATGCTTAGTCAAAGTTACAGTCTTACTGTGTTTTTCAAGGTACAGATATTATTTACTTCTTCAAAAATTGTTCTGTATAGCTTCCTAACAGTAGATTTGATTTTATTCTTATCATAGCTGATGGTATGTTCAAAGTAGGTATTGCTAAGTTGCTAAATAATTTAGCTCTACTCTACTGGACCATCACCTGCTCCTGTGGTTGGCCAAATAATTAAGATTTTATTTCACTCCTGGGGTTTCTCTTGGATTCACAAAACTAGAGTGTTCCTAAATAAAACATAAGTCCAGCTCTGACTCTAGGGACTAGTCAGAAAAAGCAATGTAAACAAGATAACACAAACATTTGATTTGACCCACACCTTACGCAGTGTTCCAAAACTGTCCCAGCAGGTTTGGCATAGTTACAGGTCCTTATATCACACCACAGGATATGTAACACATACCATAAATTCATGCTATTAAAAAAATATTTTGGTGGGATGTAGCATTACTATTGCAATGTTTTGGACACACTACACTGGCAGGGGGGTGTGTTATGGAAGTTACGTATTCCAGCCACCATAACAGGATTTGACTCTAGGTTTCTGCTGAATCAATAAGCTGAAAAGATATTCTTCTATAAAGTTATTTTTATTAATAGCACTACAGCTTGAGCTGGGTGCCTCCAAAGAGGGACTCTGAAAAAAGAAATCACTGGGAATCTCTTACAATCTAAATTTCCCACCCCTCATGCGACAGTTTGGATCAGTAGTAATATTAGGGTCTAGGGTCTTCCCATTCTTCATTGGGTCCTTTCATTGTCTCTAGGCAGGCTGTTTCTTTTCCTATCTCTAAGATTGCAGCTTCTGTTAATGAAGGTAGCTTCCTTATCTTTTGACTTGAACCAGCTCTGGGGCCTTCTTTTACTTGACTAGGTAAAATTTCAACATATCTAGGTAAAAGTTCAGAGCTTGCAGCCTAAGGCATGAACAAATCTAGCTACTAATGCTAAGCAAGTTATGATAAACAAGTTCTGTATAAGTGGTATACCAAATTCACAACAGGGAGATAAAGAAAAAAAAAACCCAAAACCACACAGAAAATAATTATTGCCTCTCAGTGTCACAGAAGTGGTGGAGGAGGCTAAAAGACCCAGTGCTGTAGAGTCCATACACAGTAGATATAGTATCTAATTTTCTGTGGAAGGGAAAATCTCTTTCCCCTCCACAGAAAGCCTTGAACAGTGTCATTGCAAGCTACTTCTCATCACTTGTCCTAGGGCTAGGGGTCACTCCCTGGGTCCAATGCACTTAGCAACGTAGATTTAGCTAAGGTATGTCTGTAATGGTAAATAAGAAAGGGCAAAAGACTTTGGTCATATAATGCTATGTCTATTTATAAGATACCAGGTCCTGTTCTCGTTCTCTGCAAGCAAGTGGCACAGCCTACAACGCGTCCATATCACTAAGCAGGAAATCACATCCACAATGACTACTACGAGCAGTCTACAGCTACTGCTCTTCCATGAACTACATCAAGTCCCATCTGGGAGATCATAGCTGATTCTAAGCAGAATGCATGTGAGCAGACAGTGACACTTGGCTCTAAGAGCCAGTGCAACTATGTGCAAGAACTGCTGCTTAATAATAAAATGCAGATTTCTCCACACTATAGTGTCATGAAAAATGAATTTTTATTGTTTTTTCAAGTTTTTATCCTGCTGTTGTTTCTACAGTATTGGTTTACCCCAGACTCAGACATGGTCTCCCAATGAAATAGCACTGAAGAATTCTCATTTCTGTGTTTTGTGACTCAATGTTTCTTTTATATACCATTATAAATTACACTACGCTTGCTTTTTGTCATGCTGTGTTAAAAATCAATAGGCAACTTTTTGTCTACCATCACTCCCTGATCTATTTAACTTTCATGTTTTATCCCTCCTGTTGAATGCAAAGTAGGAGTTTAATTTTTCCTTAGATGCTGTAGGTTACTTTTTTCTCTTTCAAAATCTCATTTTGATTTGTATATCCATTTATTTGACTTTTCTAGCTTGACTTTTATTACGTTTATGTCCTTGTTAGGGTTTGAAAAGTACTCTGAATAAGTGCAATCTACAAATAATATTAACACAATCTCTATTCCTTCCTAAGTGCTCTGATGAAGTTGTTAAATAAGAACAGTTGTGACACAGCTGGCAAGGTCCCCAGAGTTCCTGACCCAAAGCATGTTAACTTGAGCTACACAGTTTAAGAGATCTATTTTTTAAGAACTACTAAACAAGAAAAGTTCTAGTTTTCGTTTTCATTGGGCATTTACCGTGTCTTTGAATAAAATTCCATGACATACCTTCACTTAAAAGTTTGAAAAGATAAAATAAAATTAAATTGTACTGAACTGTCTTTTTAATGGATGGAGTAAAAGAAGAGGAGGAAAATGAGAGATTTCTGAATTTCTGAACTTTCTGAACTTCCCAGAATTAGGGGAAACCCAATTCACTATTACAGCATTGAAAGCATCCCCAATTATTAATTCTGATCTAATACTCTTGGTGTAAAAAAAATTAAGACTCATAAAATTATTTGGTTGCCTTGTTCTTCCTTGGCTGCCATTTTAGATGTCCAAGTCCAAAATTCAGTCCAAACTGCTACATTGCTCCTATCATTCTTTGTTTGTATGTATTTTCTGAATAAAGTTCTAACAAGCATGCACAGAAATGCTTCTGTTTTGGAAGTACTCAGAAACTCCTAGTTCTTTTTTTTTTGGACCTGTCATATCCAGAAGTCATCTCTGTTTCCAGGTCCCATTTGGTAGATAATCTCACAAAATATCTCCTGGATTTAAGCTAGCACAAACCTCAGCCCTGCTTCTGTTTGATTTCTCAGTGATTAAATAATGCATTCAGGATAAAGGAAACCAAGACTCAGTTCCTGTCTTTGCCTCTGAGGATTCTAACCTGCACTTCCAATGTGAATGCACTAAATTAGGGCATGTTCTGCAATGGGGTAGTTTCAATCTGTCCTGCTCAATCTGTTCCATCGTGCATAGCCTAGGTAGATATTCATTAGGCTGGAGAGAGAGCATGCAAAAAACAGTAAAAGGTTTTGGCTCTTGGCTAATAGACTGAAAACTCACAGCTTAGGCTCCCTGCACAGGGAATGGATAGAATGAGGTACCTCAGAGTGGAGGTCCAAAATGCTGCATTCAGATGAGATGCTATTAATAGCTTGCCAATGAGAAATGCTACAGAGATCTTACCTTCCACAGGGCACATGCCTCATCTTGGAAACCGTCACCAAAGCAATTACAAACACTTTTTTAAAACATCAATTAGAGATTAAACATTTTTTTTTTACAGCAGAATTTGTGTGGTTTATAGCAATGGAAGATTGCATTTTGATGCTGTAAACAGGCTAAGCAGCACAAGCAGTAGCAGCTCAAAAGACCAAATGCCTTTCTCAGTGTCTGCAATGTCTGTTGTGGGTCATCCTATGGCTGTGAAGCCACTCACACACTGAAATGAGCTGGCAAGTATGAACATGAAGGCAACAAGAAAGAGTCCTCAAGAGCATGCCTGAAGCCTGTGAGACCAAGTGCACAGAATGGCTTAGTATGCCTTTAGTCATGCTCCCAGAAACAGCCTGCAGTACAGACTAGCCATGAAGTAGACAACAGAATGGGAGACAGGATGAGGTGGAGCAAGTCCTTATTTCTGTGACACTAAATACCAGTTTAAATATGTAAAGATAAATATATAAATATACTGGGTTTAATGTAGGTAGTTGTTTCTTGTATATTCATATATAAAAGACATCTCTCTATCTTAATATCAGGAAACTCTTCCGAAGATGGTTGAATGAAGCTCTAGGAACCACAGATACAATGGTATTAGGTTTATTTGAATCCTTAGTAATATTTAACATTTTCATCATTTTACTTCTATCTTAATTATTAAAAAAAAGAAGGTTTTGATGAGTAGGAAAAAGACCCAACCAATGACCACTGAAATTTTTAGTGGCACTTGGTGGTGCTGTTGGATAAGAAAAATGTAGAGGCATAACAACAGAGAGTGAGAAAGATTGTTACGGTGAGTTAAATAAAATTAAAAGAACGACAGCTTCATTCACCTCTGTCATATCTAATATTTCATTTCCTCTTTTGACACAAAGATTTTAAATTAGGCAGAATAGTAATTCCTGGTGACTTGCATTCTTGATAACTTGCACAGAGGATACAGATCTTTAACATGAATTTCATGCCTCTGGAAACTGACAGTTAACGAGGCTATTATTTTCATTTTTAAATTCTCCAAATGTGGGATAGAAAATTGGTGGTTTCACATGTCTTACTGTCATCTTTCAGTGCAAATTTTATTCTTCATGTTTTAATACCTTTTATAATATAAGATGAACGCTGAAATCTTCATATGATCCAATACCATATTTTCTATTGAAATGAGTATTTAATTAAGCCAATAACCTTGTTTCCCAGATATAAACGGTACATGTTTGAAAAAAAAATGATGAATATCTGATCAAATTGCTTTGGCTGATGTAACATCTTGACATTGAACTGCACATTCGGAACCCTGTTATCATCTAATTTACAATCCTTTTCAGAAATGTTATTTTTCTAAAAGGTGTTCAGTGCAGTAGCTGTAAACAAAGTCTTCAATTTGGCAATCATCTCTGCTTATTGTAGTTCAAGCTAAAAGCATTTAAAATTTCCACAAAGCACCTTGGGATCTTCCAGTATCTATTGAAGAGTGTTCAGATATCCATTTAAAAAATTACTGAATAGACTATGCAGTGGCTGATTTATTGGGAGGGGTTGGGGGTGGGAAATGGCATATTTAGATTTTGAGGTATTGTGCTGAAGCCATTTTTATTTATAAAAGTCATTATTGTGTTAACCCTTTCATCAGGTTTAGTGGATTTTGAACTTCTGGTGCTCCCACTAGTATTACATTATAGTACTTTATGTGAGGTCAGAAAAGATGTCACAGCTTTAGTAGGGATTTTAAATGACAAAATGAAAATTTTAGAATTGTACTTTGCTTCAAAGAAAGGGTCTCAGCAGTGGCACTCTTTGTCACATTGGTAGGCAGACACATCATTAGCATCTTTGACTTATAAGAATAGGAAGCCTGAGGGCCCAAATTTTGCCTCTTTACAGTTAAAAGATGAGACACTCAGACTGTGCCTGTGGCCAACCACTGTTTTCAATATAAGGGGCAGAATAAGCTCACAGTGTATTTCCACCTTTCCCCTTCATGCCCTGTGTGTAATTTTATTTCATTTTTATTTGAGTTTTGTTCTTTGGATTCAAATACTAAGTGAGATCCTGAGCATCCTTAACTCCCATTGAGATCAGCAGCATTTGTAAATGTAGAGTATGTTATCAGCACATTTTTAAATGCAGAGTATGTTATCAGGACCTCTTGGGATGCGGTTCAAAGCCTTGCTGTGTTTGATTTATTTTAGATGTATTTGATTTGTATTCTATTAAAAGAAAACCCTTCAAAGGTAATGGGTAACATGCTTCAAAGACAAAATGCACTTGTGATCTCACAGAAACAGCATGGTCTATTGGGTCAGTATTAGCCTGGGAAAACAAGACTGGGATTTCTGTGTGTTTCCGTCAACACTCATTGCCCTCCTGAATGGCCTGCAGCAAGTGGTTCCCTCACTGTGTCTTGGTTTGTTTTTTCCATCTGTAAATACAGTCTGATGCTGAAAAGCTGATGTAAAATTTTGGCATTGTTACCACGACCAGAAGAACGTAGTTATTCTTCCCAACAGGGTAAAGGGAAGTGTACACAAAGAGAACCTTGAAATAAACATGTGGACTTTGCATGTTCTATATTTCTTTACACAATTTTGTATCTAAATATATCAATGCTAAGTCTCTTTCTCCTTTCTGTGAATTAGATACTTGTTAAGCATTTATAAGCTAACTGTTCTGTGTAAAACATTTTTTAAGAAAGCTAAAGACAGCAGTAAGTCCAGATACAGTACAGAAATATTTATTTCTTACTGTACACATATTTTTTGTTCCTCATCCATTATTCAGAATGCTGTAGGAAAAGGTTGTATGTGTGACATAAGGCTAAAAAAAACGTTGCAGAAGTCAGTATTTTCAGATCCTAGTATCTATTGCTTGGCACCTAAATCCATGTGAGTTGTTTTCTTCCTACTGTGGTAAACAGTCTCCTTTTCTTACCATTCTTTTAAACATTGCAGTCATGAAGAATAGCTGCCTCTCTAGGGGATGTGTATACTACAGTTTGTACCTCAAGCTCCAGAGTAAACATAAACATTTATGCTGTTATGTCGGTAATATAACCTCCTTACTCCAGCTGACTATTCCCCTGATTATGCAGCCAAGAATCACATTAGCCCTTTCAGCCACAGCATCACACTTGGAGCTAGCAAGAACATGTTCAGATGTTTTTAACTTGAAGAAACAGATTTTTAGAAAGTAACATGTCCTCAGCTCTCTTGATTTAGAGCCTGGGTAAGCCTCTGTGAAGTGAGAGTTTGGGGACTTCAGTGAGATCAAATGCAGCCATATTCTTGTCTAAATAGGAAATATTTAATGCAGTATTATAGTTTAGCTTGCCTACTTAACATCATTTTGGGATGCTAACTTCTTCTACCACTCTAGGTAGCTGATATAGTCACTGGAGTGAGCAAAAAGTAATTGATAATTAAGCAGATAATGGGTAATAGAAAGGCACTGAAGAATACAGGCAATATTTCTGTGTTGTGCTTTTTCTACAGGACATTTTCTTCTTGCTCTGAGACTTGATGCAGCCCCTGCAACAGAAAAATTATCACAGAGCTTTAGTTTTATTAGAAGATGGAGGGCCAGGTTTTAGTGATGCTGTTCCCACAGCCAGTGCAAACTAGCCCCAAAGCTGCTGTAAGCAGTCTGGCGAGTTCATTATGGTACAGAGCTGATCCAAAACTAAAAGTGAGCAGGGATTTTTGTCTCTTTTCTCATGCCTGAAGCCAGAAAAAACTGGCATTGCTCTAAGAAAAGATAAATGGCCAGTGTGTTACTTTGCAGAATTTGTTTACCTTGCAAGGGAGGAGAAGAGAGTTCAAATACTCTTCCTTTTTATAGTTTGGTGAAATGAAGACTTAAGATATTTTGATTTGTATAAGGGCCCCAGTTAAAAAATAACATCAAAACTGAATTGATAATCTAACTCCTTGGTGGTGGGGAATTTTGCTGCTAGTGTAAGCCAAGGGAGCATCATTGTGCTTTGATTCAACACAGAGCCTTATGCCATCCTGTCAAACTGGTTGATATATCGGTTCATATCTGTGTATCAGCTGATGCCCAGTATCTCACCTACATTTTCCAGTTTTAGGCAGAGATGTCACAGAAGAGAAAGAAAAATTCTGACATATTTATACTGTAGTGTCTTTATCTAAACTCTACCTTTTTTTTTTTATCCACAGAACTAAAAATAGTATCTCTGTGTGCTGCTTCAGCAATGTAATCCTCTCTAGCTTGTCATGGTCCTAATTTTTTCCTACTACTTATTTCTTACTTATCCCTTCTTCACAACTTGTACTATATGAGAGTATGAGTAGCTACATTGTAAGCTGTTTCAGGAAATTGATCCAGCTAAGGACTAACATCTTTTTTTCTTTTCTTTTTATTTATTCTTTTGCCAGGTGAGTTTTCATCCATTCATCTCCCCATAAAGTTTCAATACACAATTACAGAAGACAGTGCCAGTGCAATGCAGCAGAGTGCACAGCTGGGGATGGAAAAGGCAACTGAGATCACAGCAGTCTCAATTTAGATTTGTTGCAATGATTATGGATATGCACCTTTCATTTCCTGAATTTAAGCTGCTGCTGAGAGAAGTGATCCCTGGGGAGCTGTTCAGGAAGCTGGACAAAAACATTTTTAACTAGACCAGTTCATCATGCAGCTGCATGAACCTCTGTGTTGGCAGTTAGAAGGTAACAGAAGCTACAGGCAAGCAACTGAGAGAATGAGGGATACATCTTTAGTGACAGGGACAGTTTATTTCATTCTAAACTGGTATTGAAACTTTGTATGCTTTAAATAAAATTTATTTTAATTTAAAAAACAAAACAAAACAACAACAAAAAAATCTGCTTAGTTTTTTACCTGGCTTAAAACAACACACTACTCTCATGTTCCTTGAAATCATGTGTGTTTAGACAACACTTACACTTTTCCAGAGGAATTTCACCCTGGCCATCCTTCACAATCTTCCCTCTTCTTCAATTTCTCTTCTTTGCCTTCTCAACTTTTCTAGATGCACAGGATGCAAGGAATGATGGAGGAGAATATAGAATGTGTTTCTATGCTGTTATTATCTACTGATTTGCAATATTTCAGGGCTGTTGGTCTTCAGTTCAGAGACAACCAATTTTGATTGACTCTAATACTAGTTGCCTTTGAATACTATTCAAACACATATATATCTTACAATAAAGTGGAGATGACACCCCGTGCAAATCAAATGTGTGTAGAACTTGGTACGCAAAGAGTAATTTATCATTATTCTTGATAAGTTTCTATCAGACTTGCAAACTCCAAAGAGTACAATTCCATGCTTTATAAAGTATCACCATAAAAAGACAGTTTGTTGTTTTCTAAAATATTACACACCACTAAAAATATTGCTTTTTCTGAATTATGCCTAGGACATTATAGTAAACAGTAATATGGTTGCAAACTAGATTTATCCTACATCGTTCAGGCTGAGGTCCTAAAATGAATCATAACTGATCAAATTATGTGTTGTGAATAAATCAGACAAACATGGGAAATTTTCTTTAAATAAATATATTCACTTTTGTTTTCATTTTCCTGGTTACTTTCATGGAAGAAAATACGAATATTCTTTAAGGTCCTCAATCTCAGAATTTTACCAAATATATAATCATAAAATTGATTTTAACAGAAGTGTGCCCCTGATATATAAATTGGCTATAATCAGGAAATATTTAACTAACACTGAAAAAGGAATTAAAGTATTTAATATGAACCCTGATATTGATACTAAGTCAATATACTCTTTCCATTTGAAAACTCACAATTTCTGATGAAATGGATGAATGTAAAGTCACATTAAAAGTGATTTTTCCCAGAAATTAAAAAGTTATTATTAGGACCCATGTAGTAGACATGGAACTTAGCCATATTTTTCAAACCTTAACTAGGCACTTTAATATACTTTTTCTCCTAGTTCTATATCAAGTTTTGTATTCACTGATGAAGCTTTTACTTTTTGAACTACTTTCTAGTTCCTTTTGTCTATTATTAGAAAGTTTACGGTTTAATTAAATTACCTTATTGATTAACATGGAATAGTCTTCTAATATACTGCTTCTCTTAACTCACCTAAGTCTTTTACAGTTCACTTGATTTGTTATTTTTATTTAGTTACAAAACATTATGTTGATCTACAGCATCTTCTATTTTCACTAGTGTTATTAGGTGAAAAATCCATCAAGCAGCATAAAAACAGAAGTACGCCTTTTATTACAGTGTCATTGCTGGTATTTCAATAGCTAACAAAGGTCTCCAGCTGACTTCATAAGTGAATGGATTGGTACATTTGGTACTAACCAGGGAATAAAGTCAGCAATATTTTACAGCTCTCATACATACTTTGTTGCGAAACGTATGTATTTTTTGTGCAAAAGCCCAATATAAAGCTCTTCATGATATCTAATATCTGCATCCTGGCTTTAGAGATAAAGGAACTGGGCAGCATAGCCTACACATGAATACAGGAATAAGAGTAAAAGGATGTATGTGTGTAAAACAGTCTCTGTTCTTTCAAACTGACAGTAAGGGGTTTTGCTTCTTCATTCACGTTGCACCTTCAAAGAGCCAAAATAATAAGTCTTTACTTTAAGAATGGTTTTGTGTACATGCACGACAGAGATCACTGGGGTCCCAGCACTTAGATATTTGTAAGCAGCACGTAAATGCTAAAACCAAAGAATTTTCTGCTGTAAACTGGGAAAATTATAATCTGTCACAGATTATATAATCTGTTCTGAATTGTAAAAGCTCAATTCAGAATATTAATAGCATCATTGGAGAATGTTGTTTGGAACCAACCAACCACAAGATCTCAGCTAGTCCAAACCCTGGCAAAGCTTGTTACTGAGCGAGATCAGATTGCCCAGGGTCTTCCACAGCCTCTCTGGGCACAGCTGGGCCGCAAACCCCAGCTGTTTACTCAGGAACAGAGGCTCATACTGAGGCACAAGTGTCTCCTTGGCAGGTGTTTGGAAAGTCCCTCAAGGGGTCTTTTGGTTAGAAAATGTGTATGTATAATCCTATAATCTTTGTCTGCATAGAGAAGCCACTGCCACCCTGGCGATGCTCCAAGGTATACTATCACTGTTAATGCTAATATGTGCTGGTGGCCTTGGACAGGTTCAGACAACTTTTACTGTTCTGCATGCATCTCTTCCTGTGGGTTCAGCAGGCCTAGAGTTTGGGACATTTTCAAATGTTACTCCTTAGCATATACTTTCCTTTTCTTTAGATTTTTTTTTGAGAACTACTTCTCCTACCACACCCATAAACAACTTACAGAAGATATTCTCGTAAACTTGCACAAAAAGGTCTTTTCTGACACTCTCTTTAATCTCACATTGGGAAAGCTGAAGAAGTCCATTTAGGTTGAGGACAACACTATTCCTAGAGGTAGCTGAATCAGCCAGGGCGACTATCATTTTTTCTAGTGCATCACCACTGTTGCTATGCTGACTCTACCATCTTCAAGCCCTTTTTGCATGCCTTTGCTTACTAGTTACCATGATAATGCCTTGTTCCTGTTTTTGCATTCTTGTCATGCCACTAGTCGCTAAAGCTTCCTGTCAGTTGAGTAGGAAACCCAGCATAAGTCTGCCTTGCCCTCTAAGACTTTTTGCTGAGCAGGGGACTTCATTGGGTTGTTTGTTACCTTGTCATGATTCACATCCCTAGTGAGTCTGTTGCCTGTTTCTTTCTCCCTTGCTATGCTCCAAAGGTGTCCTTATGCATGGATGTGCTCTGTCATAGTTACAGGGAACTTTTTGGAACTTACTGGATTTCTTAGTATAGTTTTCTTGAAGCTTACTCTTAGAAAATATCCTAACATATGTAAACCAGAACCTTTCATACACAAAAATGGATATTAGCTATATAGATGTCTTCATTTTCTTCTGATCAATTTGTTTAGGTTTTTTGTTTGCTTGTTTAAAATGCCAATCTTGTACCTTTTTTCCTTTTTTTTTTTTTTGTACAGCAAGTAATCTAGGCTAGCTATTTTATACATTGTGCAACGATTTCTTTTCTTAATTTACATCTGCTTTAAGAAAAATAGTAATTTAAAATATACATTTCCCTGACCTCTATTGAAGTGTCTGAGTTACATATGCAAAAAACGCTGAAATCTGAGCAACAACAGCTCTGTAAATAATTTGAAATAAATGCCTTACTTAATTAATCTTTTTATTTGCAAAATGTCTATAGGCAAATCATTATTTCCTCACATTAACTCAGCATTCAGGTTTGCTCAACAGTTTTTCACTTGATTCATGGAATGAGTAACTGGGAACAGTTCAAAGTACCTGAATGTTGTTCAGTATTTCTCTTAGCTGGCAGTTAAAAAGCTGTTTCTGGTCTTTAATTCTTCTATAGTTCCTCCTTATCAAACATCTTTTTGTGGCCTGTATACCAAAATATCTGAGGACCTTGCAGTCTTTTACATACTTATTCTTAGCTTTTGAACTTCAGAACTCTTTCTTTTTCCTTTGTTTTATGGATGACGAGCAGCACATAGAAAGACAGGTTTTTTAAAGGTGCTTAGGCATAGTTCCACTAAACCAGAGAAGCAACATCTCATCTGTTGCCAGCTTACTTCCTGGAAAATTCAGCAGTCAGTAAATGTTTTGGCTCCCAGTATGATATAAAGAAGAGCCAAGTGACTAAGGAATGGATTTTCAGAAACCTGCAAGCTAAGCAGAGTCTACGTCAGTTAGATATGAGATAAATCCATACAGAAGGCCATAAATAAAAGCTGTGACTTATAATTCTTTCATTCCAGTCATCCAGAAAACAATTGATCCAACAAGCTTAGGTCTAAGGAACTAATGCTGTTGAAAAAATGAGGGCACATCAATCTCTAGTAAATACTAGAGAAGCATAAAATGCCCACCTTCCCTTTGGGGACCAGTGGCAAACTACTCATTGTTTCCAGTTAGAAAAAGCCTTCTGTTTTTTATAGGGACATCAGGGCCCTGAAGACACCAGTGGGCCTCAATGTCTCTGGCAAGTTTCACCCAAGGCATCTTCCCATACACACCCTTCCCATGGCCCCAGGGGCTGCCTGAGGTATGTCGTAGGTGTACTTATCTCCAGCCCTGCCTTTGAATCACAGAATCACAGAATCAATCAGGTTGGAAGAGACCTCTGGGATCATCGAGTCCAACCATTGCCCTGACACCACCATGTCAACTAGACCATGGCACTAAGTGCCATATCCAGTCTTTTCTTAAACACATCCAGAGATGGTGACTCCACCACCTCCCTGGGCAGCCCGTTCCAATATTTAATGACCTTTTCTGAGAATAAATTCTTCCTAATGTCCAACCTGAACCTCCCCTGGCAAAGCTTGACACATGCTGTGTTGAGGGATGTTGATCGACCCTGTTACCAGACCCTGGCACTGCCTGCTGTGCTCAGACCCTGCGGGACTCTGCCCCATCAGTGAAGGCACTGTCCATGCTAGGGACGCTCTCAGCTCCTGGATTGTGCCCTTGGACAAACATGAGAAAATATCAACAGTGCTGCAATATACAGCTCTCTGAGAACTGGTTAGTGCAACTGCTTTGCTTAGGACAGAAAAGTACACTGGCATGTCTTTTATCCTCTCCTCCCTCTTCATACTCTCCACGTTCTCTAACTGTCAATGCTGTCACCATATTCAAAAACTTAAGAAAGTAACCAGTTTTCTGGAAGAGCTTTCCCCAGGGTAGGGAGAGCAAAAATCCTACCTGATTCTCCTAAGGGCATACTCATGAACCAAACTGAGAGTTGTACTTGGCTGAACTGGACTAGAAAACTACAGATTGTCTACCATTTCCAAGACACATTCCAGTGATTTTCACCCAAATCGTTGAGTTTGGAGTTCTGAAAATATTTAGAAATTCAGCTAGCACTGTATGTGTAGTTTGGACAAGTCTGGGGATGTGGGATAACACAGAGAGATTGTTCATAGATGAGATTCAACTTGTTCAGTCTTGAGCATAGGATTCAAACCCAAATTAAGAAACCAAAATTTAAATGTTGGCATTTAGATGTCTCCTTGTAATTTTATCTGTTTACTTAAGCCTAAATGAGGAAAACTTATTCAAATTGAGGTAAGGCTTCATGGGTTTGGAGGGGTTTTTTTTGTTGTTGTTATTGTTTGTTTGTTTTCTATTTTTCTTTATGATCTACAAAAAGCAAAAAGGAACTAGCATTTCTGTACTCCATACAGGTGGAACGTATAATTTTATGAACACTTTCATGTTCATAGCTTGACAGCAATATACATTTATTCAGAGAAGAAATGTGCTTCTGTCTGTTAGCTTTTTTTTTGTTTTATTTTTGGCAGTACAGTTAATTTTACAAATCTGTTGTTGTTCTCCTTATGTTTAGCGAGGCCTGATAAATATAAGCTGGAAAGACTCCCTTTATGTTCACATCTATATCTTGATGGGCTAAAACGAGCAAGAACTGTCTTCTTTATATCCCTATTGATAATTACATACTTTTTCAAACAACTGTCTTTTGCACTCACTATCAAAAAAGCTGGAGATCTTAAAATTATTCAATAAAGAAAACAAAAATAATTTAATTTCAGTGAAGACAGGGATGAATTGATGACCCAGTAGACAAATTGCAGTGACTCCAAATAAAATATTATCTTATAAATAAACCACAATCTTTCAGATTCCCCCAAATCAATAGATGTCATATTTCTTAGTCAAAGGTTGGCTCTCAAGAATATATAATTCATTGCAAAAATTGCTTTTGAAACAATTTTTGACATACACAAGAATGAAAATGTGATAAACATCTCAGTATCGAATAAACCCTTGTACAATTACTTGGAAGCATAGGTCCAAATCCTCATATGAGATTTCAATGAATTGCCCAATTAAATATTTTTCAAGGTATGTGAAAGAAAGAAGCCTTAAATAAATCATGATGTTTTGGATAACTTCTGTAAAAATGTTACAATTCTAGTGCTTTATCTGCCTGTGTTGATTTTATCCTGTGATTCTAAATTTGTACTTCAGGAGATTATTGTCTTAAAACTGATCCATTTTTCTTTTCTGAAAATATTGAGATACTTCTTTGATTAGGTTTTCCAAAGTTCTCTATTGTTCTTGTTTTGTTTTTCAAAAAAGAACAGAGCATAAGAAGTCATTGTAATAATCAACTGAAGATTCCCTGTAGTAATTTCATTTCATTAGTGTCCTGAATCTTGTAATGTAAAGCTGATTCTGTGAATCCTTTCTCTGGTAAATCTGAAGAAAAAGGTGGAATGTGGCTTTGTTGCAAGATATCTACAATGATGACACCTACATAAAAATATGACAGGAAAAAAAAAAAGGAGAGATTTAAGAGCCATTATCTTGAGAATTTTGTAAATTTAAGATTCTAGCACTATGTATAGACATCATAAAGTTGTAGTGTTTAATACTAATCATGTCTGCTAAAAGATTACAGGAAGAAAAAGAAGCAAAAAAAGTAACAAAGCTCTTAGTATTACCCAGTTGTAAAGTCTATTTTTTAGTTATAATTTACTACCTCTATGTATAGTTACCGATTTTTCCAGATCTGATTTTTTTTCAATATCATTAGACAGTGATTTGTAATTATGCAAAGAAAATCTTAGTTGTTTTTTTTTTTTTTTTAATCCTGTATTAATTTCTTTCTGCTCTAGTGATGCTGTGCTTACACATGTGGTCTGGGAGCAGAGCAGATGGCTAAACATTACCTTAAACACTTAGTGATATTTCAAGTTCTCTGGGACATCTCACATCGAGGACCTTCACCAAAGAGAGGTAAATATTGCACCAAACCTATGAGAGACTTTCACTGCCCTTGGCTGGTACCTTAAGGCTGGATGAGATACTTAAATCACGACATGAGATCAAGTAACCGAAATGAGCTCCTTCATTCTCTCATGAAGTCTGTAGAAATATTTGAATCATAAGGCATAAGAATCTCCCCTATTGTTAGAACCAAAAGCAGATACTGTTTCCAAAATGTTGAAGCAAATATTGAACACTGAGATTAAAAAAGAGAGAAAACAAAATTCTATTTTTTCACTTGCATCAAAACATCTGAAAAAGGTATGTGGGCCCACGCTTGTTTGATCCTTTAGCCTTCATATAAGAGGTTGTGGGATCACTGCCTTAATCTGTGTGACGTCCAAAGGATGTCATTATTAGAGCATTCACTTTTATCTTTATACCACAGTCCAGTGTGCAGCTTCATCTAAGTTTAGATAACAAATGTTTTGGGTAATAGTGGGAATTTTTAAAGTATTCTGTATGTAGTGGAAGACATCACTGTTTCTCTGGGAGACATAGAGATATGCACAAGTTGCTGCTAACTGGAATTATCCCTCCACTGTGAAGAGCAAGTCCACACAGACTCTCATAGATTGCAGAGGTGAAGACAGACAAGCAACGGCAGATGAAGAAAGCTGCTTGGTGAGGAGTTGGTGTCTACGTTTAGCCCACACCCGGGGCTAAACAATAAGCAGTTGTTCTCTCACCCAACGTCCCTTCCCCAACCAAGGAAGGGAATTGGGAAAAGGAGGGAGACTCATGGGTTAAATTTAAACAGATTTAATAAAATAAAGAAACCAACATCAATGGTAATGCAAACACACAAAATTATACTTAGCCCACAGAGTTGTGGTGAGTTGCTCCAGGAATAACAACCATTGAGAATGAGAAAGAGGGAGGAACAGAAAAAAGAGAAGGGAGCAAAAAGAAAAGCAAGCTTTCCCTTCTATAGTGAACCTGTCGTTAATGATATAGAATACACCTGTGGGCCAGCCTGGGTCAGT
Source organism: Nyctibius grandis (assembly GCF_013368605.1). Lineage (NCBI taxonomy): Eukaryota > Metazoa > Chordata > Aves > Nyctibiiformes > Nyctibiidae > Nyctibius > Nyctibius grandis. The sequence continues at coordinate 86,740,269 of NC_090659.1, read as the reverse complement.
TGCCCTGGATTTAACTGATAATGGCCTTGATCACCATGGCTGGCCACAAACTGAAACAAAATCTAACAGAAACTTAATTCTATAAATTTTATCCCCAGGAAACCAGGAAAGCTGGCTACAGGAACAGGTGAACTTTGATTAGATTTTTCCGCCAATTCCACTAGCTGTTATAATTAACTATCTTTTCACTCCGTATTCACCACAGTTTTTTAGCTGCAGGGTTGTCAGTCAACTAGGAAGTAAGAGACAGTCATCTTAATTTGTGCTCAAAGGACCTCCGTATTTAATCTGTTTACAGGCTTTGGAGAATCTTGAGATTTAAATATATACCCTTAGCTAGGATCTGCACCCAAACACACAACATTGTGTCCTTTGGAGTAGACAGGGTTGAAAAGCCCTGTGTGGAGAGACCCTTACAGCACGCATAAGGGCTTTTAGGATGTGCTGTACTGAAGAGGCGTGGAGAATGAAAGGCTAAAAGAAGCAGTGTGAGTGTAGTGTTTACTACTCAGCCTTCACTTCAGTCCTTATCTTGCAACATATTGTTTGAGTGCTAGTCATAGAGAGTAGACCCAACATGGAAGGGATAATCATTTGCTGAGTGCCTGCAATGCCCTTTGAAGGCAATGAATGCCTTGAATACTTTGCATTAGTTAGGCGAAAGAAACCTCATGCATTGCACTTCAGTAGCAATTGCTGTGGCACAAGACTTTCAAGAGAATACTGCAACACAGTGGGAATGTCCATTTGACAGTACAATTTAAAAGTGTATTCTTCCCCAGCCCCTGACCAGTTCTTTGTTCAGATAAAAAGGGAATTTGTATTCTCACTGATAATACTGACAAGGCTTGGGTCTGCAACATTGTCATATCTTGTAGTCTTGACCCATATCTCTTGATACATGGCATATTTTGTAAAGATTCACATGACTATCTGATGTCCTTTGTTTTCATGAATCGAAAAGCTATTATTGTTCCTGCTGTGAATCGGATTCTAGTTTCTAAAACAGCAGAAAACAAAACAACATAAACAAAAAACCACCACCACCCTCTCTATCAATTCTGGAATCAAGAAAAAAAATTTACATGAAATCATCATTTTTTGTAAATCTGTGTAATGTAATTCTTCAAACTTGCTGGCTGTTGTGGGTTAACCCCGGTGGGCAGCTAAGCACCACATAGCTGCTCGCTCACTCACTTCCTCCTCCACATCCCCAGTGAAATGAAAGAAGAGGAAGAGTAAAAACAAGAAAACTTGGGGGTCAAGGTTAAAGAAAAAGAAAAAAGTTTAATAAGTGAAGGGTAAGTAGAAGAAGAGAGAAATAAAACAAAGCAAGTGATGCAAAGGCAGTCACTCATAACCTCCCACAGGTAGACCAATGTCCAGTCAGTTTCCGAGCAAAACATGTCTAACCCCCTTAAGGCCCCATCTTTTCCCTTTCATTGCTAAGCATGACATTATGTGGTATGGAGTATCTCTTTGATTGGTTCGGATCATCTGCCTGGTTGTGTCTTCTCCCAACAGATTGCATAGTCCCCAGTCTACTAACTAGTGGGGGAGAGTGAGAAACAGAAAAGACCTTGATGTTGTGTGAACACTGCTCAGCAAAAGCTAGAACACTGGTGTGTTATCAGTACTATTTTGGTCTCAAAACTAATACACAGCACCATATGAGCTGCTATGAAGAAAACTAACCCTGTCCTAGCCAGGCATAGGACTGGAAATTTCTAAGTCAGTCACAGGAGTTAGGTTCTGGTTCTTTTGCTTTCCGTTTAAATCTGTGTACCTACATTTCTTGGGCTTTTTAAAAATTTTCAGCCAACCTTCTATGGTTTAAACACATTGTAATTTAAGTAAAATCTTGAAGCAGCTTAAGGAACCTTCAAAATACACTTTCAAAGTAAGAAGACTAGATGACTCAGGGAAAACAGAGGAGGAACCTATATACTCACACTATCTGCTATTTTTCTACTCTAGCCAGAGGTGAACCACTTAGGATTGATTCAGAGAACCTAAAACCAGGGGACATAGTTTTCCCTATGTTCTTAGTGTAGAAAATGGAGATGTAGATATTCCAGACAGTTATGAAGAGCATCTGAATTAGAAACCTAATGTTATACGCTTTGCTCATTATAATTGCAAATTGAGACTTTAAATACCTCTTCAATTACTATGAATTAATTTTTCCTCTCCACCTGAATTAGAGTTTGGGAATTCTGTCTGATATTTTCATAGAATCATAGAATCATGGTTTCGGTTGGAAGGGACCTTAAAGATCATCTAGTTCCAACTCCCCTGCCACAGGCAGGGACACCTTTCCACCAGACCAGGTTGCTCAAAGCCTCATCCAATCTGGCCTTAAACACTGCCAGGGAGGGGGCAGCCACAGCTTCTCTGGGCAACCTAGTCCAGTGTCTCACCACCCTCACAATAAAGAATTTCTTCCTAATATCTATTCTAAATCTATCCTCTTTCAGTTTAAAACCATTCCCTCTCACCTTATCACTACATGCCCTTGTAAAAAGTCCCTCTCCCGCTTTCCTGTAGGCCCCCTTCAGGTACTGGAAGGTTGCTATAAGGTCTCCCCAGAGCCTTCTATTCTTCAGGCTGAACAACCCCAACTCTCTCAGCCTGTCTTCATAGAAGAGGTGCTCCAGCCCTCTGATCATCTTTGTTGCCCTCCTCTGGACTCGCTCCAACAGCTCCATGTCCTTCTTATGTTGGGGGCGCCAGAGCTGAACATAGTACTCTAGGTGGGGTCTCACGAGGGTGGAGTAAAGGGGCAGAATCACCTTCCTCAACCTGCTGGCCATGCTTCTTTTGATGCAGTCCAGGATACGATTGGCCTTCTGGGCTTCAAGTGCACGTTGCTGGTTCATGTTGAGCTTCTCATCAACCATGACCCTCAAGTCCTTCTCCTCAGGGCTGCTCTCAACCCATTCTCTGCCCAGCCTGTATTTGTGCTTGGGATTGCCCCAACCCACATGCAGGACCTTGCAACTTGGCCTTGTTGAACTTCATACGGTTCACACAGGCCCAGCTCTCAAGCTTGTCAAGGTCCCTCTGGATGGCATCTGTTCCCTCCAGTGTGTCGACCACACCACACAACTTGATATCGTTGGCAAACTTGCTGAGGACGCACTCAATCCCACTGACCATGTCGCCGACAAAGATGTTAAACAGAACCGCCACTCATCACTGATGTCCACTTGGACATCAAACCATTGACCTCAACCCTTTGAGTGCGACCATCCAGCTAATTCTTTATCCACCGAGTGGTCCATCAGTCAAGTCCATGTCTCTCCAATTTATAGAGACAAGGATGTCATACGGGACAGTGCCAAATGCTTTGCACAAGTCCAGGTAGATGACATCGGTTGCTCTTCCCTTATCTACCAGTGCTGTAACCCTGTCATAGAAGGCCACCAAATTTGTCAGGCACTATTCACCCTTAGTGAAGCCATGTTGCCTGTCACCAACTACCTCCTTGATTTCCGTGTGCCTCAGTATAGTTTCCAAGAGGATCTGCTCCAGGATCTTGCCAGGCACAGAGGTGAGACTGACTGGCCTGTAGTTCCCCGGGTCTTCCTCTTTTCCCTTCTTGAAAATGGGAGTTATGTTTCCCCTTTTCCAGTCAGTGGGAACTTCACCAGACTGCCACGACTTCTCAAAAATGATGGATAGCGGCTTAGCAACTTCATCTGCCAATTCCCTTAGGACCCGTGGATGCACCTCATCAGGTCCCATGGGCTTGTGCACCTTCAGTTTCCTTAGATGGTCTCAAAGCTGATCTTCTCTTACAGTGGGCGGTTATTCATCCTTCCAACCACTGCCTCTGCCTTCTGCGACTTGGATGGTGAGGCTAGAGCACTTGCCGGTGAAGACTGAGGCAAAGAAGTCATTGAGTACCTCAGCCTTCTCCATAACCGGCGTAACCAGGTCTCCTGTTTCCTTCCAGAGAGGGCCCACATTTTCCTTAGTCTTCCTTTTATCACTGACATACCTATAGAAGCATTTCTTGTTGTCCCTGACATCCCTGGTCATATTTAATTCTATCAGGGCTTTAGCTTTCCTAACCTGGTCCCTGGCTGCTCGGACAATTTCCTTTTATTCCTCCCACGTTACTTGCCCTTGCTTCCACCCTCTGTAGGCTTCTTTCTCGTGCCTGAGTTTATCCAGGAGCTCCTTCTTCATCCATGCAGGCCTCCAGGTGTTTTTACCTGCCTTCCTCTTTGTTGGGATGCATCGCTCCTGAGCCTGGAGGAGGTGGTCCTTGAATAATAATCAGCTTTCTTGGGCCCCTCTTCCCTCCAGGGCTTTATCCCAAGGGACTCTACCAAGCAGGTCCCTGAAGAGGCCAAAGTCTGCTCTCCTCAGGTCCAGGACGGTGAACTGGCTGCGTGCCCTCCTTGCTGCCCTATGGATCTTTAAATCCACCATTTCATGGCCACTGCAGCCAAGACTGACCTTGAGCTTCATGTCCCCCACCAGCCCCTCCTTGTTGGTGAGAACAAAGTCCAGCATGGCTCCTCTCGTTGTTGGCTCCTCTATTACTTGGAGAAGGAAGTTGTCATCCATGCATTCCAGGAACCTTCTGGATTGCTTATGCCCTGCTGTGTTGTCCTTCCAACAGATATCGGGGTGGTTGAAGTCCCCCATGAGGACCACGGCCTGTGAACGTGAGGCTACATCTATCTGTCTGTAGAGGGCCTCATCTTCTCGGTCTTCCTGGTCAGGTGGCCTGTAGCAGATGCCCACTACACAGTCTCTCGTCCCTGCTCGCCCTTTAATCCTGACCCATAAGCTCTCCGTCAGCTCCTCCTACATCCCCAGGGAGAGCTCCGTGCACTCAAACTGATCATTGACATAGAGCGCAACACCCCCTCCTTGTCTCCCCTGCCTGTCCTTCCTAAAAAGCCTGTATCCCTCCATTCCAATGCTCCAGTCATCAGAGTCATCCCACTATGTCTCCGTGATGCCAATAATGTCATAGCCTTGCAGGTCTGCACACATCTCTACCTCCTCTTGTTTGTTCCCCATGCTCTGTGCATTTTTGGGCCCCTGACGAAGCTGCCTTGCGGCCTGAAATTCCTTTCCACTGCTCTTCTGGCACTCTCCTGCTGATCTGCCATCCTTCTCCAGTCTCTGGGCACCTATTGCTGGCCCTGGTGTTGGACTGGCTGAACTGGGATGGACTGAGGTCCCCCTCCCCCGGCAACTCTAGTTTAAAGCCCTCTTTACCAGCTTGTCTAGCCTATGACCCAAGATGGTCTTCCCCTTCTCTGACAGATGGACCCCGTCGGAAGACCAGGTTTCTTGAAATGAGTCCCGTGGTCTAGCCAAATCCCTGGCTGTGGCACCAGTCCTGTAGCCATGTGTTGATTTGCCTAATTCACCTGTCCCTTTTAATCCCCTTCCCTTTGACTGGGAGTATCGATGAGAAAACTACCTGGGCCCCAGAGTCCTTTACCACTGCTCCCAGGGCCCTGTAGTCCTCCTTGACATGCCTCGGACTGCTCTTGGCTGTATCACTGGTGCCCACGTGAAACAGCAGCAGCGGGTAATAGTCTGAGGGCTGTACTAGGCTCGGTAGTCTCTCCATGACATCCCTGATGCGAGACCCGGTAAGCAGCACACCTCTCTAGAGAGTGCATCAGGTCAGCAGATGGGTACCTCTGTGCCTCTCAGTAGAGAGTCACCTATCACTAACACCCTTCGCTTTTTCTTGGTAGCACTGGTCCTTATAAGGGGATCACCCTGGGGTGCCTTACTGGGCTCCAGCGTCTGTTTTCATCTGATATAACTTCATAAGGAAATACCATATTGCAATGAGCTATACTGTAGCATGTTTTGGTACTACACTTCTTGTCCTGCAAAGATTTCTCAGAGGCAACTGCTTTTGTCTGCTTCTGGAACCATTAAAGGTGTCTACATTGTGCTCTCAGGCTGGCATTACAACAGCAAAAAATGACAGAAGGCAGCGGTGACTCAGACTCATTTTAAAATACTGAATTTAGCTAATGGAGTCACTTTAAATAGTAAATCTGACTAGTCTATCTTCTATGCAATAATCTGAGAAATTGTACAAGAGAAGAGCAGCATTTAAATGAAAGAAGATCCATTTCTACATGCAGAACCCATGTCCAAATTTGATCCTGTTGATTCACAGTAACATAAATGGAACAGACACCACATGAAAGGAAATTTGACTTTTTTACTTGCATCAGTTGAAACAGAACGGCCATTTTTCCACTGCATGTAAAATTCTGTCATATCTGTGTATTTCAGTACACATAATGCTGTCTGGATAAGTACAGAAGGAACAATTACTTGGCTTAGAAATTATTCAATAAAATTATTAGAGCTGTTAGGAACATTTTTGTTTATATGGAGTTACCTAAATATATGTGATTTGTTTGAACTTTCTATCTGTGCATGTCTTGGAGTCTCATAATGAACAAAGATTTAGTTTTCAACTCCTCTTCAGTCAGTATATTGTATGAGAGCCTTTATTCTGAATAAGGTGAAACAGGGACTCAAAGCAAAGATTGGAACCAAAGTTACCCTCTATGCTAGGCCAGTGTCCATGAATAATCATTGTGATGACATTTTGGGGGGAAAAGAAAAGAGAAGATTTTATTACAGAATTCTCTTGATAATTTAAGGGTTATTACACTAATGTATTCTTCCTCTTTCTTCATTTCTACGTAAGTGCTGATATTACTGTATCTGCTTTCTTCATAGCTCAGGTTTGCATGTTTTTTCCTCCTGCAGCAGTATGCAACATGAAAATAATAGAAACAGTTAAACAAAACAATAAAACATACATTTGTTGAAAGAATTTGTCTTCCGGTTTGTGATCAATAAAAAAAACCCTGAAATATAATGACTAAGAGATGAGCAGAGAGATGAATGATGTATTGTTTTTTCAACCTGCATTTACCTTCTGTGAACACATGAAACAGAATAGCTGCCCCTTCTGTTACCACTTCTGATTTTAAATGTCCTTAGTACACTGTAGTGAAACAGCAGAGTTTTAATTTAGCTAACCTGGTTACTGGAAAACAGATTATTCCTGGCAGCATGTTTATTTAATTAATTTCCTAGCTGTAAAGTAGGCTGGATTAGCTTTACTGTACACTGCACAATGCAGAAAGGCATATCCAAAAAGGGCAGGAGAACGCAGCATAGGTAGAAGTCACCTTTTCATTCCAGATTACATTGATTTCGTCTGTTCATTCTTCACAGTGCACTGGCCTGATTTTTCTTTAAACAAGTTTTACCACACTCTGCTCCATGGGTTTCTGTAGACTCTCTTTTGATTTACCCTATCATCAATGGAAGAAGGATAAGGTTACATAGCTCTCATGAGACACCTAGTCAAAAGACGCAATAATAAAGACAAATTGTTGCATTGTTTTATGGCTGTTACTATGTCACCAGACAAGGGCTTTGAGTCAACTGAGCTAGCACTATTGTGAGAGGAAAAAACCTCTGTATCTTGATCCAGATTTACTTGAAAAGGAAATAAAATTGCTGCATGAATCTTCCATTGCCAAAACCCAAAATTACAGGCACAGAATCTACAAATATCTTGTCACAATTCACTAGCAAATTACTGTGGATGGCTACATTTACTTTCTTCAGAAGATGTCACTCAAGACATTGATAAATGTACATTTCAGAAGTATACAGTAAGAACACAGCCAGAATGAACTGTGACATAAAGCTCTGTTCACTCCAAGAATATCTTGGCCTATTTCAATAACATTACTGCAGTATGTACGTGTCAGGAGCAAGGAGCAGTTTTCAGTTCTGTTCCTCTGTAAAATACACTTGTTTGCACCAGTCCATTAATGAGTCATCATTTATTTACATCCACAAGAGAGCAATGCTCCGAAAGAGTCCAAAGTCTGAAAAGAGAGATGTGGGGAAAAAGACAATTCACACAGGAGTTATTGAAGCCTGAAGGAAACAGATACTGCTTGCATTTTACTACATATGTAATTTGCATACCAATTTATTCTACTGTCGCATTAAAAGAAGTAGTGTATAAATATCTAGTAGTGTTTGATGATACCAGGCATTCAAATCAGTCTTGGCAAACACTTTTAGACAGAAATCAGATCTTTTTGCTTCTGAACACAAAGTAAGGCAATGAAAAAGAGAATAGGAAGGGGAAGGAAAAGTGGAAGGAAAAAAGGGAAAAAAGGAAAAAAAAGGGAAAAAAAGGGGGAAAAAGGGAGAATGTGGAGAAAAAGAAAAAAGAAAAGAGCAGACGGGGGTATGAAATATGCAAGAAGGCAAAGATGGTTATGGATTTTTTCTTCTCTTGTAGCTTCCTCAGTGCTCTCAGGAAACCTTTACTTTGAGCAAACATTAGAGAGAAACTTCATCATTTAATAGATGAAAATCACTGGAAAGAAACTATATGAAGAAACAAAGATGGAGTATTAGTGGGAAGCAAAGACAGCAACTGGGGAATGAAAGCAGCATGGAAAAAGGAAAAACAGAATTAAGGTTGTCTGTGGAGGTTCTCCAGAGAACAAGGACACTGGGCCAAGAAAAGTGCAGTGGAGATTTTGCCTGGCCACGAATACAGATACAGAAGAGGATTGTAGTTCTCAGAAGGCAAAAGGAGATGAATTGAGAGCCAGTAAATGAGCATAAATGAGCCATCATGGGATGGCTAAGTTCATGCAGAGGAAAGAATACCCTATTGATCTCATATTCTCTGTTAGTTCAAGTGGGCAGTGTCTGGAGTATTGATTTATAAGCTCCAGTCTTGGTGAAGAACAAAGATTAACATATAAGTCTCTACTTTTTATTACTACCATGAATATCCCAACACAAAATATTATCACACAAAAATAAAGAGCTACAACTATACTAGTAGACAAAAGAGTGCCAGGGATCCATTCCCTGGTTCTGCTGTTGACAGAGATGATTTGGCTGTATTCATACTATTAAAATCTCTAAGCCTCCAAAACAGTGCACTTGAGAGCTATTTTGAATACTGTGTGCTGGCTTAAAACTCTTTGGAAGACTGATACTTGACCCATATAAAAACTTTGTCAAGGACTACTTTAATTGTTTAACCACCCTGACAAATGGATTCCTCAGTGCTGTTTCCCAGTACAGACATAGCCACTTTGTAAAATAATCAAGTAGGGAGACAAACAGTGAGGATAAGTTTATTGGCTAAAAACTGTAGAACTATAAAACTATACAGTTTTCTGGTTGTTATGTAGCTTTTGCCTGGGGGAATATTTGGTGTTGCCGTTAAGGTTTAAGAACAAAATTCATAAAACACAAAATTGCCAAATAGTGTTCACTGATTTAATAAAAACTTGTACGTAAAACCTCTTAGTAGTCTTTACATTTGTGGTGAAGTAGGGTTGTGCAAAAAGATGAATGCAAAGACAAAACAGAAATTTTCGGTTTTAATTAAGATGTATATTTGGCTAGATATTTTTTTGAAAATATACACTTACTTGTTCAGCTATAGCATATGTAAGATGTCCACTCACAAATATATTCACACCCATATCCATATATGTATGTTGGAGAGCCCAAGCATGTGGTTAATAGTTTAGTGTAAATTAAAATATGAAACTCTCAGTGGTGTCTAATTTTCCAAAGCTGTTGCTGGATGTCTTTTTAATCATGCTGCATAGTATGATAATGCACAATTTAGTTTACTTGGATTATTTTCTGTGAGACATGGTTATAGCAAGAGACAACCAGGCGTTCTACAGGAACAAATCCTAGCAAAGCTGAAGTAGTCAGATTCTCTAGAAAAATAATTATCAGGGATTATTGACCATTCTGGCAAGTTGAGGGTGGAAAGTGAAATTTAAACTTCTGGAACTCTTGTGTTGAGAATGGACTGGGTCCAGGAAGCCTGCTATTATACCCTTTTTACTCTTACACAGAAGGACTTTGTGCCCCATATTGAGGTCATCACTCCTTGGTTCTGAAAAAATCACCAAAAAAAACATCACAGAGCTTGCCATTTCCTTCAATGTATCATTTGTTTAATTTTATTGTCTATGAATCCTACAGTTTTATGAGATTTTTTCCATTCCTTGTTTAGCCTAAAGAAAAGAAAAACAGTGTTGGATTCCAGATAATTTTTGCCCATATTGTAAATCACTAACATCTGAATGATTATGAGTGTTTGAGGTTATAGCTTTTACTGTATTCTAACTATTATAGCTTTTACTGTGTTGTAAACTAATCTAAATCTTTTATATGAAAACAAGACAGTCTTATACAGACTGCTAATTGCTCATAAAATAACATAAACATCACGAGCAATACAAAAGATCTTTAAGTGCCATAGGCTAGCTCCATTAGATTAATGAACCAATGGCTCCAACTTTGATGCCTCTTGTAATTATGCATGGTTTGCCATTTCTTTCAAAAGAAAAACATCTAATTAATTAGGTACAAAATGTCATCTATAGGTCATTGACAGCAAGGAAGATCACCACTCACTTGGTTTAGTCTTCAGGCAAAATTATTACTGTTCTGGGATTACCACCAAATGTCATTATTGAATCAAAAAGAGCACCTGCAGTAGGAAGGTTATAGAAAAGAGAGAAAAACTCCCCACAAATCCTTTCCTTTCCACCCTGACTCATACACAGAATTATCCATCCAACTTTAAGTAGGTAAATACAATACTCCTGAGATGCCACAAATTAAAGACTCCCTTTTACTCACATAAAATAAAAGGATGTTACAAAGTCCAAAGTTTTCCATAAAGCTCTTAAACAGTGATGCTAACTGCTGAAATACCCTGGTAAAAAAAACCTTAGTTGAAAGTTCTGCCATTTCAATCTGATGATACAGTTTCCACTTCTTTTACAAAATGTGAAACTGCAACATCTTCTGAAATGTTTGTAAGTTTTCAGTTTGATTTAGAGCCTGACCCATATATATTCATTAATGACACGGATGAGGGAATAGAGTGCACTGTCAGCAAGTTTGCTGATGACGCAAAACTGGGAGGAGAGGCTGACACGCCAGAAAGCTGTGCTGCCTTTCAGAGAGACCTAGACAGGCTGGAGAGTTGTGTGGGGAGAAATTTAATGAAATATAACAAGGGCAAGTGTAGAGTCCTGCATCTGGGCAAGAACAACCCCATGAACCAGCATAAACTGGGGACAGACCTGTTGGAGAGCAGCGTAGAGGAAAAGGGACCTGGGGATCCTAGTGGACAGCAGGATGACCATGAGCCAGCAATGTGCCCTTCTGGCCAAGAAGGCCAATGGCATCCTGGGGTGTATTAGAAAGGGTGTGGTTAATAGGTCAAGAGAGGTTCTCCTCCCCCTCTACTCTGCCCTGGTGAGGCCGCATCTGGAATATTGTGTCCAGTTCTGGGCCCCTCAGTTCAAGAAGGACAGGGAACTGCTAGAGAGAGTCCAGCGCAGAGCCACGAAGATGATTAAGGGAGTGGAACATCTCCCTTCTGAGGAGAGGCTGAGGGAGCTGGGTCTCTTTAGCTTGGAGGAGACTGAGGGGTGACCTCATTAATGTTTATAAATATGTAAAGGGCAAGTGTCATGAGGATGGAGCCAGGCTCTTCTCAGTGACATCCCTTGACAGGACAAGGGGCAACGGGTGCAAGCTGGAACACAGGAGGTTCCACATAAATATGAGGAAAAACTTCTTTACAGTGAGGGTAACTGAACACTGGAACAGGCTGCCCAGAGAGGTTGTGGAGTCTCCTTCTCTGGAGACATTCAAAACCCGCCTGGACGCATTCCTGTGTGATATGATCTAGGTAATCCTGCTCCGGCAGGGGGATTGGACTAGATGATCTTTCGAGGTCCCTTCCAATCCCTAACATTCTGTGATTCTGTGATTCTGTGATCCAACTGCCATTGATTTCAAGGCCCTAGTTTGGAAAAATTAAGGACTGATTAGTGAATCCATCATTATACAGCCCCTCGTCTGTTAGATTACCTTTAACTTGTGGAAAAGTAACTGAAAGAGAGTTGGTTAAATTGTATATCTCATGATACCAAAAACTAAAGCTGGTTTATTCCAGCTGTTATGTCTATAAATGAGAAGAAATGCTATCACTTGTATCTTGCAAGAAGATAAAAAACACTGTCAGGTATTATCTCAGTTTGATTTATTCTCCTTTTTACAAACATAAAAGCTTAGATTCTTGATAGAGCAATGCTAGTTAGACAATCTATAGGCCTTTAAAAGCAATGAAGTTGTCGAGATGACTAGAATACAAAATTTACATTCAGCACCATAGTATGATGCATTAAGATGCATTTTCATTTTTAAATGTGATGAAAAGTTAAAAACATTCTAATTTATTATTTTTGTAAAGCAAATACTTGGTTTATCTTCCTAAGGGATTTTGTTTGGATTAAGTCTTAAATTTTTGTTTTGTCTTCGTCACTGAATTATACTGTATTTTATACATGTTGGAGGAATAATGTTGAAATGACACTGATAATATCCTGTTGACAATTGTGATAAAATTGATATGTTGCAGCAAAATATTTTAATGTTATGGGCTAAGCATTTTCTGACAGGAAGCAAGTTAATCAGAAAGACACGAAACAGCTCTATTATTTCTTAACTGTTATCACCCCAGAAAGAATCCCTATTTATTTTATCATCTACAGTTACTAAGCATATAAAGGAAAATTCACATCTTTTTTTTCTTCTTTTTTTTTTTTCCACACATTTTACCAAAGGGACAGAATAGGCCAGAGGACAACCTTATGGACAGTTTTCTAGTGTCTAAACGCAATAACAGGTTATTATCCAGGAGACCTGCAGTAAATTTTACTCCTGAGTTTCTGTCATTTTGGGCTCCATTTCCATGCATCTGTTTACCCCCAACTTCACTTCTGCTCTACCTCACAGGAAGTTGATACAGAGACCACATAATCACAGATGCCTTGCCAAACCAAATGAAACCTAACTGCTCAACCAGACTGCAATCATGTATGCATGTAGAGGAATTCTCGTTCATGGGCTCTATGGACACCCCCAGGCAAAGTAACAACAGCAAATCAACCTCAGAGGAAGACTTGGAATTCAGCCCTTCCAGTACTTAGAAATGACAGAATAATTTGCTGGTTTCTCTCTGATCTTGAGCAGTAAGACAGTTTCTCTTAGTGAGAGATGCAGAAAGGAAATTTTTGGGAAATTCAGAAGGACTGATTGTCATCTAAATTTACCCTTGAACAAAAGTACTCTAAACATTAGAGATAGATTTCTGTATCCCTAGATCAAAAAAGTCCCAAGTACAGATGATTTATTTTAAATATAGAATTAAAAATAAATCAAACCTTATTTACACTGAGATTTCCTTATACTATCGATGTAGTTGCTAGTCAACCATAGGCAAGTTGCTGTAACACGTACAACATAGAGATCTCTAGGACATTCGATGACAAATCCCTTCCTGAAGTCTTCTAAGGTCCTGTGTAACATGGGATCAAATCACAGAATCACAGAATCACAGAATCAACCAGGTTGGAAGAGACCTCAGGGATCATCGAGTCCAACCGTTGCCCTTACACCACCCTGTCAACTAGACCATGGCACTAAGTGCCATCTCCAGTCTTTTCTTAAACACATCCAGAGATGGTGACTCCACCACCTCCCTGGGCAGCCCATTCCAATGTCTAATAACCCTTTCTGAAAATAAATTCTTCCTGATGTCCAACCTGAACCTCCCCTGGAGAAGCTTGAGGCTATGTCCTCTTGTCCTATCGCTAGTTGCCCGGGAGAAGAGGCCAACTCCCACTTCACTACAACCTCCCTTCAGGTAGTTGTAGACTGCAATAAGGTCACCTCGGAGCCTCCTCTTCTCCAGGCTAAACAACCCCAGCTCCCTCAGCCGTTCCTTGTAGGTCAGACCCTCCAGACCCTTCACCAGCTTGGTCGCCCTCCTCTGGACTCGCTCCAACACCTCAACATCTTTCTTGAAGTGCGGGGCCCAGAACTGAACACAGTACTCAAGATGCGGCCTCACCAGTGCCGAGTAGAGAGGGACGATCACTTCCCTAGACCGGCTGGCTACACTATTCCTAATAGAGGCCAGGATGCCATTGGCCTTCTTGGCCACCTGGGCACACTGCTGGCTCATGTTTAGCCGGCTGTCGATCAGCACTCCCAGGTCTCTTTCCACCGGGCTGCTTTCTAGCCACTCTTCCCCCAGCCTGTAATGCTGCATGGGGTCGTTGTGGCCCAAGTGTAAGACCCGGCACTTGTTCTTGTTGAACCTCATGCCGTTGGTCTTGGCCCATCTATCTAACCTGTCCAAATCCCTCTGTAGGGCCTTCCTACCCTCCAGCAGATCGACACTCCCACCCAGCTTGGTGTCATCTGCAAATTTGCTGAGGGTGCACTCAATCCCTACGTCTAGATCATCTATAAAGATATTGAACAGCACCGGCCCCAGAACTGAGCCCTGGGGAACACCGCTAGTGACCGGCCACCAGTTGGACTTTGCCCCATTCACCACCACTCTCTGGGCTCGGCCATCCAGCCAGTTTTTAACCCAGCGAAGAGTCCACCCATGCAAGCCCCGGGCAGCCAGTTTGTCTAGGAGGATGCTGTGGGAGACAGTGTCGAATGCCTTACTGAAGTCTAGATAGACTACATCCACAGCCCTGCCCTCATCTACTAAGCGGGTCACTTGGTCATAGAAGGAGACCAGGTTGGTCGAGCAGGACCTGCCTTTCATGAATCCATGTTGGCTGGCCCCGATGCCCCCATTGTCCTGCATGTGCCATGTAATGGCACTCAGGATGATCTGTTCCATCACCTTGCCTGGCACCGAGGTCAGGCTGGCAGGCCTATAGTTCCCTGGATCATCCTTCCGACCCTTCTTGTAGATGGGCGTTACATTTGCTAATATCCAGTCAGCTGGAACTTCTCCAGTTAACCAGGACTGCTGGTAGATAATAGAGAGTGATTTGGCAAGTTCGTTTGCCAGTTCCTTCATTACTCTGGGGTGAATCCCATCCGGGCCCATAGCCTTGTGGGTGTCCAGCTGGCACAGCAGGTCACTAACTGTCTCGTCCTGGATTACGGGGGGTTCACACAGCCCCCCGCCCCTAACTTCAGGCTCTGGGGGCCGAGTCTCCTGAGGACAACCGGTCTTGACATTAAAGACTGAAGCAAAGAAGGCATTGAGCACCTCTGCCTTTTCCTCATCCCCTGACACTACACTACTCTCCTCATTCAGCAAGTGGTGGAGGCTCTCCTTGACCCTCCTTTTGCTGTTGATGTATTTGTAAAATCAAACTTTAAGTAGCCCCAAAAAGGAGTTATACCAAGGATATTTTTCTGTCTTTCCCACAGTGCATACTAAGTTGGATTCTAGACTAAGGTATATATTATCAGGTTCAGGAGATACTCCAAGTTCCCATGTAAAAACTTTGGAAAGGATTGTGGAATTTTATTTACAATGTGACATAAGAATGAAATTCAAACTTGTCCTGTGGTTACAATTATGATGTAGTTAGGTATCAGGTCTGTGCCTGCATGCCCAGCCAGAGTCATTAGTTCTCTGGGTAGTCTGTGCATTGATGATGAATTTAAGACCAAATTCCTAGCCACTGTCACAACAAAGCATTTGAAGAGTGGTTGTAGGAGTTCTCCAAGTAAGAATTTCAGTCTGCCCCAGAGATTGTCCCAGGTAGCTCCTGCTGTGTCCAGACCAATTTATAGGCACCATTTATATTCTTCAGTGAGTTGGGTGGAGAATCACGATCGATTTGGCCAGCCAGTTTCTGCTGTATAACTGAGCAAATTTAGACAGGGCACTTGTAAATACTCAGTAGAAACTCTCCTGGAGATGCAGAAAAGGTCACGCAGGACAGTGTTTTGTACACAGAAAGTTAGTAGGTGTTTTGTAAATAGTTTATGGTGCTCAACAGTGATGGATCATACTTGCTATGGAGTACTCAGAGATGACCACAGGGGAGACGGGCATCAGAAATTGGCAGGATAGTGGTTTTGCAGTCTCACCCATTCTGGCTGAAGATACCATTGCAAAGACCTTTGCAACAGACTCTCCCGTCATCTTATGGGTAGATAACACGAAATTTCATCCCTCACATATGTGTTACCCTGCGCAAAGATCCCTGTAAGTTTTTAACAAACACTTTGCCTGTTAGTGTCTGTACAACAAAATCACCCTTGCATGCTGTTCTTTTTTTTTTGTCCATAAGCCTCTTTTCCTTGTTTCCTATGGTAAGAAAACTTTTGTGTGTGGGCCAGATTTGCTATCTGAGATTCAAACTGGGGTGGTTCGGACTATTAAGGGATATCATGGCACCCACTTCATGTGCTATCTGTGTGTCATGGAGTCACTTTCTAGTCCAGACACAGCCCTGATAAATATATACGTATATGTAAATTTCTATATATAAGAGTTAAATGGTTTTATGTATATAAAAGCTTTGTTAGCTCGAATCAAAGCATCAAAAAATTCCTCCTTGCTTAGTTACAGCTCGTAGAAGAAATCAGTTCTGATATTGATGATTCAGGTCTATTAAACATTTGCAATGAGGTCTTGCAAATTTGCACCTAATTATTTGTTCTGTTAGGAAAGTGTATGCGAAAGTAGGTAAGCAAACAGATATAAGTAAGTAGCAATACCATTATTATCATACTATTATTAATGTATATAGTTGTAAATATTTTGTCTGTGTTTTCTCATATTGCACAGCAACAGTTTTTATTGAGATAATCAAGAAATTCAGAGATTTCAGTTTGTCTTTAATGGCTACTTCATGCACTTAATTTGTTTTCTGCATTCCTTTGTGGTGATACAACTGTTTTACACCTAGGAATATATATTTGAAGTGCTGTCCTTTAATTAGAACTTTCTGATATTCGGAGGTGACTTTTATTCGCAGGGAAAGAGATGAAAGTGAGAGGAAAAGACACTACATGGCAAGTTTGGAATCACAGACTAGAATTCTCTGCTGCGTGACAAGGCAAAAACTAATACGATCAGCTAGAGAATTTTCATGATCCTAATGAAGAGCCAAAGAAACAGTTTGCCAGCCTGTACACTGACTTCAGCAGGATATCAAAGGCTTGCAAATCAGTTTAGCATCTGGCCTCTGAAAATTTAATCAGGGAATTACAAGTGTTAGTAAATTAGGGTCTGATCTTGCTGACCTTTAAGTCAATGAGAGTTTTGCTGTTGAGTTAATTGGAAGCAGAACTAGGTCCTTTGAATTTCAAGGTATCATATATAACCACATCAAACAAAATCACAAATTTTCTCCACCTGCTTTAAAACTGACTGGTTTTTTTTTTGATAAATCACCCAGCAATGTTTTGTTTTGGAGTGGCAACCTTGTTTACACTCTGCAGTGAATCCAAAAAGTAATAAGATAGATAGCCAAAACCTTCAATCTCCATTCTTCTCCATAAAAGGGCCTAGCAATGAATGAGAACATATCTGAAAGAGGTTCAGAAATTATCACAGGTAGAAGCCACAGAAGGAATGAGCAAAGGAAAATAAAAATAAAAAATATATGGTGTCCTTTTTTTCCATAATCTTGCTTTCCACATATTTAAGTAACTTTCAGCTTGATGAAATCTCTTTTCTCTGATGGAGTGTATATTATAATACATTCCAACAGCTCCCTTAGCTGTGGCATCTAGTGAAAACTTGATTCTGCAACCTTCTTTATGTAGGTGGGCTTGAGGGTGGCAAATAGTGCAGTTTTTACAACTCTTCACAGTCTTACACTTCAACGCTGAAATGATAGTTGTATTTCGACCTTCAAGAGACAGTATATTAGTTAAGAAAGCAGATGGAGTAGGAGTTTCAGGGGACTTGTTTCCATGATGCACAGTTATGATACACTGTTAACTTTACCTCTTTCTAAAAGGAAAAAAAAAGCTGGAATTTTGGCTGTAAGGACCATCCTTTTTTGAGGCACTCTCTATATGTGTGATTGGAGGTCACTAAGGCAATTGCTGGTGCAGTCTTCTTCACTGAGCTTGAACCTGAGTTGGAGAATATTGTGCTTTCCCATGTGAGGCATCATTATGTTGTCTGTGACCTGGCTCAGCTCAGAAGACATAGAATATTGTCTCTTCACAGTAAAGGAAGCAGTTGTACTCATAGATGGCATTTACAAGGCAGTTTGTGTGTTCAGGGTATATAGTAGGCTCTAACATTGCAACACCTCCTTTGACTATCTCCATTAACTGTGTCTACAAAGGTAGAAAAGAGGGACACAGGAGTGAAGGTTGATTAGATCTATGCATTGCAAGAAGCCAAAGTCAGGACAAAATCCAACTTTTGTTGCAGCTTTAAGGAGAGATTCTTTCCCTCCTCCCTTGCAAGCCGAATGTTCTGTTTTTCTGTAATCTAAAGTAAAAGTCCTGGTTGTGGACATGAGCTGAGATACTGTTGATTCTTTTGACATTCCCTTCAAATGCAGGATTCTTATAGGAGCCCAATCAATTGAAGCCCAAGTGAATCAACTGTAAAAACACTTTCATATTTTTAATCTTTCAAATGAATGCACTGACAAACATCTGGGTTTAAAAGAAAGGAGTCAGAAATGATCTTGCATTTGTTCAGGATTGTACACAATGTGGCAGCAAAAGCAATCAATACCTAATTACTAGTCTATCTCCGAGACCACAGTCCTCTCTATTCTAATGTTTTCCACAGAGATAAACCACTCGCTGCATGACCTGATGCATTTGTTTTGACAGCTCTGCTTCAAACATGACAGTGAATATCATGCTCCAAGCATAGCCTCTATCCTCAAAAAAAAGCAAGCTACAGCAAAGATAAAGTTCTAAAGTTGCGATTAAATGCTAGGCATAAGTAAATTCAGAAAATCACCATTACTCTACAGTAAGAGTGTTCATTCAAAAGCAGCTGCTACTCAGAGCCCACATGCGCTTTTTACTCTCTTCAGGGTGCCACAAGTGCTTCACTAAAATCTGTGTAACCAAATACAGCATTTTATCCTATGCACTAAACAAACCTGCAATTATAGACTACCTCATATCTTGTATAACATTTAGGTGAACAGTACACAGATCCTTTTGTAGTCTGGTTTCTGACCAGTGCTTTTACAACTCAGACACTGAGAGGTACATGCCCTTCTCTGGGGCCTGGTTTACCAAAGTTCTGAGGATTTTTTTGATATAGCACTGAAAAGGGAAGAAGAGTGTTTGTTTTTACTTGTACGTACACTTTGAAAGAGCTTAATTAAAATGATTGGTCAGGAACTTTGATTTCTGACAGACCCAATGGTCAGATTCTGTTTTCAGGAAGTAAAAGATCTGAGGGTTCTGTCCTGGATTGATTATCCAGACCGTAATACTTACTCAACTACACCATCATACAGTGATAGACAAGGAGCTGCAGCTATGGACCAGAGACTCGCTGTGCGAGGCACAGTGCAAATATAATTTAAACAAAAAATAAAACTTGTTCCTGCTACTGACTTTAACTTCCGAGAGAAGTTTCATGGCAAGCCTTGGACCCTGACATAGGCTTTTTCTTGTCCATTTTTAAAAAAAAATATTGTTATTTTTTAATCTATTTTAATGCATTTTAAGAATACATACTACAGGGTACATTAGGGTACAGAAAAGAACAGGATTTTAGTGTATGTAGCTGCATTTTACAAATGTTTAATTTCTTATTCTCTGTCATATGATTACATTTATATCAGAGGAGTGTGGTAGATATTTCAGTTCCTTTTTGCTGTTATATATTATTAAATATTTAGGCAGTGAACACACAGTAACTTCAGAATTTTACAGGTTTTATTCATGTCACTTGCAAAAGTTTTCACAGTGAACTCTGATTTGATTGGTTCCTTTTTTAGCTTTGAGTAGTGCTTCTGAAGTAACATTTATGCTAACATTTTTTTAATACTACTGCCAGACTGTTCATAAACAGTGAAGGATTTCCAAGGCCTTTGCAGAATTAAGTTCTACCTCAGCCAAGCTAGTGATGTAATGCAGACTAATTCCATCTAGCTTTTGTAAATAAATCTAGACTCTTAAGTCGGTAGTCTTGCGGATGAATTTGCTATCCCTAATGAGTCTAGAGAAAGTCATCTCTATAGCCAGCTTCAGATTTGAGTATCCATTTTAGGAGCCCAATCATAGTAGCAGGAGCTGCAGGTAATTCTCTAGCTAACTTAATCATGTCAGCAAAATGCCGTCAGAGGTTAATCTGTGACAAGGAAGCAAGGTTAAGTATAAATTAACTTGTACATACACAGCTGTCATACAGGTGGGTAAACAGCAGTCAAGCTTTCATAGTTTTCAGCCCAGATCCCGTGTCTATTTTCCAAGAAGCCACCTGAACACAAGAAATAATTGTAATGGTATACGTAGGCAGATAGTGAAACCCTCCTGAAGTTCATACTTGCCTCTCCTCCAGGCATTATTTTGTCACTACAAAACCTCACATAAAAAACAAAACAAAATGAAGCATCATGACAGAACTTCCCAAGATCAATCATTTTTACTGTATTCATAAGATTGAACATGAAAGGCTGCATGTAATAGAACTTACCCAGAAAAATCTGCTGTAAAAATTCTTCCACAGCGTCCATTTACCAAAGGGAAGAAAAAATTTCTGATATCATTAGCTGAATCCATAAATAGCAGTGATTTGCCTGTGTGTGTAAAACTATGCATGTAGTTATCTTATCAGTTGTAGGGGCAAATAGCTAATTTGCAACCTAATAATTATCATTAATCTTTAAAATATGAGTCTTTCAACTCTTCTACTTTCCTGACTTAAATTATCATAGTCTGTGAACTCTTTACCTTGAAGACAAAAATTACATGCAGTTTTTGGAGTTATAGTGCTCACAAACGAAGAGCGCTGATGTCTAAATGTGTACGTAACTGAACTAGTTTTAAGCACTGTCAGTATTTTCTAAAATATTTTATTATGTAAGTGAATCCCTGCAGTTGGCTCTGTGTGTTCTGAGTCAGTAGCTGAACTGCTGAGTTGCTAAGCATGCAACCCTAAGAGCCCCGAATGGCTAGATATCACGGGAGAAACTGTAATGATATGCGGAGGGTAAAGGATGTGTAGATACCTAGAATGCATGGACATATAGTTAGCAAGTATATTGGGTTAGGAAATGTAGAGGTTTGGTTGAGTGAGAAGGGGCACGATCCTGTGTCAGTCACTGAGCAGTCTGAGCAACCCAGGCTTTGAGCAAGGGTTAAGCCCAGAGCTAGTGACTTTGCACTCCCCTTGCACGGAGCAGAACAAAGAACCTCGTGGTGCCTGCTTCGCGGGAAGCAAAACTACATCCGGGAGGGGAGGGGGCGGTCACGGCTCTGAATATGTAAACCTATGGACCAATCACAAGTGCGATCGGGGCGCGTGATTAACGTATGCATAGTCTATATAACCACTGCTTTCTTTGTTAATAAACGAGAAGCTTCCATACTCACATTGAGATCGCGTAGCTTATTCCGTACCGTCCCCCAGCACCCGCGAGCGCGCCTCCCCCGGTTTTCCCCGTACTACAAGGAAAAAAAAACAAGAGAGAGGAAAAGCAATTAAATAAAAACCCAGATACAGAAGACATAAGAAGGAGGTAATAGGACAATAACAGGGACCAGAAGTCTCTAAAATAATAATAATAACAATAATAATAAAATAATAGATGAGGACCAGGGTCTGGGCATGGATCCTGGATGCACTTAAGGTCTGATCTAGAATTAAAGGGACCTGGGGATATGCATGTGCCTGTAGATCAAGAGAGGGAGGGTATGCATATGCCTGCTGGTCAACTTCAGTCTGTATCAACTTGAGACGACAAATGTATTTCTGCTGTTACATGAGTTACTGTGATTACTGTTGGTCTTTATGTAGTGAAGATAATGTTCTCTACCTCTGTTGATTTGTTTGGCCTTCTGTGTACATAGTTTGTGTGTGTATCTGCGTGTATGTTTGCATCTGTATCTGTAGAGTATATTCTCAACTTTGCTACTATCTGGACCTACAAAAAGGAACAGCAACAAATGCTGTGGAGGAGAAATCCCCTGGGTATTAAAGTCTCATGAATTCAGCTTCCATCAACAGATACATATAAGAGGTATATGATTGTCGTTATATTTGCCACGGCGGTCAAATAAAATCAGGAGACAGAAGGATAGTTCCAAGCAGGCAGCAAAGCAGGAGCAAAAGCAAACAGAGCGCCTGCATTTATTTTACTCTATTTTTTATATCTTCCCCCTCTAGCTGGCTAGCTTTATGATTGGTTGCACTCGCTGTTCACACGCTCGACCACAACCGCTGATGGGTCGTCACGCGCCAGCCACGAGTCCACAGTTGGCAGCTGGAATGTCACTCTGTATCTTGTTTTTCTCACATCCTGTTTTCTTGCTAAATTCTTCTTCACTCTCAGGTTTAACCGTTTCAAGGACTTAGCTCCATTCCTTCAAGGTCAGGGCCACCAGCAGCCCCGTCCAATCCATCACATGATAACAGTAAGAAGATGACTTTTTCCACAGTATGCTTACACCTTTCCAAATGTTGAACATGAAGTGGACACTAGCCCTTGCTACTGTGCTGTCATAGAATCATAGAATGGTTTGGGTTGGAAGGGACCTTAAAGATCATCTAGTTCCAACCCCCCCCTGCCACAGGCAGGAACACCTTTCCACTAGACCAGGTTGCTCAAAGCCCCATCCAACTTGGCCTTGCATACTTCCAGGGAAGGGCATCCACAACTTCTCTGGACAGCCTGTTCCAGTGTCTCACCACCCTCACAATAAAGAATTTCTTCCTAATATCTAATCTATATCCATTCTCTTTCAATTTAAAACCATTCCCCCTCATCCTATCACTACATGCCCTTGTAAAAAGTCCCTCTCCTGCTTTCCTGTAAGCCCCCTTCAGTTACCGGAAAGTTGCTAGAAGGTCTCCCTTGTGCCTTATCTTCTCCAGGCTGAACAACCCCAACTTTTTCAGCCTGTGTTCACAGGAGAGGTGCTCCAGCTCTCTGATCATGGCCCTCCCCTCTGGACGCATTCCAACAGCTCCATGTCCATCTTATTTTGGGGGCCCCAGAGGTGGATGCAGTACTCTAGATGGCGTCTCACAAGAGCAGAGTAAAGGGGCAGAATCACCTCCCTCGACTTGCTGGTTACACTGCTTTTGATGCAGCCCAGGATACGATTTGCCTTCTGGGCTGCAAGCGCACATGCTGGCTCATGTTGAGGTTCTCATCAACCATGACCCCCAGGTCTTTGTCCTCAAGGCTGCTCTTAATCAATTCTCCGCCCAGCCTGTATTTGTGCTTGGGATTACCCCAACCCACATGCAGGACCTTGCGCTTGACTTTGTTGAACTTCTTGCAGGTTGCACGGGTCCACTTCTCAAGACTGTGGAGGTTCCTCTGTCCTTCAACACCCTTGTGCAAAAGCCCCGGGACAAGGAGAGGGTCTGTATTGTCCTCGGAGTCACTACTCTCTCAGGGCAATGATTCTCACTCCATTTTTACCAGTTTTCCCTACATATATTTTCTACAAGAAATAATGTGAAGGAAATCTAAAGCACCTTATTCTGGGTGTTCTTACTGGAAAGGCTGAATTCACCTACTCAGCTATGATACTGGGTAACATCCATAAATATATGTATTTAATGTTCTTTCTCCCTTCTCTTCCACACATCCCCACCAAAAAGAAGCCAAAAGAAAACTCCAACATATTTTAGTCAAAGACAGTCCGTTTGTTCTTGAGCTAACTTCTCCCCTTCACAAAGTAACTCAATAGATTGTAAACAAGTGCTTTGTTTTGTCAGGAATTGCAGCTCATGTTTACATGCATCATGGAAGAGATCCAATTTTTAAAGCCCTTCAGCATCATTCCAGACTTTGATCTTTTCTTCCCTATTTAGATACACTTATTAACAATTATACTGCATTTTGTTTTATATGAAAAAAAGAGCACTGTCTTGTAGGCTCCCTTACTTATTTCTAGCCCTCCTGAAGGGTTGTATCATGTAAAGTGTGAAGCACTCCAAACTCTTGTTTGAATGTATTAAAGACACTCAGTACCTTGCAAGACACATTTATAAATGAGCAATCTCTTCCACACAGAAGAAAAAGTGGGATTTAAGTGTTCTGTTTTTCGTCTCTAATATGATTTTTATTCAACTACACTTTCCCCTGCTACTCAATTTATTTTGTATTTTATTTACTTGACTTAATAATTTTTAGCAGTTACTACAAAAACTCTTTCCTCCTCACATCTTATCATCTGATCTTCCATTCTTCTACTTTCTTTAGTTCAGTGTTGGCAGATCAAAGGAGAGGCTTTTCCTCTTATAGATACTTCCAGTGTTTACTTCTTTATTTTAACACAGTGTTCTATCAACTCTGTTATGAAATCTTTTTTATCTTTTGTTTGCTGGAAACAGAACGCTTCAGAGTAGCTTGCTATGTAATTGAATAGAAATCTCCTGTCATCCACCTCTTAAATGTAAACTTTCTGCTATTGTTCACTTTCCATTGAACCTCTGACTTTGTCTGCAAAAGTCAGATGAGCAAAACATGCCAGTGTGTTTATGCATGAGTTAACTTTTTCTACTAACTCTAACTTGTAAAACTAAGTTGTATCTAATTCTAAATTGTTGGTAATGATTCAGAAATCTCTTTAACAGGCAAAGCTATTGATGTGCATCTTCACAGTAGTTATGAGTTGACCCCAGGCAAAAGCCAATGTAGAATATCTCTTTGTTCAATTTGGGTCAACGGTCCAAGCTGTGTCCCTCCTAACTTCTTCCTGACCCCCAGCCTACTCACTTTGGAGGGAAGAGTGAGAAAAAGAGAAAGTCTTGAAGCTGTGCAAGTGTTCTTGAATAATAACCTAAACACTGGTGTGTTAGCAACACTGTTTTGGCCACAAAACTAAAACATAGGACCATACGGGATGCTACGAAGAAAGTTAACTCCATGTCAGCCTGACCCAGTACAGCAATCTGCATAGTAGCAAGACTCTAAGAAATAAATCTGAGTGAACTATAGTGCAAATAACTATGTTTTTGAGCTACGAACTGGCTGAATGTACTGTGTATCTTGCTGTTCAGAAATGTTCTGAATGACCTTTGTAGTACACAAGATGAAAATCTACTGGAAAATCTTTTAACTGCTAAAAGAACATGAGTTAATTGTTTTGTATTACATATTTCCTCTCATCGAGAGTGAAAAGACAATCTATAAATTGCAGGATTATTACCACCGAAACTGCTGCCAATTAGATAAATGTTGCTCTAACTTCTTTGACAAATGGCATATGACCTTCCTCTAGACAATATTACATAAATACCTCAAAACAATTGTACTTTTGGTCACCTATTCTGAGACATTAGGATCAGCTATGGTAGAAACATGGACTCCCAGGCTCACTTGCAATATCTTGCTGGGATAGTATAGTCCATGGCAGTAACGAAAGCCCAAAATTTGCAATGAACATGTGAAAGGCCCCAAACTGGCTAGCAATTTGAATTATATTTACTGTGCCTTTTCAGTAAGCAGTTAAAAAAATCAAATTCAAAAGTCAAATTTATAATTTGATAAATAATTATTTTTAAACTCTTTTTTTTAAGAGAAGTCCAAAATAAATAGAAAAAAGTGTATAAATAAATATGATGACCCTGTTCTCGCAGCAGGTAGGTCTTGTCCTCCTGATTAGCTTTCAGATTGATATTTCAGAGATTTTTGGTTCATTAGTCTCAGCAAAGTCCCTCTGGCACTAGAGGAAAGGTAACTCCTATCATCTGTGAGGTGTAGCTATGTGTATCTGTGTTCTGCTCATCTCAGTAGCCTCTTGTTGTCTACTACACCATGCTGCTTGTGGACCTTTCATTCCTTTGGCACATTTTACCGCCTTTTCATGAATGATGCCACTTTCTCATTTCCATACAAACTCCCTGAATAGGAGTAATTTCTGCCTCCTAGAAAAGGTTTCATAGTTTGCTTAGATGACTATGGTACAGTATTCATTGCAGGCATGAGTCTGATCAGTGAAGCTGTTACCATCGCTGTGCTGGACCTTCATAATCCTGCAGCACAGCCAGCAGAACATATATTGTCACTACTTCATATTAAAGCACACAAGGTGTGCTCACATAGTTTGGTGTTCTGAGAGGGCTATAACCTCCAGCTAAGAGGTGGCATTGAATAATTGAAGAAGGTAATTTCTTTAATCTCATTACATAGATTCAGAAGAGAATGCCTAAGAGTAGTCATAAATTATAAGCTCTTTTGGATAACGATATTGTTTAGTGTCTTGCACAAAAGGCTCTGAGACTTCTCAGCATCGTCACAGTAAGTAACAATAAATAGCTCAACATTGACTGCACATATTGACTCCATCTTAAGCATGGAGTGAAGCGTTAAGTCCTTATTTTTCCTGATCTTCTCAATATTGTCTTGAATGCACCCTTTTGCCCTTTTCTTCTGCTACTATATTAGAAGCTCTGTTATGAGAAGGTCAACGAACAGTTGCGTTTAAAATCGTGAGTGGAGTGCAGATCTAGAGATGAGCTGATGAGGGCATTGTAGGAGCAGTAGTGCCTCTGCCCTAAGATGGAGCCTGCCATTGCTGTAACTTTGGGTTAGCTGATTCATGGAGCAACATTAAAGGTTATGGCAGTCAGTAAATAACCTGTCAAACTCCTCCTGCTTCCCTTACTCAGTTCAAAGGATTCATCAATCTCTGTATTCACTTGTGCTGCACATTTGGATTGCTTATTTGTGATCTGGATCATGTTCATCAGTTTCTTGCTCATTTAATGCCTCTATAATCACCTCAAGCCTGTGTAAACCTTTTCAGAACCACTGAGGTGTAAAATATCTTCCTTTTGGTGTTCAAGGTGCCACTCTGTGCATTCTGACTACTCATTTACTGGTACTATAGTCTAGTATAAGCTCAACTTCCTTCCCCTTATAGAAGTGTCTTTATTACAGAGCAGTAAATATCCCTACCTGAAAAGACACAGGAAAACACACAACACGTGTGTACACACACACACTCAGACACAAAGTAAAAGCCCCCTGCCTGCTTCTTAATTAGACTTTTGAAACTTTATTTTTCAATGGAAAATAAAAATATATTTTTTAACAATAGATGTTTTAAACAATGTTTTTAGGAATAAGGATAATATGATTATTTGCTTGTTCAATTTCTCTGTGAATTGCTAACTAACAAAGAGGCAGCAGCAGTGCTGATTGATTTTTTAGGTCTACTCACAGTAATATTTCCTTCAAAAGCCCAACATCCTGGAGAATTTAAACAATTTTTCTGTGACAGTTTAATGTAATACCATATGGATTATAAAATCAAAACTGCACTATTTTCTCTTTTTTTGTTGTAAAAGGAAAATACATACCACACTGAGAGATACCATAAACAGACAAGAGAAAAATATGTATTTTTCCTGGAAAGCACCCTCACAAGAACATCATTCACGCCATCAGCTGTTCCTCTCTAGCTTCCCCAGGATGTAGTCAAGCTCCAACAGAGACTCCTATAAATTTGGAAAGGCAGAAGAGTCAGGCATTCCATGAAGTCCATTAAGAATTTCACTGTGATCAATCTTTTTTGTGTGGAGTGTGGCTGGATACTTGCTGGTACAAAACCCTGAGATCTATATCTAAGTAAACTGATAGTACTTACTTAATGTGTTTCTCTCATCTGTGCTCACTGCTGGAGATTTACCTTCCTGTAAGGAAGATGATGTTGGTGAAAGTGAAGACTTGATAATTTTCCTTTCTGTGCTATTTCCTAGTTAACACGAAAAAAGTAGCTGCAACTACTTCCAGATTAGATGTTCATTTGTCTTTCATTCTGCTTTTAAAGGAAATTCCCAGACGTTTGTGTTCTAGACATAGACACTTATTATAAATTAATTTTTAAAATAAGGATATAATTAATTTTTAAAATAAGATGATCTCCAGAGGTCCCTTCCAACCCTTACCATTCTGTGATTCTGTTATTCTGTGATATGACTGTTCAATATCCTATTGAAACTCAGCCAGATGTTGAATGCAACAGCTATGTCTTTATTATTAAATCTGAACTTGGAATGAAAATCTGTATAAATGCAGCCTTCATTTTTTG
Source organism: Nyctibius grandis (assembly GCF_013368605.1). Lineage (NCBI taxonomy): Eukaryota > Metazoa > Chordata > Aves > Nyctibiiformes > Nyctibiidae > Nyctibius > Nyctibius grandis. The sequence goes on along the minus strand of NC_090659.1, from coordinate 86,712,123 downwards.
CAGAGCTTTTTGTGGCTTTTGGGTTTTTTTAAATTCAAATTCTGACTGAAATATGAGGACTCTGTGAAACTGTGGATGATACATATTTATCCACTGGAATTACATCAGAACTACATTTTTGGCTCGTGTTTAATTTGAAGAATACATTTGCAGAACTCAGTCTTTATATTAGCATACAGATGGAATTGAACAGCATGTCAATACTGATTGACAAAGCAGATAGATTGCTGGCGTCTTTATTTTAGGTTAGTTCTAAATTTTCTCATGGAGAATATGAAAATGTAAAAGAATATTTCAATTTTCCATTTCATTTCAACTGAGAAGAAAGTAATAATTTGAGGAAAATTAATTAAAGACTGACATTAGAATATGATTGACAAGTGGCTAAAATGTGTTTCAGTTGTAAAGACAGTCCAGTACTAATAAAACAACATTGATAGGCTTGCTACCTTCAGGCCTCCCTTGCGCACATATAATTGATTTTAAAACAGTATCCAAAAGAGAAAAGAATGCTGTGTTATTTTCTATATGGATTTTTCCTGTGTTCTTCTGTCTTTGTTAGGAAGAACTTGAAATTAAATTACAATGTATCCTAGGGCAAATATAACTAATTATTTATTTCTTTGCTATTTTATTAAAAAGGCAAACTTTGGAGCTCCACTGTGAAGATAAAATGCTTTACTTGTATATACTTCCTAATAGGTAAAACTGTGGGAGATGGAGTGAGATAATTTGATGATCTGGGTGAACCAACTTTTAAACTTTTTACAGTTCTGGAGACAGAAGGAGGATTCAGATGTTCCTTGTTATTATGGTAAAATATAATGATTTTCTTTGTCTGCCTGCATAAACAGCTCTTGTTTTCTGAATCAGAACATGTGGAGTCAAATCCCAGAAAAGTAAATATTTATATATGTAATTTTGGTTTGGACTTAGTGGATGGGACATGTCTGGTACCAAATTCAGCCTCCTTTTATCATCAATAAAGAGAAGCAGGCACTTCAGGTAGGATTCTTCTTTTCCTAAGCTGAACACTATACTGCCGCTCACTCATTCCCTCTCAGTAGGATGGGGGAGAGAATCGGAACAGTAAAAATGCAAAAACTCGTGGGTTGAGATAAAGACAGTGTAATAGGTAAAAAAAAAAGCTGCACACACAAACAAAGCAAAATGAGGAATTTGTTTACTACTGCCCATTGGCAGGCAGGTGTACAGCCATCTCCAGGAAAGCAGGGCTCCATCACATGTAATGGTTACTTGGGAAGACAAATGCCATAACTCCAAACTTCCCCTCTTCCTCCTTCTTCCGCTAGCTTTATTGCTGAGCACAACATCATATGGTATGGGATATCCCTTTGGTCAGCTGGGGTCAGTTGTCCCAGCTGTGTCCCCTCCCAACTTCTTGCACACTCCCAGCCTACTTGCTGGTGGGACAGCATGAGAAGCAGAAAATGCCTTGACTCTGTATAAGCACGGTTCAGAAATAACTAAAACATCTCTGTGCGATCAACAGTTTTCATCACAAATCCAAAACATAAAACCGTACAAGTTACTATGAAGAAAATTAACTCTATGCCAGCCAAAACCAGTACAAAGGGTCAAAGGAATGGTGGCATAGAATTGTGTTTCTCTCTGGCGAGTACAAACGGATCCGTGGGTGATTAGTTCAGAGGCAAGAAACCCCACTGCGGATGTCTGAAGAAGCTAACATAAATCCCAACCAATCTGTCATTACAAATCAAAATCTCAGCCTCTACATACCAATAAAGTCTCTCCAGAAGGAAAGGTTTAAATATTAGACTTTATTTATTTATTTGTTTCCCACTGCTCATTGATATTTTTAAAACCTAACATAACTGAAATGAACAGTAAAACTCTCATTTCTCCCTCTCCTCTACTCTGGTGAGACCTCACCTGGAGTATTGTGTTCAGTTCTGGGCTCCCCAGTTCAAGAGGGACAGAGATCTACTGAAGAGAGTCCAACGGAGGGCTACGAGGATGATTAAGGGACTGGAATGTTGAGAGGGCGCGGAGTAAATGCACGCAGACCAATATGATCGTTAAGCAAATCTCGTTTATTTACGTATCTGAGGGTACATTTATACTATTCTGGTTTTGTACACACTCTGTGTACATGTCATTTCTATTATGATTGGTTAGTATGCTTTGTTCACACGCCTCTATATTAGTTCTGATTGGCTTATGCTAAAAAGCTATATCTTGCAGGTGCAGCATTCTTTCTTATTTTTCAACTTCCCCATATCTTATTTTTCTCATAGCCAAAGTCCTTGTTCTTTATTATGATTGGCTAGTTCATTACCACCCCATTACCACCCCCTGGACATGCCTGGACATAGCTCGTTCAGTACCTCGTTCCCACCATTGTCCCGTGGGAACCCCACAAATCCCCCTTTTTGTTTTTGAACGAGCTATGTCCTGTCCTGTCCTTTTTGTCTTTGTTTCTTACTTCAGCCTGGTTCCCTGCGTCTCGCAGAGCCCAGTCAGAGAATCCCAGCCTTGGTTACCCATAAATCCTGCTCTCTGTTGTTGTGCCAAAAAGGCTGTATTGACCATTTGTTGCACAGTTTTTTGCAAACATGCAAACAAACAGGGTAACACAAGTAAGATAATGCCTATTATAAACATTCCCATAAGTAAACTCTATCTACAAAACATGTAGTTTACTTCAGAACATACTGTTATTCTTTATTATTCTAGCTGAAAGGAAAGTTACTGACAGGAAAGCTGATTCTGTATAAAGGTAACACAGAGCAGGCCTTTTAGAGCCTATTCTGAGGCCTACTCTTGCTAAACCGTTGCTAAACCATCCGGTATCAATTTCCCCCTTTGGAAGTAGTTAGATTTATTATCTCACTACTTCCATATACTATTCTCAATGATTGCCTCAACACAACCCACGCAGATCCCTATGATAATTATAATCACAACTATATAAACTATTCCCTCTAATAATGTGGCTAACTATCCTTTTACAGACAATCCACCTAATTCTTGCAGGATTTTGTTGAGCCAATTATTTTCTGCTGCATCCCTGATTGCCCTGCTGTCTTCTGCTACTCTGTCGGATCTCCGGATCTGGATTCCACCTCCACATATGGTTTAATACATTTGATCGGAAACCATCATACTCCTGTGCCTGTAGAGACAGAAACATAACCTCAACCCATTAGTAATAGTTCCCCTGGTCCTAACCACTCGTTAGTACCTGGTTCCCTATACCACACTTTGCCTTTGTTTTGCACATATCTTGCTCCCTGTCGATCTGCCTCCCAATGTATTACAATTGGGGGTCGCTCCTTATCTCCTGCTAAAGTTAAATGGTTAAGTACATAAACAGCTTTTGCAAGTCTCTCAGAAGGTTCAGTCACCTCTCCCCCTTTTTGTTTTTGCAGAAGCTGTTTCAATGTACTATGAGCACGTTCCACAATCGCCTGACCCGTAGGCGAATGAGGAATCCCAGTGACATGTGTAATACCCCATAGTTGACAAAATTGACGAAAAATCTGTGAACAATATGCTGGTCCATTATCAGTCTTAAGTTGTTGTGGAACCCCAAGACTTGCAAAGCAAGCAAGTAAATGTCGTTTGACATGACGACCTGTTTCCCCAGTTTGTGCTGTTGCCCATATTACATGTGAAAACATATCAACAGATACATGAACATATTTGAGCCTTCCAAATTCTGCAATGTGAGTAACATCCATTCGCCACAGTTGCAACGCACACAACCCTCGAGGATTTACCCCTATCCCAATTCCCATGCCAATTTTCTGACAATTAGGACAAGCACTGACCAATTCACATGCTTGTGCCATGGTGAGGTGAAATTGTTTCGCTAACATTTTCGCTGATTGATGAAAGAATTGATGGGATAGGCGCGCTTGTTCAAATAAATTTGGTGATATTTGCACACAAGTGTGCACAAGTGTGCACAAGTGTGTCTGCTTTATTATTTCCAATGCTCAAACCTTGATCAAATTGATGACTACGAATGTGGGTGACAAAATAAGGTAGCTCTCTGAGGTTTATTGCCTGATGCAACTGTAGCAAAATGGTGTAAAGTCGCATATTCTTCACTGGTCGTATAAAAGCTCTTTCAATTCGATTTACAATGCCTGCTGCATAAAGAGAGTCTGTTACAATATTTACAGGTAAGTTCTTCCATTTTATAAAGACCTGGTATATTGCAAAAAGTTCAAGTGTCTGCAATGAGTCCTCAGTTTGTCCTGAGAATTTGCAATGTTTCCATCGTCCATCCTCTTGCCAGGTAATAACTGCTGAATGTGATCGCTTTCCTGCATCAGTAAAAACAGTTAGTCCAGTCACAGGTATCTCTGATCTGATAGGTTTTTCTTCCCAATCCTGTTTGCAAATAAACTGTAGCTTTTTATCTTTTGGTAAATGTGTTAACAATTGTCCAGTAAAGTCCTGTAAGGCTATTTGAAAAATAGTTGACTGATTTGTTAACTACTGTAGATATTCCTTCTTGATAGGTAAATAGATAACATCTGAGTCTAGTCCGGTAATGTCTGTAATCCTTTTATGTACTTTGATAAGCAATTGTGCTATTGCTTCCACTCTGGTACAAATTGTTGTTTTAGGATGAAAAACCAAAGAGTCCACTCGAGCATTGCCTTCTGCAATAAACCCAGGCAAATTAGTATGATTTCTTACATGTAAAACATAAAACAATGCAGTTCGGATTTGAATTTCTTGCCACAGAGCTCGCAGCAATTCAAAAACACACTGATTACATATATGCTCTATAACAGATCTATCCAATTGCTTTATAATGCCAGCTACATATGCTGAATCAGTAATCAAATTAAAGGGAATGGGAAAATTCTGAAATACTTCTAATACAGCTCGTAATTCTACCACCTGAGGTGAACCCTTTTGTTGTACTACCATAGATTCCCACTTGCCATCAGAATACCAGACAAGGCCCGCCTTGCCTGTGTTCCCAGATCCATCTGTAAAAATGGTAATTCCATCCACAGGAGTGTCTGCGCACCACACTCCTGTGGCAATTGGAAGTTCCGCACTCAATTTTATGACAGGATGGGAGGGCAAGTGGTAAACAACCTGTCCCGAGAAATTCTCCATAGCTGTTTGCAAAGCAAAGCTATTAGCCATACACCACTCAAAATATTGAGCTGCAATAGGAACGGTTAGTGATGCAGGGATCTCTGGCCACAAGCTCCCGACATCGCATCCGTCCTTTGATGAATAATCTGTGCCAATAGCTCTGTAAAGAATCTGATCATTCTGAATTCCATTGACCAATTATTGCATACGGAATTTGCCTATCAAACAAAGTGATAATTTGTATTTCCTGATTCAAATCAATATGATGTACAAATTTGGAATGTAGCCTGCTTTCTATTTCTGTAATCAGTTGCTGTATCTCTGAAGTAGTGTGTCGTGGTGCTGTTAAAGTTGTGTCCCCTGCTAATAACTGGAATAGAGACTGCAATTGTGACAACGTAAGCCCCAAGTACGGCCGCAGCCATAACTTGAGCCTTATGTTCCACAGTACCCTCTTTTGCACATGCCTTTATCATAACATTCAAATCTGTTTTTCCAGGTAAAGCTTCAATGATCTTTTGACAATCAGCATTAGCATTATCCCTGTTTGCCACAGGTGCAAGGCTTGGCAGCCGCACAGGTTAACCCTGCGTGGAAACACCAGTCCTGCGCTCCCTGAGGTTTGGGCTGCGAGTTAACTGCATAGGCCTGGAACTGGTTGGGAAGATTCATTTGTGTCAGCATATGGTTCCCCCGCCCTGCATTCTGCAGCTGGTTGTTATCAGCTGACCTTGAGCATTATACTGAGACCTGCACAGCTTCACAAAATGCCCTAGCTTCCCACAGCAATGACACATCAAAACAGAGTTATCTCTCCCACTCAGCTTCAACTTCTTAAGGCAGTTTTTCTTAAAGTGACCTTCCTGTTCGCATGTATAACAACGATGAACTACCTTAATTGCCGCCGCAAAAGTTTTTGCTAAATGCTCCATCTGAAATGTGGTGGTTCCTACTTTCTCACAAGCATCCATTAGCTCAGTTAAGGTGGGGTTACGATTTGCCATCCCTGCAACAACTTTTCTGCAGTCCTCACCTGTGTTGTCCCTCGCCAACTATAGTAACAATGCTTCTTTTACAATTTTCCAATCTAACGGTTGCCAAATATTTCTTCCCTCAGGACCCGCACCCACAATCACCGGATATGCTTGTGGAATTATAACTCCTAATAACACATCTCAAATGATCCCTTTCCATTTCACTCCTCCCCCCCCCTCCCCTGTATACGCGGGCAGACGCTGATCCTCTCCGCCACCTCCCACATTACCAGATGGACGCAAACCTCCCCCCCCGCCCTGATCTAAAGGTGGAGTAGGGATTTGCAAAGGAGGTTGAGGTGGCCCTAATGCTTGTCCCGAACACAGAGGGGGCTTTGGGGGAGACATAGTCACGTGTCCCGAGGCGTTGGCTGAACGATGCTGCTGCAATTCCGTCTTTAATTCTTCCAGTCATCTACCAAGCTCTGTCACGTCAATTTCGTGTCCATTTCGTGATGGTAACGGTCCTTTAAATCCTTGTGACTCTGGTACTGCTGACTCCTTAAATGGCAACTTTAACGGTGGTCATTTAGTGCCGGAATGTAAACTTTGTTCAACAGACTCAGGAAACAGCGAATCCGGTAAAGGTGGATACGAAGCAGGTTTACCCTCCTTCTTGTCCTCCTGCTCAGCCTCATCCGTAGAGAGATCAATGAGAGGGAGGGGGTTTCGGAGGGGGTTTCTGCCAAGTCTCCTGTTCAGCGTCTGAATCAATTAGTCCAAATCGAGCTCGTGTTTTAGGGCGCACTATCAGTCCTGATGGATCTGTATCTATTTTGCTCGCTCCCCGCTCCTCAGCTTTTTTCGGAGCCGTCTGTACCCACGGTGATAAAGGAGCTGCCACCGGTACAGCCACCGGGGCCATGGGAGGTGTTGGTCCCGCAAACAGTGAGGGGGTAGTAGACGTCTGCGGTCCTAAAGCCATAAAAGCTGAATGTGTGACTTCTCTCTCTGCTTTTATTCCCTTTAACGCTTCACTAACCAGCTTCCATGTAGCAGACAATTTAAAGGCTTCCTTATCACCACTTGACACCGCATTCCAGAGAGAGTCACCAATCTTCTCCTATAAAGGCACTTCAAAGACATCATTAAAGGTTGTAAAATGTCCTTTGTCTTTTGCCCAAAGCAGTAACTGCTTTAACACAGCTTCGTCATATTTAATTCCTCTCTCAGAGAGTATATGTTGGAGGAGTTTCACCACTGCCACTTCTGTCTTGGTCAGGGTAGACCCCATTCCTCCCCCAGCTGCCTGGGAAGCCCTACCCAGGTTTTCCTTTGCTAGCAACACTCAGGCTTACCACATCCGTTCCTGCCGGTGCGAAAATCCAGTGCCGGGGCAGCACTCTACAGCTGGCTTCCTCTCACCCTTTCCTTTCATGCCGTTGTCCGCTGCTTCTCCGCAGTCTCCGGCCGAAGGCCCCTGGTCCAGGGGAAAGTCCCTGTTCGGGCGCCACTTGTTGAGAGGGTGCGGAGTAAATGCACGCAGACCAATATGATCGTTAAGCAAATCTCGTTTATTTACGTATCTGAGGGTACATTTATACTATTCTGGTTTTGTACACACTCTGTGTACATGTCATTTCTATTATGATTAGTTAGTATGCTTTGTTCACACGCTTCTATATTAGTTCTGATTGGCTTATGCTAAAAAGCTATATCTTGCAGGTGCAGCATTCTTTCTTATTTTTCAACTTCCCCATATCTTATTTTTCTCATAGCCAAAGTCCTTGTTCTTTATTATGATTGGCTAGTTCATTACCACCCCATTACCACCCCCTGGACATGCCTGGACATAGCTCGTTCAGTACCTCGTTCCCACCATTGTCCCGTGGGAACCCCACACTGGAACACCTGCCTTATGAGGAAAGGTTGAGAGACCTGGGGCTTTTTAGTCTGGGAGGGGATCTGATTAATGGGTATAAGTATGAGGTCTAGGTGTCAAGAGGAAAGGGGCAACCTCTTTTTACTTGTGCCCTGCGATAGGACAAGTGGCAAGGGATGCAAGCTAGAGGACAGGAAGTTCAACCTCAACATGAAGAAGAACTTCTTTACTGTAAGGGTTACAGAGCACTGGAACAAGCTCCCCGGAGAGGTTGTGGACTCTCCTTCTCTGGAGACTTTCAAGACCCGTCTGGACGCGTTCCTGTGTAACCTGCCCTAGATTGGTCCTGCTCTGGCAGGGGGGTTGGACTCGATGATCTCCAGAGGTCCCTTCCAACCCCTAACATTCTATGATTCTATGTTTCTTTTGGACCACAGGTGACATCTATTTAAATGTATTTAAACCTGAGTGTGTGACATAACTAAGAAAATTACAGAAATGGCAATGAATAGACCCATAGGCTTTGTTTCTGTTCTGCTGTTTTCCCATCATTATGGATACGTCTGCACTATAAAACAATGCAGCTCTTCAGAAGACTCAAAACCCCCCAAAAAGATCTGTCAATTTCAACTCAGCTTTGGGCTCCAAAGTCAAGTGAACTAAGTTTCCTCAAAACAAAACCTGATAGAGGGTCTGTATCTGTTTAACAACATTCACTCAGGTCTGCCTCAAAAGTCAGTATGGATGGGCTTTGACTCTCTCTATTTTGTACAGTCTCCCAACACCTTCCCTGCAGGTTCTGCACCCTCAAGCACACCTGTGTGCCTAAGATATGCAAGACATATCTCGTTATTATGCTGCAAAAATGTTGTTTTAGTGGGCTACAACACAACTTTCATTGCATTTCAGACACTTCCAATTTTATATTCAGCCTTCAGAGACCCCCACAATGAGTCCTTTGGCCAATTGCTTTGTGTCTGAGTTAAATCTCCTTGTTTGAGTGTTTAGAGGTGTTATTGTGAGCTACTCTACATGATCTGACAGAAGAAAGGATGGAATGGATAACTCCTTGTGTGGATGCATTTAGCAATGGGGATGTTACCTGTGAAAAACACCAGGCTTAACACAGTGTATCAGAAATAATCTAGGTATAATCAACTCTGAATCAGAATGGAATTAATCTCAACCAGCTTTAAGCATCTACATTTGAGCTACTTGCCTAGACTCCCTTGAAAGTCAATAGAGGGAAACAGACACAGGATACAAATCGTCTGACCTTTTTAGGCACTTACCTTTAGAAGAAATGAGATGAACTGTAATGTATTATAGCTGTTTTTCTCTAAAGACTGTTCAATAATCTAGGCAAATTGTCGAGATGTAGAAATCTATATTGCATATGTCTGAAGTGAGGAGAGAGGCATTTTTGAAACAGATCTGTTCTACAGGTTTTAAAATTCACAGACTTGTGGATATTTCTGCTCTCTACAAGACAGAATGGGTGTGCATGTATCGGTTATGACCTGAATTCTAAGTCACTTTAATCAAAGGTGGTTCATGAGATACAGCTTCCTTAAAGTTGTGTTTTAAAAGCAACGTGTTATTCATAGAAATGCTTTATTATGTGCTCTTAAGGATGATGTTATAGATCTGATCTCTGCTGAATTATGTTGCCTTCTTATGATTTCTTTCAGCTAGTTCATGGCAGCAGGTTCCAGTTTATGAAAATTATTTAAGTAGATTGTTTTAACCCATGGTTATCAGTCAATTTTGTGCATGTTTGTGTGTGGGGATTATAGCCTTTGTCTAATGGGTTTGCAGATGTTAATTAAGAAAACTCTGCCTGTTGTTATTAGGCTTAAATTCTTTACAGAGAGCTCTTTCACTCCCCCAAAACATTTTTGGGCACATTAGGATCTGAGAAAAGCTTAAAAACATTTTTAGAAAGCAGCTGTGGGACAAGATGATCTTAATTGCTGCTCAGAAAGGACTGAAATGCACATTTGCACCATGATTAATATATTTTTGTTGCAAGCTCAAGATTTCAAGGCTTGTCCATGTCAAATTAGCATCGTGGTTCAGAACAGATTCCTGTTGCCATTGACCTAAAGTAACGATTACTAGGAACAACAAAGCTTCAGCCATACATTTGGCAGCTGTTGGGAAATGAGCACTATATGCATTAGTGGTGTTCTGTCTTTTGAAGAGGCTCCTCTTGTAAGCATTGCAGTAAAATCACGCTGCTTTATTCAGTTGGGTCTTGAAAATCCCAAGGTTGGACATAGCATCTTTGGGCAGCCAGCTCCATTTCTAAGACTACCCTCATGTTAAAAAAGTTTCTGCTTATATCCAGTCTGGGCATCTCTCATTTCAAGCCATATCTGTTATCTCTTGTCCTCTGCCATGCACCTCTGTGATGAGTCTGGTAATCTCCCTGCAGGTACCCAGCGACTGCTGTTAGGTCCCCCTAAGCATCTCTTTTCCAGTCCACATAATCCCCATTCCCTCATCCTTTCCTCAAAGGGCAAGTGCTCCAGCACTACCATTGTAGTGACCCTCCACTGAACTCACTCAGCTTATACATGTCTTCCTTGTTTTGAGGATCCAAAACTAGATACAATATTCTATACCATCTGAAAAGTACTGAGTAAAGGAGAAAGTCAATTCTTTCTATCAGCTGCCTATGTTCCCATTCGTACAGCTCACGAAGCCTTTTTTGCCAGAATGAACTGCTGGTTTATAACCATCTGGCTGTTCCCCAGGGCTCCTGGATCCTTTCTGCAGAGCTTGTCCCCAGCTACTCAATCTCCAGCTCATTGCTGCAAGGGGTGCCTCCTTTCTAAGTGGAGAACTTCTCATTTGCCCTTGCTGAATTTCATGAAGTTCCTGTCAACCCATTCCTGCTGCATGTCCAGGTGTTTCTGAATGACAGCCCTGATACCCAGAGTGCACCGATTGTGCTTTCTAGGTCGATATCATTTGCAAACTTTACAAGTATGCATATTCAAATTGTGGTTCTGTATTTCTGTTCAGACTGATTTTGTACTTTTACAATATTGTATTTAATTTGCTGCCTACAAGTCCCGGGAAAACCTTGTAACAAGTTTTTTGCTATTGAATGCCACAGAGCTTCCTTATCTGCTTGGAGTCAATCAGCTGGGATAAACAGAGCCTGAGAGGAACTGAGAACTTCCTCTCCAGTGTATTGCTGAGAGCAGGTAGCATGATAGGAAGTCTGAAGAATACTTATAGCAAATGATTATAGACTCAGTCTGCACCTAAATAAATTCTGAATTATTAAAAAATATTGAGTATGATCATAAATATATTTGGAGGACAGAAAAGTGGAGGCACAGATATCCTTCATTCCAATTTCATCTCTCTCTCTCTCTCTAACATTCTTATATTTGAATGCATCCTCAGATCCCTAAATCATTTCTATTTTTGACCTCTCTCCCCTAGCTGTGATGGAGGATCAAGGGAAAAGGAATTGTTTACAAAGAGGTAAAGAAATTATGTAGAGGGAACAAAATGATAAGTGGTCACTTGCTGGTTACCCTGTAGTTGAGGTAATACTTAGAATCAAAGAATCATAGAATCATTTTGGTTGGAAAGGACCTTTAAGATCATCAAATCCAACTATTAACCTAGCACTGCCAAGTCCACCACTAAACCATGTCCCTAAGCACTACATTTACACGGCTTTTAAATACATCCAGGGATGGTGACACTACCACTTCCCTTGGCAGCCTGTTCCAATGCTTGACAACCCTTTTGGTAAAGAAATTTTTCCAAATATCCATTCTAAACCTCCCCTGGTGCAACTTGAGGCTGTTTCCTCTCATCCTCGTTTGTTACTTGGGAGAAGAGACCAACATTGCCTCGCTAAAACGTACTTTCGGGTAGTTGTAGAGATCAATAATGTCTCCCCTGAGCCTCCTTTTCTCCAGACTAAACAATCCCAGTTCCCTCAGCTGCTCCTCGTAAGACTTCTGCTCTAGACCCTTCACCAGCTTTGTTGCCCTTCTTTGGACTCTCTCCAGTACCTCAATGTCTTTCTTGTAGTGAGGGGCCCAAAACTGAACACAGTATTCGAGGTGTGGCCTCACCACTGCTGAGTACAGAGGAACAATCACTTCCCTAGACCTGCTGGCCACACTATTTCTGATACAAGCAAGGATGCTGTTGGCCTTCTTGGCCACCTGGGCACACTGCTGGCTCATATTCAGCTGGCTATCAATCAACACCCCCAGGTCCTTTTCCACCAGGCAGCTTTCTAGCTACTCTTGCCCAAGCCTGTAGAGGTGCATGGGGTTATTGTGACCCAAGTGCAGGACCCAACACTAGGCCTTGTTGAATCTCGTACAGTTGGCCTCAGCCCATTGATCCAGCCTGTCGAGATCCCTCTGCAGAGCCTTCCTACCCTCCAGCAGATCAACACTCCCACCCAACTTAGTGTCATCTGCGAACTTGCTGAGGGTGCACTCAATCCTCTCATCCAGATCACTGATAAAGATATTAAACAGAACTGGCCCCAATACTGAGCCCCGGTGAACACCACTTGTGACTGGCCGACAACTGGTTTTAACTCCATTCACTACAACTCTTTGGGCTTGGCCATCCAGCCAGTTTTTTATGCAGTGAAGCGTACGCCCATCCAAGCCACGATCAGTCAGTGTCTCCAGGAGAATGCTGTGGGAAATGGTGTCAAAGGCCTTACTAAAGTCCAGGTACACAACATCTACAGCCTTTCCCTCATCCAATAAGCGGGTCATCTTGTCATGGAAGGAGATCAGGTTAGTCAAGAAGGACCTGCCTTTCATAAACCCATGCTGACTGGACCTGATTGCCTGGTTGTTCTGAACATGCTTCATGATGGCACTCAAGTTGATCTGCTCCATAATCTTCCCTGACACAAAGGTCAGATTGACAGGTCTGCAGTTCACCGGGTCCTCCTTCCAGCCTTTCTTGTAGATGAGTGTCACATTTGCTAACTTCCAGTCGACTGGGACCTCCCCGGTTAGCCAGGACTGCTGATAAATGATGGAAAGTGGCTTGGTGAGCACTTCCACTAGCTCTCTCAGTACCCTTTAGTGGATCCCACCCAGCCCCATAGACTTTTATGTGTCTAAGTGGCGTAGCAGGTTGCTAACCATTTCCCCTTGGAGTATGGGGGCTTCATTCTGCTCCCTGTCTCTGTCTTCCAGCTCAGAGAGCTGGGTACCCAGAGAACAACTGGTCTTACTACTGAAGATTGAGGCAAAGAAGGCATTAAGCACCTCAGCCTTCTCCTCAGCCTTTTTCACTATGTTTCCCCTGCACCCAATAAAGGATGGAAATTCTCCTTGGCCCTCCTGTTGTTGCTAATGTCTCTATAGAAACATTTTTTATCGTCTTTTACAACAGTGGCCAGATTAAGTTCTAATTGGGCCTTGGCCCTTCTAATTTTCTCCCTGCATAGTCTCACAACATCTTTGTAGTCCTCCTGAGACACCTGTCCCTTTTTCCAAAGGTCATAAACTCTCCTTTTTTTCCTGAGTTCCAGACAAATCTCTCTATTCAGCCAGGCTGGTCTTCTTCCCCACCAGCTCATCTTTTGGCACATGTGGACAGCCTGCTCCTGCACCTTTAAGATTTCTTTCTTGAAGAGTGTCCAGCCTTCCTGGACACCTTTGCCCCTGTCAGGAACTTATTGGTAGTGGAGAAGAGGAGCTAAAATTTGAAATGTGGAGGTATTGAGAAAGTGACAATTTTTTTTACAAAAAGAGAATTACAGTATCCCAAAGTGCTGAAATCACAGGTTTCCCAATGATAGTTCATGTCTTGAATATTTCAATCTATAGTCTAACTTCAGAAAACACTAGAAAATGTCAAGGAGAGAGGCAGGACAATCATAATTTTGCCCTTTTATAAACAATGCACCAGGAGTCCATCAGCACTTCCCTTACTCAAAAACAGGGTAGGATAGTATCTCAAATTTCATAATCCTGCATACGCTATTGTGCTGTTCTATGATTAGAATCATGCTGCATCTAGCCTCTGTGGAAGTATAGAAAGCCAGGCTTGCTCATTGCACCCAGCCTTGCTTTGTGGGTTTAGATAAATCTTGCCTGTAGCACGAGTATCTTTCTTTGATCCTTTTTTCCCTTTTTTTTTTCTTTTTTTTTTCTTTTTTTTTTTTCTTTTTTTTTCACTGCCATTGTCGCTGCCTCATCATTTAGGAGCACAGGAGTCTCTTGCTCCTTTTCCACTTCCTGCCACCAGAGGGGCTGCTACATGTTGGTAAGTCACAGAAATACCAAACACTTCAGAGGCATGATTAATAACAATAGCTACTTTGGTTGATGGATTTTGATCCCCCAGCAGAAATCTGGCATCAATCATGTGCCTGAATTTCTCTGTGCTGCTAGATGATTTAGTACCCCATGTCCTATGCTCTGCAACTTCCATTTGGAGCTGAACAATTTTGCTGTCACCTTAGAAGTGTAGCAATAATTTCCACTCTGCTTTAGATTCCAAGGTGTTGGCAAGTCACTGCTTTTAGGACACACTACCAAGGGGGTCATTAGAACTATTAGAATAGGGAAGACACTCCATTAATTATCCTGTGGCAAGACATGTATACTTCCCACCTCCCCCGTAATTGAAAACAAAGCAGTATTTCTGTATAATTTCAAAGATCTATGGGTTCTGTCTAATATTTTCTTGTAATTTGTGAATGAAAACTTGTCTGATGGCATAGAATTTCTGAAATTCAGAACCATTGCTGAACTCCTATAGAGAATTTTTCCACGTTAAAATGAAGATATAAAAGCTGCAAAAAGTGTACTAAATCACTTAAGCACTTGAAATCTCAGGTGTATGATCAGTGCTAGATAGGTCCAAATATTTTACAATTATATTAATATGAATTCTGAAGATACTAAGCAGGCTTTCAACTAATATTAATATTATACTAGTAATATTAATTAACCAGTTAATTAAGTGTTGTAATAACCTGTCAGGAAGTTAATATAAAATACTAAAACCAAATTAAAAGGATGTGAAAGAAAACAGAAGAAAAAAAAATCCCACACCAGACTCCCACTAAGTATCTTGTGAACATTAGCGAAGTTAATTGTTTGAATTTTTCTGTGAAATTATGATGCAGATATAGAGAATTAAGCATGAAGTGGTTTTGACCAAGGTCACAGAACACATCTATGGGAAGTGAGGTCAGGAATTATGAGACTGAGTTCAACAATTTACAGAACTGTTTTTCTGTCTGTAATTCTCAGAATGCACAAATAATAAGCTACAATATTACAGTTCATCCAAATCAATTTGATATGGTGACCATTGCAAAAGATATATTAAAATTTCCTTTATGTCAAGAGAAATAACTTACACTTCACACTCTAAACTCAGTAAAGATTACTGAAATAGTTAATGCCCTCTAGTCCTGGTTCAATTAATAAATTAGTGCCAGTCTAAATCAAGATTCCTTTTATGCCTGTGACTTTATTAGTGATGTTTCCATTAGAAAGACAGGCTGAAAGTAGAGTTGGTCAAGGTTATTTATTTTTTAATCCTGATAAAGATGGTTTTTTTGAAATGTTCAATTGCTTTTATGTTTTCCAAACATAATGGTTAATACAACACAAATTATTTAAGATTAAAAAAACCACAACTTTTTAAGGAAATCCTCTAATTATATATTTCTCTTGCAACCCACCTCTGGCTGCCCAAGCAAATACACATAATATCTGATTTCCCAAGCATGCTTATCTACATATCCTAGCATGTTTAACTAAGCAGTTGTCTGACTTTCACTAAGAACTGTGAATCTGCAGACCACTGCATTTAAGTTTTCTATAGTTTGCTATCATTATATAAAACTCTTTCTATCATCTGGTTTGTTATTTCTTGCATAAGGCAATGCTCCCATGGGGAACCAGTTCTCTTTAAGTGGACAGTTGGTCACCATTTAGATGGAAACAAGAGTCTCTGTTGTAATGATCTTTGCAAAGGCAACTTCAGCAGGATTGCATTAGATTCCCAGAACCCTATGTTGCTGAATTCTTATATCTTATGATCCCACCTGACCTCTCTAGGGCATGAAGGATCCTTTGCTGTTGATTATCTTAAAATTTATATAAAACATTCCTAACCGTCTTGACTATATACTGTCTCACATGGTTATCTTTTTATCTGCAGGAAGAGTTTCGATTTACTGTTTACAAGCATCTTGTCTATGCAAAATTTGATCAACTTTGCAGCAGGAAACAAGAGGGGGAGTGTCTGGAAAGAATGGTCAGATTCTTCACCCATGATTAATCAACATTTTGAAGAAAACAAATTGGTCTATGCACAGCAGAAGCTGCCTGGTGGAATTCTTCAGGGCAGTCCAAAGTTTCCACCTGAGATCTCCAGCACTGATTAGTCAAATGCTATGTAGTGAAGGTGGCTAGGAGTTGTCTCCACTCTTCACTTTCATGTCTCACAGAATTGATAGGGTTGGAAGGGACCTTTGGAGATCATCTAGTGCAACCCCGTGCCAAAGCAGGTTCACCTAGAGCATGTTGCACAATGTCACATCCAGGAGGGTTTTGAAAATCTTCAGAGAAGGAGACTCCACAACCTCCCTGGGCAGCCTGTTCCAGTGCTCTGTCACCAAAGTAAAGAAGATTTTCCTCATATCCAGATGGAACTTCCTGTGTTTCAGTTTGTGCCCATTGCCCCTTGTCATGTTGCTGGGTACCACAGAGAAGAGTCAGTCCTTTGTCTCAAACCTATCCACTGTCTCATCTATGCACTGTCTAGCAGAGAGTTGCTGGACCACCACAAGGAATTAGACACTAAGTGTACTGGTTGTTCTCAAAGGCACAGCTCTGATTGCACCACAAGGAGAGACCCGTTTCATACGAATTACTCACAAATTAAGTTTCATAACAGTTGCCACAGGCCTAATTTTCTTGCAGTATGTAAACTGATCTTTGGGCCAGAGTTAGTAGTCTGAGTTTGCTGCTGCACCTGTAGGGAGTAATTTGGAGGCACTCACAAATAATAATAAATTTTTAAAAATACAACTTTCTTCCCAGAGACAGGTACCAAGCTTTGCTTCTTTGGCAGGCATAATATTGGTCTATTTCTGTCTGTCTGTCTCTTCCGTCAATACAAAATGCAAGTCTTTTAGTGTGAGACTTTCTCACGCTTTGAACAAATATTGACATGCATCCTCACTAGGTACTGAAACACCTTCAGCAGTAGGGAAATCAGACTGCCAAAGCAAGGCCCTCAGGTCTCCCATACTGTCTCCAAGAAAGAGTCAGTTCTTTCTGAGAAAGAGTCCAGAAAACTTTCAGAATGTAACCAGTCTTCTGCCCTACAACAGACAACATGGAGTTAAGTGATTGGCTGCAGGAAACTTGAAGTATGGGAATACTTATTGAAGCTCCTGGATTTAAGGTTTATCTGTTTTCATTGGATCTAGTGCTTGCAGTCCCTCGGATGGATTTTCTCCAGATGGAAAATCACTCCTGTAAAGAAGCTCTTGAGTGACGGTGTGCAATAATTTAGTCCAGCAATTATAATTTATGGTCCATGAACTGCTGCAGGCATGTAATGACTCCTAAATAGCCCAAAAAGAAATTACTAAGAAAAGCAATAATATTGTCAGCGGCTAAAATTCACAGTGCAAGAGTCTGCACTTCCATGAGAATGGTTTAAGAATCTGTAAATTGCAAAAGTTAGAAAAAATATTTGTTCATCAGTGAGGACATTCACTCAGAAAATGGAAGACTTGAGTTCTGCATTTACCTCAGGAACATTGCACCTATAGTTCTTATATCCTGGACATCAACTATGGCTGTCAACTACTTATGGAATAAGCAGGAAAGATGATTCTCTTCTCTTTCTGTTCAAAATGGGCCATTCTGTAGCCAGGAATGAAAATGTCAAGAAACCAGAAGGAGAACTAGCACAAATGATATGACTCTACCATACAGACTTTGGGATGAAGATATCTCAAAACTGTTGAGTGGTTTTACATCAGTAAGTCCCTGAATAGTAGATGGGAAAAGTTGATATAGCATAATATAAATTGCATTAGTGCCTCTAAACAGCATTACACATTTTAAAATAGTGAAAAATTTCTAAAACATTTCAAACCATACAAAGGAAAGAAATCAAGGCATTATATGTTACATATTAAATTATTTTGCATTAATAAATATAGTATAATATTGTAATATTCTGTAATTCTTCCAGACTTGCAAGAATCAGCTGGAAAACTTGAACTCCTGCTAGCACCATTTTATACATCTTTGCAAGGAATCTTGAGATGGGTCACATAAGATAAATGAATAAAACATTGTATTTCTGGGCTTGTGGAATGATCCTCCACAACTGACAGATTGGTTTTGACCAAAGAAAGAAAACCTTACATCTCTACCTTAGTGATTTATCTAGGCAGAATTTTTTGATTCTATGCTTGCTGGCTTACTAAAGTACCACCTGTAATGCAACACCTTCTACTAAAATAATATATTTCACAGGACATATTTTTGGAACATAGTCTTCACAAAAATAAGTATGTTATTTAGGACAAAAGTAATTTTTCCCTATTGGTAACTCATTCAATTCACTGTCATACTGAAATCCAGTGAAATTCAATAACTTTTGCTGGGCAAAGATTTTATGTAACTACATCAACATGGCCACAAAAATTGTAGGAGGATTAAAATCTGACTTGGAACAGTAATAATTTGTCTTATTAGAGCATTCTTTGTCTAGAAAGACTCTAAATCATTGTGCAAAGAGCTGCAATCAAATGTCCATACTGCAGTGAGGAATACGTTACTTAGTTGTAGAATTAATTACGTGGAAAAGTACTGCTCAGATGTTATGAATAACCCCAAGGACAGTAGTAAGATTGTCTATTTCTGTGTACACTTTTGTGTATGCTGTCGTCTGTTTTCACTTTTCTTTGATCAGACCTAGATCACTGTCTAAATAAAAATGTTTTATTGAATGATTAAACAAAAGTAAAAATTGAAATGTTTTTCTAAGTAACTTTCTGTTTATAAGCAGCAACATTCCACTGAGTAAGCAAAAGACATTGCCTTCATAATATCTTTTAAAAAGAAATACACATGAATGAAAAGGAATAAATGTCATGACCACTCACTGCATTTTTACCAGTTTGCTAGTGCATCCTCCCAGACAAAAGCCCTTTCTTTCAAGTTGTAGCTTTAAACACTCAATTATCAGAATTTTAGTAAATGACACTTATAGCAACAGCACTCTCCCTCCAAAATTACTGCATGAAAATTTGTTGAAGAAGGATCTGTTTTCCGTTAATGAAATCAGGGACTAAAATTATTTTGCTCCTGCCATCAAAGGGAAAATGAAAGTGAAAGGAATGAAGTTAGCATGTAAGAAAGGAGAAAATGCAATAACAGGTATTGTATAAAAACACACACTCAGAGGTAACAGAATCAGAATAGCTGTCATTAGAGCAAAGTCCTCTGTCCTCACAAACACTAGCAACCTATGCAATCTGTTTTACACAGATTCGCAGGGCTCAATTCTGGCTCAGAAAGCCCATCATCAACTCAGATGGAATTAAGCTATTTCTATGCAGTTCTTGGGCAGTCCTGTGAGACTGGCAAGAAGGGTGTCACTAAATACTTGTTAGAAAGGTAGCAATGGGGGCTCCTGCTTGGAACTGGATTGATTCCTACAGCACATCTTCATCTTGAGCGTGTGCTGGAATGGAGACAGTGACCTAGAACAGAAATACTGTGATAAAGAAGTATCTGCATCAGAGGGATATGCGGTTAAAAGTATTAAGAGAAAAGTAAAACAAAACAAAGGGCATTCTATTATGAGGAGGTTTCTCAATATGTGATGCAACCATCAATAGCTCACATGCACAACAGATATTGGTCTATGTAAGGGTGTAAAAGAAAACGCTACCAGCAGCTGCAGCAGCAGCATTACTTTTTAAGAAGAGAGATGAGTCTCATCCTTAAACAAGTGATTAATTTCTATTCTACATACAGAACTCAAAGCCATATTCTATATAACACAATATTTCCTTACCCTGCCCAATAGGTTTCTTGGGACAGTGCAAGTAACAAGTGAGATCATTACCAGTGGGACTCAATATACAACATATTGTGTATTACTGTAAACTTAAAATATGAACTCATAAAATATAATTTCAAAATTTATAGTATAAAACACAGCAATACATGAAGACAAAAATATTATATACTTGTATTATTTGCCATTATAACCTATTTTACCCCTTTGATCCTTGTTTTAAATCCTGGATAGTATTTTAGGCATATCGACTTGAGCAAGAGCAGGGAAATCTGCTTTACTCTTTGTTGTACATAAACCCATATATATACAACAGTGTGTTCTACGGCTGAGCTTATAAACTCTGTAAAGTTGGAAGCTATTCAAGTTCCAACATAATACCTCACTGGCATGGTTGTCACCTTTAAGCTAGAATTGCCTTATATCTAACCCTCTCAGAATGCAATCCAGAAGAACCCAGACCTAAATGCAGCCTACCAGCAAACCTTCTGATGGCTTTTCATGACTATCAAGACATTGTGTTCAATTTCAATATAATTTACAATTTTTAATCCCCCATACTTCAAAAAAATCACCTGTCTTGATCATCTTGTGGACAACCCAGAATACTACCGATCTAAAATCTGGATATAATCTGTGGCCCAGTTTTCATCACCTGCTCTGTTTTCTGCCAGTAAACATATTTTTAAAAATCTCTTCAACTGCTTTTTATTGTGGTTGTACTCCTCAATGTACTTTTAAGATCATAGGTGTTGTCTAGCTTTTTCTCCATTCCACTCTACTTTGTCCAGCTTTGTTTTCAGAAATCAGATAAAAATGATGTAATGGAATATTAAACTTAAAGGGTCCTTCTAGGTCATGGATCCCTTCTTCCTCTCATCACAGTTAATCGCTTCATATATTGCACTTCATAAACTAATCTATTTCTGTCTTAACAGTAGCTAGGCTTTTTTACTTTTTTTTTCTTTTTTTTTCTTTTTTCTTTTTTTTAGGACAGTGTGTTTCTTTTTTGGTTTGTTTTTGTGTCTACTACTCCTGTTAAACAGTTTCTCCGAGATTCATTCCTCAGCTCACTAACACACTTTCACCGTCAAACCTACGTTGATTACTTATGGCTATTCTATGCCCATCTATTCTTGTGCCAACAGTGTCTGTTAGCTAAATAACTCTTTTTCCTCCCTTAGGTTTACCACTGATTTATTTATAGGCAACAATTATATTCCCTCTCATCCTTAGTTTTTCCAGATGAAAGAAGCCATGTTTATTTTGTGTCTTTTATTCTTCAAAAGGTCCTAGCAGTCCTCCTCTTTTTTAAAATAATTAGATAAAGTGAAGATACAGCGATTGTCTCATATTTCTTAGATATCTTGAAGCATGAACATAAGTTTGAACATAAGCCTGTTGGCAGAACATTTTTGTTAATGGGAAACAAGCATCAGGACTTTGAATGACTGGGTTATCCAGTTATACTTATTCACCGATGGACTAAATAAAATAATAAAAATAGCTGTGGAATCTAGGAGGTGATCAGTTGGTATCATACCGTGATAAATCATGACAATGTTATGCTCCTAACTGTTATAGTTTTATTGTTCTACAATGAACTTTCACGTATGACATTTTTAATACTTTAATTTTTTAAGTTTAAATTAGTGTAAAATATTCACCAAGCACATACATACTTTGTGAATTTAATCACTGTGTAAGTTCATTTTATGCAGTGTAATTAAATGTAATCCTTCTAGACAATTCATAGGAGTTGTGTAGTAGCTGTGACAACTCAAAAGTTACGATGCAATTTGAAGTATTTCTCAGAACATACTTCTATGCTGACAGGTAACTATTACGAGTAAGAAAATGATATATTGCATTAAGTTTTCCTGAGAGTCTTTGTATATATTTCTCTTACCAGGGACAGTTGCAATTTAATAGTGCATTAAAAGACCATGTGGTGTGCCATTTGTCATGCAGTATTTTTATTAATCTAAGCTACAAGTTCCTGCTTGAGCCCTAATTAATCTAACAACCACCTCATTAGCTTTTAGAAAAGCCTCACTCTAACTTAAGGTTAATTATTTAGCACTTTTGGTATCATTACTACCCTACCTACATATGTGCTTATTTTTCTCTATTTATAAGATCTGTGTATAAGTGAAAGCTAATTAATCAGTAATGAAAGTTTTGCAGACCAGAAGGTGATATTAAGTATTTGATTTCTCTTTTTATAAGAAGAAGAGAAAGAAGAGACAAGTTAGGTAAGATGAATCCCATCTAAGTTGTGTCTATCCTCACCATATCACATAAATGATATGCATAATCATATACAACTATATAATTATATATACAACTAATATAATTGTTATAATTATAATTATATATATTATATATATTATTATATATTATATATATAAGTCAACAATATTATATTTATATATATTATATATATATTATAATTATATATATTATATATATTACATATATATATGTATATATAATTATATATATAATTATATATACAACTAATATAATAATATAATTACATATACAACTATATAATTGTGTTTATTTGCTGTACTTAATTACGTCTACAGCTGGTCAAATATTGCAAAAAATATTTTTCATCAGTAAATGTTACCACTTTAAAATACACACTTTCTGTTTGATTGTGTAATTATATTGACAATTTATTTGGAATCCTTCCTTCCTTCCTTCCTTCCTTCCTTCCTTCCTTCCTTCCTTCCTTCCTTCCTTTCTTCCTCCCTCCCTCCTTCCCTTCTCTCCTACTCTTTCTTTCTCTCCTTCCCTCCTTCTTACCTGCCTGCCCTCCCTACGTCCCCTCATTTGCTTAGTTTTAAAAAATGTTTAATTGTATTGATTTATTCTATTGTATGTGTTGATTTATTGTATTGATAAATGTATTGATTTATTCTATTTTTTTTAATTTTTACTTTTCATAGATATAGAAATAGACTTTCATGAATTTTTATGTCATGCAGAAATCCCTTCCACAGCACAAGAAACATTTAATAAAGGTCAATATAAATGAAACATTAACCAAAAATGAACACTCTTTTTATATTAAGCTGCAGATTTTTGTTTGTTTGTTTTGCTTTGAGTTGCAAAAATAAACCAACTAATTTTTAGTTTATAAAATGATTAGTGAAATAACATTTCCTAGTCCTACTTTTTTCCCTATTGTGTGATCTGGTTTATGCCATTCAATTACTTCATCTCAAACTTAAAGTAAAACTACATGGATACAGTGCTTATTTGTATGTGAAATTCATTTTCAATTTTAAAGCCTTGGTCTCTGAGTCATAATGATTCCTGTGCCCACTCACAGTCTGATGGAACTTACAAAGCATGCCTTTTTATGGCTGTTTTAACCATACTGTCTGGCTCTTAGAAATTAATAAAATCATATGGATGTTCAGTATATGTATTGTGACTAAGTCAGCAAAAGTGGGGCATTCGGTGTAGCTCTGCCTTTCTTTCAAATCTGAGCCATCTATCAAATTGGCTTATGATTGATTTTCTCTAAAACATTCTGCATTGCAGTGCTGCGGCACCACTCTCTTTTTACGGTGTCTTTTTTTCCTGCACCCCAGCTGCACTCACAGGGCAATTCAGCAGCTGGTACAAATTGTCATTCATCCCCTTGATGGATAGGATGGTGAGAACAGACATTGAGGAATTGTTCTTCAGACTTTGCTTCAATATCTGAGATTCAGATTGGCCATTCTAAAATCCTAAAATCTAAATCTAAAATCCTTGTTCCTCCATTTCTCCACTCATTTATTGAAAACTAATTGAGAGCACTTTTAGACACCTAACTCCTCTTTCCTCTTTTAAGTCTCAAGTTGCTATTAAAACAAAGTATTTCCAGGATCTACAAAGCTTCATGTAATGTTTTCTAATTGATTTGAGACTGTCACATGAGAATACCTGTATTATTTCATACTGGATAAAACTGCTTTTATGTTAATTATGCAAAAAAAATCTTATTGTTTTGTAGTTTGTTTGTTTGTTTCTGTATTAATCTTTAAATAAATTCCATCAATATTGATACAAAATACACTGTATTGTATTGTTATTATTGCAAAGAAAACTGAGTACATGTTCATAATTGGAGTATGCTTGAAACACTCAGAGCAAATCCCTCGATATTTATTGTGTTTTGTGCTATAAATTACAACACACATAACTGCCTAATTTTAAGATACAATATTCTGATCTCTTATTCCATTTGGTGTTACAAGTAAGAAAATTCCTTAGGAGGGAAAAATTTTTCTGAGGAAGAAACTGCAGGATGTAATCTGCCTTCTGCATCATCACCTCAGGCATCGCTTCACCAAGATTTGTATAAGTACTGGGCTTTGGGGAAAAAATACAGTTAACATGGTACAATTTCCTAAAATCCTTACATAGCCAACAGAGAGGACAGCTCTGATAGTTACTGCTCCCGTAGATGCTGCAACATACCTGGGATATCTGTATATGACTGGCAGATGTGACACAGGACCTAGGGAACCCTGTGTCCTCTGAAACACCATGAAGGTTGGGCAGAAAGTTCTGGAAGCAAATCTAAATATCAACTACTTGTTTTTGTGTAGGCATCTGCACATGTTGCAAGACTTCTGGGCAGAGGATTTTCAGGCTACAGGGAAAGAACTTAATGAGTTTAGAACTACTACCAGGACAGGCAGTCTTGTAATATTGCTATGTGGATTTTAGGTAGCTAAACCCCAGTATAGATAATTTAGGTGGATTGAATCTTACCTGCAGTTATTTGATGTAATTTGGTTACTTAGAAAATAGTAATTAAGTCTGGTTAAGTGATACTTATATTTTTCATCTTTGAATTTGTTGTCAGACTAACGTGTAGGGAACTGTGCAAACTACAGGTAATATTCTTCATTAAATTATTCGGTCAATACACACTGTCTTACTTGAATCTGTCAATGTTTTTTGTTCTGGGAATATTTGTAGGGAAAAGTCTTAGTTCAGTTGAATTTAATATGATCTTCTTGTTGACTTAAGGAAGGTGGAGGGAAATAACTTTGCCAGTATACTTTTTCTCTCTGCCTTCCTTTCATAGGAAGGTGCATGCCATGCATTTTTACAGATACACACACAACAAAAATCACACTAAAGCATGTTTTACATCTAGACAGACGGACACAAACATTAAAGCTGTAATATATATGCCCAGTAAGAAGGTAGGTATTTGTATTCACAACTACCTTGAACCTTGTAATTTGTTTGATTCTCTAATTAGAGTGTTAGCCATCATTTCATGAACAGAAGCAGCCATTTTGCTTCCTTCCATCCAATTTTTTCCCTTATCAATTCAAATTATTTCCTCCTCTTCTAGATGTAGAACAGGCTATTTGTTAGGTTGTCTATATAATCACCAATTTAAATCCGGCTACAAATGTACATCACAAGAACAGGGCAGATGGCAGAACAAAGAAATCTAAGTTCTGCAACTGAAAGTGTAGCTTTTAACAAAAAAAAGGTTGAATGTTTTGGCGTTCTGGAGATAATTAATTTCTGAGGTATTAGTGGCAAAAAATTGAAATACCAGCAGCACATGAATTACCTCTTAGTGTCCTGTGATTTATTTTTATACTGAACATAATTTTAATTTGTGTAGGTTATGCAAAGAGGATATCAAACAAGTAACATCTAATGGTGTTCAGAGACACAATATTTTGAATAAAAAGTAAATTCTCCTACATGTTACTCTACACTGCAGTCTAATATTTCCAGAATGCCAGCTACCAATTAGAACAAAATCGTGACATATTCATTGTAGTATTAGTTGAGTTTCAGTGCAGTCAAATATACGCAGCTTCATCCAGTTTCTGAGTCTGCAGAAAGCTGTGATTAGCAAATAAACTTGTTTGTGGGTTAGCTAACAGAAAAAAATGAAAAGACCAGAGATGGATATGAATCCAATATCGGTTAATACCTGAGGTACATGAGATAATACAGGTGAAGACATAAAAATATTATGGCCCAGGACTTACTAAAAAAACAGAAGTACCAGCGCTGGTTTCACAGTGCCACTAGTCTCCCTGCAGTACCACAATCCCTGCCCATGTGGGACAGAGCAGACACCTACCAGGCACTGTGAGCTGCTGCACCCCAGCGAGGGGGGTGACACTGCAGGATGCAACATGTGGGGAACTCTACCTCGGGAGAGGGAGGTCTGCATCCTCAGGAGTGATTGCTCAACAGCATGTGCATTGGTGGATATTAGTCAATATAATGTTGCTAATAAATCAGTAAACCACTTTGATCGTGATTTGATTTAAACTGTAGGAACTCAGCAGTTTTTCTCCTGGAACAGTGTCATCCTTTATGGTTGTGCAGTGATATATATGATTTGACAATTACACTGATTCTATGTTACCGATATGGAAAATGCCACATTCTGCAAACTGCCAAAAAAAAGATCTTTTAGATTGACCAAATCATAAGGTTTTCTGAAATCTCAGTGAATGGATTTGCAATAGAAATCTGTATAAGTTTGAGGCTGAAACCCACCACAGTTTAGCATTGCAAGCTCTCTATCACGGACCTGCGGCCCTGAACTTGCTGCTTGTAGGTGATACTACTGCTGAGGGTCCAGAGGGAAAAACTGGGAGCAAGGAGCTTGCAACAGAGAAAGTAAACTATTGGATTCCTCTCCCGGGATGTGAAAGACAGGAAGACAGTCAGAAGCAGTCAATACATATTACTGAGGTGACATCATCTGTGATTACCTTTTACAATGAACTACCAGTCCATGTGGATAATATTAGGGCAGTGGATGCAATATACCTTAACCTCAGTAATACTTTTACAATCTTTACCACAGCATTCTCTTTTGAAAACCAAGGTGTTATGAGTTGGATCAATGTGCTGTCAGATGGGATGAAAATTGTCTGGACTGTCAGGCTCAAGCAGTAACAATCAGTGTTTTGACATCCTTTGGTGATGGTAGCAAGCCGAGTCTGACAGTGTTCAGGCCTGGTCTGATAGTGTTCAATACCTCCATGAACAACCCAGATAACAACATGCACAGCAAACCTATGGATGATACCGGATATGAATGGTACCACTTTGAGGCAGAATATGCCAATCTGCAGCCAAACAGACTACTTTTCTCATAAAAGAAACCTGATGTTTAGTTTAGTTTAGTACTGGTTTATAAACCAGTACTTCTAACTGAAGTACTGGAGCATATCTGGAAGGCCATGTGGGAGCTGTAAGAGTGCAAAACCTCCTGGTACGGCTTTGGAAGACCCTAAAGGACTGAAGACTAGAGGCTCTTTCTTATTCCGCCCTTTGAGAATGGTTGCTGGAATAAACAGTCCCCAGTAGTAATCATACAGTATTTTGGATTTTTTTAATAAACTAATACTTATTTGGAGTGGAAAATCAGGGGACTAAGACCCAAGAATGAATTAAGACACTAGATTTTAAGCATTGGTTTCTTAATCTGTGTCTCAACTTCCTCTGTTTTTCTCAGAAGTATAGAAGAATCAATCCCCATTCAAACATAGAAGAGTGAAGAGCGCAATCAAGGATGGCAGTGGAGGTAATTAACTGGAATAAAAATAGTACGTTTGCATACTATTTTTATAGTATAAAAATACTATACTATGGCTTGGGTAAGGTCAGATTTCTTTATAATGGACATTTCTAGGCATCCTACTGTAGTCACTGTGGAACACTTTATCACTGTACATTACTCTGAATTCCATTCTCCCCATTCTCCTTAGCTTTCTTCAGTCTGTTTTCCTTGACCCATTTTATATGGCAACAGTCACACTAAAATCCTGCAGGGCTCAAAATGTTTCCCCCCTCCTTTTACAACTACGAAGAGACGGGTTGCCCAGGATGAGCTATGCTTTCACCTGTCTCTGACTATACCTTTGTAAAGGATACTGGCAATTCCCCTCTACCAAAAGCAAACATGCAGTAACAGCATAACAGTTTATAGTTTCTTCATACAATGCAAAAAACATGGACATTTTGTGCCCTCTGTAGCAGCTTGTTATAGTATGCAAATGTAATTTGTGCTCTCTGGCTTCTCAGTGAAATGTATGGAAGTACTCAGTAAGCAACACAACCATAGTAAAACAAACCACCAGTTTAACCAACTGGCTCACCAAGTAGTGCAAAATTATTCTAATTCTTTCTGTGAAGTTATTTTCCCTTAAGAGCAAGTACTCTTCAGGAGTTACACCATCTTCTCTGACAGTGAATTCCAGAAGCTCGCTGCCAATTACTGCAGCTACTTTTGTTGACCTACTTGGCAAGCCACTAGAGATCAAACTACTCTTATAGCAAACAAGCCATTAAAAAAGGTTATTCTTCTCTTATCCTTCCTCTCAAGCTCCAATTCCTCTGCTAGATAAATTGATGTTTACTTGAGTTGCTTTAGGTTTACTTGAAGCAAATCCCTTTGTTCGACTG
Source organism: Nyctibius grandis (assembly GCF_013368605.1). NCBI lineage: Eukaryota > Metazoa > Chordata > Aves > Nyctibiiformes > Nyctibiidae > Nyctibius > Nyctibius grandis. The sequence continues at coordinate 86,683,605 of NC_090659.1, read as the reverse complement.
TTTGACAGTCCTCAATCATACTTGGCTGTTCTGTCTTTTGCACCTCCAAAGTGACTAGCAATAAATACTTTGCAAGGACACCATCCTTCAGATCAGACTAAAGCAACGCATTCACAAGTACCATAAAGGAGTTTATAGTTCCACTTTGCTGTCTTGTGTTGTTGCTTATATAATATTTTGTGTCATTTTTGCAGTAGTCTTAAAGTGACAGGATGAAAATAAATTTCTAACCTTTCAATCAGTAGAACAAAAATTAGCTATTTATTCATCTGGGGTAAAATTGCATGCAATAATCATGTTTGTATAAGCATTTCCATTTCTGTAGACTTTCTGTTTCCCTAGAGTATGGGGGGGTTATTTTATCTATTTTGTTTTGTTTTGTTTTGTTTTTTAGTTTCTTTTCTGGAGTGTTACAGCTTTCAAACTTTTCTTTTTCTCTGGAAAACTTATTCATATAATTACAAAGTATATTCTAACACATTTTTAACACTAGCAAAAGAAGACACAATCTAACAAAATTTACATAAAGAAAAGAATCCATTTCTGGTTGACATGCATCCCCTAATTCCTGTTTCAGTTAGTGCTTTTTATTTGGAAACCGCCTTTTTGTGAAACAAGTAAAAGATGGTAAATGAGAGATGTGTATTTTAGTTCAAGCTCTGCTATAAATTTGATCCTAACTACTTATACAGTAGCGATTATTTTTTTCAGTTTGACGGCTAACCCAGAATAAAGAAAAAATGCGGAAAACAAATGATGGATTAAAAAAAACCACACCAAACTGGTATAAATTGTAATATATGCATGTGTTTGGAAAGCTTAAAGCAAATCAGAAACTAAAAAGAATCACTGCAATTGAAAAAAAGAAAGATATCCATCTCTAGCTTAATTACAACTATCAAAAAAATTTTATTATTTTAAGTGCTGTTATTTTAAGTGCTGCTATTTTAATATTACAATGAGAAATTGTACATTTGAAAGTTCAGGGCTAACAATTCAGATATGATAAATATGGTACAAAATGGAAAGATTAAGTTAGAAGAAAGAAAGGTCTATTATGACATTGTTGAGAAAACTTAGAAAACAAATGCTTCAGTATTAAAGTCTATTTGCTGTCTTCACAGTAACACAATAAGCCATGATAAATCTGAAAATCTGGGACAAATAACTCACAGAATCACAGAATCACAGAATCAACCAGGTTGGAAGAGACCTCTGGGATCATCGAGTCCAACCGTTGCCCTTACACCACCCTGTCAACTAGACCATGGCACTAAGTGCCATCTCCAGTCTTTTCTTAAACACATCCAGAGATGGTGACTCCACCACCTCCCTGGGCAGCCCATTCCAATGTCTAATGACCCTTTCTGAAAAGAAATTCTTCCTGATGTCCAACCTGAACCTCCCCTGGCAAAGCCTGAGGCTGTGCCCTCTTGTCCTATCGCTAGTTGCCCGGGAGAAGAGGCCAACTCCCACTTCACAACCTCCCTTCAGGTAGTTGTAGACTGCAATAAGGTCACCTCTGAGCCTCCTCTTCTCCAGGCTAAACAACCCCAGCTCCCTCAGCCGTTCCTCGTAGGTCAGACCCTCCAGACCCTTCACCAGCTTGGTCGCCCACCTCTGGACTCGCTCCAACACCTCAACATCTTTCTTGAAGTGCGGGGCCCAGAACTGAACACAGTACTCAAGATGCGGCCTCACCAGTGCCGAGTAGAGAGGGACGATGACTTCCCTAGACCGGCTGGCTACACTGTTCCTAATAGAGGCCAGGATGTCAGCACTCCCAGGTCTCTTTCCACCGGGCTGCTTTCTAACCACTCTTCCCCCAGCCTGTAGAGCTGCATCTCAGTGCCATCTGTAAAAAATGATACCAGAATTGAATGCTTCTTATTTTCCCTAGGATTCATATTTACCTCACGTAACATTCTGTACCTAAAATATAGGAACTGGGATGTGATTCTTAAACTTAATTATATAAATATTAAGCATCTAATCTCAACTAGTTATTTGTGTTGCCTCAAAATTTATAAAAAGTGACCACCTCTATAAGGCAATTCATGCCTTCCTAGGAGAAGCCTAGTAACCTGAGGAAAAACTTCACCCTTACTAAATGGCAACTAAAGGCTTGCCAGAAATTAATCAGTAGTTAAAATGGCTGTAAAGGTGTAAATCCATAGAAATGAATCCTCTCCAACATGCAATGTGCTGTAAAGCTGGATAGCTAAACTTAACGTCTAATCATGCGGAGTGTTTCTTACAAGAAAAGGACAACCACTTCCAAATGGGAATTCATTCTGTCCTAAGATGCCTGGGATGGTACACTCCAGCATTTTGTGATGGAATAAATAATTTTCTGGAAGTGCCTACAAATGAAGGGACTCCTAGGACTAGCTTAAACTAAGCATGTAATTTTGACTGGTTTTGTAGGTTGTGATACAAAACTATGATACAATTGCTTTCACTTTTGATATTTTAATGCAAGTTCGTAATGTGTTATAGGATTAAGAGTAGTTGGCTGCCTACATGAATTGAGCCATGTGTATGTCACGGTTTAAAGCTGGGCCAGCTATTAACCCAGTGGCAGACGCTCTCTGTTAGCCCTCTCCCCCCCACCCTAAGGGAAAGGGAAAAGGGAGAGAGACTTACGGGTTGGAAAGTTAAAACAGTTTTAATAAACTATAGTAATGAAAAAGAGTATAATAAGAATAATAGAAATAATCAAATATATATAAATATATACAAAACCAAGATCGAGAGCCTGGAAATCCTCCTCAGGCAGAGCTGCTCCCCCCAGCCCAAGCAGAGGGGAAAATGCAGTAGCTCCCCTGCCATCACACCTGCAGGCTTTTAACTGGAGAATTGGCAAAGCTGGTACCAATCAGTGGGAGACAGGAGGGCCCCTCCCTCCTGGGCCCCACCTCCAGGAGGCAGTGGGTTAGTGATAAATAGGAAAGTGAGAATGACATGTAAGGGATGGAATACCTCGTTGGTCAATCTTGGGTCACCTGCCCTGTCTGCTCCTCCCTGCTCCTCCCTGCAGGTGCGAGCCCCCTTTGGCTCTTTACTCATAAGCAGTGAGGAATTTAGCAGTGACCTTGGTTTCTTTAAGACTAATTGGCCTGGTTTGGGCCAAATCAGGACAGTGTAACATTGATATCTGTTTTATTCTTGCAATGCTCTTATTGAGTCGCAGTTCAATAGACTTATCCTTAGGTGAGGAGAAGGAGGGGTAATTTTTGCTAAGTGTGATGTTAAAGGATGAACTTACACAAAAATGCACTTTTTATTTACATAAAAATTGTGTATCTTTTAAAAAATATTTCAGAACAGAAAAATGATTGTCTGAGATGGAGCAGAGACTGAGTTTGCTGAGGCAGTAATCTGAGCTGAAATGCTCATCTTGAAAGACAGGAGAATTAGAATTCCAGACCTTTATTTTCCTCTTTCTTTCAATAATATATTTTACTTTTTCAGTGGGAATGGATGGTGAATATCGTTATAGCAATGTTTATAAACACAATTTGCTAATTAAAAAATTCAAATCTATTTTATTGCATTCACTGAAAATAATTTGTGGAATACAAATGCACAAACACTGATATTAAAGGCATTTACTTCTTTATTAACTGCAATCACAGCAATTTCAGAAATCCCTTAGCATATATGAAGTCAGCTTTCTCCATTTTGCAGCAACAGAGAAACAATCACATTAACTTGTTACTATCTAGAACATGCCTTAAAAGAAGGAAATTACTAAAATGAAGCAATTACTGGCTTTCTATAGTATTTCCAAATTAGCAGCATATAATATCAATTCCTGACACTGAAATTACAAAGCTGTTTTCTGATGGTCCTTCATTGTCAAAAGGAAAATCTTGTAGGTGACTGAGAGCTTTCTTTTCAGATGGACTTAAAAATTTCAAAGAGGAAAATGTTGATTTGAGAAATGAGATAAATATTTTTCTTGTCATAAAGAAGTGGGAAAATATTTTAAAATATGCGCATGATCAGTTGCTCACTGAAGCCTTTGCACATGTATAATATAAGTCAGCACAATGGCTGCATATTTCTTTTGGAGAGAATGAGGAAAAGGATTTTTTCTCTTTGAAAAAATCCTTTTACTTCCTCCTCACCCCTGACAGATACTGAACCATAATGTATTATTTTTGGGAAAATAATCAGGGTTGAAACTGGGATGCAAGAAATATTATTTGTTTGGAAACCTCAGTTGCTGTGTTTGCCACCTTCTGCTAGTGGTGGGTCTATTGAATGTGCAAGTATTAGCTACTCTGAGGGGAGAACATGCGTATATGTGTAGACTTAATAAACGAGTGGTATATTATATTTTTCACTTCTCTTGTACACTTGAATCATACAGACGATATATCAAGTCCAAAATAAAAAAAAAAAAAAAAAATAATCTAATATGCTGAAACTGTTGAAACACTTTGTTATCAAATGGAACAAAAATGGGAAAATTGTAATATACTTACTGATAGCATAAAGAAGGTGAGACATCCTTGTTCCCAAGGGATACAGAGTTTTTCATACTCTGACATAGTAAAACAATGGAGTGTAAGTAAGTAATAAGATTCACACATGCTAGGTAGGGTTCAAATACCCTGGAGACCCCCAGTGGCTGAAGATTTGGCAGCGTTGTCTGAATACCGCAGTGACATGTGAAATGACCAAGTTAATTCTCTCTGCTCAAGCATCTGTTTAAGGCAAAGCTTGCTTTCTAAGGGAAGCAAGGTTAGTATTCTTTTCTTTTTTCACCTTAAGTTTAATGATTCTATAAATATGGTATGTCAGAGGAAAGCCATTGAACTTGTCTCCTTTTACCGTCCACCACTCTTTTCTTCCTGCTTCATATTGTCATTATTGTCAAATACTTAAAATATTAATTACATATAATATCATTGTCTTGATCAATATTGCCAAAAATTTACAAGATGAATACAAAAAGAGGCACTGAATCTGTTGGAAGAAACCATTGATTGTCAGTTATTCATTCAAATTTCTACAATTTCTAAGCACAGCAAGTTCAATGAAAACAAATACAACCTAATTAGTGAAACACAGTTCTTTCTTAAATTGGAAAAGAGAAGAGATGGATGAAAGCAGGAAAGAGGGGGACACCTTTTCTATCAAGCATTGCAGTTTGTATTAAAAACTCTTAAATTGCTGAAGTGAAATTTTAGCAAAACTGTAGATCATACTGTGTATCTGAATCAATCAACTAATTGCAATATATATATTGTTTTTGATAATATTTTTTTTGATCATCAAGGGGCCTGAGATTCTTTCCTCAACCTCCTTCTCCAGTACTAGTATAATCAAAATAGAGACCAAACCCAGAAATTCTAATATTGCCAAGATAAATGTAACAGAATTGCTTTGAACATTGCCTCTATTATGTATATAATATTTTGAATAAAAAAAGATGGTACATAATTATATCAGCTTGTATTTTTTTTCATAATTTTTTATGTGTATTTTAAAACTTTCATTGAAAGCTATGTGAGTTGATAATACATTCTGAAAAATTCGGAAATATTTTATATAGTTACATATACTCTGTTGATAAACTGCAAGTCCTTGAATCTCCTGGATTTCCCTATAGGATATCATTGTTACATTGATATGTTAACCGCTGCTGTTGTGGTAAAGCTGTCAAATATATCTGGTAAGTCTAGTTTTAAATATATTTTTGCTCTAAAATATTATTCTTTTTGTTTTTTCATCTTTGAGAGCATTCTGTGTAGCAAGCTGAAGTGCAAAGAGAGAGAAAACATTTTATGTATTCTTTTTGCAAAAAAAATATGGCTATTTTAGTTTCCAAACTTTGAAGTAAATATTCAGATGTACATTTTCACAGGTAGATAATTATCACAGATTAGATTTATTAGTAGTGAGTGAATGCAAAATTATAGCTGTGTAACATTTGGTATGCAAAATTCTTCAGGGACTACTATTGAATATTACATAGTTGTTTTCAAATCAGGCACATCCAAATGATTCCAATTTATAATATTCTCTTAAACTTAACAGCTGCGTCATTTTTGGAATGAGTCTCTCTAGGCTCATCAGTCTGAATAAAAAATTCAGGTGACTATTAATTATCTTGAACAGAAACCTGGCAGCTTCTTTTTTTTACTGGACAAGTCAGGTAGTGAGACAGAGAAACTATACTTGATTAATGACAAGATACAAGATCCAAATAACATGTCATTATAACAAAGATATGCTTCTTGACTATCTATATCAGGTAAATTTTCAAAAATGATTAGTGTTTCTGTTGACTCCATTTTTATATGCACAATCTGGAAGACTTTGAAGTGTTCCCTGATGAAGTCTGGAGAAGGTCTTCGGTTTCCTAAAGGAGATGTACTTGAAACTTACATTCAGGATACAGAAACACTGTGTTGTAGTCACTGCAATGCTGAGAAGAGCCTTCAGATTGCACCTCAGCATTTCCTAGCTGACTGCAAGCTTCTGTACTTGCAGGCCACTGAGAAGACCCAAAATTCTCAAGCCTTATTTCAGTTTCAGAGTAATTTAGACAAAAAGAAGAGCACTATTTGGGTTTTCTCTGGTTTTCTTTTCATCTATATTTTTATACCCGCATCCATGTACCATTCTTCAGATATATTTTGAGCACACCTGAATGGCATTTCAGTTGAACAAGATTCAAAGAAGCTATGCTTCTGCTTCCCACCATTAAAAAATATTTCATTAGTGTTACCACACTCTTAGTAGGTAATGTTCTAGAGGCTAAAGGACCTGCTTTAAAGACTACAGGACAAATAGGGAAATTGTGCCTGATTTTTTTAACCCTCAAAGGTTCAAGCTCACTTCTCACTGTAGTCTCCTTAATTACTACTTTAGCTTATACTGTTCTTTTATACATCATTCTCGTAAGGCTCTGTTGCCTGATGTTCAAGTGCACATTCCCCATTTACAAGAAAATTTACTGCTGAGATTCTAAGAAGTTAAAAATCATGAAAAGCTACCACTGTTATCCATGACTATAGCCATCTCTCTCCAACACAGAACTTTTATAGAGGAAAACAATCCAGACCAGTATGGACAAAAAGCAGTCAGTGTTACCTGGTATTAGGGACAAGGTCCTGGCCCTCTTAAGTTTAGCAATATAAACATAATAAATATGGTCATGCATGTGTGAATCAGAAATGACTGGTACTGAAGGTGAATTAAACTACATTTTTGTACTTAGGATGCCTAAGTTCCATCTAATTCCCATTTCAGATGACATTGTGGTAGCCTGAATTTCATCTCAAGTCAAAATAGAATTAATGTCAAGCAGATTTTACTAACAGCATGACCTTATGCCTTGTCCTGGAAGGCAGATTTTGTTTCACCTCAGTAAAGGTTCATGTCTGAGGTCAGTCTGAGAGGTATCTTCCTTTTCTTGTTTTATAATGAGATAACAGTCTCTGTGTTCTCTGTATGTCCTTTGAATTTGGCATATACTAAGTCAATTGCTTAAAAACTACAATATTCATTAGTTTTGAAAAATAAATTTTATTTGAAAGCTGATTCTCAGAATCACTAGCACACAATAAAATAATTATGAAAAAATAATACCTCACATTTCTCCATAACATCCACTAAATGTTATTCCTGCCATATTAATACAAAGGAAACGAAAGAAGAGAGATATTCAAGTCTTTGTTCTCAGAATAACCCACCATATTTAAAGTGGTTTTTTTTTTCTTTTTTTTTTTTTTTTTAATGAAACTACAGCCTTTTTCTGGAAATTGGACCCAGGGATGTTTCAAGATCAGCAAGCCAAAAAATAAATAGTTATCTTTGGATATGTGTTAATCTAAAAAGATCCCCAGAAAACACTCAAGAATATATCTATTAGTGGCATGATAAAATACATGCTATATCTCTTGAAAAAAATATTAAAAGCTTGAAAATCTGTGAACTATTGTAGATGCCGTACACTCCTTGATTTTGCTAATAAAAACAGCCAAACCCCAATTTTTAAATTATTTTTCTTGAAGTTTTTTACTATCATTTGTGAGCTCTTACTTTGAAAAAATTATTAAACATTTACTTATCTGCTTTATAGTAGTCCCATAGAATGGGAGGATAATCAAGAGTAAGGCTAGTTGTGAAACTGTTTCTTAAGCAACTGCCAGATTATCTGGAAAATTTTAAATAGAATGCCACTCTTATGAAGATCTTCATAGATTTTGGCTTCGACAAGACACTCATGTTTGGAAATGTATATGGGGAAAATCTTTGGTGTATACATTCAGCAAAGACTTATATATGACAAAATAAACGTCTTTAAAATTGATACTTTTAGCAAAAATAAACCTCTGATTGTGTTTGTCACAAGTTATTTTCTACTAAGAAGGAAAGGAAAAAAGCCATGACTTCATGCTAAGGAAAAATTCAAATCTACAGTAGACTAGAGAACTATCCTTACCACTGTCAAGTTTAAAAGAACATTAAGATTCCTCTTGTTTGGCAGATGAAACAATTGGCAAACCAATGTAAGATGACGTTAAATATCAAAAGTAGGTTGCTTGTTCATCTACATACGATCCTCTCTGCTTTTATTGTGTTTTGGATATGATGCGACAACACACTTCTTTGCTCTCGTTCAACATAGATTTTACCAAGTACTGAATTTCTGCATTCATGGTTTATAGCAGAATTCCTCAAAAAGAAGAATATGTGATGCCTTTCAGTTGACATGAGAGAAAAGAGCATGTCTAAAGAGAGTGTGTAATTTTAATTTTATTTTATGCATTTAAGCTAATGGCATGAATATCACAGAAAAAGAAATTCTGGACCATGTTTTTCAGAAGGTAGGTTTGTAAGTCAACTTTGATTCTTCTGACAGAATAGTACATCAGGGATTCATCTTTTAATATGAGTTTTCTATTGTCGTCCTTTTTATCTTAGTAAGGTTCTTGCTGTTTTGAAACATCCTTGACACTCATGCATTGCTGTAGTATAACAGAAGCAGTTATGTGGCTGTGATTTCCGAAGTGGCTCTTTTAAGAACTGCCTGTTGCATTCATATTTTATTCATTTTTTTTTGCACAGGCAAGCAGAGATTCGATTTTTTTACATCTGTGATTTCTACAGTGAAGTGTCTTATTTTCAGAAATTGTTCATGAAACAGTTGTTTCTCAGCCAATATCTGCATTTCATCTGCAAATTATCATCTTGGTGTGTGAGTTCTCATGTTTAAAAAAGAAAGAAAAAAATGAAAAGAAAAGCTCTTATATCTTCCTGGAAGACTTCAAGAAGGGTTAACCATTTGCAGCAATGTTGAAATGTGAAACCCTGATGCAAGGCCTAAAAGGATTACAAAAGTAATTATAACATATAACATCTAAAGTTCAGAGTATGTTTCATGAAAGTCCATTGATGACAGTTGTCATTACAACTTCACTATCAAGAAAACTATAGTTATGAAGGCACTCATGGGGAATAGTAGACATTTAAGTACCAAGGGTTTACTGCTGATGCTATTTTTACGTGTTAGTTCTGCTTACAAAAAGACCAGTACGCAAGATAAATGATGAGAATGTCTGTAATTGACTGACAGCTCCTGCTTTTATTTCAGCTTAAAGTTAGTCAATTTAATTATTCAAGCAGCAGAGATCATTCATGACAATGTAGGCAATAATAGAAGCTATAAGATACATTTATTGCAGAGATCTGATAAGCTGATCAATTACCTCAACAACTTCAAAAATATTGCCATATGTGAACACAGAATTTGAAAGAAATGCTTCTTAGGTTGATGCAGCTCCTGTTGGTATTTCAGCAATGTTACACATGACTGGTCAGCAATTCAACACTTACTAAATATCTGTTCCTTGCTTACTTATAATAACAATAACAACCATGATTCTTAACATAACTATTGCTAATAAAATTACAATTATTGCACTGCCATCTTTATAGTACCTAAACACTTAGAAAAAGAGAAAGACTGATAAGGGATGCAATCATCAAAGCAAATCTGGTTTAAATGAAAGTTTTAGTAACTCTGGCAGATTTCTTCTTTCTTTCTAAAGGCTCTATTGTCTTACTGTCTTCATCACATGGATTGTAATACACCGAATGGTCTTTTTGTTATGCCACAGTAAGATTCTTTTCACTGCAATAATCAGCTTTTTTATTATTATTATTTCATAGCTTAGCTTTTCTACAATTTTGTTTAATCATATTTACTGAATTTTCTTTAATTTTCATGAGCTCATAATCTCAGGAAGGACCTGCAGTGAAGCACTCATCTTCCCTCTCTCTTGAAGCTATCACATATAGTCTTCCTAGTTTATACTTCTTACAATAATTTAAAAAATCCTATAGTATCATTATATTCTTAGTTTCTGTAATTTTGCCTGTGATGGTGATGTTTCCCTCTGACTTTTAGTCTACACTTTTTGTATAGCACGTACTAAATAGTGCTGCCAACTTTTTTATGATATAATGTACAGAGTAATGCGTAGAAACTTATCTTGGACCAATTTGGTATATTGTCGGCACTAAACTTCTCTGGGACTTGGCTAGGCATCTTTCATTTGAGGCTTGTATCTTTTATATTACTTATCTTTTCTTTAATATTTCTGGTACAATACATCTTTCACCAACAGAATGCTCAGCTTCTTTTTCTTTTTTCCCCCTTTTGCAAGCCATTTATAATTTGTCACTTTCCTAAATTTTTTTTCTAAAAAAAATTCCACATATTATTTTTCATCTTTAAATATCTATATAATACTTTGTTCTCTTTGTATAATGGCTTACTTCCAATAATACTGTATTTTTCATTTAGTTTTGCTCCAACATCTAATCTGTCTGGATAGCAGCCTATCTGCTAAACTTCAGAAATCTCTATTGATGAACTAGTCATCCCAGACACCCTCTAATAGTCAATGGGAAAAAAATATATTTTTAGGGAAAGAATCAGAACACACACGTATATTTCTCTAGAATGAAATGAGCTGCCCCCTCCAAAATGTGTATTTTTCTGTATTGACTAAAGAGGCACAGACTAACATTGATCTACAAGTTAGGTAATAATTGATCTGGTGAAGTGCACCCTTACCTTTCACAGAGGCTGCTAACTTTATGAGCTCCTAATGTATTTTTGACTTCTCTTAATTTTCTTATCTCCAGCTTACCTGAAAAGAAAAACTTGTGCATGACATTTTACTTCTTTATACAGAATTCAATTCCTACCAGCCATTTTTGCCTATTGTCTTATCAGTTTGTCCAATACTTTATGACAGTAGCACATCTTAAAATGTATGTATGCAAGTAAATATTTCAATTTGCCGTTATGGTTTTGTTTTTAGAGTTTTGTTAATGATGTCTCAGAACTGTCTTTCATTACTATTGCCTTAATTTCTTCCTCCAACAAAATCCTACATGATTATAAAATATAACTGTATCTAGTAGTATGCCATTTTACGCTGTTACTTTTGATTCCTTAAAAAAAAAAAAAAGACAAAAATAAAAGGAATAAAACCACACAACCACGAGAAAAAAAACACCAACATTTATCTGAATGTCATTCTCATATCTTTCTGAAAATCCGCACACTTGAACAATTAATAATTTCAGATCATGCATATAAAACAGCTAACTTCCTCAATCTGCTTTGTAAATTGTAATAATTTTGATTAATAACATCATTCCATTCACTAGTATTTTTTCAACTTGCTTTGGCAACAGATTACATGATGCCTTCTTTTCCTATAAATCTTTTAAATAAAACAGTCACAGTTTGTTTATTTTTCGTTATATTTTTATCCCTGTGGTACGACTGCCTGAAGAAATCCCTCTGTACTTTCCAAATATGTTTTGATATTTATATTGTTGTTTCTTTGTGTATTTCTTAAGTTCTCTAGACTGTATCAACAGCTTGTGTTTCAACTTTTCACTAGCATCTCCATGTGAATCAGATTTTCTCTACAGCTGTTACTATTAATATACTTTTCATTTACTTTATATCATCCAGATAATGTACCATTCAGTCAACTGTTGGACCTCCAGACTAATTTAGGTCTACTCTGTAATTCCTGTTTTATAGCATAGCTCATTTTCCCACAGATTCCCAGGTATTTCAAAGCTTTCGAATAAGACAATGATAAAGTTTTTGCAAAAATTACTATGATGTCTTCAATACTTATCTCTTCAAGATACTTATAGACTTTTTTAGGACATTATAGACATTTTATTTCTACTTCTAAGAGCACATATCACATTTTCAGTAATGTGATCACTCCATATCGTGACTTTTTTTTTTCTCATGCAGTCCTTGTTATTCTTGTTCTTTTCCTCTTGTTACTTACAATCTTCATGATGATCACAAGAGGGAAGTATTTTCAGGATAAAAAAACTTACCATGATATACTGCTTTTCTATTTTTTAGCAATTCTTTCTTTTTGTGCTGCTTACCCAAATAAGCAGTAACATCAATTAGATGCTACTTCCACTGTGGTAAAAGACTTTTCACTACCTAATAAAAGAATCTACTTTCCTTTCCACCTCTCGTCAATAGTTCTGGGCGACTAGCTAATATTCATCTATGTGCTTTTCCAAATGCAAAAGATGCAATTCTGAAAAACAAAGAACATTTTGATAGGCCTTGAAGTATGGTGTTTTTTCCTCTTTGAGTCTTTTATATATATACAACTACGCATGAAATGAAATGGAGAACTAAGTGTTCATCTTCATTCTATAAAATAATACATAAATATATATATATTATCTATGTTTGCATATATATCACATACACATATATATAATAAATATATTTTTTAAGAAAAAAAAATGCTTTTGACTCCTAAGATAGATCTCAGATGGCAGAAATGTTACCCAACGTAACAGTAATGATTCACTCATATTACTTAAAAGTACATAGATTAAGTGGTAGTAGATTATGTACATAGCATATTCTTATCTTCATCTTTGACAGGTAAAACTGTTTTTGACTGAACGTAATCTCCATTCAGTAAGAGCTCTAATATGAGGAAACCTATCTACAGGAAATCCTACTTCCTTTTGGAAAGCTTCTCTAGGGAACTAAACAGATTTACACTACACAAAACTTTACTAGCAATATTTTTAATATTCCTACTTTGTAACTTAAGAGATCTGGCTACTTCCCAGTAGTATGTTTCTGAAGAACAGCTGACCTGGATAGTCTAAGAGGAGCTTTAGTTATGGCTTCACTGAGAGTGAATGTAACGGTTCTTCAATATCTTTATCAGTCTGGAGAATTTGGATCTCCTTGTGACTGTTAAAGACAATATGGGAACGAAGATCAGATTTTAATAAATTTCTGGATTAAACCAACAAATTTTGAATATAGTCTACTTACTCTTTTAAAGAGACATATTTGTTTATGTGCGGAAAGCATACAGTAGGTAGGCATCTGGGAAAAAAAATCCTTTAGTTGAACTTTGAACATTAAGAAATGTCCATGTCCAAATACTACAGTATATTTGTGGTTTTTCCCATAGCAGAATAAAGAAACCTAATTTTAATGTGCTTAATTTGGGGGAGGTTTAAACTCACAACTTAATTTTGAAGAAAACTGGTTAAAGTTTTAAAGCCTCATTTTTAGGTCCAAAAGCCTCATTTTTAGAGTCCAAGCAACAGATTGGTGGAGATCAGAAATACGAAGATTGGTCAACTAGGTAATGTAACTGTAAGAATGAATTGTGTTTAATTACAAAAGAAACAGACAAACAAAATGGATAAGTAAATGGAACTTAGCAAATTATAGAAACCCAAGAACAACATGTATTTACCAAATAAGGGACTTCCAAGTGGCACTAAAACTTTGTCAATGAAGAAAAATAATACTGGTTTAAGAACCCATAATTACAGCTCTTTATTAGTGTGATAGTTGAATCAGCCAGATTGGTAGAACTCAACCATCACTGATTTTTAGATTTGCTCATTGTGATTAGAACAGAACTAACAGGTACACTATCTTCCTTGGCACAGAAATTATAAAAAACTATGTCTAACTAACTTAGTCATCCCTTGATTATTAATGTGCAGGTGCAGAGCCGCAATGATAAGAGACTATCCACTCTGAAATAGTTGCAACTCAGGCTACTTTTCAGCAGAGTAGGGTAAATGTCTTCCAACTGACTCAGACTCATCTTAATTTTTGGTGTGCTTATAAGGCTGTCAGGTTTAATCATGTGCAGAGAAACTTAGCCCCTGCATTGTAGCTCACTAGAAAACAAAATTTATTGCCTTCAGACCTACTTTATGTTTATATACGTAGAGAGAGTTCTTTTACAGAACACATTTCTTCCTATGTGTAAAAAAGAAAGAAAAAAAAATCTTACCTACAAAGCTCATCTTTTCCCTGCTCTATATCATGTGTGTCCAGCCATTCTTCTGGTCCAGTCACCTTTCATTTGCAATAAATAACTGCTTATAACAGTCAAAAATTAATATTCTGTATCTACATAAAAGGATAAAAATAAAAATACAAAGGTAAACCAGTATTTTTTACAGATCTATTTCACTTCTTTTCTAACAGTCCATTTCTTATGTGGGATTCAGACATCATCTTGACAATAGTGAACATCAGCCATGAACTCTCAAATCCTTTTTGTTGGTTTTCTCTAGTTTAGCCAATCCTTCATAGAAAAGTGCATATACTGTCATAGGCATATGAATGCATGTTACAGAGGGCACTGACCAATTACTTGTGTATTAACTTTTCAAGATGTGTTATGGTTTATCTCTAGAACAATGCTCCTGAACTAATCTTTAAGGATGAATTAAATGTGATTGGCTAGGCTTAAATCAGTGTTGACTGGACCTTGAAGAATTTGGCTGGAAAATCCTGGATGTACCTGAAGCACTTACCTTGGAATGAAAATGTTTTCTCTCTTTATCCAAAGTCCCGTTGTCTCACTGATTCCTTATTCTAGCTCTCTACAGTGTAATAAAAATGGGAAACTGTGAAATGCAGACAAATATGCAAAATAAAGAAAAAAAATTGTCTTCTGAAGGGGAATCTTTTGGCAAAATTGTTGCAGTGGAAATCAAACATAACTATTTAGTTGTAAGCCTTTGTATATAAAAGCTATACAGCTGACCACTTAACTGTTATGCTGCCTCTTATTTCCCCTTAGGTTAGATATTTTTTTCCTTTCTGCATATTTTGCTCACAAGCAGGTATTCCAGAGCCAAGTGTGGAGAAGTAATTTTGATAAAAAATGAGCTGTAAGTAAGTGTCGTATTCACAGATCTCAGTTGTGCAGAATTGTTAGGTAAACAACTCTTTGAATGTATGTATGTCTTCGGATATCTTTCCTAGAGATAATGCTTACAGTGATATCTGTACTCCTAAAATAAACAAAGTCCATCTCTGAGGTCAAGCAGCAAGATCAGACAGATCCACATAATCTTTGACCCTCATTTACATCTGCGCTGTGGGTGAAGTCTCTTACTTCTATCCATATATTAGTAAACAAAGTGGACCAGGGAGCCTATTCTTTGGTCTTAAGGGAAAGCTTCACAGAACAACTGTATATAGAGTTTAACTTGTCCCTTACTCCCTTAAAACAAAACAAAACAAAAAAGTGACCCTTTTCACCTCTCTGTTGGGAATAGTCCAGCCCTGGGCTCATACAATCACCAAATCATGGCCATACATTGAGTAGGACAGTATAGTCATTATTAGTCAAAACCATGATGGTCACCAACCAAATAAACAATATGAAAGACACATGAGTGCCTAAGCCTGTGCCCTGGTTCAGTATAGTTTATTAATCATAGAATCATAGAATTGTTTAGGTTGGAAAAGACCTTTAAGATCAAGTACAACCGTTAACCTAGCACTGCCAAGTCCACCACTATACCACATCCCTAAAAATGTAGACGATCTCTGCAGTGATAAAGCATCATTATGATTTTTAGTGGGTTCTTGGTTTTTTTTCAGTTCAAAATTGTTGACATAACATGACAGTAATGCTAGAGCCTCCCAGAGAAGTGGGAATTTCATAGTCTGAAACTACTTAGTTTCATAGTCCGAAACTAAGGGTCTGCTTTATGCCAAATTGTATGGCATGAAGGCATACAGTAGTGTCTGAGGGCTCAAGCCTTCTGATGTAGTATAAAAGACTCAGGTCCAATGGAACCTGTACTTGTGCAATCTTATCCACACTTTTGGACATACTCTTTGCTGTATGTTATCTTTTGACCAGAGTCCAGACACTGTATCAAAGAGTCTAAGCTGGAACATCCCAAAACTGTTACAAAACTGATATGCTGCTAATAGATCAGCAGTGTGGATAGTCCTGGATCAGTGTTCAAGCTTGTCTCAAGGCAGAATTTTACTTAGTAGTATAGATAAGACAAGTTGAAGTATATCTTAAGTAAAATTAAATAACTTATCCTCTGAATGAGTAGTAAATCCTTTCTTACTTTAACATAAAGCTCACTGGAGGTTTCGTGTGTGCTGTTTGTTTAATCAAGGATAGTATACACTATTAATAAATGGAAAAAAGGTGGATAATATCAAATACATCCCATGAAGCCAAAGGAAACATCTTTTAAGTAACTTTTCAGTACTTCTGAATTACTGAGGTGAGAAAATGAATATCAACCATCTTTCACATGAAATAAATACCCTTTTCCTTTGCCTGTTTTTCAAAGATGAACTCATGACTCTTCTAGGAAAAAAGAGCTCTAAATGATTTGGAGATTAACAGGAGAAAATGCTGGTGATATCACTCAGATTGGATGTTCATGCTCTTTTGGTCCTGTTATGTAGGGAAAGATTCAGTTTCTTAAACATACATACGTAATGTCGTTTCAGCTACCTTTGGGTAGACAGCCTGGCCTCCAACTGTCATTCTAAAAGGAGCATGTTTCCTATATTCTTAAGTCATATTATTCAGCCTTGTGAGAATGCATCAGAAAATGGACACAAAAAAATAACACTAGATACCAGTGTTTAGACACCTGAAACATTTCTCCAATGATGCCTTTTCCTGCTTTATAGTCTGACTGTGGATGTTTTGTAGAAATAAACAAGGTAAAATTCATGAGTATTGAAAAACTGAGGACCAGAACACAGAGAAGGAGAACTGCTTGCTTAACTTGAACCTCATAACCTGTTGTTTACATTATATCTCTGAAGGAAGTATATTAATCTCTTCCATCATTTAGTAGAGTCAAAATTAGCTTTCTCCATTATTTAGTGGCTTGATAGCTCATAAGGTGATCATAAAAACATGTTTCCTTTCTAATGATGTAGACTTTTTGAATAATTTTATGTGTTTTAAATCCCTTTTTCCTTGCAGCAAGAAATCTTTATGTCTTACAAATTTAAATATAACTTTTTAATTCCATTCCCTTCTCAGAAATATTCCTTCTACAGTTAAAAAGCAATGACAAATTTTGTTTCAATAAAGGTAATCAGATTTATTATTTAAATAAGTCTTCCAACTTTCCAAATAATCTCTTACCATAATTAATACTTAAACAGAATTGTTGAACTTTGAAATAAAAAGAAAGAAAACACAGTCCTTTTACCGAAAATATTTTTCTTAAAATCCTTTTGAATTTGATTGAAAAATATTGTTTTGATAACTGCTAAATAATGGATTTTGAGTTAATAACAACATTTTCACTTTTACATCTCAAAAAGTACATACCAAATATATATTTCAGGATCATACTGTGCATAAACCTTTTAATTAATCACATAAGAGAGTCATTGAATTGGCATAAAGACACAATCTATTCAATTCTGAAGAGATACACAAACATTTAAGACATAACTATATTCTAAAAGCCTTGGGGGGAAAAAAATAATTTAGTAATGAAATTGGAATTTCTTTGGCAGAACAGTTCCCTTCGTCAGTATTTTTGTCTAAAAGTACTTCCAGAAGAAAATTTTTTCAATGAAAAAATCCTTTGAGCAGGCTCAGATACTGGCACTGTGACATAGTTTATGGGTCTGACAGTTCATTCCAAGATTCCTCACATTTTCTAAACAGGACATCCTTATATCCATTTAAAGTCAGGGCTCTTTCCAGATCTTCACCTCTGAAAGAGATTTGTTGAAAAAAGGTTTCTGAGCTGTAGATCATGTCTATATCATAATAGTATATTATTTAAAAGGTCTTGCCCTTTGAGGAGACAGTCTCAGTGATTGTTTGACTAAGTGCTTCCTTTCATTACAATCTCTTATTTTTAGCAACAGCCACTACCTGTAATTTCAAATGCCTATTAAACTTTTCGCACAAAGAACAACTCCCAGTAAAAATAATTTCTCCAAAAAGTCAATTAAAAAGTGAACAATAAAATAGATTAAAGAATGTGTAAAAGGTATAAAAGATGCATAACACAGTCTTTATGAATAGAAGTGAATGTTTATGATCAGGGTTGTTATTTCCTTTGCTGTCTATCATTAGATAGCAAAAATTGTCATGATCGTTAATCTTGCTTGCATAAATGGATCGTTAAAATACATTCAATAGTAGCTTTTTTATTTTGCACAGTTTGAGAAGTCTGTTGCTATTGAAGTATCCTTAAAAATGCACACAGAAAGACTGCATTTTATATACTACAAATGTGTTTTACAATGTAAATCAGCTATATACATGGCTTAGATGCATAATAAAAATCAGATTTTTTTTTTTTATTTTAGTTTTTGGTGTGATGGAATTTTTACCTCTGAATTTAATCTCAAATAAGGATCAACTGGAAATCACAGTTTCCATTTCACATACAAAGACACAGAAAAATAGACACATACACAAACACACACAGACAGAGACATACTTAGAGCCTTTGAATGTTCTCTGGAGTGAAAAGAAAGCCAGACCGTATAGCGTAAACTGATTGTCATAATACTCACTAAAGATGTGATAAAGCAGCATTTGGGTTTGTTTCTTTTTTCTCCAAAACCAAAAAATATGCATTTCTTTCAAGATTTCATCCCAAGATTTCTGATAACCTCAACTTTGAAATATTGGGAGTGAAAGAAGGTCATCATATCTACCTTCTTGTATATTATTACTTTTGCAAGTAAGTTGCTGCAAATGTGCTTTCACTGTATTTTGTAGAATCTAACATGATGCAGTCTTGGGTAAAAGACACCGACTTTTTGTGTTGCCTAAAGAAATTTAAAACTATGATCGTACTTCTCCCTGAGGCATTTTAAGACTTTTCAATAAAAGTGGATTGCAGTTTTTCATTTTGCTATTAAAGCAGTTGTAGATGAAACATCTAACTTAGCTGTGTTGCCTTTGGGAGTTGTGTCTGTAACATATTTCCAAAAGTTGTGTTTAATATATTGAGCTATCTGAATTGTTTTGAAAATATCATACAGATACTGTTGGCAAGGAGACAGGAAAAAACACATATATACATATTTTTCATTGAAAAATACTTTAATTTCTTGACTTGTATTTCTTCTGTGGGAACAATACTGAACAAATCCTTAGTCGATATTTACTCTATTCCTCATTAGGGAAGTTATTTATGTTTGTGGGTCAATGACTGGTTGTCAATCAAATTAAATCTTTCACATCTTCATTACATTAAAAACTGACACTTCCTTAAGTGAAAGTGATGAGGCAAACAAACCATAAACTTTTAATTAAAATATAAACTATTAAGATAGAAACATCAAGGGCTACATATTACACATAAGTATATAAAGCTATATTGGCAATTATACAAGAGACTCTGACTGAATGTTTCCTTTACTGGTAGCAATAGACTTGATTGTTGTATTAGTTATTTTAAATATTGGAAGACTGATCATCCTCATTTGGGAGATTCTAGGTGAGATCTGGGGAGGCAGATCACAGCAGACAATATCTTTGATTTGATTAATTTTCATTTGTGTAGAAAGTTCCTTGAAGGGGAGTGACCAGGCAAAACCCTCTGAAACGAGGAGGATGACTCACCTTAATGTGGGAAGCAACTGTACCTCTTCAAGGAGAAAAATGTCGAGAGGCAGAGGCATAAGAGGGGAGAAAGTGAATCACAGCACTGAGCCTGGGAGCCTACTGGATATGTAAAGACTAAGCAAATTCAGTGAGTAAAAAGGAGCAGAAAGTCATGCCTCAGAGACAGCATAAACAAAAGTTTTCTAAGGAACAGGGAGGTCTGTGCAGAACTTGCGACCACTCAGAAGTCCTCTGAGCTGTTTGGAACCCTGTCTGGAAAAAAGAAACCACATTGCAAGGACACAGTGAGCATGGTTAGAGTTATAGAAATTATTGTTTCTGTCCTTCCCTAAACTCTTTAAGTTTTCTTTATCTGAAAACTTAAATATCTTAGTTTATAGTCCAATAAAACTTGACTTCTTGACCCTCTTAATCTCCACTGAGGAAAATACAAAAAAGAACCCCCTCAAAGCTTTGCCTGCTTGGGTTTCCTCCAGACAGATCCTTTCCTTGATGCCTCTGTCTGAGACCAGAGCTTGTGTTCGGCCAAGATGTCCTCAGGTTCTAACAATAATTTCTTCCAATTCTTCCACAATTTCTTCTGCAGAGTAGTTTATAGAACTGTTAGGGGAGAAAAAGTGTTGGTTTACAGTTTAAGATTTCAGGAGGTATGAACATAGCCGATTAATGACTGACAGGAGCTCTTACTGTTCAACAATATGTGGAGCTTTGAATCTACGGATACCCAGTTGTACCAAACTGTTGTGATGAAATAAGAAACCTTTTGTAACAGTAAAAGTTCCCATGGTATTTACAGAAAACACCCTATGATAAGAACTTCACTAACAGATAAAATCACAGCAGAATGATTATACATTTCTTTCTTCAGATCATAATTTTTTGTTAACTTAGTAAGTCTGCAAGTCTACAATATTAACAAAAATATAAGAAAAATCAACTGCATAGTACTGATGTTTGGGCTAACTAACAAGCTAACATAAAAAAGTAATTTTCAGGATCAACTTAAATGTAAACTTTAAACATATGAGCAACTGATTTGATGATTTGTCCTTACTAAATCCACATTTTCATGATATTTTTGCATTGGAACACCTTGCAAGGGATGAGGCCTCATTTTCTCAAAATGCTGTAAAAATTATTAACTAATAATTTTTAATTAATAAAAATTCTTTTAGTTATTTTTACAAAATACCTTTTTTTTTAGTAGTTGGGAGTTATACAATTAAGATTCTAATTGCATAACTATGTTTTTGTAAGATATTTCAATAAAAAGATTTGGGAGTCAGACAGTGTCTCAGTTTTCATTTCAAGTCTGATACTCCATGTGCACACACTGATGAACCCTTTTGTCCTACTGCCAAGGCCCTGTCATAGGTGTACTTAGGCTAACTGACACCTACACCTTAGCATTGACTGACACATTCTTTCTCATAACTCATTCACCCACAGTGTAACCCCTTAAACTCTTGTTTTTTGCTGATGGTCTCAACTACAGGGAACTTTTTCTGCTGATATACAGGATTTTGGATGTGGTATTATTAGCTTATTGAAATGAAGCTGCTGTTGTAGTGGAAATATTTGAAAGCTAAAAAAATTAAGATGATTTCATTGTCTTGCCAGATACACACATCCACATCTGAAGCACTTTCAAATATCACAATAAATGGAACAATAAAGCAAGACTGGAGAAAATGTTAATCTTACTATTCTTTAATTTGTCTCCTCATGCTGGCACTGTAACACAAAAAGGTCTTGTTCTTTTTGGCTATGCCACCAGTCTGCTAGACAGCTTTGGTCAAGTCAGTATTCTTCTTTGGCTCCTGTTCCCCCAGCCAATGCAGATAATGATCCTGACCTCCTTTCTAAAATGCTTTACGATCCTTGGGTGAAAAGTTCTCCTTAAAAGCTTAGTAGTTTTATTATTATATCCATTATATAGTTACACTGTTCAAGGTCAATAGATCTATATAGCTGAGCAAGAATGAGATCATATGACTGTCAGTACTATGCGGTAATCGCACTCAAAAGTACACAATTGAATGTTTAGTCCAAATGAACCCATATTTAGTATGGCTTCACATACTGTTGTCAAAAGTTTGATGCACTGAATCTTGAACTTCCTTTGATTATGTTCCGCAGTGAGACTTCCTCAAACTTTTTAATTCATTGGCTGCTGCCCCCAAGGGATTCATACGGATTGGATAAGAAAAGAATGACATCGACAGCATATAATGAAATTTTATACAGGATGTCCAATATTTTTATGCCTTCAACTCTGTTATTGTGTTAAATTCTTTGACTGATTTGTTCCAGAGTTATGGTAAAAAGGGAGGGCAAAAGGGAGCACCATTGCCTTTTGCTGCTAGACAAAGTAAAGACTTCTGAGCGATACCCATTATTCCTTATTGTAGACTCCAATACAATGTCTTTATTTAAGAAAGTTTTAGACCATTATGTGAGACTCCCAAAACTTTCATCAAATAGCTTCATTTCAGCCAGTCAGATGATCCTTCAGCATATAATGCTAATAAATAAATATCTCCTCTATATTTCTGTTCTGCAAAGGTCTGTAAACTGTAATTTGTGTGTCCCATCAGCCAATATAATGACACCTTACTGTTATATCCTCACTGCTCCTTCACTCTTCCAGATGCTGTCATTGCTCTACTGTTTCAAATACATACTGCCTTTTATCTTACTTTAGAAAGTTAATTTCTCTGGTATTGGAGAAGATCCAGGAAATCTCTTAAGTAAAAAATTCAAGTTAAGCTAGCAGCTGTCTAGTGCTAGTTAGATGTCTTGAACAGAGATTTAAGTCCATTGTTTAGTCCTTGGGATTGAGTTTCCAATCAGCTGCTTCTGTTCAACTTAGACACGTGGTTGAGTCAGGACACTACAGAAAAGAGGTAAGTTAACTGAACTAATGCTCTTGGCCTAAGTTCTCAATACATCTTCTTCACATCCTTGTCTATAAACTTCCACTACTTATGAAACATTTACTTTTAAAATATTTCCCTTTCAAAAAGAACGCATTACACTAAGGTTTGCTTTTGAATCACAGACTTTCATTTTTTTTCTATTTGTTAGATGTGGGTTTTATTATCCTACATTTCCACCTTCTGGACCATAAGCATGAGATAAAAGTGAGAAGCTGTTCAAACTTGAAAGTAATTAAAAAGAATGTGAATCAATAGTGAACACTAGTATTATACTTTACGAACTGTACAACAATTGCAAGGGTGTGTTTTGGTCCACTACCTCAGTGTCAGGCTGTCTGAAAGTTGAAAGTGGCTTACAGTGAATAAATACGTTTTACAATGGCTTTTGCGTGCTTTATTCAAATGAAAATGAACACGTTTTTCAGTGACTTCAGTGGTAATAGGTAAGAGCAAAATTAAATGGTTACCTAATTGTTGGCCTTGCAAATGAATCACCTTAATAGTCTGTGATACATTCAGTTTATTCTGCTCCTAGAGATTAAATAGTGTATTTTTAAAAATAAGGGCTTTTTGAAATAATAAAATAGACTTTGGTCATTTAATATGAGTAAAGTCATGGTAGTGCCTGATAGATTAAGAGCCCGAACTATCAACTCTTACTCAGAAGAGCTGTTCTTAGCTACTCTTTGGATTCAGATAAGCTACCAGTTTGAACAGTGTGTACCAGAATTCAGGTCTTATAAAATACTAGGAAAAAAAAATACCTAATTCCATTTTAATGTCTTTATTGTAAGTTTCTTTAGTCCCTTTTTTCACTTTCAGGTTTGCTTTCCAGGACACATTTCCATCAAGCGGAAGTGAAGAGAGTTTTGCATTACTAAGAACTACAGAGCTGGACTCTTATGGACAGTGGAAAGAGTAGAGACGAAATGCTCATGATGAATATTCAGCTAACTGCATTAACTGCCAGCTGAGAATCCACTAGCTATTACTTGGAAGGCAAGATTAAAAAAAAACAAAACAAAACAAAACAAAAAACCCCAAGCTATGCAGCTATACTATTCTGGTTCAAAGAGTAGAAATTCGGATTGCTAAGAATGGGAGAATATGCTTTGCCCATTCTGCCCTATGGACTATACTCTTGTGTCATTAAGTGAATAATTAGCCCTGCCGCCTTTTACTATACTTCAAGAGTATAATTTGTCATTTATCAAACAAATTATGTTGAATTGTGTACCTCTCTGTTTTAAAGATTTCAAATGCTGTGTTAAACCTATATATGCTTTGATTATCAAAGATGATTCTTTCATTTTCCTTCATCATCTTAAATTATGACTCTTGTATTAGAATCATTCACTTTTCAAAGGCTTGGTCAAAGGTCTAATCACTTGATTTCAGTCTACAATATTGCGCAGATACTGTGAATTAAATGCAAACAGACCTAATAGTATTGTTAACATAAAAGCTGGAGGAAAAGAGTACAGTCACGAGATCTGTTTCCTACCAATTTTAACAATCTATCCATCTCTTTATCAGTTAGTTTTTCTAATTTATATGTTGCTTCGAGAAATAAAGGTATTTTAAGTTAAACATTTCTCACTCACTTCTCACTAAGAACTGATTTGTATGTGAAGAATTGCTGAAGTCTTAAGTATCAAGAAACTCACAGGCTGTTTCACTAGCTGTCATCCCTATGTTCAGTCATTTTAGTATGTTGGCACAGGTCTTGGAATCACACACACACAC
The DNA here is from genome assembly GCF_013368605.1 of Nyctibius grandis. Taxonomy (NCBI): domain Eukaryota; kingdom Metazoa; phylum Chordata; class Aves; order Nyctibiiformes; family Nyctibiidae; genus Nyctibius; species Nyctibius grandis. The sequence continues at coordinate 86,658,956 of NC_090659.1, read as the reverse complement.
AAAAAAATCAGTGCTGGAATTTCTGCTTTGCAAATTCCCTTTAGGAAGGTCTAATTGTAGCCTCGAGAAATTGCCCCTGCTACTGAAAAAAATAACAGTAATACTAGTATGACTGGTGCAGTCACAGCTCTTTTTGTGGCTCCAGGGAGAGCTCACACTGAAAAGGTACTTCCACTACTCTTGCAATAAATGTACTGTGTGATTCCTTCACCTTTGAATTTCACAGATTCACTGGCAGGGAAAGAAGTAGGGCAGTGCCATTTCCTCAAAGGCAAATTCATTACCTAGATCTTTGTTGGCACCAAACTGGAGAAGTGTTTCTGAACTCCTTTACTTGACTGCTATCTGCAGTTTTCTGTAAGTGATTGTGCTCTCCTTATGATATATGTCCTCTTTTTAGGTAAACCATCCACATGAGGGTCTTCAAGGTGTCACATCAGGAAGAGAAATCAGTGGTTTCCCAAATGATGAGAGGTCTCCAGTATCTTTGTGTATCCAACACCCGACCTTTTAAAGGGGCCTGATGTTCAGAAGAGTTAGAAACATTCTCTTTGAAGATTTCGTGTCTCTAAAAATTTTATTAAAAGTAAGGTTCAGAAGCTACATCTCCTAACAAATGAAGCACAAGTGTTCTGTTTCATAATAAACTTTGGAGAAGAGCAATGGAATGCATCAACCCATTCAGTCCTCTCAGAAAGACGGTGTGAACTGTACATGACAGAAGTATTTCTAATTTTAAGCAAAGCTCTTCATTAATTGTAAGCTCTCCAACCAAGTGGGAAGGATATGAAAATGAGGAAAAACTGAAAGAAAATTAAATTGCTGAGGAATATCTACTGTAATCTCACACATGTAGTACTGCATAATAGAAACAGATCTTCAGCAAAATTGTAGTTTCGATTCTGTGAAATTGCACAGGAGGATAGTTGCTGTGAAAACTACTTTTTGTATGGTATGGTAACACTTAGATCTAATACTATCAAGAGGATATAAAATTTCCTTTAATCATTTTTTTACCACGTACACAGTTAGGATAATGCCTCTGAATGAAACACTTATTAATTTCTGAGAGTGAGTTTCACTTCACCTGCATAATGACTGAAAATTGCAATGGCAACCTCTCAAAAAACACTTCCAGTGCTCTTAGGGCCACTATATTTGAGTGACTGCTGCTATGTTCTTGACCTGTCTTTCAAGCAAGATAAATACTGTGTGTTGAACCCAACTGGAGCATGGGTTCTGTATTAACAGGCCCTCTTCTGTGATGCTTAGAAGTGGTGAGGAGATAGATTTGCATGAAAATTTGTGGTGGGTTGATCTTGGCTGGCCATCAGGTGCCCACCAAATTGCTCTCTCTCCCGCTCCTCATCAAGACAGGGGAATAAAATAATGATGAAAAGCTTGTGGGTCGAGATAAGCACAGGGAGACGACTCACCAATTACCGTCACAGGCAAAACAGACTTGACTTGGGAAAATTAATTCAATTTATTGTCAATTAATAACAGAGTAAGATAGTGAGAAAAAAAAACAAAACTAAAGGCACCTTTGCTCCACCCTCCCTTCTTTCCAGGCTCAAATTCCCTCCTGACTCTACTTCTCACTTAGCAGCACAGGAGGATAGGAGTGGGGATTTCAGTCAGTTTATCACATGTCTCTGCTACTTCTTCCTTTTCACTCTCTTTCCCTGCTCCAGTGTGGGGTCCCACCCACATAAGACAGTCCTTCACTGACTGCTCCAATGTGGCTCCTTCCCGTAGAAGTTCTTCTTCTTGAAGAACTGCTCCAGTAGGGGTACTTACCATGCGGTGCAGTCCTTCAGGAATGGGCTGATCCAACGTGGGTCCACCACGGGCTACAGAACCTGCCAGAAAATCTGCTCCTGCAATGGTTCCTCTCCATGGGCCACAGTTCCTGCCAGGAGCCTTGTCCTTCGTGAGCTCTCCGTGGGCTGCAACTTCCTTCAAAGCACATCCACCTGCTTCAGCGTGGGATCCTCCACGGGATGAAGGTGGATATCTCTCCACCGTTAACTCACTACGGTCTTCTCCGTGGGCTGCAGGGGAATCTCTGCTCTGGTATTTGGAGCACCTCCTCCTCTCCTTCTTCACTGACCTTGGTGTCTGCAGGGTTGTTTCTTCCATATATTCTCACCCCTCTCTCAGCTGCTGCACCACATTTTTTTACCCTCACAGAGGTGCTACCAATGTCACTAATGGGCTCAGCTTTGGCCAACAGCAGGTCTATATTGGAACTGGCTGAAGCTGGCTCTGTCTGACATGTGGGCAGCTTCTGATGTCTTCTGATTGAAGCCACCACTGCAGCCCCCCTGCTACCAAACCCTTGCTGCATAAGCCAAATACAATACACCATGATAAGGCAAAAGATTCATTGTACTTCATTTGTATGTACAGCCCTTATCTTCCCATCACAGGTTAGCCTTTTAAAAAGACATGCTTCTACTTTACATTTATGTGCTCACAAAAGTGATAACTAATTGAATCCCAAATGCTTTTGTCTGAAACATGCTAGATGTGATGAATTTTCCTGACTTTAGGGAATAAGTCTTGTAATGTCTTCTTTAGGCTCTGTTTGGGCTGCCTAAAGACTCAGTACTTCTGGCATCTTCACATTAAAATAGATTAATATTATTTCTATTGCCAAAGTTAGCATTTACTCTCACAGTTTATACAGTATGTCAGGGCAAGGAAAAGTCACTTGCTGCAGTTGGAGCTGCAACAGCAGTATCTAGAAAGTTTAGCTCCAACTACAGCAGGAGGCTCTGCGATCTTCAGCTGCATAGTGAAATCAGTGCACATCTCAGTGCACATCGCAGAACATAAATCAGTTCAGAAACACCATTTGTAGACACTTCTTCCAAATTTCATTGCATTGAAAATATCAGCAAATTATTGGTTTTTATCTGATTCAATACCAAACTTCAGTTTTCCACATTTTGGAAACCCTTGCTTTGGGCAGTTCTACTGAAATTAGTGTTAAAGAAAAGAAGGTAGTAATTCTTTTTTCCCCCTCTGACTCCTTTGTTTCTATTGGATTGGGTTTATGCTCTGAGAACTGATGTATAAATGCTTTTTGTTGTATTTTGGACTCTGCTTTGTAATTTCTAATATAGACAGTTATAGTCTGTTGATATTACTACTATCTGGGATGTCACCAAAAGTAAACAATAGCAAGAAAAAAGCATTGAACATATCACACAATGAAGTTAGGTCTAATTAATGCCACGTTGCCAAAATTAGGAACAGACTGACCTTGAGATAACAATGGCTAAATACACTGAGAACCTCATGCTTTAACTAGCAAGTCTCAATGCCTTCCACAAGGAATATTAGTGCGATTTACAGCTTGTTTACCTGGTCACTGGGTGTCACCGTTCATTCATTTTTATCTTGGAACAATACCAGTTTTTTTTTGTTTGTTTTTTGTTTTAATAATAATAAAGAGGTGGTTTCTTTAAGAAAGCTGTTAAGGCCAGGTAAAGTACCTTAGGAAAACACTAAAAGAGCTACTGAAAATCTTCATCAGGATATTTGAACATCATGTCCCCTTCATGGTTTACAGTGTCGTCAGCAATGCCATATCACACCAGTCAGTTATGCATATACAATTTACCCTTTGATATCTAAACTCAGTGCCTCATATGTTTCAAGACATGCAGGCAGAATCTCCTGTTACATTTATTGTAAATTTTCTTATGACAAAAGCTTTTTTTTTGCTGTTGTTGTTTAGGTTGTTCATAGGCCTAGTGTGTAAGCCACCATGAAGTAATATCGAGACTGACACTCAAGAAACAGTGCAGTAATACAGAAAGCGAATTTGTGTACCATACACAGGACACTGATACTCTATAGAAGTCATGCATTTGAGCTATGACAAGGCTCTCAATTCAAACAACTAGAAGAAAAAAAAAGAAGGATACAAAACCCTGCCTCCCTCCTTTGGCTTTTCTTTCACTACATTTATAGGTCTTCAAAAGGAAGTAACATCAGATATAATTTTCTTCCTTTGTGTATACAAACTCTCGAAGGAAGAGATTTAGCCCATCTGTTTGGAGATGAGGAAGTAAGGCTCAACTAGCTCTATAGTCATTATCTCTGTAAAATAGTTGCTTCTCCATCAAACTTTCCTAAGGAGAAGCATATATTACTTCTGTAGAGTTCTATTGCCCTTTAGGATTGTTGCAAGGACAGCATCCTGTAACTGCATTTTGCAACATGATATGGAGATTCTGCAGGAACTTTTGTGATGGGTAGGAAATACTCATAGCTGTTCTATTTAGAGAAACTAAGGTAATGAAGAAATTTCTTAATTAGTTCAAGATGTACCAACGTAAAAATTCCTGTTTCCATTTCTGTGAGTAGCAAGGATGTTATTGCTGAAAAGTTATTGAATCATGGGAACTGTCAGTAATATCTTGTCTGTTTGTTGTCAAACGCATCAATGCAAGCTCCTACTGTGTGTGATTCTCTCTCAAAATGGAAGCTGAGTATTAGCATGGAGCAGTTTTTTTCTGGGGCTTTTTTATTATTATTATCAAGGAGGAAATATCTTCTTGCAAGATAACATTCAAGGAAAAAACGTAGGTGCTACACTATGATGTTATAGCTTCTTTTTATTAATTTTTTATTATTACATTATATCAGGTTTGTGATGAGTAAGTAACTATTTTGAATTTAACAATCAGACAATATGTTTACAATTCAGCCAGTGATCCAGCAAAAGGAAGAGTTTATGGCTCAAAAATTCTGTCCGGTTTGTATTAAATTATAGACATTTTTAACAAACTGTATTATTTTAGGATTTTGTGCACTAGAAGCCTTCAGTCCACTTATCACAGAAGATACTTGCACATGGAAGTATTTTCAAGTGTGATACTTTTATATTTTTTGGAAGAAAACATCTTCAAAACCATGCTGTACTAACCCAAAAATAGTTCTAAAATGTTTCTTATATATCTTCAACAAAGGACAAACCAGCACTAAATTCTTCAGCCTGTCTGCGTGCCTACTTGTATCAGTCAGCTAAGCATTAGCTGCTAGGTAATCTTACCTTGCTACATCTGTACCACTCAAAGCAATGTATTTACCAAACAAAATGTTGAACAAAATGTTCTTGGCAATAAGAAATCTCTTCACACTTGTAGCTAATATCCATTATCTTATGGAAGCACAGAAAACATTGATAATATTCACTCAAAAGAACTAGTCCTGTACATATGTGCTTCTTAGTTTATATAAAATGTAGAAAAAAAAAGCCATTACTACAAGTACTAATTTAACAGTACAATGTTAAATCAAGGTTAAATCTTCAAATCAAGGTTAAATCTTCTCACTTTGTGTCCCGGAATTCTGCGGAGATTCATCTTATCCTTGAAATGAGGTTACTGGATCGCACTTCAGATGTTTTACAGCTTTAAAAGAGGGCAGTGAGAAGCAATATTACTAATATCACTACAGTTAGTGAAACCAGCAAAATAATTGTTCTGCTAAACTATAGATCAGTTTAGTTCTGAAAGAGTTTGCATGATTTCAGTGTTTTTTCATAGCATAAAATTGATTGTGCTGTGCAAAGCGGTCATGTTTTCTCAGCCTTTCACTTTGAAAAATATTTGCACGACTGAATTCACAATTGAATATTGTGGATTAAATGTGGTTTTAGAATAACTTATGTTTCTCTTTCTATGACAGTTATAAACTCTTCAAGGTTGAGAATGTTCTTTACTACACGTACATATAATGTATTTATATTTCATTATCTGAACAGAAGATGACTAACAGAGAGAGTCATTTGGCTTTAACAATTTGGCTGAAAGAAATCCATACATGTGAAACATAAGTAACATATAATGACTGTATATATTTACAATTAGACTACTACATCCTTTCTTTATCTCTTGGCACATATACATATAAACATGCACACATGCAAATTACCTTCTTTTGCTTTGTGTTTAGTTTACCTTAGCAATCTTGTTTTGTTTTGTTTGCTTAAGAACGTAACAGAAACATAAAAAAAAAACTATGCTGGAACACCTATTTCTACGTATGAGGTATGTAGATTCATAATGAAATTGATTACTTATACCTTGCAAATAAAAGCCTCTTTTTAATGCCCTAGGAGCCCTGTAGGCCATTGCAATGTTGGTGCACGCTATACTATTAGATTTATGTCGTTCTGATAAGATCGTCCATGTGAAGTAGCCTTTGGGTTACAAATAAGACATTAGGTTGAAGGAAGCCGCAATTTAAAGTTACTGGTGTAAGGATAATTAGAAACTGGCAGGTATCCAGTGTCATTACGAGGAGGTTGCTGTAGGGCAAATGCAACAACTGCCTGTTTTCTGCAGTGCCACAAACACGGATCTGTTTTTGTTCAAACAGATTATTTTTTTAGCTTGCATCTGCTTCCTAACATCTTGAGTTTTTTCAGAGCTGTTCTTGAACTTGGACTTTTTCAGCTTTCAGGCTTTTAGTCCAAATCCTAAATGAGTTTTTCTGTTTTCTTCGCTTTCTTAACAGTATCTGGTTAATAAATATCTACAATATCTGTATTTCTTTAATTATTTTTTTAGAGTCAAACCCCACACTGGCTAAGGAGACTTTTAAGTCTTTCAGCTTTTCACAAACTTGTTTGCAGAAGACGTCTGGTAAGAAAAAATTATTAAAAAGGAGAGATACTAGCTTATAACTGACCAGCAAGGAGAATGGCTTTGATTTGTCATGTTCTTAAAGCTACATCCAAATTGTCCATGCTTACAGGTTGAAACTGGAATCTAGACTGAAAGTCCTTATTTGGTATGTACTTTCATTTTGTAGATGGGGAAAAAAAGTAGAGGAGTGTTCTAAGGTCTAGTTCTTATAATGGAAGTAAGCTATACATGGGGCAAACACCAAGACTTGACAGTAAGGAAGTACTCTCACATCTTCATTTTAAACATCACTCATGAAAAAGAGTGCTACAGCGAGGAAATGTAGGCAGTCTGTCAACTTCTAAATGCTGTCAGAGAACATGGGAAACACAGGATGAAAGCTTGAGAATAGTTTGCAAATCTCTTAAATGGTTAAAATGATGGAAAGACCACAATGTGAGAAACTGTTTCCTAATGAAATAAGGCTAACTTTAGTAATTTTTGAGCCAAACATTGTAGCTAATTGATTTTAGGAGAATTTCTTTTTATACGTCTCTTGATAAATTGTTAAAAAACATTAATAAATTTAATAGTGGCAGAGAATGTTCCTGGGTATAGAATATTAGTTTGCTATACTACTTAACTGTTACAGTGATCCTTTGAAATATTTGTGTCCAAGGCCATTTAGTCTCCCATGCAATTCTTGAGCAGGGTTTTGGAGTTAACAGAGACCAGGGAGTACTCACAAAAAGTAGTTTGGAATTGCCCATCCTGTTTGAGAAAATAAGGAAACTTAAAGATACTGACAGGAGTTATTTTGTACCAGTTGGCCCCACTTCCAGAGAAAATTCCAGTAGGAATTTTCTGGAATAGACATAGTCACTGATGTTGTGAAAATCATTCTGATAGCTGTCAGGTCACAAAGTATTCATAAGGAAAGAAAAAGGTAAGATGTCAGCAAATGAAAAGTTAGTTTTGTGGTACTATAGTGGTGGGATGTAGAGGCTTGGTTAAGTTAGAAGGGGCACGATCTTGTGCCACTGAGCAGTCTGAGCAACCCAGGCTTTGAGCAAGGGTTAAGCCCAGAGCTAGCGACCTTGGACTCCCCTTGAGCAGTGCAGGGCAGGGGGGCTCCGCGGAGCCTGCTTCAGTGGGGGGGCGGTCACGGCTCTGAGTATGTAAATCTATAGACCAATCACAAGTGCGACCGGGATGCGTGATTAGCAGGTACTCAGCTTACAGCCTATATACCCGCTGCGTGCTTAGCGAATAAACGGAGAACTTCCATACTCACATTGAGATTGTGTCGTTACTCTGGACCATCGCCCAACACCTGCGAGCGCACTCCCGTTTTCCCCTCCTTCAGTGGGATGGCTAAACTGAGAGATGAAACTAATGTGGGGAAAAAATATTTAAAGAACAGCAATTTTTTTTTCAGAAAAGTAAGATATTTTATCACTTATTCTTGTTTTTTTGCTGAGTATATTATATCCAGGAAAAGTCTCTGATTTTTTTTTTCTTCAGTTTGATTGAAACATTTATAAACCTCCTTTTTCATCTCCTTCCCATTCCCCTCTGGAGCAGCAGTCAGGAAGTCATGGCTCAGAATCAAGAGCAAAGTGCAGACAAATGAGTAATGCCAGGGCTGAAACTAAAGTCCTCATGAACAGATTGTCTAACAGACTGGAGTAATAATCTTCATAGACACCATGCTGGCTTGCAGATTGCCTTTTTAAGTGGCTTTGATTATTATGTTTGTTTGGCAGCCATTCTTAAATTGGAGTTTGGGCTTCGGAACCCAGATGTACTACCTGAGCTTAATTGAATTCTCCTGGACAGGGAGTACAAACAGCAGCAGATATTCCTCTCTTTAATACTGAAGTCAAGACAACAACATGACTAGTTCAGCGTCAGTACTTGTTTCGCAGGAAAAAATACACAGCCCATTAATACCCCAAGAGTAAATAAGAAACCAATTGTTTAATTTACATGTAAAAACCTGTATTATAAAGTGACACTGATCGATTTATGATTCAAAGTGTGTTAATTTCTACATAATCTCAGTATTAGAGTATTGAGAAATAAGAAACTGATTAGCAAAGGAATTAGTATTGGTGGGGTATGCAAGGACTAAGTGGTAAACCTGTTTTTACAGAGAAACAGACAGAAGGAAATATGGCATCATAAAACAAAGAAAAAAAAGACATAATTAATGGTCTCTGGAGTTTCAGTTACTTAACATAACATGGTAACTAGTAAAGTTTTCCCAGCACATAAAATCAGTCCAGTAAGATAAACAATGTTTCTGTTGTGTCTGTCTGCTGTTATCTGTTTCCATCTAACCCATCTGACACAGACAAAATGGTCTGGGATCTTTCCTAGGGTCACCTTGATTTTGCCTACTATGAGTGCCCTGCGGTTAGACAAGAATTTGTGGTACCTTTTAAAAATGTGTATGGAGGATTATGGACCATATGGGCATCACAAAGCTCAGAAGGACTTGAAAACAGCAATTTGAGTGCAAAGTGTTCTTACACTGAAACAAAGCAGAAAGATGTTGATCTGGTTGGTCCCCTCTTTGCTTTTCACAGGAAGTGTTGATATGGATATAATAGCTTTGGCATAATTGGTCAAAGCAGACCATAACCTGATTTGTAGATATAAGGAAATAGTTTATCATGTAATTGTTAACAGAGGAAGTGCTGAAAATATAGTTCACTACACTATAACAATGGATAAAAAGAAAACCAGAAGATGGTAGACAATAATGCAGGCATACATTGATATTTTGTGACTTTTCAAATGCATTCTGCTCTTGCAGTCAGAGAACCAAAAGGCACAAGCTAAAATTTTTTCCTTCTGTAACCTTGAAATGAAGGGAAAGAATGTGTTAATGCAAGCAGGTGGCCTACACACCCTAGTTATTATGCATAGTCCCTTGTATGGAGAGCAATAATCATGCTGTAAATGGGATATCACAAAAATAGATATGTTACAGTTAGAATTAGACAAAAAAATGCTCTATTAACAAGGATCTTTGATGGGAAATATCTGCTTATCTGAATATCAAACTAAAACCATGATGACACGTCAGCTAGGTTGGCAGTTAAGCACAGAGACCTTGCCTTCGTATGCAAACACTATTAATTTGAGTTGCATGAAAGTGCCTGCTGGCTAAATATGATGTATGGTAAGCTTGAACTGAAGTGGATTTGCTTAAGAATTCACTGGCTCTGAACCAGATGAGAACGTGGCTTTACTGTGGATATATGTGAGTGTGCATATTTTTCTTAACCATAATGTTAGTCTGAAGATGAAATGAGTTCTTCATCAGAATACTGTCTTCAAATATACACCATGCATCTCAGTACAAAGGAACCAGGAATCTAACTAGATGGTAATGTTATTCAAAATTACAAGAAGAATCAGAAGAGTTGTATGTACTGACACTGATGAATAGACATAATCCACCATCTCAGAAAATGAAGTAATGTGCAATCATCTGCTGTGAAAAGATGTAACTTCCCTTGAAACAAGAAGCTTTTATTTTTTCGTAACAACTTTTCCAAAATAAATGGTTGAAAAGTGGATGTGAATAAGAAAAAGAACATATTTTGGGACTCTATATTAACTGATAAGAATGGGAGAAAAAGTTAAAGGGTTAACATAAGATGTGTAAAACATTCAAATAAATTGTGAAGTTAGATTTCAAATACACTGAAACCTCCATACCTCTCCAGGTAAAGAAAGGTAAATAAAATCTAAGGCCTGAATCTCCTTTCTAATACACAGTAGAAAATAAGTAGTACTTCTATTGCAGATAGTGGAGCTGTGTCAGGAAAAAACAATACAAATAGGATCAGAATCATGCCTATAGCATCTAAAAGCATAAATTAGCCTGTAAGCTTGTTTAACATATGACATCCTGTCACGGTTTAAAGCTGGGCAGGCTATTAAACCTGTGGCAGATGCTCTCTGTTAACCCTTCCCTTGCCCCCTGAAAGGAAAGGGAAAAGGGAGAGAGACTGACGGGTTGGAAAGTTAAAACAGTTTTAATAAACTATAATAATGAAAAAGAGTATAATAATAATATTGGAATAATCAAATATATACAAATATATACAAAACCAAGATATATACAAATATATACAAATATATACAAAACCTGTTGGAGAGCAGCGTAGGGGAAAGGGACCTGGAGGTCCTAGTGGACAGCAGGATGACCATGAGCCAGCACTGTGCCCTTGTGGCCAAGAAGGCCAATGGCATCCTGGGGTGTATTAGAAGGGGTGTGGTTAGCAGGTCAAGAGAGGTTCTCCTCCCCCTCTACTCTGCCCTGGTGAGGCCGCATCTGGAATATTGTGTCCAGTTGTGGGCCCCTCAGTTCAAGAAGGACAGGGAACTGCTAGAGAGAGTCCAGCTCAGAGCCACAAAGATGATTAAGGGAGTGGAACCTCTCCCTTATGAGGAGAGGCTGAGGGAGCTGGGTCTCTTTAGCTTGGAGAAGAGGAGACTGAGGGGTGACCTCATTAATGTTTATAAATATATAAAGGGCAAGTGTCATGAGGATGGAGCCAGGCTCTTCTCAGTGACATCCCTTGACAGGACAAGGGGCAATGGGTGCAAGCTGGAACACAGGAGGTTCCACATAAATATGAGGAAAAACTTCTTTACGGTGAGGGTGACTGAACACTGGAACAGGCTGCCCAGAGAGGTTGTGGAGTCTCCTTCTCTGGAGACATTCAAAACCCGCCTGGACGCGTTCCTGTGTGATATGATCTAGGTAATCCTGCTCCGGCAGGAGGATTGGACTAGATGATCTTTCAAGGTCCCTTCCAATCCCTAACATTCTGTGATTCTGTGATTCTGTGAAGATCGAGCTCCCCCAGTGCCAGCCACGTCACCACCAGCACTGCAGGGCAGGCTCCAGGAAGGCCCAGGCTGGGCCCAGTGATGGTCAAGAACTGGATTCAGGGATGCACGGATCGGGATTGGGGGCACCAGGAAAACGGACAGTTTTCCTCAGACACTGGCCAGAGGCTCAAGCCGCAGAAGCAGCCCAAAACAGCAGAACCAGCACAAGCAGGCAGAGGCCCACAAAAACAGCAGGCCGAGACCCTCGTGATCCCCCCGCTTTATACCGAGAATGACATGTATGGGATGGAATACCTTCGTTGGTCCATTTTGGGTCACCTGCCCTGTCTGCTCCTCCCTGCAGGTGCGACCCCCCTTCGGCTCTTCACTTGTAAGCAGTGAGGAATTTAGCAGTGACCTTGGTTTCTCTAAGAATAAGTACAGCAAGAGCCTTTCTGCATAACATCCCTACCAGTGCCTCAGCAATAACTACAAACTTCGAGCATTATCAGTCCTGGAAGCAGACACTGTCTGCAAAACATGCAGTTAGTCTCAGAAAGTGCAGTTACTTAGAGGAGACTTAGCTGAAAGTAAAAATCACTGAAAGGAAAACTGGCCTGGTTTAGGCTAAACCAGGACACTTCCCTAGGGGCAATTTGGAGTCTGCCAGCACTGCTCCCCCTGGAACATGCGAAATACCTAGATGTTGCTGCTCAAAGAATGTTTTCCACAGCTTGGTATATGGTTTATACCTTCCAAACAGAATATGCAGCATACCATACTGCTTCCCCTCGCCTTTTTTTTTTTTTTTTTTTAACTCTTTCATTATTTAACGTGTGTTCATATCAATGAACACATCTCTAACATAAGGCAACAGATTCTAACTTCTTTCTGGTCAATGGGATACCTGCTGTTTACATCAATGGCAAAAGGACTGGACTGTGCAGTGCTTATACAAGCATTTACCATTCAGAAAGGAGCATTGTTAAAACTAGTGAAGGTTAAGAACATGTTGTTTGATTTTATATGTTTGTTTTTCCTCAAAAAGAACACTGTCAATCCTTTGCCAGGGAAAAAATATTATGAGTGTATGTTTGTCAATGTTGTGAATATAAAACCCTAACCTTTCTTCTTTAGTCTAATCTAAATAAAAGTCTGATTATTTTGTGAGAATTTACTTTAAAATTTCTAGATTTCATTTTTATTTGAGTTGAATAATGCCTTATCTGTCTCTTTTACATGTTTTCTCTCAATGAGACTTAAAAATTATGTATATAAAGCCATTCTAAAAGTGTTTAAATTAGGGATTATCAGATAAACTAAATAAAGAATCTTATAACATTGTCATTTGGAATAAATTATTTTTCATTTTACTAATTTTATTTCCTCTTTATTTATTTATTTATTTTCCATAAAGGAACACAGGCATATTTGAAGGAGCAGAATAATACCCTTGTATTTAAACCTCACAGATGATAATCTTCATTGCTATTTCCACAGATACAGTGAAAGATATTTTATGAATTGAAAGCATCCTTCATGCTGGCTCACAAAGTTAAAACTGCTTATATTTTGGACTGTCAGTATTAGAGAAAGGAGCAGAATGTAAGGATAAGTACTCTTGCTCTTGTCATTTTGCTGACAGGGCTGTTTATTAAGAAAAGGTAAAAGATCTAAACAAATAATTCCTGTAAACTGGAGTGATTAAAATCTTTATTTCTGCGCATTTTTATTTCATTACAAATTATGTCAAAAGAAGCATTTCCTGGGATGAGGTCTCCACTGCTAAAGAAACACATGTATATCCTTCTAATTACACTTCTCAAGGACTTTCGTAATAGTCCATCATAAACTCCTGGCACAGTTGATGACTCGGAGTATTCTGAGTGGCAGATGGTATCCACCATGCACTTTTTTCTTCCATTTTTTTTTAAAAGCTGAAAACTTCAGAAAAGAAATTCTAATGGGAAAAGTCTAGGAAAAGAAAAAACCTGGCAGTTTTGCATCTGCATTAAAATCAGCTCAAGGGCCAACTCTGTATACATATTAAGTCAATGGGAGACATGAGCAAGCAGAACTTGAACCTAAAAATATTTCTATTGGCAATAAGACTGAATATTCTTCTAATTTTTCTTTCATTTAAATCACTAAAATTTCCATTTCTGAAATGTCTTATTCACTGACTAATTCCTTCAGTTATTACAGACTGCATTGGAAGGAAAAAAAATATGTTTAATTTGGAAGGAAAAAAAATATGTTTAATTTTCTCAACTATCTTTGGAATTACTCGAGGAACCATGTAACTTTTTATGGCTGACTTCCTCTCATAGGCACATTTCATCACACTCCCTTAAAAATCATACTTAGTTATCTCTTTATAGGACAGAATTTTTAACCAGTACCTGGTAGATAGATCTTAAACTCAGTTTTCAAGGGAATCAGAATGAGCATGAAAGTCTGAGCTTACACAACTTCCCTTAAATGAAGATCCCATGCTCTAAAGCTAAGAAACTGGAAACTGTTCAAAAAGATATTTAAACAACAGAAGATCAATATTAGTTGTACTCTAACTAAACAGTAGAAAACGGAACTAAGTCTAGTCACTAAAACCTGCTTAGTTCTTTTTAAGCTATTGGAAATTTGAGTTTAGCAATTACACAATTTATACTGATTAGTAATCTGTTGTCCGTGTGTGGTGTAAATGTCAGACTGCCAAGAAGATGCCGGTAGGAAAAAAAAAAGTACTTTACAACAACAACAAAAAGACCTCAAAGGAGCTTTTCCCAGAAGCACTTGTACTATTTACATTAGTAACTCTTAATTTCAGAATTGAGTAACTGAAAAGAGTGGCCATCAGTGATTCAGACTACTGCTTCTGTCTGTTAACGTAACTTATAGATCAGTATATTATTCCTTCTTGGTTGTTTGGTTTATTTTGTTTTGTTTAGCAAAAAAAAAGAGGATACTTTATCCAAAATAAAGTATTTAATGGAAGGAATTATCAGAAACTAAAGGGAGAAACCAAACCTTCGCTTTTTGTTCTAGAATCAGCACCATCACTGTTGTATCTCAATTATTATCGAGAGATAGTAACCAAAATTGGCGGCAGGTCTTCAAGCTCAGTTATGGGTGTAACTCAATCTATGATGTTTCCAGATTGGTGAGTTGCACCTTGAGAAGTTGTTTGACACTACGCATTCTAGGATTTTCTAGTCAGACAGATGGTTGTGATTATCACCATGGATTTACTGAAAAATATCTTCTGAATGTTTTTATCACTACTGGTCAGGGAAGAAATGACAGAAGTGGTATAGGGTAATAAATCTGAAAGATGGAGAGAGACGTGTCTGTCATCATAAAAATTTTAAAAATCTGCACATAAGACTAAGGGTGCAACAACAAAAATATTTCTAAGTTAAGTGGAGAAGAGCTAGACATATATATTTACTGCAATTAGGTAACAGTAGTGTTTGGCACAGTCACACATTCAAATGTGCTACAATATAATTTTGAACTAAAAAAACAGTGATTCATACCCAAACGGTTCCTAAGATTTTAGGAAATCATGCTAAGAATTTTATCTGCATTTTGTTTTTTTTTTAAGGTACTGCAGTAGGCCACTTGAGTGCAAATATGCATATAGTATTCCAGTAATAAAAATATGATATTCCAAGAAATAATTAAGGAAAGTTTTAAATTCTAAAAGCTGTTTGTAGTTTACTGACATAGAATAATAACAGATATCCTATTCATGAGTCGGTAATAGAAATAAAAAAAAATAAGAGTTTAACAGTTTCTGTTAAAAAAAAATAAATCTATGACCTTTTTTTTTTTATTTTAAAGGTCTTTCAAAATATTTTCCATCTACATAAGCTATAGTTAGTATCTTTGTGGACAGAACATTGTAAAACTTCTTCAGTCTAAAATAAAACTGTCGTTCACTATTACCTGTAGAAAATATCTTTAATGTCTATAATAGTTACACTTTTAATTTAGAAAGCTCTTATTGCAATTACAGGTCTCAGAAAAAAGAATGGCGTTTTGAGGAGAAAAACTGGACTGAGAGGATAAACAAGTAGATAGAAAAAAAAAATCACAATTTGTTGAAATTTCACATTTTCCAGCTATCTTCTGGAAAAGAAAATGCAAGAACAGCAAGTATGCTTTCTTGTCTTTTCACAACTTCATGAAGAACACATAAATCTGATGCAAAAGGAAGAACAATAAAACCAAATGAAAGTTATCGAGTGTTACCATATTGCACTGCACTGAAATGTCATAAAACCTTTTATAAAGACAAATTTCCCCTCAAGTGCAGTAACAGAGTCAAAGTGGAAAACAAAATGATCTTTATTTTATATATTTCTTACCCTCAAAGGAAAAATACCAAAAGGAGTTCTGATACTGTTCATAACAGATAAAAACCTTCCAGAGGGGGAATTTCCTCTTTAGTTCTTGGGCAAGGTACAATTGGAAAGCAATACGAGGAGTAATGGACAGAACAAAAGGAAATCAGATTTTAGAAAAGAGTACTTTAAGGTTTGTTTTTTTTCCAGTTACGATGTTATCATTTTATTTCCCAAGCTCTGACTTTTGCAAGATCCTCCTCTCTATAGAGCAAGTGAAGATTTTCTGTGCTTTTGCTCCTGTGCTGATTTTGCAAGCTGCTATTGATTAGCTTACTAATGCAAAAGGCCTCAGGTGTAATCTGCAGGTTTTATTTCTTTCTCTTTATCTCTTGTATAATGTTTATGAACCTGGACTCATTGTAAATTCTGAGACTTCTTTTGAAGACCATATCAATCATGTAATTAAAGTGTGTTGCAACCACATTTGTAATTTATCTATAGAGACCCACGATCGTTAGGTCACTTGCCAAAAATCAGTGCCATACTGTTGCCACCCTGATTTGACTTCTGAATATTTTTTCTAGAAGCGATTTCTTGAGATCTTTCAATTTTTGCTCACAGCAATCAGCAGCTATTAAAAACCAAATAACTAGATTACATATGGTATTACATTATGTTCTTCATACTCAGAAAGTTACCATAGTTTCCATGATGCATGTTAAAATACAAATTAATTTCAAGATGACCTTACAACAGCCATAATATTAATAAGCAACCCATCAATTTTGGTAACGGGAGCTTATGACAAGTAATAAAAGGAAACGTCTATTGAGGGCAGTGATCTTTTATTAACCTTTTAAGACTGGATTCAGCTGAGTAAGCTGTTTTGTTCTCTTATCTGAAGAAGAGTGACATTATAGGCTGAGACATTCAAACAGAGATGTGACAAAGGACCTAGTGAAGAAGCATGTCCTTCCAAAGAGCTAAAAAGAAGACTGCAGGGACACTTTAAAGAGCCTCAAATTAGCTACCCTCCCATACCCAACTGCATTAAATCCCTCATATCTTGTTTTCCATTGACATAATTTTCTATAGTAATAGTTGTTGCAGTAGTGACACTTCCAAACTAAAAAGTGTTATAGTACTTACTACCTTATGTTGACCCAAGCATCAAAATTCCAAGTGTCACAGCCCTCCTGCTAGACATTTTACTGAGAGAAAAGAAATGAAGTCATTATTTATTTAGTGTTAATTATCCCCTCTAGGCAACCTAACAGTAATTTTTCATCTGCAAAAAAATAAGTTATATGAAGTTTACCCAAAACACTAAGTTGTCAAAATCACTGTGGATACAAAACAATTACAGTGGAATTTAAAATTTCGTGGTGCTATTACTTAGAAAAATGTGACCGACAGTCCAAGTGGGCTAGAAGGTCTAGTATTGCGTGGTGTCACACTAGATTAAATTCAGAGACAGAAGAAACAAAACAGACAAGGAAAAATAATGTGGGTGAGCAGTATTTTTCCTTCTCTTTTCTATTCTCTTTCCTCATATCTGATATATCTTTTTCTATGCGATCTGGTGACTAGACAACTATTTCTCATACAGCAAACAAACAAAAAAGAAACACATATATGATCTTCTTTAGATCATTAATGTGCATTCTCCTTGAGAATTGCATGCCACACCATATCAGAATAATAATGTTGGGAGTGTTTAGTTCAATACCTTGATGTCTAGTGTCAGATGAAATGCTATGGGATAGCAAAGATATCCACTAACTGGTAGATAGTACAAAGGACATGCTGGACACTCAATGCTTTCTGGGATAGCAGCTGGAGGTGAGGCATAATATTCTTTTTCACCTCAAAAGCCACAAGGCAGCAGTGTGTGGGCAATGGAATTGAGCTCCTAATCCTCGTGGTAAAATTTAAAATTTTCTTAAACTTGGATATCTAACATCATTTTAGGAGCTGTTAGGTATATCTTGTCTGGTGTCCAGCTATCATTCTGACAGAGCACAATTGTCCCTTAAATCCTGTGTCATATCTTCCAGGCCATTTCATATATCTTCAGTGCTTTAATAAATGGCACTAAATACCTATCTTAAAGCTTAAATTTGAGTGTTTCCATGTGAGCTAGGTATTTGAGTACCTACTGTAGTCACTGGAGTAGTTGGCCAAGACAGCTAATGAAATCGAGACAGCAGGAGAGTTCAGCACCTCAGAGAAAGGTTTAGTGGCCTGCAGACTATTTACAACCACTTGAAATGTCCTGGAATATCCAAGAAATCTACAAACAATAAACAAATATGATGGAATCTAAGGAAACGGAGATTTTGTAAAATTGATATATGATCCTACAGATGGACTAAGTATCGAGTGCTTATATTGAGTGCTATAGAATATTTTTGGGTTTGTGCTTTCTCTCTAACTGTGAACGGTAATTTCTCTAGTCCCAACACCCTTTCTCACTATAACCATTTCACAGGTATAGACAAGTTTGTTAAATTAAGTATCTGAACTTTATTGTTAGATGCAAGATTTATGGAATTTATTATGTTATTATGGTTTAAATACATATTATAAATATAAAATTAAGAATAATTAATAATTTAAAAGAATCTTGAGTCAAAACCTCCAGTCAAGCACTTTGGCTCCCAATGTAATATGTCATCAGGCACCATTCTGAGACAAGGATAGGACTAGAACACGTTAAAGTAAGTATAACGTGTTTGTGCCTGAATCTGCAGTTGCCTAATAGCAGCTGAAAGAAAATGTTGAAATTATTTCATTCAAAGGACTGTGAGTATTATTTTGCATTTCTTAACTGTTACTCAAAGTCACAGAGAGCACCTTTCACTTAGGATCTATATCTGTGACACATCTGTTGAAAGAACATTCCACACCATTTTTTTCCAAGTACTGAAGAGAATACAGTTGTTTTCCTCCCTCGCTCCTTGTTCCTTCCTTCCTTCCTTCCTTCCTTCCTTCCTTCCTTCCTTCCTTCCTTCCTTCCTTCCTTCCCCCCTCCCTCCCTCTCTTCTTTTTTCTTGTAATCAGAGGTTATATTTTACACTACACATTTAAGGTGAAATTCTTGTCGTGCAACCTGAGGCTTCTCCAGAGCAGACATTGCCAAGTAATTTAAATTCCCTTTATAGTCAGTGAAGAGAAATATGAACACCTTCTGGATCATTTTAAACATTTGCTTTAGGATAGAAATCTAAAATGCCGTGAGATGTGTTCTACTGATGTGAGATGCTTCCTGTTGTGTTGCTTCTTGTTTGAATAGGACCTATAGTAAATTTTAGATTTTTATCAACATCCAATTCTTTATTTTGTTGCAGTATCTTGAAGCCAGTCCATTCTTAACTATGTTTTCAATGCAGTGTGAGTGATAGACTCCTCTCTTTTAATCCAGTGTGTCATGTTTTATAGATCAAATAGTCATTGTAAGAGCACATTCTTTCATGGGGTACCTACACACTTTTTAAGTTTCATTTGTATAGTACCATACCACATAAAAGAAAATAATCTACAATTTTATCTTAATGTGAATGGAACACAAAAAAAAATTAAATAAAAAATACTTAAAACCTGAACAAATCACAAAATTACCTTAGTTTTAATTTTATGTGTAGTCCAAAGTAGAAAAAGTGACTTCTTTTTCTGATATTTTTGATACTTTCTTAAGTTTATCTTGGTACATAATTATCTTTTCTTAGTTACCTAAAGTTTCCTTGGAGGCACATATCACAAAACAGATAAGAGGCTGGGGAAGACAGAAGGGGTAAAACATATATGTACTTTGATTTATATTCTAAGACAAATACAAAACTTTGTTTTTTAGAAGAATGTTATCAAGGAGACAAAGGTAAACAAGGACAAATGAGAGGCATGATTCTAATATGACACGTTTAATTTAGAACCTTTTATAATATTTTCTGGATAATCTGTTAGACAACCCTCGAGAGGAGCCTCAATTATTTGCCATCATATACGAGTTTTCTAGGAACAACTGTGAATATAATTTCTTAAGTCACTCTGTGATTATAGTAGTGACATTGATAAACTATGTCCTTGGCAGACAACGGTGATGATCAAGGTGCTTTTTTTCTTGACAATTTATCATATTACAACCCTCTCTGGAAACGACAAGTTATTGTTTTTTGGCTCCCTAAACTTAACACAGTTCAATGCAAAGAGCTTTTTTTAATAAATAGTTGCTTTGTACTATTGATTGCTTTTTTTCATCCAACATTTGTTATAACTGTACCACTGGTTTTCTACTCAGCAGTCATATGTTGCCCATTCATTTTACTTTAATATACAGAAATAGTATATAGTATATGGTATATAGAAATGACTAAAGTCATACTCTGTACCCAAGAAAAATACAAAGAACACCCTTCTTTACACATTTTCCCCAGACAAATGAGACCCCAAACTATCATACTAAATGAACAAAAATTAAAGAATGCTTAAAATAATTATGAGGCAAAACAGTTCTCAGAATCAAGACAGCCCTTCGTGCAGATAGTTAGAGGAACTCTGCTAGCACCTTCTGTAACCAGAAGAGTTGGATATACAATGTGACAAAGCCAATAAGCATTTAGGATGCAATGTGAAGGAAGATAGAATAGCTAATAATAAGTACACCACAGATTTAGCATCTTTGACAATAAGTTTGATATTCAGGGGTCTTACATAGAAGTTCATATGCGTTACTTGCCTAAAGTCCAAGATTAATCTTGATAAGCATAACTCTATATGTTCTATTTACTGAACTATTTTTTTATCCTTTTTCAGAGAAAACTTTCAGTTAATTATTACAGAAGATGGTGTTACAAATGATGTTAAAGTTTTATAATGGCAAATAAAATTAGTATAAATAATATATAGCACAATACTTCCTCTTTCAACTGAAGTGATTTCTCCTTAACTATGAAAAAGCCATGGCTTTTTACATTTTTTCCTTGACAGTTGGTCTTAACTGTTTGTCTATTCAGTCAACCATCATTCAAGTTAAATCTTTAACTTACTGTAGCATAAATAGTGTTTGAGAACTGTTAGATTCACATTTGTTATCTCATGGTCATGAATGGTTCATAAACAACTTGTTCCAAACCTTAGGAACTTTCTGAATAATTCATATTTCTTTTCTCTGAAGAAATTTCTGTAACAAGGAACATATTTTCTCCTTAAGTGTTTTCAGAGCATTTCCATTTGCTGAGGGTTTTTATGGACAAGTGCTTTGTGTCAGCTCGTAAGGTGCTGGAAAAAGAAAATATTCTTTCTCTTATTATTTCTGCTTGCAACCTCTCTCTTTCCAACCAAAACCAAAATAATAATGAAAGCATGCAAGCAAGCAAACAAACAAAGAAGCCCAAAAGATGTCTTATAATATTTTGTTGTGATTTATAGCAATTTTCTACCTAGATTTATGACCCATGTTATTATTTAGCACAGTTTCTTGGGACTTCAGGGACTGTCTCGTCAGCTTACAAAAATGTGGGAAATTTTTATATTTCCACACTTTCAATAATATTTTTGCAGTAATAAGTAGAAGTTATATGAAATAATAATGTAGACCACCGATGCCCAGGCCTAAAAACTCTTGCAAAAGTCCATAATCTCGTACATTGTCTCATTCAAATAAGTTTTATCTGTTTTGAGGTAAAATTCTCCTCCAGCTAAGATCCCTAAAAAGAAGCTTTTGCACAACTGATTTCCTCCTTAAGATCTTTACGTAAATGGAATAACATCAAATACAGATACAAGTACCTGAAGAGGGGTTAATTTCTCTCTACAGGAGCAATGATTTCTTATGCATGGGAAAGTTTATAGGACTTGGTCCTTATTAGATAATACATTGTGCTGGAATATAAATTGTCATTAGCTTTAACTATTTAGTCTTAATACTTCTAATTCATCAAATTATTGCTTATTTCTCTGTGACACATAACTTTCCTGAGTAGTTATTATTTTAATTACTCTTATAATCTTTACTGAGTTTACCATACAGTTATTCAGAATGTTATTGAACTTCATTCAGAAACATCTATTGGCCTGATGGTTATTTGCCATGATGCAGTTTAGGGTTGAGTTGAATCTGTGCTGACTGAAAAATGCAGTTGACTGAAAATATCGCATCAAAATACTTCTAGGTTGATCTGCTTTTTCTCTGAGGAATGTTGGGCATTATTTTCTCTGACAATAGATTCAATAACTGGTTGGTTAAGATATCAGGCATAATAATCATTACAGGAAAAATTATGCATCAAGTTACTTTTGAAGTAACACAAATTTAGGAAAAACACACAAAACTCAAAAGTCAGCTCACATTTTTGATTGTACATAGTATTCACAATAATTTCACTTTCTCTTAAATTTAGCATTCTCTTTTGTATGACACAGTTTTTAAAAATTAGCATTCAAAAAAGTCCAACTATTAAAAGCACGTATCTCTTTACATTGAGATGAACAGAAAGGATGAGGCACTGACGAATTTAAGGCTGAGAACCAGAATCTTACTGACACTGTATTGTGCAGTGGCCTGTAAAAAACTGGGGTTTGACTTTGAACGAAAAAATCATGGCATGGCAGGAAAAATGCGAAGTGTAGTAAGGAAAGAGTTATGATTTTATGGAATTATGCAAATATTTTTATTTCAATAAGTGATATATAGCACTTGTGGAATATGGGAGGATTTGAAAAGTCAAGCTAGAGCTCAAAGGCTGAATTATATGTGTCTTTAAAAACATGTTAAGAGACTTGAAAACTTTAAAGGCCTTACAGGCAAACTGAACAGGTAAGTGCAGAAAGCTAAGGCATACACAACCAACAAGAAAAAAGGGAAAAGTAAATCAGTGGGTAATAAGAACCTTATTTAACTTCAGGAAGCTAAGTAGTCTGAAAAATAGCAGATTTTCAGCTGACTGGTCCCAGTTGATGGAGAAATAAGTAAGGAAAGTGCAACACTTAGAGGAGATACAGTGTTTCTGTTGATGGTAGAGTCAGTCTGGGCTGGAAATTTAAAGGCTGTGCAACTATTGTACCTTCCTGCATTTCACAGATTCTATGGCAATAATAAAACAAAAATAATTATATGGTAATGAGTTTTTTGGGAAAAAAAAAAACAACAAACCAAACCCATGCTGTTTTCATTCTGGCATAAACTGCCTGTTTTGCAGACTGTTTTTGCATTCTGTATGCTATTCTTATAATTAAATCCTGTGGTGTTGGACTGAGAGAATTATAGAAAAATGCAGATTAGAAGTCAGGAGCTGATTTAGTACAACCTCCTTTTCAAAGCAGAAACAGATTCCAAGTTAGATCAAGGTACTTATGGACTTGTCCAAAAGAGCTTTTAAAATCTCCAAGTGTGATCACCTTATCTAGATACCATGTTATTGTTCCTCTCACTGAATTTTTTCCCAATGTCCAACATGAATTTCCTTTGTTGCAGGTTGTTACCCTTGTCTCTTGTCCTTCCACTATGCAACCCTGAACAGAGTCTGTCTCTACCCTCTCTATCACAATTTTGTTAGGCAGTGGAAGACTGCAGCTACATTTTATCTGAGCTTTCCATTCTCTGAGTTAAACAAACAGTTTCTTCATCCTTTCCTTGTATATCATTTGCTCTAGAGCCCTAATTTCTTTAATTGTTTTCTTTTGCACTTTCTCAGGTCTGTCAGTCTCCTCATTGCAAGGATTTGTTCAGCCTTGAGAAAAAAAGGCTTAGGGGAGACCTTATCACCATGTTCCAGTATTTAAAGGGTGTCTACAAAGAAGATGGAGACTCCATTTTTACAAGGAGTCACATGGAAAAGACGAGGGCTAACAGGTACATGTTACTCCTGGGAAGATTCCGATTGGACACAGAAGGGAAATTTTTCACAATGAGAACAATCAACTATTGGAATCATCTCCCTGGTGAAGTGGTGGATTTCCCAGCATTTGACACTTTTAAGATTTGTCTGGACAGTGTGCTGGGCCACCTTGTCTAGACCATGCTTTTGTCAAAAAAGGTTGGACCAGTTGACCTTTGATGTCCCTTCCAGTCTGGTATTCTATGATTCTATGATGATTCTATGATGATGGCATTGGGAAACCAAAATCTGGAGGTAGCATTACAGTTGCAACTTCACCAGTGCTGAGTAGAGGTGGCTTACCTGTTCTGTCAACCTGTTTGCACATTCTTGCTAGTTCAGCCCAGCATGCGATCAGCCTTTATTGTTGCAAGGCCACTCTGCTGACTAAACTTTAAATTGTCTTTCGCCAGGACCCTCAGTTCCTTTTCTGCAACCAAGTCTGTTACCAACTTGTACTGATGCCAGGGGATGTTCTGTCTGAGGAGCAAGACTTGATATTTGTCTTCATCGAAATTCACAAGGTTTCTGTTGAGCCATTCCTCCAGCATTTTTAGGTACCTCTGAATGGCAGCCCTGCTATCCAGCACACCACCCATTCTCTCCAGTTTGGCTTTCTTCACAGATGTAGCAATGATGAGTTTTATCCCATATTCCAGTCTGTTGATGAAGACCTTAAACAGTGTCAGTTCCAGTACTGACCCAAGCATGACACTCATAGCTTACTACCAGTTAGACTTCAAAGCCTTGATCTCTGCCCTTTGAATTCAGTGGTCAAAGAGTAGTCCTGTAATTTTTTCTTTACCTTGTATTCCATCCATACAATTCATATTTCTTCAATTTTACTACAAGGTTACTGTGTCAAAAGGCTTATTAAGGTCAAGGTAAATGATACATACTACTCTCCTTAGCCAGTCATTTTATCATAAAAAGAAATTCACAGTTATCTAGCAAGATTTGCCATTGCTGGCTATTCCCATTTACCTTGTCCTTCATATCTTCCATAAGGATTTACCGCATAATTCTCCCTATGACTGGAGTGAGACTGAATATTCTGTTAGATTAGATGGTTTAAAAATGTGAAAAGAAATCTCCTAGTAGATAAAATTGCAGACTGTACTCCTAACATAAGTGGAATTATCATGCTTTACAAGATGGTCATCACAGAAAACCAGGAAATTCAAAGTAATAATTTTATACTGGTATAAATGGTGACACAATGTTAACATTCACATAGCATGACAGAAAACGGCAGTCTCCATAACCAGTTGCCTCCAGTACCCCTCCTCAAAACAACCTGAGGAACTCTTTTGAAAGTACAATTAGGATAATGAGGAGGGAATCAAAGATCAAGCAGAAACAGGTAGCATTCTATCTGAAGAATTGCTATGCCACAGATCACATTCAGCTTTTGGCATTTGGCACAGGCCTTAATATTGACATTGAGGGGAACCTTGGCAGCATGTACTCAGTTCAGGTGCAGCACAGATATTCAGGTTCAATTCAGTTTTCTATTTATCCTTTGTTAGCACCTTGCTCCTCTCTGCAGCATAGGAACCTGATCTGTCCTTAGAAGACAAGAAGCGTAGGGATCAGTATGTAGAAGTATGCCTGAATAGCTGCAGAACAGGAAAGAACAACTTCCTTGCTTCTTTAAGTGTGATGATCTCCCAAAAGGGCTTGAAACATGACTGGAAACCATGTTTCAGATAGATAGCTTACTGTCAATAAATGTGAGTTGATATTACGGTTTTTTGTTCTGTTTCAAAAGTGTGTCTTTATGTTTTCATGAAGGTGTTGTAGGATTTTTACAGTAATAGCTTACATAGTGATTTTTTAGAGTCTATGGGTACAATAGTAATGATACTTGATCTACCTGCATGCCTCAGAAAGCAAACAGCTGCAGATTTTGATGTAGTTCATATCTCTTCAGGTCATCTGTTCTTTAAGATGTTATTTCAAAATGCAATACGTTTAAAAATCCCTATTCATGCAGTACTTTTTATGTTGGGAAGTGATCTTTATATTGTGTTGCTATGTATTTCTAAAAGATACAAATATGCAACCTGATAGTCAAAGATAAAAATGTGAGTCATGACATCTCATAGAATTCAGCTTTTCTGGTGCAAGAATTAAACAACATTAAAAGTAGTTGTAACAATCAGATATGGCTTTTTCTTCTAGACTGTCTTGCTAATATTTTTAACAAATCTCATTTTCGAATGTCAGTGGCCTTTCTTCTAGCATTAATAGTTTGGACTCTGTAATCATGACAATCCACCTTGAGAAAAAGAGAGCGAACGTTTTAATTCATTTGAGGTCCCATCCTAAATTCTTTAGGCAGAAATCCATGACTTGAGCTTTAGTGCTAAGTACTAACTGGTAGCAGATATAGCATTCATGCTTTGTTTTCATTACTACTAGAAAAGCCAAAAGGGAGAAAACTAAACTTTTGACAGTCCACATATTTTTTTCCTCTCCCTGGTAAAAGAAGAAGAATTTTATAAAAGGAGTAATAGAGTTCTGACTAGAAGAAACATGTAAAAATGGTTTGAAATAAAGCCATATTTGAGCCACCAACAAAAGAATACCTAATCCTGAGCTTTCCTTTTAAATCATGTGGTATAGAATGAGTCAGTAATATCTTGTTAGGTGGCTTAACACTGTTTTCTCTTCAAGGTGTTATTCTTCAGTTACTTATAGTTTTGCTGAAGAATGGTTTCCATAGATTTTCCCCAGTAGTGGGACTCAGGTCAAAATAATAAAACTTAAAGATACCTAAGTGTTGGTGTTTACGAGTAGGCCAAACACCTCAGCTCTTCTGGTCAATTTTGTCAATAAAGGTTTTGGCTTTGTTGCCTAAACATAAATGTATAACATCATCTTTAGATGCTTTAGGGTATCCCAAGACACCCAAAAGGCCTGGATCTCCTGTAGATCCTCTATTGTATGTACTAGTTCCATGCAGTCCTTTTGACTAGCTAAGCTATTTCAAATTACATTAGACCTCTGTGTGAGTGAACCGATCTGACTAGGTCACACGTAAACACTTAACAATAAGAAGCAGAACACAAATCTGAATTTTTATATTGAGTTGAGTGGAGCTACATTTTTGGAAAAAAAAAAAAACAAAACACTTCAGTATGGACAAGATCAATAGAAATCTGTTTGCTTGCTAAACTCTCCAAAACTCTGTGTGCATTAAGCATTATCCAAACTGTAGCAAAGGACATAAGTCCTTTGTACTGCTCTAGACACTGAGAATGTGATCTACCTGACCATGTTGCAGGCTCACTGGGCAAAAAACAGCTTTGCAGAAAAAGACCTGGGTGTCCTGGTAGACAACATTTTGAACATGTATCACAGAATCACAGAATCACAGAATCACAGAATGTTAGGGATTGGAAGGGACCTCGAAAGATCATCTAGTCCAATCCCCCTGCCAGAGAAGGATTGCCTAGATCATATCACACAGGAATGCGTCCAGGCGGGTTTTGAATGTCTCCAGAGAAGGAGACTCCACAACCTCTCTGGGCAGCCTGTTCCAGTGTTCGGTCACCCTCACCGTAAAGAAGTTTTTCCTCATATTTATGTGGAACCTCCTGTGTTCCAGCTTGCACCCATTGCCCCTTGTCCTGTCAAGGGATGTCACTGGAAGAGCCTGGCTCCATCCTCATGACACTTGCCCTTTACATATTTATAAACATTAATGAGGTCACCCCTCAGTCTCCTCTTCTCCAAGCTAAAGAGACCCAGCTCCCTCAGCCTCTCCTCATAAGGGAGATGTTCCACCCCCTTAATCATCTTTGTGGCTCTGCGCTGGACTCTCTCTAGCAGTTCCCTGTCCTTCTTGAACTGAGGGGCCCACAACTGGACACAATATTCCAGATGCGGCCTCACCAGGGCAGAGTAGAGGGGGAGGAGAACCTCTCTTGACCTGCTAACCACACCCCTTCTAATACACCCCAGGATGCCATTGGCCTTCTTGGCCACAAGGGCACACTGCTGGCTCATGGTCATCCTGTTGTCCACTAGGACCCCCAGGTCCCTTTCCTCTACGCTGGTCTCCAACAGGTCTGCCCCCAACTTGTACTGGTACATGGGGTTGTTCTTGCCCAGATGCAGGACTCTAAACTTGCCCTTGTTATATTTCATTAAGTTTCTCCCCGCCCAACTCTCCAGCCTGTCTAGGTCTCTCTGAATGGCTGCACAGCCTTCCGGCGCATCAGCCACTCCTCCCAGTTTTGTGTCATCAGCGAACTTGCTGACACTGCACTCTATTCCCTCATCCAAGTCATTAATGAATATATTGAATAGTACTGGTCCCAGTACCGACCCTTGAGGGACTCCGCTAGACACAGACCTCCAACTGGACTCTGCCCCATTGAACACCACTCTCTGGCTTCTTTCCTTCTGCCAGTTCACAATCCACCTCACTACCCGATCATCCAGACCACACTTCCTCAGTTTAGCTGCGAGGATGCTGTGGGAGACCGTGTCAAACGCTTTACTGAAATCGAGATAGACCACATCCACAGCTTTACCATCATCTATCCACCGGGTTACGTCCTCATAAAAGGCTATCAAGTTGGTTAAGCATGACTTCCCCTTGGTGAAGCCATACTGAGTGCCCCTAATGATCCCCCTATCCTTGATGTGCCTAGAGACAGCACCAAGGACAAGTTGTTCCATCACCTTTCCGGGGGTGGAGGTGAGGCTGACTGGTCTATAGTTACCCGGGTCCTCCTTCTTGCCCTTTTTGAAGACTGGAGTGACATTCGCTTTCCTTCAGTCCTCAGGCACCTCTCCCGTTGCCCACGACTTAGCAAAGATGATGGAGAGTGGCCTAGCAATGACCTCCACCAGCTCCCTCAGCACCTGTGGATGCATCCCATCAGGGCCCATGGATTTATGGACGTCCAGATTGCTTAATTGGTCCCTGACCCAGCCCTCATCTACCAAGACAGATTCCTCCTCTATCCTGACTTCTTCTGGGGCCTCAGGGGTCTGGGGCTCCTCAGGACAGCCTCCAGCAGTATAGACAGAGGCAAAGAAGGCATTCAGTAACTCCGCCTTCTTTTTATGCTCTGTCTCCAGGGCCCCCACCTCATTCATCAGTGGGCCTACATTGCCTCTAGTGTTGGTTTTACCTGCAATGTATTTGAAGAAGCCCTTTCTGTTGTCCTTGACCTCTCTTGCAAGGTTTAATTCCAAGGAGGCCTTAGCTTTCCTAGTTGCCTCCTTACATCCTCTGACACCAGACTTCTATTCCTCCCAAGTGGCCAGCCCCTCCTTCCATGATCTGTACACTCTCTTCTTCCACTTGAGTTTGCCCAGCAGTTCCCTGTTTAACCATGCAGGTCTCCTGGTACCCTTCCTTGTCTTCCTACCTGCTGGGATGCTCTGATCTTGAGCTCGGAAGAAGCAGTCCTTGAATGCTAACCAACTATCTTGGGCCCCCTTACCTTCTAGTACCCTGTCCCATGGGATTTCCCCTAGCAATTGCTTGAAAAGGCCAAAGTTGGCCCTCCTGAAGTCCAGGGTTGTGATTCTGCTAGCTATTCTGTTCCTGCCACATGAGATCCTGAACTCTACCATCTCATGGTCACTACAACCAAGGCTGCCCTCAACCTTCACCTCTTCAACTAGACCCTCCTTGTTAGTGAGGATAAGATCCAGCAGCGCTCCTCTCCTAGTTGGCTCATCCACCATTTGTATCAGAAAGTTATCATCAATGCACTGGAGGAACCTCCTGGACTGAGGATGGCTGGCTGAGTAGGCCTCCCAGCAAATATCAGGGTAGTTGAAATCCCCCACAACAACCAGGCCCTGTAATTGAGAGACTGCTCTCAGTTGCCTGTAGAAGGCCTCATCACCGTCCTCATCCTGATCCGGTGGCCTGTAATAGACACCCACAACAGTATCACCCCTGCCAGCCTGCCCCTTAATTTGCACCCACAAACTCTCAACTCGCTCCTGATCCGCCCCTGGACAGAACTCAATACGTTCTAGCTGCTCACTCACATAAAGAGCAACTCCACCACCTCTCCTTAGTGGCCTGTCTTTCCTGAACAGGACATAGCCATCCATGACCACATTCCAGTCATGCGAGGCGTCCCACCAAGTCTCTGTGATTGCCACTAGATCATAGCCCCCAGACCGAACACGGATTTCCAACTCCTCCTGTTTATTCCCCATGCTGCGTGCATTGGTGTACAGGCATTTCAGGGAACGAGCTGAGCACACCGATTTCACCCCAGGGGGATGGGAGGCCTCCTGGTCTACCTCAACACTAGAGCATTGTCCCAGTGGTGCAAGCGCAGCTACTACCCCTTCCCCCTTCAAATCTAATTTAAAGCTCTCCGAATGAGCCCTGCTAATTCCTGTCCCAGAACCCTTTTGCCCCTGTCCTGGTTTGGCCTAAACCAGGCCGATTTTCCTTTCAGTGATTTTTACTTTCAGCTAAGTCTCCTCTAAGTAACTGCACTTTCTGAAACTAACTGCATGTTTTTGCAGACAGTGTCTGCTTCCAGGACTGATAACGCTCGAAGTTTGTAGTTATCACTGAGGCACCGGTAGGGATGTTGTGCAGAAAGGCTCTTGCTGTACTTGTTCTTGAGAGAAACCAAGGTCACTGCTGAATTCTTCATTGCTTACGAGTGAAGAGCCGAAGGGGGGTCGCAGCTGCAGGGGGGAGCGGACAGGGCAGGTGACCCAAAATTGACCAACGAGGGTATTCCATCCCATACACGTCATTCTCGGTATAAAGTGGGGGGATCACGAGGGTCTCGCTCTTTTTCTGCTATGGCCGGTGTCCAGGGAGGACTCCGTCTGTTTTCCTGCTGCCCCCGATCCCGATCCGTGCGTTCCTGAATCCAGCTCTCGACCATCGCTAGGCCCAGCCTGGGCCTTCCCGGAGCCTGCCCTGCAGTGCCGGTGGTGACGTGGCTGACTTCAGGGGAGCTCAATCTTGGTTTTGTATATATATTTGTATATATTTGATTATTTCTATTATTATTATTATACTTTTTTTTTCATTATTATAGTTTATTAAAACTGTTTTAATTTTCCAACCCAGAAGTCTCTCTCCCTTTTCCCTTTCCCTTTCCCTCTGGGGGGAGGGGGGGGATAACAGAGGGCATCTGCCACAGGTTTAATCGCCAGCCCAGCTTTAAACCGTGACAGATTTATTGGCGCCCAACGTGGGGCTCAAGAGAAGCTCCGACAGGTTGCTCTGATAAGTCGAATCCCAGCTCCAGTGGGAGGAGACCCGGAGAGCTCAGCCAAGAGAGTATCAGATTTCTTCCTTTGAGATTTACGAGGGGTTGGAAACTAAAACAGATAGCTAAGATGATAATGTCATTTGTGAGCCTTGTGTTACCTCTTCTCTTTATAAAGCTTGTTTTACAGTTATGTGTAATGATACCTTACTTGCCGTATGCGCTGTGTGTTAGTGCTTACATGTGGTTTAACAGGGCGTGCTGGTCAAAATGTGTCGTTCCGGTATGGGTTGTGATACTGATTTATGTCGTGATAAACTGGGCAGTCATTATGCCGATCTCTTATCTCTATGATACAATGATGGGCAGCTTTAATCGCGAATCGGTAGCTGCGCACACCGGGCGTCTTTTAACTGATTTTGATAGTATCTGCTCCTTTTTTGCCAAGCTGATTCCTGCAAAATTCGAACAGGGCATGTTGTTATTTTTGGGTGTCCTGTATGTGTTACTGGTGTGCTATGTGATTAGATGTCGGTGCAGCAACAGCGGGAGGTATCATGCTGCCCCTGTAACCAGGAGAAAACACCGAAAAAAATCAGCTAGTAAAGTGAAGGATGATGACTCAGAGGCTTCTAAGGCAGAGCCAGCACGGGACCCAGGTGAGGGCCCTTCTCAGGCAGAGTCAGGGCCTGACACAGAGGGGGGTTTCCTTGATCGTCTTTTTAAAGAAGGCCCATTACACAAGAAGGACAAGAAAGGTCCTTCTAAAGCAGAACAATCACAGGAGGACTCGGACTCGGAAGTAGAAATAACCTACCACTCCTTATCCCTGAAAGAACTGCGAAATATAAGAAAAGATTTTAGTCGTTATGACGGTGAGCCAATAATTACCTGGTTGCTCCGATGCTGGGATAATGGGGCAGATAGCATAGAATTGGATGGCAGAGAAGCCAGACAGTTGGGATCCCTGTCCAGAGATGGTGGTATTGATAAGATGCTTCCAAGAAGGTCGAACAGTATCAGTCTCTGGAGGCGACTCTTGTCAGCTGTAAAGAGCAGGTATCCCTATAAAGATGATGTTATGAGCCACCTAAGCAAATGGACCACTATAGAAAAAGGTATTAACTACCTTAGAGAACTGGCTGTGCAAGAGATCATTTATAGACACCCACGGGACATTGTAGATCCTGTAAATCCTGATGAAGTGGAATGCAACCGATCCATGTTCCGGAAGGTTGTGAAGAGTGCTCCACCAACACATGCCCATACATTGTCAATATTAGTCTGGGGAGAAGATGCTATGGCACGACCTAGTGTGGGCGAAATGGCTAACTATATGCGACAGTATGAAGATAGTATTTCTTCCCCACTGCAGGCCCGTGTCTCGGCTGTGGAAAAACAGACTAAGAAGAACAAGGACTCATTGAAACAACTGTCAGACAAACTGTCCAGGATCGAGAATAAACTTGACTCTCTACCTACACAGGCCCGCGTTGCAGCCTTTAGGAGGCAACGCCCTCCTACTGGACCGGCTCAAAGGAAACGGAACACGTCACGAGGTATCCTGTGGTTTACCCTGCGTGATTATGGGGAGGACATGAAGAGATGGCATGGACAACCTACCAGTACCCTACAGGCACGAGTACGTGAGTTGCAAGCTAACAGAAATACCAGAGAGAATTTTTCTAGGAGGATGGCTGCTCCAGCTACCAATGAGCAGGACCCCAGTCAGGGTAGATGGGCCTCAAATCCTTTTTTTCCAAGAGTGAATAGGGGAAATGAAGGTCCAATCCCCGTGAGCAGCACGAATCCAATCTTTAATTAGAGGGGCCCTGCCTCTAGCCAGGAGGAGGAGAGGGATAACCGGATTTATTGGACTGTGTGGATTCGATGGCCTGGCACATTAGAACCACAAAAGTATCGAGCCCTGGTAGACACTGGTGCACAGTGCACCCTCATGCCATCGAATCATAAGGGGACAGAATCTGTCAGTATCTCGGGAATAACAGGGGGATCTCAAGAGTTATCTGTATTGGAGGCCGAAGTGAGCCTAACTGAAAATGAATGGAAAAAGCACCCCTTTGTGACTGGTCCAGATGCTCCGTGCATCCTTGGCATAGACTACCTTAAGAAAGGGTATTTTAAGGACCCAAAAGGATATAGATGGGCCTTTGGTGTAGCAGCTGTAGAGACGGAGGACATTAAACAGCTGTCTACCTTGCCTGGCCTCTCAGAGGATCCTTCTGTTGTGGGGTTGCTGAAAGTTGAAGAACAACAGGTGCCAATTGCTACTGCCACGGTGCACCGACGACAATATTGCACCAATCGAGACTCCCTGATCCCCATTCATAAACTGATTAGACAATTAGAAAATCAAGGAGTGATTAGCAAGACTCGCTCACCCTTTAATAGTCCTATATGGCCAGTGCAAAAGTCTAATGGAGAATGGAGATTAACTGTGGACTATCGTGGCCTAAATGAAGTTACGCCACCGCTGAGTGCTGCTGTGCCAGACATGCTAGAACTTCAATACGAACTGGAGTCAAAGGCAGCCAAGTGGTACGCCACTATAGACATTGCTAATGCATTTTTCTCTATTCCTTTGGCACCAAAGTGCAGGCCACAGTTTGCTTTTACCTGGAGAGGTATCCAGTACACCTGGAATCGACTGCCCCAGGGGTGGAAACACAGTCCTACTATTTGCCACGGACTGATCCAGACTGCACTAGAAGAGGGTGGAGCTCCAGAACATTTGCAATATATTGATGACATCATTGTATGGGGTGATACAGCAGCAGAAGTTTTTGACAAAGGCGAGAAAATAATCCAAATTCTTCTGCAAGCTGGTTTTGCCATAAAAAGAGGCAAGGTCAAGGGGCCTGCCCGGGAGATCCAGTTTTTAGGGATTAAATGGCAAGATGGGCGTCGCCAGATCCCGATAGAGGTGATCAACAAAATAACAGCTATGTCCCCACCAACTAACAAAAAGGAAACACAAGCCTTCTTAGGCGTTGTGGGTTTCTGGAGAATGCATATTCCAGATTACAGCCAGATTGTACGCCCTCTTTATCAGGTGACCAGAAAGAAAAATGATTTTCATTGGGGCCCTGAACAACAACAGGCTTTTGAACAGATTAAACAAGAAATTGTGCATGCAGTAGCCCTTGGACCAGTCCGTATGGGACAAGATGTTAAAAATGTGCTCTACACCTCAGCTGGGGACAATGGTCCTACCTGGAGCCTCTGGCAGAAAGTGCCAGGGGAGACTCGAGGTCGACCCCTAGGATTTTGGAGTCGAGGATACAAGGGCTCTGAGGCCAATTACACCCCAACTGAAAAAGAGATACTGGCAGCATATGAAGGAGTTAGAGCTGCCTCAGAGGTAATCGGTAGTGAAGCACAACTTCTCCTGGCACCCCGATTACCAGTACTAGGCTGGATGTTCAAGGGTAAGATTCCTACTACTCATCATGCAACTGATGCTACATGGAGTAAATGGATTGCATTAATTACACAGAGGGCTCGAATAGGAAACCCTAATCGCCCAGGAATCTTAGAAGTGATCATGGACTGGCCAGAAGGCAAAGACTTCGGAATGCCACCAGAAAAGGAGGTGACACGTGCTGAAGAAGCCCCACCGTATAATGAACTACCAGAGGATGAGAAGCAGTATGTCCTGTTCACCGATGGATCCTGCCGTCTTGTAGGAAAGCATCGGAAGTGGAAAGCTGCTGTATGGAGTCCTATACGACGAGTCACAGAAGCCACAGAAGGACAAGGTGAATCAAGTCAATTTGCAGAGGTAAAAGCCATCCAGCTGGCTTTAGACATTGCTGAACGAGAAAAGTGGCCAAGGCTGTATGTTTATACTGACTCATGGATGGTGGCAAATGCCTTGTGGGGGTGGTTAAAGCAGTGGAAGCGAAGCAACTGGCAGCGTAAAGGTAAACCTATTTGGGCTGTTGAACTGTGGCAAGATATTGCTGCTCGGCTAGAGAAACTAGTCGTGAAGGTACGTCATGTAGATGCTCACGTACCTAAAAGTCGGGCAACTGAGGAACATCGAAACAACCAACAAGCAGATCAGGCTGCTAAAGTGTTCCAAATAGATTTGGACTGGGAACATAAAGGTGAACTATTTTTAGCTCGGTGGGCTCATGACACTTCAGGTCATCAAGGGAGAGATGCAACATACAGATGGGCTCGTGACCGAGGGGTGGACTTAACTATGGACTCTATTGCACAGGTTATCCATGATTGTGAAACATGCGCCGCAATTAAGCAAGCCAAATGGTTACAACCTTTGTGGTATGGGGGGCGGTGGTTGAAATATAAATATGGGGAGGCCTGGCAAATTGACTACATCACACTCCCTCAGACCCGCCAGGGTAAACGTTATGTACTTACCATGGTGGAGGCGACCACCGGATGGCTGGAAACATACTCTGTGCCCCATGCCACTGCCCGGAACACTATCCTGGGCCTTGAAAAGCAAATCTTGTGGCGACATGGCACGCCAGAGAGAATTGAGTCGGATAACGGTACTCATTTCAAAAACAGTCTCATAGATAACTGGGCCAAAGAGCATGGCATCGAATGGGTATATCACATCCCCTATCATGCACCAGCCTCTGGGAAAGTTGAACGGTATAATGGGCTGTTAAAAACTACCCTAAAAGCAATGGGGGGTGGAACCTTTAAAAACTGGGATAAGCATTTGGCACAAGCTACCTGGCTAGTTAACACCAGAGGATCTATCAACCGAGCTGGCCCTGCTCAGTCAGACCTTTTACATACAATAGAAGGGGATAAAGTCCCTGTGGTGCATGAAAGGAATCTGTTGGGAAAAACTGTCTGGGTTCTTCCTGCTATGGGCAAAGGTAAACCCATTAATGGGATTGCTTTTGCTCAAGGACCTGGATATACTTGGTGGGTGATGCTGCAGGATGGTGGAGTCCGATGTGTCCCTGAAGGTGATCTGATCTTGGGTGAGAATACTTAATTCTGAACTGCATGATGTTAATTGCTGCATAATACTAAAAGTGTTCATAAGTGTCTTTCAGGTTGAAGCAGTGGTGATGAGACCGGAGCTAGCTGCAAGTGGCGTCCAGTAACCTCCTCGAGACTGACATCTTTAACCTGCAACCCGTGGGCACGAACTGTGACAAAGCTCATATCATCTCTCCTGCCCTGGGAGACTCCTAGCCAGATGGAAACCCACAATCCTGAACTAAATGAACTTGATTAACTTTTTTTTTTTTTGTATAGAGATGAATCATAAACTAATGTTATCTGTATATATTTTAAAATGAAAAGTTAGTGGTGATCTGAGTATGACGTGAATGGTATGGAATAAGGGGTGGAATGTCCTGGTTTGGCCTAAACCAGGCCGATTTTCCTTTCAGTGATTTTTACTTTCAGCTAAGTCTCCTCTAAGTAACTGCATTTTCTGAAACTAACTGCATGTTTTTGCAGACAGTGTCTGCTTCCAGGACTGATAACGCTCGAAGTTTGTAGTTATCACTGAGGCACCGGTAGGGATGTTGTGCAGAAAGGCTCTTGCTGTACTTATTCTTGAGAGAAACCAAGGTCACTGCTGAATTCTTCATTGCTTACGAGTGAAGAGCCGAAGGGGGGTCGCAGCTGCAGAGGGGAGCGGACAGGGCAGGTGACCCAAAATTGACCAACGAGGGTATTCCATCCCATACACGTCATTCTCGGTATAAAGTGGGGGGATCACGAGGGTCTCGCTCTTTTTCTGCTATGGCCGGTGTCCAGGGAGGACTCCGTCTCTTTTCCTGCTGCCCCCGATCCCGATCCGTGCGTTCCTGAATCCAGCTCTCGACCATCGCTAGGCCCAGCCTGGGCCTTCCCGGAGCCTGCCCTGCAGTGCCGGTGGTGACGTGGCTGACTTCAGGGGAGCTCAATCTTGGTTTTGTATATATATTTGTATATATTTGATTATTTCTATTATTATTATTATACTTTTTTTTTCATTATTATAGTTTATTAAAACTGTTTTAATTTTCCAACCCAGAAGTCTCTCTCTCTTTTCCCTTTCCCTTTCCCTCTGGGGGGAGGGGGGGGATAACAGAGGGCATCTGCCGCAGGTTTAATCGCCAGCCCAGCTTTAAACCGTGACAGCCCCTACGACATAAACCTTTCCCATGTATTACCGTCATGCCTGGTGTCTTATAAAACCAGGCATTATCAAAGAAGCCAAAGCCCTGCCTGTAGCACCAGTCTCGTAGCCAGGCATTAATAGAGAGAATCCTACTATTCCATCCCACGTCATCACCTGAAAATGGAAGGAGGGAGGAGAAAACAACTTGTGCCCCAGACTCTTTCACCAACCGTCCTAGGGCCTTGTAGTCTTTCTTCATCCCCCTCAGACTACGGGATGCAGCTTCTTCCCCACCTGTCTGGAAGATCAGCAGGGGGTAGTAGTCTGTGGCCTTCACCAGGTTGGGGAGTTGCCTGGTGATATCCCTGATTCGGGCTCCAGGCAGGCTGCAGACCTCCCTGTGATGGGGGTCAGCTCTGCATATTGGGCCCTCAGTTCCCTTTAGGAAGGAGTCTCCAACCACTAAAACTCTTCTCTTCTTCCTTGTGGAGGAGGTAGCTATACGCCTGTCAGGTTTTTCTGACTGTGGTGGGACCTCTGATATAGGTTGCCTCTCCACCACATCCCCATTGGACCGGCTATATTCCACTAGGGCTTCATATCTATTGCTCAGAGGCACCTGTGGAGGCAAGGTAGGCAAGGAGGGCACTCGCCTTTTGCCACAGCCATAGACTTGCCTCCAATCACTCCTCTCCTCTAGGTTATTGTTTTCCACCTGAGAGGGGCAGAGTACAGGGGTCCCTCAATCCTGGGAGCTCTCTGGCAGGTGCTCCCATTTTTGTTGCAGGGAAGGCAGAGCCTGGCTCCACCAGTCTATCTCCATTTCAGCCTCCCGAATGCTCCTAAGCCTTTCTACTTCGGCTTGAAGCCTTTCAACCTGGCTTTGCAGCTGTGCCGCTTGGTGAGCGGATCATCTACTTGCTCACAGCTCACACAGCCCCCTGTCACCACAGAGACGCTGAAGCATTCCCTGCAGCCTGCGACCTGCACCCTTGCCTCCTTCCGTGGGAGCTCTGTCTGGGTTCCCACATCCATTTTGGTCTTCTTCCACCGGGTAGATACCATTGTTCTTTCACTGAGCTGGGAAATACCTGTTGGTGACACCCCTGGTTCACAGCTCCTTGGCACCTTCCTCGCCTTGTGCACTGGGAGGAAGTCAGCGCCCTCCCCCAATGAGCTGCAAACTGCTGCAGCCTCTCCTGCCCTGGGACACACCCAGTCACAGCTGAGTCTCTCCCCTTTGGCAAGGGACTAGTCCCTGCCCTCCAGGAGGCTCTTTATCACCCAATCAACAGGGGTGGTGCTTTTAAATCGCCCGCGGTGCCTCCAGCTAAGCCCCCTCCTCTCCTGATTCGTTGCTGAGAACCTCCGGGTCCGGGGTGGGGCGGGGGAAGCAGGGGAAGCAGCTCAGGGCTGATGCTCGGGGGGGGCTACTCAGTAGAGTAGCCTTGCAGAAAAGGCATCCATCCACACACTTCACTATATTAGCAAGAGTGCGGCCATCAGGTCCAAGGAAATTATTCTTCCACTCTATTTGGGCACTTGTGAGGCCATATCTAGAATGCTGTGTCCTATCTTGGGCTCTCCAGTGCAAGAAAGACTTTGGGAGTGGGCTGCAGCACATAAGATGTGGGGAGAGGGTGAGAAAATTCAATTTGTTTAGCTTTGAAAGGAAAATACTCAGAAGCAACTATCCTTTTGTCTACATCTGATTAGATGATACAAAGATAGAGCCAGACTCCCTGGAGATGCACAACAAAGGTGATGTACACAAGCTGGAACATGGGAACTTCTGAATCACCATAACCAAGAAAAAAAACATGGTCAAACATTGGAAAAGGTTACCCAAAAAGGTTGTGGAGTATGCATTCCTGGAGACACTGAAAACTTGATTGAAAGAGTTCCTGAGCAACTTGATCTACTTAGACCTTAGACCAAGGTTGGATTAGGTGTCCTCTGGAGATCCCTTTCAACACATATGTTTCTGTGATTCGATTGTTGACTTGATGATGGGGTATGGCAACCACTTTTCATAGAATCATAGAATCGGAGAACAGCCTAGGTTAGAAGAGACTTCAAAAGATCATCTGGTCCAATCTTTCATGAGAAAGGGAGCCTAGATGAGATTATCTAGCACCCTGCTCAATTTCATCCTGAAACACTCCAGCGATGAGTACTCTACCAAGTCCCTGGGGAAGTTGTTCCAGTGTAAAATTTTTTTCCCCTAGATCAAAATGAAATCTCTCCCAGTGCAACCTGTACTTGCTGTCCCTTGTTTTCTCCACGTGGCTCCCTATGAAGAGAGGAAGTCTCTGTCCTCTTTGTAGCTGCCCCTTAAGCACTGGAATACTGTGATGAGGTTCCCCCTGAGCTTTCTCTTTTCCAGGAAGAAGAGATCTAATTCTTTCAGGCTTTCCTCATCGGGCAAGTTCTCCAGACCTTTAATCATCTTTGTGGTCCTCCTTTTCAAACATCATAACAGTAATTGTACCTGCCATTAATTGTAATACCACATCAAAGATGATGTGGTATCTGGAATCCCAAATGAACAAAGGTTCAGCCTTGAGGATGCCTGAAGTATATAGCTGTTGCTTAGCTTCTACTAGATCCCTGCTTTACCCACTAAAGTACTCACTATCCCTAAAGAGTTACTTATTCTGACATAACCAGAGAAAAGGTTATTTATCTTGCTTATTCTCTGTGAGTCAGAGTACTTAGTATTTAACAAACTGAGTGCTTGCTTTTCAGTCAATGCAATATCTAAACTACATCACCAAAAGAGACAGTCTGAATACACTTTATCTTCTGTGTCTGAAAGAATAGAGAGTAATTTAGTATCTGCAACTGACTTCTGGTGAGCATGGTTCATTTTGGTTCATGCTATCTGTATGGCTCAACTTTGGTTTATTATGTTAAGATTTTAAACATGTCTTTTCCTGCACAATTTATGACAGAGTGTCCTGAACGTTTTCTCATGGTCTCTTCCAGTACACATTAAAATCAGTTTTAAACCTTCTATTGTCTTTTGGTAGGCCTTGGCTAGGGCCCTGGAAAACAATAATTAGAAAAATCCCATCAACCCCTCAGTTACTATATGCAATTGGGTTTATTTGTGTTACTGTGGCAATGAAGAAAACTAATTTTTCAAAGGCATTTATGCAATAACAATCCGTGCAATAACAATTCAAGCATGAAATAGTATTGGGTCATTGTCAGTGACAGGGCCAAGACAGAAAGCTTTTGCATAACACTGAGTTTTAAAGAAGATTAGACCACTAAAAGGGGAAAAGGAGAGAAGATAATGTTCCCCGCTGCCTGGAAGAGTAGTTATAAATCCTGGCCCAACACTTAGAGGGAAGAGAAATCTATTAAGTTAAAAAAATTTAAATTATGTTTGTTACTAAAGAAAAAAATGTCTTTAATTCTGTCTCAGAAAAAAAAGCACAAGAATCAGAAATAAGCCATGTAAAATAAAAATTTATTTACTCTGCAGTTTCACCAAATTCAGTGCAACTGTGTTTTACTAAAACATTCATTAAGCATGGAAGCTAGTGTTTTCCTCCACATGCCTTTTTTTAGAACAAGATTTTCAAAAATAACTTCTTGTTATGGACCTATAAAATGAAACTTCTCAAAGAAGCTCAATTCATTCTTGATGGGTGTCTGCATTGCACTTGCTAGATTTTAAGTCATGTTAAAATGCTGCAGCCTGATTGCCAAATATTCACAAACTCAACATCACTAGTGACCTCTGAGGACATATTTCTCTCTGATGTGTACAGAATTCAAAATATTAATTCCCTAAATAAGTTACTGTGATATTTTTATTATGCTTCCATAATGGAAACCACAGTACTCCTTTTACTTGTTTCTGGTCCGAAATACATTGTTCTTTTGCATCAGGACTTTGTATGCTTTTGTTGTTAAATTAAATCTAAACATCAAAGTAAACAGAAATTGTTTAATAAACTCACATTGACTGTCAAGTGATATTTACCTCATTTAACTGTTTACTAAATCCAGTTTCAGTCATTCCATTATTTAATATAAATAACTTCTGATGAGCACCTTCCAACTCAGCATCTCTCATATGACTTATATACAAATTTTAATGGTGTAACAGAAGAAAAAGAAAGGGAAACTGCAAGGGAAATTTGGAGTATAGCAATGGGACCTAGGAATCCCAGGTGCTATTCCTTCTGTGTCTGGTGATTCTTTCTGTGGCCAAGAGAGATCATTCAAACACTCCTTCTTATTTGTAAAGAAGACATTATGCATACTGATAAGAATAGGTCTGAGCTTGAAAATTTAATTTTGTGCAATTAAGTTTTTATTTAATATACAAAAAATTTTTCTTTTTTATCATGTCGTTCATTGACATACAAACAGTATTAACATTTGTGGAGTGACTACCAGGGGCAACTTACTTAAACCAATTATTGGAAGCACACTTATTAAGAGTAAGTAAGTAACATTATATCTACATCCTACAGAACTAAGAAAGCATCTAGGATGGAATGTGGTTGGCATGTAAGGAATCTGCTCTGTGATGGTTCCCCAGGCAATCTGGCCTGCATTCTCAGATGTTTGGCACCATGGCAGCTTGGTGTGCTAACCCTGAGAGAACGGAGGATGGAACAGTATGGAGATAACAGTGGCCAGGCTCTATGCTAATGAGGCAGGTATGGGAACTTAATGGTGTCTCGTAGCAGATAAATTACATAGCTACTGCCAAATGAGAGATAATACCCTGTTCCACCCAGAATGTTGGTCACTGAGCCAGCTA
Source organism: Nyctibius grandis (assembly GCF_013368605.1). Taxonomy (NCBI): domain Eukaryota; kingdom Metazoa; phylum Chordata; class Aves; order Nyctibiiformes; family Nyctibiidae; genus Nyctibius; species Nyctibius grandis. The sequence goes on along the minus strand of NC_090659.1, from coordinate 86,617,102 downwards.
TTGTGGTGAAATCGTGTTCTGTGGATGAACTTTGCTCATTATAATCTCATTATAATACCAGAACGTACCTCCTTCCCAAAAGCTACCCACCTCTCTCTCCCCCAAGCGTGCTCTCTGAATTTTTCTTAGCCTATACCTTTAAAATCAAAGCGAGATAATTTTGCACCAATCAATAATAAAGGTATGTATGACTAGAGTCACTCAAGCTCCACCTAAACATAGGAAAATAGTATTAAATGCCTTTAAGAAAGAGGCAAGGAGGAGGGGGCACCACCTGTGAGAAGTCAGGGAGACATCACTATGAACTTCTGGGATCAGTCGATGGCCTTGAACCACTCTTCCCCACCCACAGGGATGCCCTTGGGTAGGATTTGCACACTTGGTTATACCAGGTGCTTCCCCGGAAAACTTAGAAATCAAGCTTATATTTATAATCATATTACTAGCGCTATATAGTCATCCTGCAACATATATTTGTTCATAGGTACCTAGACATGCTTTGCAGACAGTGTATTCATCACCAGCAATCTAAAAGAATATGTATCTTTTGCTAGAATAAATTACCTTAACTGTGGAACTGGTCGCGAGGATTTTATTTCGGTGGATGCACCCAGATTTATGGCATAATCTGGAATCGTGTTAGTTCATCGACTGTGACTGGGTCCTGCACTATTAGTGCTTCTGGACCTGTGCTAGTTCAACATATTAGCTGTTGCATGCAGCTGGACTGATTGATAGTGCCGATTTTGGCCTATTTCAGACAAAATTTAAGGTGTCAATGCAGGTATCACTCAGAGGCTAAGCTCAGTCGCCCCCAGCCCTTCTAATATCTGAGGACAAGCTGGAACACAAGGGAGTTTAGCTTCTGCCAAGTTAGCCCTCCTAAAAGCAGCACACCTTAAACACAACAACATTGTACACTAGAGCAGTAAATTGAAGCTGGTATGGTATGAAGACTAGTAACGTTTAGAAGAGTATTTTCACAAGGACTGGGGTCCACTGTTAATTAGTTGTATACCATACCAAATGGACAGTAAACTGAGAAAGGAGTACAGGAAAATAGAAACCGTTGGCACACTGTGAACAATGAACTATCATGGGATGGAGGAGAGAATGAGAAGGGAAGTATAGGATGTAGATATAACGTTAGTTAATATGTTATTTTCTATGAATAGTATTCACTAAAAGTTGACTTCTTTTTTGAGGAAATCCTATTAGTTTTCCCAAAGTTTGATAATCAAAAACTATGAAAGACTTGAACAAAGAAAGTGTTTTTAAAAATAAGACATTTTACAGTTAAGTGAACATGTTTGTTTAAATGTTGAACACTTTCAGTTGTTATTAAATATAAAAACAAAATAAATATTTAAAAAAACTATTTGTGAGTAAATAATTTCTAAGTGACAACATGAAATAATGGGAATTAGGAGGAAAAGTGAAATTTTTTTTTTCAAGTTAAAAACATTCCAGCATTTTTGGAAACAATTAAAAAATCAAATGGAAGTAAAAATATAAAGTATTTGTGTTTGTTAGATCTGCATTTTTAATGCAAAAATGTTTTGACACACCAAGAAGGCAAATGAATCTTAGAAAAATATTTGATAAACCTTAAATTATTTCAAAGTAAATTTTTGTGTTGTTGGTAAAGATCTTCCATGAAGTGGAAACAAAACAAACACACTGCCCCAAATGGTTAGTTAAAAAAAAAAGTGGTAGGTGCTATACAGAAAAATATGATTGGTATTTTCAAGAGAGCTAGAAAAACTGAATGGTGGAGAGAAGTAAATCAATATCAAGGATGTCATCAAGATTGTTCTGAGACATATGTTTTTAAAACTGTACACCTTTAACAATAAGTAAATGATGAAACAGTAATAAAACCAGTAATTGAATTATCCTACAAAAAGCCTTAAGCTTTTCAAATGAAATTTGAAAAAAATAAAGAAAAAGAAGGAAATGTGATTTCTTTTAAATATTAAAATCTGTTGTGGTGACTCAGATGTACTAATACTGTCTAAAATTATTTAACTAATGATGATCAGGAATACATGTACTTGAAATATTTGTCACTTTTTTTGAAAAACAATTTTTTAACAATAAAACAAAAAGTAGAAATAGCTGAACATTATTTTATTGAAAAGATTTAATTATCTAATGATTTTAACAGTCTTTTGAAATGTCATCTTTTAAGTCAGCATAATGGCATTATGATATATATAATAGTGTAACAAAATATTAATGATATTTTATGTTGTTTTAAATGTTCTTCTGACTACTCTTTAACGTTTTTTCTCAATTGCTTTAAGTTTAAAACTCAACACTATAAGAATAGAAATTGAATTTTTTTCTATTTCACCTACAGCTAAAAAAATCGTAAAGATTTTTCTTGGTAGAGGTAACATACACACCTTTCACTTTCTTTCTTAGGGATTTCATAAGTTGTATGTCTTAGGGTACTGAAGTCCACTAAGTCACCTCAATCAAATGTTCACATTTCATATCTTTCTTCTGAATTGTGGTATTTTGATCAACCTCCAGCTAAAATGCACTTAGACCTGTTGAAAACTGCTGTCAGGATTTCCTAAATACAGTCAATTTGGAATTAGTGATGCACTTACACAAGTTATGCACGAACAATGGGTATTATTTTGAAGATTTTTTTTACGATTGCAATAGGCCAAATGTTATTACCCTTCTCCTATCTGCAATAACTCTTCAGTAAAATCTTACCATTTCCTTTTCTCCTTGCTGTACTCTTGACTGAGTGGGGACTGTGAGTTCTCATTGGCCATTTCCATGAAGAATTTGCCATGACAAAGAATCATAGAATTGTTTTGGTTGGAAAAGACATTTAAGATCTTCAAGTCTAACTGTTAACCCAGCACTGCCAAGTTCACCACTAAACCATGTCCCTAAGCACCACATCTACACGTCTTTTAAATACCTCCTGGGATGGTGACTCCACCACTTCCCTGGGCAACCTATTCTAGTGCTTGACAACCCTTTCAGCAAATAAATTTTTCCTAATATCCAATCTAAACTTCCCCTGGTGCAACTTGAGGCCATTTCCTTTTGTCATATAACTTTTTACCTGGGAGAAGAGACCAACACCCACCTCACTACAACCTCCTTTCAGGTAGTTGTAAACTGTCAGATTTTACATTCATGCCAAGTATATCCACACTCCTTCAAGGCTGCATACTTACATATTTGGTTCTGCTGTGAGGACTCTACATGAGGATTGAAAATGAGGAGCTGGGTAAAGGAAAGGAACAGTAACATGTTGAAGTGTTTTTGCTACTATTGAGTATTACATTTTTCTCTTTGTTTTATTCAAGAATACTATTAGGGTGGAAAAGAACACTAAAATATAAAGCCTTGTCTTTTTTCATTTGTCCTTATTACGTTTCAGTCCAAGGTGGTGTTGTGTTTTGGTGTTGGGCTTTTTTTTTTTTCTTTGTTGGACAATATTGGTACAAATTTGTGAAGAATTTAAAAATCTGTGAATAGCCTTAATATTTCTTTAGAGAAACATTTCCTCAACCTGAAAAAAAATGCACGCATACTATTTGTGAATACTTTCACCTTTTACATGTACTCCTCTAAAAAAGTTGCCAGAAAACTCTTACTGTATACTAAAAACTAGTGTAATAATTTCTCTTATTGTTATACTAAAGTCTCTGTTATAATGTTATAATAAACTCTCTCTTACTGTATACTAAAAACTAGTATAATAATTTCTGTTATAGTTCCACTTCTACTACTGTCATTATGGATTCATTCCTAAAAATACTCTTGTACTGCAGCAAACACAGCAGTGTGAAATATCACAAGAATCCAGCCAAATTCTTTTGTTGTCCATTAAGTCTTTATATTGAAGCACTTCCTGCCTTTGATTTGCCCTTTTTTTTTCTGAAAATAAGTTCTGAGAATAATCTGTCAGTGCTTGAATCTATCACAGTTTGATTGAGGTTTTCTTTCTCTTTGCTTCCTTTTTGCTGCCATGCCCAAAAGACAAAATTTGTAACTTTCTTTGACCTGAATATAAATAACAAAGATCACTGACCTGTGGTCTGCTCTTCTCTCTTTATCAACATTTAATGGAAAGAGCAGGGAGGAAAAGGGAAAATGCATGCTCTTAGCTATTATCTTTACAAATGACTTGCTAGCCTTTTATTTGTCTTCTTATGCTTCAAACACTCAAAGGACGTTTTCAGAATTTCACTAGATGAAGGTTCAATCCTGAGATGACTTGACAAGCTGTATCTTCCTTAAGAGATTTTGACACAATATTAAGCCATAGTTACAAGCCAATACTTGAATGTGGAGCCCTGGGGAAATCTTTCAAAAGTGGAACACAACATTTACAGCAGGAGGCAGGTGTCTGCACCACTGAAGCAAACAACAATATGATATATTTAGTACCGAAAATGGAAGCAAAACTACTGTCTCTTTACCACTGGGGACAATGGAAGAGGTTGAATGAGAAAAAAAGCATCCTTTTCAGCCCTGGAGAATTTTAATTTACAGACAGAATGAAATATAGTCTCATCACGGCAGGTGCAGCAAGTGCCAGGTGCTGTTCACAATATTGTCTTTGAATTTATGTGTTTTCGAAACATTGTGAGGATGTGAAGCAGCTGCACTGGCCATGTGGAGAGAAAGCAAAGAGCTTTTAATTAGCAGTAAGAGAGCTGTTAATTTCTTTTAGGAGTCTTCTTTGTTTTGCACTTATATCAGAACCTCAGCAGGAGCCCTGTGCAACCCCAAACATACAAAGAAAATCAAGTAAGCCATGTGTTACAGCAGATTTAAAGCAGAAGTGAAATAAAGGCCTGGCTTTCAGCTAAAGAAACTCTTGGCAATTTTGATTCTCAAATTGAGAAATGAGATTCATAGATGAGGTACCACGCAAAGATTTTAAAATCTCAGTCAAATTGTTAACCCAAGTCGTACATAATATAACACTCAGAGATCACAGTGTGAAAAATGTAACAGTTCTCCAATGGGATTCCTGCTGAAAACTGATACAGTAGTTGTTTCGGCTGAAGTAAATGCTGGAGATCAAACACTGAGGTAAATCAGAGTCTGAGAAATCTTACATGAGACTACCTCAGAGATAATAAACCACTGGCACAAATACCAGTTTTGGCTTGGACAAAGAGATTAACGTTTTTGAAGTCTGGCACTAAGTACTGCCAAGGTCCAGTCTCTCTGGATAACAAACAGATAACTACATTAAAGAAAGCAAGAAGAAAGTGTAATTTGTATTGATTTTGATTCTGTCAACCTCAAAAAGATAAAAACGTATACTTTTTCCAATGTATCATTTACTTTTATGCTAAGAGCTTTAAAAAGTTCTTTTCAGCATTTAAGAGCTACCAGTGACCTACTTGTCCTTAATTTAGGGACTTTCTCAGCTGAGTTTGAAGTATTTGAAATCTGAGAGGGTGTACCTCTCCTACTGTGATAAATGTTAAAATTATGCAATATGTTATTGAATGACAGGGAAAATGAATTATGAATGTGTAAACAGTCTGATTTAAAACTCATTGAGGTAAGTTAAAACTTTTCCAGATATTTTAGTAAGTTTGCTGGTTTGTAAACCCAGTTACGCTCAACAGATTCTATTTAATAATCAAGAAAATACAGAACAACATTTACTGTACATAGGAAGTGTCGGTTTAATACTTTCTGAGAATCCCATTCTTAAATGAGATTTATTTATATGTTGACATTTACATTTTATTAAAGAGTATTGTGCTGCAGAAAGTTAAACGTGTCCATGAGTCTTTACAGAGTAGGGAATTACATATTAAATTCATGCAAATAATAATGGTATATTTAGTCAGTCTGCAGCTTTTAATTTAATCTTTCATTACGCAGCAGCAATTAGCATACTTAATATATGATGACACAAAAAAATTAAATGGAGGACAACAGATAATGTATCATATCCCCACGGACAACTTTTCAAGATATGACAGGAGTCTAATAAGTGACTTTGTCAAGTCAAATGTCCATCTATCTTTACATTCTTACCTAGAATATAGTAGTAACATGCTATTTAGATTAGTCTACTTCGGTAATATCAAAAAATAGTAAGCAATTTCATGTATTGATTTTACAACTGTATCAAAGACTTATAAGGATAAATAAATCAGGGCTAATTAGCCTGCCTTCTGGTGCAATGTAAAAAATGTGGGGTTTATCATTAGTGAAGTTGAACAGAGGAATACAACATTACCTACTAAATGTTTTTGTATTGTCATGAGACAGTATACAAAATATTGTATATTTATAAACTGAACGAATGAATTAAAGATAGATATAGCAATCCTGATTTATTGGGTTTCATAAGTAGGATAGAGATGTGGTTTAATATTATCTACCATTAGATATCTAATAAAATACCTTTTTTTGAATCTGTTCTGAACATGAATGTTCCATGGTGTTCTAAGATGCTGATCTAAGATATTCTAAGAATGCTGATCTAAGACGTTGCTATGTTCAGGACGTTGTTCTTTGTTGATGCAGAAAGAATTCCCATCATGTCTAGGAGGAACCATAGAGAGAATCAGGAGAGCCTACTTTGTTTATGCTACTCTGTAACTTTCCAGTAGTAAAGATGCTTTATTAACTTGCTGCCAGATGCTTTTATTTTGTACATTTATTCCACAAATACAATGTCATATTCCTGCTGAAGAGAAGAGATCCTTCTGAAGACTGAAAACAGAGAGATGAATTGTTCTTCACCAAAAGGGTTATCAAACATTGGAACAGGCTGCCCAGGGAAGTGGTTGAGTCACCATCCCTGGAGGTATTTAAAAGACGTGCAGATGTGGTGCTTAGGGACATGGTTTAGTAGTGGACTTGGCAGTGCCAGGTTAACAGTTGGACTTGATGATCTTTGGATCATCAAAGGTCAAAGGTCCTTTCCAACCAAAATGATTCTATGATTCTATGATCTGCTTACTGGAGTAAGTAGACTGTGAACCTGTGCACAGAAAGTAAGCACACTGAAAGACCTGAATTAGTGTGATCATCTGTAACTTCAGACAACAATGCTGATACAAATCAAGGAGCTGAACAAAAGTAGAACTATAATGTAAGTTCCTTATTCAGAAAGATATTCACATTACTATGAAGCAAATATGACAGATAAAAACATGTTTTATTGTGAAACCAATATCTTCTTCATTGCATGTTTTTTCTTGACAACTGTTATGTTAAACCAAGGCATATGTTGAAACCATGGTCCTGTGTCACCATTTAAGGCTGGGCGGGTGGTTAAACGGACAGCAGACGCTCTCTGTTAACCTTCTCCTTTCCCAGAGGGGGAAAAGGAAAAGAGAAAAGGGAGAGAGGCTTATGGGTTGGAAAGTTTAAAACAGTTTTAATAAACAGTAACAAGGAAAAGAAAGAGTACAATAAATAACGAACTATATAAAAAACCGCTATGGAGCTCCCCCCAATGATGACCATGTCACCACTGACGCTGCAGGGCAGGTTCTGGGCAGTCCCAAAACACACGTGGCAGCAGGCAGGAACCGGATTCAGGAATGAGGGCAGGAGTGCAGGCAGGGTCCTCCCAGGATGTTGGCCATAGGGGAAGGGAGCGCAACCCTCCTGGTCTCTCAGCTTTAGACTAAGTATGACATGGGTGGGGTGGAATACTCTGTTGGTCTGGTTTGGGTCACCTGTCCTGTCTGCCCCTCCCTGCAGGTGTGGCACTTTACTGTCCCTTCCTCTGTGGGACAAAGAGACCCAAGTGGGACCCTAGTTTCCATGGCAACAGGCATGTATAGTCATCTCCCAAAAGTATAGTCACTTACAAGAAACTGAACTGAAAAGTTTGTCCTAGTCCAAACCAGGACATCCTGTTAAAGTAATATTTTTTCAACAATGTTGTTTATTGTTTAGACATTTCAGTTTCACAGGTGAGGAAGGTAAACTGATGATGACATTGATACTTTATTGCTGAGCTGTATCATTTAGCTTTGCAACTTCTTTGATGTCCTGACAGACAAAATCACGAGACTGTCCTTTGGACTTCAAGACAAAAAAAAATTCAGCATCATATTTGGTTTTTGTTTTAGCTGTTGAATTCATATAACTGTATACAGTGGGAACTATATTGCAATAACTCATGTGAACTCTGTGCTATATTTAGAACAACTACCAAACTTCATAAACTCATAAGAAAAAAGGGAATTCACCCCACAAGCATCATCAGGCAAGATTAAATACACAAATTACTGTTTAGACTCTGAAAGATAGCATTAGTAGTCTTTATAAAAATTGAAAAGTGCTGAGCAGTATTTTTGCAGTAGTCTGTTCTTTAAAAGCCAAAAGTGTTAATAAAAAGGACAATTAAAAAATTCTTCTGAAATGACCACCATAAAAACACATTTTATCATTTCTTTCTGCCTTGTCCTCTCATTGCCAATCCATTGTGAAGTCTCCAAGAATACCCAGTACTTAGTGTTGGAAGTCTCAAGGTCACCATCTGATGCAGCTTGTCCCAAGGAAGTATTTCTCTTATTTTTTTCTAAAATTTTCCTAGAAAACGCAAGAGTCTCTGAGATGGGAAGACACATTCACACCATGGGGAATCACTGAAAAACAACTAAGAAAGATTGCTCATGAGATCCTTGAACTGTTTTATGAAGAAAGGAGGACAGATAATGGGCTGCAGATGTCAATACAGCTGTATCTGAGAGTTGTACATGTCCCCATGAAAACCAGGAAAATACCTTCTGCACTGTAGCTGATGATTAAGGAAGACCTTGAATATCTCATTGAAGAAATGGTCTCAAGAAAGTCTCTTAAACAAAGTGAAGTAAAATAATTTTACTCTTAATAGCCTGCTAATTGCCTGGATAGCAGTATGAGAATTTATAGAGCTTAGAAGTATATTATGAGCACATGGGCAGCAGGGTTATGCAGTGCCTGAGATCAACAAATTGTTTCCCACTCTTGCTGTGGAAGAGACTCTGAAAAACTCAGTTTTTCCTACTTGTATTAGGAGTTAATTATTAAGGAAGAGTCTACAATTATGAAGGCCTCCATGTTCATAGAGAAAGAAACTGAGTGAGGTGCCTCCAATCTGGATTTTCTGTTACAATTGGAACTACCCAGTGCTTCAAGAATATTGCATTTCAAAATTCCAGCTGTTGTACCGTACTTTGACGATATCCTGGTTATGAATTATTTTTTTAATTTTAAAATGTATTAAATTCCATTACAGCTTTCTGTCACTAAAAATCCTCTTGCTTCCTTTTGACACGATCCACAGTAATGCACTTGTTAGCATGTAGGGACCTTCAAGAATGTCAAAGTATTACTGATGCAAGTTCCCATGATTATTGGTTATAATCTATGAAAGTCATTGCTGATCACTGTGTTGTATTAATATAAACACTGATGCCATTCTCACCCATGTGTGGTAAGACAATATGAGAATGAATCATCTGTCATTTTCTAGTTTTAAATTTTAACACTATTTGAACTAATATATGCATAAAATACCAGTGCTTTCTATTGTTACTGGAATCAGTATATTCTGTATATATATTTTTATCCTTTTTTTCAAAATGCCTGAAAACAATCCAGTCATTTATTCATGTTGCAACATATAGAGAGGTGCAAGGTTATGTTAAGTGCTTATGGTTATGTACTTGTTTAGAAATCAGTGAAATCCATTCTCAGTGACAATGCACTGATTTTCCATTTTATAGACCATTCAGGTCCACTGCTGGCTGAATTTTTCATGTTAATATCCTTCTTTGACTCACTGCTTCAGGCTGATCTTCCTAAATGAATTACTGCCAGAGTTTAACATCTGCATATGTTTTCAACATGTGGTCATGTGATCATGACTTGTCTTCTCAAAACTAGTGTCTATTACGGGGAAATCACATTGTGACTACTGAAGGAAGTCACATCTTTACTTCACTAGGTGAAGCACACCCAGCATGAAAGTGTAGGTCAACTGTTTCAGTAGGAATGGTGACTGAAAAATAAACATTTTAATGTTCCTCATCTCTCAGCATTTCACTCCGTGTCTAATTACTGGATTTGTATTTGACAAACCGCTTGTGACACAGCATTTCAGAACATACCCTCATGATCTCTCGTCTGATATACTGTGACATAAGGAACAGTCTTTCCATTATACTTTTTATCACCTTCCTTCTGCTCCTTTGTATCACAAGAACTTGCATTTGCCAGAAGCTATGAAACAGGGCCAAAGTGAGATCCTTCAAAAAAGAAAGAGAGAATGTATTGAGAGCAACCCTGAGGAGAAGAACTTGGGGGTGGTGGTTGATGAGAAGCTCAACATGAGCCTGCAATGGGCGCTTGCAGTTCTGAAAGCCAGCCATATCCTGGGCTGCATCAAAAGAAGAGTGCCCAGCTGGTTGAGGGAGGTGATTCTCCCCCTCTGCTCTTGTGAGACCCCACTTGGAATACTGCGTCCAGCTCTGGCGCCCCCAACATAAGAAGGACATGGAGCTGTTGGAGCAAGTCCAGAGGAGGGCCACAGAGATGATCAAAGGCTGGAGCACCTCTCCTTTGAAAACAGACTGAAATAGCTGGGGTTGTTCAGCCTGGAGAAGAGAAGGCTCTGGGGAGACCTTATAGCAGCCTCCCAGTGCCTGAAGGGGGCCTACAGGAAAGCTGGTGAGGGACTTTTTACAAGGGCATGGAGTGATCGTGTTGTCCCACAATCGGGGTTCGATAGCTGGTAAAGCTAGCACCCATCTCTGTGCAGACATGAAATAAACTGATATCTTGGCTCTGTGTGTAATCGGCTTGTTGCACATTGGGTATCAAACCCAGACTGTGGGACAAGATTTCTGGCAACCACAAAGGGACCTGCCTTGCCAGGATCATCTTGCCGTGTCTGACAGGGAGCGGCAGCTTGAAGGAACTCCAACGCACACCGACCTTTTGATCAGGGATTTCCTTCTACTTCCCTCCTGCAGTTGGCTGGTAAGCAATACAACAGGGCAACACGCAAGCGAGATATCAGACAAAAGAGGCAGGGAAACTGGTAAGCGAATGAATACCTGTTTCTGACATTTCTGATCTGGTTTAACTGCTCTGCATAAGTCGCTCCAATTGAGCACCGCAGCAGGAGCCTATAGCTTCTACAAGTAGATGCATGGGACAAAAAGTAGTTGGTTGTCCCCCTGATAAGCTGAGTGTATGAAACCTTGGTTAAAGACATTTTTCCTAGGAAATAATACGGATTCACGTTCCTCTACCGAAGTTTCCCCCTGCCTTCCTTTAGGATGCATCCTGAAATACTGGAATAAATTTGTAGGAGATCCCCTAACTAAAGAGAAATTGCAAAGATACTGTAAACAATGGTGGCCAATGTACAAATTAGAAGATGGTGAAAAATGGCCAGAATATGAAACTGAATTATAACACTATTTTGCAATCGATGCTTTTTTGTAGAAGAGATAAGTTTGATGAAGTGCCATATGTTGGTTTATTCTTTACAAAATGATCATGAAACTAGGAAGAAATGCAAATTGCTGAATAATGATCCTAATGGCATATATATTTTGGCTTAAAATGGGCAAAGTAAGAAACAAAGGTGATTTTCTGAATGTGATATTGGAAGAAGATGTATTAAGGAAATGGAGGAAGTTGAGGACACATATTTACTGGTGTCTAGAGTAAGGAAGGGAGAAGTAAGCAGTGAAAGTAGTGATGATGAGGTACAGTCTCCCATAGTCGAGGAAGCTGCTTTCACCCCGGTTTTGGTGAATTCGAGCACAACGACCTGTGATACAAGCACCGCTTCAACAAGTGGTCAGGGTAGAGGGGTTGTTGATATTTGTTCACATACCACTTACGACCTCGGATCTACTAAATTAGAAGTAGTCAGTAGGAAAATATCAAGTTAATCTGGGGAAAATATATCAATTGGGAGAAACAATCATACTTAATCATAATCCCACCTGCGGGATATACAATTTGAAAAAGTCATAAGAAAGGGAGCCTTAAAGCCATTTCTGAAACCTCTGGAATATACAGTTGGAAGTAAAATATTGATGCACGTATTCTTATATATGCCCAAGTGTCCCCCCCTCTCCTAGGATGAGACTTATTGTGTAAATTGAAAGCTCAACTAACCTTTTCAGTTAATTCAATACAGTTGCATTTCCGAGAGGAAATGACTTGGAAAACTCAGTTCTGTCTATTGACTGAGAAACAGTCAGAAGGAGTCGAAATTCCTGAGAAAATTTTAAATTTTAAATAATGTGATCTAATTTAAATTTTAAATAATGTGATACCCCTGGTATGGGCAACTGAAAAAACTGGACGAGTAAAGAATACAATACCAGTAAAAATTGAAATAAAGCCTGGAGCATCACTGGTAAGAAAGAAACAATCCCTTCATTGAATGACCACAATAGAAGCCTTACAGGAAGAAGAGTCCCAAATAGTCAAAACAAGTACACAAACCTGAATGGCTTTAGATACACTCTTAGCATCCCAAGGAGGGGTTTGTACAATAATAAATACCAGTTGTTGTGCATACAGAGATTAATGTGGACAGATTTCCACTGATTCGAATGAAATTTGGAAACAAACTAAAATCCTACATGAACTCCAAAAAGATAATACTTCCTGGAAGTATTGGAGATGAATGGAAATATGGATATTGGAAACTTGGAGATGAATGACTTCTTGGTTCCCTGATGTGAGGTTATGGGTTAAGAAGTTGCTGGTTATAATCACAGAATCACAGAATGGTTAGGGTTGGAAGGGACCTCTGGACATCATCTAGGCCAACCCCCTACCAAAACAGGTTCACCTACAGCACGTTGTACAGGGTCACGTCCAGGTGGGTTTTGAATATCTCCAGTGAAGGAGACTCCACCACCTCCCTGGGCAGCCTGTTCCAGTGCTCTGTCACCCTCAAAGTAAAGAAGTTTTTCCTCATATCTAGATGGAACTTCCCATGTTTCAGTTTGTGCCCATTGCCCCGTCTCCTCTCTCTGGGCACCACTGAGAAGAGTTTGGCCTGGTCCTCTTGACACCTGTCCCTAAGGTATTTGTAAGTATTGATAAGATCTCCCCTCAGTCTTCTCTTCTCCAGACTAAACAGACTCAGATCTCTCAACTTTTCCTCATAAGAGAGATGCTCCAGTCCTCTAATCATCTTTGTAGCCCTCTGTTGGACTCTCTCCAGTAGTTCCTTGTCTTTCTCGGACTGGGGGGCCCAGAACTGCACAGAGTACTCCAGGTACGGCCTCACTAGGGCAGTGTAGAGGGCGAGGTCTCTGCTGGCCACACTCTTCCTAATGCACCCCAGGATACCATTGGCTGTCCTGGCCACAAGGGCACACTGTTGGCTTATGGTGAACTTGCTGTCCACCAGAACTCCCAGGTCTTTCTCTGCAGAGCTGCTATCTAGCAGGTCAACCCCCAACCTGTACTCATGCATGGGGTTATTCCTCCCTAGGCGCAGAACCCTACACTTGCCTTTGTTGAACTTCATGAGGTTCCTCTCTGCCCGGCTCTCTAGCCTGTCCAGGTCTCGCTGAATGGCAGCACAGCCTTCTGGTGTATCGGCCACTCCTCCCAGTTTTGTGCCATCAGTAAACTTGCTGAGGGTACACTCTGTACTTTCATCCAGGTCATTGATGAATAAGTTGAACAAAACTGGACCCAGTACTGACCCCTAGGGAACACCACTAGCTACAGGTCTCCAACTAGATTCTGTGCCTCTCATCACAACCCTCTGAACTCTGCCATTCAGCCAGTTCTCAATCCACCTCATTGCCTACTCATCTAATCCACACTTTCTGAACTTTCTTATGAGGATGTAACGGGAGACAGTGCCAAAACCCTTGCTGAACCCAAGGTAGACAACAACTGCTCTCCCCTCATCTACCCAGCCAGATATGCCATCGTAGAAGACCGTCAGGCTGGCCAAGCATGATTTCCTCTTGGTGAATCCATGTTGACTACTCCTGATAACCTTCTTTTCTAATCATTGTAGTGTTGTTGATTTTCGTATGTTTCTATGTCATATTACAATGTACTATAAAGTGTTGTTCTAAAATAGTGTGAGACTTAGATAGGAAAATTTTCTCTCCTATGTAAGTCTCAAAGCAGCAAATTGTAATATGTAACCTAACAGAAATCATTAGCCTAAAGGTACGGACTCTATGTAAACTATAAGTTAGTACTAGGTCAGCCTGTTACTTCAAGAGGACGGAAGTGATTTAATAAGGAATTCTTTATGAAGAGGTATCTGCAAAGAGGAACTCCTAATCAGGAACTGCTCACCTTAAAGGCCAGAATATCCAGAATATGTGGAACACAGGTACCCCGTTAATCTTGTTTATGCTGGTTTCTACCAGATATGTAAATTACTAATCCTTTCTAGGAAAGGGGTGGAAACATAGGGAGCTACTAACCAAGACTTGAAAGTATAAAATGTGTAACGGTTTTTGAAAAGATATGCTAGCTTTGTGGCAGGGCCACCTAGCACCTAATCTTGTGCAACATCAGCAATAAACTGATGTCTCAGCTCTGTATGTAATTGGCTTATTGTACACCAAATATCGAACCCCAATTGTGGGACAACAACAGGATGATGGATAATGGTTTTAAACTGAAAGAGGGTAGATTTAGATTAGATATTAGGAAGAAATTCTTTACTGTGAGGGTAGTGAGACACTGGATCACGTTGCTCAGAGAAGTTGTGGATGCCCCTCCCTGGAAGTGTTCAAGGCCAGGTTGGATGGGGCTTTGAGCAACCTGGTTTATTGGAATGGTGTCCCTGCCCATGGCAGGGGGGTTGGCATTAGATGATCTTTAAGGTCCCTTCCAGCCCAAACCATTCTATGATTCTATGATTCAACAATTATCAGTGTCTGTAGGACTTTCTTAGAAGGTGGAGAAGGCCAAGATTAGCATCTTCACCTTGATTGTCTGAAAAGATAATTTCTAAGCATAGAACTCCTCATTATTGCGCTCTCTAAGTAGGAAGAATTCTTAGATGTGGAGGATGGGGTGATGCTCAATCAATGTAGACCTATCATTAACTTACTGCTTTGTATTATTTTCATGCATTGTTTATGCTTAGTCCAGAAATAATTTACATCATGCAGTGTTCTTCACTGCACGAAGAACCTCTCTTCATTCATGCACTGACAGCCAGGCAAATGCAGGAGACCCAGGACTGTATGTTTTGTTATTCATGCTGTCTGCAAAAAAAGAGGTTATATACATCTACTGACTGCTACAGTTCTATGTATTCTACTCAGAAATGCAAAATTAATGTAGTCACTACAGGCTCCATTTAATCAATGGAGGGATGGGCAAGGGAAATAGCACAAGCATGTGAAAATTACTGCTTCAGTATCACAGCTGTGTGGTCACCTACTGATTTAATGGCAGTTGTACATAACCAACAGCTTGTCTTAGTGAAGAGGTTGTTTAAATATTTATATGATTTCTAAGCCATAGCCATATATGTTTTTTAAAATTAAATGTACATACTATGTATGTGCTGATAAGGAAATACATTTATTTTGAGGTTAGCTGCTAAAAGTCTATTATTGTAATTCTCCTTGCCTCAGTTAATTTCAGTTATTTTAGCTCAAGCTGCAGTAATCTAAGACAGAGGTGAAATTCAGGTCATAGAATTCTGAGTGAACAGTAAAACACCATGCACCACTCACTTTACAATTAACACATCTTCCCTTGAGTTGGAAGAGATAAGTTAGCTGTGACTCTTTGGACAGAAATCACTGGCCTATTTAATAGTGTGAGGTGACCTGGAACTATTTGTTGTTCTTGTTTTGTTTTTTAACCTTGTTCTATTGGATTTATGCCTATAGAACTGCACACTTTACTTTAATTAAGTGTTCTGGTATTTTCATGTCCTGATTTCTGGTTTTAAGCTCCATCTTGAAAGGATTAATGTTAAAGATTTCCATGGAGGGTGGCAGAGGAAATAAGAGCTTAATTCCTTCAGGCTATGTAGGAATTGTGCTGTTCTTTTTTGTCTTTCTTTTCTTAACATACATAACCTTTGTATGCCTTTAAGTGTGAGCTTCCAGACATTCTTTTTAACTTGGATCCTAATATGATATATGAATTATTTAGAAGTAAACACTTCTATTATGAAGAAAAATGAAGAGATTCCATGACCTTCTCTGGTAGGAACAATGGTTTATACTTTTGGGAATAACACTGCCAATAATTGGTATTGAAGCATGTAAAAATTAACAAAAATCTTAGATGCATGTGTAGAATGTCTAAAGGACAGAAGGACCTGGAGCAAAAGGATATGTAATGGTTTAGTCATTTAAGCTAGCTACTCTACACCATTTCCTCTTCATAACACACTCACAAGGGCTATTTTTATGACTTTCTATCTGGTTTACAGCTCTCTCTAGAGCTTTCATCAAGATTATCCTAAATCGCCCACTAAACTACATAAATGTAAATGTAGCTTAAGTTCCAGCAGTTTAAATACACTGGACAGACAGAGTAGATGAGCAGCAGAAAGAAGTAATAAAAAGATGGTTTACAAAGATCTCATAATCATGTCACAGTCTACATCGGTTCATAGTCAGAATGATTAGGTATCTTCTTGTGGGTCACCCAGAAAGAACTGGACATGAAACTTAAGTGACAGAACTTCATTTTAAATTTGCATACTAGATCCATGATGTTTTCCCCATGGGTCTTGTGCTGCATGTAGCTTGTCACCGAGTGTTTCTTCCATCTTCTATTGCTTTTATAGCCAGCAATGGGATGAGTTTTCTCTCACAAGAGATGCTGGGTAAACCAAATTTCCAGCTTTGGAAGGCAGTGAACTAGCAGGTACTGCAACAGCTATCACGAAGTGACACTGAAAACAGAAGTATTCAATTCTTTCCCGTGTACTAGATAGTGCCATTTTTTAAACTTTATCTTTTTTCCACTTAATTTTTGAAGATGGCACGATCTAATTTATTTCATATTTAATACAGTGGCCATGACATAGCCCTCCATTAGTCTATTACAGATATTCTAGCCTTAAAGTGGATAGCAAATGTAAATTAATGTGGAAGAGTGAATGAAAGGGTATGCACCTTCCACTTCTAAGTTGGTGATATGAGATCAAACCAACCCATTGTAAACTGATAGATAGTATTTTCTGACAGAGACAATTAATGTGGTAACTCAGTCCCGGAAATGGCTCTTCTTCTTTCCTTTGACATTCCCTGGCACTGCTGATGTGGGAATGAAAAGAGACCAAAATTACTGAAATACAGAGAATAGGCTAATAAGCAGTTAGTTTTAATATTTAATGTTGGTACTTAACAAAATAGGAAAATGTAACTCACCAATATTATTACAACTGAAACTATTAGTTTACTTCAGATTTTTCATGCATACAAAAATTTGGGAATTGCAAGACAGTAACTGAAAACCTTTTCAAACCACAGAATTTGCTCATGCAACCTAAAGCCCTGTAGTTTCCCAAAGGGTGCAATTTAACCTGTGCTCACTAGAACCTTCTTTTGTGTATGTTCATTCCTTTCAAGAATGGTCTGCTTCACTATATTATTTGCTATTTCCATACCCACACTATGTTTCAGAATAAAAGGTATTTTGAGGCTTAAGGAGATGAAGGAGTATGAGAGAAACCATTCTTATTCTCTCTTTTTTTTTCTTTTCACTCAGCTTCCTTGAGTTTTTGTCTATTCCCAAAGACAAGCCTCCAGTCTTAGAAATAACAGTAGAAATATCATCAAGGGATGTCTGTGCCACATATTGCCCTGACCCACACGCAGGACCTTACGCTTGGCCTTGTTGAACTTCATGTGGTTCGCACAAGCCCAGCTCTCAAGCCTGTCAACGTCCCTCTGGATGGCATCCTTTCCCTCCAGCGTGTTGATTGCACCACACAGCTTGGTGTCATTGTCAGACTTGCTGAGGGCACACTCAGTCCCACTGACCATGTCGCCAACAAAGATGTTAAACAGGACCGGTTCCAATACTGACCCCTGAGGAACACCACTTGTCACCGGTCTCCACTTAGACATGGAGCTGTTGACCGTAACTTTTTGAGTGTGACAATCCAGCCAATTCCTTATCCACAGAGTGGTCAATCCATCAAGTCCATGTCTCTCCAATTTAGAGACAAGGATGTCATGCGGGACACAGTCAAATGCTTTGCACAAGTCCAGGTAGATAACATCGGTTGCTCTTACCCTATCCACCAGTGCTGTAACCCCGTCACAGAAGGCCACCAAATTTGTCAGGCATGATTTGCCCTTAGTGAAGCCCTGTTGGCTATCATCAATCACCTCTTTGATTTCCGTGTGCCTCAGTACAGTTTCCAGGAGGATCTGCTCTATGATCTTGCCAGGCACAGAGGTGAGACTGACTGGCTTGTAGTTCCCCAGGTCTTCCTTTCTTCTCTTCTTGAAAATGGGGGTTGTGTTTCCCATTTTCCAGTCAGTGGGAACTTCACCACACTGCCACGACTTTTTATGCCCTAAATAAAGTATTTCTCAAAATTAGGTACTAATCCTCTAGCCAGCTTTCCAGCTTTCCAAAGTGAAACCTTTTACGGCTGCAGAGTGGATCACTGAAGTCATTGGGCATTACCCCAGTGTGTAGCCAAGAAGAGACTGAATGCCTTAGAACTTACATCTTTTGTAGCAGCATGCTCTGTTTTTAAATGGTTTAAGTGCTAAATAATGCTTTCTAAATTAAATAATCTATTAAAATATTATTTTATTTTCAAATGTTCTCTTATTAACTGTAAAGTACTTAGATATTTAATCTCTTCCTCCATGTGAAAACTAATACTTTGAGCTGTGTAAGAAGGGTGGCTCTCCATCAGTGTCATCATATGAAATGTTGAATTCTAAGTCTGTAAAGAAATAAGTTAAAGGTGGTAAATAATATTTATTAACACATAAGGTCTATTGACCATTTAAGGATTCAGAACACTTAACACAGGTACTTTCATAAATTACTAGTTTAACCAGCTACTATACATCATCTGAGCTACAGAAACTGATAATGCGGGAGATCTTAGTCTGCCACAAATATAAGGTGAAACAAATTAATTTATAGCTCAGTGACAGAGGTTTAAACTAGCACATTTTACCTCAAATTTATATGGGCTAAGGGTATGAATGTTTGTCTATTATTTCGGCTCTGATGACACAGAGTAACTTGAGGAGTTGCAAAATCTTCTGTCTGAGCCCTAAGTCAAGCTAATATGTGTGGAGTGGAATTTGAGGGACCAGATCAATTTCCAGTGACATTCTTGGGCCCTTTAAATGAATTCAATGAAAAGGAGAAGTTGAATACAATTATATCAAGTAAAATAATTTCAGCTATTGAGAGACCTTATTTACAATATCATATAACAATGGTGGGAATGAAGGAATGAATTTCTATAACTGATATTTCTTTTAAAAATGATGACAGAACCATGAAAAACGAACTAAACAAATTGTTCCCTAAATTTAATATCCCTTTTTTAACTAGCTATTCATATGCATGCCTGAGGCTATGAATTACCTTGAACAGTCCCACACGCACACTACATCCACTCATCCAGCACTAATACCTCTTTATTTACCAAACATATAAAATATTTTTACAGAAATGTTCCCCATATATACATTTTCCTAATATATAAGTATGCATGCATGTATGAATATATATGTATACATATTATTGTAAATATCTATAAATACACAATTTTATAAACCTTTATATTTATGTATATAAATTATTTCTCTTTGGAAACTAAATATTGTTTTCTATTGTTACTGTAACACAAAGAGGTTAACACTTCATAAAATAAGACATATCTGCTGAACACAGTAGTGCCGTTTGCTGCTAAGTCAGACTTACCATGTGATCTGTATTAGAGTCAAAGATGGACAAACAAGTCTGGGAATAGCTCTGCAATAAAGCATAAAACATGAAATAGAAATCCAAAAGTTATATGTGCTAAATCTTAACAAATCTCACGCTACACTTGCAACTAGTGCCAAGAAATAAGAAGATGAATCTTGGCACCAGGTGATACTTCTTATATATTTTAGATGTCTATCTTAAAATAACATGAATTATCTTCTTGAAGTGACTATTTATCTTTCTAGGATTCTCAGTTGACTACCTCAGTAGTAGATCTCTAACCTGAGACTGGTACATGTATGTATCAATTCATATGATGTTGCAACATCACTAAGCATTCCTCTTTCTTGGAAAAGTCCTCAGGTGGGATCCAGCTCCAGATTAGCTCACCTGGACATACACATATGTCGATAAAGTCAGGTCAACACACTCAAGGGAAAATTCAGTTTACCCTGAAGGATCAGTTCAGGTCAGGAAAAGCTATAGCTCTATTCAGCTCCAGGCACTCTTCGTGCCTCATGAGTTGACCAATGATACTACCATCTGCCAAATCAAAAGGGCAAGTGCCTCCTGTGCAACTTCTATGATATCTGCCAGTCTCTTTGAGGAATTTAGGACACCATAAGGCATCCTAAATGATATTAGAAACTTAAGTTTAAGCAAATTAGGTTAAATCCCTTGTGGCTTATCAGCTGAATCACTGCCCATGCTTCATTGACTGCATTGTTTAGAGATCATCACTGAATATAAATAAGACTTAAATACAGATATCTACACCTAGATACCTCAATTTAAGTGTCTGAGGGCTGGATCAAGAAAATGCCTGAAACAGATGTAGAGTATCACCTGTAATCGGATAGGGTATCCACAAAATCCTTATGGGTTGACAAATAGATCTTACAACCTATGAAGTCGAGTACTTTTAACTGAACTGAATTACACCTTCAGTCTCAAACTGAAGTTCAACTCTCACGTAATTTTCATCAGATGCAAAACCAATATGGACACCTTTAATAAATAGCTACAGCTTTTTCTCCTCTGGCACAATAAAGAGTCAGTCTGAAATCAGAATTAAGATTAAATGCTTTCCATGAAGCTGAAACGGGTTATTCTCTTTGATTTGGAAATTTGATTGATATTGCATTCTGTTAATTTATAGAGACATCTTAGTAGCTAATATTTCTGTGATACATTTTTAAAGTTAATGATTTTCCTGGGAAAATACTTTAAATCCTGCAGTGCAGATTAAACTCTTGATCCTCCTTGTATGTGATAAAGTAACGTTTTCTAGGAGGTTCTGAGCCAAAAATGAGTTTAAAGTAGCAGGTGTAGAACTCTAGAAGTAGGCAGTTCTCCAGCAGCACTGTATATAATTGCTCAAATTGCCCAAAGGTATTTTGTCAGTGTAATCTGTTTATATATTCCCTCATTCTAATATTTACACTGATAAGAACTTCAGAGATGTGTATAATTATTCTTTGTGGAAATAATCAAGATAATTAATATACTTACTTGAAAATATGCAAAAAATGCGTTGAAAAATGCTGCATTAATCATTCTATCCTGATTTTACATAAAAATAATGTATAATAGGCCCAGTTCTGCCTACTTTGAAATCTATGGGCACTTTGCCATTAAATTCAATAGAAACAGCATCAGGTCCAGCATGAATATTTGAGTAATATGTTGAAAGCTAAACTATAAATATACTTTAGAAGTAAGATAATACTCTATGGTATTTCTGAAAGAGAAAAAGAAAAAAAAAAAAGACTGCTTAATATGCTTTCTTACTCTAATATTCCCTTTCTCCATGTTAGCAGTATTGGTCTTGACTTGCTTTTTACATTAAGACTTAAAGCAATTTTCAGCTTCTGAAAACTTGAAGGTAAATGAACAACAGATATTTTATAATTAAGTTTTATTGAATTAATCTGATTGCATTCTTGAAGCTAGGAGAAATGTGGAATTCATTTTACTTGCTGAGCATGCTAGACTCAACGCCTAGTCATTTTCTGGGCACAAAGAGACCCAAGGAAGGACATCTATCAAGTCCCTCTGATTTCAAAAGTAACATACAGTATGTTACCTTTGAATATTCCACAATGTGTCACCCTGCTAGATGTCTATTTCAACATCTTTTCTCTCTCTGTTTGACTTTCTGCTCCATGCTTTCTCTGGGGAGAGGGTACATATTTTGTAAATTCTAGAGTTGTCTTCTATAGCTCCTTCTTAATCTCTCGTGTTTGCTTCCTGCTAACTCTTTAGTATGTTTTCTTCTTCTCATTGTCATAGCCTTGTTTCTGTGTTTAGTTATGCTAATTGTAACTGGAATGGCTTTTCACTTATTACAAACAAAGATTGATCATATATTTCTCAGATGTCCTAATAGCTTGGGTGATCTTATATTTTAAAAGTCATTTTTTTAAAATTTATTAGCTGGACTGAGTAATGGAGAAACTGATGAGGAAAACTGGATTCTTACTGATAAAAAGCAATCATACATCAATGCTTCTAGCCAACATTGTATCTTGTAAAGAAACACCCAAGCCCTGAAAACACATCTTAACTTTAGAGCTCCAAAAGCTCTAATGATATGTGTGTGCAGTTAGTATTGGAAAAGAAGATAACTTTGCCCTTGATTTAAGGTTGTTTTGTCTTTGGAATCAGCATACAAGTACTGAAGTGTATTACAACTTACAGAGAATATAAAGTAAGATGAGGAAAATTCACTTCTTAAGCTGTGCAATTATTTAGCAGAAGTCAGTTCACTGACTGTTCGCATAAGTAAGTCTACTCCATATCTGCTGGAGTGTTGAGATATGCCAAGAATAATGTCCTCAGTCCCAGCAGGGACACAGCTTAGAAAGCCTGTCTCGTCTTTCTGATCTTTCTTACTCTCCTGCACTCAGACAGGTATACACAAAAGCATATATGAACATACACATCAGGCAACAATATTTGTGTGTTCTTTTTCAAAGTAGTATGGATTTTTCCCTTATGAAGTTAAATATTTCACTGTATTCTGGTAACTAACAAGTATTTATGGATTTTCTGCATACACACATTGAAAATATTATGGTAATCTAGAATTTCTAAAATATTTTAAAAATCATAAAGATTCCAAATTATTATAATCTGTGTCCTCATACTCTGATAGGAAATCAAGTCCCCAGTTTTATATCAAGGATCACAGTATACAAAACATTTTTAAAAACTCTTTTTCATTGCTTGTATGGACATGAACTCTTGAAAATTACGTGTTTTGCTTCCTGTCATTGCTAACTTTAAATGTGATCCATAGAATAGTCTGCTATACTTTCAGGGTGAATTTCATAGTCAAACAATGATGAAAAAAAAACAGTAGAAGATAACATGGTGCCTTTATCTTCCTTTAGATGTTGTTACTCTTCCTGTCCTTCAAATCAAATTGAGCAGTGACTGCTTATGGTACTATCAGTGTAAAAAGTCCTGATGGGTTTCTCTTTGTATCAACCATTTGTGGCAACTGACTGATATTTTTTTATACCTTCTTGCCACACTATTTAAGCTAATATAATGTTCTATGTATTTTACAGAATTACTTATTACAGATATTTCCCATACTGTATTTCAATTTAACTCTTTTTTTTTACTTCGTGTAAACAGTGCAAGCATGTGGCTCTCGGATTACTAAATCTGATGAGGTTTCCTTTTCACAAAGTAATCAGCACACAGATGGCATCCTCACCTTTCTTTTTGCAAAGTTAAAGGTGTGCTGTATAGGTGTGCTGCTAATAGTGAAAAAAAAATAAAATCTATTGCGTATATCCACCTCTTCTGTCTTGATTTCAGCTTTCACTGGATCACAATCAGGAAGCAGTACTTTACATCTTCTTTTTGCTTGTTATCCATAATAACACTGCATATACAAAATAAGGAAGAAAAAAATAATTGCCGTAATTACACTGTTCATAACTTCAGCAGCATCTATGAACTTCATAATATTTGGTGTCTAAACCCATGTCAGGTTAGTTAGTTTGTGTATTTTTTTTTTCTTAAAATTAATTCCTCATTCTTGTTTTTGTTTTTTTTTTTCTTTTGACCTTTCTCTGTTTTCTGCCTGGTTTTACTTATTTACTTTGTCCTTTGCTTTTATTTTTCTGTCTTGCCTGCTTCTATATCTTTCTTGTATTGTTTCTGTCATCTCTTGCCCCTGTTATTGCAACCTTGTCCATTCCACCTTGCTCAACATATCCATTCTATACAGAAAATTTTTCATATTTCTCTAGTGCCTTCCTATTATTTTCTGTATAAAAGTAAAGCTTTTGTTCAGTGTGTCTAGGATACACAGAAACTACTGATTCATTCTGTTCTTTTTCTTTTATTTTGGTAGAAATGGTTTCCTCACAGAATCACAGAATCACAGAATGTTAGGGATTGGAAGGGACCTCGAAAGATCATCTAGTCCAATCCTCCTGCCGGAGCAGGATTACCTAGATCATATCACACAGGAATGCGTCCAGGCGGGTTTTGAATGTCTCCAGAGAAGGAGACTCCACAACCTCTCTGGGCAGCCTGTTCCAGTGTTCGGTTACTCTCACCGTAAAGAAGTTTTTCCTCATATTTATGTGGAACCTCCTGTGTTCCAGCTTGCACCCATTGCCCCTTGTCCTGTCAAGGGATGTCACTGAGAAGAGCCTGGCTCCATCCTCATGACACTTCCTCTTTGGTTTCCTTCACCCAGTGTTATGTCTATGTATTTTTCTAGTTAGCAACTATAAATAGTCAATTAAACTAATTGACTAAATTCTACTGACCTCTTGGGGCTCTTTGAGATTCAGGAAGAAGGTTTCAAAGCTTGTTCCACAGTTGTCTGGCAGCCCAAATTGCTAGTCCTGCTTAAATCACAGATTTCTTTGGAAGCATTGAATTCAAATAAAATGAGCACAAGTGCAACAATCTAGTAGTCTGTGCACTTTGTCCAGAAGTGGAACTCAGGATGGAATTCAGTTGCCTAAACATGGGACTGGGGAGCTAGTTGAGATTTCCTACATTACTTGGTCTTGACAGAGGGTATTCTACAAGGGCACAGGTCTCCTATAGAGTCTCTAGCATATCTCCCAGACCCAAATGGTTGTCTCAGACCACCACAGGACACCTTAAGCAGCACTAGAACTCTATTTTGAGGGAAAATATAGATCTTTCTTTCTAAGTGGATCATGTTACGAATTCAGATGACGCTGTCCAGGCACCTACATACCTAGTGTCTATGTGTGAGCAGCATCCCGACTCCCTCATCAGTAAATGCAAATTTAATCAATACTTTCGATGGAGACAAGTAAACTATTCAAGTTATCCAAATGTAGGGACTTAAAGTTCTCATCTGACCCCATAGAACACATTGCTTGGGGACTTCAGCTCTGCAGTGCCAGTGTTTCAGCTGTACCTGTCTCTACGGCTGCAGGCATGCTAAGTTCCAGACCTTTGATATTGTTGGTAATGAGTTGCAAATGAGGATCTAACCTCTCTATGACTCTAAATATGATTTCCTTTCCTGCTGATGGATACCATTACCTTTCTAAAACCTGAAGTACTGTGTATCAATGATCCTGAAGATCCATCCTATAGATACCTGCCAAAAATAACAGGGGCTTATCTAATGAGATACATGTCAGTTGTTATAGGTTAGGGTGCAAAAATGAACTTAGATGTTTCCATTGCAGCTAATTCCATTGTACACACCAATTATACCATCTGTTTGAACTAGACAAAGTATTTTTGACAAAGCTTGAGTTTTAATAGTTTCCTCGATTTAAGATAGTAACTATGTAACAGTACTTTTTAAACAGATGACTGCCCATCTTTCCATCCATTTGACCCTTCTCTGTTTGTTGACCTTCTAAGTCTACTTAATCTCTTTCACTGTCTACCTGTAGACAAATACTTGTATGACTTTATATATAGTTAGCTGATTTATTCTATGAGTGTATGTATGTATCTGTGCATGTGGGTGCTCTGGGCCACCTGCGTACCATTGAAGTAGCTATGAGAGGAACAATAAAAAAAAAATAATTTTATTTTTAAATTCATGATGTTCACAGTCACTTTTTACGTATGTTCTTGGTATTAAATACTCCAGGTCCAGCTTCCTCACAAAAAAAACCCCTGAAATTTATTTCCAGTACCGTTATTGTGATATGTGTAATTGCTTTGAGAGGATGCAGTCATGAATCTTTGAACCATTCTTCAACCTGCAAGTTAATATCAAGTGTGGAGTCAAATTTAAACATTGGTTAAACTAATCAGCTGTGTAATTTTATTCTAAGGCAAAAATTTCAAAATGTGTGGTTTTGCTTTTTAGTCTTAACTGTAGACATCAGAGGTGTGAATTCATAATAGTCAAGTATTTATCTGCAGAAATGAAGGGCAATGTAAACTGCTTCTTGTTTTCCTCCACAGCCTTAGCATCTGCAATTACTGAGAGAACGAAAGAAAGAGAGGGAAAAAAAAAATTTAAAAAATGTCCTCCTTCCTGTCAGTAAGAATAGTTTACATTTCAAGAGAGCCTTTTTTTCTTTCTTGTGTTTGAAAGTATTCTGAAAAAGTATCAAGAAAGTATCAAGATGTGATTTAGACTTCTGACAACAACACAGATTAAGCTGATTTTTTTGCGTGATTTTTGTTATAAGGAATTTTAAATAAATATCAGATTTATCTTCAGTTTATTATTTTATGGCAAAGCTCTTTCTTTTTTTTTTAGCTTTGCATATAGCAAAAGCCCGGGGAGGAGAAATGAGACAAAGAAGATCAGTTTCGAAATTAATAGAATAAATAAAATTAATCTTTATATAGCAACTTGACCTTTTCCATATTAATTTAAAAAAATATCAGAAGAAAACAAAGATGTTTTTGTAACAGATACAAAGATAGAAATAGTATTTTTATGCAAATTAAATAGAAAATAAGTTAAACAAAGGTTGCAAAGACAGAAAATTTCAACAGGAATGTCTATGGATATATTTTTCTTCTTTGCATCCTTAGTGAAAAAACATTCCAGCTTGATTATGCCCAATTTGAGAAGAAGCAGATCAGCAAAGGATTAACTGTAAAAAGTGAGACAGCATTTCAGTATAGGAGTAATGCAGTGCTTTTTTAAATGGGGAAGTGCACAACTGTGCAATGTAGGGAATACAATCCTGAATACTAAGAGGTTAAATCCTACCTGGATTATAATGTCTTGAAGGAGCAGAAAGAAATAAATTAATACCATGTAGATAAGAGCTAGATTTCTCATGAGGCAGAGATGCATTACACATGATAAAAGATAACATATCGCCCAAATATTCCTTAGCGCATTTCAGGTTATTTAAGAATTTGGTACTTAAAACTGAGAACTACTGTACCATGAGGGGTGGAGGGGAAAGAGTGGGAGGGAGTTATGTTCACAAGCAGGAGTCCCTCTTAAAGTAAGGTGTTTATATCTCGTCACAGAACTATGTGACATAGGAAATGTGTAGGACATGCGTTACCACATTAACATAATAGTAAAACCAAACAGTCTAATAGTACATGTGAGGACTCCATTTAATCTGTAGGATGTATTTCTGCACCTGATAGAAATGTAAAGGTTGCAGATTCTATGAAGTCCAAGCCTCTTATAGAAGCGGATCAATATGTAGCTTTTAAACCACAAAATTATTTGCAGTCCTTCAGGAAGACTGAAGATTACCAGCTAGATTTCTCCCTTGATATCAAGTGGTCTGAGAGCCACTGTTAAAAATTATTCTGACACTGAATGAATGGAAGGGTCTATCTGAGTGTGAAAGAATAACCTGCTCAGTGAATTGCTTTATATCAGAGAGCAATGGATAAGGACTCAAAGGGTAAATGGTCTTGTCTGATGTTGGGTTAAAAAAATCAGGGAGGAAAAACTTGAAGGAATAACTACAAAACCCAGAGGAAGTTATGCTAATCTTTTCTTGTCATGAAAAAAAACCAAACAAACAAAACAAAACATGAAGAGAAATAGGACAGACAAGAAAAATAAGACTTCTGCAGTAGAAAAGGTAATTGAGGAGTTCCAGGTTACTGCTACATTTTAATTTGAAGTTATCCATAATGTAAAGCCTTTCTGTAGAAGTTGTGGTTATTATTTCACGCCAAACATAAGAATGGGAATTAAAAGCTCAGTGTATTTGCTTACAGAGATTTGTGAGAGGCTTGGAAGAAACAGTCCTTAACAGAAAAAAAAAACAGAAAACAGAAATCATACCTTATCAACCAGGTATGACTGAAAAATTTTAAGGAAATATAATTCATACACATCACAGATCTGAAATGACTGGTAAAAAAAGTGGGGCCAAAGATAAGCGTTCTTCTCCACCCAGCAGAAAACCTTCAGAGACTTGCTTTGATTTTAGGGGATAACTGTTATGACACTTATTACAGACCCTCAATAAAACATATCAATGCAAATGCATTCTCCTTGTCCCTGGAGAACACACAATAAGTAATATTAAATGCAGATTTTCTTCCTGAGGTGTTGTTCTGATAACAGTCAGAAAAAAAGTTATTCTTCAAACAAGGAAAGAATTTATTTTTACTCTGTAAATAAATTTTACATTTTGAGACTTAATTCATGGCATAACCAAAGAATATATTATGGATTAATGTTATATAGATTCAGCGTATTGGCAATACACATCAAAAAAGTTTCTTCTGGACTGAGAGAATAATTTCACTAAAAATGCTGACAATGGAATGATATGAGTGGCACAAGAATAATTTTTTTTTTTAAAAAAAAAAAAAGAAGAAATTTTTTTTTTAAAAAAAAAAAAAGAGAGAGGAAAAAAAGAATGAATAGCCAGCAGTCACTTTGCTTGGCTATTTTTAAATTAAACATAGAAATAAAATTAGTTAGTAAGTCTATGTCTAGACTTTTCTGCTGAGGTGAACCAACACATGCTAAGGATTTTACTTCTCTCTTCTCCAGACTGGGGATCTGTCTTACTCCTGGCATGACTCCCATATGGCCAAGTTTCGTTCTTGTGGAAAACAGTGCTGGAATGCCTATATAGAGATTTAGTGTTCTGTAAATAACTAAGAACCTGTTAGCTGCAAAATGACTATCGTTTACATGGGAAAGAGTAATCTGGCATGATAACAAGGAATTAATCTAGTCAGCATAATTGAGAAGTACAACCAGATTTCATCACTGTTTCCCGATGTTACTGCTGTCTGACTAGGTGTACTTTCAAGATGAACTTGGCAAAGAATTAACTGGCATACAGTTGGTTGTATGGAGAGTCGGGCAAGCTGGGAACCTAGTAAAAATATTTTACCATGTTGTAAAAATGAAGATTTCTTCAATAAAGATGTTTACAGGATGCATTTCTGAATGATATGGAATCAGATACTCTTGTGGAAAATCCTTTCAATGGATAGTTGCTTTCTAAGCCTGGAAAATGGTGGGTATGCATGCCCATGTGGATTTTTGCCTTCCCCCATCTGAATGGGTTATAGTGCAGTGGATGGAGTTCGGAAAAATCCATCAGTTTTACAGTTTACTTAGTGTCATTCTTGCATGAAGCATTGCCAAGGAAATGCAACAGTTTCTCCATTTTGCCTCTTCTATTCCCAAGGAGAAAAGTTCTGGTATTTTGTGTCTCAACTGGATTTAACTAGTCACCTCTCTTTTGTTACACATTGAATTATTATTTTATTATGTTATTAGCTATTTTATACTTTTAATATTACTATTATTTTACCTTGGACTTTAGTAAACAATCTAGGATTGACAAATGGTAAGTTTAGCTAATCTTTCACTACCAAAAAAATCTTGTCTGCTGCAATGAGTAAGAGATTGCTCAACACGATGTATCAGTGCATCCAGTCTTACCTCTTCTGCTGAGAGTCTCAGAATTCTTTATCTACCTCTGATTTCTGACTATATATCCTGAAACACATCTTTCTTTTTGTTCTGGGAAGTTTTTTGGGAACTCTGCATGATCTGTAAATACATTGCCAAATTATTTGTTTTAGGCTGACTTCAGTCATAGTTTCAGAGCTTTACTGAATTTCCATTTAGCGAGAGAACAGGAACACATATACACTTTAATTCGAGTTAAATATTTATGTTTTAAAATGAGGAAGTATATTCACAACACTGACACTTCTTAGCTTTTAATTGCATCCATTTAGAACCTTGTAATATTGGGACAGGTAATCCTCATGAGCAAAATGTTTTGTACAAAACGATTATTAACTTCAGTGGGCTAGCAGAAAATCATGATTATTTTCAGCTGAACCTTGTAAGAAACTATCATTAAAACTAGATTGCCCTGTCTGCTGTAGTGTTGTGGGAATCACAGGTTCATTTTATTTTAGGAGTAACTGTTTAGCGAGGCATATTTACAAATGCTGCACTGCTGTGCCTTTGCTCTGAACAGTGAGACAGTTTCAGCTCAGTACACATGCATGATGAATTCTTCTGAAAAAAAGAAGTACTAAAAGTAGTGGCAGTAAAAACTAAATAGAAAGCAAGGAAAGAAGAAAGGACTAACACAGGTGATTATATAGCTCAGAGGGGATTAGAGAATTAAGTTATGAGAATATTTCACTAAGCACAAACATATACATTAATGCATAAATATATATGCATATACACTTACATATACGTGCACATGCATGTGCGCACGTGTGTGTGTGTCCATTAGTCAAATATAATGTTACTGGCACACACAGATATATATGTGCAACAATAGTGTTGTACTGCCTGCATAGAAGATGATTAATTCCTTACCAACTGAAAAAAAGTCATGAGGGGTCTTGATTCAAGCAAGACCATGTGTATATATACATGTATATACATATATGTAGTAGAATGTATACATTACATATAAGATCTATGAAAACTAATTCACCAACTCCTTGACTCAGATTATGTGTAAGGAAAGAGTTGTAATAGAGGTAATATTGGCTGCTCCTTAGGAGCATGACCTAATTTCTCAACTTCACCCTTCCTTGAAGGAAGAACAAAATATACTTGTGTTCAAAGTTTGTTCTACTAGAAGACGTCTCAAACTGAGGTAAACAACTCCTCCAACAGCAGTGCAATCATGGTGGGTTCACCTTGGTTAACAGCAAAATGCGTACTCAACTTCCCACTTGCTCTTTTCTCTCAGTGGGATTAGGGGGGAAAACAAGACAAACGGGAACAAGAAAAATTGACAGTCAAGGTAAGGACAGTGAGATTACTTACCAACTATCATCACAGGTTGACCTTGGCCTGCTGCCAGACACCCACACAACTGCTCTCTCACTTTCCCTCCTCAGGAATAGCTTGTGGGTCAAGACAAAACCAGGGAGCTCGCTTACCATCCACCATCATGGGCAAAAGAGACTTAACTTGAGGAAAATTAATTTAACTTATTGTCAATTAAAAATAGAGTAGGATGGTGAGAATCAGACAAAACATAAAACAGCTTCTCCCCACCCCACCTCTTTTCCCCCAGGCTTAACTTCACTCCTTCATTCACCACTCCTCTACCTACTCCTCCACCTATTCCTCCCCCAAGTGTCACAGGGGGATTAAGGAATAGGGAGTTGAGGTCAGTTCATAATGGCTCCTCTCTGCTTCTACTTCATCCTCACACTTTTCCCCTGCTCCAGTGGGGGTCCTCTCCATGGGCTACAGTTCCTGTCAGGAAAATCTGCTCCACTGTGGCATCCTCCACAGGCTGAAATTACCTCAGGGAATACCCACCTGCTCCGCCGTGATCTCTCCACAACCTGCAGGGGAATCTCTGCTCCAGCATCTAGAGCATCTCCTGCCCCATCCTTCTTCTGGGGCATCATTAGGGGCACTCAGCATGGCTTCACCAACGGGAAGTCTTGCTCAACCAACTTGATAGCCTTTTATGAGGATGTTACCCGGTGGATAGATGATGGTAAAGCTGTGGATGTGGTCTATCTCGATTTCAGTAAAGCGTTTGACACGGTCTCCCACAGCATCCTCGCAGCTAAACTGAGGAAGTGTGGTCTGGATGATCGGGTAGTGAGGTGGATTGTGAACTGGCTGAAGGAAAGAAGCCAGAGAGTAGTGGTCAGTGGGACGGAGTCCAGTTGGAGGTCTGTGTCTAGCGGAGTTCCGCAAGGGTCGGTTCTGGGACCAGTTCTATTCAATATATTCATTAATGACTTGGATGAGGGATTAGAGTGCACTGTCAGCAAGTTCGCTGATGACACAAAACTGGGAGGAGTGGCTGACACAATGGGAGGCTGCGCAGCCATTCAGAGAGACCTGGACAGGCTGGAGAGTTG
The DNA here is from genome assembly GCF_013368605.1 of Nyctibius grandis. Classification (NCBI taxonomy): domain Eukaryota; kingdom Metazoa; phylum Chordata; class Aves; order Nyctibiiformes; family Nyctibiidae; genus Nyctibius; species Nyctibius grandis. The sequence goes on along the minus strand of NC_090659.1, from coordinate 86,584,888 downwards.
GGCGGGGAGAAATTTAATGAAATATAATAAGGGCAAGTGTAGAGTCCTGCATCTGGGCAAGAACAACCCCATGTACCAGTACAAGTTGGGGGCAGACCTGTTGGAGAGCAGCGTAGGGGAAAGGGACCTGGGGGTCCTAGTGGACAACAGGATGACCATGAGCCAGCAGTGTGCCCTTGTGGCCAAGAAGGCCAATGGCATCCTGGGGTGTATTAGAAGGGGTGTGGTCAGCAGGTCGAGAGAGGTTCTCCTCCCCCTCTACTCTGTCCTGGTGAGGCCGCATCTGGAGTATTGTGTCCAGTTCTGGGCCCCTCAGTTCAAGAAGGACAGGGAACTGCTAGAGAGAGTCCAGCGCAGAGCCACGAAGATGATTAAGGGAGAGGAACATCTCCCTTATGAGGAAAGGCTGAGGGAGCTGGGTCTCTTTAGCTTGGAGAAGAGGAGACTGAGGGGTGACCTCATTAATGTTTATAAATATGTAAAGGGCAAGTGTCAAGAGGATGGAGCCAGGCTCTTCTCAGTGACATCCCTTGACAGGACAAGGGGCAATGGGTGCAAGCTGGAACACAGGAGGTTCCACATAAATATGAGGAAAAACTTCTTTACGGTGAGGGTGACTGAACACTGGAACAGGCTGCCCAGAGAGGTTGTGGAGTCTCCTTCTCTGGAGACATTCAAAACCCGCCTGGATGCATTCCTGTGTGATATGGTCTAGGCAATCCTGCCCCGGCAGGGGGATTGGACTAGATGATCTTTCGAGGTCCCTTCCAATCCCTAACATTCTGTGATTCTGTGATTCTGTGATTCTCTCATCTTGGTGTTCACACTGCTGTTTCTTACTCTCTTTTTTTTTTTTTTCCCTTTCCCCTCTCTCTGTTCAGCATTTTTTTTCCTCTTTCTTAAGTACATTTTCCCTGAAGCACCACCATCTTGGCTAATGGGCTCAGCTGTGTCCTGTGGTGGGTCCATTGGAACCAGCTGTGTCCAACATAGGTCAGCCCCTGACCTCACCTCACAGAAACAGACCCTTCAGCCCCACTGCTGCCAAAATCTGGACACCTACACCAATACAGCAATGTAGACAGACTTTTTACAGGTCTCTGTTGTGAGGATTCTCCTGTACGCAGAAATGTGACTGAAGTCAGAGTGCAGGATTTTCTTTGGGGCACGAACATAGATTTTGTCCCCTACTCCATCATCTGTTTCCAAAAAGCTCATGAGAAGTCAGTTCTTTTTTTGAACTGTCTGAAATGTTGTCAAGTTTTCTTGAAATTTTCCAACGGTGTCAAAGTTGTTAGATGGTGTTTTCACAAGCTTCCTCTGAAATCCAGTATAAAAATACTCTGTAAAAGGATAAAGATTCGGTGTATAATCTTGCATGTAAAATCTGAAGCTGTAACTGTCCTTAGGGAGAATTTGCAGCGTAGGTACAGATATGTTAGCAAAATAGTGCTGAGATGACTGCAAAAAACAGAAAGGGCCACTGGGTGATCGACCTTTTTATGAAAGCAAACAAATTGGAAATGCCTTTTTTCATGGCTGCTGTTTTCAGAACTTTCACACAAATTCATAGTGACAATGCAAAACCTCTCAGGTAAAGAAAATAAATTAATCTGTATCTTCTACATCTGGAGTGAGTTCTTTAGCCACCAGGCACAGAGAGAAAAGAAAACAAGTAAACAAAACAAAACACAACATCATTTTTTTCACTAGAGAACCATTGAAGAAATATGCAACCATCTTCCTGGTCTTTGAAAGAAGCAGGGTTAAAACACATTTCCAGATAACATATTCTATTGTTGTGTTGCTTATATTTAAAGAAATACCTACTTATCCACAGAAAAAAAAAAACATAGAGAGATATTACATAGACATTGATTTAAAGCACATCCTTGTTCTCAGTTGTTTTATGGGAGCGAGTTTGGGCAGTTAAGGGATCAGTATGCTGATTGTTTTAAATCCTATTCTAGCAACGAAATCCTCCCATGAACTGTATGGGAGACTTGGGACTATGTCCTTTATTTTTATTCTCAAACTAATTGGATAGCTATGACCCAAAACTAATTGCAAAAATAGTGAAGTTTCTTGAACTTATGTCCTTTTTGAATTTAACTTTGACTCTTCAAATGAATAATGTTAGCTAGTGTAATGAATAGACAATTTTAGCTTAGATTCTTAAGGAAGCAGGACTTTCTCAATTACATTCTGTTACTGTCCAACCAGCAACATAAACTTGCCCCTGGTCAGCCCACACCCATACCAGAATTAGCTGATGACATATACTGTCTGCTGTGTATAGCATGGATTAGAATAGCCTTTTATTGCTGTGTTTTAGGGATTGTTGATGTCCTAATGCATATGATAGAAGGAGCAACAATCATTCAAATCAGAAAATGAAGAGTTGCGTGGCAGAAAGCTGTGGCACACCAGCTTCATTAATTCTTCTCACAGTCGATGTCTATGAAAACGGAGATCTACATCTGGGACCAAACCCAAGGAAAACTGCTGGCTCTACATTTTCAGACATTCCTGTAGAAGCCAGAAGGTTTCCTGTTATAGTTTTCTTATTCTGTTCTGTCATCTGTTTGTTATATGATAAAAGAGTTCCCAAATATTAAAAAGAAAGCAAGGTTTCAACTACAAAAAAAAAGAATTAAAGATACAAGTCCAGTATTTCACTCATTATTGCCATTTTGTCTGTATTTATTTTCTTACTTCACCTCTTTTTTCCTTTTTTTAACATACTTTGAGGTTAGGACACTGTTACATGTTTAGGAATTTCTCTTTCTTAGAGAGCAACCTGTAAGTGAAACTGTCTTGTTATTAATTAATATTGAAATTAACATTATCTATAAAGCACGTATTTTACCTAGTATAGCAAAGATACTGGGTGTCCCTTTCTGTCCTTTTTCCTACAAGAAAAAAAAAAATGTATATATATTCAGACCTACTCTGAACATTTTAAATTGATGTTAGTTTTTCAGATATATAAACATTAAAAAATTAGACTATGAAAAATATTTGTAAGATCCTAGATATACTCATAAACTAAGACGCAGATATAAAGACAGGATCATATTAAAGCCTTGTAAAGGTTTGTGAACATGAAATTAGATTGTTCCTAGAACTGCAAAACCTTTTCTCACTTACTGCTCATCTTCTTCATGCCTCTGTTCCTAAGAAAATTCTTCAGGACTCCTTGAAAAACAAGCAAACAAAAAGATATATATGGGGAGAGCAGAAAAAAAAAAACCAGTTGGTGGGCTTTCCTTTGGAATGAAACTGAAACTCAGAGGGAACCTGCAGGGATTGATACAGCCCTAACCCTTTAGAAAAAGACAAAAAAATATGTAGTATTTAGGTGATGAGCTCTTTTTGTGATTCTGAGAAACAGATATAGATTTATAAATACTGAATCTTTTAGTGAACATTTTTTATGTTCAATAACAACATGTAGTTAAAATATTTTCAGGATATGCAGATCCATAAGCCTTTAAAATATTTTTTGAAGTACATTATGCTAGAGGAAAATATATATCATGCCAGATTCAACATCCTGAGAGAGGTGAGGCTGCTGCCACTTCATGTACCCAGGTCCAACTCTAATATGTACCCTGCCAGAAATCACTAGCCTAAAGATATAGACTTTATGTAAACTATAAGTTAGTACTAGGTCAGCCTGTTCCTTCCAGATGACAGAAGTGATTTAATAATGAACTCTTTATCAAGAGGTGTCCGTAAAGAGGAACTCCTAATCAGGAGCTGCTCTCCTTGAAGGCCAGAACATCCTGGAACATACGTAGTTTGTTAATCCTGTTCATGCAGAGTACTCGGAAAGATTGTGTAACCAGATATGTAAATTACTAATCCATTTTAGGAAAAGGGTAGAAACATAGGGAGCTACTAACCAAGATTTGAAAGTATAAAATGTGTAACGTTTTTTGAAGAGGTGTGCTAGTTTTGTGGCAAGACCACCTAGCACTCTATATTGCGTAACATCAGCAATAAACTGATAACTCTGTGTGTAACCAACTTACTGCACACAGGGTATCAAACCCTGATTGTGGGACAACACAACCACTAGTGAGGCTGAAGATGTATTTCCAGCAGGTACATGTACACAGGGCACATATACACCACATACTTATAGATACACACAGGTGGTGGCACAGATCACAGATGCACACACACATCACTCACACAATCGCTGACAGCACAAACGACCTCATCCTCTCTCTGGATGCTCCCCTCTCTGGCTGAGCAGGGTGGAAATCCAATAGTGAAAATATATATATATATATGTACAAGGTGGATCCCTCCAGCTACTGAGTTCAAACCCTCATTCTGCCCAGTAGCTGTCCTTGGATCCCATTCTCCCCAGCTGCTGGCTTCCCATGTCCCAACAGTCAGATAAATGTACTGACCAGAAAAATATTTACATTCAGCTGACCTTTTTTCCCCCTTTAGCTCTTCCTTCACTTGTTCTTCCCCAAATCATGTAAACCCCTCCCTTTTCCTGCTTTTGGTCCCTTCCCTAAGCATCCCATAAGTTCTGTGCAATCGTTAACTTCTCTTCCCCTGCATTCCATAATGTGTTCCACACCCCTAGACAGCCCAGACCCTTTAGTCTGAAAGGTGATTCAGAGAGTTGCTCCTGATGACTCATCTTGATGAGTTTCACACCTGGACATCAGGGCTGATGGCTCTCATGGGACAGCTCTGTGAGGGATCTGACCAAGATATTTGTTCATTCTTAATGAGTACTTTATATGGGATCCTGCCTGCCGTTGTGCATCCCTGTGCTCCTCTGGGCTTGTGGAGATGGGCCTTTGTTGCTGCTTGTCCGCGGCAAGCTCCGTTCGGTTGCTGGCTGGTCTGAGGCTATCCGCACCCCAGGGCCATTGAGCACAGACACCAATGTGAGGATGCAACAAGTGGCGTTTATTCAATTGCGCAACAGCCTTATATAGTCGTCTGTCCCGTATGAACTCGCGCGATACTTGCACATCCTGCTCCTTTCGCCACGCCTACCTTTCCGGTACAGCTCGAGATTTTCCGGGCGCTGTACCCTAATCTACCTACATTTCCCACTCCCCATGCTTCAAGTCATGCGAAGTAAAGCGTATCGCTGATTCTGGTGCCTTGCTTCAAAGCGCAAGCGTAACTGGCGGATACAACATCCCAGAATAGGAAAACCAAAACATGTTAAGAGAATAACTCCAACAGCAACAGCAGCAATTATTATGAGTTTGTCTCAAGAAAGCCAAGACATTAGCCATCCCCAGGCACTAGCTCCGATATCAGCTAGCCATTGCCCTTTAACTGGATCCTCCTCAAGCTTGTCTTGCATTACCTGTATCACTGCTTTAACCGCCTTATTGTTTCGAAGAAAGTGGCAAACCACTTTCTCTAGAGAGGCCAAATTTCGTTGCACGCCTCGCCATCATCCAGTTCCACTCTCAATGTCCTTAAGTCCCTCTTTCTTCGTCGAGGCAATTGCCTGCCTCGTCTCTCTGGTTTCAGGAAGATGCCCATGGGTTCTAAGGTGCCAAATATGCACCACCCATATGGCTCTCTTGGGTAGAAACATTTGTGAACAGTACCATTACATAATAATACTAATGGGTGCCGCAGACAAAAAGGGCGTATCCCTTATCTCCATTTCGTCCACAACGAGGGAACTATTTACAGTAGCGTTCCACCCTGGCTGGAAACGTTCCCCCCAGAGCTTTGGTCCTCGACAGTACCGTGTCTGGTTATGTACCCGAGCCCAGGTCCTCCAGTAAGATTCCCCTGCAACTCCTGAGATGCAAAGCAAAAGCAAGCTAATCATGCAAAGCTTTTGTTTCACTCAGCAACAGTCGCCGTTCCTCATCTTTCTTGGCATCCCGCCGCTGTACCAGACCCTCTGTGCTGCCGGGACACCTCCTTTCCGAAGGTAGAGGCTGATGTTGTTTCGGCTTCCCCCACAGGTACTTCTGCAAAACATAAAGCTCGGATAGAGTACATATTACTTCGGGTTGAGGTTTTGTTTTAAATCAGGGCGCAAACAGCATGTAGGGACCCACTGTATAACATCATCCCGTTTGATGGCGGCATACCCCCTCCTGTGATGTAACAGCTCCCAACCTGTTTCCCACTCCGCTGTCCCAGGGAACCGAACCTTGACTGGGGGGCCCACTTCTGGCACCCCTGGACCCCAATGTCGCTCAATTGGGGCACGCTCTTGGTCTCCCCGGGCAAAATGATTTAAAGAATAAAGAGCGCGATGTAAAATGTGAGATTGGTAGTTGACAGGAATTACATCTGGGAATCCTTCCCCCTCCCCAAGAATCTTAATTCTGTGTTTTACCGTCTGATTAGCGCGCTCTACAATGTCCTGCCTGGTAGAATTATACGGAATGCCGTGTTTGAGTGTGATACCCCACCGCTGACACCACTGACGTGTGGTATGAGCAATAAAACAGGGGCCATTATCAGTTTTGATCTCGACAGGTAGGCCTAGCCAAGCGATTGCAAGATTCCAATGTAGCTGAATGGAGCGTGCTGTTTGTTTCCTATGTGGGGTGGCCACGATCATCATACTGTAAGTATCCACTGTGACTGCTAGCCATGGTTGGGGTTTGAGCTGGGAACATAGGGTGAAGTCCGATTGCCATATGCCGTTAGGCTTCAGTCCATGGCGGTTGACCCCAGCACTCCATAATGGTGAACGCTGACAATATGGGCAGGTCGCAACAACCTCTCGAGCTTGCGTGAGAGGGATGCCACAGCGTGTTGCGAGCGCTCGTGCTCCGATATGCAGAAAGCCATGGAGATCTTTGGCTTCAGATAGTGTCCATATCTTATTCGCTGCTTTGTCCGCCATTGCGTTGCCTTCCGTAAAGGGGCCTGGATAGCATTGATGTCCGTTAACGTGGATGATTGAACATGTTTGTTGGCGCTGCTGTAGCGCATCCTCCAGCATACAGGCTACGGCTCAACCAGTGTACCCCGCAGTAGTCATTTTTTGTGCCAATTTCCAAACGAAAATGGAGTCTGTGACGATGTTAATGTGTTGATTGGGTTCCATCTGCACTGCCAATGACACTGCCTTAGCTTCTAGGTGTTGCACGCTTGAATTGCTGTCCATGTATGTGACCTTCCTCCATTGCTTTTCTGAGGTCCATACTACAGCAGCTGTACTAGTACGTGAAGATGCATCGGTGAAATATGTGGTTCCCGGCTTTGGGGTTGATAGTACTCGAATCTTGATCATGGGCTGGCAGGTCTGGAGATGCTGGAGCAAGGGGTGCGACTGGCCAGGGATTATCCTTCCATGATATGTGTGCAGAGCTAGCATAATTTCGTCATCAGTTGCAACTAAGGTATCCCACACCTTTCTTTTGAACAGCACATGAATCTCCTCTGGGTCACGTCCAAAGTGTCGAACAGCAGCTGTTCTAACCTTTTGGAGTAGCAACGCAGAGGCTCTAATATATGTCATATACGCGGTCGTCATTTGGCTAGAGAAGAGCCACAGCAGGACTTGAGGGTATCGTCCTGGCTGCTGTGTGAGAGCCCCTGTTGCCCCCTCTGAACCCAGCATGACCAGAGCAAAAACAGGTTCTTTGGGGTCCCATCTGCTAAGGCTTGCCGTAGTCAGGAGCTTCTCGATTTGTCTCAGGCTTTCTTCTCCTGCTTTTGACATTGTTCTTGGCTCCCATAGGTGTTTCCCTTTTAACAGCTCGTAAAATGGCGCCATGACCTCTAGAGGGATCCCGATGATCGGTCGCATCCATTGCAGGGCTCCGACTAACTTCTGCACATCGTGCAGGGTGGAAATTTTTGGATTTAGCTGGATGTTCATAGGACGCACCATGTTCCCTGTTATACGGGTGCCCAGGTAGGAAACGTCATCTCTTCTTTGGGCTTTTGCGTCTGCGATGAAAAGGCCGACACTCTGGAGCGATGCTTTTACTTCTTCCTCCATTTTTTCCACTTGGGGTGTCTCTGAGGCCGCCAGCAGGATGTCGTCCATGTAATGAATAATCACTGCTTCAGGAAAGTGTGCGCGCACCGGCGAGAGCACCTGGGCCACCACATATTGACAGATGGTTGGTGAGTTCTTCATGCCTTGAGGAAGGACCTTCCATTGGTAGCGTTTAGCTGGTTCTTCCAAATTTGTAGTTGGGACAGAGAATGCGAATCGGTGACGGTCTTTATGATGTAGTGGGATGGAGAAGAAGCAATCTTGAATATCCATTACCACGATTGGCCATCCCCTGGGGATTGCTGAGGAAAGGGGTAAGCCAGGTTGCAGTGCCCCCATGTCGCACATTTGTTGATTCACTGCTCATAGGTCATGCAAGAGATGGAATTTACCGGACTTCTTTTTTATGACAAATATGGGTGTATTCCAAGGGCTAAAGCTCTCCTCAAGGTGGCCTTGCTCTAACTCTCGTTGTATTATTTGCTGCGCGGCTATAAGCTTTTCCTTATTTAATGGCCACTGCTCCACCCAGACAGGATCATTGTTTTTCCATTGCAGCGGTACCGGTGAAACTGCTGAGGCAGTGGCCCTTAGGGTAAATTTGTCCCCCTTGTTCCCTGATGCTGAACACCGGGAGCAACGTTGGTGATTCTCATCCCTAGGGCCGCAAGTACATCGCGGCCTATCAGGGATTCCGAGAGATCTGTTACATGAGGTAGTGCGATGGCTTGTAGCCGAGTTCCGTCAGTTTCGTATAGGGTGAATCGGATGAGTTCTTTACTTTTATACGTGGAGATGGTGCCTCCTACCCCGGCTATGTAGCCGGCGCCTTCCAACGGCCACTGTGGCGGCCACATATGGAAGGATACTACAGAAACATCTGCTCCGGAATCAAGCAACATGTTCAAAGCCATAACTCCTGCCTCGGGGTGTTTGACTATTTCCGTGCAAATTCGGGTGATAGGCCGCTGTTTAAAATCTAGTGCCAGGGCCACTGATGGCCCCCTACCTGGTCCTGCTTGCCCTGAGGGCTGTATGAAGGGATTCCGGGGGCAAAAACTGGGTTCTGCGGGAAGGCTGGCCCCCGGGTCTGGCCTCCCCGCCTCCCGTTTCCCTGGGTTTTTCTACAGTCTCGGGCCATATGTCCCGTTCTTCCACATGCCCAACACGGCCCCGGTGCATTTCTGGTCTCATGTCCTCTTTTAGTAGGACAGTGCATCTTTATGTGCCCTTTTCCTCCACAATTGTAACAGCCCCCTCTCGGCTGGTTGTCTCAGGGAAAGGCTGCTGCAACTTGCAACAGTGTCTGGACAGTTGTGTCAGAAACTCGGGACTGACGTTCCAATACAAACTTAATTATTTGTGCCAAATTGGATCCTTTAGGTAAATGCTGTAATATATCTTTCACGGAGTCATTACTCTGTTGCTTTATGCACTCTATCATTGCGGCAGGGCGAGCCTCCTCTGGCAAATCAGAGTCCTCTATTGCCCTTTGTAGCCTATCACAAAACACCTCAAATTGCTCCGCTTTTGCCTGCTTGATTTTTGTCCAGGGAGACTCCGATTTCACCACCCTAGCCACTTCCTCATAAGCACTTCTTGAGGCCTCTGTTGTAGCAGTTATTTCTCTAGGCCGTAAGCTTCTTGCCTGCTGTTGTGGTGTTAACATGTTTGCGGCTTTCCCCATAAGCCTGTCATAAGTGGTTCCTGCAAGCGGATGGTCTGCGCTGGCGGCTGCAGCGGCAGCCAATCAGTAACACCGTGTCTGCCAGGCCTCCTTCCAGATTACCCACGAGCTTGGGGTCAGCACAGGTTGTGCTAGCTGTCGTATATCTGTGGGCAACAGGCCCTGAGCATGTATGCTATCTAACAGTATCCGCATGGAGGGATGCTTCAGCCCATTGTCTTTTATGGCTTGCAACAGCGACTGCACTATCTTGGGTTCCAAGGGGACCCATTCTGCAACGCCCCCTGCCTGCACGTGGACGGGAAAAACCGCAGGCATGCGCTGTAGCTGAATCTCTTCCAAAGCACAGTTTTCTGCAATGATCCTCCAATTAGTCAATGGGATCTTTGGTGCCTCCCCGGTCTCTTTTCTGTTCCCTGCTTTCCCTACTCGCTGCAACACCTGCTTTTGGTGCAGAACCTCCCTCTTTATTTCCTTTAACGCCTCCACGAGTTGGTCGACTACCTCCGGGTGTGGTCGCGTTGGTTGCGGCGGGTTCCCTTCCCCCTTGCCTGTCCGTGGCACCGAGGCGGGGCTCCACGCTTGTTGCAAGCGGGCAGTGAGCTCTTCCACCTCCTGCTCCTCCCCTTGTTCCGGGACGGCCGGGGGGGGCAGGGTGTCTGAGTTCTGTTGCCTTTTACGGTCAGGTGGTGGGTCGGGGCGGGTCTGCGGCCGCACCCCTAAGGCTTGCGACCGATCCTCCCCTGCTCCCTCTGGCGTCATCTTTATGTATATCCCGGGGATCCAATCCAGCGGGTCTGTAACTACCACTGGTTCCGCGGGGGGGTTACCCACTGGTGGTGTATACTGAGGGGGCTGAACCGGGGGGTCCCGAGCATGCATCTTGCCCCATGGATACAACGGCGTCGGCTTATTCACCGGCCACGCCTGTACACCGTCCTTGGCGGGGGGCCAGGGGCTGAGCGTTCACCTCACCCCAGGGATACATTGGAGCCGGGGGCTCGGGACGCTGATCCCCCTCCCCGCATCCACCCCCCGGCCCGGATTCCTCACCCTCCCTCTCCCGAGGTAAGGGCTCCGTTTTCGTGTCATTCACGCCCCGCAAGCGTGTGTCCAGCCCCGGTTGCCCATGCAAGCACGTCCGAGCCGCGTCCCATGTCGACCGGTCCTCCCGCGCCGCCTGTAGCAACCGCAATATAACTCCCCATGTTTTTAATTCTTTGGCAGAGCCCACTGCCATAGCTCTCTCAGCAAGCTTTAGCGAGCACCGCTCCCAAGCACTGGGCTGTAAACAATCAGCTGGTCCTGCCACCGCCCCCCTCTTTAACTAGGCGGTCCACACACTGGGCTACGTCTTTCGATTTCACAGAAATCTTAAAGTCCCCGCCCAGTAACGAAATCACCTTTATCAAGGCTTCCATGGTTTGCGAACCCACTCCGACCGCCTGCGGTCCGCCAGCACAGCAATCACGTCGGGGTCACCACTTGTTGCTGCTTGTCCGCAGCAAGCTCCATTCGGTTGCTGGCTGGCCTGAGGCTACCTGCACCCCAGGGCCATTGAGCACAGACACCAATGTGAGGATGCAACAAGTGGCATTTATTCAATTGCGCAACAGCCTTATATAGTCGTCTTGTCCCGTACGAACTCGCGCGATACTTGCACATCCTGCTCCTTTTGCCACGCCTACCTTTCATGTACAGCTCGAGATTTTCCGGGCGCCGTACCCTAATCTACCTACAGGCCTTTGATGGGCCAATGGCTGTCCTGTGATAATGGGCTTGTGAGGAGTCAGGTGAGGGCATTAATTGGGCTCCCCCTCCTGCCATTGTCTTTCTGAACTCTCTTGTGGGTGTACAGATGAGTTTATGAGGTTTTATCACATAACCAAGCATTGCCCATATAAAGGTTTAAGGAAAGAGGACCACACCATCCTCTCTCCTTGCGCAGCACTTCCCAGTGACCTGTTTCATGTCCTGGGGGGGTTGCACTCCCAGAGCAGAAGATGTAGTGCTCTCCCAGGTACGTCCCTGAGGGCTTGCAGGTCTATATGGCCATGGTGTGCTAAGTCTTATAAATATTGTTTATACTTCTTACCTCTGAAAAGAAGGGTATCAGAGAATACAAACAGAGGTTTATCCTTTTAAATGAAACATCTCATAAGAGTAGAATCCTATATTTGTGTGATGGGTATATGCAGTCTCTACAAAGGCTATATTTTTAGTCTGATGAGTGGGAGCTTGACATTAGGTAATACTAATTTATGACAGCTAGTATCTATATACCATCGTAAAAATGTTCCTGTCAGTGTCCTTAATGACTGTGAAGATTGTCAGCTCAATCATTAAAGGGTTTCTATTTCCTTTCCTAAAAAATAATGGTCATCTTTGCTTTAACATCCCATCAGATAAGCCTCTAGTTTTGCTACAACAGATCATAATGGATTATGTTGTTATAGCATCTGCCTGTCCAGGAAAAATGAAGAGAACATCAAATATTGTTCAAAACTGTGCTGCTCATTCATTTTACTTTGTCCATCAAATAGAACTTCAATTCAAATTCTAGGTTATGAGGTAGGTCAAGACAAGGAACAAACTGTATTGTTATGTTTTTACACGTGAAGCAGTTTCAACCAAATTTTGTCTTTAAGGTGCTATTGAAAATTAAACTACAGGTAAAAAAAAATAAAAAGTCAGCTCTGCTGTATAGAATAATATTCAGTCTTCATCTGTGAATATATATATAGTATCTTCCTGTTATTTCAGGATTTTTTTCCCATTTCTTCATTTTCTCCTGATCAAGACCAATCTTACTTTCTTGCCTGTCTAAAAGTACTTGGACCTTGTGACATATTTAGCTAAACTTTTCTTTTTTTTTCCTGAGGCAGTTCTGAGCTCTAACATATTAGAATAGGTTTTTCATTTATTTGGTTTTTTTGCTAAGAGAAGCTTCTCAAATGCCATTGGCTGATGCCAAAATATCTCCAGAAGACAAAAGGCTTCATTCTGACCAGCCAGAAAAATCTTGAATAAGATTTGGCCATGTTATAAACTCTCCTGATATTACGAAAAAGAAAAGTTTTTGTATCTCTTAACCTTTCACCATGTGATACCAGAAGGTCTGAAAGAAGGCTAGAAGATTTTTTTGTTCTCCCAATAGCCTGCTGAAGCAGTCTGATAGCTCAGATGTAACATCTACTAGCAAGCAACCTCTAGTCTACAACATTAATCATCTGAGACAAGAAAAACACTTTTTTTTTTTAAATGCCATACTAGTTCCCTAAGACCGATCAAACCCACAAGATTTGCAACTATATATAACTATAGCATTTGTGGTTTCTATTTTCCCCATTTTTATGAACATTACTTCTGAATTAGTTCTTTCTAACTCCACCATGTGACCACAGTAAGATTTTTTGTATTTACAGGAATTTATTTAGCAAGAAACCAAGAACTTAAGTGCATACAGAACAGTACTAACTAATATTCAAACATGCCAAACTTCCCTGTCTAATAGACAACTCAGCTTTGTGTTTCAAATGCATATTTAATTTTAATAAACAGTACTATCTGCAACTAATTTGTTGTCATCTGCATTTTTGAAACAAGCTCTATCAGCAGGATGACCATGAGCCAGCAATGTCCCCTTGTGGCCAAGAAGGCCAATGGCATCCTGGGGTGTATTAGAAAGGGCATGGTTAGCAGGTTGTCACGGTTTAAAGCTGGGCCAGCTATTAAACCTGTGGCAGACGCTCTCTGTTAACCCTCTCCCCCCCCACCCTAAGGGAAAGGGAAAAGGGAGAGAGACTTATGGGTTGGAAAGTTAAAACAGTTTTAATAAACTATAGTAATGAAAAAGAGTATAATAAGAATAATAGAAATAATCAAATATATACTAATATATACAAAACCAAGATCGAGAGCCTGGAAATCCTCCTCAGGCAGAGCTTCTCCCCCCAGCACAAGCAGAGGGGAAAATGCAGTAGCTCCCCTGCCATCACACCTGCAGGCTTTTAACTGGAGAATTGGCAAAGCTGGTACCAATCAGTGGAAGACAGGAGGGCCCCTCCCTCCTGGGCCCCACCTCCAGGAGGCAGTGGGTTAGTGATAAATAGGAAAGTGAGAATGACATGTATGGGATGGAATACCTTGTTGGTCAATCTTGGGTCACCTGCCCTGCCTGCTCCTCCCTGCAGGTGTGACCCCCCTTTGGCTCTTCACTCATAAGCAGTGAGGAATTTAGCAGTGACCTTGGTTTCTTTAAGACTAATTGGCCTGGTTTGGGCCAAACCAGGATATTCCTCCCCTTATTCCATACCATTCACGTCATACTCAGATCACCACTACCTTTCCATTTTCAAATATATATACACATATCACTAGTTTATGATTCATCTTTATGCAAAAAGTTCATCAAGTTCATTTAGTTCAGGATTGTGGGTTTCCATCTGGCTAGCAGTCTCTCAGGGCAGGAGACATGGTATGAGTTTTGTCATGGTTCATGCCCACGGGTTGCAGGTTCAAAATGTCAGTCTCGAGGAGGTTACTGGACGCCACTTGCAGCTAGCTCCGGTCTCATCACCACTGTCTTAACCTGAAAGACACTTATGCAGCAACAACATACAGTTCAGAATTAAGTAGTCTCACCCAGAATCAGATCACCTTCAGGGACACATCGGACTTCACCATCTTGCAACATCACCCACCAAGTACATCCAGGTCCCTGAGCAAAAGCAATCCCACGAATGGGTTTACTTTTGCCCGTTGCAGGAAGAATCCAGACAGTTTTTCCCAACAGATTCCTTTCATGCACCACAGGGACTTTATCCCCTTCTACTGTATGTAGAAGGTCTGATTGAGCAGGGCCAGCTCGATTGATAGATCCCCTGGTGTTAACTAACCAGGTAGCTTGTGCCAAATGCTTATCCCAGTTTTTAAAGGTTCCACCCCCCATTGCTTTCAGGGTAGTTTTTAACAGCCCATTATACCGTTCAATTTTCCCAGAGGCTGGTGCATGATAGGGGATGTGATATACCCATTCGATGCCATGCTCTTTGGCCAGTTGTCTATGAGACTGTTTTTGAAATGAGTCCCATTGTCCGACTCAATTCTCTCTGGTGTGCCGTGTCGTCTCAAGATTTGTTTTTCGAGGCCCAGAATAGTGTTCCGGGCAGTGGCATGGGGCACAGAGTATGTTTCCAGCCATCCGGTGGTCGCCTCCACCATGGTAAGCACATAACGTTTACCCTGGCGGGTTTGAGGGAGTGTGATGTAGTCAATTTGCCAGGCCTCCCCATATTTATATTTCAACCACCGCCCCCCATACCACAAAGGTTTTAACCGTTTGGCTTGTTTAATTGCGGCGCATGTTTCACAATCATGGATAACCTGTGCAATAGAGTCCATGGTTAAGTCCACCCCTCGGTCACGAGCCCATCTGTATGTTGCATCTCTCCCTTGATGACCTGAAGTGTCATGAGCCCACCGAGCTAAAAATAATTCACCTTTATGTTCCCAGTCCAAATCTATTTGGAACACTTTAGCAGCTTGATCCGCTTGTTGGTTGTTTCGATGTTCCTCAGTTGCCCGACTTTTAGGTACTTGAGCATCTACATGACGTTCCTTCACGACTAGTTTCGCTAGCCGAGCAGCAATATCTTGCCACAATTCAGCAGCCCAAATAGGCTTACCTTTGCGCTGCCAGTTGCTTCGCTTCCACTGCTTTAACCACCCCCACAAGGCATTTGCCACCATCCATGAGTCAGTATAAAGATACAGCCTTGGCCACTTTTCTCGTTCAGCAATGTCTAGAGCCAGCTGGATGGCTTTTACCTCTGCAAATTGACTTGATTCACCTTGTCCTTCTGTGGCTTCTGTGACTCGTCATATGTGACTCCATACAGCAGCTTTCCACTTCTGATGCTTTCCTACAAGACGGTAGGATCCATCGGTGAACAGGGCATACTGCTTCTCATCCTCTGGTAGTTCATTATATGGTGGGGCTTCTTCAGCACGTGTCACCTCCTTTTCTGGTGGCATTCCGAAGTCTTTGCCTTCTGGTCAGTCCATGATCACTTCTAAGATTCCTGGGTGATTAGGGTGCACTGTGCACCAGTGTCTACCAAGGCTCGATACTTTTGTGGTTTTGATGTGCCAGGCCATCGAATCCACACAGTCCAATAAACTCGGTTGTCCCTCTCCTCCACCTGGCTGGAGGCAGGGCCCCCCTAATTAAGAAATGGATTCGTGCTGTTCACAGGGACTGGACCTTCATTTCTCCTATTCACACTTTGGAAAAAGGGATTTGAGGCCCATCTACCCTGACTGGGGTCCTGCTCACTGGTAACTGGAGCAGTCATCCTTCTAGAAAAATTCTCGCCTGTATTTCTTTTAGCTTGCAACTCACGTACTCGTGCCTGTAGGGTACTGGTAGGTTGTCCATGCCATCTGCTCATGTCCTCCCCATAACCACGCAGGGCAAACCACAGGATACCTCATGATGTGTTCCGTTTCCTTTGAGCTGGTCCTGTAGGAGAACGTTTTCTCCTAACAGCTGCAACGCGTGCCTGTGTAGGTAGAGAGTCAAGTTTATTCTCTATCCTGGACAGTTTGTCTGACAGTTGTTTAAATGAGTCCTTGTTTTCCTTAGTCAGTTTTTCCACAGCCGAGATGCGTGCCTGCAGTGGGGAAGAAATACTATCTTCATACTGTCGCATACAGTTAGCCATTTTACCCACAGTAGAACGTGCCATATCATCTTCTCCCCATAGTAATATTGACAATGTATGGGTATATGTCGGTGGAGCATTCTTCACAACCTTCCGGAACATGGATCGGTTGCATTCCACTTCATCAGGATCTATAGGATCTACAATGTCCCGTGGGTGTCTATAAATGATCTCTTGCACAGCTAGTTCTCTAAGGTAGTTAATACCTTTCTCTATAGTGGTCCATTTGCTTAGGTGACTCATAACATCATCTTTATAGGGATACCTGCTCTTTACATCTGACAAGAGTCGCCTCCAGAGACTGATAGTGTTTGACTTCCTTGCGAGCGCCTTATCAATACCACCATCTCTGGACAGGGATCCCAACTGTCTGGCTTCTCTGCCATCTAATTGCATGCTATCTGGCCCATTATCCCAGCATCGGAGCAACCAGGTAATAATAGGCTCACCGTCATAACGGCTGAAGTCTTTCCTTATATTTCTCAGGTCCTTCAGGGATAAGGAGTGGTAGGTTATCTCTACGTCCGAGTCCTCCTCCTGTGATAGTTCTGCTTTAGAAGGACCTTTCTTCTGTAATGGGTCTGCTTTAAAAGGACGATCGAGGAAACCCCCATCTGTGTCAGGCCCTAACTCTACCTGAGAAGGGTCCTCACCAGGGTCATATGATGGCTCTGCCTTAGAAGGCTCTGAGTCATCATCCTTCTCTTCACGAGCTGATTTCTTTCGGTATTTCTTCCTGGTTACAGGAGCAATTGGTACAGATTCGATAGATGCTGGAGTCTGAGTAGATGCAGTGGCTGTCGTGGGAGTGCTGAGACTCTGAGTAGCTGCAGTGGCCATCTTGGGGGGTGTAGCAGCTGTGGTACAGGCTGCCGAGGTTTTAGTGGGTTTAGTGGCTGTTGCGGCAGTACACACTGTAGGATCTGAGGTGGCTGCATAACACCTACAACTGTCCCTGCACCAATATTTAATCTTATCCCACATCAGAAACACATTCAGGACAACCGAAAATAAAAACATGCCACCTAGACAGCACCATCCTAATTTCGCAAAATCTAGTTGTCCTGGTTTGGCTCAAACCAGGCCAAATAGCCTTAGAGAACCCAAGGTCACTGCTTACGAGTAAAGAGCCGAAGGGGGTTGTACCTGCAGGGAGGAGTGGACGGGGCATGTGACCCAGGATTGACCAGCAAGGTATTCCATCCCATACATGTCATTCTCACTTTCCTGTTTATCACTAACCCACTGCCTCCTGGAGGTGGGGCCCAGGAGGGAGGGGCCCTCCTGTCTCCCACTGATTGGTACCAGCTTTGCCAAATCTCCAGTTAAAAGCCTGCAGGTGTGCTGGGGGGAGAGCTATTGCATTTTGCCCTCTGCCCGTGCTGGGTGGAGCTGCTGCATTTTCCCCTCTGCCCATGCATGGGGAGCAA
Source organism: Nyctibius grandis (assembly GCF_013368605.1). Taxonomy (NCBI): domain Eukaryota; kingdom Metazoa; phylum Chordata; class Aves; order Nyctibiiformes; family Nyctibiidae; genus Nyctibius; species Nyctibius grandis. Next base: position 86,567,074 of record NC_090659.1, on the reverse strand, counting down.
CTCTGCCTGAGGAGGATTTCCAAGCTCTCAGTCTTGGCTTAGTATATATTTGTATATATTTCTATTATTATTGTTATTATACTCTTTTTCATTATTATAGTTTATTAAAACTGTTTTAACTTTCCAACCCATAAGTCTCTCTCCCTTTTCCCTTTCCCTTGGCGGGGGGGAGAGGGTTAACAGAGAGCATCTGGCACCTGGTTAATAGCCAGCCCAGCTTTAAACCGTGACACTAGTGGAATCAGCTTGGCAGGAAAAGAGAAGGTACTATTTCCCGAAGTAAAACTGGAAGTGTAATCATTAACAGAATCAGCTAAAGGACGCCTGGAGCGTGCAGATGAAGTCGCTGCTACTGATTCGCGATTAAAGCTGCCCATCATTGTGTCATAGAGATAAGAGATCGGAATATTAACTGCCCAGTTTATCACAGCATAAATCAATATCAAAACCCATATCAAAACAATACATTTCGACCAGCGCCCACTGCTAAACTGCATGTAAACATTCATAAGAAGCAAACAATAACACAGTGCCTATAGCAGGTAAGGCATCATTGCAATACTCAACTGTGAAAGAAACTCTATAAAAAGATGAGATAACACAGCATTCAAAAATGACATCACCATTTTCACTGTTTTAATTTCCAACCCCTCGTAAATCTCAAAGGAAGAGCTCTGATACTCTCTCAGCTGAGCTCTCCAGGTCTCCTCCCACCAGAACCAGGATTCAACTTATCAGAGCAACCTGTTGGAGCTTCTCTTGAGCCCCACATTGGGCACCAATAAATCAGTCACAATTTAAAGCTGGGCCAGCTATTAAACCTGTGGCAGACGCTCTCTGTTAACCCTCTCCCCCCCCACCCTAAGGGAAAGGGAAAAGGGAGAGAGACTTATGGGTTGGAAAGTTAAAACAGTTTTAATAAACTATAGTAATGAAAAAGAGTATAATAAGAATAATAGAAATAATCAAATATATACAAACATATACAAAACCAAGATTGAAAGCCTGGAAATCCTCCTCAGGCAGAGCTGCTCCCCCCAGTACGGGCAGAAGGGAAAATGCAGTAGCTCTCCTGCCATCACACCTGCAGGCTTTTAACTGGAGAATTGGCAAAGCTGGTACCAATCAGTGGAAGACAGGAGGGCCCCTCCCTCCTGCACCCCACCTCCAGGAGGCAGTGGGTTAGTGATAAATAGGAAAGTGAGAATGACATGTATGGGATGGAATACCTTGTTGGTCAATTCTGGGCTAGCTGCCCTGTCTGCTCCTCCCTGCAGGTGTGACCCCCCTTTGGCTCTTCACTCGTAAGCAGTGAGGAATTTAGCAGTGACCTTGGTTTCTCTAAGACTAATTGGCCTGGTTTGGGCCGAACCAGGACACAGGTCAAGAGAGGTTCTCTTCCCCCTCTACTCTGCCCTGGGGAGGCCGCGTCTGGAATATTGTGTCCAGTTCTGGGCCCCTCAGTTCAAGAAGGACAGGGAACTGCTAGAGAGAGTCCAGCGCAGAGCCACGAAGATGATTAAGGGGGTGGAACATCTCCCTTATGAGGAAAGGCTGAGGGAGCTGGGTCTCTTTAGCTTGGAGAAGAGGAGACTGAGGGGTGACCTCATTAATGTTTATAAATATGTAAAGGGCAAGTGTCATGAGGATGGAGCCAGGCTCTTCTCAGTGACATCCCTTGACAGGACAAGGGGCAATGGGTGCAAGCTGGAACACAGGAGGTTCCACATAAATATGAGGAAAAACTTCTTTACAGTGAGGGTAACTGAACACTGGAACAGGCTGCCCAGAGAGGTTGTGGAGTCTCCTTCTCTGGAGACATTCAAAACCTGCCTGGACGCATTCCTGTGTGATATGATCTAGGTAATCCTGCTCCGGCAGGGGGATTGGACTAGATGATCTTTCGAGGTCCCTTCCAATCCCTAACATTCTGTGATTCTGTGATTCTGTGAATTATACAGTAGTATTTCATGTGACTCTGTGATCAGATATGTAATATAAGCAGGCTGTCTTAAATGAATCTAATGTTGTAGCTTTAGTCTAGGAATGACTTAGCTATCTCTTTAGTAGCCTGAATGCTGGTACTGAAACTGCTAATGCCTAATTTGGGAGTTAAGCAAGATTGCTGCCTTCTCAAGTTATTAAATGACGTTACAAATATTTAATAGTGTATTTAATATTGTGTAATTAACATAAAAATTTAATAGGTGAGTGGCACTTCTGTTTTAAGAGATGACGTTAAAGCATGTGAAAATTCCAGTGTCAATAAGAGGAAAATGTCCATGGATACCTACCTAGTATAAACCCTTTTCTATAATCTTCATAGGGACTGTTAAATTTATTGACTTCAGGAATTTTATTTTTACTTGTACAACTTTTCTGCCATGCTTTTCTTGACAACAGTGAGGACCAGGTTCAATTTCTATAGGTTGCCAGTAAATACCATATCAAGTTTGTGAGCCACATTTTATCATTCAAAGAGCTTGAATGAAAAGTCTTAACCAAAAAGTACCTTACAGAAGGATGAGAAGGAAAAACAGAAAGGAATAAGGTAAACATAAAAAAATTATTTATGTGTTCTCCAAAGCACAATAATAATATATTTAAGTCCTCCCCTTACATTTCTTAGTGAAAGAAATAGTAAAACAGCAATCTGTTACCCATTTTTCATCCATCTTATTTATATTTTCTATTATCTACCCCAGTAAAGACTGCTCGGTAGCAACTACAAAAAGTACTAAAGTTACAGGCACCTCAAAATAACTGTTTCTTCCTTCTAGCGAGACTGTAAGGTACACTTATCTGCTAGATAACTTGCCTACTTCTGTTTGTGTTGGTCACATTCTTAGTTGCTCCTCTCTCCTGGGAAGCCAGCCATCTCTCACTCTTTAGCAGGCATACCACACTTCTAACGACCATACACATATGAAGACTGTGATGTCAAGCATGTTTCCAAGAAGTCTTCTTGCCTTTCCATTTCGGCCTTCTGAATCTCCAGTCTATTAGTAACTACATCATTAGAATTGACAATTTACCTCAGGTATTTTTTGTCATAACTCATTTACCCTACTTTTTAACTCCATTTTTAAATATGGACCTCACTCATCTTTATGGTACAACTACTTTTTAATGGAAATAGTCCCCAAATATGATTATATATAATATAAGATTTAAACCTCTTGCAATCTGGCCCACTGATCATCTCTGCTTCTTCTCCACTGGATCTTTGGAAGGCTCCTCCCTTTTTGGGCTTTCATATTTCTTTAGTTAGTTGCTCTTCTCTTTTAGGCCTCAGGTGATAACAGTTACACTCATGCTAAGACAATTCACGTGAAAATATGCTTATATAAGTGTTCTACAGGTATCTTGAAAAGCAGAAAAATAATGAACCAGTTTATAGTCCTTAAAAACTGAGTTACCTCGTGGAAAGGAAATTACAATGTAGGACATCAACATAATCTGAGTAGATCAGGGGCTAGAGAAAGGGAATTTTCTTGTTACTTGATCAGGCAAGTATGTAAAGAAGCATCTAAAATTTCCCATCCATGAAAAGAGACTGAGTAAATAATAAGAGCAGAGCTTGAAAGAGAGGTTACTATGGGAATACCTGAACTAGAGAGACATGAGTGTTTTCAGGAACCCAGGTTCACAAGTACATCGCACATCATGGTGATGAACTGGAAAATAATATTCTCCTAATATTCTGGCTTCCATAGGAAGGTCATAGGCTGTAAAGGAGCCCGTCTCTCAGTCTAGATAGACCTTATGCTGGGGGACAAAACATTCTGACAAGTATAGCTTATAAACGTTTTACATTCTGCCAGCCCAAACCCCTAAGCATGCCAAAGCTGCTCTAGGGAAAGTTTTGGCTTCCCTTGAACGACCCAAATGCTCCCAGTCAGTCCACTTTTTCTCTTCCTTGGTATCTACTTGTTCTGCTGGATTGAAATAAAATCTCAGGGAACATCAGCACCTATGTTCATTACAGAGTTTGTCTAGCTGCTTTGCCAAATTCCTGAAAGATGCATATGCATTTGTGGAGAAGTCTACAATATTTCAGTAGAAAATCTTCTTAGAAAAAACTTGTTTCACTTGGAGTAAGAATTAAAGTGTATGCCATGGCTACTTGTAGAAAGTTTGAAAGATGTCCTTTTTCACCAAATCATGCTTTTAAATTGACAAAATCAAGGGAAGAAATTAAATGCAAATTTTACTGTCTTTGTACTAAAATATTACATTCAAAATCTCTGCTTTCATGCTATGTTTTAGTTCTTGTTGTTTGTTTTTGTTTCAATTAGTGAACAGTATGGGCAGTATTAATGACAACCTGGTCACGTATGCACAATGACCCATTTCTGCGTGATACGAAGACCAGAAAGTGTTGACTGAAGAGAAAGCAGAGGTGGTGAGTATCATTGTTAGTGGTAGGCATGCTAGTGTACTGTGCTCTGGAGACAGTATATATGCAGAGATGATAATTTGTGATCTAGGCAGAATTGTTCATGACTTTGAAATGGCTGACATATTACGAATCTTCTGTGTGTAATTGTTGGGGAACATTGTTTCAGAGCAATAAACAGGAAGCCAAGCTATTAAACAAAATTTTCAGGGGCAAAAATCCTATAAATTTTTTTTAAAATTAAAAGTTCTTTTTTTACAATCTACAGAAGCTTTCCAAAATACCTCCTCCTATCAAAGAAGCGGTCAGTATAATAAAACAGAGATAAGCTGAATATAATGACCCTATTTGTGCTGTGGAGGAAGAGGGCACAAATACATAAGCAAATAGAGTCATTATGTTTAGCACTTTTGCATTTGATCACAATAAATGCTAAGGAAATATAGAACAATTACCTTCTAAGGAAAGTGAACTGAGCTATATCTTTTGAAGTGCTGAAAACAGAATTGGGTAAAATGCTTGCAAGTTTATTTAAAAAAATACTACGGCAGTCTGGTTGACTAAACAATCTAGTAGGATTTCTTTATTTTCTTTGGTGTTATGCTGTCATCGGTGCTATGTTGTACTGTAAACGAGCTAACCAATTCAACATACACAAACCTAAAAAGATCGTTCGCAGACAAACATGATGGCTATATTATATACAAATAAGTTCTGTTATTTGTAATATAGCCCCTTACCTTATGATCTGCTATTACCCTCTAGCTTTTCTTTAAGAGTTCAGTTAGAATAGAATAAAAATAGAATAGGATATAATGTAAATTGCTCTAAAGAGTTTCATTAAATATGTTTTCTAGTAGTACTGAATATTTCCAAAGTGATAAAAGAGGTTGCAGAATAGCATTAAAATAAGATTCAGACAAATTCCATTTTTCTTGTCTGTCTTTATTCAGAAATCTCCTGCTATTCACAGGTAAATTCTGTGTACAGGTGTTGATGTTCATTCCAAACCCATTTAATGTTTCAGAATACCTGAAATCCTCAAACTTTTTAGGCAGTCACAGGACCACATACAATTCCACAGTCTGCTGAGCATTTATGGAACTGACATTTTGGCATTGTTATCCTTTTAAATGTTGGCCGTGTCAAATATGCTTTGCTGGCCATCTGCAGATAGTGTTCATTCTATGAACTGGGAACATATTTTTAAAATTTACTCTTAAGAAATACATTAAGTAAGGGGTTTCATAGCTTAATTATTGAAGACAAAAATTGTGTTCGTTGGGATGCATATTTTGAAATCAAATTTACTCTGGTGCATACACATAGGCAGGTTAGAAACTGGAGCAGACTTTGATGCAGTAAGATAGATTTTGTTGCAATAGATATAAATGAAAATACCAATTAATATAATTCAATGGACTGCTCTTTACAGTCTGAGTTTTTATTACTGTTTTTCTTTTCCTTTTCTTTTACATTAGGCAAATGATAATGCTTTGTTTTACTATTTCAGGAATATTATTACACCTTCCTTATTCTTCCTGAAACTTTCTTATAATGTATTACTAGTATTCTTCCTATGAGACTTAATCACCTGTAAAGAAACAGATTTTAGAGATTTAACTACAGAGAAAAAAGTATGATACATTTCTTCTTTATTTCTTATTCAGCTATAAAATTTAAGTAAAAGGGTCAATGAAGAAAAAATACAAATGCTTGTCAGTGTAGGATGCAAAACATAGTAAATTTGCATTTCGTATGCTTGGAAGGAATATCAGATTATCTTTAAAAATAAGGCTGCATCCATGTAACACTATCTTTGTGTTACTCACTGGTACTGATTTCCAAATCTCATTCCCTTTATGTATGGTTATTTCTATTTTCAGGTAAAGATCTAGTTACACTAAAATGCCTCAGCAGAAAAAAAATAAGAAGTCGGACCTGCACTCCTATTCTTGAAAAGTATTCTGTGTTCCCTGATATGCACTCTTCCCACTTTTTGTGCTAGAATAATGGAGACTTTTTTTTAAGAAAAATCCTATCCAGCTTTGTAATCTAATTACATGTTAAGAGAAATAGAATTCTTTTGGTTTGTGCTAGCTGTGCCTTGACCAGGCAAAGAAATGCTATTCCACATAATTTCTGTTGCCAGAAGAACTTAAACTGAATTTAGGTGGCTAACAACTAGGTCCAGGAAGACACTTGACTCGGGTAACAGTCTCAGACCATGTCTTTTACACACTAGTACTCTCCAAGAATTATCATTCATAAAAAACGGCATGAAAACTACTTTATTTCAAAAGTGACAAAAAGGGGAGTACCACCTTTTGTATCTTTTGTACATGTAGTTAGAACATCCCATAAAAATGGCAATATATGTAGAAACTAAAAACTTTTATAGAAAGTGGCTAAAGGCTTCAAATCTTAGGTCATCCTTTCTTTATTCATTGATGACTCAGAAAGTCCACTTAGAATGCATTGTTTTTTGTGTTGTTTTCTGGTTTTGGTTTTGTTCTGCACCCCGTTCCCCCCCTCTCTCTCCCCTCCTTCCAGACCCTTCCCCAATTTTTACGACAATAAAGCTGTGAAATTATTTTTCTGGGAATAGAAAAATAGAGAAAACATCCTCTGCAAGAAGAATGGCTGTGTCGTCATGGCAACAGATAGGGAGGGATTTCTGAAAACTCTATGAAAGATGCTCCTGCTGAATTTCCCCCTGATGTCAATAACACATTGGATTGAAATCTCTGGGAATGATCATGAAACAGGTCAATAAAATGATAACTAAAAGATATGTTTTAAAATAGAATAAAAATATCTATATTTCCATTTTATTGTCCTGTTAATACTTATTTACATGTAGGCTGATTTTGTTAAGTAATTATTTCCATAATTATGCTCAATTTTTCATAACTCTAGGCTAATGATGTATTATAAAAATGTCTACCAAATAGTTGTACATACTGCACAACTGACTGCTTTAAAATTGCTAATTAGGAATAGAAGTGGGGTAGTAATGAAAGATTTTTCTGCCTCTTTGAAATGCTCAGTGAGGCAATGAAAAATATTTCTGCATAAAATTCTAAAATGTCTTCTGGCATGAATTTATACTGAAGTTTGATGCTGGAAGAGAAAAAGAAAAGAACAAACTTTGTTGACTTAATTTCCATGGATAATTCAGTGGTACTGACACCAGCATCTCACCAAGCAAGATATTGTCCCAGCAATTCTCTATAAATAATTTATAAAGCCATACTTAGCAATATAGCTTTTTAAAAATGGCCCTTACAAAAAAGTTGAATTGCACCATTAAACAAAATCATTGAGAGTGGCCAGGGTGCTTTTTAAGCAGGGAGTTTTCAGGGAGCGCAGAATAAAGTAGTTAATCTGCAAAACTCTCTTAAATCATTGTATTAGAAAGGTCATGAGCACATAAGTATGATTTAAACATGCTTTTCTAACACCTAAAAGAATTACTGTTCTACAGTAGCCTATGCATTACATCCATGCAAGGAAATTATTTTCTGGATAGACTGACGACAAATAAAGCCATTAAAGAGAGGTCCAATCTGGCTTTACAACAAAAATTGAACAGTAGCAGTAACAGCAGCCTTTCATTTAAAATAAGAAATGCTACAGTACAAGATTTGATTGTGTTTAATAGCATACAGACCTCACAGTAGCTAATAAAACACAAGCTGTGCTTCATGGAATAAAAAAAAAAAAAGAAAAAAATCCATCAGTAGTTTGCAGGGAGACACAGGTAGCTTAAAAGGCAAATTAACACCTAGAGGTCCATCCAAGAGTAGCTGCCCTCAAAGCTGCTGTAGACAGAATACATTAGAAGTGCACTCAGAAAAGGCTGATAGTATTTTAATTAATGGAGAACACTTGTGGGCCATTTATTGCTGCTAAGAATTAGGCAAGCTAATTGATCCAGCACGGGTGCATGTAATTGAGAGATATGCCTAAGATTGAGGATTCACATTTAATTTACTTGGGGAGTTTTGCAGATACAGTAAAACTTTAGTTCACAGAAGTCTCTAAAAGGAAATGGGTAATGATATTTAAGACAATCTCGCTAGCTGAAAGAGGAAAAAGAACAGTTTGACCAGGAAGAAGTAATGTAGCAAGATCAGTTGTACACCACCATGAGAGATCATCTTATTTATTTATTTATTTTATTAATTCACACTTGACCTAGTTTAGGAATATTAAACTATAAAAATTGTACAGTGGAAGCTTGAGGATTAAGCTAAATACATTCATAATATAAACAAGACTAGGATAGGGTTACACAGAATCATAAATCATAGAATTGTTTTGTCTAGAAAAGATGTTTAAGATCATCAAGTCCAACTATTAACCTAGCACTGCCAAGTCCACTACTAAACCATGTCCCTAAGCACCGCGTCTACACGTCTTTCAAATACCGCCAGGGATGGTGACTCCACCACTTCCCTGGGCAGCCTGTTCCAATGCTTGATAATCCTTTTGGTGAAGAAAGTTTTCCTAATATTCAGTCTAAACCTCCCCTAGCACAACTTCAGGCCGTTCCCTCTTGTCCTATCACTTGTTACCTGGGAAAAGAGACCGACACCACCTCACTACAACCTCCTTTCAAGTAGTTGTAGAGAGCGATAAGGTCTCCCCGACCTTCCTTTTCTCCAGACTAAACAACCACAGTTCCCTCAGCCACTCCTCATAAGACTTGCTCTCTAGACCCTTCAACAGCTTCCTTGCCCTTCTTTGGACTTGCTCCAGCACCTCAATGTCTTTCTTGCAGTGAGAGGCCCAAAACTGAACACAGTATTTGAAGTGAGGCCTCACCAGTGCCGAGTACAGGGGGACAATCACTGCCTTAGTCCTGCTGGCCACACTATTTCTGATACAAGCCAGGATGCTGTTGGCCTTCTTGGCCACCTGGACACACTGCTGGCTCATATTCAGCTGGCTATTGATCAACACTCCCAGGTCATTTTCCACCAGACAGCTTTCTAGACACTCTTCCCCAAGCCTGTAGCGTTGCATGGGGTTGTTGTGCCCCAAGTGCAGGAGCCAACACTTGGCCTTGTTGAACCTCATACAATTGGCCTCGTCTCATCGATCCAGCCTGTCCAGGTCCCTCTGTAGAGCCTTCCTATCCTCAAAGAGATCAACACTCCTGCCCAACTTGGCGTTGTCTGTGATCTTACTGAGGGTCCACTCGATCCCCTCACCCAGATCATTGATAATGATATTAAAGAGAAGTGTCCCCAATACTGAGCCCTGGGGAACACCATTCGTGACTGGACACCAACTGGATTTAACTCATAATACATAATCTATTGTTAGCAATTTAAAAATGCAGTTCCAATTTAACCTGCTTGGCAACTTACAATAAGTTTTTAGAAAATAAAAAAAAAAAAAGTCTTTCTCCCAGTTATTTTTTTCTTTGGTAACGTTGAGATTTTTCTTTTCTTATGAGTTTTGTGATTTTCCCTTTTAAAACAAATATTAAAGAGTTTCAAAATTAGTGATTTGATTATGGATTTCTAAATAAATACCCATAACTTAAAAATTACCAGTTCTCTACCCTTTCATCTTATTGTTGCGCATTTTCATTGACTTCCGTAAGAAACACCAGTAGTTCATTTCTTCAACAGCTATTTATACATACATTCTATGCTTATGAAGCCTTTCTCTTTTATACGCAGGACTAGGGTATAGTATTCTTACACAATATCTAAAGAAACTAATTAACGGTATGTTGCAGAGCTCAACTTTTATGTATTTTGTCAGCTATTAGTTTTCCAAATATAATCTGTAGGTTCATAAGTGGTAAAACAGGAACTTCAAGCTGCATGCACAAAACTCTCCATATTCAATAGTCAGAGCTTAAACTAGCAACATAAAATGCCCAGAGAGGGGTACAAATTAAGCCCTGACAGTCTCGAGGGCTTAGACTCAGATTCCCAGCATTAGTTAAGCCTGTAACTTCAGTTAGGACCAATGCAAGAGAGGGACCTAAATCCCTCAAGGTTTTAGAGTATCAAATCTTCTGAAAGACGTCTTTCGTATAAAACCATCAATGCAAGTACTCAAGTCCAGCAGTGAAAACAATTCAGCTGCTACCTACCTGTTTACATGAAAAAATTAACTGACTGCATGCTTACATGCAAAGATCCCAGAACTTAATGTTCGTATGCAAAAAGGAATTACAGAAGCAGGGTAACAGAAAAGAAAAAGAACACGAGAATGAAACATGACTTTTAAACACACCGATTTCTAATACTTGAAGCAGTAAGGGACAGCTTCTTCTATGTCATCTGAAGACCCTTTTTGTCTCCTGGGAAATAATGATGTAAACTACATTTTAAAAGCCTGTCCTGGTTTGGCCTAAACCAGGCCGATTTTCCTTTCAGTGATTTTTACTTTCAGCTAAGTCTCCTCTAAATAACTGCACTTTCTGAAACTAACTGCATGTTTTTGCAGACAGTGTCTGCTTCCAGGACTGATAACGCTCGAAGTTTGTAGTTATCGCTGAGGCACCGATAGGGATGTTGTGCAGTAAGGCTCTTGCTGTACTTTTTTCTTAGAGAAACCAAGGTCACCGCTGAATTCCTCACTGCTTACAAGTGAAAAGCCGAAGGGGGGTCGCAGCTGCAGGGGGGAGCAGACAGGGCAGGTGACCCAAAATTGACCAACGAGGGTATTCCATCCCATACACGTCATTCTCAGTATAAAGCGGGGGGATCACGAGGGTCTCGGGCCTCTTGCTCTTTCTGCTATGGCCGGTGTCCAAGGAGGACTCCGACTGTTTTCCTGCTGCCCCCGATCCCGATCTGTGCATCCCTGAATCCAGCTGACCGTCGCTAGGCCCAGCCTGGGCCTTCCCGGAGCCTGCCCTGCAGTGCCGGTGGTGACGTTGCTGACATCGGGGGAGCTCGATCTTGGTTTTGTATATATATTTGTATATATTTGATTATTCCAATATTATTATTATACTCTTTTTCATTATTATAGGTTTATTAAAACTGTTTTAACTTTCCAACCCGTAAGTCTCTCTCCCTTTTCCCTTTCCCTTTCCCTTCGGGTGCGGGGGGAGGGTTAACAGAGAGCGTCTGCTGCAGGTTTAATCGCCAGCCCAGCTTTAAACCTTGACAGAAAATCGGCCTGGAAGGAGAATTCAAGTTCTAGGATTTACAAGCTCTCACTGGATGTCACACAGTTACAATAAAGTGATCAGAAAAAAAGACACTTAATTCTTTACAACACAGTAGAACAAATGTAGCAGTAAAGGCATGTAACACCCTCAAACGTAATCTGTAGTATAGTTCTGAGGAGACCACCTAAAGAAAGTTGTGGGATGTTTAGTTTTATCACAGACAGGGTAAGAAGGGTGATTACTTTTCTCTTACTTCCTAAGTTTTCCTAAAAACACAAAAGGCAGCCCACTTGCTGCCTCTAGCTGTCACGTTTTCAAAGAAAAAATGCTCATTTTCTATTCATTTTCCCAGAAGTTCATTAGTTACTGTCTTTATGAGAAAGTTTTGGGCCACATGTACAGTTTTACACTGCTCTTGGAGGATTTTGAAAGTAACTTTAAGATTCTCCCAGTCTTTTCTCCAACTTTTGTTTGTTGTCTAGATCCAGGCAGCTCTGTGCTGAGAGAGACTTTAAGTAGCTCCCTGCTTAGCAGTTTAGATTTTTTTTGGATCCTATAATTTGACACCAGCCTCCTAATTGAAGAAGAATGTAAGACATTTAACTAAGATCATATTTAATTAGTGCTAATTTTCTGTGGTGCATCCATCATTACTGCAGTAAACTCAGCTGTTCTAAATTCCTGCAACTGGTTGTGCTCTTTGTCCATGTTCTAACTCTGTACTGGAGTATACTGGGGTAAAATACAATATATCCTACCCCTCGTTTCTTCTCATACATACCTTGCTTTCATCAGATATTTGAGAAGAAAAAATAGAAGGGAACTAGTAAAAGGTCTCTTATATGTATGACAGCTGATCTAGGAACAAAAGGAAAAACTTAGATGCATATCAAAGGTTACATCCTTTATTGGAGGTGCTGTTAAACATATTATTAGAGGTGTTTCTAAACACAAGTCAGCATTATGCTTACTTAATGTATGAGGCCTTTTTATTAATTTTACCAAATAATCAGAGCAACTTGCATATTACTGGATTTTTCTCTATCAGTATGCCTTTAAGATCAAGATTTTTTGACTATTTCTAGTGGGTAAACATTTCTTTGCTTCTTCATCCTGTTGAATTTCTCTGGTACAATCTCTACATGAAACCATCTGCTACTGGCAGAAGCAAGCTATTGGTGAAAATTTCAAGCAAATCCTTATGCCATTTGCAATGCCCCACAGACCATGAAGATATGTGCGGACCATAATACACAAAAATACCAAACAGAAGTCATTCTCTGAAGTAGTTCTCATTGCAGTTTCCTTTAAAACAAGAGATAGATTGTGGGTCAAATCTTAATGTGAAAGGTAAGTGTCCAAGGGCTACCAATATGTATAAGCCAAAAATTTTTGGTAGCACTTTTTCTTTATTGAGCTGCTCTATTCTTGACATACGTTCAAGTGCCTTTCTAACTGTTAAACATCATTCAGAATTATATAGGGCATCAGCTCTCCTTTTATTATGATTGAGAACTCCTTTCTGTTTAAAGGTCAACCATTTTGAGTGCTCTGAAATTTACATGTTTACTCAGATTCTTCTAAAACTTTCATCACTTGATTTAGCTGCAGGAAAGAGTTCTAATGCACACATTGTGCTCAAAGAAGATTGTATGGTAGCTGATCTCAGTTACTCAGAATTCAGCTCTCATAAACATGCTACTTACCCTCTCTCAAGCAAAAGCAGTATTGCAGTATTTTTTTTATGATAATAGTTAGACTTTGCAAATTGGTACGTGTCAGTCATATTCAAGATTGACGGCTATGTATTTGAGAAGACATCCTTCAGAGAATTTCTGGCAATTCAGAGTTTCCCATGTTTTAGGCAGTGTAATGGATGCTTTGTACTGCCATAAATCCTGAACTGAAGTAGTGATCTTGACAGGCTCTGACCTGAACATCTAATGTGACCGTGGGATTCATCTAACCAATGCTTAAACCTTGCGATCTTGGCATAGGGTAATGCTTGTGTAGGGAATCAAATCTTTTTAACTAGATGGTTAGTCACTGCCTGGATGTCAGACAAGACAAAGGTCTTTACAATGGCATTTTCAGCTGGCTCAGACTACTGTTTGCATGTCAGACAAGATAAAGGTCTTTACAACATCATCTTCAGCTGGCTCAGGTGAGACTCTCAAAATCACTGTTCTACTGAATTATGATACTTAGCTGGTCCATAGTCCTGAGACCAGTCCAGTACTTGCACGATCTATTGCTATATATTATTTTAAATTATATATAAAATATCTTCTTACTATCTTAACTACCTACAAGGCTGTCTGATAGAATCATATATGCATCTTCAGGGGCAGTTTCTACTGTCACTGAAGAGTCTTATCCCTGACATTTTATCCTCTTGTCCCTGAAGAGAGTCTTATGTTTGTATGGAGGTCAATTCTGCAAGCCTGGGGAGTCTCTGCAATGCCCAGAATAACAATGCAGGATGTTAATTAACACATTTAAGCATTCAGATTAGTCTATGTGCAGCAGAGGCTGCCCAGGGGAATACCCTAAACAGTCTGAAATACCCACCTGGAAAACGCTTGTAACAATTAGTCAAATACTTAATTGTGAAAATGGTTAGGATTTCAATCAATCACCATGAATCAGGTCCTCCACTGTTTCAAACTGATTCATTATCTCATCTATGCAGATAACTAGATAGGGAGTTTCGACCACACAGGGAATTAATGACTAAATGTACTGGGTGTGCACACAGGCAGGCTCAGGCGCACCATGGGATAAACTAGAGCTTCATATATTAAAGTTCCTTAGCTCTTGTCACACAAGCTCTCCTTATCACCAGTAGCCATAGCTTATTCTATCCTAATATATTTGTCCTTATCTTGAATCATAAGCCTGCACTTCAGCTGTGGGATTTAACAGAACTCTTCCCTAAGAATGGCTATTTCTCTCCAATGACTATAAACATCTCCCACGAAGTCTAGCTTGGATATAACCATCATTCACGTGAATCCCTTTGATAAATAGAAAAAGGTTAAAATCAAAATAAGGCAGTACTGACTTATTTTAGCAACAGCAAGTTTTAGATTGGCCATTTTGTAGCATCTGATAGTCTTTACTAACAAGATCCCCCACAAGAGACCAGGGGGAATAGCTCTTGTGATAGGACAAGGGGTAATGTTTTTAAACAAAAAGAGGGTAGGTTCAGATTAGATATAAGGAAGAAATTTTTTACAGTGAGGGTGGTGAAATGCTGGAACAGGTTGCCTAGCGAGGCTGTAGGTGCCTCATCCCTGGAAACACTGAAGGTCAGGTTGGACTTGGACAGGACTCTGAGGATCTGGCTGAAGGAAAGAAGCCAGAGAGTGGTGGTCAATGGGACAGAGTCCAGTTGGAGGCCTGTGTCTAGCGGAGTCCCGCAAGGGTCGGTACTGGGACCAGTACTATTCAATATATTCATTAATGACTTGGATGAGGGAATAGAGTGCACTGTCAGCAAGTTCGCTGATGACACAAAACTGGGAGGAGTGGCTGATGCGCCGGAAGGCTGCGCAGCCATTCAGAGAGACCTAGACAGGCTGGAGAGTTGGGTGGGGAGAAATTTAATGAAATATAACAAGGGCAAGTGTAGAGTCCTGCATCTGGGCAAGAACAACCCCATGTACCAGTACAAGTTGGGGGCAGACCTGTTGGAGACCAGCGTAGAGGAAAGGGACCTGCGGGTCCTAGTGGACAGCAGGATGACCATGAGCCAGCAGTGTGCCCTTGTGGCCAAGAAGGCCAATGGCATCCTGGGGTGTATTAGAAGGGGTGTGGTTAGCAGGTCAAGAGAGGTTCTCCTCCCCCTCTACTCTGCCCTGGTGAGGCCGCATCTGGAATATTGTGTCCAGTTCTGGGCCCCTCAGTTCAAGAAGGACAGGGAACTGCTAGAGAGAGTCCAGCGCAGAGCCACGAAGATGATTAAGGGGGTGGAACATCTCCCTTATGAGGAGAGGCTGAGGGAGCTGGGTCTCTTTAGCTTAGAGAAGAGGAGACTGAGGGGTGACCTCATTAATGTTTATAAATATGTAAAGGGCAAGTGTCATGAGGATGGAGCCAGGCTCTTCTCAGTGACATCCCTTGACAGAACAAGGGGCAATGGGTGCAAGCTGGAACACAGGAGGTTCCACATAAATATGAGGAAAAACTTCTTTACGGTGAGGGTGACTGAACACCAGAACAGGCTGCCCAGAGAGGTTGTGGAGTCTCCTTCTCTGGAGACATTCAAAACCCGCCTGGACGCGTTCCTGTGTGATATGGTCTAGGCAATCCTGCCCCGGCAGGGGGATTG
This sequence comes from Nyctibius grandis, assembly GCF_013368605.1. Lineage (NCBI taxonomy): Eukaryota > Metazoa > Chordata > Aves > Nyctibiiformes > Nyctibiidae > Nyctibius > Nyctibius grandis. The sequence goes on along the minus strand of NC_090659.1, from coordinate 86,551,195 downwards.
GACTAGATGATCTTTCGAGGTCCCTTCCAATCCCTAACATTCTGTGATTCTGTGATTCTGTGATTCTGTGATCCTGATCTAGTTGAAGATGTCCTTGCTCATTGCAGAGAGTGTGGACTAGATGACCTTTAAAGGTCCCTTCCAACCCAAACCATTCTATGATTCTATGAATCTAACATGTACACTTGGTGGAGGAGGATCAGGTCAGGGAACACTTGAGCAAACTGGACATGTATAACTCCATGGGCCTTGATAGGATGCATGCACTAGTGCTGAGGGAGCTGGCTGCTGTCATTGTGAAGCCACTCTTGATAATCTTTGGACATTCATAGTGACTGGATGAGATACCTGAGAACTGGAGGAAGGCAAATGTCACTTCTGTCTTCACAAAGGGTAAAAAGGAGGATTCAGGGAACCACAGTCCAGTCAGCCTTACATTGAACCCTGGGAAGGTGATGGAACTACTAATCCTGGAAACAATTTTCAGGCATGTGAAAGACAAGAAAGTGATCAGAAGTAGTCAACATAGCTTCACCAAGGGGTAATCATGCTTGACCAACCTGATAAACTCCTATGATGAAGGGACTGGCCTGGTATATGAGGAGAGAGCAGAGGATATTGTCAGCTTGGACTTCAGTAAGACCTTCATCACTGTCTGCTGTTAGATCCTCATAGACAAACTATTGATGTATGAGCTGGATGAGCAGACAGTGAGCTGGATTGAAAACTGGCTGAACAGCTGGGCCCACAGGGTGGTGATAAGGTGTATGACATCTAGTTCAAGGTCTGTAACTAGCAGGGGTCAATCTAGTTCAAGGTCTGTAACTAGCAGGGGTCAATACTGCGTCCAGTCCTGTTCAGCATCTTTCTTAATGACTTGGATGATGGGGCAGAATGTACTCTCAGCAAGTCTGCTGATGACACCAAACTGGGAGGAGTGACTGATATGTCAAAGGGTCGTGTTACCATCCAGTGGGACCTTGACAAGCTGGAAAAATGGGCTGATGGAAACCTCATGAAGTTCAACAAGGAGAAATGTGAAGTCCTGCATCTGGGCTGCCAGGGGAGGTTTAGATTGGATATCAGGAAAAAATTATTCACTGAAAGGATTATCAAATATTGGAACAGTCTGTCCAGGGAAGTGGTGGAGTCACCAGCCCTGGAGGCATTTAAACGACATGTAGATGTGGTGCTTAGGGACATGGTTGAGTTTGGACTTGGCAGTGCTAGAGTAACGGTTGGAATTGATGATCTTAAAGGTCCTTTCCAACCCAAGCAATTCTATGATTTTATGATTCTATGGGGAAGAACAACGTCATGCACCAATATATGCTGAGGGCCACTCAGCTGGAAAGCAGCTTTGCAGAAAAGAACCTGAGGGTCCTGGTGGACACCAACTTGAACAGGAGCCAGAAATCTGCCCCTGTGGAAAAGAAAGCTAATGGTATTCTTGGCTGCATTAGACAAAGTATTGTCAACAGGTCGAGGGAGGTGATCCTTCCCCTCTACTCGTCACTGATGAGACTGCATCTGGAGTGCTGTGTCCAGTTCTGGGCTCCCCAGTACAAGAGAGACATGGACATACGGGAGAGAGTTCAATGAAGGCCCACAAAGATGACTAAGGGGCTGGAGCATGTGTCCTATGAGGAAAGGCTGAGAGAGCTGACACCATTTAGCCTAGAGAAAAGAAGGTTCAGGGGGGATCTTCTGAATGTATATAAATACCTGCAGGGAGGGTGAAAAGAGGACATGGCTAGGCTCTTTTCTATAGTGTCCAGTGATGGGACTAAAGGCAATGGACACAAACTGAAACACAGGAGGTTCCCTCTGAACATCAGGAAACACTATTTCACTGTGAGGGTGACTGAGCACTGTCACAGGTTGCCCAGGGAGGCTGTGGAGTCTCCCTTGTTGGAAATGTTCAAAAGTTGTCTGGATGTAGTCCTGGGCAGCTTGCTTTAGGTGTCCCTGGCCAAGCAGGGGGGTTGGACCAGATGACTTCCAGAGGTCCCTTCCAACCTAAACTATTCTGTGATTCTGTGATTGAGGCAGATGAACATGCCCTGACAAAGACTGGAGCTTTCCAAAGATCTGATAAAGACCGAGGCTTTCCAACTGTTGAAGCCTGATTACTGTTGCTAGGCACGCAGTCACTGGAAGATGGGGCCCCCAGCCAATCAGGATTGACCAAAGGTCAGACTCGACTAAGGTATAAATGGAGTCCTGCTTCAGGGCAATTTCAGTCGGTCCTCCTCGGAGCAGTGGGTCTGCAGTTGGGTGTTGAGAGGGCACGGAGTAAATGCACGCAGACCAATATGATCGTTAAGCAGATCTCGTTTATTTATGTATCTGAGGGTACATTTATACTATTCTATTGAGGGTACATTTATACTATTCTGGTTTTGTACACACTCTGTGTACATGTCATTTCTATTATGATTGGTTAGTATGCTTTGTTCACACGCCTCTATATTAGTTCTGATTGGCTTATGCTAAAAAGCTATATCTTGCAGGTGCAGCATTCTTTCTTATTTTTCAACTTCCCCATATCTTATTTTTCTCACAGCCAAAGTCCTTGTTCTTTATTATGATTGGCTAGTTCATTACCACCCCATTACCGCCCCCTGGACATGCCTGGACATAGCTCGTTCAGTACCTCGTTCCCACCATTGTCCCATGGGAACCCCACAAATCCCTCTTTTTGTTTTTGAACGAGCCATGTCCTGTCACGTTCTTTTTGTCTTCGTTTCTTATTTAAACCTGGTTCCCTGTGTCTCGCAGAGCCCGGTCAGAGAATCCCAGCCTTGGTTACCCACAAATCCTGCTCTCTGTTGTTGTGCCAAAAAGGCTGTATTGACCATTCGTTGTACAGTTCTCTGCAAACATGCAAACAAACAGGGTAACACAAGTAGGATAATGCCTATTATAAACATTCCCATAAGTAAACTCTATCTACAAAACATGCAGTTTGGCTACATATGCTGCTTCAGAACATACTGTTATTCTCTATTATTCTAGCTGAAAGGAAAATTACTGACAGGAAAGCTGATTCTGTATAAAGGTAACACAGAGCAGGCCTTTTAGAGCCTACTCTGAGGCCTACTCTTGCTAAATCGTTGCTAAACCATCCGGTATCAATTTCCCCCTTTGGAAGTAGTTAGATTTATTATCTCACTACTTCCATATACTCTTCTCAATGATTGTCTTAACACAACCCACGAAGATCCCTATGATAACTATAATCACAACTACATAAACTATTCCCTCTAACAATGTGGCTAACCATCCTTTTAGAGACAATCCACCTAATTCTTGCAGGATTTTGTTGAGCCAACTATTTCCTGCTGTATCCCTGATTGTCCTGTTGTTTTTTGTTACTCTCTGTCGGATCTCTGGCTAAAGTTAAATGGTTAAGTACATAAACAGCTTTTGCAAGTCTCTCAGAAGGTTCAGTTTCCTCTCCCCCCTTTTTGTTTTTGCAGAAGCTGTTTCAATGTACTATGAGCACGTTCCACAATCGCCTGACCCGTAGGCGAATGAGGATCCCAGTGACATATGTAATACCCCATAGTTGACAAAATTGACGAAAAATCTGTGAACAATATGCTGGTCCGTTATCAGTCTTAAGTTGTTTTGGAACCCCAAGACTTGCAAAGCAAGCAAGTAAATGTCATTTGACATGACGACCTGTTTCCCCAGTTTGTGCTGTTGCCCATATTACATGTGAAAACGTATCAACAGATACATGAACATATTTGAGCCTTCCAAATTCTGCAATGTGAGTAACATCCATTTGCCACAGTTGCAACGCACACAACCCTCGAGGATTTACCCCTATTCCAATTCCCATGCCAATTTTCTGACAACTAGGACAAGCACTGACCAATTCACATGCTTGTGCCATGGTGAGGTGAAATTGTTTCGCTAACATTTTCGCTGATTGATGAAAGAATTGATGGGATAGGCGCGCTTGTTCAAATAAATTTGGTGATATTTGCGTATAGAACACAAGTGTGTCTGCTTTATTATTTCCAATGCTCAAACCTTGATCAAATTGATGACTACGAATGTGGGTGACAAAATAAGGTAGCTCTCTGAGGTTTATTGCCTGATGCAACTGTAGCAAAATGGTGTAAAGTCGCATATTCTTCACTGGTCGTATAAAAGCTCTTTCAATTCGATTTACAATGCCTGCTGCATAAAGAGAGTCTGTTACAATATTTACAGGTAAGTCCTTCCATTTTACAAAGACCTGGTATATTGCAAAAAGTTCAAGTGTCTGCAATGAGTCCTCAGTTTGTCCTGAGAATTTGCAATGTTTCCATTGTCCATCCTCTTGCCAGGTAATAACTGTTGAGTGTGATCGCTTCCCTGCATCAGTAAAAACAGTTAGTCCAGTCACAGGTATCTCTGATCTGATAGGTTGTTCTTCCCAATCCTGTTTGCAAATAAACTGTAGCTTTTTCTCTTTTGGTAAATGTGTTAACAATTGTCCAGTAAAGTCCTGTAAGGCCATTTGAAAAAGAGTTGACTGATTTGTTAACCACTGTAGATATTCCTTTCTGATAGGTAAATAGATAGCATCTGAGTCTAGTCCGGTAATGTCTGTAATCCTTTTATGTACTTTGATAAGCAATTGTGCTATTGCTTCCACTCTGGTACAAATTGTTGTTTTAAGATTAAAAAACAAAGAGTCCACTCGAGCATTGCCTTCTGCAATAAACCCAGGCAAATTAGTATGATTTCTTACATGTAAAACATAAAACAATGCAGTTCAGATTTGAATTTCTTGCCACAGAGCGCGCAGCAATTCAAAAACACACATATTACATATATGCTCTATAACAGATCTATCCAATTGTTTTATAATGCCAGCTACATATGCTGAATCAGTAATCAAATTAAAGGGAATGGGAAAATTCTGAAATATTTTTAATACAGCTCGTAATTCTACCACCTGAGGTGAACTCTTTTGTTGTACTACCATAGATTCCCACTTGCCATCAGAATACCAGACAAGGCCCGCCTTGCCTGTGTTCCCAGATCCATCCGTAATAATGGTAGTTCCATCCACAGGAGTGTCTGCGCACCACACTCCTGTGGCAATTGGAAGTTCCGCACTCAATTTTATAACAGGATGGGAGGGCAAGTGGTAAACAACCTGTCCCGAGAAATTCTCCATAGCTGTTTGCAAAGCAAAGCTATTAGCCATACACCACTCAAAATACTGAGCTGCAATAGGAACGGTTAGTGATGCAGGGATCTCTGGCCACAAGCTCCCGACATCGCATCCGTCCTTTGATGAATAATCTGTGCCAATAGCTCTGTAAAGAATCTGATCATTCTGAATTCCATTGACCAATTATTGCATACGGAATTTGCTATCAAACAAAGTGATAATTTGTATTTCCTGATTCAAATCAATACGATGTACAAATTTGGAATGTAGCCTGCTTTCTATTTCTGTAATCAGTTGCTGTACCTCTGAAGTAGTGTGTCGTGGTGCTGTTAAATTTGTGTCCCCTGCTAATAATTGGAATAGAGACTGCAATTGTGACAACGTAAGCCCCAAGTACGGCCGCAGCCATAACTTGAGCCTTATGTTCCACAGTACCCTCTTTTGCACATGCCTTTATCATAGCATTCAAATCTGTTTTTCCAGGTAAAGCTTCAATGATCTTTTGACAATCAGCATTAGCATTATCCCTGTTTGTCACAGGTGCAAGGCTTGGCAGCCGCACAGGTTAACCCCGCGTGGAAACACCAGTCCTGCGCTCCCTGAGGTTTGGGCTGCGAGTTAACTGCATAGGCCTGGAACTGGTTGGGAAGATTCATTTGTGTCAGCATACGATTCCCCCCTCCCCCGCGTTCTTTCTCCAGTTTCCCTGTATTCTGCAGCTGGTTGTTATTAGCTGACCTTGAGCATTATACTGAGACCTGCACAGCTTCACAAAATGCCCTAGCTTCCCACAGCAATGACACATCAAAACAGAGTTGTCTCTCCCACTCAGCTTCAACTTCTTAAGGCAGTTTTTCTTAAAGTGACCTTCCTGTTCGCATGTATAACAACGATGAACTACCTTAATTGCCGCCGCAAAAGTTTTTGCTAAATGCTCCATCTGAAATGTGGTGGTTCCTACTTTCTCACAAGCATCCATTAGCTCAGTTAAGGTGGGGTTACGATTTGCCATCCCCGCAACAACCCCTCTGCAGTCCTCACCTGTGTTGTCCCTCGCCAACTATAGTAACAATGCTTCTTTTACAATTTTCCAATCTAACGGTTGCCAAATATTTCTTCCCTCAGGACCCGCACCCACAATCACCGGATATGTTTGTGGAATTATAACTCCTAATAACACATCTCAAATGATCCCTTTCCATTTCACTCCTCCCCCCCCCTCCCCTGTATACGCGGGCAGACGCTGACCCTCTCTGCCACCTCCCACATTACCAGATGGACGCAAACCTCCCCCTCCCACCCTGATCTAAAGGTGGAGTAGGGATTTGCAGAGGAGGTTGAGGTGGCCCTAATGCTTGTCCCGAACACAGAGGGGGCTTTGGGGGAGACATAGTCACGTGTCCCGAGGCGTTGGCTGAACGATGCTGCTGCAATTCCGTCTTTAATTCTTCCAGTCGTCTACCAAGCTCTGTCATGTCAATTTCGTGTCCATTTCGTGATGGTAACGGTCCTTTAAATCCTTGTGACTCTGGTACTGCTGACTCCTTAAATGGCAACTTTAACGGTGGTCATTTAGTGCCGGAATGTAAACTTTGTTCAACAGACTCAGGAAACAGTGAATCCAGTAAAGGTGGATACGAAGCAGGTTTACCCTCCTTCTTGTCCTCCTGCTCAGCCTCATCCATAGAGAGATCAATGAGAGGGAGGGGGTTTCGGAGGGGGTTTCTGCCAAGTCTCCTGTTCAGCGTCTGAATCAATTAGTCCAAATCGAGCTCGTGTTTTAGGGCGCACTATCAGTCCTGATGGATCTGTATCTATTTTACTCGCTCCCCACTCCTCAGCTTTTTTCGGAGCCGTCCGTACTGACGGCGATAAAGGAGCTGCCACCGGTACAGCCACCGGGGCCATGGGAGGTGTTGGTCCCGCAAACAGTGAGGGGGTAGTAGACGTCTGCGGTCCTAAAGCCATAAAAGCTGAATGTGTGACTTCTCTCTCTGCTTTTATTCCCTTTAACGCTTCACTAACCAGCTTCCATGTAGCAGACAATTTAAAGGCTTCCTTATCACCACTTGACACCGCATTCCAGAGAGAGTCACCAATCTTCTTCCATAAAGGCACTTCAAAGACATCATTAAAGGTTGTAAAATGTCCTTTGTCTTTTGCCCAAAGCAGAAACTGCTTTAACGCAGCTTCGTCATATTTAATTCCTCTCTCAGAGAGTATATGTTGGAGGAGTTTCACCACTGCCACTTCTGTCTTGGTTAGGGTAGACCCTATTCCTCCCCCAGATGCCTGGGAAGCCCTACCCAGGTTTTCCTTTGCTAGCAAAACTCAGGCTTACCGCATCCGTTCCTGCCGGTGCGAAAATCCAGTGCCGGGGCAGCACTCTACAGCTGGCTTCCTCTCACCCTTTCCTTTCGTGCTGTTGTCTGCTGCTTCTCCGCAGTCTCCGGCCGAAGGCCCCTGGTCCGTGGGAATGTCCCTGTTCGGGCACCACTTGTTGAGAGGGCACGGAGTAAATGCACGCAGACCAATAAGATCATTAAGCAGATCTCGTTTATTTACGTATCTGAGGGTACATTTATACTATTCTATTGAGGGTACATTTATACTATTCTGGTTTTGTACACACTCTGTGTACATGTCATTTCTATTATGATTGGTTAGTATGCTTTGTTCACACGCCTCTATATTAGTTCTGATTGGCTTATGCTAAAAAGCTATATCTTGCAGGTGCAGCATTCTTTCTTATTTTTCAACTTCCCCATATCTTATTTTTCTCACAGCCAAAGTCCTTGTTCTTTATTATGATTGGCTAGTTCATTACCACCCCATTACCGCCCCCTGGACATGCCTGGACATAGCTCGTTCAGTACCTCTTTCCCACCATTGTCCCGTGGGAACCCCACAGTTGGGGACACTCTCCTTGGATTGGGACACAGCCCAAGGTAACTTTCCTAGGACTGAGAGCTCTCATCTTATGGGTGAGTGATTGTGCATTTTGAATCATCATTCTAAAGGATTGTTCATGAAAACTTAGGAAATCTTAAGTCAGCCGTGTAGTATTATTTCCGCCTGGCATCTGAACTTATGGTTCACTATTGTTCGTCGGAGTGCTAAGTAATTTTGGTTAGAATAAATCTCATTTTGAGTGCCTGCCCCATCTATTTTGTGGGTGCCTCCATGACAGTGATTTACTAGGTTTTATTGAACTTGATGTGCTTCATGCTCTCTTGAATTCTTGCAAGGTAGGAATAAGAGTCAAAGCATTTGAGATAGGTTATCCCAAAGAAATAGCACATTGAAAATCACCATGTTTGAAATTAACTTTCCAACTTTTTTTCTACCTATACTAGAAATTTACGAACAGTTCTGATCAATAGGAGTGATGTTGGTCTTAAAAATTATCTAGCAATCAAAATTAGTTGCTATATAGATTATCTCAGTTAATACACAGTATCAGCCCCTTTAAAGGATGCAATATATTTCTAAAGTGCTATTAAAACCAAAGTTCAGCTTGTGGTGAAAATTACGAAATCTTAGAGACTTTATAGTTACAGCTTTGATTTTGACATCAATTACTTAACACTTACTGCTGAGTTAAAAGTTAACCTTGGCTTTTGCAGGTTGAGCTAATTTTGAAAACAATAAAAAATTGCTGAGTTAGGGCCAAGAAAATGTAAACTGATTTCTGGAACTTCAAAGTCCAGAACAAAGACATAACAATTTGATTAAGATTTCTCATGCAGGTGGCCAACTTGGCAAAGAAACCAGGGATCTAAGTTTCCTTAACTGAACTACCCTTATTATAATACTAAAATACTTGCCCACAGGTCAGGAAGACCCTCACCCAGGTGATGAACCTTCCTCTGTGCAGGTGCTGTAGTGTGAGAAATGACTAAGCAGGTATTATAATTATATGGTAATTGTTAACCAATCATTGTAGCTGGGAGTGTATGATTCTGTAATGCATGTATGTAAAAGATATTGTGGTGGTGGTTTCTGGTGTGCTTGCTTTGTGGAAAACCACAGGATTGAGCAAACCTTAAATAAATAAGCAATGACTCTCCTGAGTGTGTGACAATTGGCTTATTGCACACCGGGCCATGAATCTACTTTTTGGACAACAATTTAACAACCTATATGTGTACTTTCAACCTACAGCACATGGGACTGTAACCTCTCCAAGGGAAATCTAACAGGGAGATTTAGGTATTCAGTACCAGTTTCTGGAAAAAACTTTTTTATTTTCTCTGATAGAGGTCAGAATAGGGTGATTTAATAGTCACTCTTTTTTAAACTCTGTATATTTATGACGCAAGGTTTTCTAACTTTCTGTAATGTACTGTGTTGATCTTTGTATACACAAAACCTGTCACATAAAGGAGCTCTAGCTGGACAACTCCTAATAAAGGATTGAACTTTGACTTATTTTATGCAGTGGTAAATTGTAAATAACTAATGAATTTTGGGATTGAAATGAGATTGAGACAAGCTATTTTCTTCATACTAAAATTAATTACACTGTAACAATGTACTTAATATGTACAGGTATATATCCATCAGAAAATGGAATATTTATCAATTGGCAGAAGTTCCAAAAATTGCCAGGTGACTTCACCTTTGGAGCATGAATCAAAATTGAGTATTTCATACCAATGGAAATCTAGCAAAAAATTTATGATTTTAAAGAAAATATTTCACAAAAAATTCCTTCTTTTATATATTCCTATCTTCCTCATATCTGATGAAAGCATTCAGAAATAGAGGACTGCAATTCTACTATTTGACAAGATTGTGTAAGTTACCTCTCCAAACATGCTAAGTCAACACGAGCAATGTCACACCTCACACTGAGGTTTAGAATGTGTTAGAGAAACATTTAGAGTTACCTCCAGTAGTGCCAGTATTATTATAATATGGAAAAAAAAAATACAGTGCTACCATTCCTTCCACATTGTTTAAGATATTTTATACATATTCAGAGAAGTAATTTTTGTAGTCCTGGTTAAGAATGGTAGGCCAAGTAAGATAATGTGATGAATCACTATCAAAATGTGTTACACTACATATTAATACCCATAGCAGCTATCTAGAGCAACTAAGAAACATGGAAAAAAATGGCGAAATCCTCAAAAGTCCCTTTTGCTAGTAGACATCCAGATTTCAAGGTACTAACACAAATATTTGAGTGGTAAAATAAGACCTTGCTGCACAATTCACAGTAACCTCTATCACGTACTGCAAAGTGTTTTTCATGCAGGTAAATCATCTGCCATTTCTCTGGGAGCTAAGATTTCAAATGAGCTATACCAAGAGATGCTTTTGTCCTATCATCTAACTTATTCTTTTCTTACACTATTATAAATTCAGTAGGATATACTAGCATGTATTTTTACAACACCAAAAATGAGGCTAACACATAATACTTTAAATATGATCCTTACCCAGGAGATCCTTATTTCTAAACAGTAAATGTAGAAGAGGACAAATGATGATAGGGAAGGATTAGGATAAAAGAACAGCATTTAAATGAAACTAAAATTTAGCAAAACTGCAAGTAAAACATTTTATGGATAAGTTTTCAATTTAAGTTTTAATGCGGTTTAAATTAATATATTTACATTAAATATTTGTATAAAGCATAATATTGCTACATTGCATGTGATTCATCTCACTTATCTTTAAACATAATAACTGAGACATCTAACTGAACTTCTTACTGTAGGTACCTTCAACATTGTCACATCCTGAAAGTGATTAATCTGACCTGTCATGGATATCTAATTAAGCATGACAAAAATCATCCTCTGGGGATGTCTACATCTTTCTCCAAGGGGTGTTTTGGCTATTTAGCTCACATACAAACATTTGTCTTTGAGGTACTTAGGGAAGCGATAATCCATTCCAGCAGACTGCATTTTGCATATATGATATGTGAACAGGAACTTGTAAGCCAAGATTTTTTTTCCAACAATGGCTTTCAACAGCTACTGACAATTTCCTTTCTACCTGTCTCTTCATAACTATTTTATTTCTCTTTGTCTCTCTATTTTGAGTAAGTTTTCATGAAAATCCCAAAATATTTCATCACTTGGTATTTATATCAAGTGTTTCCAGAGGTGTATTCTGTTTAGGTGTTGTTCACTTAACATGTAGAAGTAATCCCACCAGCTCTTCAGTTGCTTCTGTGTGTGGTTTTCCTCATCTTTATTTCAACTCCTGTGGCATTTCAGTAGCCAAAACTCAGAAACGCACCTACTATTCTTTTAGTGGTTTCAACAGTGCTCACACAGATTACGACATGCTTTTCCTGTACGTGAAGCCTAAGCTTGGCAATCTTTTTGTGCGTTCCTATTACATTGCAAGCTCAATATCTAATTTACTGTCTACTATTCATCATCCCTAGATCTTTTTTCATCATTGCAGCTTTACAAGGCTCTCCCTCGCTTTGAATTGCATTTGAGAATCTTTTCTTTAAGATGCATTATCTTGCATCTTCTATTCTGAACCACATTTCATTATTTCTCAGTTGTTTCAAACTTCCCTGCATGTTTCGTCTGTATTATCTTGTTTCTTTCACTCTTGCAACCCCTAATGTATGACCATACACATTTGAAATCAGCAGGTAAATTTAAGCAGAAACTTAAAAATGTCTTTGATTACATCTTGCTGTTGTCATGAATATAATGCACCATATTGCAAGCTAATGGTACAACGATATGCATGTCCATGGACTAAGCTGCTGTTTTTTTCATTTACTTAAGTTCAGGTGCATAACTTCCATTTTCTTTGGAGAAGATCTAGTATGATTAATTTAAATATGTGATTTAGATGCCAGAACACCTACATTCTAGGACTTTAACTCTGATGAATGTAAGTGTGGCTGAAAGTACTTCTAAAATAAGTATTGCTGAGAAAAGAATACCTGAAGGTCTTCAAAGCATTACAGGTCAAAATCTGAAAAGAATTTGCTTTTTTGTTATTAATCTCATGAAGTCTTCAGTCAATGGCATAACTCTGACCCTACAAGGGACTTTGACAAGAATTGCAATTTTGGTTTTGTGCAAAAAACCTCATGAGATAGGTAGATAACATCACTTGATCAGAACTGTGGTACAAAACTGAATTATTTCAAAGATTATATAATGTTAGGAGACTGCTTGTATACTGTCTCCTAATACTAATGCACTTTATGGCAGAAGGCCAAAATCTTTTCCTTAGTATAATATTTGAATCAAAATTAGTATTTCTACTATATCATCACCTAAGCTCTCTGCAGCTGAACTCTCTTCCAAATCAGTCCCAGTCCTGCAGCTCTCTCACATTAATTTTTGTTTATTATTCCTCTGGCTATTTTATGGTGACAATGTACATACTCATAGAGTATGATAATGGTAATACACATAAAAAAATTTGAATAATTTTTCTGTGAGACTCCAGATGACACTGTAACAAATGATTCATCTATGGGGTTTTTTTTGCTAAGGAAAACCTTATTTTCCCTATCTGCTCTTTTTTCCAAAAGATTTAAGGACATGTTAAAAACAATTCTTTAGCAGTAATCACAGTAAATTCTCTCAAATGAGAAAGCTACATTTTCATTTCTCTATTACCCTGTGCTATCCTTCTTTCTTATCCTTTTACCAGTTACCTGTCAAGGTAAAGACTCCACCTGCCATTTCACAGCACCCTAAATTCTATAACAACCGTTAGTGAAAGACCTTGTTGAGTGCCTTTTAGAAATCACAGTGAATTATCTCAACTTCATCTTCACCAGTAACATGCTGACTCCCTCAAAACAACTGATTTGTTTTATGAAGCATTTATAAAATCCATACAACTTTTTCTAAAAAAAAGTATTCCCTTTATTTTTAGATTTATGTCCTTATTAATTTTGTTCTTCAATATAATTTCTACTAATTTAGGCAAATTTTACACTCATCTGCAGTTCTCTGAAAGCCCACCAGAACCTCTTCTAAAATGTGATGTCTTGTTTGACCCCTTCTTTTCTTGTGAATCAAGACAGTTCTGAATGAGAGGCTGCAGGCAGCAGAGTCAATAATTTAGCTATTCTGTATCTGAATTCCTTTAGAATATTTGAGCGAATACAATCTAGTTCTAGTGATGGTTATGGTGCATTTGGAGGGTTTCTTTTCCATAACATCTTCTAGTCACACTTTGATCATAAGAAGGTAGGAGAATCAGCACATGGTTTATTTGCAGCAGTTGTCATAGTTGTAAATTTGTACATTACAAATAGGCAGCAAAATGACTTAAAATGCTTGTCAGAGTCAGTCAGTCACTTGATTGGGAGGCAGTAAGTTTGGAGGTAATATACTAAAGTGTACCAAGCTATATGCTATTGTTTGTTATAAAGCAACATGTTAGCAGAGAAAGGAGTGGGGAAAGTCAGTTTGCATAACTGAACTTAAGGGAGGTTAATTTCAGCAGGACTCTTTATTCTTCACTTTTTTGACTCTGCCATTGATGGTACTACATGTATGCTATGTATCTGCTTAAACTACAAAAGTTGAGGGGTTATTTTGTCTTTCTGTGTCACCTTTAAGAAAAATTACTTGTTACGTTGCATATGATTGACAAAATTAGTCTCTTGTGTAACTGTCCTACAAACAAAATAGCTGGGATGGTTTTATGATGAGTTATATCAAAGCACATGCTGGCTTTCCAGCAATTAAAAAAACTTTACTAAGAATAAGAAAGAAAATAAACGTCCTTCACAAGTACAGAGTTCAATTTTTTGCCAGGGTAAAAATGTAATAATGCTCCTTTTGCTTCATATCTGGTTCTCATGTGTTCCTTGATCCTCAGATAACATAATTGTTAAGGGCTCCAGGTAAATGTTAGGATTTGAGCAGCTTGGAAGTTTAACAAATTCCTACTGATACCAGGAAAATGAAGAATGTGTCCTGAAGGCAAGAGAAATACACATCTGCCATATATCCTGGAGAGCACAGAACCAAAATGACTTCTCTAGTTTAAAAAGTGACAGCATCACATCAGGATAAAAGTGATTACTTCGATAACCAAACCCCAAACATTTAAGGTTTGCCATGTTGAGTATGTGGAGGCATGCAGCATTCCGCTTTTTTATGTTTCAAAATACTGTGCAGAGAAAATCTCCAGAAAAAAGATTAAATTCTACATCTCCAAGATGGCTGAAAAAAGCTGTGTGCATTCTATGTCTTGTTAATAATGAAAAACTGAGAAGAAATGTACTATCACTGGAGAAGAGTGTGAAAAAGCACAAATGTAACCTCTGAAATCAAACAGGGAGACAGAAAAAGAGCTCTCTTTACCTTAATAATTTCTGGTTGCATAGCATAGAGCTAGGATTTGCACCAGCATTCACAGTATTAAAGATTTGGATATTTCCCATCAATCTCTTCATGCTGATGAGAGAAAAAAATGCTGCTAAACAGCCAGAACTTTAAACAAGCAAGATGTTCTTCATTCCATTTAATTCCTTTCAGCTGATCTGGGCTCTGTTCAGCCCAAATGATGATGATAGATCTCCTATCCTATATTCACTTTTTTTAAAAGCATTAGCAAAAGTCAGTGCATTCATGAGAATCTTCTTCTAAGACAAACTTCAGAGTTTAAATGTATGCTTGTTTCATTTTAATTGTTTTAATTTTTCCACTTGTCCTTGTGATCTTAGTGTTTTACTTTCTCTGAGAAAGTCAGGCTTTTGGTATTTGAAGTACATAGTTTATGAGCTCTCAATTCCTCTGCTGTATTTAATGTCAAAGGAGGAAAGGTTCTCATTAAGTTTCATAAGCTGTTTCAGCTATTTGAAAACCCTAATATTTTCTCTTGTTTCTATGTTGTCTGACTTAGCATTGGGATCTGCCACTGCCACTTCAACCTCAGTGGAAGATAACTCCTTCTGCTCTAGCAGATGGCCTGGCATATGTTTGGATTTTGTTACTCTGACCATCAGTGGCATTGCCCCAACAAGTTAAATTTGGTGTGCACTTATAAAAAAACCTGAATGAGTCATGAGTTTCATCATCACTCTGGCATTAAAATACTGAACATGCATCCT
This sequence comes from Nyctibius grandis, assembly GCF_013368605.1. NCBI lineage: Eukaryota > Metazoa > Chordata > Aves > Nyctibiiformes > Nyctibiidae > Nyctibius > Nyctibius grandis. Next base: position 86,535,947 of record NC_090659.1, on the reverse strand, counting down.
TTAGGAACAGCATAAATATTGAACAGAAGGAGTGACAATGTGTAATCCTATGGGATATGCACTGAGAAATCTCCCTTGGAGGTTTCACATGTATTCAGGGAAAGGATTACCCATGTCATGGCTAATAGAGAGCATTGTTCCAGCACACATCTATATCAGCAAGTGGGTGGCAACAGCTACTGCTAAACTACTCAAATTCCACATATGCATGGATGAAGAAGACAGTTAGCATTCATAACATCAAGTGACAGAAGCTTCTCTACAATGTGTTTTATATTCTTATGCAGTTAAAGTACATGAAGAGAGCCACCCACAGCAGATATTTCATCAACTAAGCAGAAATGTTTTGTAGGTTTAAAAAAATAATCTGAAAAAAAGCAAAAGGAGAGAGAAGAAAGAAATAGAAACAAAGAATAAAGAATCAAGTGCCCCTGTATATTGGAAAGATAAAACAATGGCATTGAAATCAGAGAATCAATTCTGCTATTTTAAAGCACATTGATTCAGCCAGGGAAGTAATGGCAAAGATCCAAGCAGACAAGAAAAGCCACCGAGGTGCTGTTGTTCTCTTCTGGCTGGAGCCTAGAGGGAAATAATTTTTTGCTGGGGGAAATCTGAGTCTTTGGTAATACAGCAGCATCAATAAAGACTGAGTGGTCTGAAGCAAGAAATTAAGCCCTTAACTTTGCAGTTAATTTGGAATATTTTTTTCAATTATCAGCCTAAATGCAGCTGGTACAGTAGCAATGTTTTAAAACTGTGCAGCACTAACTCTTAAACCATGAGCTGATCCTTTTTCAACATATTTTCCTTACAGAACAGCTATTGGAGATGATTTCCATGATACATTAAATTTAAGCCATTTCTTTTTACTGATTGCTTAAATATTACAGCATGATCTGACAGCTTCTTCCCTTCAGATATAGTCATGGAGTTTTTAATGCTTTGTATGCTGTTTGAATATACAACAAGAAAGTGAGTGTATGCGTTAACAGCTGTTAGAGGCATATGGCATATTCAAAGCTGGTGCAAATATTTACACACATGGATGTATGTATGCAGTTCTGTTTCTTCACTTGACAGCAGTCATTGCTATAGTCTATAGTTTTTGTTGTGTAGAAATTATGGGAAAAAGCAAACAGATATGCAGTTTACAGCAAACTCAAGTGAGCAGCAGAAAATGAAAGCATTCTCTTATATTTTCTGTTTAAAAGTATATGCATGTCTAAATAAAACCAAGAACTCTACTATTTTGATAGCTTAGAAAATGCATGTAAGACTGCAGGTTAGAAAGATCCAAGATATCAGAAAAATCTTGACACAAAACTCAGCTGCAAGCTGAAGCAGTGCTGACAAATACATGGAACAAATAGATTATATTAGTAAAACTATTTTAAAGCAAGCCCATAGTAACTGGGTTGTTATTAACAGTGGAAATCATATTTATTTAAAACTTTTTACTAATGTCTATTTCAATAACTTTTTTCATGTTGATACCATTTAAAGAGGAATAGAATTATTTGTTCATCTTCCTTTTGATGTAGCACTGGGATAGTGAGTCATGCATGAAGTTTAATAAGCCTTGCTAATTTTCTGTCAATTCAAGGGACTATGGATTTTTCCCATTGCAGATATTTGGCTCAAGTTTGAAACAGGCTCATTTGCAAAACTGAAAACCATACCATTCATTAAAATTAAATGTTAAGCTTTACTCTAAGAAAAACAAAGTTTGGCCTAAATGAACAACCGCTTCATGAACCAAGAGAGACTGGCCTTCAGATTATGCTGTTGAGTTATCATGCTCAGCAAAGGTTTCTTTCGCAATGATATCCGTTGTTCATTTCTCTAAAAAAAAAGTATTTCAATTAAAAACCAAGATATTTTCAATGGTCAGAAATATATAGTAATATAAACTCAGTTTCTTTGGCCTTTGACATCATCCATGACACCAGCTGTAATATGATTAGATGTGATTATCATTGCTGGATGTATTCATATATCCCAGTGCAGACCTGAAGTATAATACTGCTGTTATGAGATGATAGTGTTTCAGACCTAGCTAGGATGGTCAATATAGGGCCCATAGGTGAAAATGGTGCAACAAAAAGGGTAATCTTAATCATAAATAAAAGAGCTGTGTTGGTCTTTCTAACACAGAGAACAGAATAGAAACTATATTCTAGTATTAAACTCTGTGTTAATTGCACCAAAGAAAGAAAAATCCTGGAGACATAAGCTCCAAGAGGAGACCTATTTTCAACTGGTGCTTTAAAGTGCTGCTTCATTAAGCAAAAGTTTTTACATTAGTGTTTTCCTTTACAAAAGATTCTTTATTTATAGGAAAAATGCATTAAGTCATTTTGTAAGATGATTTGACTGTAAAATGACAAATGCATGCATGTAAATTGGTATTTTCAAAGTAAGGCTGCAGTGAAAGCTTTCCTGAGTGCTCATTCTAAATTACTTTTATTAGGTTTAAATGGAAAATAAATACCTTGGTTTATGTCTACTCTTTTACTGTTACTTTTAATTTTTCTTTGACAATTTGTGGCCATTGACAATATCCAGTACCTCACTGGAAGAGAAAGAGAGACTAATTTTACCCTCTTTCAATTGTTTAATCACAGAATCACACAGAATCAACCAGGTTGGAAGAGACCTCAGGGATCATCGAGTCCAACCGCTGCCCCGACACCACCCTGTCAACTAGACCATGGCACTAAGTGCCATGTCCAGTCTTTTCTTAAACACATCCAGAGATGGTGACTCCACCACCTCCCTGGGCAGTCCATTCCAATGTCTAATAACCCTTTCTGAAAAGAAATTCTTCCTGATGTCCAACCTGAACCTCCCCTGGTGAAGCCTGAGGCTGTGCCCTCTTGTCCTATTGCTAGTTGCTCGGGAGAAGAGGCCAACTCCCACTTCACTACAACCTCCCTTCAGGTAGTTGTAGACTGCAATAAGGTCACCTCTGAGCCTCCTCTTCTCCAGGCTAAACAACCCCAGCTCCCTCAGCCGTTCCTCGTAGGTCAGACCCTCCAGACCCTTCACCAGCTTGGTCGCCCTCCTCTGGACTCGCTCCAACACCTCAACATATTTCTTGAAGTGCAGGGCCCAGAACTGGATACAGTATTCAAGGTGCGGCCTCACCAGTGCCGAGTAGAGAGGAACAATCACTTCCCTAGACCGGCTGGCTACACTATTCCTAATAGAGGCCAGGATGCCATTGGCCTTCTTGGCCACCTGGGCACACTGCTGGCTCATGTTTAGCCTGCTGTCGATCAACACCCCCAGGTCTCTTTCCGCCGGGCCGCTTTCTAACCACTCTTCCCCCAGCCTGTAGCGCTGCATGGGGTTGTTGTGGCCAAAGTGTAAGACCCGGCACTTGTTCTTGTTGAACCTCATGCTGTTGGTCTCGGCCCATCTATCTAACCTGGCCAGATCCCTCTGTAGGGCCTTCCTACCCTCCAGCAGATCGACACTCCCACCCAGCTTGGTGTCATCTGCAAATTTACTGAGGGTGCACTCAATCCCTACATCTAGATATTGAACAGCACCAGCCCCAGAACTGAGCCCTGGGGAACACTGCTAGTGACTGGCTGCCAGCTGGACTTTGCCCCATTCACCACCATTCTCTGGGCTCGACCATCCAGCCAGTTTTTAACCCATCCAAGAGTCCACACATCCAAGTCCCGGGCAGCCAGTTTGTCCAGGAGGATGCTGTGGGAGACAGTGTCGAATGCCTTACTGAAGTCTAGATAGACTACATCCACAGCCCTGCCCTCATCTTCTAAGCGGGTCACTTGGTCATAGAAGGAGACCAGGTTGGTCGAGCAGGACCTGTCTTTCATGAATCCATGTTGGGTGGCCCCGATACCCCGATTGTCCTGCATGTGCCGTGTAATGGCACTCAGGATGATCTGTTCCATCACCTTGCCTGGCACCGAGGTCAGGTGCCAGGCATGTTTTACTGAATTTAACAAATCACTGCAAATGTCATCATATGCTTTTCTTTTTTTTTTTTTAAGCTTCCTGTTATGGAAGACTTTTCCAGATGTACTACTTTTAAATATTATACCAAAGAACAAAATATTTCTTTTCAGTTATGTTGTTCTTCATTCATATGGAAAGACTTGTACTCCTGAGACTGGTTCTAACAACTTTCTCCACAAGAGGAGTCAACACTTTCTTTTCCAGTGTACTTTATGTAACACATTGTTTTCTAATTTGAGTCCAGAAATTCTAAACAGTGTTTAAATTCAAATTCGTTATGGATTCTCTCTATTAATCTACTTATGGACGATGCAGCTGAAGGCAGGAAACGGCAGTCCTGAATTTAATTTGTCACTAAGTAATTGCTCGTGGTTTTTTTTTTAAATAGTAGTAACTTTTTTTTCTCATATACACCCTCTGCTAAAAATTATTCTCATAACAGCCTAGATACAGTAGATCTACATTTAGAAATACCAAAGTATTTGGATTACAGTTTTTTTAAAAGAAGTTCTACCCCAGTAGTATTTTCCTCTTCTTTTATCATAAATATCGGGAAGAAAACACTTTCTTTGTTGCTTTTTGCTTCCATAGCATAAGTGTATATTTGGTGTATTTGGTCCCATATGTTTTCATTTTCTGGTATTTTTATGTTTTGAAGCTTGAGAAAGACAGTATTCTTTAGACAATTAATAGTCTTTGCGCCTTTAACATCTGTTGTTATACTGCGTCTCTTCTAGGCAGAGATGTCTGGATTTCTCAAGTGCAAGTAAGGGAAGCCCTCTAAACAGGTTTCATACAAAGCTGCTCTTTGCAAAGTATATTGACAGTGTGAGGGACAGGAAGAATTGTCTCTCGCTCCTTTTGCTCTAGATAACAAAACTAGTTCAGATGGGCTGGTTCTCAGTTACAAGATCCCTTGACATGTGGGAGTTTTGTTGTTATTCTCATCTGTGAATAAATGCCATTATGTCTCCCATTCTTACGTTGTAGAAACAATTACAGAATGTGCATACAGAATGTGAAATTTTACAAACCATCTTACTACAAAGGCTTTCAGTTTTAATGTAGAAGGATGAAAAACAAAGACATCCGGAGACATATCGTCATCTTCTGAATCTAGTCAGTGATGATGCTTATTTCAGTAAGAGCAGAACTAGGCCTTTAATATTCAGTACCAAAATGTTTACATAATGACTACCTTTATGAAACTCTTTGCCTCATGTCAGAGATCTGCAGTTAGCTTTTTATGATTTGTTCTTGAATCTTTTATAACCAGTTCATAATTTCATAAACCCATGAATAATATAATATTCTATTCCCAAATTAGCGTTTCCAGAAACCCAATTCACCGCTCTTTCCTGGTTTCTAAGATGCACAGAAATGACACATCAAATGCATTCTAACTGAGAAAAACTTTTGAAGGAATATTATTTTTTGTGTAGTCTATCAGTCCACAGAGTGCTGTTAAGATGTTTGGTCCGAGATAAATAATCTCTATTACATTTTCTAGCCTGCTTACATTTCAAAGTTGTCATGGTTTAAAGCTGGGCTGGTTATTAAACCGGTGGCAGACGCTCTCTACTAACCCTCCTCCCTTGCCCAGAAGGGGAAGGAAAAGAGAAAAGGGAGAGAAACTTACTGGTTGGAAAGTTAAAACAGTTTTAATAAACTACAATAATGAAAAAGAGTACAATAATAATAATGGAAATAATTAAATATATACAAATATATACAAAACCAAGATCGAGCTTCCCCGATGATGGCCACATCACCACCGGCACTGCAGGGTAGGCTCCGGAAGGCCCACACTAGCCTCAGCGATGGACGGGAACTGGATTCAGGAACGCACAGATAGGGATTGGGGGCAGCAGAAAAAAGGACAGAATCTTCTTCAGATGCTGGCCATAGCAGAAGGGAGCAAGACCCTTGTGATCCCCCTGCTTTTATACTGTGTGTATGGGATGGAATACCTCATTGGTCAATTTTGGATCACATGTCCTGTCCACTTCTCCCTTGATGTGCAACCCTTCTACAGCTCTTCACTCATAATTAGTAAGGAATTTAGCAGTGGCCTTGGGTTCTTTAAGAAGTAAGTAAGTAAGAGTAAGAAAGAGCTTACTAAGTAAAAGTAAGAGCCTCTTAAGTACAGCAAGAGACTTTCTGCATAACAATCCTACTAGTACCTCAGAGATAGCTATAAACTTTGAGTGTTATCAGTTCTAGAAGCAGACACTGTCTTCAAAACATGCAGTTAGTTTCAGAAAGTGCAGTTATTTAGAAGAGACTTAGCTGAAAGTAAAAATCACTGAAAGAAAAATCGGTCTGATTTAGTCCAAACCAGGACATTCCACCCCTTATTCTATACCATTCACGACATGCTGAGATTGCTACTGCTTTTTCATTTTCAAATATATACAGACATCACTAGTTTATGATTCATCTCTATACAAAAAGTTCGTTAAATTCATTTAGTTTGTGATTGTGGGTTTTCATCTGGCTAGCAGTGTCTCAGGGCAGGAGAGATGGTATGGGATTTGTCGTGGTTCATGCCGACAGGTTGCAGGTTAAAGATGTCAGTCTTGAGGGGGTTACTGGACACCACTTGATGAAACTAGCTCCCGTCTCATAACCACTGCCTTAACCTGAAAGACACTTATTGAACACTGTTAGTATTATGTAGCAATTAACATCATACAGTTCAGAATTAAGTATTCTCACCCAGAATTAGATCATCTTCAGGGACACATCGGACTTCACCATCCTTCAGCATCACCCACAAAGTACATCCAGGCCTTTGAGCGAAGGCAATCCCATGAATGGGTTTGCCAGACAATTTTTCCTAACAAATTTCTTTCATGCACCATGGGAACTTTATATCCCCTTCTGCCATATGTAAAAGGTCTGACTGAGCAGGGTCAGCTCAATTGATAGAATCCCTGGTGTTAACTAACCAGGCGGCTTGTGCCAAATTCTTATCCCAGTTTTTACAAGATCCACCCACCATTGCCTTCAGGGTAGTTTTTAACTTCCCATTGTATTGTTCAATTTTACCAGAGGCTGGTGCTTGATAGGTAGTATGATATACCCACTCGATGTCATGTTCTTTGGCCCAGTTGTCTATGAGACTGTTTCGACTCCAGTTCATATTGAAGTTCTCGCATGTCTGGCACGACAGCACTCAGCGGTGGCGTAACTTCATTTAGGCCATTGTAGTCTACAGTTAGTCTCCATTCTCCATTAGACTTTCGCACTGGCCATATAGGACTATTAAAGGGTGAGCGAGTCTTGCTAATCACTCCTTGATTTTCCAATTGTCTAATCAGTTTATGAATGGGGATCAGGGAGTCTCTATAGTTGCGATATTGTCATCGGTGCACTGTGGTAGTAGCAACTGGCACCTGTTCTTCAACTTTCAGCAACCCCTCAACAGAAGGATCCTATGAGAGGCCAGGCATGGTAGACAGCTGTTGAATGTCCTCATTCTCTACAGCTGCTATACCAAAGGGCCATCTATACCCTTTTGGGTCCTTAAAATACCCTCTCTTGAGGCAGTCTATGCTAAGGATGCACAGAGCATCTGAGCCAGTCACAATGGGGTGCTTTTTCCATTAATTTTTATTTAGGCTCACTTTGGCCTTCAATACAGATAATTTTTGAGATCTCCCTGTTGCTCCAGAGATGCTGATGGATTCTATCCCTTTATGATTCAACGGCATCAGGGTGCACTGTGCACTGGTGTCTACCAGGGCTCTGTACCTTTGTAGCTTTGGCGTGCTAGGCCATCGAATCCACACAGTCCAATAAACTCGGTTGTCCCTCTCCTCCACCTGGTTGGAGGCAGGGCCCTTCTCATTAAGGAATGGATTCATGCTGCTCATGTGGATTAGACCTTCATTCCCCCTATTGACATTTGGAAAATAGGGATCTGAGGCCCTCTACCCTGACTGGAGTACCGCTCACTGGTAACTGCAGCAGCCATCCTCCTAGGAAAACTCTCTGTAGGTTTTCTTCTACCTTGCAACTCATGTACTCGTGCCTGTAGGGTGCTGGTGGGTTGTCCATGCCATCTGCTCATGTCCTCCCCATAATGACGCAGGGCAAAATCCCCATGCTCCCTTGATTATCTTTAGAAAAATCAAGAACTCTTAGTCAAAATGGCTTAGTGCTTCAAATAAAAGAATTGAAGTGTCTGGAATCTGCTGTCTGAAGCAGGCACATCAACATGGAAAGGCTAAACAGTCATCCCAATAATGGACCCTTGCTTCACCAAGCATTCTTTCACATGTGTAAGTGAGCCTTTTCCTTTTCCTAAGTGCTTATACCTGTTCTCTATGTTTGACAACACCCCGACTGTGCTCGTGAAATGGCAAGGACACAAAGGGAGCTGCCCATGCATATTGCTGCTGAATTGCTTTATGCTGAAATATTAGTAATTATAGTTGTTAGGAGGCTGCTGTGGAACAGCACTATTTCTTGGGAGCTGTAGATTGCAGAAAGAAAAATAGTGACTAAAATGCAAATTTATTATTGTGAAAAGGCATAGAACACACTTAAAAACTGTGTTTTAAGAAAAAAAGATTTTTAGTCAAGCAAACAGCTCAACGGGCAACAAGCTAGTGTTTTTTATGGAGACTCAGACAATGGTGTTTCTGTTTCCTAACATTCCTTGTCCTTGCTTCAAATTTCACCTGAAGGAAAAAAAAAGGATTTAAAATTATTCTATCAATTATACAATACTATAAAATACATGACACTTTATTTTCTCAGAATTATAAAGAGTTTGGAATTCTGTAGAAAAGGTGGGTGAGAAAAACATAGTTAACATTTTGAAACCATTAGAGAGTAATGAAGAATATAATTCTTCTCTCTTTGAGTGTCACTAAGCAACACCTTCAGAATAAATAGACTAGTTGTTATCTGAATTGCTAACAATCAAGCAGACTTCTTCAGGATATTTTATGATTCTTTTCAGACATTACCACACTCACTTATGTTCTTTTGGTTAAATTAGTTTGTTAGGTTGCACCTCTACATATGTATTTACATACCTACATTTACATATGTTATTATAAATAATAGAATATTTTTTTTAAAAAAAAAGAAATTTTAAAAAGGAAAGACTTTTTTCTTACTTGACTACTTCTGTAAGTATAAAATTGCAAATCAACCAGTGGAAAACTCCTCTTTCTCTATGTCCCTCTGTCAGATTTTCAGATGTCTTTCATGCTTGCTTTTGGAAGAAAATCTGTCAATAAGCAAGATACAGATCCATGTACATTTTCCAAAACTTATTTCCTTTAATGAAGACAGCAAATGAGGGATATGTGAGATATTTTAAACTGGCTGAGCCTTGAACATTGAAAGAACTGTGCCCAAAGTAAGACAAAATGCCTTCATATGAATTGTATGCAAACCAGTTTGCAAGTGTTCTGCCTTCACCAGGCACACTGCTCTTCTAACACCTATGGTCTCATCAGAAATCTCATTAGGTAGTCCTTGTTGCCAAATTATATAATAAGTGAGGAGGACTGGAGAAAGATCTTCTGTTTTTCCAAACTATATTTCCCTGATAATTACCTGCCCTGTAAGACTTTTACAAGCCCTAAGGGAAGCTAATTAGCTATTTCCTCCCACCCCCAAAACTATAATAGTTACTATACATTTGTGACTCATAATGAAATCTAGAGTTATCCTCAAAGTCCCTACACAGTTTCCATTCAGTCTTGGAAATACGTGGTAGCTGGGATTTTCCCTATGACATTTCATCGGAAGTTCATGATACAGGGCATACCTGTTTGGTGACGTTGATCTGTTCAGTACCTACAGCTTTCTTTTAACATGCAGCTGTTTTACTTGCAAGACCCCATCCTATTCCTTTAGCAAGCAGTCAACCCTTACTGCTTCCTGATGCAAATACAGTTTTTAATCCAATTATTATTTTTCAGGAATGATTCAGTCTACCTAAAAACCTTTTTTCAGGTTTTAGGTGACAGAGTTTTGTAAGGGAGGCAAGTTTTTTTACAACACTGTTTTTTTTTCAGATCTTGTGAAGATCATCAGGGTATTGGATCTGCTACAGAGGCAATGACACTATGGTCTTTTTCATTTTAAAAAAATGTCAAGTTAAAGCTTGCTCCATCTTGCTCTGTAGCAGGCCTTTTTTGTTTGCTCATTTTTGTTTCTCAGTACAAAATCATTCCTTAATTTCCACTGCCATGGGCAGAGAAAAGCAAGTTTTGACTGTCTTGAACAGAAAAATGACAACATGAGTCTCTGAATCAGAATACTTCCTAGTAACTCAAAGAGTTTAAAACATTCTCCTAGTAGATAATGCATTTCTAACCAGGGAAAAGATAACCTTTAGAGACCATATAGAACACTGGAAAATATAAAGATATACAAATATACACGTACATACACATTTCACCTTATAATGCTAATGAATTTAAAGAAATTAAATCTTTTTTTAACCATAAAAATGTCAGTTTTCTTGTGTGTAAAGATGATCTTTATTATAGATATTGATAGTTAGTGCAAATGTCTCACATGCTTCTAGCTCATTATAATATTTCATATTTAAGAGCATGGGAAAGTAAGAAGTTAAATCAAATAGGCTTAATAGGGAAAGTAAGAAGTTAAATCAAATAGGCTTAATAATTTGCATCATGCTAGTACACTTTCTGAAGTATGCTGTTAAATATTAATATATTTCATTCTCCCGATATAAAGTTTAGATCAGTGTAATTTTTATGAGTTCATGTATATGTTTATATGCTCATAAATACCCATGTGTACCATATAAAAAAAACCCACAAAACCAAAAACTACAAAAACCAAACCAACAGTCTAATTGCTTCCATCCTCCCATTTATTTCCTGCTGTAATATATTGGGTCTAATCCTGAACTCACTGTCTAAAAGACTGGATTATAATTCTGTCACTCAGCTTTAGCTCCACTTAGCTAAGTGAAGTTAGAAGGAAGCTGACGAATTCTTATCTTCCCATATACTAGTCTATTTCTGTATTGAAAAATATAAAATTGTACTTGAATTCACATTACTATTGCTCTGATAATGTGGTAATAATATTTGGACATAGACATGCTGAGCTTTGCAATTCATTGTCAATGCCGAAGAGCAAAACTCTCTGAAGAGCGAAACACTCTGAAGGTAAAGCTGAGATCACAGCTTTGCAACTGGGAGTTATCACAGATTTAGCTTGATTTAGCCAAGCAAGGCCCTGGTTAAATAGGACATTCTGCTAAATACTTTGCTCTCTTTAACATCCTTAGAAGTACTCCATAAGACCAGACATAAACTTTTCAGTTTCATAAATATTAACCTAGTCTTTAGTCTTCTTTCTGGTTTCTTCTAGATCTAAGATGAGTGTCTGGGGAGAAGAATCAAAGCTGAATGCTAACGCCATTGTTTAGAATTTTATGTCTGATCCAGGACTTTTGAAAGGAACAAAACCAGAGGCCTGGAAACAAACTCATAAATATTTGTATGCAATACTTTGTTATTGAAAGCAACCAAATTATACATTCTCTTCTAGAGATTTTCTGGTTTGATTGATTACAAATGGCTTTGAATGACAGAGACCATGGACAAAATGCAAGATAAAAGGATAGAATCTAAAACATGAGATGTGGCAAAACATTTTTTAGAAGTACTAGGTAAAACAAAAAATAGCTTTAAGTATACATTAAAAGGAACTACATGGAAGCAGCAGACATTGAAGTGAGGTTTGATTTTTTTTTTGATAAATCAGACGTTATGTATTACTTTCCTTTTCTACATTCACCTTGTACTAACTTATCTCAATGCTGAAGATGATAACAGAAGCATTCAATACAGTGTTTACTGTAAACTTGTTTTCATGATTATCTATATTTAGGTGGTTTGATATACTTTAATCCAGAAGTTATAAAATATGTATACAGTATTTTTTTCTTTGACTCAGTTCTAGACTGAACTCCTTAGCTCAATAAAACTGAAAAGCAGCTCTGCTAACTTGAAAATCCAGTTGCTAACTTATTTCAGCTATTTTACTTCATCAAACATATAAGATAAGTAAGAGAGGGGTACTTACCAGAGGACAATATTTCAGCAGAAATATATATATGTATTTTCAGTCATATGGGGAAAGTGTTACAGAATATGTAGACTGTGTGTACGGATAGTGCTAGAGGGAATGCAATCATTGTAAGTAATGCATGTAAAAGATTACAAAGAAAAGAGAATAAAAAGAAATAGTGTAGCTGAGAGGCTGTAGAAGTAATGAACCTCTCACTTCCACATCTAGTACTGACTACTGAATGAAATCAAACTGGTTCAGTCAACAAGACGATATAAATATTAGACTGAGGTTAATTCTAATCTGCTTAAAAGCAGGTAACAAATTAACTAAATCCACTTAACTTATTTGTAGCAATGCAGCTTTATTTTAGAGATAACAAAAGAAGTGCTTTTCCCTGTAGTGGTGTTCTTCTGGCGTTCTTCTGAACTTGTGTTCATGTTGAGAATCTTATTTGCAAGTATAAAAAGGATATCACTTCTTCACAACATCTGAAGCTAAGGAAGAATTCTAGTTCTAATACTGGCCAACTATTTAACATTTATGTAACTATTTAATGAACTTTTAACATATTAAACCTCAGAATTTTATTACGAAAGTTATTTCTTCAGTTTTAATTTTTTTTTGCCTTTTCCATCTGATATCCAGTATCTGCTGTATTTTCTGATTCGTGTTTTCGGTCAAGTTCTTTAAAAGTAATTTGGGCACTTGTTGCTTCAACTCTTTCTTTTTGCCTCCCAGCAACTCATTCATTGAACTCTTTTGATTCTCAGACAGTTCTGGGGAGTAATGGTTTCCCTCCTTCGCACACGCATAAGGAAGAAAGAAAAAAAATGTAGGATTGCAAAGGCATAATGGGAATGACTGCTCTTATACAGTTTTGTTTACTGACTTACTTACAAACACCAACACAAATGCCATTGGTAAAATTATATTCATGTTTCTCTTTAATTGTCTTAAAAATACTGATAGACTTAGATAATAGTGGCAACTTTGTTTTTTCTGTATGTACTAAACAATCTCAGGTGAAATCACTTTTGTATGAAAGCTAGTATGATGAGGATGAACAATTTATGTAATAATCCTCTGTTTCTTGTTTTCAGTGCTTGCTGAATGAAACTGAGGAGTTTGGACTGAAAAATTTGACAGTTATTTTTTGATAATTTCTCTTGTGCTGTTAGACACAAAAGAGGAAAACTCTCAGAATAGTAGCATGGCTACCGTAATTTTATGTACACTTTGTGAGTTTGTAATATTTTGAAGAGGAGAAAGAGGAAACAACCTGCCTAACTACCTTTTCAGTGGTATTTTAACAAATGAAATTAGACGTAAGTGAAATAGTACAGTTTTATTCCATCTTCCACTTACCATCAAAATCACATCACCACATAAAGACATAGGGGCCCGGCATATTTTCCGAATAATATCTTAACTGCAGCCATGCAGCCTCAGTAGATTCATTGTCACTCAGTTTTATCACATAAAGTAGAAAATGCAAAAGAATAGTAAGAATGCTCTTTTTTAATCTAGTGCCACAACAAGAATTCTTGTATTTTGGGGGGTAAGGAAAGCAAGCGAGACAATTCCCCGGGACAGACACCAGAATTAACAGAGCTGTTTTGCAAAGTAAGATTTCTGCTGCAAAGCAATTCCTTATTTCTCATACTTTTCAGTCCTGGCAATTGACCTAAAACAGTCTATAAGGTTTACATTTCAGTGGTATCTATTGGAGGTCGTACCATTCAGCTTCAATCTGCAGACTATGAATACTCCTCCTAGTATGACCATTTCCTTTATTTTCACCGTTACACATATTAGAAACATAAGTACTATGAAATCCAGTAGAAACCTGAGAGCTAAGGTTTAATATAGTGATTGGAAAATACAGAAGCAAAAAATAGTTATGTATGCTAAAGGCAACTATATTGGTGTTTCTTTCTATTCTATGCTCATTGGCCACAGCAGAATTTCAGAGGAAAATATGGCCTCAGAATCATGGTCCAGAAAGTCAGCCCCAACACCTCTCTCTCCCTTTTTCTTGCCATAGCATCTCCATGAATGAAAAAAAAATGTATTTTCAGTTTTCCTACAGCCATTTTAATTTCAAACTTCAGGTTGATCTTCCTCTTCTGTATTCTTCTGGTGCCCTTCAACTGTATTACCAGAATTTGATGCATCAACAATTATCAGTGTGAAACTCTAGCATGGAATATCATGCTACAGAGAAGATAAAAAGATATTGCAATAGAAAATACTTTTGCATTGTTCATGTCCAAGGTAGGACTTGAAATGCAATTTATTCATTAACATTTGAAATGAAGCGATAATTCAGCTAACTATAAAGATATTTGACAGAAAAATTTTTCTGCTAAGAAAGAGATAGTTCGAGTGCCTTTTGTAGAATATAGAAAAACTTTAATAACTGAATATTATTCAGACTATTTTAAAAATAAAATGTATTTTTGTTTTTCTTCTTTCCCAGTCTGCTTGAAAAACTGAGAATCTCAAAGCAGAAAAGTAACAGTGAGACAAAGATGAGTTAACAGCCAAGTAAGCACATTTTAAGCAATTTTTTTTTTATGTAGGTTACAGAAAAATCATGAATGGTTAACAATTCGGTATTACCTGAGTCATCTTTTAACACATTGCCAAGAGCTCATAGGAGAACACAAGTAGAGGTGTTTTTATTTGCATACAATTACAAATAAATACTGTTGCTCAGAGCCCCGTCCAACCTGACCTTGAATGTTTCCAGGGATGGGACATCTACCACCTCTCTGGGCAACCTGTTCCAGTGTATCACCACCCTCACTGTAAAAAATTTCTTCCTTATATCTAGTCTAAATCTACCTTCTTTTATTTTAAAACCATTAACCCTTGTCTTATCACAACAGGCGTTACTAAAAATTTTGTTCCCATCTGTCTTATAAGCCCCCTTTAAGCACTGAAAGGTTGCTATAAGGTCTCTCCAGAGCCTTCTCTTCTCCAGGCTGAACAACAACAACTCTCTCAGCCTTTCTCCATAGGACAGGTGTTCCATCCCTCTGACCATTTTTGTGGCCATTCTCTGGACCCACTCGAACAGGTCCCTGTTTTTTCTGTGCTGAGGGCCCCAGATCTAGATGCAGTACTCCAAGTGGGGTCTCATGAGAACGGAGTAGAGTGGCAGAGTCATCTCGCTCAACCTGCTGACCATGCTTCTTTTGATGCAGCCCAGGGTATGGTTGAGGTTTTGGGCTGCAAGCGCACTTTGCCGGCTTATGTGCAGCTTTTCATCCACCAGTACCCCCAAGTCCTTCTCCTCAGGGCTGCTCTCAATCCCTTCATCCCCCAGTCTGTATTGACATCAGGGTTTGCCGCGACCCATGTGCAGGACCTTGCACTTGGCCTTGTTGAACCTCATAAGGGGAGCTGGACTAGATGATCTTTAAATGTCCTTTCCAACCAAAACCATTCTATGATTCTGTAATTTTAGATGTCAATCTTGGGATAAATCCTGCCCTCTAAAGCCTTATTTCTTTCCATGCAATACACTGGAAACCAAGAGTGACAAGCTCAGCTGAAGACATATACATTAGATTGGATGAGTTCCATCTGTGATGTTACAAAGTCATTAGATGCCTCAGTTTTGTAGATGTTCCATTACAGCTTGCAGGTTTTGCCTCAATGTGTTAAAGAGGGCCTTAAAGTATATACATATATGCACTACTTAAATGGTTGGATTTTTTTTTAATTTAAGAATCCGGCATGTACATTTTCATCTAATTAATTTCACAAAAGATACAATTAGATTAAAATAAGTCTTCTCTGAAATATTCTGTCCTTTGATTTTCTCAAAAAGATACATTCAACCTTGCCCCACACAACAAAATCAAACACTCACTAACCCTTAATTGTGTCCTTTGAAACCTTAATGAAGATGTCACGAGGGCACCCATAAAATAGTTAAGGGTTCAGTTTTACTATTTAGTTTTTTATAATCAATTTTTAAACACCATCACCCATGGAACTTGTGAACCGGCCAGAATGGGGAGTTACAGGGAGAATGGGTGCAGCTTATTATGTGTCCTTTTTCAAGATTGTTAGTGACTCGTATCATTGCACTTGGCAAGGAATATTTGGAAACACAGGTTACTCTGGATGGTGGCAGTGTGGGAGCAAGCTGCAAGGTTCTAATGTGGCGACTTCCACCCCTCAGCTTCCAAAACTCCACACGTTGTCATCAGGCAGGCTCCACTGCTTACCCACTAACATATCAAACCCTAGTATGTTCCCCTTATAAGGGCTCAGGGCAATGTCCACTGCCATCATCTGCTTTTCCCCAGACATCCAAAACTGGGTTTGGGTTAATGGGCACCTCTCTGCTGCACTCGTTGCCCCTATTATTTTGATGGCTTTTCTCGATGGTTTGATTACAAGGGGTAATGGGTGCAAGCTGGAACACAGGAGGTTCCACTTAAATAAGAGGAAAAACTTCTTTACAGTGAGGGTGACCGAACACTGGAACGGGCTGCCCAGAGAGGTTGTGGAGTCTCCTTCTCTGGAGACATTCAAAACCCGCCTGGATGCGTTCCTGTGTGATATGGTCTAGGCAATCCTGCCCCGGCAGGGGGATTGGACTAGATGATCTTTCGAGGTCCCTTCCAATCCCTAACATTCTGTTATTCTGTGATTCTGTGATTCGAAGCTCGCCTGCCTGCTGCTTGTTTAAAATACTGATTTGGGTTCCTGTGTCAATTAAGAACTCTAAACTTATTTGCTTTGGACCCATGTGTATATGTTTGTAAGTTTTCTCATCAGTGGACTTGACGGACAGAGTTTGTATGTGTTAAACAACTTGTTTGACAACTCCGGCTGGAGGAGGGGATGGGTGCTACAAAGGCCTGCAAGTCTGGCAAGAGATAAGGGCCTTGGGAGTAGAACAATATCTTTGCTGTGCCTTATTTGATGTGATTTACAACTCTGGCTGGAGGAAGAGATAAGTCCTGCAGAGGCAGGATGGTGTCTTTTCCTTGGGGCCAACCTATATCTTTGTAACAAGAAGGCATCAACCACGCTTGCACAGAAGCAGGGTCATACAGCGGACACCACAACTAGGGGGGATCACGACCACCAGACACCCCTTGGGGGACCACCGACTCATTTTGAGAACAATCTAAGACTACAAATGTGCAGGCGTCCCGATTAGCATGAGAAGCGAGCAGAGCAGGGAGACAAGAGGGATGTTACCACCCTCTCCTATCTTGCATGCAAATGACCTAAGTATTTAGAACTTCTAGACTGGGACATTGGTGCGTGCTCCCACCCTCCACCTGAGGACCTATCCTGCAAGCGATTTAATGGAGGAGCAACTCTGCAAGCAATTTACCAACTCCACAAACAACTTACATCTCTGGATCCAAGGATGGTGATATCTCTTTTCCTCTCTCTCATAGTCTCTGTCCTCTGTCTCTTTTCCCTTTTCCTTTTCTCTCTTTTCTTAATGCCTTTAGAAACCCAAGACACTTATGACCATGCTACTTTCCTTGTATTAATAAATTGTTCTTAATTTCATAGCTGTTACTTGGTGTTGTTTCACCTTAATTTACTCCTAGGGATTTATGGACTAGTTGCGACCAGGTCATAACAGTGGACCATTGGCAAGAATCCATCACATGGAGTGGGTGGCCCGAACCCCAAACTACAACTTCTATTTTTTTAATGCTCTTGGTTCCTCTCACAGGGGCAAGAAGGGGTTAACTGTGCTATCATGTGGAGGGGCAGTTGCCCATCTTTCTCCCTGGTCCCTAGTTTTCCTCTCTAGCAATTCCACCAGTTTCCGTATATGGTCATTGGATTGCCTGTGCAGCATCGCCCGGGGTTCTTCCAACGCTAATGCTTTTTGCCGAAGGTCACTCCTTCCTGGACTGCAGGTGGTTCAGACTCCTAGGGGGAAGACCAGTTGGGGTGAGCATTGCGACTGACTTGTTGGACCCTCCTATTCCCATCTACGTCACTTCCCAGATCAGCCCATCCCATCCCACGCTCGCAAGTGACTATATTGTGTAACGTCTCCACCCAAGTCAGCACATGCGCGTGTGTACCCCAAGGGCTTTGTCAGTTGCGTTCTATGGCCTTCTGAATCATACCTCTGAGAGACCGGACATGTATTTTTAAAGCATCCAGTAGCCCGCTAATGAGCGGTCTAAGGTGGCTGGGGTCCACTGGTGTGGCAATCAGTACGCCGCGCTGACCACTCTCGTACATTGCTTGGACACATGCAGCCATTGGTACTCCTGCTAACTCTGACAGTCCTTTTACCTGCATAGTAACAGGCTTCCCTCGCTCTTTGCGGTCCACACCCCGAGCCCAATAAGCCACTCGGGATGTAATAGACTGGTCACCTGCCAGCTCATTGGTCAGAAACACTCTAGGCCCCAAAGCCCTCCTGCCTTGTCATCGCTTAACAGTATCCAATCTCCCCCCATTAAAGAGACTCACCACAAAGGTTTAGTTTCGGTTTCACCTGTCTTCCATGAAAACCTGGCTTGGAGTTCACTGAGCTTGGGTCCTGACTAGCAGGTGGTACGGATGGTGGTTTGAGGGTTCTTGCCTTGTGGACTTGTATGCCTCTCTTGTTTTAATAAGGGCTTGCACTTCTTTTCTCTCCAATTACTCTGTTTCCTCAGAACCATTTTCATCAGAGTCTCCCTAAATGTCCCCACCCCCAGCCTAGGGGTGTGAGCCCAGAATTAACTTTCAGATTTGGACAGCGCTGGAGGGCTTTTTTGCTTGTGCTAACATGATCTCAATTTTTTGTTCCAGCAGACATGTCCACTCTCTTCCTTTTTTCAGTTCTTTCTTCAAGCAATCTATTTCTAATTCTAACATCCTGGAACAGTCCTGCACCTGAATTAAACAGGCACTGAGGATGGCACACATATAGTTACTTTACCGTTGCCATCCCAAAAACTTCCGTGGCTTTGTCCCAGCCTTTCTATGCCACCTCTGGGTTGGACTACTTCTCCTTTGCCCATTTTATGTCTGGGGGAGAAGGGGCACAGTTGTGTTTCTGTACTAATTCCTCTGACGACATCCTGCCAACTACACCAATTAATGTCGCAGAGGCACCCACAAAATAGATAGGGCAGGCTCTCAAAATGAGATTTATTCTAATCAAAATTACTTAGTATTGCAATGAACAATAGTAAACCACAAGTTCGAATGCCAGGTGGGAGTAAACACAGAATCAACTAGGTTGGAAGAGACCTCTGGGATCATCGAGTCCAACCTTTGACCTAACACCACTGTGTCAACTATGACCATGGCACTAAATGCACCAATACTACACAGCTGATTTAATAATTCCTAAGTTTTTTGTGAACTTTAGAATGATGACCCAAAATGTGCAATCATTAACCCATAAGATGAGGGGTCTCAATCCTAGGTAAGTTACCTTGGGCAGCATCCAAATCCAAGGGGAGAGTCCCTGACTGCAGACCCGCTGCTCCGAGTAGGACTGAATGAACTTGAGCAAGAATCTATTTTACTGGGGAGTGAAAGAGGAAAAAAAAGACATCACCTCTCTATTCAAAAAGAGAGAAATTTTTTGGCTAATGTTTTGTAAACTATTGCAAATTCACATAAATAAAAGACCTGACAAATTTCACCAAAGTAACAAATGCAGGGAAAAATTGAGTATAATGAAGCCATAGCTTCCAAATCACTATAAAGAATCACTTGCTAAAATTTCTTCAATGTTGAAATTTGAGTGTATCTTTTCCTTGACTTTTCAAGAGCTACTGTGGAATGTAGGTGATCTAGGCAAGGTGCCAATATACTGTATCACACCAATGTATTAACTGCAGGATGTGTGTCACTGATAACACTGGTAGTCTCAGTACAGACTTTGTGTTCAAAGTGTGGGCAGAAAGACTGCTGCAACAAATAAAACTATTAATATTGATCTTATTTCCATACGCTTGTCTTCAAATGTATACAGTCATTATACAATTTCCTTGAATAATGCTTTAAGTAAGAAAGACTCAGTAATAATATGATAGTTTTCTCCAGGAGCCTACAATGAAGCAAAATGGTGTATATTTGTTCCTGAATTTCTCACGCCATATGATGAATAGCAGCAATTACAGGAAAGAACAATATTAGTTTTACAGTTATTGTTATTATCTTAAAGTACTAAGAATAAAATCCCATCTTTCACTAGATAGTCCAATCACCGCCAAAATATGTGACAGAGGAACATTTTATAATCTCTGTATTTCACACTGACTGCACAACTAGAAATTGGCAGAGGCAAGTCATTTATACCTCCTTATTACCAGCTTGCAGAAGGCTTTGAGACTATGGGGCTAGTGATGGATATTTTTATAGCACATGTTGTTTTAGTCTCTTTTACTGTAGTAAGTATACTTCAGATTAGTTCCACTGCAGTTTATTAAAGTAGCAGAAAGAGATTAGCAATAGGAGAACAAGACACACAACTTGCTTACCCTTGTTTTGTGGAAGGAATCATATTTATATAGAAATGGAGACTATTTAGGCAGAATCAGAGTTCCTTCATTTATAACTTTAGAACTTCAGACCTTATTGTGCTGTGTAATTCATTTAAACTGATGTAAAATTTACTTAAATATCGGACAATTATTTAAATGGAATATTTCTATTGCAAACTAGCTTTCCACTAAGTTTATTACACAAATATTTCTCTCAAAGGGTAAAATGTACCTAAATGCAAAAGACCCAACTAAATTAGTGGGTTAAGGGAGACTAAAATACTGTGAAAATACTTTTGATAGTTCTTCCAACAGGGTGAACTACACCCAAAGTGAACTTATTTAACTGAACGGAAACCAGAATATTTGATATGTTTGTACACTTCTGTGTTGTTTTTCAGGGTAGTTGAACTACAATAATGATATTCAATTGATACTTCAGTTCTAGATTCAAAGTTCAAAATAATCCAGCTACTTACAGATATGTTCTTACGTGCAGAGGTTGCTAGGGTCCAAGTTCAGCCGAAATCACTGTCTGTAGCACCTCTGGCAGCATAGAATCAGCCAGTAGGATGCAGTAGTCCCAGCATCAGCTTATTTTAGCACTTAAGTTTTTTGGGAAAAAAAAAAAAAAAGAAATTTCACTGGTTTGCATTGCAATATATTCATCGGCTCTGAAAATGAACACGGATTTTGTGGAATATGCACCCTTGCAGCAAAGGCCAGCAGCCTTCTGGACTGCATTAGGAGTGTTGTCAGCAAGTCAGGGGAAGTGATCCTCTCTGCTCTGATCTGGTGAGACACATCTGGAGCTCTGGGTTTAATCCTGGACTCCCCAGTATAAGGGAGACATGGACATCCTGGAGCAAGTCCAACAAAGGACCACGAAGATGAATAAGGTTTTGGAGCATCTCTCCTATGAGGAAGGCTGAGACAGCTGGGAGTCTTCAGCCTGGAGTATAGAAGGCTCAGGGAGGATATAATCAATCTGTATAAATACCTGATGGGAGGTAGTAAAGAAGATGATGCCTGATGCTCCAGAGTAGTGCTCACTAAGACGACAAGTGGCAATGGGACCAGTCTGAAAACCAGAAAATTCCACTTAACCATAACAAACCCCATTTTTTACTCTGAGTGTGATCAAACAGCAGTCTAAGTCCTTGGAAATATTCAAAACCTGTTCTACCTGGCCCAGCTTTGAGCAGGGCAGTTGAACTAGATGATCCCTAGAGACCCCTTCCAGCCTCAACAGTTATGTGTGATTCTGTGATTACTGTATTGACTTTAACGGTGCCAATATAAGGGGGCTAAAACCGAAGTGGCATGAGGCCGTCTCTGCAGCATCTGTTTGTAGTATTCCTGTTTGATCCTAAAATACTTCAAGTTGTCAACTTTCCACTACAACTTACAGTCTGTCAATGAGAACATCTAAGATAGAAAAGAGAATTAGGTATACTACTCTGCTAACAGTCAAAGGGAGTGAGATGTCAAGCAAAGCTTCCTGTCCTTAAAAATTTATTAAATGAATAATTAAATGTCTACCAAATTATCTTCCTGAACATAAAAGCAATAACTTAAAAAAAATGTTGTGAATGCATTCATTTTAAGTGTTGTATATCACAGATAGAATGATAAGTTTCAAGAGACTCCTCCAAGTCCCCAGTTCTGTTTTTATATATTTGAACAAATTGGAGCACTTGGAACATATATTCAATACTGCTTCAGAAAATTCAAGTTAATGCCATGAGAATGTTATATTTAGAAAGCCCTATAGCCACTATCAGGTTACATAGCATCCACCTAATTTTAGCAGATTGTATCTGGAGAATGTAAATCCAGGGTGTACATCTTACTTCATTCATGTTGGTTAACATTTGTTTATACACAGCCTGAACTACAAATTTGGTAGCAAGATGGAAAGGGTCTTTTCACTTTTTTGTGATAATATTTCTGTAACTAAAATTCATTCATTTGAGATAAAAATGAAGAGTCATGATAATTCTTTGGTTTCTTCTACAAAACTCACATTATGTGTAATAACTGTTCTAAACAAATAGCAGTTTCAGTCATGTTATTTTCTAATTTTGTTATTAAATTGATTACAGTATGTTGTTTGAGTGTACTGCATGTTTTTCCACCCCTTTGGTAAAAATGGTTGGCTAGAAACCTAGAGACAACACATGCTGCAGTGTCCAGAAATCAGTTATGGATTTAGATGAGGGGGGAAGAAATTCTTCAAAGAAAAGTAACCGCTCCATTTCCTTGCCAGGTGCAAGACTCTCTTTGTGGCCTGTGAAGTATTCATGAACTCATAGTTACATTCCCCTATGCCTACCACCTCCCTACTCACAGCACATCTCTTTCAAGCCTTGCTAAAGTATTGATTTTTTTTTTCAGTAAACTTATTGTGCAGTAAAAGAGATTCACACGGTAATCTCCTCTTCTGTAAAGTGGCATTTAAACAAAATACAAAAGATTCTTCAAATATTTTTGCTACGTTTATCATTAGACAGTGTCTTCTGTCTTTTCTGGTTTATTCAGAAAGCAAATGTGAAAGCATTGCATCAACATATTTTTCTTTTTGTCTTCTCCCTGTCTGTTTTTTTTCTTCATCTCATACCTTACATATAATAAAACTCAAAAAATTTTTGTAGCGCCAGACCTGTTATACCTTCTTTGTTGTTGTAATTCCATTTTGAAGACATGCACATTCCTACTCCAGCATGCCTTAGGAGCAAATGCATTTCTTGTATTTTTACTTGGTGTAATCAGTTAAACTTGTCAGTTTACCCACTCCCGTTTCTTATCTGTATCTTATGATAAATTGCACTATAAATCGATGTCACAAGCCATTTAGTGAACTTAGATAACATTAGGTCCTATTTTTTTTTTACTTGTTTTTTTGTGTGGCTAATATATTATCATTAAAAGTTTCAAAGTATGAATTAAGAAGAGTTAAAACAACGGAGTTGTCTCTTTTCTTTGTTTTGAGGGTTTTTTTAAACTTATATTTTCATATCTTGTCCCTCAGGAACACTGTTCAGAATCATTAACAGCAAATATGTGTTTACAGCTAGTTTAAATCAATTGCTAATTAACTCCACAAGGCAGAAATGGATTTCTGTTCAACACTGACTTTGTGCTTTTCCTTTATTCGTGACACTCACAGGTGTGAGGTTCAAACTACATTAGCATCTGCTCTCTATCTGCCTGATCTAAAATCAATTTAGTCGGAAAGTTAGATGGGAAAATCTTCACAAAAATCCTAAAATCTTAGAAAAATTAGGCTAGACAGGGCTTCCAGACTGACACCGCTTTCAAATCAGTGCCAACTTTGAGGTTAGATCAGATTGCCAAGGGTCCAGTCACATTTTGGTACCTCTGCAATCTCTTTGGTGAGCCTCTTCCAGTGCTTCAAAACTCTCATTGATTTTTTTTTTTCCCCCTTTTTTTCCCATTTGTGCCAAATGTCTCTTCTTTTGTTGCACAATACAACCAAGAGGCTAGCTCTACATTCTCTAAAACTACACCATAGGCAAATGAAGAGAGCAATTAGAGTCTGTGTTTACCGCCTTTTTTTCAGGATGAACAAACTCAGGTCTCCCAACCCTCCTTGTATATTGCATAACATATATAATACTGTAGCCATAAAAATTAATATATATATCACAGCTTTTTTCTTGTTCTAATAATTAAAAACAAGACCAACACAAAACAATGTATTGTTGGTTAGTTTATTACTACTCAGCTTAAATGTGGATATTATCAAGGCAGCATAATGATTCTTATTAGAAGTTTGTACCTGATTACTGTGCACAACCTTGTTATAATTTTTTAATGTAAAGCTCTCATTACCTTCAACAGGAGTTTTGAAAACAAATATGATCAAAGATCAATTAAAATGGTCAAGTTTATTCAGATTATGCATTTCCTGGTTTATTCTTTTTTGGAATGAGTAAGATTCAAAGCATATATAATAAAATAAATACAAGCTGAGGGGGTTTTGTGGTGGTGATTTATTTTTTTTTTTAAATAAAAAACAGCAATGACTGACTGGATTCATGATGGCCAAAAAGAAAAAAATACATTGTATCAAAATAATAGTCAAATACAGATCATGTACATAAATGTTTATTTTATAAGTAAAAGACTTATTGTATACGTGTCTGGAGACCTGTATTATTTGATTAGACATACATGTTGAAAAGAAACTCTACAGTATTGGATTGTTTATCTCTATGATTTTAAGTATTTAGTTTTATTTTTAATACGTTCTATAATCAGTAACTTATATTTTAATTTTTCCTTTTGCATAGAAATAGGATTTCAATGCATTTGGTGAAGAAGCATTTTTGTACAGAGGAAGGCACAAAATGTACTTGTGAGAGACGTAAATTTAAGGCTTGTTGATTCAGATTTATGTGTTGTAAAACCCTTAACACGATGATTCCAGTATAAATATCAACTAAAAAAATCTTTCTCAAAGAATGCAGGATATAACAGCAAATTATTAAGAAAAAAAAAGTCAGAATATTTTATTTGTTTTAAAAAAATGTATTACAAATTATCCCGTTTCTAGAGTTTCAAAATATTTTTTCTTGCATAGCCTGTAGATGGCAGTGTTGTACCTTTCATGACATATACCGATATATTTACATATATAAATAGGTATACACACAGAAAGAAATATAAAATATTAGTAAGGTGAGAAGGAGATGGAGTTTGTGGGGTTTTTCATTTTATTTTCCACATCATGAGATGGTAATTGTGTGAAGTATGAAGTTTCTGTAAATCTGATTTAAAACTTTCTATGGTTCTACATTTTGTATGTTTATGGAAACTAATTTCACTGTCACAATGACAATAACACAAACAATTATCTCTAAAATATTGCTGGTATCTAGTAGAAAATAAGTGCCTCTGCAAGTGATGGGATACTGTCATGCTTCACTAGGCTGAATGAGTGTAGACAATTTCAGAATTGGACATCATATTTATGAGTAATGGGGAACTTTCCCTTAACGTGTGTTTCTAAAATTATGGTGGAAAGAAACCTTGCACTGAGGAATATAAAAGTCCTAAACATCAAGCAAATTTTGTTTGAATTAGTGTGGAGCAATTGCTTTTAATCTGTGAAACAGAGACATAAATTTGATATTTGTGCACCAGAAAAAAAAGAACACATGCACACACAAAAAAAAAAACCATGACAACAAATCAACCAACCAAAAAAACACATTAAAAAGGCTTCTGATAGCAATATCAGGAAAGTAGAATTACAGGAAAATATTTTCTCAGCTTACTCAGCAGGCAACCACACAATACCTTCACATGTTTTTTGATAAGTAGTTATGCCATTACTAATATGCTGCATGAATCTTAACAGTATGATAGAATAAGCAGAGTCTGTGGCAATTTGGGGAAAGAAAAAAAAACAACACAAGACCCTCTAACCAGTCTTGTGACATCTTGGTATGTGTCATGTCCTTTTTTATTCGTGGGTTTTTCCTTCTGCCTTTGAAAAGCTTTTTAAAGGTACTATGCAGGGCTGTAATGCAAGAATCTTAAACAGATACTCCTCCACAATGTGTCTTTGACTTCGTGCTTTCAAGCCTTCCTGGTTTGCAGAACTAATTTATACTTTCTCTTTTACATGAAATTGTTTCTGATTGATGCTCTGATGAAGTATTCTACATTTGACCAACATGTCTGCATTCTGCTCTTTGCTGATGCATCACATCTGAAGCATTACTTTTCACTGCCAAGATATAAAGAGGGTGGTAACAGGAGAATAAAAACTCATTTGCCTCAGCAAAACATAAACACTCCTGATACTCAGCCTCTGTTCCCCAGCCTTCTACTTGAAAAAAGCAATCTTATTTTCACTTGTTCATGAAGTTGCCATGGAAATGTATATTGGCCAATATAAGTAACTTGTTAAAGGATTTATTAAATAAACATCTTATATTGCTAACCCAGACTCAACTTTTTGTTCCCGTTGCTTATCCTAACCAGAAGGTATGCCTTAATTTTAAAATCACTGTCTGTGGACTAGGTTCCATTACAGAATCTGCTACAGATTTCCTTCATCCTCTTAGATGTTAATTTTAGTCAGATTACGCCAATGTTTGGTTTGGTCTTTATTTGTTCCTCATTGTCATTTGTGTAGTCACTGCTTACAACACAAGGTACTCAAAAAGAACTTGCAAATGAGGATGTCTATTTTCAAAGGCTGTCTGGTGCTGCATCCTGTCAAGATTTGCCTGGTAGAATTTAGTTCAATTTGTTTGTGGAATCTAGACACATGAAGTCCTTCCCGTTCCAACTTAAGTGCCCTAGGATGTGGTAAGAAATATGAATATATCTTGATATTTGAAGTGCTATGTACCTCTAATCTTTATTCAGCATGACAATTTGGCTTGATTATGTTTTGAACTTGGACCAGTGGAAAGAATAGGAAACAGGCCATCAAGGCTGTCATATTATGAATTTAGTAGTGTTTATGCACAGAAGATAAACTAAATGCTGAAACTTCAAGCACAATTTGACAGAGAGAAATTTTGCACAGCATACAACATTAAAAAATAATAATCTTGGATTAGAGCAAATCTGAAAAAAAAAAGCCAGGAAGAGCTACTTAAGGGAAAAGAAGGAAGCGACAGGAGGGGCAAACCTGTAGCCTTAATCACTGTAATTATTTACTGAATTGTGAGGTTTGGTTAAACCTCTCCATCTATCTCAAAATGTAGTTATTACTCTCCATTCACCAATCATTTCAGAAATTCCTCTTTCTGTACCTCTGATCCCCGAGCAGTTCTTCCACATCACTTACAGAAAATAATCAATGTAGTCTGAAATAAATATAAATGCAATATAAAAATTCATTTTCACTAGAGGAAAGAAAAAAGTCTTGAATCTTAACCACTACATTTTGCTTGTTCAATGTAAATATAAAGGAAAAAAAAAATCTGAGTAGCCAGAAATCAAGAAGAGCTACTAAATCTGATTGTCTTTATGCAAACAACTTGGAGCTCAGTCCATTTCATTCATCAAAGAAGGAGATGTGTTCATCAGAGTCTGTAAAACAGTAAACACAGAACCAACTCTGATAACAGACCCTGAAGTCTAAGGACAAAATTTTAAGACAATCCAATGGTTAAAAGCTGGGACAGACAAATTCAAATTCAGATTAAACAAGAGGTACAATGCTTTCTGAGGACTGTTAGCAATTAAAAATTTGTCTGGTTTTTTTTTGCTTGTTTGGTAGAGAAATTGCTGATCTGATTCAAGCAAAGTGCATTTTACTACCAATGTTATATCAATTATTTCAGCAGTTCATTCAAGTTTTATTATAAGAATGTGCACGAAGGCTATTTTGCTACATCTAGCTGCTGGAAGCAATTTTTGACCAAGGAAATTAAGAAATCTTTGTGTTAAGACTAATGCAGTTTGCTGGTGCCATTTGGAGTAAATTACGTATCGAGTAGAGAGGATATGCTTCGGTGCCAGGTGAGACGGTCAAATAAACGACCAAAATACATTTTGTAGACAAGGGTTGCACTTTAAAAAAAAAATATTACAACATGGTGGTCTTTTTTTTTAATTGTAACAAAATATGATGATATTTAACATCTTCTATAACACTATGAGGATTGAGAAGCACAGAGCATGCTATAGCCCAGGAAAAGACATTGCGGTTATCATTCAGTGATATCTTTGCTGTGCAATCCTGTTGAAGATTTGCTGGATCTTAATATGTAATAAAG
The DNA here is from genome assembly GCF_013368605.1 of Nyctibius grandis. Taxonomy (NCBI): domain Eukaryota; kingdom Metazoa; phylum Chordata; class Aves; order Nyctibiiformes; family Nyctibiidae; genus Nyctibius; species Nyctibius grandis. Next base: position 86,507,620 of record NC_090659.1, on the reverse strand, counting down.
TTTATCATAGCATACACAATTTGTGTCTCTGTAGAACCCTCAATGTCTGGGTTTCCTAGTTTTCCAGGGGTTCCACTTATTCTCATTTAGACAGAATAAGTTGTAAAGTAAAATCTATTGTCATATTTGGTATACCGTATATGATTGTCCACAACTATAACAAATATATAGATGCAATATAAGACTAGCATACTCTTTACATGAAACACTGAACAATAACAGAGTAGATCATGCAAGGTCATTTCAAAACTGGAGACTTGCCTGTAGTACTTGATGTACGAAATGGTTTACATTGAATAGACTGCAATTCATCGTGAACCACAAGTTTATCACACAGTAGTTCTATTATGAAGATAAAAGAAATACTGCATTTTACCAAAATTAATTTAAGGTTTATTATGGCTTTTTTTTTTGTGAAGGGTTATCTAGAATTTGAAAGGAAGAAGAAATCTTGAAGAATAATTTGAACTGTTATTCATATTTTACTTTGTCTAATTTTACAGAAACGATCTTTTTTCTGATTCTTTTTTTAGAAGATCTTTTGCTTTTTTTTATCCTCATTGTCATTAGAATATCCTGGATGATTTTAACAAGAAAATATTGTCCATGGGAATTCTGAGTTGTAATATTCTGAGAAGAAAAAAAAACAGAACAAAACAAACCTGCAACAAAACACCACAAAACAATAAAAAGGTGCTGAAAAATAAGAATGAATGTCTGCACTGGGAATAAATTAATAATCTTGGAATTAACATGGGACCAAAAGGCAGCATCCAGAACAATTTCCTGTGGAGAGTACCTCCCTTTCCAAAAAGTTGTGTCACTGTTCAGTGGGATTCTAGCAGGAATGAGTACTTATTCTTCATGCTCTCTCACAGCAGATATTACAATTCTGTTTCTGTTCTAAAGGCCAAAGAAATTGCTGCTAAATAGCATGAAGGAAAATGGCCTTTCTTACAAATGCTGCAAGTTAGAAGGCTTACATGAAATGCTAATCCTTTTCCATAAACAAAATAAAAGGTGTAAAAGTATTAATTATACAATAACAACATCTAAATGATTAACTACTTCCTATAAATTTTTTTATCACTAAGAGTAAAATGGCACCCCTTGAAGTGCTACTTCTGAAATTCATGCCCTTCTGAGATGAGAACATGTTATCATGAAACAAATATTTCAGTTGTGAGGTTGAAAATCTCACTGGCACTATCTCCCCCAAACCCTCATGCCTCAAAATGAATGACATTGAGAAAAAATGTACATATATGTTTGCTTCTAGTGCACCATGCAGCTTAGAACAATCTACCTTAATATCAGTGATATCTATACATTTGTTGAGGACCCAAATATTTCTGAAATATTTTAATTCTATTAAAACTTTCTACTTTTAAGGATCTGTTTTCAAATATCTTTGCAAAATTGGGGTCAGAAGCATTACTATTACATTTACAACTGATAGAATAAGAGTTTTGGATTTTTTAATTAAACAGAAATAACACTTCAGTTTTTCAAACAGAAAATCTACTAGTACTGAAGTATTTGCCGGCTAAGATTTCCTACAACTGAAAATTTAAACTGTTCCAACTCAGTACTAGTGAGCAGCTAACTACTTAAAATTTCATTTAGCAATAAAAATTTGACATTCTTTCAAAAACAAGGCATAACTTTTACAGAATTAACGTATCATAGACTCATAGAATGGTTTGGGTTGGAAGGGACCTTAAAGATCATTTAGTTCAAATAGCAGGGGCACCTTCCACTAGACCATGTTGCTCAAAGCCCCATCCAACCTGGCCTTGAACACTGCCAGGGAGGGGGCATCCACAACTTCTCTGGGCAACCTGTGCCAGTGTCTCACCACTCTCACAGTCAACAATTTCTTCCTAATATCTCAGCTAAATCTACCCTCTTTCAGTTTAAAACTATTACCCCTCATCCTATCACCACATGCCCTTGTAAAAAGTCCTTCTCCCACTTTCCTCTAGGTCCCCTTCAGGTACTGAAAGGCTGCTAGAAGGTGTCCCTGGAGCCTTCTATTCTCCAGGCTGAACAGCCCCAACACTCCCATACTGTCTTCACAGGAGAGGTGCTCCAGCCCTCTGATCATCTTCATTGCCCTCCTCTGGACTCACTCCAACAGCTCCATGTCCTTCTTATGTTGGGGGCCCCACATCTGAATGCAGTACTTCAGGTGGGGTCTCATGAGAGTGGAGTAGAGGGGGACAATCACCTCCCTCGACCTGCTGGCCATGCTTCTTTTAATGCAGCCAAGGATACGGTTGGCTTTCTGGGTTGCAAGCGCACATTGCAGGCTCATGTTGAGCTTCTCATCAGCCATGACCCCCAACTCCTTCTCCTCAGGGCTTCTCCACCCAGCCTGTACTTGTGCTTGGGATTGCCCCGACACACATGCAGGACCTTGCACTTGGCCTTGCTGAACTTCATGCAGTTCTCACAGGCTTACCTCTCAAGCCTGTCAAGGTCCCTCTGGATAGTATCCCTTCCTTCCAGTGTGTCGACCGCACCACACAGCTTGGTGTCGTTGGCAGATTTGCTGAGGGCACACTCAATTGCACTGTCCATGTCACCGATAAAGATGTTGAACAGCGCCGGCCCCAATACCGACCCCTGAGGAATGCCACTTGTCATGTGTCTCCACTGGGACTTCGAACTGTTGACATCAAGTTTTGGAGTGTGACCATACAGCCAATTCCTTATCCAGTGAGTGGTCCACCCGTCAAGTCCATGTTTCTCCAATTTAGAGACAAGGATGTCGTGTGGGACAGTATCAAATGCTTTGCATAAGTCCAAGTAGATGACATCAGTTGCTCTTCCCTTATCCACCAACGCTGTAACCCCATCGAAGGTTACTAAATTTGTCAGGCACGATTAGCCCTTAGTGAAGCCATGTTGGCTGTCACCAACCACCTCCTTGATTTCCTTATACCGTAGTATAGTTTCCAGGAGGATCTGCTCCATGATCTTGCAAGGCACAGAAGTGAGACTGACTGGCCTGTAGTTCCCCCCGTCTTCCTTTTTTCCCTTCTTGAAAATGGGGGCTATGTTTCCCCTTTTCCAGTCAGTGGGAACTTCACCAGACTGCCACAACTTCTCAAAACTGATGGACAGCGGCTTAGCAACTTCATCAACCAGTTCCCTCAGGACCCGTGGATGCACCTCATCGGGTCTCATGGACTTGTGCACCTTCAGGTTTCTCAGATGGTCTCAAACCTGATCATCTCCTACAGTGGGAGATTCTTCATTCTCCCAGTCCCTGCATTTACCTTCTGTGACCTGGGCAGTGTGGCTAGAGCAGAAGACTGAGGCAAAAATGTCATTGAGTACCTCAGCCTTCTCCATATCCTGGGTAACCAGGTGTCCCGTTTCCTTCCGGAGAGGGACCACATTTTCCCTAGTCTTCCTTTTATCACCAACGTACCTATAGAAGCTTTTCTTGTTGTCCTTGACATCCCTGGGCAGATTTAATTCTATCAGGGCTTTAACTTTCCTAACCTGATCCCTGGATGCTTGGACAATTTCTCTGTATTCTTCCCAGGCTAGCTGCCCTTGCTTCCACCCTCTGTAGACTTCCTTTTTGTGTCTGAGTTTGTCCAGGAGCTCCTTCTTCATCCATGCAGGCCTCCTGGTGCTTTTGCCTGACTTCCTCTTTGGTGGGATGCCTCACTCCTGAGATTGGAGGAGGTGGTGCTTGAATATTAACCAGCTTTCTTGGGTCACTCTTCCCTCCAAGGCTTTATCCCAAGGGATTCTACCAAGCAGGTCCCTGAGGTGGCCAAACCTACTCTCCTGAAGCCCTGGGTACTGAGCTCACTGTGCACCCTCCTCGCTGCCCTGAGGATCTTGAACTCCACCATTTCATGGTCACTGCAGCCAAGGCTCCCTTGAGCTTCACATTCCCCACCAGCATCTCCTTGTTGGTGAAGACAAGGTCCAGCATAGCACCTCTCCTCATTGTCTCCTTTATCACTTGGAAAAGGAAGTTACCATCCACGCATTTCAAGAACTTCCTGAATTGCTTATGCCCTGCTGTGTTGTGCCTCCAACAGATATTGGGGTGGTTGAAGTCCCCCAAGAGGACCAGGGCTTGTGAACGTGAGGCTACACCTATCAGTCTATAGAGGGCCTCATTTGCTCAGTCTTCCCGGTCAGGTGGCCTGTAGCACAGCCCCACTATAATGTCACCTGTCCGCACCCTCCCTTTCATCCTGATCCAAAAGCTCTTGGTCAGTTCCTCCTCCATCCCCAGGCAGAGCTCCCTGCACTCCAGCTGGTCATTGACATAGAGGGCAACACCCCCTCCTTGTCTCCCCTGCCTGTCATTCCTAAAGAGCCTCTATCCCTCCATTCCAACACTCCAGTCATAGGAACCATCCCAGCACATCTCCATGATGCCAATAAGATCATAACTCAGCAGGCATGCGTGCGTCTCTAGCTCCTCTTGTTTATTCCCCATGCTATGTGCATTTGCATAGAGGCATTTAAGTTGGGCCCCTGATGAAGCTAACTTGCTGGCTAGAATTCCTTTGCACAGCTCTTCAGGTGCTCTCCTGCTGACCTGTGATCCTTCTTCAGGCTCTGAGCATCTTTTGCTGGCCCTGACATCAAAGTGGTAGTAGTGGGATGGATCGAGGTTCCCCTCCCTTGCTTGTACCTATATCCCTAGGTACTTGCAAGAAAGAAAGAGAGGAAGAAAAAAGGCAAAAAATAAATTACAAGAAGAATAGAATCATAGAATACCAGATTGGAAAGGACCTCAAGGCTCATCTGGTCCAACCTTTCTTGGCAAAAGCACAGTCTAGACAAGATGGCTCAAAACCCTGTCCAGCCAAGTCTTAAAAGTGTCCAATGTTGGGGAATCCAACACTTCCCTGGGGAGATTATTCCAATGGCTGGTTGTTCTCATTGTGAAAAACTTACCTCTCATGTATAAAGGTTCTGTACACTGTAAGAACGATGATTAGCTGTCTCATGTTTTATCTTGGTATTCTACATTATACTTGGCAGCTTTAAGGGCATATTATTCACAAAAAGCTATGGTAGAACACAAGTTCTTGCTCCAGGATAGCCCAATCTATTTGTCAGGCAGTTAAGACACAATTAAAGAAATCTCAAGTGTTGACGGCATTGATAAAAATTAACTCAATCAAAAAACTATTGGAATCTGTGATATATTTGTCCACTGATTTTGATGAGAGCATTATAAGAGCTTCTGACAAATATCTTGGTCATCATTCATTTGGGAACACACACTCTGTGCCAGAGCAATTTTAATTTCTTTCAGCAATTAAACCTCATAAAATGTGGTAGAGGAAAGATCACTCAATGGGATTATCCAGGATTTAAATAAACAGTTGTAATTACCTATTTCTACCACAAAAACTGGTCAAATTTTAGTCTCAGTGGCAGCTGTCAGATCAGCAGTGTTTCTGAGCCCAGCCATATCCCAGCCCCAAGTAGGCTGCTCCGTCACCTGCATAACCCCTGTTTTCTGGAGGAGGAAAACACATCTAGGCTGAAAGGGACTGGGGTTGGTGTGCCCAAGTCTGCATTTGACCTGGACAAATCAAGGTTTAGCATTTTGGGAAACACTGCTGCATATTCTCCCCTCTTAAACAAGAACCATCATTATTACCTTAATTTTCTATAAATAGAATAAATAATGCTGGTTAGTGCTACATCAAAATATTTTAAGGAGAAATACACTGAAATTTTGGGCAACTTTTATGTTAAAAATACCAACTGTGTAAGTTTTAACAGGTGGATGCAAACTCACTGTATTGAGCTTATTACCTCCAAGTTAGCACTGTGGCAATAAGGCTTTTAGTAAAGACCTGACTTAAGCACAGAGACAAGCTTATCTATGAAAGACTATTTGTTGAGCCCTAAAACATGCACCTTTAAGAAATGTCTCTCATGCATGGATACCTACTAGTATGGGTATCCTAATAGCTACTAGTATAAATAGTGTTATAAGTTGACTAGTTAGAATACCTCCATGGTGGTAAGGTATATTATTTCTTGTTTCTGCTTCAAGGCATGTATACATAAATCCTGACAATGCTGAGCTGCTCAGCACCAAAGCCAAGTTATAAGTGTAGCTCAGCTAACTCAGTAAGTATAGTCAAACCACATCAAATTATGCATGAAGTGTTGCACAGAGTACTCACATCAACTGTGGGAGGTCCAATTTCAAAATCTATAACTCCAACATTACCCTGGGCAGAAGACTAACAGGAGTTTTGCATTAATTAACAGCAAATCTTTCCTATTGGAAGTACATACAATTTAACATAAAAAGGCACATACAAAAAAAATTCCAACTGAAAGTGGAATTATATTTCTGACTCCTACCAAAATACATGAGTTCTCTAGATTTTGGATGATCGGTAGATTCATAGTTGGGATATTGCAGAATATAGTTGTGATGGCTAACTTTTCCTCAGGAAGAGGGAGACCCAGGTTCCCCCTGAACGCCTGAGTAAGCATGAACAGGGTATCTCCTCAGCTGCAAACTGAAAGCTGGAAGAAGGCCTGAAAGCCTCAAACCAACAGAAAATTTACAGTTCTGAATTTCACCTTGAAGGAAGTTCTTAAAATTCTGCTATGGATGGTCTGCGGTCCCAGTCCAGTTCACATTATTTCTGCTTTAGACAACTACCCAGGTCTGAGATGTTGTTCACAGGTTTAACAATAGTCAATAGTTTACTATAGATAGTTTAACATGGTAGGCATGGACGCAGGTGTAAGGAATGAAGTGGAGCTTCCCCATCATTGCTTGATCTTGCTCTCTCTGTTTTTTTAGTTTAAGCCTGAGGCCTTGCTTGCTGGTAAGCTCCCAGTACAGTCTCACTGCCTGCACACTTAATACTAGCACCCCGACCCTTGACTAACCTCCTCCACCGATTGTAGAGCATTGCTCAGCCTCTGTGATACAGTACAGAGCACTTCACTTGGGTGCTGTTTGTAGAAGAAGACCCAAGTGACTTGGCTATATGCACACAGAAATGCTTGAGTTAGGCAGTTGCTAGAGCCATCTTACTTAAAATAGAATCCCCCTAATTGATGAAGACGGAGATATGCACCTCTAGTGGTCAATTTGGCCCAATAAACTCCTGACTCACCTTGCAAAGGTCTAAAATCACCCTCCACTGACCATTAGAATAGTCCTAAAGAGACTGTGTTCCTAACCGAGGCATTTCAATTAAATGCTTAAAATTAGATCATTGAAATCTTGTCCAAAATCTGAGTCAAAAATATGTCTGTCCCAGTCCACTTCTGTAATCACAACACCTTTCTAAAATAAGATTTCTGCTCAGGTGGCAATATTTACATAACAGTAAAATTGATAGTAAGAAATACTCTAAGTGTGCCTGAGTTGTGATGAAAGTGAAAGGCTTTAGTATTAATTTAGCAAATAAAACTGCTTATCTTCCAGTTAAATTAGGGGAGAGAAATAGCCAGAGGCCTTGAAAACTGTACTCTTTATTAAAAAAAAATCTTAGCTCATAAATTTTGTCCATCTTAAAGCAATTTCATGTACTTTACTGAACTTCCTAAATAAAGATTTCTTTTTTCTGGCTCTGAATAAAATAATTTCTGCTTGGTATTTTTTGCTGCATTTATTTTCCTCACAACTACTGGGCTGATGACAACTCACTTGTCACTACTGCATGATTATAATAAAGTGATAATTGAGGCTTTGTGCTAGTTAGCCTTTGCAAATTCAATTTCTTTAGCTAAAATGGGGTAATTACAGACAAGTTTATAAATCAGTATTATATGGTAATTATCAATATCAGAAAATAATAGCTAAAATACTGTCCTGAATAAACTGAATGTTAAACATGTACAGAATGCATAAGTAAATTGCTCTATTCTTCCCCTTGTCTCAGTTTTTGAGAAAATACTTATATGTTATTCAATCACATCGTGTAATTCCTACATTCAACCAAGCTGTGTGTTTTGCTTTTGTTTTGTTTTTACAAATCTTGGGGTGTTTTTGACATATTAAAAGGACAGAGGTTTTAGAGGAGCAATCAACTGTGTAAAGACAGGAAAGTTCTCAGATTGTTTGTTTCTTATTTCTCACTGAAGGTAATCACTGGCTCCTAGTGTTGTATGCAATCACATTTTAACGACATTTCTTACCCTTCCTAATCTTTTGGTTTATGATTCTCTAACCTTCCAGTGAATTTAAAAAGAGAGAGAGAAGGAAAGAGACTTAGTTTGTATGTGTGGTAATTGTCAAAAGGCAAAAGGGAGAGTCAATTATCTCAGATTATTAACACAGACATGCTACATGTGGTAGTGACTGAATCTGTTTGTCCAGAAATACCTATCTAATAAATAAATCAAATCAAGTGTTGGCAGATGTGGATCTTGCCTCTAATGATTGCTTTCTTCTGATGTACAGGATTTGATAAAGTCTTTCAGTTTAATTTCTGTTTTGTTTTTTTTTTTTTTTTTAAATATCTTGGATGTTCAACAGCTTATATGTACAATACATGGAAAACTTCCTGGGAAATTAGACGTGTCTGTGTGTTTATTCAGATTTTCCCACTTGTACTGGCTTAAGCTCTGCTAAAATGATGTAGAAAGTAGAAACAATCTGTATTCTTATTGTGCACTTACAGCCCTGAAGGAAAACCTGCTGGGATTGGCTGCAGATGGCTTCATCTCAGAAGAAGAATGTGCCTCCTAACAGTTGCTTGTTCTGTATGCATGATCAAGCAACAGTCAATGGTTTCCTGTGCCTCATTAGCTGTGGTGACAGGAAGAAGTATGATTCTCCCAAAATACCTGCCCTTCCTCCAAACTAAGGTAACACTGCATGGAGGAAACACTGAGAAACTTGAATTTCATGCTGTTTTTTATTTCCCTAGAGCAAACCAGGAAACAGTAAAAAAATCAGCAAATTAACATAAAATCATTGTCAAATTCTTGACAAGAAACTAAATCACATTACAGTAAGCTTGAGCTTTTGATATACACATTGTTACCTTCTCTCATCAAATGGAAAAAATAATTATTTCAGTTGGGCAGATGCTAATTTTTTATTTTTTTTTTTAATAAAAATAAGACACAACCTTTTAAAAAAATGTGCCAATGATGGAGATTCTCAAATGCTATAGTATAACTCAGTGTGCATGTAGACCAGGATTTCCTTAAATAACTTGTTTAATGTTCTGTGTTTTAAACTGCGGAGGCAAAGGCAGGGCTGAAACTTCTTGGATTTGAAGCAAGTTGAAGCAGTGAGACCTATGGATGTTAAAAGAGTAATCAGAAGATACATTTAGGGTTCATATTTTTTTTTCTGAGTTGTTTATGTAGTTGTAGTAGTCGAGGTACTCTTTCTCCCCGTAGCTTTGCTACCATTTCTACCATTTCTCTGTTTTCACCATAAGATTCGTATAATCCTGAAGAACACGTTTAAAATGAGTGAGCTGGTGTGTACCTTGAAAGATCCTCTCTACTGACTGTAAAGGAAAACCTTTTGATTCAGGTGTGACAGCTATGCTAAATTCTGCCCAGGCAGTTTCAGTCCTTGTCCCTAAACCAATATTTTCCATTTTAAACATTTCTTTCTCCTACACCTCACAAAATTAAATATGAAAGTATGGTAATATAACCACCATAAAAGTTATTGCAGTCTAATGCAGAATAATTTTTCATAACTGTGAAAGGTACACTTATTTCTAACCTTGAAAGTTTCTGAGATAACAGACTTAAAATCCTGACAACCTCAAGACTCCTGTAAGTTGCAATAGTTCCCTCCAGAAAACATACAGCTAGCACCCAATGTATCTAGTTCACAGGCAAAGTATCATATTGAATTCATCCCCCAAAATTCTTCTTAAAAATGCTATAGGGTGTATTTATGCCGATTTTTTCATGGGAAATGTGTCCTACACAGAATAGATGATGATATGGTATCGTACAGAGATTTTGTTGGTATTTACTCAGAATAAACTGTGCAATACATGCACTTTCCACTCTTCCAGTTTATCATTTGGAATTCTGTGTTACATTCTAATAATGCTTCTCCTAAGTAATTGTGATTCCTATAATCAGATTTTTTTTTTTCATATATATAGTGGGATTTTTGTCTCCCACTAGTGTACACATTTATATAAAACTATAAATTATTCTGGCAAGGGAGATGAAGTTCTTCAGTCAAATATATGTGCCTAACTTAAACCTCACTTTGAAAGTAAACAACAAAATAGATGTACATATATTTTTGAAAGGATTGACAACCTAGACTTTCTTATTCAGTGGGGTTGTAGCTGTCTGGCTCTTTAGAAAGTCAATTAGCTGACCTAATTAAGTGCCCTAATAGAGGCCTAAAAGCCTAATATTAAGAACCAACTAAAAAATTCTTGGCTATATGTTTAAGAAAAACCGTAAATCGTAGTGTCAGTTACGTATGTACCAGGGTCTTTTTGTTTCATGTACTCAGTCTGTAAATACTCAAAAAATGCATATCTTAGATATTTTGTGAGAAAAAGTGTGCATATTGTATTATGAATACCAGACTAATTTTTTTTTTTAAGAGGCTGCAATCTGCTGCACATGTTATACTGAAACCATTATACTGAAACATGTAATGCTTCTAACCATTAGGATTATTTTTTGTCCTATTACATAATCCTCCACTGGCTAAACAATTCAGTGATCAAGTACAGTGAACTGAACCAAAGTCAATAGGCTCATTTTTTCCACGTTTCTCTTACTTAGTGATCTCTTACACTAAACTAGGTATAATAAGTTTACTTGTAAATTAAATGAGTAGTGAACACAAACAAGTCATAGAATTTATTTATTTTTTTTTTTTTTAGGAAAAGTAACCAGGAAGGGTGGGTTTGTTGATACCACTGTGTTTAACTGTTTAAGCGGTATTTAACTGCGAAGTTGCATTTAACTGCATGAGCGACAGATGATACAGCCTCAGCCTGTTTTTTTCAATCCAGTGAACATGTGTGGCAGTCATTAATGAGACATACATCAATTCAACTCCCACCTCTTAGAAATCTTTTTTGGTTTAACAGATATTACTTATTTTGTGAAGAATAAGTAAATTGTTTACTTATAGGATAATCTAATAAACAATTCCAATTTTGAAGGAAAGATTTTCTATTCAAATGCCTAGCTGGTAACAAATTAAAATAATGAATGAACAAACAAGCAGCTATCTTACTATGGCATAATAGAAGCAGAATATAACAAAGTCTTTGAAAAATAATTTGGTTTTTTTAGAAGCCTTCATTAATGTCCTTCCCATATGCACTGCCCTTCTCAACTGTCTTTCGCTCTCCTTCCTTAGCACTGTGTCTGTCTGCAAAAGGGCACCAGTTACTCAGAATGAGAAGTGACACAAAGCAGCTCTGCTTTCTCTGCCTCTTCTCCAGCAGTTGGACGAGATGTGGTTCTGGATGGGACTGAAGTGCCTAGAGCACTGCAGAGGGGCAGGCTGATTTCTAGCCCTGTTAGGGTCCTGGAGAGGGCTGCTGGGGCAGCGAGACAGAGCTAGTTGAGGAGAGAAAAATGGATAGTGATGGACGTGGGAGCATAAGGAACAGCTTCAGGACTTCATGCACAAACACACACCTGCCTCTTCAGCCTTCCCTCTGACAGGAGAGGTAGCAGTGAGAGCTGGCAGGGCTAAGGATCTTTTTTGCTTTTTTGACTTCTTTGACTTTGAGTGCCATTGTCTTTGTCTGCTAACTTCCTTGTAGTGTTGAGGGTACAACTTTTAAATATATTGATCATTTTCTTTACAGAGCAGGAATTTTAATTTTATGATGTATTGATAAAAACATAGATAAAAGTAGTAATTTTTCAGCTGTTATAACCTAATGATATGAGAGCAGCAAGGATTGTAAGCAACAATAAAGTTCTTTATGAGACCATTGATGTAGCAGAAAAGAAAGAGAGGATTTTTTATTCAGCATCCTTGAAAAGACTTGGCTGACCTTACCCATTACACTCATGATAAGTGTAACGGGAATCGTTAAGGGCACTCTTCTCTCTCTGTTCTGCAGAAGTTATCTGCTGGTCACCTCTTTCTGCAGTCACCTTTCTACTCTACAGGTGCTAACTATTCTTTTCTCTCAAGTGGTCTGATTGATTACCATAATTATATTATTCTCAGAGCAACTGTAACTAGTATGTAGTTTGGATTTTGTCGCTTCTCGTCAGACCTGATGAAAGGATTCTGAATAGTGTGTGAATATGCATGCATATGTGCATGCGTTGTCAAAATCTGTCATCTAGAAACTACTAATGGCTAATAAACATAGGCTTAATTCTAGTACCTTGTGTTTGCATGTTGTCTGTCTATATCCATCTTTCTATCTATCCGAACTCCTATTTGTCAGGATAGTGTATAATAACCTTCAACATCTATATGCTTTACAGTGCTGTTAGTGATGAATTGTTAAGTGCTGTAAGTTACTTTTTTCCTTTATACCTTCCATAAAACAGTTGTCTTTGATTCTTCATATTGTATAGTCTTCCCTTTGATTTCTTCCAGATGTAGAAACAGCACCAGAAACTTTCTGTTTCAAAGCAATTAATATTGTATATTATATATCCATGTGTGTTGAAGTATGGCATATCAGCATAGCGGAGTTTTTCTGGAAAACACTGTTAAAATGGCACAGCAGACAAGAGTCTTAAATGAACAATTAGTTACATAAACTATTGGCAATTTATACAACTCATTTTGAAAATGCATCTCTTTATATACCTCATAAGAATAATATAATGTATGCATACGTTATGAGATAATCATACATAAAGTCATGCTCCTATATAAAATTGAAATAAGATGGAATGAGGAATTGTTCTTTTTCCCCCATTACAAATGAGAATAACTTCTGTGAAACCACTTTTTGTCAAATGAGAAAGCAAACCAAAGAAAATATAGGGAAAAAAAACGTTCTCGGCAAGTACACTCCAGTATGTACAGAGCTGGTCCTTTTCCAGAGTAGAAAATCTGAGAGCATGGCTACAAAATACTTGCAAGTACTGTGCAGATATCCCCAAGTCAGGACTCAAAGAGAGTTCTGACACAGTAGAGTTTTTGCTGTATGCCCAGGCTAATTAGCCAGGTTGAAAGGCAGACCATGCAGTCTGAAGCCGGTGAGGTGTGGATGCCACCATATAGCTTCTGGGATCAGATGAGTATATCTGCATATTGCTGTTCCAACAGTGTTGGACTGTGGTTAAAAGTTTAAAAAAAAAGAAAAAAGAAGAGAGAGACCAGAGGCAGCAGGCCAGTTCAGCACTGAATTGGTGATCATTTATCTATTCTTCATGCATGGCATTGGCCACTGTCTATCGCCGTCCTGAGATAATGTCCAGAGCTGATTCAGGAGAGATTTCTGCCCACAGATGATATGGATAAGATTGTGCCAGGCCTTAAACAATCTTCCATCAAATCAGGCTATGTCATTAGACATCCATCCTTGTGTCACAGCAAAGTACACATAGCTGTGACTTCACAGAATCATAGAATCGTTTTGGTTGGAAAGGACCTTTAAGACCATCGAGTCTAACCATTAACCTGACACTGCCAAGTCCAACACTAAACCATATCCCTAAGCGCCACATCTACATGTCTTTTAAATACCTCCAGGGTTGGTGACTCCAGCACTTCCCTGAGCAGCCTGTTCCAATATTTGAGAAGTCTTTCAGTGAACAACTTTTTCCCGATATCCAGTCTAAACCTGCCCTGGCACAACTTGAGGACATTTCCTCTTGTCCTATCACTTGTTACCTGGGGGAAGAGATCAACACCCGCTTTGTTACAACCTCCTTTCAGGTAGTTGTAGAGAGTGATAAGGTCTCCCCTCAGCCTCCTTTTCTCCAAACTAAATAACCCCAGTTCCCTCAGCTGCTCCTCATATGACTTATGCTCTAGACCCTTCACCTGCTTCATTGCCCTTCTTTGGACTCTCTCCAGAACCTCGATGTCATTCTTGTAGTGAGGGGCCGAATCCTGAACACAGTATTCGAGGTGTGGCCTCACCAGAGCCGAGTACAGGGGGATGATCACTACCTTAGTCCTTCTGAACACACGATTTCTGATACAAGCCAGGTTGCTGTTGTCCTTCTTGGCCACTCGGGCACACTGACGGTTCCTGTTCAGCTGGCTATTGATCAACACCCCCAGGTCCTTTTCCACCAGGCAGCTTTCCAGCCACTCTTTCCCAAGCCTATAACATTGCATGGGGTTGTTGTGCCCCAAGTGCAGGACACAACACTTGGCCTTGTTGAACCTCATACCACTGGCCTAGGCCCATCGATCCAGCTTGTTTAGATCCCTCTGCAGAGCCTTCCTACCCTCAAGCAGATCAACACTCCCACCCAACATAGTGTTGTTTGCAAACTTACTGAGGATGCACTCGATCCCCTCATCCAGATCATTGATAAAGACATTAAAGAGAACTGTCCCCAATACTGAGCCCTGGGGAACGACACTTGTGACCAGCTGCCAACAGGTTTTAACTCCATTCACCACAACTCTTTGGGCCCAGCCATCCAGCCAGTTTTTTACCCAGTGAAGCGTAAGCCCATCCAAGCCATGAGCAGTCAGTTCCTCCAGGAGAATGCTATGGGAGATAGTGTTAAAGGCTTTACTGAAGTCTAGGTAGACAACATCCACAGCCTTTCCCTCATCCAGTAAGCAGGTCATCTTGTCATAGAAGGAGATCAAGTTTGTCAAGCAGGACCTGCCTTTCATAAACCCATGCTGACTGTGCCTGATCACCTGGTTGTCCTGTATGTGTCCCATTATAGCACTCAAGATGATTTGCTCCATAATCTTCCCTGGCACTGAGGTCAGACTGACAGGCTTGTAGTTCCCTGGATCTTCCTTCCAACCCTTCTTTTAGATGGGTGTTGCATTTGCTAATTTCCAGTCACCTGGGACGTCCCAGGTTAGTCAGGACTGCTGGAAGGAATGATGGAAAGTGGGTTGGTGAGCACTTCCGCCAGTTCTCTCAGTACCCTTGGCTGGATCCCATCTGGCTCCATAAACTTGTGGATGTCTAAGTGGTTCAGCAGGTCACTAACCATTTCCCCTTGGATTATGGGGGCTTCATTTTGCTCCCTGTCCCTGTCCTCCGGCTCAGGAGACTGGGTACCTGGAGAACAACTCATCTTACTACTAAAGACTGAGGCAAAGAAGGCATTAAGCACCTCAGCTTTTTCCTCAGCCTTTGTCATTGTGTTTCCCTCCTCATGCAATAAAGGATGGAGATTCTTCTTAGCCCTTCTCTTGTTGCTGTTGTATTTATAGAAACATTTTTATTCCGTTTTACGGCAGTGGTCAGATTAAGTTCTAGTTGGGTTTTGGCCCTTCTAATTTTTTCCCTGCATAGCCTCCTTGTAGTCCTCCTGAGTCACCTGCCCCTTCTTCCAAAGGTCATAAACTCTCCTTTTTTTTCCTGAGTTCCAGCCAAAGCTCTCTGTTCAGCCAGGCTGGTCTTCTTCCCTGCTGTCTCATCTTTTGGCACATGGGGACGGCCTGCTTCTGCACTTTTAAGATTTCCTTCTTGAAGAATGTCCAGCCTTCCTGGACTCCTTTGCCCTTCAGGACTGCCTCCCAAGGTGCTTTGTCAACCAGGCTTCTAAACAGGCCAAAGTCTGCCCTCTGGAAGTCCAAGGTAGCAGTTCTGCTGACCCCTTTCCCCCTTTCCTGCTATACAAACACAGCCCTCACTAAATCAGGCACTTATAATGGAAAAACAAGACATATGAAATATAGGAATTATACTTTTAATCTACATCTATTCAAGGTCCAAATGCTTTGGTGTGGTCATCATCATTTTCTGCTGCTTGGCTTCAGGGACAAATAATGGTCCGTGGCTCTATTTTTTTTAGCAGCATAGACAGATACACAACACAATAAAAGGACAAATAAGGTGCAGTGCAGCAAAGATTCTGTTTAACCTTTAATATATATTCAATGAGTTTAAAGTAATTACTGCAGACAAACTAAATTTCACAGGCTAGGAAAGTAGCTTAAACCTGGAATGTACAATATCTGTCCATATTGCAAATTTAACATTGTTCTAATGCATTTATAAATGACCAATTTAGATTTAGTTTGAGACCCAAAGATTTCTGTCAGGGAAAGAGAGAGTAAGATCCCAGTGGGAGATTTTTTTAGACTGACATGACCTTATCAATTTCTACCATCATTCATAAGCTGTTCAAGAAAATGCATCTTCTAGAAACTTTACAGAAAAGACTTTTGAGTTATTAAAAACCCAGTAGAGAATAGGTATTATAGGTTCCCCCCTCTATTGATTCATAGAGAATGGGTTGTTAGAGTTCTTAGCTGCAAAGTCATGGAGTTTTAGTTTCAGATTTTAACACAGGTGACCTCCGGTTTGATCGTCATGTGTCACCACAGCCTAAGGTTGTCATGAAGACACATTTGTAAAAGAGTACAAAACAGTGCAGAAAAAAATGCAGTCTGGAGTAAAAACAAGTCAATCAATATTGTTTCAGAGAAAAAGATGACTGTAATAAGTAATGAAGAATTAATATTAACTGAACAACTCTGTGGAAACAAAACAGAGAAATCGTGCCTGGGGCCATGACCCTCCAGCTGCATTGTTTATTTTCAGAGCTGTATTCCTTCCTGAGCCCTGTGGAGATTTTTAAATTTAGTTATTTATTTATTTTGGAAAAATATAATAAGTTGTTCCTCATAAGAGACATGTTTCTGATGATTTTAGAGAAAATAGTTGGTATTTTTTTACTCCCTGATTTCTGTTTGTGGGCAATGGTGTTTTTTTCTTGTTCCTCTCAAGCATTCTGTCATTTGCTGACTCACTGCAAGTCCACAGAATGCTAGATACTTATTTATTTTCTTTGAAAAACTACGCACACATGGGCAGAAGTGTTTCAGTAGAGAGGGTCGTTTATATTTTATGTTCTGTGGTTCTTTGTGGATTTAATTTAGAAGTAATTCTGTCCTGTTTGGGTCTTCTCCCTCTCTTTGGCAATTTTCGTTTCGTGACATATATTATACCTACACCAGTGTATTGATTTGCAGAAAAGTTCTATCTGGAGGTGCATAGTCTTCATTTGCTGCTCGCAGCCATGAAGATGACTGGGATTTTATCATTCCATCTGTTTGAAACTTAGACCTTCCTTGAAGACTAGAAGAAAAATATGCTATTCTGGTCAAATGAGTATCATTAAGATATACAAGGCAGGACCTGACAGATCATCTAGGATCCATTCTTCATCAGTAGAAGTTAATTACGCTGATATTACAAGTGAGCCTAGAGATTCCTAGAGAGAGTATATTTGGTTGTTTTTCACTGGACAGCTCTGTGTAATAAGATACAGTTTGTAATATTTGATATTAAAGTAATGCTTCATAAGATCTGCTGTACTGGATAATAAATAACAGGAAAATTCTGGTACTCCTAAGAGAAGGGAATTTATTAAGTGAACTATTTGGTGAGATATTGCAGCTGTAGTGAGAATTGCAGTTTTGGGCATAGTGACCAACTGCTCCTGCTGCTTCTTGTCCCACACTCTTCCCCCTGGCTACCTGTTCTCCATTCTTTAAAGGCCATTCAGTTTGGCTTGCTAGAGGAAGAGATCAGCTTAGTTAGATGTAGTCTATTACTCCAATTCTGTGACCAAGTCTTCATAAAGTATAATTTTGTGGAATATAATAGCATTTGGAAGAAAATTTTGCAAGTGATTTCTCTGCCTCAGGCTGAATGTTTTTTACTTACAGAAAAATATGCTGTTTCATTTCCATTCAAAACCAGATTATAAACATTTCTGGAAATCACTGTTTTTTTCCATGCTTTGTTGTATGAAGTTTGGTAAAAAGGTGGATAACAATTGCATTGAGGCTGAATTTCTGTATTTTCCTCTGCAGTAAATAACGCTGATAGTGCAATGTCCCTTCTGTATGCTGAAACATGAAGTCTGTAGAAAAAATGAGTTATAAACAAGTCATGAATGCCTATGTACACAAAAGACCTGCAAATTAAAGTTACACAAGCAACTTCAAATCTGTCATTTCTTATCATCTCAATAACTGTTTTTGTGCCATGTGTAGTGTGGTAGCATGGTTTCTGGGGAAGTCTGCACATATTTTTAATATGCACTTGATAACTACAAAGATTTATAGGATATCTACAACAGGAAATTGGTAGATTTCTCATTTGTTTTGAAACCTGGCTATCACTTATCTAAACCCTGGAGAAGGAATTCATATCATCTACTTTTAAACATTCACACTGTAAACATTTCTATCTGAGCTAGTCTCTATTGCTGCTTTTATAGTTGTTCCTCAATGGAGACAGAGTCACTTTTAGACACATTTTATCTGCTTTAGATGCCTATTTTGACATGAAATGAACTATGTTCAGGAAGTGCATATTTTTTCTCTATTAACTTGAAGTTAAGTTTGTGATGACTAGAAGTCTGCAGTGTATACAGCTACACTTGATACGCAGTCCACTACAGGAAACCACTAAAGGAAACTTCCGGTCTATCTTTGCACTTAATAATCTCATTGCATAGACCTGCCTTGGAACAAGTTCTGTCTTTCTTGAGTATAAGGCAAATGCTTGCTTCTGTGCTTTAATCTAGAATGATACAGTTATTTATGCATCCAATTTCTATTATTAGCTTCCGTTTCTCCCTTTTTATGTTTGCTGCTGATTGTGGAAGGAGTTAGTAAGCATTCATTTACTAATTGTCTCTTATTAATAGCCAGTCCTATTAGGGAAGGAAAACAAGCATTTCACTTCCTCAGTTTGTTCGTTTTTATTTCCTCCTCATTAACACGTTGCCCGTGTCACTCAAGGAAGACCTCCATACGGAGTTAAAATCTGGGGACTCCAACACTGTTCTTGTTTTGTGTGAATCTCTTTACATTGCCATATGCACTCCTAGATGTGAAAAGTTTGGCAAGGATGAGATGTTTTCTTTTCTGGAGGTTTACCCTAAGAAAGCAAAGAGCTTGAACTGCACAGCAGCCACAAACTCTACTGTTCTCGTTTGAAACTGGGAGGGCTTATCACTTCTGAACAGTTTAGGATCTATTGTCTTTCAAAATCGGCTACCCCTCATTCTGCCTATAGTAACTAATTTTGTATATCGTTTTAGGAGCTGTATCTTTTAAGATCTTGACGTCTGTTATGGAATCTGAGTCATATTACAGTGAAGGGGAAAATGTAGTACTTTGAAACTGCAGTTCAATTTATTTGAAATTCCAAGTTAGTCAGGTTTTTTTTAATATTCCTATTACAAATGTAATAATGACTGCAGCCCTCCATTTGAAAAGACTGTATTAGCCCAGAGAGCTATCGGTGATTCACTGATAACCAGTCATGGAGTAACACTCATGCGGGTAGAGTTCCTGTCTGAGAGGGACTTCTGCACCTCAGGAGGCACTGGCAATCACAGTCTTTTTGGAAAGTCTTCTTAGAGGTCATTTGGAGCTTAATTGCAGTTTGTAGTCATATAACAAGTTTCTTTTTTCATGGAAGTCACATTTTGCTGCACCTTCTGAGAGGTAACAAAAAGGCTCTTTCTCACGTTTTACACAATGCTGCTGAGACACCTTTCCTGAGAGACACTGTTCCTGCCATGTGACAAGATGATCCATGTAAATAGAGGAGAATTGTTAAAAGAGGAACTTAGAAGTTTCAGAGGCAGGGAGGGAAGGACACTTTTGCATGTCCAGATATCTTTCTGTAGAAAGGAACGGATATATAGAGAAGTGCTGACCAGCTGGATTAATTTGCGAGACAGTCACTAGAGCTTGGTTCAGAAAATCGGTCAACAACATTAAAGGCCAAATACTTCCACTAAATACCTCTTGCCTCTGGGAAACTTTTCAGTTTGAAACGAGCAACTTTTGCACGGAAGTACTTTTTATGCACAGTGTTATAATCTGTTCCACATTTTAGTGGAGTTTCAGTGGCAGGCCAATAAATGTGCAAGTTATAACAAGCATGATAACTATGATGGATTTTTGTTGTTGTTGTTGTTGTTGAATGATAGACATACAGCTTGGCATTGAAGAGATTTTAGTATACATTTCAACATGGGGTGGATTCCTCTGAGAGGAAAGTGACTAATCAGGTTAAAGGGGTTGATTTAATACTACATTATAAATCAATAAAGTCAAGTCAAGAGATTCACACAAAATACACTCATGAAGATTTTTTTTTTTTTGAGATTTCTAGATGTCACAACTACCTGTGCATCTGCATTAACATAATTGGAACTGGGACTTATTTAGCATTATTCAAGTTCTTTTAATGGAGCTGATTATTATTTCAGCCTAAGACTTGTTAGGTACAATATGGAGGCCTAATGTAGCATAAGCTATGACCACTATGGTTCCATGGATAAGACACTCATTTTAGGCCTTATATAATATTTTAATACAATATTTATCAGAATCTACAGTGAAGGCAAAACTCATTTACCTGAAGAGTTTATTTACGATTATTTTTGCAGCTTCTCTTAGAAATATAACAATTACCTTTTCATCTTTTTCTTTTAATGGAGGTTAAATAGTGGATTTTTAATTATTATTTTATGAGAACTGTCAAGTATGTGTATAAATATGTTATACAGAAAACCTGTTACAGCCACATCCCTAATATACAGGCCCAGACCACAGGTAGTGAAAGAAGAAGAAACAGTAAAAATATAATTTCTCCTATTGCTTCTCAGACACATGGTCTTTCACAGAAATCTAAGAGATTCTGATATCTTGTACACATTAACTCTTTACTCCTTCATTCTGAGCTTCATTCTGTGGGACCAAGCAGATGAAAGTTTTCTGGTCCTCATTCTGCTGGAAATACATACCGAAGTCCCAGAAAATTATTTTCCTCCCTCCATTTAAAGCCGTGGAAGAGAATCCAAAGACTTCCAGTGTTCTTGGGGCAGTGAGGCTGATTGCCTAACTACAAGGGCTATAACATTTAATAGTGTAACAAGGAACTTAAAAGGATGCATTCTGTGAGGTGCCAAGTGATTTTAACTTTATCTAAACTCAGTGGGAAAAGAAGGGAGTCAACATATATTTGGATTAGGTCCCAAGATAAAATCTTCTGTGTTTCAGTTTCTCTTATGAGTAGAAAGACTGTAAATAAAATGCAGTGAAGTGAATTTAATCTAATAATAACAATGCATAGCAATCAGAAATGTTCCATAGCAAAAGCAATGAGATTCTCATGGAAATGGATTGAGAAACTCATCTCATTTGAATTATCTGCGCAGCCTCCATTAACAAAGCAGCAAGCACAGCACAAATACCATAAACAGCTGAATGAGGTACAGATGCCCTTTTCTAATTCTGTGAACCTATTTCAATCCCCTGCATTGGTGGAAAAAAAAACATTTGTACATCAACACAGTAGCAATTCATCACTATACCATCAGAAAAAAAATCTGAGTAGTGTAATTTACCACAAAAAGAACATCCTTTTTGTGTCCAGTGAAACATTCCTTATATCGTTACTGAAACATCCTTGATAAAATTTTGCATCCATTGTCATCTGTGTGTACACAAGGACTTTCAATTAACAATACAAAGTTGCGTTTCTCCAGTGGGTAGTTTTGGAAGCCTTTACTTCATTGAGCTGTTTGGTTTATTGTGCTCTATTTTCTTTCTTTCTTTTCTTTTTAGTTTCCAGGAAACACTTTACATTATGAGTGAAGATATTTGTTGCTTTTCTTGAATTTAAAATAACTTCTTTATTAAATAATGCATAAAATTATTTTTCAAACCTTTTTTCCACAATTATTCTCAATCTCTAACACAGGAGTATTCGACCTATGGCCTAGGTGCTGTGTACAGATCCCAGGACAATTTGTTCCATTCTGTGGTATTGTATGCCTGTCTCCCAGCTCACATTTTTAGGTCGTGTTCAACATTATAGCTGGTACATGTTTGGTCACAGGATGACAGAGATTGTGGCGTCCCCAATACCAGTCACCTTCTTCCTCATGAACTTCTACAATTTTTGCTGTTCAGCTTCAGGAACTTTATCCAACTCAGGCAAGGAACAGGAAAAACTAATATGCGTATAAAAGTCATATATATAGTGTAGATATTGAATATCTAGTCTTGTAGAATGGAAGTGTGATACTCAGACTCTCTTGCTCGTGGAAATGGATATCACAGAATCACAGAATCACAGAATCACAGAATGTTAGGGATTGGAAGGGACCTCGAAAGATCATCTAGTCCAATCCCCCTGCCGGGGCAGGATTGCCTAGACCATATCACACAGGAACGCGTCCAGGCGGGTTTTGAATGTCTCCAGAGAAGGAGACTCCACAACCTCTCTGGGCAGCCTGTTCCAGTGCTCAGTCACCCTTACAGTAAAGAAGTTTTTCCTCAAATTTAAGTGGAACCTCCTGTGCTCCAGCTTGCACCCATTGCCCCTTGTCCTGTCAAGGGATGTCACTGAGAAGAGCCTGGCTCCATCCTCTTGACACTTGCCCTTTACATATTTATAAACATTAATGAGGTCACCCCTCAGTCTCCTCTTCTCTAAGCTAAAGAGACCCAGCTCCCTCAGCCTCTCCTCAGAAGGGAGATGTTCCACTCCCTTAATCATCTTCGTGGCTCTGCGCTGGACTCTCTCTAGCAGTTCCCTGTCCTTCTTGAACTGAGGGGCCCAGAACTGGACACAATACTCCAGATGCGGCCTCACCAGGGCAGAGTAGAGGGGGAGGAGAACCTCTCTTGACCTGCTGACCACACCCCTTCTAATACACCCCAGGATGCCATTGGCCTTCTTGGCCACAAGGGCACACTGCTGGCTCATGGTCATCCTGTTGTCCACTAGGAACCCCAGGTCCCTTTCCCCTATGCTGGTCTCCAACAGCTCTGTCCCCAACTTGTACTGGTACATGGGGTTGTTCTTGCCCAGATGCAGGACTCTACACTTGCCCTTGTTATATTTCATTAAATTTCTCCCCACCCAACTCTCCAGCCTGTCCAGGTCTCTCTGAATGGCTGCGCAGCCTTCCGTTGTGTCAGCCACTCCTCCCAGTTTTGTGTCATCAGCGAACTTGCTGACAGCGCACTCTAATCCCTCATCCAAGTCATTAATGAATATATTGAATAGAACTGGTCCCAGAACCGACCCTTGCGGAACTCCGCTAGACACAGACCTCCAACTGGACTCTGTCCCATTGACCACTACTCTCTGGCTTCTTTCCTTCAGCCAGTTTACAATCCACCTCACTACCCGATCATCCAGACCACACTTCCCCAGTTTAGCTGCGAGGATGCTGTGGGAGACCGTGTCAAACGCTTTACTGAAATCGAGATAGACCACATCCACAGCTTTACCATCATCTATCCACCGAGTAACATCCTCATAAAAGGCTATCAAGTTGGTTGAGCAAGACTTCCCGTTGGTGAAGCCATGTTGACTGCCCCTAATGATCCCCCTATCCTTGATGTGCCTAGAGACAGCACCAAGAACAAGTTGTTCCATCACCTTTCCAGGGATGGAGGTGAGGCTGACTGGTCTATAGTTACCCGGGTCCTCCTTCCTGCCCTTTTTGAAGACTGGAGTGACATTCGCTTTCCTCCAGTCCTCAGGCACCTCTCCCGTTGCCCACGACCTAGCAAAGATGATGGAGAGTGGCCTAGCAATGACTTCCGCCAGCTCCCTCAGCACCCTCGGGTGCATCCCATCAGGGCCCATGGATTTATGGACGTCCAGGTTGCTTAATTGGTCCCTGACCCAGCCCTCATCAACCAAGACAGATTCCTCCTCTATCCTGACTTCTTCTGAGGCCGCAGGGGTCCAGGGCTCCTCAGGACAGCCTCCAACAGTATAGACAGAGGCAAAGAAGGCATTCAGTAACTCCGCCTTCTTTTTATCCTCTGTCTCCAGGACCCCCACCTCATTCATCAGTGGGCCTACATTGCCTCTAGTGTTGGCTTTACCTGCAATGTATTTGAAGAAGCCCTTTCTGTTGTCCTTGACCTCTCTTGCAAGGTTTAATTCCAAGGAGGCCTTAGCTTTCCTAGTTGCCTCCCTACATCCTCTGACATCAGACTTATATTCCTCCCAAGTGGCCAGCCCCTCCTTCCACGATCTGTACACCTTCTTCTTCCACTTGAGTTTGCCCAGCAGTTCCCTGTTTAACCATGCAGGTCTCCTGGTACCCTTCCTTGACTTCCTACCTGTTGGGATGCTCTGATCTTGAGCTCGGAAGAAGCAGTCCTTGAACGCTAACCAACTATCTTGGGCCCCCTTACCTTCTAGTACCCTGTCCCATGGGATTTCCCCTAGTAATTGCTTGAAAAGGCCAAAGTTGGCCCTCCTGAAGTTCAGGGTTGTGATTCTGCTAGCTATTCTGGTCCTGCCACATGAGATCCTGAACTCTACCATCTCATGGTCGCTACAACCAAGGCTGCCCTCAACCTTCACCTCTTCCACCAGACCCTCCTTGTTAGTGAGGATCAGATCCAGCAGCGCTCCTCTCCTAGTTGGCTCATCCACCATTTGCATCAGAAAGTTATCATCAATGCACTGGAGGAACCTCCTGGACTGGGGATGGCTGGCTGAGTAGGCCTCCCAGCAAATATCAGGGTAGTTGAAATCCCCCACAACAACCAGACCCTGTAATTGCGAGACTGCTCTCAGCTGCCTGTAGAAGGCCTCATCACCGTCCTCATCCTGATCCGGTGGCCTGTAATAGACACCCACAACAGTATCACCCCTGCCAGCCTGCCCCTTAATTTGCACCCACAAACTCTCAACTCGCTCCTGATCTGCCTCTGGACAGAACTCAATACATTCTAGCTGCTCACTCACATAAAGAGCAACTCCACCACCTCTCCTTAGCGGCCTGTCTTTCCTGAACAGGACATAGCCATCCATGTCCACATTCCAGTCATGCGAGGCGTCCCACCAAGTCTCTGTAATTGCCACTAGATCATAGCCCCCCGACCGAACACGGATTTCTAACTCCTCCTGCTTATTCCCCATGCTGCGTGCATTGGTGTACAGGCATTTCAGGGAGCGAGCTGGGCACACCGATTTCATCCCAGATTCACCCCCTGATTTCACCCCAGGGGGATGGGGGGCCTCCTGGTCTACCTCAACACTAGAGCATTGCCCCAGTGGTGCAAGCCCAGCTACCACCCCATCCCCCTTCGAATCTATTTTAAAGCTCTCCGAATGAGCCCTGCTAATTCCTGTCCCAGAACCCTTTTGCCCCTACGACATAAACCTTTCCCATGTATCACTGTCACACCTGTTGTCTTATAAAACCAGCCATTATCAAAGAACCCAAAGCCCTGCCTGTAGCACCAGTCTCGTAGCCAGGCGTTAATAGAGAGAATCCTACTATTCCATCCCACGTCATCACCTGAAAATGGAAGAAGGGAGGAGAAAACAACTTGTGCCCCAGACTCTTTCACCAACCGTCCTAGGGCCTTGTAGTCTTTCTTCATCCCCCTCAGACTACGGGATGCAGCTTCTTCCCCACCTGTCTGGAAGATCAGCAGGGGGTAGTAGTCTGTGGCCTTCACCAGGTTGGGGAGTTTCCTGGTGATATCCCTGATTCGGGCTCCAGGCAGGCTGCAGACCTCCCTGTGATGGGGGTCAGCTCTGCATACTGGGCCCTCAGATCCCTTTAGGAAGGAGTCTCCAACCACTAAAACTCTTCTCTTCTTCCTTGTGGAGGAGGTAGCTATACGCCCGTCAGGTTTTTCTGACTGTGGTGGCACAGGGGATCAGAAAGCCTGTTTTAACTTCCATAGTATGTTTATAAAGCAGAAAGACCAGTTTTGTTAAACTATTTCTCACTCAGGAAAATAAGATGATAACATCCTGCTTCTCTGTGGTTCTTTCTGGTTTTCACTTTTTCCAGGCCTTGCAACATTTAGCTCTTCTCTAAAGCTATATCATCTTCTGATCTTTCACTTGCACTCTGTTTTATTGAGTTATTTGCTGAAAAAGGAAAGCCTGAAAAAAGAAAACAAGTGTTCAGGAACAGAATGGGAAAAGCTATACAGACCTTTTTTTTTGTCTTACATTACAGTACTTCAAGTGATTCTGTGATTATTTTTTTTGCTTCAGTTATCATTTCTGAATGCTTGCAATAATCACATCTTCCTTTCTAGACATATTCTAATCGACTTTGTTAGAGTTGCTTCACTGCTGCTTTCTGAACTCTTTCCTAAAGCATGTCATTTTCGCTGCCTTTCCCTCAATAATTCTACAATTAAAATGTTATTGAAAATGTATTGGCTCCATCATGGCAAATTTTTTTATCATGCAGTCATTGTCTGTTCTTCTTAGCTTCTTCTTTCTTCATTGCATTTTTCACTGCACTTTATTGTAATCAGTCAGTACTGCTGTCTTTCCCCATCCTATTTCATCACATTAAGCCATTTTTCCTTCTCTCTCACAAGCCTACTGTATAAAACATTGTTTGTCATATCTATCTCTCACGAAAAAAGCATTTCCAGTCTTTCACTGGAAAAAGATTTCCTGTGTCAGGGCATTTACTTTTGTAATCTTTCTCTTTTCTTACTTAAGAAAGCCTCACTACATACATCCAAGGACTATAGGAGGGAAACATTATATGAATAAGGTCAATCAGTCTATGTTTTGTGACATTCTTGGATTTCATATTCTTGTAAACTGAAGATTGCTTTTAAAATTTTCAGAATAATGGGTTCATAATTGTAGTTGTTATAAGGAAAGAAAAAGTCCCATGTAACTTTTTATGGCTTGTACGTTTTAGTTCTCTGAAATAAATTATTTTCTGCGCAATGAAAGTACAATGTTTTTAAAATGGGACTCACACAGCTTTCAGGAAGAGGGGAAGGGAAGGGAAGGGAAGGGAAGGGAAGGGAAGGGAAGGGAAGGGAAGGGAAGGGAAGGGAAGGGAAGGGAAGGGAAGGGAAGGGAAGGGAAGGGAAGGGAAGGGAAGGGAAGGGAAGGGAAGGGAAGGGAAGGGAAGGGAAGGGAAGGGAAGGGAAGGGAAGGGAAGGGAGGAAAAACACCCATCCAATTGCTCACAACCAACTGAGTGATGCCCAGCCAGTCCCTGAGCAATGACAATGGCAACCCTGTCAACCTCCCTTCCTATGGTGAAAGATGACATATGGTATGGAATATCCCATTGGTCACTTAGGGTCAGCTGTCCCTGCTGTGTCCCCTCTCAATTTCTTGTGCATTTCCAGCCTACTCACTGTCAGGGCAGAGTGAGAAAGCAAAGGACTTGACTCTGTGTAACCACTGCTCAGCAATAACTAAAACATTGGTGTATTATCAACACTGCTTTCATCACATATCCAAAACACAGCCCCATACTAGCTACTATGAAGAAATTAACTCTATCCCAGCCAAAAACAGTACAAAGTGTTAGTACTTCCGTTATAATGTCTAGAACTTTTTGGCTCATGACAATTAAAGAGGTTTGCCTTAGGGCTGAGACAAGAATACAGATTTATGTATAATCTGAGACATACATTTATTGTCTATCACACTCAGAGAAAAAAAATATTTTTTAACTTGGAATTTCAGTGCATAGATCAAAAGAAGACACAAACTAGGAAGCTATTACACCTGGAGTTGCATGAAAAATTTCCATTACTAATAAACATAAAAATACCGCTCCAAGTTTACAAAATAACTGAACAATAGATTGCGATCTGGAAATTGACAGGCACATTAGAAGTGATTAAGAAAAGAAGCAGAACTCCTGTAATGGATACTTGAGAACACCCTTGCTATCTTTAGCCTTTGCATCTCTCAGCGTGATGTCAGTGCCTGTGGGATCATTGGAAGGCATTGCTTACTGGGCAACATCTGCAGGTAGGAAAGGGGAAGCCTCCCTCAGACTCTTCCATCTGCATAGACTGAGCAAGCTGTGGTCTTGCTGTATCGAAAGCTATGTATTCAGAGGATGTTTCCATAAAGCAAGCAAGGATCCCTTAAAACTGTCATATACAGGAGAATTCACAAGTCAAATGGAATACATAATTGCATTTTCTGATTCTAATATTATTTGGATAATGTTCTAGAGTCACAACGTAGTACAGCAGAAAGCTGGCAAGTAGTAAATGACTGGAAAACATACCACAGGATGGAGGGACATTTTTTTCTGAGGAAGAATAAATGTGTGGTTTTCTGCAGTTTTACTGTAGCTGATTTACAAAAAAAAAGAGAGATGACATGGAATAAAGCATAAGGCTTCCCTCCTGCACCACTCTTTAGGCAGGCACAAGAAAGATGTGGAAGATACAGGTTTTCTGAGATGTAAGTCAGCTTTAGCCCCAGTACCACTTGCAGCTTCTCTGAATTGCACTGCTATTTTGTGTTTTTGACTCTATAAAACATGGAGACTTATTCTGCATGCCACTGCCTACGTTTGAGCAGCCACCAATATAAGGGAAGGAAAGTAAGAGGCAGAGCCTGTTACAGTGCAGCTATGTCTAGCCAGAGTTACCCTTTTCTTGGGAATGAACGTTTAAAGGCAGTATAGCTCTAAGTGATGCAAACCCAATTGTTCACTTGAAAATCCAGATGTGTTTAATGTTAAAAAAATTGTCAAATTGTTTTAAGCACATTATCTATGCAGGTATGTTGACTATGGAAATAACTCATAGGGTTTTTTCCCCTTTTTTTATTAGCACAACCTTAGGATGCTGAGGCTTGGCTACAGAAGTGTTGAGAAATGTATGCTCAGTTTTTAGGAGAGAATGGTACGTCCACATGGCCAGCTAAGATGATTGGTAGAGGTTTTTATTTTCTTCTTAGAAAAAGATAGGATTATTAATTTTTAATCTCCATACTAGAATTTTGTGAGACATGCATATTAAATTGCAATCTTTATATGAAGCATTTCTGAAGAATCTACAAAACTGGATGGTGATGCCATATAATTGAGATACCATGTTTAGTCTCCCAAATTTGGAAGGAGAAAATAAAACAAGCTCACATAGTATGATGAGATTGACTGTATAACATCAAAATGTTTGGAAAAATGCTGAAGAAAAAAAATTTCTGAGCAGCTAACTGCAAAATGGATTAATATGCAACATGAACAAGATGATAGATTTATAAATAGGTCAAGTCAATCTAAAAGAATACATTTTCTTGATATGTCGTTTATTTTCAAGAAAAGGGATCTTTAGCAAAGACGATTTTGATAAAATTTTCAACTTTTTTCATGACCCTGAAGAAGATGATGCTTAGTGTAAGTCATAAGGTTAAGAACTTGACCAAAAGGAGACTCAACACCAATGAAATAATAATTCTTGGACTGGAGGAAGAGGAAAGGTGAAATCACTTAAGCATAAATTTGATGTTGCACTTTTACTGAATTTTCTTTATTAACTGGGAAAAAGAAGGAAAAGTATGTTAATGAAATGCCCTGATGACACAAAGACACCATTATCACAGAGCGAGATTGGAATGAGTGGTATAGTAGAGAGTAATGTTCATGAAAAATGTTTGTTTATATCTTTTCTATTTATTATTTGGATAACGTAGACTTTATTAATTTATCCTTTCCCTGCCTAGAAGCCAGAACTTGTTTTGTGTGTGTATATGTATATTTACATATTTACTATTGTATTACTGGGCTATCACTGAAGTGGATGAAAAGGAATACAAAGAAGTGCAAGGACTAACGGTACAAATTTTTCCACACCCAGGACGGTGATCAGACGAAGCAGAGGAGTAGAAGTTGGATATATTTGTCAGTTACATTGTCAGTTGGAACCACCGGTGTGGATGTGAAATAGGTAATTACAATTTTAGAGTGCAAGGTATTTTAATCTAATTTTAATGCCATTTTACAAAGCCTGTGGTATTTTTTATCTGTAATAGTTTGTAAGAATTTGTTCAAAGATTGTCATCATTAAGTCAATCCCCAGTACATCTACTCAAGGGTTATTACAGTGAACAAAAAAGGGAAGACTCTAACTTACTGAATAGAACAAGAGAGCCTGGCAACCCATAGACGAGAGAATGTATGACTGCTCTCTGAAAGTATATTACAGAAGTTGATATTAGATAAAAGTTAGAAAAAAGATGTGGGCCCAAAATACAGAACTAAAGGGCAAACATGAGAAAAAACAGAGTTTAAAATGGATGCAATTTAATTTAGATTGAAAAACAGCAGATTTCTAACCATTGAAAGACTGAAATAGTAGAATATATTCCAATAAAAATATTAGGAGTAAATCCAAAATATATTTTCTAAGATGGAAGTATTAAAGTTAAGGAAGTTACATAATCAATCACTTTTCACTGGCAAGTTATTTGACTAGATGGCTTAGGACATTCCTCCTTCTTCTATGTTTTACTCATATTTCTGAGTAAAATATATCTCGTATCCCTCCTGTGTCATCCCATGCTATATGAGGGACTGTCACCAGTTAGGTACCAGGCATACAGCCCATCATGTCCTGCAGCTACAGCTGCCACACTTCTAAACCATTAAAAAGCTACAAGGTCACATTAGACCTGGAATCTGTCCACGGTCACCAAGGTCTCTTACCTTTTTTACACTTTGAAATATCAGAATATGCTACTGTATACTTCCCTGAGAAAAACAAAAATCAAAGTTATAGACATAAAATAAATTTAAAAAATGAATAAATAGAAATAAATAAAATAAGAGGTACGTACAATCTACCTGAGGTGGCATTTATTTTGTTACATACTTCTGTGAAAAAATACATGTATTGGTCTAATTTTTCTTACTCTTTTTTATGTCTTTATACTTCTATTATTATTTTTATGTTTTATACTTCTATGCCTCCTAACAGCTACTGTAAACAAACCCCTTTAACCATGTTTACTCAAACAAACCCTTTTAACCATGTTTGCATCTTGGTTAAGGGAAAAAGGAAAAAAGCAAACACATATAATTTCTGCATGGAAACGGATTTGTCTCTGTAGTTCATGTGGACAGAATTTATGCAAATACATTTGATGCCCAAACAAAAAAAATGTTAGAATTTCATACATAGAAACTTGTAACTGGATTTTGCAGCAGTGAAGAAACCAAACAAGAACCCAATGCAATATGCAGCAGTTCTGAAAGGAAAGGAATTATTATTATCTCTCTTTTAAAGATGAGATGTGGCATGGAGAAGTGGCATGATTTGCAAGAGGTCACACTACAGTTTGGTGGAGATGCAACCTTGGGTTTCTGACTGCTGTTAACACAAATAAAAATTACTTTCATAGTGCATGCTCATTTCCAGTATGCAGAAAGCTGGTTAATAATGAATCATAAAACCACCGCTTGTTCTTTTCACATTTAATCTTTAACAGATGACAAATTTTAGAATGAAGGAAAAATAGATAGAAATTAATAATAATATTTTAAATAAGAGGTGTAAGAAGAATATGGTTAGCCTGATTTAACATCGAAGGACTGAAAATTAATTCTGAAAGTCAAACACTTTGAACGTTTCCTTTGATGTTTTATGGAAAAATGTTTGTCAGTTTTGTAAGTTTAGTAAGCATTTACCTATCTTTACGCAAGTGGATGTTGTCAAAAACTGCTCTGTTTATTTCCTGTTTATTTCTCATATAATTGTTTCTAAATACTGTACTGAACTACGACCTAAGTAGAGGAAGACTAGTAACTCATCTGACTGTGAAGGAATGGAAATAAAACAGGATTTACCCAGTAAATGATTTGTTGTAAATTATTTGCTTAGCTATTCTACTTCTTCTAAGTGATGTGTAGGTATTCAAAAACACAATATATGAATTCCTGAGGGGTGTGTGTTTGAAGCTTCTAATTTTTAAACATGAGTATAACTACGAATATTGACATCTCTTAATAGTTCACAATGTAATTATTGGATTAATGAATTTTGTAGTCAGTGATGAGTCATTTGACAGCGAAAAAGAAAGTTGGAGCCCTAAAAATTGTTTTCCATGTTAAACTAGTCTTATAAACCTAAATGCTTGGATCCTCTGAATTTTAAAAAAGTTTTGCAAGCCATGCATTATGCTGCTTAAAATCTTTGCAAGATTAAGTAATAATCTTTTTTCAGATACCCTATCTTCCATGTGGATGTCGTTGTTTAGAATTTCTATTGAAATTCAAATTTGAAAACAAATGCCTGAGATACATCTTATCTGTTTGCCATACTGCACCATTCTTCTTAGATTTCAAAAAGATTCAAAAGATAAGTGGTGAAATATTACATAGTAATGTAGCCTTTCAGTGAAGCTCTTGTAATGTAAATTTGACCTCAGGTTTATCCTGAATCCACATAATGAAAGCTAGAGGTTTTGTGCAAGAGAATAATGAAAAGTAAAGAAAGTGACTATAATCCAGATATAGTTCATAATGTAACTGTACCAAGGCAAACGCCTAGCCATGATGTGAATTTAAAACCCCAAAACAAGTGAAGGTCATTTTTAAGTTCTAGACATTCCCAAAAATATTGCAACTTCTGTGGATGATTTAGTGAAACATATATAATTCTGTGGTTTCTTCTTTTATTCAAGGATATTTTTAGTTTTAGCTAAATGCTACATGAAATATTCCCTACCGTAATTTTTATTGGCCTTATTTGACTTCTAGTTTCTTAACGAACTTGAAGACTGCAAAAACTCATTTAAGTTTATTCAGGAAGCAGTTATGTAAAATCAATTTGTATTATGTTTATATATTCCTCTTTCCATCACTGTACTTTAAAAAAAAGGAAAAAATGTGCTATTCATAGTATTTTAATACATTCCTGCCTTCTCTGTACATATGCGTGTGTATATATGTGTGTGTATTACTAAAAGAGCAGATGTTTTGCTTTTGGTAAGAAAACAACAATCTTCATATAAATGCAAGCCATATTAATACAGTCTATAGCCATTTATAAAACAATTATATTGCAGTGTTTTCTAAAATAAATTGGGTGACAGTCATTATATTTATTATTATTTATTACTAATATTTTCAATTTTTGAGAAGTCATGGAAGTCTGGTGAAGTTCCCACTGACTGAAAAAGGGGAAACATAACTGCCATCTTCAAGAAGGGAAAAAAGGAAGAACTGGGGAACTACAGGCCAGTCAGTCTCACCTCTGTGCCTGGCAAGATCATGGAGCAGATCCTCTTGGAAACTATGCTGAGGCACATAGAAATCAAAGAGGTGATTGGTGACAGCCAACATGGCTTCACTAAGGGCAAATTGTGCCTGACAAATTTGGTAACCTTCTACAGTGGGGTTACAGGATTGGTGGATAGGGGAAGAGTGACTGACGTCATCTACCTGGACTTATGCAAAGCATTTGACACTGTCCTGCACGACATCTGTGTCTCTAAATTGGAGAAACATGGACTTGACGGGTGGACCACTCACTGGATAAGGAATTGGCTGGATGGTTGCACTCAAAGAGTTATGGTCAACGGCTCTATGTCCAAGTGGACAACAGGGACGAGTGGCATTCCTCAGGGGTCAGTATTGGGACCGGTGTTGTTCAACATCTTTGTTGGTGACATGGACAGTGGGATTGAGTGCACTCTCAGCAAGTTTGCCGACAACACCAAGCTGTGTGGTGTGGTCGACATGCTGAAGGGAAGGGATGCCATCCAGAGGGATCTTGACAGGCTTGAGAAGCGGGCCCTTGAGAACTGCATGAAGTTCAACAAGGCCAAGTGCAAGGTCCTGCATGTGGGTCGGGGCAATCCCAAGCAAAAATACAGGCTGGGCAGAGAATGGATTGAGAGGAGCCCTGAGGAGAAGGACTTGTGTTGCCGCTTGTCTGCGGCAAGCTCCGTTTGGTTGCTGGCTGGCCTGAGGCTATCCGCACCCCAGGGCCATTGAGCACTGACACCAATGTGAGGATGCAACAAATGGCGTTTATTTAACTGCGCAACAGCCTTATATAGTCGTCTTGTCCCGTACGAACTCGCACGATAATGACACATCCTGCTCCTTTCGCCACACCCACCTTCCGTTACAGCCCGAGATTTTCCGGTCGCCGTACCCTAATCTACCTACATTTCCCCCTCCCCATGCTTCAAGTCATGCAAAGTAAAGCGTATCGCTGATTCTGGAGCCTTGCATCAAAGCGTAAGCGTAGCTGGCGGATACAACATCCCGAGCCCAGGTTCTCCAGTAAGATTCCCCTGCAACTCCTGAGATGCAAAGCAAAAGCAAGCTAATCATAAGCGCATTGTTTAAAGCTTTTGTTTCACTCAGCAACGGCCGCCGTTCCTCATCTTTCTTGGCACCCCGCCGCTTTACCAGACTCTCTGTACTGTCATGACTCCTCACGTCTGAAGGTCGAGGCTGGTGATGTTTCAGCTTCCCCCACAGGTACTCCTGCAAAACATAAAGCTCGGACAGCGTACATATTACTTCGGGTTAGGATTTTGTTTTAAATCAGGGCGCAAACAGCGTGTAGGGACCCACTGTATAACATCATCCCGTTTGATGGCGGCATACCCCCTCCCGTGATGTAGCAGCTCCCAACCTGTTTCCCACTCCGCTGTCCCAGGGAACCGAACCTTGACTGGGGGGCCCACTTCTGGCACCCCTGGACCCCAATGTCGCTCAATTGGGCCACGCTCTTGGTCTCCCCGGGCAAAACGATTTAAAGAATAAAGAGGGCGATGTAAAATGTGAGATTGGTAGTTGACAGGAATTACGTCTGGGAATCCTTCCCCCTCCCCAAGAATCTTAATTCTGTGTTTTTGTTTCTTACTTAAACCTGGTTCCCTGTGTCTCGCAGAGCCCAGTCAGAGAATCCCAGCCTTGGTTACCCATAAATCCTGCTCTCTGTTGTTGAGCCACAAAGGTTGTATTGACCATTCGTTGCACAGTTTTCTGCAAACATGCAAACAAACTGGGTAACACAAGTAGGATAATGCCTATTATAAACATTCCCATAAGCAGACTCTATCTACAAAACATGCAGTTTACTTCAGGACATACTGTTATTCTCTGTTATTCTAGCTGAAAGGAAAACTACTGACAGGAAAGCTGATTCTGTTTAAAGGTAACACAGATCAGGCCTTTTAGAGCCTACTCTGAGGCCTATTCTTGCTAAACCGTTGCTAAACCATCCGGTATCAATTTCCCCCTTTGGAAGTAGTTAGATTTATTATCTCACTACTTCCATATACTATTCTCAATGATTGCCTCAACACAACCCACGCAGATCCCTATGATAATTATAATCACAACTATATAAACTATTCCCTCTAATAATGTGGCTAACCATCCTTTTAGAAACAATCCACCGTACTCCTGCGCCTGTAGAGACAGAAACATAACCTCGACCCATTAGTAATAGTTCCCCTGGTCCCAACCACTCGTTAGTACCTGGTTCCCTATACCACACTTTGCCTTTGTTTTGCACATAGCTTGCTCCCTGTCAAACTGCCTCACAATGTATTACAATTGGGGGTCGCTCCTTATCTCCTGCTAAAGTTAAATGGTTAAGTACATAAACAGCTTTTGCAAGTCTCTCAGAAGGTTCAGTTTCCTCTCCCCCTTTTTGTTTTTGCAGAAGCTGTTTCAATGTACTATGAGCACGTTCCACAATCGCCTGACACGTAGGCGAATGAGGAATCCCGGTGACATGTGTAATACCCCATAGTTGACAAAATTGACGAAAAATTTATGAACAGTATGCTGGTCCATTATCAGTCTTAAGTTGTTGTGGAACCCCAAGACTTGTAAAGCAAGCAAGTAAATGTCATTTGACATGACGACCTGTTTCCCCAGTTTGTGCTGTTGCCCATATTATATGTGAAAACGTATCAACAGATACATGAACATATTTGAGCCTTCCAAATTCTGCAATGTGAGTAACGTCCATTTGCCACAGTTGCAACGCACTCAGTCCTCGAGGATTTACCCCTATTCCAATTCCCATGCCAATTTTCTGACAACTAGGACAAGCACTAACTAATTCACGTGCTTGTGCCATGGTGAGGTGAAATTGTTTCGCTAACATTTTCGCTGATTGATGAAAGAATTGATGGGATAGGTGTATTTGTTCAAATAAATTTGGTGATATTTGCGTATAGGATACAAGTGTGTCTGCATTATTATTTCCAATGCTCAAATTTTGATCAAATTGATGACTACGAATGTGGGTGACAAAATAAGGTATCTCTCTGAGGTTTATTGCTTGATGCAACTGTAGCAAAATAGTGTAAAGTCGCATATTTCTTATTGGTCCATTTTACAAAAACCTGATATATCGCAAAAAATTCAAGTGTCTGCAATGAGTCCTCAGTTTGTCCTGAGAATTTACAATGTTTCTATTGTCCATCCTCTTGCCAGGTAATAACTGCTGAATGTGATCGCTTTCCTGCATCAGTAAAAACAGTTAGTCCAGTCATAGGTATCTCTGATCTGATAGGTTTTTCTTCCCAATCCTGTTTGCAAATAAACTGTAGCTTTTTATCTTTTGGCAAATGTGTTAACAATTGTCCAGTAAAGTCCTGTAAGGCCATTTGAAAAAGAGTTGACTGATTTGTTAACCACTGTAGATATTCCTTTCTGATAGGTAAATAGATAGCATCTGAGTCTAGTCCGGTAATGTCTGTAATCCTTTTATGCACTTTGACAAGCAATTGTGCTATTGCTTCCACTCTGGTACAAATTGTTGTTTTAGGATGAAAAACCAAAGAGTCCACTCGAGCATTGCCTTCTGCAATAAACCCAGGCAAATTAGTATGATTTCTTACATGTAAAACATAAAACAATGCAGTTCGGATTTGAATTTCTTGCCACAGAGCTCGCAGCAATTCAAAAACACACTGATTACATATATGCTCTATAACAGATCTATCCAATTGCTTTATAATGCCAGCTACATATGCTGAATCAGCAATCAAATTAAAGGGAATGGGAAAATTCTGAAATATTTTTAATACAGCTCATAATTCTACCACCTGAGGTGAACCCTTTTGTTGTATTACCATAGATTCCCACTTGCCATCAGAATACCAGACAAGGCCCGCCTTGCCTCTGTTCCCAGATCCATCCATAAAAATGGTAGTTCCATCCACAGGAGTGTCTGCGCACCACACTCCTGTGGCAATTGGAAGTTCCACACTCAATTTTATAACAGGATGGGAGGGCAAGTGGTAAACAACCTGTCCCGAGAAATTCTCCATAGCTGTTTGCAAAGCAAAGCTAGTAGCCATACACCACTCAAAATATTGAGCTGCAAAATAGGAATGGGTTAGTGATGCAGGGATCTCTGGCCACAAGCTCCCGACATCGCATCCGTCCTTTGATGAATAATCTGTGCCAATAGCTCTGTAATGAATCTGATCATTCTGAATTCCATTGACCAATTATTGCATACGGAATTTGCCTATCAAACAAAGTGATAATTTGTATTTCCTGATTCAAATCAATACGATGTACAAATTTGGAATGTAGCCTGCTTTCTATTTCTGTAATCAGTTGCTGTATCTCTGAAGTAGTGTGTCGTGGCGCTGTTAAAGTTGTGTCCCCTGCTAACAATTGGAATAGAGATTGCAATTGTGACGACGTAAGCCCCAAGTACGGCCGCAGCCATAACTTGAGCCTTATGTTCCACAGTACCCACTTTTGCACATGCCTTTATCATAGCATTCAAATCTGTTTTTCCAGGTAAAGCTTCAATGATCTTTTGACAATCAGCATTAGCATTATCCCTGTTTGCTACAGGTCCAAGGCTTGGCAGCCGCACAGGTTAACCCCGTGTGGAAACACCAGTCCTGTGCTCCCTGCGGTTTGGGCTGCGAGTTAACTGCATAGGCCTGGAACTGGTTGGGAAGATTCATTTGTGTCAGCATACGGTTCCCCCCCCATGTTCTTTCTCCAGTTTCCCTGTATTCTGCAGCTGGTTGTTATCAGCTGACCTTGAGCATTATACTGAGACCTGCACAGCTTCACAAGATGCCCTAGCTTCCCACAGCAATGACACATCAAAACAGAGTTATCTCTCCCACTCAGCTTCAACTTCTTAAGGCAGTTTTTCTTAAAGTGACCTTCCTGTTCGCATGTATAACAACGATGAACTACCTTAATTGCCGCCGCAAAAGTTTTTGCTAAATGCTCCATCTGAAATGTGGTGGTTCCTACTTTCTCACAAGCATCCATTAGCTCAGTTAAGGTGGCATTACTATTTGCCATCCCTGCAACAACTTTTCTGCAGTCCTCACCTGTGTTGTCTTTCGCTAACTATAGTGGTAATGCTTCTTTTACAATTTTCCAATCTAACGGTTGCCAAATATTTCTTCCCTCAGGACCCGCACCCACAATCACCGGATATGCTTGTGGAATTATAATTCCTTCTAATAACACATCTCGAATGACCCCTTTCCATTTCACTCCTCCCTCACCTCCCCCCCCTTCCCCTGTATACGCGGGCGGACGCTGACCCTCTCCCTCACCTCCCACATTACCAGATGGACGCAAACCTCCCCCCCCGCCCTGATCTAAAGGTGGAGTAGGGAGTTGTAAAGGAGGTTGAGGTGGCCCTAATACTTGTCTCGAACACAGAGGGGGGTTTTTGGGGGAGACATAGTCACGTGTCCCGAGGCGTTGGCTGAACGATGCTGCTGCAATTCCGTCTTTAATTCTTCCAGTCGTCTACCAAGCTCTGTCACGTCAAGTTTGTGTCCATTTCGTGATGGTAACAGTCCTTTAAGTCCTTGTGACTCTGGTACTGCTGACTCTGTAAACGGCGAATCCGGTAAAGGTGGGTACAAAGCATGTTTACCCTCCTTCTTGTTCTCCTGCTCAGCCTCATCCGTAGAGAGATCAATGAGAGGGAGGGGGTTTCGGAGGGGGTTTCTGCCAAGTCTCCTGTTCAGCGTCTGAATCAATTAGTTCAAATCGAGTTCGTGTTTTAGGGCGCACTACCGGTTCTGATGGATCTGTATCTATTTTTCTCACTCCCCGCTCCTCAGCTTTTTTCGGAGCCGTCCGTACCCACGGTGATAAAGGAGCTGCCACCGGTACAGCCACCGGGGCCGTGGGAGGTGTTGGTCCCGCAAACCGTGAGGGGGTAGTAGGCGCCTGTGGTCCTAAAGCCATAAAAGCTGTATGTGTGACTTCTCTCTCTGCTTTTATTCCTTTTAACGCTTCACTAACCAGCCTCCATGTAGCAGACAATTTAAAGGCTTCCTTATCACCACTTGACACCGCATTCCAGAGAGAGTCACCAATCTTCTCCCATAAAGGCACTTCAAAGACATCATTAAAGGTTGTAAAATGTCCTTTATCTTTTGCCCAAAACAGTAACTGCTTTAACGCAGCTTCGTCATATTTAATTCCTCTCTCAGAGAGTATATGTTGGAGGAGTTTCACCACTGCCACTTCTGTCTTGGTCAGGGTAGACCCCATGTAAACACGTCCGAGCCGCATCCCATGTCGCCCAGTCCTCCCGCGCAGTCCGTAGCAGCCACAAGATAACTCCCCATGTTTTTAATTCTTTGACAGAACCCGCTGCCATAGCTCGCTCAGCGAGCTGCATCGAGCACCGCTCCCAGGTATTCGGCTGTAAACAATCAGCCGATCCTGCCACCGCCCCCCCCTTTAACGAGACGGTCCACACACTGGGCTACGTCTTTCGATTTCACAGAAATCTTAAATTCCCCGCCCAGTAACGAAATCACCTTTATCAAGGTTTCCATGGTTCGCGAACCCACTCCGACCGCCTGCGGTCCGCCAGCCCAGCAATCACGTCGGGGTCACCACTTGTTGCCGCTTGTCTGCAGCAAGCTCCGTTCGGTTGCTGGCTGGCCTGAGGCTATCCGCACCCCAGGGCCATTGAGCACTGACACCAATGTGAGGATGCAACAAATGGCGTTTATTTAACTGCGCAACAGCCTTATATAGTCGTCTTGTCCCGTACGAACTCGCACGATAATGACACATCCTGCTCCTTTCGCCACGCCTACCTTCCGTTACAGCCCGAGATTTTCCGGTCGCCGTACCCTAATCTACCTACAGACTTGGAGGTTATGGTTGACAAGCAATGTGTGCTTGCAGCCCAGAAGGCCCACCATATCCTGGGCTGCATCAAAAGAAGCATGGCCAGCAGGTCGAGGGAGGTGATTCTGCCCCTCTACTCTGCTCTTATGAGACCCCACCTGAAGTACTGCATTCAGATGTGGGGCCCCCAACATAAGAAGGACGTGGAGCTGTTGGAGCGAGTCCAGAGAAGGGCCACGAAGATGATCAGAGGGCTGGAGCACCTATCTTATGAAGGCAGGCTGAGAGAGTTGGGGCTTTTCATCCTGGAGAAGAGAAGGCTCTGGGGAGACCTCATAGCAGCCTTCTAGTACCTGAAGGGGGCCTACAGGAGAGCGGGAGAGGGACTTTTTACAAGGGCATGTTGTGATAGGACGAAGGGTAATGATTTTAAACTGAGAGAAGGTAGATTTAGATTAGATATTAGGAAGAAACTGTTGACTGTGAGGATGGTGAGACACTGGCACAGGTTTCCCAGAGAAGTTTTGGCTGCTTCCTCCCTGTCAGTGTTCAAGGCCCGGGTGGATGAGTCTTTGAGCAATGTGGTCTGGTGACCCAAACCATTCTATGATCTATAATTCTATGATTCTAGTGCAAAATATGCCCTTCACTGGATGATGAAATTATGTGAAACTGATTCAAGTGGCATTTTCACAGGTCACATTGGGTTATAAGTGAAATCCTACTTATTTCATGAATAAACATAAATAAATGAGCAAGTTCTCATAACGGGTTAACCACAGAGAAGTTTGAATATGGGGCAACTGCTTGAAATGCAAAGCATA
Source organism: Nyctibius grandis (assembly GCF_013368605.1). Taxonomy (NCBI): domain Eukaryota; kingdom Metazoa; phylum Chordata; class Aves; order Nyctibiiformes; family Nyctibiidae; genus Nyctibius; species Nyctibius grandis. The sequence continues at coordinate 86,466,797 of NC_090659.1, read as the reverse complement.
ATTTACAACGAAATGTCACTTACATTGCATTAACAGAGAAATGCAGCTGCAGTCTGTTCTATCACCCAATGGAACTACACAATAGAAGAAAGTTTAATACTCAAGGAAGGCAGCTTGAGAGCAGGTAACATTGGATATTTTGGTAATAAGAATGCATTTACAATATTCTTTTAGGTATAGCTACACTAGAGTTTGAGTAAAAAAAAAAAGAAACAAAAGAGTCTGTAGTAATGGACAGAGTTGAAGAATTTCAGTCCATAAACTTTTATTTGATAATTAACATTTCATTATCAAAATAAGACAAAGATTTTGTTATCAGTTTAATTAGAATGTTTTTATCATAGAAATATATATATTTTTTATTTCCATTGTTCAGGAACTACAGAAATGTTTGCTTTGTAACATATTAATTTTAGATTTTTGAAAATAATTTAACAATGAAATTATTTAATTTCTGAAAAAATCTACTCAGACTCTTGCAAGGATAATTGGCACAACTTCATTTTTTTAGCTCATTTTATCTTCACCTGAAATGGAAAATATTTCAGATTTTTGAAATATTGATAGACGAAAAACTACCACATAAACCATTTTCCCTCAATTTCACACAGAAGTCCGCATCAGTGCTCAGTTCCAATAATGATGTATTAGTAGTTTCACTAGCTGGAGGATTGAAATGATGAATGTGAAAAGTCCTAGTAGAGTTCATTTTTTAATTATGGAAATTCCCTATTCCAGAAAGCATGTTTTCTTTTTCCTCTTTACATACATCATGCTTCAGCAGGAATGTTCATAATTTGGCACAGGTGTTCTCTGAGATGTGTATACAGCTGCTATACTAATTGCCACCTGAGAAAGGCTGTTACTAGGTTTTATACAAGCCTTTTGTAACAGACTGGCTTTTGATATTGATTGTCTTGTGTATCTTTTTTGATGGAAGGGAGGCTAAACTTGTTTTTAAACAAGACAGCTGTTTCAAAAGAGACAAGAAACTCTAAATGCCTAAACGTTGGAAAAAATGTGTGACCTGTGCAGACATATTGTTAAAAAAAAGTAAGGATAATTGTCTTGTGAAACATTTCACCTTTTTTAGACTAAAACAAGGTTAGCATGTATCTGAGATTTTATATAAATTTGGAAAAGTATAAATCTATATGCTTTCTAAGAAGAGACACTTTATTACAGCAAAGAAAAATGTGTTGATCTACACTGCAGTGATCAGACCATTTGTCAAATACTTTACTGTTTGCGATAACATTTGCAGGTCATACATACAAGTTTTCAGCTCCTATTGGAATCAGGCCTGTGAAATTGAATTTATCCTCCTGAATTTAGGAGATTGATTGAAATTATTAACTTTGGCAAATTCTTTTAAACTCTTCTAAATCCCCTCCCTTTGTTCCACTTTTCAAAATGCAATATTATTGCCAAAATGAAAAAAAATAATAGAATAGAAAATAATAGAATAGTAGTGTAATGCACCTACTTTCACTGAAACTTCCTTATAAAATTGCTGCCTCCTTTAAAGTATGCATGTCTCAAGAAAAGTCTTACTACTTTTCCATGTTAGATACAGACTGCAGAATGATGCATCACGGATAGCTTAATTATTTGCCAGCTGCCCTTTTTCACAGTTCTTCTTATTACATGTTACTGAAGAAGCTCAAAATTCATATTTCTGTATATTAGGATGAAATTATTTGAATCTACCTGTATCTTTTGTCATTGCTTTAACATCTTATACCTACAGGGGACGGTAATCCCATGTATTATATAACAGTCACTCCAAGCTCTTCCTTGTGCAGTCCCTGCTGCCTGTCTCATGTGTATTACTGTAGAGGTTTGGTTGAGTGAGAAGGGGCACGATCCTGTGTCAGTCACTGAGCTGTCTGAGCAACCCAGGCTTTGAGCAAGGGTTAAGCCCAGAGCTAGTGACTTTGCACTCCCCTTGCACGGAGCAGAACAAAGAACCTCGTGGTGCCTGCTTCGCGGGAAGCAAAACTACATCCGGGAGGGGAGGGGGCGGTCACGGCTCTGAATATGTAAACCTATGGACCAATCACAAGTGCGATCGGGGCGCGCGATTAACATATGCATAGTCTATATAACCACTGCTTTCTTTGTTAATAAACGAGAAGCTTCCATACTCACATTGAGATCACGTAGCTTACTCCGGACCGCTCCCCAGCACCCGCGAGCGCGCCTCCCCCGGTTTTCCCCTTACTACAACTGGTAGCAGAGGATGGTTCCCTTCGGCGTGCTCTCTCCGAGACTGCGGTAAGCAGCGAAAAGGAGGTGTTGGGAAAAAGACGGCTGGGAGCGGTGATGTTCGGGTTCAAGAAAGGGCAGAACAGACACTGGAAGGGTTGGCCACCCAGCTCCCAGGGTTCAGGTGCTGTTTGGGTCAAAAGGGCAGAGCAGACACTGGAAAAAGGGCAGCCATGGAAATAGAGGCTGCAGTCGTGCTGATTGCATATATCCTCTCTAAGAGAGGGAGCAAGACAGCGGAGAAACAGCTAATTAAGCTGATAAAGTTGGGCCAGCTCTGGGGGCATTTTAAAGACACAGCGCTTGTATTTTCTGTGGAGGAATGGAGAGAAGTGGGAGACATTATGTGGGAAAAGACTGTTGAGAGGGACCCCGAGGAAAAAAAGATTAAGGAGGTGCGTGAACTCTGGCAAAACGTGAAAGAGACTTTAAAAACTATGAGGGCAGAAAGAGAGCTCGCCCGCGCGGCTGCTGAGATGCGGCCGGCGCCGCCGGAGCCCAACCCCCCCCGCTAAAACAGAAAAACCTGGGGTTCTGGCTCGTTTCTTCGGGTTACCGGCAGTTAAGGGCATGTCAGCGACAAAAAAACTGCCTATCACTGAGGTCCGTAAGGCGGTAGAAGCGGCGAACTCCCGGGAGAAATGGTGCAGTAAGAATTTACAGGAGGAGGCTGCGAACAAAGAACCACGTGGCGCTCCTAGGACCGCATGGCAAAGGGAGCGGAAACAGGAGGGGGAGGGGTGGTCAGCCCCTCACCCTGCTCAGCCGTGTCCGGAGACGGGGGGACCGGCCCCTCCCCTCCGTGCCGCCGGAGTACCCGCCCCTCCCGCCTTGGCCTTGTCAATCAAGATCGCCGAGCGCCGTTGTGAAAGTGGTTTAGCGGCTAGCTTTCTTGGTTTTCACCCCGGCGGCCCGGGTTCAATTCCCAGCATGGGAATCACATGATTGGAAAATTCTTTAACAAACAAAAGCTGTAGTTACACAGTATGGAGTAAAATCAGACGCTGTAGCTATACCAAATATACAGGTTTAGTACTTTTTTTGCCTGTTAGTGAATGTTTTACATGTGTAAGGTTTTGGTTGAGATGTTAAATGGTGGAGGAGTACTGTGGATGTGAATGTGGGAAGTAATTCTAGTCATGTGTAATTGGTTATAGGGCCTAAGTTGCAGTAATTAACTTGTTGCTGATTTATTCAACAATGCCTTGTTGCTTTGTATGCATTAATGTTTGGGTGTAAAGATTGTGTGTATATCCAACAGGGAGCCACAGTATTTAAATTGACCAACCTAATGTTACAACTGCTTTGAGGTGGCCTATGACTGAAGAGCGACTGCAGATTACTAAAGGACTGGTAGAGGAACAGTTAAAAGCAGGACATATCAAACCCTCAGTTAGTCCTTGGAATACACCCATTTTTGTCATCCCTAAGAAAAGTGGAAAGTGGAGATTATTACATGATTTACGGAAAATTAATGAGCAAATGCAAGCAATGGGAGCATTGCAACCAGGTATTCCGTCACCTAACATGTTACCAGCAGGATGGCATATATTGATTGTAGACTTGAAGGACTGTTTTTTCACCATACCTTTACATCCTCAGGACACCATGAGGTTTGCCTTTTCTGTTCCTGTTATCAACAAAGCGGAACCAGCTCAAAGGTATGAATGGGTAGTTCTACCGCAGGGCATGAAAAATTCACCTACGTTATGTCAGCTTTATGTGGCATGGGCACTGAAACCATTGCGCCAGCTCTGGCCACAGACTATCATCTATCATTATATGGATGATATTTTGTTATGTCAGACCGATCCTTTTTCAGAAGAAAGTCTCCACAAACTAACAACAACGTTGGCAGAGAAAGGTCTCATGATTGCACCAGAAAAGATTCAACGAACTGATCCCTGGAAATACTTAGGATGGACAATTTCGGATGCTCAAATCCGGCCTCAAAAGGTGGAGCTACATACAGATTTGAAGAACCTGAGGGATGTACAAATGCTTCTCGGAGATATTCAGTGGGTCCGTAACTGTGTCGGTATCTCGAACACCGAGATTGCCCCCCTCACCGAACTGCTGCGACGATCACACCCTGCTGACACCATACAGCTGTCTGAGACTCAACAAAGCGCATTGCGGTCAATCATCGCCAAATTACAAACTGCATGGTCGTCGCGACGCATTCGTGAACTACCTGTGTCTCTGCTAGTAATTAACAGTGAAAATATGGTTTGTGGTGTCATTTGTCAGTGGCAAAACAAAAAGGGGGAACTCCCCCAGGGCTACAACCAATGCCACTACAAATGCCATGATAAAGATGAAGCTTTTTGGGTGTTGGAATGGGTATTTCTTAGTGTACAAACAAAGACAAGCATACAGACTAGACCAGAAGCCACAGGGGAACTAGTGAGAAAGGGTAGATCTAGGATTGTAGAATTAATAGGACTGGATCCAGCGGACATTAGTATTCCTGTTAATGCTGTAGACCTAGAATGGTGGTTCCGTAATTCTTGACCCATTCAGGAGGCGTTTTTGGGGTACGAAGGAAGAGTCCATTCACAGCAACCGAAAGGTAAATTATGGCAGATATTACAGAAAAATCAATGGATAGAAAAATCTAAAGTACAGAAAACACCAATAGTGGAAGGGTTAACGGTCTATACAGATGCCGGAAAGAAACAGCACAAAGCGGTGTGTGTGTGGCAGGAAAAAGGGAATTGGGTACACCACATGCTGTATGGTCAGACCGATGATACCTTACAGACTCTGGAACTATCTGCCGTAGGCTGGGCCTTGACAAATTGGCTGGATGGGGCTATAAATATAGTCACAGATTCTATGTACGTAGCAGGAGTCATCCCACGATTGGAGGAGGCATTGCTCCGAAACACACAAAATCCCCGCCTTGGGCAGTTATTCTTGCAATTACGGTCTATTATGCGACAACGCAGTGCGCCTTGTTGCATAATACATGTGCGGAGTCATCAATGGGATCTTGGTCTGGGGAAGGGCAACCAGGTGGCAGACTCTCTAGTTAGCCCTGCTTGCCATATTCCTCCTTTAGACAAATTTCAACAAGCTAGACAAAGTCATGAGCATTTCCATCAAAATGCAAAAGGAATACAGAGACAATTTGGAATAACAGAAAATGAAGCAAAATCTATTGTTCAAGCATGTCCGAGGTGTGGGGCTCAGGGACCAGGCATTGGTATTGGTGTAAACCCGAAGGGTTTGGCAGCACTTGAGCTATGGCAGATGGATGTAACACATATTCCAGAGTTTGGGAGACAAAAATATGTACATGTCACAGTAGATACCTTCTCGAGGTTAATCTGGGCATCTGCAATGTCCGGAGAAAAGGCGCAACAGGTTTGTAAACATTTGTTGGCGTGTTTTGCCGTTATGGGGGTGCCAGAACAGATCAAAACAGATAATGGGCCAGCATACACCAGCCAAAAGTTTCGTGTATTTTTAACACGCTGGGGAGTGAAACATGTTACTGGTATACCACACTCCCCGACAGGTCAAGGGATCATCGAACGCACCCATAGAACCATAAAGGAATATTTAAGGAGACAGAAGGAGGTAGATACTGATCCAACATCGCGGTTGCATAAAGTGTTGTTTACTTTGAATTTTCTGTGTTTAACAGGGGACCGAGAAGAACCACCGGTTGTTGTGCATCACCAGCAGTTGAAATTTAATAACAACACCATTATACCTCAGTTACAGGTGATTTATCGGGAACCTGCTACAGGGGAGTGGAAAGGACCGGTGCCAGTGATCCTTAGTGGCCGGGGATATATGTGCGTGGCCACTGACCAGGGACCACTTTGGGTGCCGAGCCGATCAGTAAAACCACACCTCCCCGAGAAATCGGATGGGTGATGGAACTGGTAAAAATGGTTCTTACAGGAGTTCTTGTGATTGCAGTTATATTGTTAATGTTACCATGTTTATTTTCTTGTTTGCAGAAAGCGTTAATGAAACTTGTGAATCAGGCCTGGCTTGCTCACAAACAAGAAGGGGGAATTGTAGAGGTTTGGTTGAGTGAGAAGGGGCACGATCCTGTGTCAGTCACTGAGCTGTCTGAGCAACCCAGGCTTTGAGCAAGGGTTAAGCCCAGAGCTAGTGACTTTGCACTCCCCTTGCACGGAGCAGAACAAAGAACCTCGTGGTGCCTGCTTCGCGGGAAGCAAAACTACATCCGGGAGGGGAGGGGGCGGTCACGGCTCTGAATATGTAAACCTATGGACCAATCACAAGTGCGATCGGGGCGCGCGATTAACATATGCATAGTCTATATAACCACTGCTTTCTTTGTTAATAAACGAGAAGCTTCCATACTCACATTGAGATCACGTAGCTTACTCCGGACCGCTCCCCAGCACCCGCGAGCGCGCCTCCCCCGGTTTTCCCCGTACTACATATTACCTCTTGAACATCAGTTCTACCAAACAAGGTATCTGCTCAGTAGAATTGATTGTACTTCATGTGTTTTTCAGGGCAACATGAAGTTTGTTCATACTCTCTTTCTCTTTCGTTAACTTTGCTCTTTGAGATGAGTATGTGTGTCAGAAGCACGGACCACTTACGTAAAACACTAAATTGACTGCATCACACCCACCTTGAACCTCTATATCTACTTTCAGTAGAAGGAATTAGAAAGTCAGGGTGACGAATCTTGGTGCTTAACTTTTTGGCACTGCAGTATCAAGTGTGACAAAATCTGAAATTCATTGTTGGACTTAGACCATGACCTTTAGAAGATCAAGTGTTCTTACAGTCCCTGCTGCTGAGTGCATGAGTGTAAGCTCACTGATCAAAATGTCTTTGCCTGTAGTTCAGGGTAAAACTTGACCTCTAGTTTTAAAGTGACAAGCCTGATGCTCAGTTTCAAAATGCTCCTGTGAGACTGCTGGATTGATTATTTTGTTAGCTTTAACAACAGGCAAATTGATTGCTTTAGAAAAATAAAAAATAGCTTTTTGTCTAATGTACTAGAGTAGGAAAATACCAGTTATTTTATAAGCACAGAATAAAATCAGTTCACAGATACCCATCTGAAAAATATGATTTATAATAAAGCAAACCAAACCAATGTGTTTTATTAATGTACAAAATACCTACCTCACGAGGACTGAAAATTTGTCATTATATGATGAAAGTAATGATGATATTTGAGAGAATATAAGGCATTACAGAATACAAAATACTGAAGCATTAAAATCTATTTTGAAGCTTACTCTCCTGTTTATTGTTATTCTTCCAAAAAAAATGAGGTAAATATGCTCCTGATATTTGGTACCTGTGTTTCATGTTGCCTTAGTTTGATGATTGGAGCTGTAACAGGTTTTGACTTTAGAAAATTACCCAGCATGGTTGCTAATTATAAGGAGTATAAACACTAACATTTATCATTTTAGACAACAGACAGTGCATGAGCATGCAAAACCTGTAAGGCACTAAGGCTTTGAAGACTAAGAACCATCAGTACATACTTAATTTGTGTGAGATTCTTCTTATTTAGCTTTAGACTTTGCAATGTAGGCATCTCTGTCTGATGTCTACAATTCATTTTTATTTTTTTACAGTCAGAAGTAATGCCTTTTTTTTTTTTGAGTTCAATTCAACTAATGTATTTTAGATGTCTACTTTAAAATGATACATTTTATGCTCTACCGACAGTCCTGGTTAACTGGAGAAGTTCCAGCTGACTGGAAATTAGCAAATGTAACGCCCATCTACAAGAAGGGTCGGAAGGATGATCCAGGGAACTATAGGCCTGTCAGCCTGACCTCGGTGCCAGGCAAGGTGATGGAACAGATCATCCTGAGTGCCATTACACGGCACATGCAGGACAATCGGGGCATCAGGGTCACCCAACATGGATTCATGAAAGGCAGGTCCTGCTTGACCAACCTGGTCTCCTTCTATGACCAAGTGACCCGCTTAGAAGATGAGGGCAGGGCTGTGGATGTAGTCTATCTAGACTTCAGTAAGGCATTCGACACTGTCTCCCACAGCATCCTCCTAGACAAACTGGCTGCCCGGGGCTTGCATGGGTGGACTCTTGGATGGGTTAAAAACTGGCTGGATGGTCGAGCCCAGAGAGTGGTGGTGAATGGGGCAAAGTCCAACTGGCAGCCAGTCACTAGTGGTGTTCCCCAGGGCTCAGTTCTGGGGCCGATGCTGTTCAATATCTTTATAGATGATCTAGACGTAGGGATTGAGTGCACCCTCAGTAAATTTGCAGATGACACCAAGCTGGTTGGGAGTGTTGATCTGCTGGAGGGTAGGAAGGCCCTTCAGAGGGATTTGGACAGGTTAGATAGATGGACCGAGACCAACGGCATGAGGTTCAACAAGAACAAGTGCCGGGTCTTACACTTTGGCCACAACAACCCCATGCAGCTCTATAGGCTGGGGGAAGAGTGGTTAGAAAGCGGCCCGGTGGAAAGAGACCTGGGGGTGCTGATCGACAGCCGGCTAAACACGAGCCAGCAGTGTGCCCAGGTGGCCAAGAAGGCCAATGGCATCCTGGCCTCTATTAGGAATAGTGTAGCCAGCCGGTCTAGGGAAGTGATCGTCCCTCTCTACTCGGCACTGGTGAGGCCGCACCTTGAGTACTGTGTTCAGTTCTGGGCCCCGCACTTCAAGAAAGATGTTGAGGTGTTGGAGCGAGTCCAGAGGAGGGCGACCAAGCTGGTGAAGGGTCTGGAGGGTTTGACCTGTGAGGAACGGCTGAGGGAGCTGGGGTTGTTTAGTCTGGAGAAGAGGAGGTTCAGAGGTGACCTTATTGCAGTCTACAACTACCTGAAGGGAGGTTGTAGTGAAGTGGGAGCTGACCTCTTCTCCCAGGCAACTAGCGATAGGACAAGAGGACACAGCCTCAAGCTTCGCCAGGGGAGGTTCAGGTTGGACATTAGGAAGAATTTCTTTTCAGAAAGGGTTATTAGAGATTGGAATAGGCTGCCCAGGGAGGTGGTGGAGTCGCCATCTCTGGATGTGTTTAAGAAAAGACTGGACATGGCACTTAGTGCCATGGTCTAGTTGACAGGGTGGTGTAAGGGCAACGGTTGGACTCGATGATCCCTGAGGTCTCTTCCAACCTGGTTGATTCTGTGATTCTGTGCTCTAGAAGTGCCTGTTTTCCCCCAGTAGCCATAAAAGTAGGCTGGGGTATTAGCTCAGATGTCAAAATCTATGTATGATCTTTGAATTCCTAACAGCACTTATTTTATGTAAGCAAATACATGGAATTATTTAAGGAAATCTTTGTTTCCCTTTCCTCCCTATCTCTCTTTTCCCCCAAGGAAGAAGTTGATTAAATTAATAATGTTAAAGTTTACTACACACAGGCCAATAATATCACTTTGGACAGTGTTGTGAGATCTGTAGATATCTGAAAGACCAGTGCCCAGAAATCCTAGACGATTAAGTATAACATGTGCACAGAGCAAATATTTATCATATTTGCTAACTCTGATGAATCTTAGCCAAACCATACTGACGTGATAATAATTCTGTGTATTCACGGTGAAATCAATGCATATGAGACATGCTAAAATTACTGTCTTTGAGCACATGAATGTCCATACACAGTAGGTCCCTCTGAAGTATCAGGCTTCTACAGCTGTTGCAAAGGTACAATATGACCAGTTTGGGTTTCACAAAAGAGTTCCATGGGAATTGGTCCTTCATGGACAAAAGAAAATGTCTTTTCTTTGCCTTTTAAAATGATATTTTATTATGTGTTTTACTCCAAATGTTAAGACATTCACATGTATACGCTTTTTTTCCAAGGTTTTCCCGGTATGAGTCAGAATTTGATGATGACAAAGATAAGAACCAGTCTGCAAGGAAAAAATTGTTGCAGCAAGCAAAATTTATGCTTTAATCAGCATCTCCTTCATCTGTTGTGATTCACACATTTTGTTTCTGCAAAGTGCAAAGCAGTTCCACTGAAAAAGAAAATGAATGGTTTTCACTAGCTGAAAAAGAAGCGGGGAAGCATTGCTGAAGAGTTTCCCTTGTTTTCCCCAGCTATTTCTTGACACCAGAGAAACAAAACAAAATAAAAGAGTAAAAGAAACAGTTATAAACTTCCCATCTTTCCTTTAGATAAAAACAATTCAGTGCAGCCCTAGCTCTGCGCTACAGATGATTTCCAATAAATTACATGTCTGTACTTTCCTAAAATGTGCTCGAGGGAGTTAATAGGAAGCAAACTCTTCTGTTTGACAAGTGAGTTAAAGCAAGAACAGAAGACTCGGATAATCTGTTTTTTCCACATATTCAGTTAATTTAAAGATTATCAAATGAGACAAGGTATGTTTGTTTACATGGAGTTGGTTGTTTTCTTTCAGGATTTGCATAAAAGCAGAGTTTCCAACAGGTACAAATTATCCAAGTCTGAACAAAATACGGGGAATAAGAAAACATTAAGACCATTTTTTAATAATGAAGACATTATGCACAAATATAAAACAAGTTAGAAGTGTTCTGACTTTCTGTTTTCTACTACTTGAATACAGGTAAAATGTTTTCTATAACAAGTAATACCCTATTGCCACCAACACACTCCATACAACTTAGTTTAGCAGATCTGGGTCCATTGCAGACAAAGGTAAGTGGAACATACAAGGAGTGAGGAAGTATAATCTATGTGAGAAACTATATGTTTTTTTTTTTAACAACCTGAAATCTGCTTTGAAATATCTCGACTAGAAATTATGCTTTTTCAGATTGTCTCAGGAAGATTGGCAGTATGATGGTTTAGCATGTAGAAGATAATGAGGGTTTCTGCAATGCTATTTTAAGTGATAAAGTCCTGGCTTATTAACCCAGAATTGTAGGTGGGCTCACTCTCGCCTTCAGAGTGTTGCAGTTGAGGGAGGGAGGAGGAGGAGTCAATGAAGCTTAATAGGTATAAATCCAAAAAGGTGACAAGATAGTAAAATAATGATAGCATCTAACTGCTACAGTTAATAATAATGACACTAATAATAACCCATGTATCTATTAAAGTGAAAAAAGCTATATGTGGCATGAAGCTTTTCTTTGTAATTGTCAGGTAAGTAGGTTAAGACAGGTATTGAGCCAACTCTTGTTTGATCTTTCATAATTTCCATCCAAATGGAGAATTATACATCCAGGATAACTATATAGGCACTAGAGTTAAGATTTAAAGAGAATTTTGTAGTCAGACCACAAATGAACAAGACTTTCATTTCTCAAATCTAACTGTGGAATAATAGTCTTTTTTATTACAATTGTCACCATCAGAATTCCTTGTTAATATGAAAAATATTACTGAATGGTAGGAAACTAAGTGAGTCAATATTTTACTACAGTGGGCCAAAACTGAGTTATTATCCAACTGGAATATACTGGGTTCAAGGAAATAGACAAGAAATAGGAAGGCTAAATATTGCTACTCTTCCTTTACATGAGACCCTCCTTAAAAGGTGTACTTCAGAGTATGTTATATCTAATGGGACAGCCAAAAACACTTTTCCCAAATACTGGATTTCGGGTTTTACGTATATTTTCATCCTTAGGAACATGGAAGGCACCCTACAGTGGCACTGATCTGTCATGAAGCTGGTTGAGGCATTCAGCAATATTGATGCATCAGAGGAGGGCAATATTCCATCCTATACCCAAGAAATGGTATTGGTTGGAGAGAGGAGGATTAATATACAAGAAGTAAAGGGAAAAACTGGTTTAAGTTCTCTTCAGAACGTTTAAACCCCGAGTCAGGATCCATGATACTAACACTGGCAAAATGAAAATCAGCTCAAAGAAATTTTGATAATCACCTAAAAGTCCACCTGTCTCACTTGCATTTATCTAAATAGTAGCACTTCAAACAAATTATTTTTTGTTTCTCGCACCTTTTTTTCTCTCCTGGGGAACAACATTTATGTGAAGGTCACAAACACAATTTTAAACTATCTTAACTGCAAATATTGCCAAAGTACAGAATTATCAAGAAACTTCTCTCTGTTTACTTCTGTGTTATATTAACCCACAGAGGGCACAGGAAAATCTTACACCACAGTTTTCTGTCCCATTTACTTTTAATCAGAACCAGGAAAAGGAAAGATAAGCTGTGATTTTCCCTTTTTTTTCTGAACATGGACAGTACATTTTGAGATACAGTGATCTGTAGAGGGTGGAAAAAGACTTTTCAAGACTTAGCTCAGTGATGAAGGATTCTGTCAGTAGGTGGTCTGTAGGCAACATATACAAACCACTTCCTCAGAAGCATAGCATGTCTTGGGATGTGAAGCACTATTGAGATTCAGTACAGCCTTATGACCCATAGAATAGTTCAGGAAAGGCATTGTAGTGCTAATTGTCCTTCACAGCATTTTGTTTTTTGGTTGTCTCAAAGGTACCTTTGAGCTAATCAGCCCCTTCACTCTTCTGCTGCATCTGCTGGTTCATTCATGCCTTTTTAGAGGTGCAGCATTGAATCTCGCATTTATGCTTACAAGGTCAACAGAATCGTTATCATGCAGCTAGTTCATTAAACACTTGTAAAATCTACTTCAGAATATAATTCAAGTTAATTTCACTAAATACGAAAGACAGGGAGGAGTGGGACATAAAGAGACAGGAAAGATGGTGTTATAAAAAATAATGCTCTGTTATGCTGTGGGACAAAGCTGCTTACAAGTGCTTCTGGTCATCAGCTGTGGATGATACCTCTAAAAATGTAGAGGCCAAATTAAGAATAAGGGTACAGTTATATAAAGTCATTCCTAGTTAAGAAATGCATTGCAAATATTTTAAAATTCGATGCAGTGTCTTGAAGTCAGAAAAAGCAGCTTATGAATTTCTGTAAGTTTATCTGTATTTATCTGACACCCCTGAAACGTTTTCTTGTATCGCAAAACACATCAAAGTACAGTTGTGAAATATCTTCAAACCCTCTTCTTCTGTTTAAAATCGTCATCCAAAATGTCCGTTCTTAAGAATTCCAAAGTTATCAATTTTAGGAAGTTATGCAAAGACAAATTTTTGGAGGAACTTGAAACAAATCCACTCACAATGTAATTTCTATTTAATATTAATAAACTGGGGAAAAAAAGTAAGTTCTTTTGAAAAGATCAAATTGCCTTTGTTAGATTTTTGAACAGATTCCTGAATGAGTTGAACTGAGGTAAATGTCTCCTTTCTGAGTCAAACCTTTCTGTTGATTTGGCTTACTGAAGGAGATGATTGATGTAGTTTCACTCACAAAAGTACATGATCTTAGAACCTTTCTAAAGGACTATTCATTTTATATTCTTTAAGAAGTATATTTATAACTGAGTACTTTTTTAAGAATAATTTTTTGTTACTTGCAGACTCGGAGCAGTTTACTAACATTATCTAATTAAAAAATCACCATTCCCTTGTGAGAGGTAAACAAGGGAATTAGTATTAGGATTAGGATTAGCAGTAGCATCTAATCCTTCGCCATATTATGGGGTATTTGATTTGGTGGTGGCGTCAGTTGTGGGGTGTGGGTGGTTATTGTGTCTGGGTGTTTCTTTTGTGCCACTGGTGCTGTTCATGGTTTATTTAGGAATTAGTATTCTAATTTTACAGATGTACAGAGAGCAAAAAAACCTTTGCTTTTGCCCAGGGCTACTGATTCAGTCAAAGAATCAGAAGAATATTCAGAAGTTTCTGGCTTCTGACTATAAGATTTTCTTCATTCTAACAACATGCTGACCTAGATGAAAAAAACCTCAAAATTTGTTTTAAATAAAACTGGTGAATTTCTTTCACTTTACTGATGGTAAGAGTTATTTTCATTTCATAGGATGTTCATAGGAAGCTTGTCACTTATATGATAAATATACATATTTCCTCACAGTATTAAATTTCACTTTCTTATGAGCTGCCTTTGTCTTCAATAGGAAAGAAAAGGTTAACTTTTACTAACTGAGCATGTTGGAACAAAGATGAAATACTCTGAAACATACATTACCAGTAGTCCACTCAGTCTGCCACACTACTTTTTGTTCTCTGTGAGATTTATACCTCCTCCCCCCATGTCTGAAATTCTGCACAGAACAGATGTTAGGAAAAAGAGAAAATACAAGAAACAGGAGTAACTGTAGCATATATGTCCTTCTAGAGTTTGCTACTAGCTCTACTTGAAAATAAGAGAAAGTGACAGATCATGAGAAAAGCAGTCCTGGCTCTGTTCACAAACTTGCTGGAAAAACAAAAATACAAGAATACAAGGAAGCTAGGAAGATATTCTTTAACAGGCTTCCCAGTTCAATTTTGCTCATTGGATAGCTTTGAGTAGCTTGAATAAGGCTCGAAGTAATATTCAGTCTTTTGTATAGGTTAATAATAAATGAATCTAAGCCAAAATCATTATACTTAGGTCCTGTCTGGCAAGAGAGAGCTAAACAATTTTGGTCTGACCAAAACTTGTTGAAGTATGAACATCATTTGACTTCACTCTAAAACAAACAGCCTATTCAAAGAGAGGGAAATGAAAAAAACAAAGCAAGGGTGTCTCCAGATCAGGAATTATCTTATACCTGCAGATGGCATTGTTGATCTTTCACAATTTTGCAGATTGCCTGAGTAACCTGATGTGAAAATGCGTATCCACACACACACAGAGGCAGCTGGGCAAAGATACTGATACATACATTAAAATAAAGAACTACAAAACCAGTGATAATGGCTAGAAAAAAAAAAAAACTTGCACTAAAAATCTGATTGGCATGTTAGTTAATTAAAATTAACAAGAAGGAAAAGCTTAAGGTCACATTAGGGATTAGTTTCTGTGACAACTTTTCCAGAGTATTTCACTGTCAGAAGAGGTTAACACCCAATTTATTCATAGTCAAATAATTGTATTTAATCTATTGATGACACAAGATAATGAAGGACAGGGTGACACAGCAAACTAATGAACAGATAAAGCAGGTAAATGTATGAGGCTCAAATTTAAGGCATATAGGGCTTTTATGGCACCTGCTTAGTGAGTACAGCATCAAACATAGTTTCCTCTAGCCCACTAGTAGTTCAGCTAGGTCCAATCTTGACTACTCTGAGGCACACAGAAATCAAGGAGATGATTTGTGACAGCCAACAGGGCTTCACTAAGGGCAAATCATGCCTGACAAATTTGGTGGCCTTCTACAATGGGGTTACAGCACTGATGGATAGGGGAACAGCAACCAACGTCATCTACCTGGACTTGTGCAAAGCATTTGACACTATTCCACACGACATCCTTGTCTCTAAATTGGAGAGACATGGACTTGACAGGTGGACCACTCGGTGGATAAAGAATTGGCTGGATGGTCGCACTCAAAGTGTTATGGTCAACAGCTCAATGTCCAAGTGGACACCAGTGATGAGTGGCTTTCTTCGGGGGTCGGTATTGGGACCGGTCCTGTTTAACATCTTTGTTGGTGACATGGACAGTGGGATTGAGTGCTCCCTCAGCAAGTTTGCCGACGACACCAAACTGTGTGGTGCGGTCGACATGCCGGAGGGAAGGGATGCAATCCAGAGGGACCCTGACAAGCTTGAGAGCTGGGCCTGTGCAAACCACATGAAGTTCAACAAGGCCAAATGCAAGGTCCTGCACATGGGTCAGGGCAATCCCAAGCAAAAATACAGGCTGGGCAGAGAATGGATTGAGAGCAGCTCTGAGGAGAAGGAGTTAGGGGTCATGGTTCACGAGAAGCTCAACATGAGCCTGCAATGTGTGCTTGCAGTCCAGATAGCCAACCGTATCCTGGGCTGCATCAAAAGAAGCATGGCCAGCAGGTCAAGGGAGGTGATTCTGCCCCTTTACCTGGAGTACTGCGTTCACCTCTGGGGCCCCCAACAGAAGAAGGACATGGAGCTGTTGGAGCGAGTCCAGAGGAGGGCCACGAAGATGATGAGAGGGCTGGAGCACCTCTGCTATGAAAATAGGCTGAGAGAGTTAGGGGTCTTCAGCCTGGAGAAGAGAAGGCTCTGGGGGGACCTTCTAGCAGCCTTCCAGTACCTGAAGGGGGCCTACAGGAAAGCAGAAAAGGTGCTTCTTACAAGGACAAGTAGTGACAGGATGAGGGGTAACAGTTTTAAACTGAAAGAGGGTAGATTTGGATTAGATATTAGGAAGAAATTCTTGACTGTGAGGTTGGTGAGACACTGGAACATGTTGCCCAGAGAAGTTGTAGCTGCCCCCTCCCTGTCGGTTTTTAAGACCAGGTTGGATGAGGCTTTGAGCAACCTGGTCTAGAGGAAAGGTGTCCCTGCCTGTGGCAGGGGGATTGGAACTAGATGATCTTTAAGGTCCCTTCCAACCCAAACCATTCTATGATTCTACGATTCTATACATCTATGCTGAGGGAAATGTTGGATTGCATGAAAAAATTAAAAACCTGTTATATTCCACTTTTAACAGTAATGTGTGTTACCTAATTTTAAAAGTCTTGACTGGATCCAACTGTTCACCATTTTACAGCTTGGTTCACTATTTTACACCGTACAGGGTAGTTATAAACTGCTAACAAATCATAACTGCAATTGGTATTCTATATAGTTGTAAAAGACTGCATATCGGAAGAAAAGATGTACTATAAAACTTCTCATGCTGTAAGCATTTTCTTCAGATTTTACTAAAATCATCAAATTTAGTAAATTATGGTTTCTTACAATATCCCCAAATTTAAATATTAAGTGTTTTTCATGTTGCAACTCTTGAAAGGGAAATTATTTATTTCCTTGTCTGACAGAAGGAATAAGCTCCTAATTTAGATCTACTCTGAGAAATGCTGGTATCTTATGATTTAACATTTCTTCTTCTTCCATATTTTATCCTGGAACAACTCCCACTACGTTCTACAATAGAGAAACAATTTCATGCCTCAAAAACATTTTTGTGGTCTATGTTTCAAAAATTTGTGTTATACCCACACTGGTATTGAGATGGAGGTTGATCATACATCGTGGAGATCTTCAAACAATACCATTAATCAGACATAAGACTAAAACCAAGAACAAACAGAATTTAATTAGACAGCTCACTACATGAATATAATTTAGAAACAGTAAATTTTGAAGTGATAATAATTGAATTTTAAGAGATAATTTTGCAGGAGAGTAGATTGAACCATAAATTTGAAGAGTAAATTTTGAACGGATATCAGCCACTGAAAATCTTTGAAAGACCCACTATTCTTACAGTTGTACGCATATACTACAGAACTTGCTCCATTTACATTTTAGGTAAAAAGGAGAAAATGGCAAGTGTGCAGAGAAGAAAATATACCTAAATTATCAGTTGAAGATAACTTTTCTGATGATCCAGTCATTTTCACAGATATGTAGACACTGAAGTCATAGACTAGTACTGTTGAAACTCCCTACATTAGATTCTTTCCTGAATACATAAATGGACTGCATACAGGTGCCCTGAATTTTCAGAGAACTGTAGAGGTACTTGCAGTTCTCATTGTTTTCAGCTACTTTCCTCCCTCCTCAGCAAGAACTCTTTGTGAGAAGGGAGGCAGAGCTGCCATGCTGGAAAAGTCACTGGTACATAGGGATTTTTTTGTTGTGAGGGGGTCTCATAGACCCTTATTTATAGAAATCACTGTAAAAATATAATGAAGAAACTCACTAGATTGTCCAGGCTCTGCTAGTTGCCAGGTAATGATACCCACTCGTTGGTCTGTGCAGGCTGCTACTAGCGAAAAGGTGATTACGTACAATTTGTCTTTTAACTGGTCTTTATTCTCGGTTTCGTACAAGGTTATAGCACTAAAATAAATCAGGCTAATGAAGTGAATCATGTTTCAGGTACATTTTGAGAGGTTTTAGGCTTTTAAATCAACACCATTGTTAGCTCATAGGTGAAAACTTAGACCCATGTTTTAATTGCAAGATGTAAACTGAAGAATACTGGTCTGGTAATCCCTGTTGTACAATTTCTAAGCAGTGGTATTGGGAGAAAAGGTTAGACTTCCACATATACCTTGAGATGACACAGTCACTCTTAAAAGAATCTGAAAGACTTTAGCTGAACAACTTCATAAAAATCGAAGTGCACATTAAAAAATGCAATGCAGTACTTCGTGAATTCACTTCTGAAGTGTATTGACAAAAGGAAGAGAGTGAAGAAATTAGAGCAGTTTAGATAATTTTATTTTTGTCACTTCAGTTAAAAAAACAGCACATATATAGTTACTTTGGACACGAAAAAAGCTAAGTGCTGCAATGGGGGGAAGAACTAGAACTCTCATTTGAGAAGCAGATACTGTAATTTAAGAACATATGATGTCATTACCAAGGAAAACAAGCAAAAAACTGTATAATACAGAGGCTGCTGCTGGAACAGAGCATGTATTGCTAGAATGTTACTCTAAACTGAAGATCCATAAATGAGCAGATTTTCTTATGTTTCTTCAGTGTAGATTTAGGTTCATAATCTGTCATTTATATAATCAATTAATATGAACATATGTACCACTTTTCAATTCACCATCTGGATACAGTCTACTGATTGTGTAGCTCAGTGAGTGTGTCACCCTGTACTGCCAAGATGTATTGATGTCCACTGTAAGTCTTATTTAAGAGACAAGTCCAAATAGGAAATTCCTGCTGTTCCACTCAATGCTGTATCTCTTTAGTGTTAACAGAACCTTACTTTGTCCTAAAAGATTGTGAGTGGTGGATTGTCTTGCAAATAAGAAACAAAAGAGAACAGGATTAGCAATGAGGAATTAGAAATCCAGTTTCAGAACTGTACGCAAGAAGGCTTCAGAAGTATAATTTTGAATGCCCCATTATTCGCAATTTACATTTCTGTGTAAATCTCCAAGTGTTTCAGGCTTTCTGCAACACCTCTCCACACAGTCTCAAAAATACTGTTGTTTCTCAGGGATAGAAACCGTTTATGGCTGATTTCAAATACTTTCTTGAATGGATTATATATTTTGGAGAAAACAGGCACAGAACACTTTTTTTCTGATGCCTTCACATTTGTGACATATGACATTTAATAACCTGACTGTGGTTCATCCTATCAAATGTGCAGCAAACCATGACATAACATCAAAACATGTAGCTGAAATTTTAAATACGTTCTTTCTTGGTTATGAACTGGGCACAGGTATTGAATTCCAAATAGAGTTCACAGTGATACTTCTTTGTAGTCACTGCAGTACTTTTACGAATACTTTGTTTGGATTATTTAAAAAATTAGATGTGTTCTGTAGAATTGATATGTCTTGTTTCCCAAGGCAGTAGACAACAGCAGTGTCAATATTTGCTAAGATTTTTTTTTAAATCCTCAATTATATGGAACTGCTGAAACAGATTATGAATTTTAAAGACAAAATAGTCTACTGGCCCATGCATATAGGAAACAGTGACAGCCCTATGTCAATGGCTATTTTGCAGTACTAATTCTGGGCAAAATATAGCCAGGAAAATTAAAAAAAAAAAAACAAAACACAAAACACAACAATCAGTTGAGAAAAAATTTACCTACATTTATGACCCAAATAAATAATTAATTATCAGAAAATAATTGATTGGATACATCTTCTGATCGTTTGGAGAATCTTCTGCATATTCTAAACCTCACAAGTGGCTGATTTTTTTTTTAATGAAATATCAGATATAAGCTACTGGCATAGGATTTCAGGACTGAAAAACTATTGGTCTGAATTGATAGAAAGATTCTTGTAATCAGAACATTCCGAAGTTACATATTCAGAAATTGCAGTCCTCCTCCCCCCTACTGCCTGGAGAAGAGAAAATGATTTTGTAAAGCTTAACCTTTCCTTTTTACTTCCTTTACCTCCTACAGTTTCTTAAATATTTTCCAGAGCTTTGGACTTATATCTATCTTTAATAAAATAGTACACACCATTCTTTTTTACCTGATGGCAATGATCTCATAAAACCTTTTCCATAGTTATGCCAGGATACCTCAAAGGAATGATATATGAATTTAAATACCAGTACTTCATAGATTTAATTCTCACACGAAAAAAAATTGCTGCTTGTGAAACTTCTTTTAGCTTTACTTCCCATATAGTAGTCTGTTATCAAGTCTAAATCACTCCTTCATTCCATACAAATTCCCTAGTGATACCTTCTTTCTCTAGTGAAAGTGTATAATGTTTTTGAAAAGATTTATCCCATCTCTGCTCATGTCCGATATGAATATTCAATGTTATTTTCTCCTATAATGAGCTTGGCACACATTAGTTGTCAAAACTTTATATTTATAAACTTTCTAGGACATTCTTTTCTCTGTTGTTCTCTCCTTTCAAGGTTAGCTTGATTCCCTTACATGCTATTTTCTGAGTGCTGGCATCATGTCCCAATGCTTATTTAATTTGCAATAAATTCACAGAAGTTAAAGAAAGAGAAGACCTATTAGGTTATGTAGTCTGCCTCTGTGTCCATTCAGGATTTATCCTTATTGTTCATTCACAAATGTTTTGATCAGTTTAGGATCAGTTAAAATGCTCCATGCACTGGGGTTTCTGGAATTTATTACCTTTGGGAGGTGTTTTTCTGCAGTCTGATAGATTTTTCTTTCAGGAAATTTTATTAAATGTTCTTGGCTTCAAATTGGCATATTCCCTTTCACTGAAATGTGGTCTTATTTTTCTCTCTAGCTTTAGTAGTTCGAGTTTAAATCAAGTCAGAGACTCTAAGTCACCTCATTTCCATTTAAACACTCTGTTTCCTTTGAACGTTTAATAGTCTGAACTACAAAGCCTAGATCCAATGGCTTTCATTTTTTATTTTGTAATAGAATACTCTCCCATACTTTCTTGTATTGTCAGTTGCTCCAGTTATATCCTTTACAAAAGTACTGTCCTTTATTTTCACTGATTTTACAACCACTTTATCTCATATGCCCTCTGCAACAGTTTGAGTTACTCAGATTCACTCCCCCAACTGGACTCTGAGAATAAGCAATTTTTCAGTCAGTCTTAAAAGGAAAAAATGGAGTTCAAAATTCCAGATGGTGCTAATAGGACTTTCTAAGGGTCTCGTGCTGAGCACTCTTCAAAGGCTTTAAGTAGTTAGTAAAGAAAGCTGAAAACCTGGGGAAATGTTAACAGCAGAATATAAGTAATATTTGTCTTTTGAAAATGAGCCTTTAGTACAATCTGTAAAGACGTCTTGTCAATGCAATGTTAAACTGTAAAACTTTTTTATCTTCCTCTCCTTAGTCTGTGGTCCTTAAACTAAATGTACTTTGAAAAGGACAACACAGTTATTCCTCAGGAAAAATACAGAGTGACCTTTATAAACTTAAGGACTGGGACAACAGGAACCTCATACAGTTTGAAATGGGAAAGTGGGGTAGGTTTTACACCATGCTTCGGTATAGGCTATGAACCAATTAGCTGAGTACTACTACTGGTGGTAGTATTCAGGGGTGGTTTCAGTGCATGCCAGGCTAAATATGAACCAACAGTGTGCTCTTGTTGCAAATAATACAAATCACAGACTTGGATTGTTTCCAGCAGATCTAGAGAAGTTACTGTCCTCTTTTAGTCAGTGTTAGTGAGGCTGCACGAGGAGTAATGTACTTAGTTGTAGACCCCCAGCTGAAGAGAAATGGAAACTGGAAAGTATCTCATGGAGTATCTCAAGAACCTAGAGTACATGTCTGATGGAGACAGAATGGGAGGGATGATCTTTAGTCTGACAGAGAGGAAGGAGGCTACATGGTGATCTAATAGGTGCTTACAATTACCTGAAGAGTTGTTACAGTGATGACAGAGAAAAACTCTTCTAAGTAGTAGCAGGCAAGAGACAGCAACCAGAAAATATTTTTGGTAGGTTTCAAGTGACATTAGGAAAAAGCTCATCACCAGGAGGGTAATGAACTAAAACTTGTTGTCCAGAAAGGCTGGGGAGTAAGTCCCTGCAGTTTTTCAAGACTCAGCTAGACAAAACTGTAGCTGACCTGGTCTATTGTTGTCAATAGGTGTCTTTCAAGTAAAAGAGGACCTCCACATGTCGTTTTCCAAATAACATTTTTGTGATTCTGAGAAACCTAGAAATCAGGGTGCTGACAGACACAATCCAATGCTTCCTGAACTTTTTTTAGGATGGATTTTCAGTGTGCTGTCAGCACGGTCCTGTCCTGACTTACGTCTGTCCTCCTCCTGCCCTAAAGTATTGCCCTAAATTCACTATATTGTTAGTATGGTGGTCTATCTCAGAGAGCAATGGATGTGAATTTGTTTGTGCTTGTTTGGTGCACAAGGTTTGCCTTAAAAAAATACAGCAAAACATTGCTGCCAACTTGGACCCCAAATTAGCTGTGAACCTAACCTACCTATTCCTGATGGTAACTTTATCTTCCAACATAGTTCTACAGGAAACTGTCATAATTGGAGATCATAATAAATATTGTTGGTCCAAAGCAAACTAATTCTAGGGTCAACTTTATTCGCCAATGTATTTTAAAGAACAGTACTTTGCTCCCTCAGAATTACCCACTTCTACTATAGTCATTAATGGTAAAATTCCCATTAACTTCATTGGTTTAGGATCAAGCTCTTAGAGGGATTCATTAAAAAGCAATAATAACAGAGGAATAATGGGTCAACTTCCTAGCACAACATTTTGCCCTTTAAATTGCTCAGCCTCTGTTTCTTTTTAGTGATAAATGATATAGGATTTCCTAAACATAACATAACCTCAGATGCCAGTGTTATTTTCAAGAAGAGGAATTTGCATATTTTAAATCAGGGAGGAAAGTACTGAAAGTATATATGCTTTTCTCATTTGAAGTAGGCAAAAACTTGAATTGAGCACTACAAAATCAATTGCAAGATAGTGTCACAGAGCAGCAGAGAAGTCATATGCTTAATTACAGAGTATCTATCTGACATTTATATTTAGAACCCAAAGTCTGGAGAAGGTTCTGTGATAAGTCTAGAGTAATTAAATGACCATACTGATCTCCTCAATGTTGCATGCATCTGTGATATATGGAAGCATCAAACATCTGTTTGTTCAAGAGCAAAACAAAAGCTTTGAGTCTGATAAAAGATATTTTCTGTAGTGAGTTTGCAGGTTTTTTATACCATTTGGAGAGATTAGCTGGTTAGCTAAATTGCTAATTTCCCTGTTTAGTGGAAATCATATATCCCTGGTTCACTTCTGGAAATGTAAGTTATACATCTGTGTATCATACTATATAATGAAATGATGGCTAAGGTGGTAGGAAAATATAAATCTACTGAGACAGAGATGCTAAGTGACTTCCCAAAAGCCATACAGAAGGTCATTTTAAAAGCCAAGATTGGAATTCAGAAATTTCTGGCTTTTTGCCCTGCACTCAGTGCACAGCCTGCACTACATTTGAAATTCAATTGGTGTTTTTAATAAAATGCAATATTCAAGGTTTAACATAGCAACTGTTTGAAATTACTTTGATTTAAAATATAACACAAAATATTTTAATCCTTATCACATGTTTATTTTGAGAATAGCTTTAATAACTATCACAAAATTTTTAATGTCTTATGACTTTTTATTTAGAGGATTGTAAGAAACCATGCAGAATAAAGCAAAGTTTTAGATTAGACAATCTTTCACTTCTGTCCTTCAAGCTCTAAAATAATAAACTTCTTTCTAAAGAACTTCTTCTTTTAGGATACACTGAAAGCAATCATGAATTTGAAAAAGATGATCCTTGAGTTCTTCATTAAAAATGTTGCTGAACATGCAAAAGACATCCTGTTTGGAAACTATTTACATGAAAATCTGTGTTTGTGTTTGTTGTGGAAAAGATGTTGGATGAGAAACTACAAAAAACATTTGCAGAGTAGAACCGGAGTAAGATTTATACAAAATTGAGGCACATAAGTTAAAAATTATGATAAAAAGTATAAAAATCCCTTATAGTTTATAGCGTGTGAAATTAACTTTTACGTTCAATATATATATATACACATAGACGTGCAGTATCCTTTCTGAGCCAACTGCCTTGTGGACAGACAGAACAGCTATTTTAACCCTCTGAAACCTAGTCATTGGACTCACAGTGACTGACTTTCTGTATACGATAGCTTACCAAATATTCAGAGAAAACCTAACAAGTCTCACGCAAATGCTAATAGAGTTACTTTTAAACATTATTTTATACAAACGATGGTGCCTGTTTTCTATAAAAGACTGTTACCACAGTGGGTAACCTAGTGCTTAACACAACATTTCAGATTCCTGGGGCCAGTAAAAAATACATCTGAAGAAATATAAATCTAGCACTCAGTGGTGGAGAAATTTTGTATTATGGTTGGTGTTCTGGGAGCAACCTAAGAGACAGCTTACATGGAACACCCATTAATAATATGTATGCACAGTCCCATTGTCGTTCTGACCTTTTATATGCAACCTATCACCCTTCCAAACTGTATCCAGCATTCTGAGATTTGTATTTGAAAGATTTGCTTTTCTTTATGTCTTTCATTCCTGGTCAACTGACGTAACTTAAAAGAAGCAAACATCATTTGTTCAATTATGGTAACAGATTAAAGTTTATGGTCCAAGATCTAAAATTGTAGCCTTTGCTTCAGAGCAAATCATTACTGTGGAATTCCTGTTATATATTAGGTTACATTACGTTCTTCATGTTTTTTGTATAAACAAAGAATTTGTCTATCAGACACTTTTTTATATAACATTTTTTTCTTTTTCTGTCACTATATTGGCCCCAATGTAAAATCAATGACATCACTTAAAACTGCAGTTAATGCTTCTAATTATCTTGTCTCTGTCAGATCACTTCCAGTTTTGTCAGACCAATTTCTTTCCATATTCCTGTTTATGAAGCTATCTGTTCTAAAACTCTGCAAGTGCTTCAAATGACAAACATTTCCAGTCTAGTTTACTGTCATTTTAATTCCTATTTTATAAGCTTTTGAGACTGTATTCCCAACAAAAGTTACATGTTGCCTACATGCCATCTGCAGTTTAGGTTCTTAATGTGAAAAGTTCCACTAGTTTTTAAATCAAAATTACCACCAGTGTCAAATTCCTGGCAATCAGGGCAATTCAATTATTTCCTGACATCAGAATGACATATTCTCCTGACTATGTTTTTATTAAATACATAAAAACTATAAGTCCCAGCAATTTGTCATTCTTCTGGGTAACAATTTATAGTGTGTCAAAAAGCTTTTAGTCTTTTGTTATAATAATAACTATATTTATCATTCATTACTTCATAGTTAATGATCTATATATAATGCCCTTCAACACAAAGAATCAAACTTGCTGCAGTATAATTGTAGCTGCCTTGTATTACTTATGTACTTTCATAATTTATTATCAATTTCTAGTCTAAACAACTATGTGTAATAAAGTGTCTCAAAGACTGCTGTGATAAACTTTCCAGGCTGACAAGACCGGTAGCAAATACTGGTTTAACAGCTAAAGTCTAAGAATTCTGCTTTTATGCATGGTGCATTTTCTTGTTAGCACTGAATCCAAAAACCATTGCCACTTACCTGTTTGGTCCTTTCACCAATGTTCTTTGTGGATGAGTCATTATTCTCTCTGCCATCTGCCTTTCCACTATGCAAAATGAAACATATGGGACAAATCCAGATGGTAGTCCAAAACAGACAATTTAGAAAATATAGAAAATACTGTTATAGTTGAGTGTTATTTTTCGGTACCTCTAGGCATTTGACCTGACACATTTTTTTGTTTGTTTGGGTTTTTTTTGGTGCCAGTTGTGAAAGAGACTCAGGCCATATGCTTTCAAAAGCAAATAATGCTCTTACCTAATAGGTAATTTCTTCTCCAGAAGGCTCTCTCATTTCATGACTTCTTGTATTGTATGTGTATATTTTATTTAGCAGTGAATTATTCTCTATGTTTTCTCCAGACTTTTGATCTTAGTAACTACTCAGGGAAATGTTGTTTTTTAAATTTCTTACATTAATATTCAATAACAACCTACTTTTTTTTTTAATTAATTTCTAAAATATTCACAATTTGTACTTGATAATGAAGTAGTCTTAATTTGTTCATTTGTTCTACTCCTCCCACGGTATTGTAATTCACCTCCCATGGATTGTCAGCAGAAATCTATTTATCAGCTGCATCTTGTTCAATGTACCATCACAGGGTTCCTAAACAACAAAAAAAATCACTTTTCATTCCATTCTATCAGATCTTCATTGGCTCCCAGATTGCAATAAAATTGATTTTATGGAGCTTTATATGACTTTCTCTTCCCTTACTTTTACTACTATATGTTTTCACTTGTTCACTTTTAATCATCTTCACAGCACATTCTGAACAAGCAAAATCCAAATATCAGTTCAACTGTTCACCCCCTATAGACCATTAGCTAAGGTCTCCCTTCTACATATTCTTTTTCTATAGCTTGGCTGTATGGAAGTAGTAGATTGTGCTGTTTATTCACTCATGTAGTTAGATCATGCACGAAAGGAGAAAAGAAGGGGAAGAAAATCTTGAAATGGAGAGGAAAGCCTTAAGGAGGAAGCTAAAAGACAGAAAAGAGGACAAGGCAGATTCTATAAGACATTGGCGTGAGAGTCCTAAACACATTGACATGATCTGTGCTACCATTACCTCTGTCACTAAAAAATACCTAAGTAAAGAAAGTTTCAAACAATATCAAACAGAAAGATGATGTCAAATAGAATAGAAAGTTATAATCAGCATATTTAATCAATGCTTCTGAGTGTATTTACAAGACAGGACACTAACAGCTTATTATTTGGCACTGACTATCCTAGATGACTGCAGGGTCTGTGTGACAAAAGAATTAAATTAATTGGGAAGATTCAAAAGTAGCAAATCTCTAGGATCTGGCAGAATTCAAGCCAAGTTGTTTAAAGGGCAACAGAACTGATGTCACTCACAATGGAGAGAAATCAAAAATCAAGGTGTCTAAAGGCTAAGAATGTGAAATGAGGGAGCAAAAGCAATACTATAACCTCCGGCCACTGAAATACAAGCCTGATAACTGGGACTGCATCTGCATACAATGTCTGAAAGGAAGTTTATAAAACAAAACAAAGAAACATTCAGATTGGAGCTCAGTTAATTTCTAAGTAATGCATTTACAAAAAAAAAAATAAAAGACATCACTTACTGTATTCTACCTGCTTAATACAAGTCAGATGACTTGCCTTCTAGTGGAACAAATATTAATGTGCACAGAGTGACACTAAAATTCTCTGCAGGAGACCTTCCATTCACAAAACCCAGAAACAAATGAAGCCTAGCCTTTAATACCTCTTTGATATGATGGATATCTCAAGCTTTCTATCATGTGGGATCAAAATCTATTGGTTTTAGGTTTTCAATAGCATTTGACAAAAAACAACATATAAGCTATTATTTTTAAGTCTCAGACCATTTGATGGAATTATTCCTCAAGGAAATCTGCTGCTGTTACTATGCATCACCATTTTATTTCAAATTCATAAATCTGTATTGATTTTATGGCATATAATATTTGGGTAACAGCTCAAACAAAACCCATCTGGTATAATCAGCTGGGGATGCTAAACCTAGTGAATCAGACTGAAAAGTTACAATATGCTGTGTCAGTAACAACATATTATCTATTCAAGAGGTAATAATTAAAGCCACAAAAGGAAAGAGGAATAAAATAATAATTTAAATTAAAAAAAAAATAAAAAGGAAGAAGCAAAAAACCAAAGTACTCAAAGAGTTCATTCCACAAAAAAATGTACACAACAAAGATCTAGATTTGATGAAGAAGAACATTTAATAATTAATAAATATATAGCTTGGCACTCGATTTACACAGCCAAAGCAAGCATTCATTACATTATATAAAGAAAGGAGATTTTACTTGTATTTTCTAACCTGTAATATAAGTAGCAAAGTGAGTGTTGTAGATATCTGATATTCATGAAGCTCCTGCACTGGAAGGAATATCACTACATTTGCTTATACTTTAATGTTTAGTTCAATACTAAAGGCAGTAAAAAAAAAGGCATTGAAGGCAGTTACAGAACATTCTATTAGAACTCAGAAAAATGCATTTGGAAAGTATTACACAGTATGAAGCTCTTTGGCTTCATTTGAAGCATCAGTGAATATATTTTCTTTAATTCCTAGGTAGTTTTTGATAAAATTAAGTTCAGTGTAATTCACCTATTAGTAAATAATGAGAAAAGAAAACAAAAGCTTTGTTTTTTTTCCACTTCCAAACCAAGTGGCACACACACGGTTAACAATAAAGTAAGGCTGCTATTACAAGAAGAGTTGGTATGTTATGGTTTTGGAAAGGTGTAGGTAAAGGTATCAAACAACTGCACTCAGATCAGTCTCTTGAGCTGGACCAGGAGGTGTATACGACTGCTGCTGTATTTGTAGTGTGGAGAGCAGCTCCAGATACCAGAGTTTTATGAGATTACAGAGGGAAAAAAAATAACTATATGCAAAATAACTAATAGTTTCCTTTTGCCTCATATCAGACCTACTCTGTCAGAAATGTGGTTATAATACATTCATACATAACCAGTTTTGGTTGTGTTTTTTCTAAACAGATGATGAAATTTAACAATGAACGTACAGAGGATGGGACCTTTCGGGAGCAATTATTTGAGCTTTCTTAAACACTTTGCATAAGAGACAGGCTATCTGCATGAGGTATCTGTTGACTACAATGGGAATTTATATTTATTTGGTTTGAGATAAACAGACATTAGGGACAATGAGTCATACTTCTGCACACCACAACAGTACATATCTTGCCATGTCTTCACTGAAGTTAGTAATTCCAAGGCTAGCTACCATGTTCAAATAAGAAAAGGATACAACTACCTTACAACTGTAGCTTTTAATCTTAATACTGAGAGCTTGAGGTATTAGTAAATTAAAAGATCTCTACTGGCACAGTGTTCCTGTTTTTTTGTCCCCTTTCACTTTCTATTAATCTTTTAGATTACCCATATGCTAAAAGAAAAATTGTCCAATCTAGTAGCCCAATTAAATTTATTACTGCTTTTTTTAAAAAGACACCCTCAAATTGGTATTTAAATCTTTTATTAAAAAAAAACATAGTGCTGCATCTGAAATCAAAAAATAATGTATAAGAAGTACTAATTTCAACATTATGGTTGGAGACTGTGCCATCTGTCTTCTGTTCCATGGGGCTATCGACCACGTTTGTGAAAGTCTGAAAAATTAAATGGAAGCATTAAAGCACTTTCATTCTAAATTCATTTTGCAACTCAGGGGCCATACCATTTACAATCTCTAAAAAGTCAGTTTGATCAATTATAAGTGAATAACAAATTAACTGAACCACAAGGTAACAGTGGATAAAACTTCTATTTAAGTCAAAGAGAGCTTTACTACTGACTGTAACAGAGGTAAGATTTCACTCAGTAGAAAGATTCCAGACACTGAAACTTAGTATAAGATATTTTGATGTCCTGATTTTTATTATAAAATAGCTATACAAAATTCAAACCAGAGCCTCAACCCTAGAGGATGCATACCTGGCAAGAAACTGTTGTCTATTCAAAGATCTATTGATTTTCTTCATTGACATGTTTCATTTTAAAGTCGAATAGGCAAAGAGTACCTAAATCTTTTTAAATGCATACACGTACAGTACTAGTCTTTTCCTCAAATGCAATGCAGTGCCTCTGTCAGACAGCAGTACAGGAATGGTACTATGATCTTCCAACCTCTTCCATAGCATTATGGGAAGAGTATAATTGTCACAGACTGCAGCCACCATTTTGAGACCTTTGGGATGAAAGCTGATAACTTTAGTTTTAGACCTGGACAGACTAGAGAGTTGGGTGGAGAAGAACCTAGTGAAATTCAACGAAGGCAAGTGTAGGGTCCTGCACCTAGGGAGGAATAACTTCATGCATCAGTACAGGTTGGGAGTTGACCTGCTGGAAAGCAGCTCTGCAGAGAAGGACTTGAGAGTCCTGGTGGACAACAGGTTCACCATAAGCCAACAGTGTGCCCTTGTGGTCAAGAAGGCCAATGGTATCCTGGGATGCATTAGGGAGAGCGTGGCTAGCAGGTCGAGGGAGGTTATCCTCCCCCTCTACAGTGCCTTAGTGAGGCCACACCTGGAGTACTGTGTCCAGTTCTGGGCCCTCCAGTTAAAGAAAAATAAAGAACTACTGGAGAGAGTCCAGCAGAGGGCTACAACGATGATCAGAGGACTGGAGCATCTGTCTTACGAGGAGAGGCTGGGGGAGCTGGGTCTGTTTAGCAAGAAAAGAAGAGAAGAGAAGAGAAGAGAAGAGAAGAGAAGAGAAGAGAAGAGAAGAGAAGAGAAGAGAAGAAGAGAGAAGAGAGAAGAAGAGAGGAAGAGAAGAGAAGAGAAGAGAAGAGAAGAGAAGAGAAGAGAAGAGAAGAGAAGAGAAGAGAAGAGAAGAGAAGAGAAGAGAAGAGAAGAGAAGAGAAGAGAAGAGAAGACTGAAGGGGGATCTTATCAGTACTTACAAATACCTTAGTGGTGGGTGTCAGGAGGATGGGGCCAGACTCTCCTCAGTGGTGCCCTGTGACAGGACAAGGGGCAACGGGCACAAACCGAAACATGGGAAGATACATCTAGATATGAGGAAAAACTTCTTTACTTTGAGGGTGATAGAGCACTAGAACAGGCTGCCCAGGGAGGTTGTGGAGGATCCTTCTCTGGATATGTTCAAAACCCGCCTGGATGCAAACCTATGCAATGTGCTCTAGGGGAACTTGCTTTGGTAGGGGGTTGGACTAGATGATCTCCAGAGGTCCCTTCCAACCCTAACCATTCTGCGATTCTCTGTGATTCTAACTGGTAACATTACTGTTGAACTTGGTGTGAGGCGCTAATGACAGCATGCCAGTAATACTCCTATTGTTTTATTATTTTTATTGTTTTAAATGTAGAAGTAATATATGACATACATTTGAAAAAATACATTAAAAATAAAAATTAAAGAACCATTAAAAAAAGGTAGATTGTTTTATGTGCCAAGGCTGGGCCTTAGGAAGGAGAAGTATTTCCTTGGACAAGGAAATTCAGAGATCCATGACCTTGGTGAGCTGCAAAGGACTGTATTTTCTTTTGCCAAGGCTAAGAAAAAGCTGCATATTCTCTTGGCTTCTCTGGCTTTCCTTTTCTGGATTGTATGTAAAATTACTTCAATATATTATAGACAATGACACCTGAGGCTGAAATAAGGGATTCATAACATTAGCAAAGGGAAATAGATATGTGAAGAGAGAATAAAACCACAATGTACTAAGCATAATATTAAAACAATTACATAAAGAATTTAAAGTGCCGCTATTGTATTTCAGTACTCTTTCACACATAGAAACAAGGATTTTTTTTTTTTAATTTCTCCTGTTAACTCACTTAACATTTCCTTCAAGAGATGGGCAACTGGAAACTACTGATGGGAACTATTAAATATGTTTGAAAATATGTTTTTTTTTATCAGAGATATATTATTCAATTCCAATTTTGCTGAAATCAGTGAGCAATAGGACATGGCAATAGGATAAGCTCCAAAGTTCTACAGATCCATATGGTTATTTTGGGGTTTGGGTCTAAGTCAGATTTTTGTAGAGAATTATATTTAAATAATTTTCTTTCTTTCTGTTTTCCTCACTGTTATAGAATATAGTTGTTCAGGGTTTTGTGTCAGAGAAAGAGATTCCTCTGCCACCAACTTCTCTCTGGAGACTAAGCTAATTAAATAAAATATAATAGAGATTTCAACCCTAATAAATCTGACTCTATATAAAGACACTGTGTCACTTTCATAGCTCTTTCAATAAAACTGTAAGAGATTGAACCTGAAGACTTTTTAATCCTTATACATACCCTGTATTAGCTGATATGAGCGAGTTAGTGCAAAAGACAACTGACAGCCTATCACATAAAATCCATATTATTTTTTCTTTGAAATAGTATCACAAGAGAGACTGATTTTCACTGCTGCAATATTCAATAGATCATGGAATATAATCCCAGTATGTAACACAAAGTGGTGCCACAGAAATAATGTACACTGATTTTCTTCCTGCTGATTTAAAAAAAATGCCATTCAAGACATGCTTGGAAAGTCCCTCATGTGAGTTTTATTTTTTATTTCTAGTGTTGATTAGCTCCACATTGCATTATCTTTAACTACCATTTGATAAGAAAAAGCAAAACTATGATACATTCTCATGAAACTACACACTGAAATGCCAGTTCCATAAACTCTTATGCATGTGCTTAACTTTCAGCATCTAAATATTGTAAACATTTTAAAATTATATGACCATGTTAAACGTATTCATCAATCCCTATTTTCAGAACTAGGGACTAATTTTACACATTTTTATTATGGTGTTCATTATAAGGTTAGTGATGTCAACTTTATATCTAGAACAAAACAGTGAATACAATTCCACATTCATTTTGTTTCTTATTAAGGTTGCCCATCTGAACACTGTGAGTGATCCTTAATATAGGTCTTTTAAAGATATTAGTAATTTGAAATCCCGATCTCCTACATCCATAGAACTGAAGCCAGAATTATAATTCTGCACCAGGTAAAGTTATCTTTCAAGTCTGCAAACCAAAGTACTGTGGGTTTTTCTTTTCTTTTTTTTTATTTCTTTTCTTCTTTTTTTTTTTTTTAATCAAGCATTGCTCCATGTGCCTGGAAGCTATAGCAGCAAGAAAGTTGGAATGATATACACACTGCTGAATTGATGTTATTAACAGTTCTGTTATCCTGTAGGTCACTTGCTATAGAGGACAAAGTTGTAAATCTAGTGAGGATCCTTCAGACGCTAAGTCAAAGGTTAAAAGGCTATAGAAAATAAATGGCTAAACTGTTCCTATGGGAGCTTTCTATTCACAGTATGTTGGTGGGATATGAGTTTCCACAGCAACCACAGATCAGAGTGTAACCCTCCTACATTATGCTATATTACCTGTGATTGTTTATGCCTAGCTAGTGTATTTGTATGGCTGCCTCACCTATTGTGGTACTGAATATATTTTTCACCTCTACTTGCTTTACTTTAAAACTGGACTCCTAAGGTACCTCATAAGCTGGAAGAGCTGCTGAAATTATTTAAGTGACTTACATGTGCACATCAGATATGTTTGTGACCTTGGCAATTTCAGGAACAGTTTTCTTTACATGAGAATGAATTGATTTTGAATAATTTGTACAAGGAGCTGTTTTATAAATAATGAGGAGAGGAGCTGGGAAAGGTTTCATTTTCTTTCCTTTGTTCTTATTTATTTTTCCACCCATTTTATTTTTAGTACTATAAAAATATATATATTATATTATATATATATATTTTATATATATAAAAATATATATAAATATATATATATATAAAAATATATATATATCCTGCTTATATACCCTCACCTATTTCTCCATCAGGGTATGGGAGGGTAGCCACTTATAAACAACTTTAGAAAAGAGATTTCTGTGAATGCCATTATTTATATAATTAAAAGTTTGAAGGTCTTTCAAACAATTTCTTATTTCAAGTAGTATATAGTCCCAGAGCCTGAATATAAATTTATACAATATATCAATAATAAGGCTAAAGACTTTTTATTGTGCTACTCTATCACCTAAGATCCTATTGTCAAAGCTGCTTTGCTGTATGGGCATACATGAGGAGATGAACTTTTAACCAGGGAGCTTTCATTCTAAATAAATAAAAAACAGGGGAATAAAAAGGTGTGATTATTCCTGAAGCACAGTTAAGTGAAGCAAATGAAACTAAAAGGCTTATGATCTACCTTGCTCCGGTTAGCAGAACACTTAAGCATACGCTGAACTTAAAAAAAATGGATTTCTTATTAAAATGAATTTCTTAAGATATGACCTTGAGTGTGAAGCTTACTTTTCTTGCATAGCTCAGTGTTAATGTAAAAAACATAGGCTGTGCTTTTCCTTCAGGTTTTGGTTGTGATATATGAGCTTGTCTAAAATAATTAAATATTTACTGGGAAAGAAAAAAAAGAATGACACTGCATCCTGATCATTAGTGCATTCATTTAAGAGAACGAAATTCCATTCCCTTTTGCAATTAAAGACTTCACACAAAATGGAACAGATTCAGGAGAAGACACTGGCGAAGAATCACCACCACCATGTAGTCTGATGGATATGACAATCTTTGGGGGTGTGTGGGATCTTGGCTTAAAAGCCTGTTATAATTTAGCTAGGGAAGAAACAGAAATTAGGGTTTTCAGTGTACCCAATGATTTTTCTGACAACTTATTAAAAATAAAAGGAAATGATGAAGAATAAAAACTCCAAAATTATCAATCAAAGCCAAAAGCCTTTTCTGTGCTTTGAGACTTAATTTAAAAATGATATGATAATAAAACATATCAGATAAAACCTTGGACGTAAGAATAAAAGAGCTTCAGTTTACGACTTCTACCAGAACTAAGGGGCTTTTAAGTTTCGGAACATTTAAATGCTTCCTAAGTTAGGTTGCAGCTGACTTGACTTCTGAAACAAAAGTATTGGATTCAGCATATGAAATTAAGTTTGTGGGAAAGCCATACAGATGAGCCAACAAAAAGGGTTATCACTCAATTCTGCCTTTTTTATAAATCACATGTTATATTCTGTGTTTTAGAAAGACATAGGCATCAATTAATATTGCAAGCATTAATTTATTAAATCCTGTAGAAGAACTAGATAAAAAAAAATCTCATCTGTGGATGAGACTGAGAAGAGTCCATCACTAAAATCCAAGATATTTTCTTTTATGCTTTCAATCACTTTTCAAAATGTATTCAGTCTTGCAAGCATTTGTACATATTTTCATAATTCACAGGAGTGTTTCTTCTGTTCCAAAATGCTGGAGTATCATTTTTTTAATTGTTTTAGTTTTGGATTTTTTTTTTAAAGAACGAAAAAAGGAAAGACTTAAAGAAGGAAAGAAGCAAACAAAGAAAGCAAGCAAACTTACTTGCTCTGTACAAATCCTAAATTGAGCTGGAGCAAGCTTATATCTGTCACAGATGATAGTAATATATTTATTGTTCATTTGTATCAAATTAAAACTAACATCAATGTAAAGTAACATAAAATACCAAACATATCAAGAAATCCTAACAGTTACTGAACATTTAACATGTGCCTACAGTTTAATTTATTTCACTGAGAACAGTAGCTACTGAATAGGCAGCTAAGATTTACTAGGATTTATCTCCTAAATAAGATTTATTTATTTACTTTTCACTAATTAGCAGGAATATTTCAGGTATTGCTGAAAGGTTTTTAGGCTACAGTCTCCTGTGACAGAACCGGACTGCAAACTTTATCTGTTCTGAAACGCTATACTATCAACAAATATAAGAACTGTGAAAAGTAAATGAGAAAGTTTTCTTAGTCAGGGTTAATTTTGCCCCACTTCTGGGACTACTGGTATATTGTTCCCCATCCAGACAAAATTGAAATTCAGGTAGTAATGCACATGTGTTTTCATATTTGGCATCTAGGTGTCCCAAATTATTTAGCTATAGATAGTAATTGCTCTATCAGGTGAACTTGAAATCTCAAATGGAAGTTATGCTTCTAATGTCTGTGAGTATTGATATTTATATTTTAGATTTATATTTTCGTATGGAAAATTACATTCTGCCCCTTGTCTTCCTCACCCAGTTCCCTCTACAATGATTTATTTTGAAGGTCAGCCTTGGAATAGGAATTTCAAACTTTTCAGATGAGATAGAGAAATTCTTGAGAGGACTGCTTTACACATTTTAGAATAATTTACACTGTTCAGAGTACAGGACGTCCAAAGGTCTGGTCTTTTCTGTGGAAAAATTCTCAGCTGGGAAAATCCCAAGGAACTGTAAAGACAGAGGAGCTCAATTCCACCTCATGTTCCCATAGTATCTAATGGAGAAGCAATACAGTTTTTTTCCAGAAATTTCCATCTTGCAGTTGGTGTGGAGTAATCCAATACTACACTGATATATTATCAGGTCACTTTCAAAGATCAGCAAAGAACTATCTCTTTACCTGTTAATCTGCTCTCACGTTCATATGATGTTCCACTTACTATCTCTTTCTCTTTCCACAGGGATATCTTTAAACTTTCGAGTTTAAAGAGAGATCGTCCCTCTCTACTAGGCACTGGTGAGGCCGCACCTTGAGTACTGTGTTCAGTTCTGGGCCCCGCACTTCAAGAAAGATGTTGAGGTGTTGGAGCGAGTCCAGAGGAGGGCGACCAAGCTGGTGAAGGGTCTGGAGGGTTTGACCTGTGAGGAACGGCTGAGGGAGCTGGGGTTGTTTAGTCTGGAGAAGAGGAGGCTCAGAGGTGACCTTATTGCAGTCTACAACTACCTGAAGGGAGGTTGTAGTGAAGTGGGAGTTGGCCTCTTCTCCCGGGCAACTAGCGATAGGACAAGAGGACACAGCCTCAAGCTTTGCCAGGGGAGGTTCAGGTTGGACATCAGGAAGAATTTCTTTACAGAAAGGGTTATTAGAGATTGGAATAGGCTGCCCAGGGAGGTGGTGGAGTCACCATCTCTGGATGTTTTTAAGAAAAGACTGGACATGGCACTTAGTGCCATGGTCTAGTTGACAGGGTGGTGTAAGGGCAACGGTTGGACTCGATGATCCATGAGGTCTCTTCCAACCTGGTTGATTCTGTGATTCTGTGATTCTGTGAAAAGAATTAAACTCACTCTGCTATTAATTTTCTGTAGTATTCCTATTGATCATTATTTTTCCAAGTGTATTTAATATGCTTATCAAAAGAACATCTAGCAACACATACACTTAACTTGTATAATGAATATCCTTTCATTTAGTTTTTGAATCCATAAGTTACCATGCACATGACTTGGTCTTATTTAACAGTATCTTTCCAAGAAAAGAGGAAAAGTTCCAGTGAAATAGAAAAAACAACTAGATATCTAAGGTTTATCATGGGGTTTCATCCCTGTAAAAAGCAATGGAATGTACTTAAGCAGTCCCAGTGAGGGAATATTTTGTGGAGAGTTCGCAGGATTATAGGAGACAGAGAAAACAAGGGAAAAAGCAATGCTGTACACTCGTTTACAGCACTGAAAGAAACTGAACAAGAATAGTAAAGGTTGAAATATACATATGCATGAACATGTAGATGATGTGTGGTGAATTCTTTAAACAAAATCAGACAAACAAAAGGAGACCAGCTGCTGCTACACCGTCCCTAAAGTATTTCTTTGGAGAGTAGCTTCCCTCTATCCATGTAGGAAATTCTGAGTGCTTCCCAGTGGTCTTACATTTCTGGACTTTTAATGAATTTTATAGCAGAAACCTGCTGAGTATTTTGTAGGTACTTGTTGCTTGAAACGTATTCTGGTTCATTTGTTTGTGTCACATTTGTTTAATGGGATGTGTTTTGGATTAGAACATGACATAAGTAGACTGTGAACTGAAAAACTATCTATGTAGCAACATCTGTTTCAGTCAAGGGCCAAAAACATCTTAATATAACTCCACTGAACACCAAAAATTTCAAGAGGGATGTAATGGACACTTTACATGATACACAATAAAGGACTCATGCAGTACTTAAAAAAAAAAAGTTTTGTTAGTTTGGAAATGAGCTTCACATGTGACTGCACATTAATTCAGTTGTTATTATTTATAACTTTGGAAGTCTAGCATTAAAATAAGGATTGAGTTCCAGCTTTTTTAATGCTGTGCTGATATAGAAGTTCTCTTCCCTAAAGATTTTTTTTAAAAAACAGAGCATATAAAGAAGAGAAATTAACAAAAGAGTTATGTCACTAGATCTGAAAAGGCATTAGTGTTTCTATACGGCTGTAACAAAAATGGAGGAATTCTGTCCTCCCAAACCCTGATTGGACAAGTTTTGACAGTACTGAGCAGCTGGATGCCTACCCATGTTGAGGAGCGCTCTCTCTCTTGATATGTAGAGGCCAGGTGCTCTCTGTACCTGGTGCTTTCTGTAGAACAGTTAAACCTACCTGAATTCAACAAACGAAAGACTCAAGCATTCAATTCAATACTGAGAAGAGCCCTCTGGATCAAAGGAGAAATGAATCTGCATCTTCAAGGTGGAAGATCTAGCCAGCACTGGGAACAACAGAATGCTCTCAATCTATCTGTTGTACCAGAGTGGTAATTAGTCTCTGGATCTGGGAATGAGAATACGTAAGGGTTGTCACATGTACCTGAGATAGAAACATTTCCACTTCCATGTTTAATAAATATTTAGCTATCTTTTATTAGGAAATCACTGTCAGAAAAGTAATTTAACCACTATACTTCAGAATGTCTCTCTACAAATCAAGGATAAATAATTGTTCCGTGCAAATTAGTAGAACTGTAATTACCGCAATTATGTCTCACACAGTTGGCATTAGCTATTGGTGGAAGCTATCTGCAAGCCTTCCAGCTGTAACTATTGTGTGCACTGAATGATAGAAAGACCACTGAACAGTTCAGCAGAATCATGTGTGAAGGAGTCCATCTGTGTGACCAAAAAAAAGACATATTTGTCCTGAGGGACTAAAGTTAAATCCTTTCAGTAGCATTGCATCATCAGAGGAATTACAGAAATCCAAATAAATTACTAAAATGAAGTGGAAAATTAATATTTTCTAAGGTTTAATGATGTGTAAGTGAGTGAAAAAGTAGGAGGAGATTGTAAAATGTTCTGAAGATATTAAAAAACATAGCACATAACTTGCTATTTCTGAGGACTAGACTGGTGGGGGTAGATTACAGGACAATATTCAAGTGAAAAAAAGTGTCAAGAAAGACAGCCCTGCCAGAGGGGATGTGTTACTGGACCTGTTGGTCACCAACGCAAGTGAGTTAATCAGAGATATCAAGATTGGAGGCAGCCTGGGCTGCAGTGATCGTGCAGTGGTGAAGTTTGCAGTCCTGAGGATCTGGGTGGGGCAGAGTAAAGTCAGGACTCCGAATTTTAGGAAAGCAAACTTCCAGGTGTTCAAGGAGTTAGTCAATAGGACCCCCTGGGAAACTTCCCTCAGGGACAAGGGAGCAGAACAGACCTGGCAGATCTTTAAGAATACTTTCCATAGAGCGCAAGAGCTTTCGACCCCGAGTTGTAAGAAATCAGGAAAAGAAGGCAAGAGACCAGCATGGATGAGTTGAGACCTGCTGGTCAAAATAAGGGCAAGATGGAAATGCACAGGCAGTGGAAACAGGGACAGGTATCCTAGGAAGAATATAGGGACACTGCTCAGTTTTGCAGGGATGGGATCAGGAAGGTCAAGGTGCAGCTGGAGGCGAACTTGTCAAGGGACGCAAAGAATAACAAGAAAGGCTTCTACAGGTATGTCAGCCAGGAAAGGAAGGTCAAAGAAAGTATACCCCCTGTGATGAGAAAGACTGGCAAACTGGTAAGAAAAGACGAGGAGAAGGCTGAGGTACTCAACACATTTTTGCCTCAGTCTTCACTGGCAATCTCTCTTTCCACATGTTTTGAGTGGATGACCTACAAGACGGGGACCGTGGGAGCAAAGTCACTCTCACTGTAAGAGAAGCTCAGGTTCAAGACCATCTGAGGAACTTGAACATATGTAAGTCTATGGGACCTGATGAGATGTATCCCAGAGCCCTGAGGGAATTTGCTGATGTAGCTGCCAAGCCACCTTCCATGATATTTGAAAAGTCATGGCAGTCAGGTGTAGTCCATGGTGACTGGAAAAAGGGAAACATTGCACTAATTTTTAAAAAGGCTAGAAAGGAGGACCCTGGGAACTACAAAACTGTCAGCCTCACCTCTGTGGCTGGGAAGATCATAGAACAGATCCTCCTAGAAGCTATGTAAGGCACATAGAGGACAGAGAGATGATTTGAGACAGGCAGCATGGCTCCACCAAGGGAAAGTCTTGCCTGAACAACCTAGTGGCTTTTATTGGGTTTACATGGCAAGTTTTTGGTAGCAAGGGGGCTATAGGGGTGGCTTCTGTGAGAAGCTGCTAGAAGCTTCCCCTGTGTCTGATAGAGCCAATGCCAGCCAGTCCCAAGATGGACCTACTGCTGGCCAAAGCTGAGCCAACCAGCAACAGTGGTATCACCTCCATGATAATATATTTAAGAAGAGGGAAAAAAACCTACACAATTGCAGCCAGAGAGAGGAGTGAGAATACAGGAGAGAAACAACTCTGAAGACACCAAGGTCAGTGAAGAAGGAGGGGGAGGAGGTTCTCCAGGCACCAGAGCAGAGATTCCCCTGCAGCCTGTGGTGAAGACCATGGTGAAGCAGGCTGTCCCCCTGCAGCCCAAGGAGGACCCCATACCAGAGCAGGTGAATGTGCCCAAAGGAGGCTGTGATCCCATGGGAAGTCCATGCTGGAGCAGGCCCCTGGCAGGACCTGTGGATCCATGGAGAAAGAAGCCCACGCTGGAGCAGGTTTGCTGGCAGTACTTGTGACCTCGCAGGGGGGAGAAGCCTGTTCCTGAAGGACTGCACCCTGTGGAAAGGACTCATGTTGCAGAAGTGTGTGGAGGACTGCCTCCTGTGGGAGGAAGCCCACACTGGAGGAGGAGAAGAGTGTAAGGAGTCCTTCCCCTGAGGAGGAACAAGTGGCAGAGACAACATGTGATGAACTAACCACAACCCCCATTCCCCATCCACCTGTGCCGTTGCGGAGGAGGAGGGAGAAAAAATCAGGAGTAAAGTTAAGCCCGGGAAGAAGGGATGAGTGGGGGAAAGTGTTTTTAAGATTTGGTGTTATTTCTTATTACCCTGCTCTGATCTGATTAGTAATAAATTAATTTCCCCAAGTCAAGTCTGTTTTGCCTGTGGTGATAATTGGTGAGTGATCTCCCTGTCCTTATCTTGGCCCACAAGCCTTTCATTGTATTTTCTCTCCCCTGTCCAGGAGAATTTGATAGATGGAAGAAAGACATGGACCTGTTGGAGCAGGTCCAGAGGAGGGCCGCAAAAATAATCAGAGGGATGGAACACCTCTGCTATGGAGATAGGATGAGAGAGTTGAGACTCTTCAGCCTGGAGAAGAGAAGGCGCAGGGAGACCTTGTTGTGGCCTTTCCATACCTAAAGGGGACTTGTAAGAAAGATGGGGACAGACTTTTTAGTAAGCAGGACAAGGGGTAGTGGTTTTAAACTAAAGGAGAGTAGATTTGGACTAGATACAAGGCAGAAATTTTTTACACTGAGGGTGGTGAAACACTGTAACAGGTTGCCCAGAGAGGTGGTAGATGCCCCATCCCTGGAAACGTTTAAGGTCAGGTTGGACAGGGCTCTGAGCAACCTGATCTAGTTGAAGATGTCCCTGCTTATTCTAGGGGGGTTGGACTAAATGGCCTTTAAAGGTCCCTTCCAGTCTGAACCATACTATGATCCTATGATAGTATCAAAAGCAGAATCTAAATAAAAGAATTAAAAACTAGGGGAGAAAAAGTCTTAGTGAAGGCCTCCTCATCACTGGAGTCACTTTTAAATGACTGTAGGGTGATCAATGTCTTCAAAAGTATTGGGAGCTGTCCTGATTTGGCAGTGGCATTGAGCTGACTGAATACCACTAGTCATTCAATTTCTTGAAGAACATTCATGCTTCATCTCTTCCTTTCTCTTTTTCTCTTCCTTCCTTTCTCTTTCTCTTCCTCTCTCCCTTCCTCTCTCCCCCTCTTCCTCTCTTTCTTTTCTTCCTTCCTCTCTTCCTTTCTCCCTCTTCATCTCTTCCTCCCTCCTTCTTCCTTCCTCTGTCTTCCTCTCTTCCTTTCTCCCCCTCCCCATCCCCCTCTCCCTCCTACTTCTCCTTCCCCTCTCTCCCTTCTCTTCCTCTCCCTCTATCTCATCTGTGTCATTGCCCTTTCAAACAGACCAAACCACTGAGTCCCTCTTGCACTTCCTCCTGGTCCAGATACTTTGACAACCACCTTGCAAGAGTTAATTCCTCCAGCACTTTTAAAACTTTAGGTTTTGTTGGTTGTGGTGGGTTCGGGTTTTTTCATCCCCACTTGGCACACTGGGAACTCACAGCTATCCAATATCTGTCCCCCACTACTATTACTTCCTCTCACAGAAAAAAATGTCTTCCTTCCACCATGCAATGTCCTTTAGCTGTGAGATTAAAACTTCAGGCTCTGTATTTTACACAAATCAAAACTAATGAAATTACTTTAAACACTGTAATAACAGTGTTTAAAAAAAAAAAAAACAACAATTTAAAAACGTTGCTAGAAATTATTGCTCCCTGCCAGTTTGGCCTTGATTGTTTCTAAAAGCTATGGAGTGTACAGATAACTAAAGATTTTTCTAAATAGCCCAGGTTAACATGACTTTTCAGAGAAGTTCACGGACATTTTCCTTCATGAAGTGTCAATAGCTATTGGAGAAATTTTTTTGTGTGCTGATAATGGAAAAGTAAGATATTACCAGCTGTGTCAGAAAATTGCCACAAATAAACTAAAAATTTCAAGAATATGCTGTTTACCATCCTCCTTATCTGCCGATATATGCATTAGACAGTCTCATCAGCTGAAGCCTGCGATGGCCAGAAGACATAGGATTCTTTGTAGCTAAATTTAAGATCAGATGCTCATATTCAGGACTTGCTAAGTTCTGACAGGGTTGAAAGAACACATTCTCACTGATTCTATTGCATGTTGCCTCAAGAAATTAAGCATCACTTTCAGAATCTGATCAAGGAGCCAGTAGGGATGACAATAACTTGAACAGGGTGTTGATGATTCTGTCATTTTATATAAAAGAAATTAAATGTAAATAACTTACAGTAATAAACTGTTAAATTCTATGTAGCATGCTGGTTTCCTAGGAAGCAATTAATGACTTAGAGTCTGAAGCAATCTGTTGAACATGCACACTCCTGGACATAAACTCACTGTGCTGGGGGAAGACTAACAATAAAAACTGAGGTTTTCCTTTTCCTTTTATCCTGCCTATATTCTGATGATTGCTTCAGGAAGTGACTAACAAGAAGATAAATTTGGTAAATCAAAGTAGCTGTTTTTTCCATAAAATTCCTCCATAGTAGTTCTGGAATGGCACATTACCATGTATTTAAATATACCCAAATAGATGAAGCAAATCAAGTATACTTACATTCATGCTCTGGCACTGGTATTTTTGGACATATAAAAGCATTTTTCCACATACCAGTTCCTTCCCACACCTGGATGGCAGAAGAGCGTCTATCATGACAAATCCCTATTCTAAATGGAATTTTCTAGATATTCGATAGAAATTAGTATTGCAGCTATAAATATTTTTAAAAGACATACAGCTATGTAATGTATGTATTACTATGTATACAATAAATACTCGTCTTCATCAATGTGACATGCAATGAAAACAATAATTGTTCTAATGATAAAATAAAAAAGACAAAAAATACACAAGGAATAGAATGAAGGAGATGACTGAACTAAGCAACTAAAATTTAAACTTCAGAAAGGTTAAACATTTGTTTAAAAATATCTAAAAATGGGAAGACAATTAATAAGCATACACATACAGAAAATCCACAAATATTACTTTATTTCTTATATTGTGTTTAACCAGCATTATTTAGCAAACATCTAAAATGCAAGTTCAAAAATAAAAAGAGCACTTTAATTCCATTGTTTGATCAAATTTAACTTTGAACAGTAAAAGCAATTTTACATCAAACGTAAAGGTAATTATGTAAGAGCTAAATAAAATCATCAGCCATAAAGGAAAGCTGGAGCAGGAGGCAAGGGTGAAACATTCATTACCCTTCGTATTCATGCACATATGCGGCTGACATAGCAAAAGGATTGTGATTGCTCTCAATTTCAAGACAGAAACAATTTCAAAAGGTACAGCACAATTGTTAGGAACTGAAGATCAGGCAGCAATCAGCCATAAATGATGGAGTCTGGTAACTAATCTATTTTAAGTAATGAAGGAAGATGATGCAGGATAGAAGGTAAGGTGCATATTTTAGGAGGATTCATCTGAGAAGTTAGGCACACTATAGAATTTCAGCATTAGGTGTAATAACAGTAGTTTTATTATTAGACACAATCCTTAACTTTTTACGAACACACAAAAAAATACAGAGTTTTATATTGTGTTGGCCCAGTCATTGAAGCAAACACATGCATCTCAGTTACCACAAGTTTTTATTAGCTGTGCCAACTGAAGAGGTAAGGAGGAAAAACTATTTCACAGAGGAATCCTGTAAACTCAGGAGGAGTTCTAAAACCTGTCCTCAAAATATGCCCAATATTGATCAGGGGACCAATAATGTGACAATTAACTACTGATAAGATAGCAGCAG
Source organism: Nyctibius grandis (assembly GCF_013368605.1). Classification (NCBI taxonomy): domain Eukaryota; kingdom Metazoa; phylum Chordata; class Aves; order Nyctibiiformes; family Nyctibiidae; genus Nyctibius; species Nyctibius grandis. The sequence goes on along the minus strand of NC_090659.1, from coordinate 86,422,217 downwards.
CAAAACCTAAGTTCTACTGAGGGACGACACTCATATTTAAAGCTTCTAGAGAGGCAAGAGAGGACCCCTCTGACTCCTAAGCGCTCTGGTCAAGATAGCCTGTGAGTATTTCTCCAAATTTTTGTAGCCCCTTCTATTAGAGAGATATACATGTGTGTCCAGTCATGCACATGCAAATATCCATGCTCATGCACTGAAAGGTGGAATACAGAGACTTGACAGTTTTTTTTCTTGGAGTACAGGGTCATAGAAATAATATAAAAAATACTTATATTTTATCTTGGGACAAGTTTCCTATCTCATCACAGATTTTTGGCAAACAAAGTTTCTGCTTCAGAGAAGCAATACTTTTGTTTTTTTAATGTTTGAGAACTTTGAAAATTTGAAATTTCTGATCAGTTGATCCTCCTGATAACTAAGCCTTCCTGCTTATAAGTGAAGAGGGCCATCCAGTAGAGTCCGCTCCCCCTCGACTGTGTTGGTTATACATTTCTCCCAGACTGGAGGTCCGTTGCCAAACTGCAGAAGAAAGCTTGTTCATCTCTGGTAAATCAGTAGAAACATTCAGCAACATTTCAATGAAGGTAAGACACACAGTTTAAGCTTACTTTTTTTGGAATTACTTTTTTCTTTTTTAATTGGGCTATGTGGAGTTTGTTTCTGAAGTGATGAGCATGCAGTGTGAAGGTAAAAGATGAGAAAAGGCTTTTATTTTCTTGTCCATATTTCACCATTACAACCAGTACTCATTTGTGCATAGCTTTGGGATCCTAGGTCTCCAACACTAATAACAAGAAACTAGAGACAGGCTATGGAAATTGTACATTGCAGTCTGCTGTCAGAGGAGAAGACATTCAAGACAAAAAAAAAAAAAAATCACGTCCCTGGTGTGAGGAGCTTGGGCACCAGGGTCAGCTACAGCCATAAATTTAGCTTCTGCAGAGGCTTGCTAAAAACTACATACAAAGACAAAAATAATTCAGGGGATGAACTCTTCCTATTTCAAGCCTTTGCAGATGGTTGATTCTCTAGGTATATCACTTTTATGACCACCAACTGAAGTAATGTCACTCACCTTGAAACAGTCAGTCAAGCTTGTTCTACTGAAGGCTGTGGTGATGCCCTTTTATCATTTTTCAGTTTCTCTCACTTTTTTCCCCCTCTCCCTCATATACACAGGTGGGCATTGAATTAATTATTAGAGAGGGGGATTGCTGAGAAAGAATTTCAGATGATTGGGAAGTAAGAAAAGGAACTTACTTCCCTACAAGATGTGTCTTGTCTGTCTTTTTCCATTTTAATTTGATATTAGGTTAAATGTCACACCAAACAACAATTCAAAATTGCTACTGACATGGCTTAGTTCCATTATTTTTTCTTGGACATCTGTTGCAGTGCTACATGAGGTACTAAGCATGCATCAAATATAATGTTTTCTGTTCTTTCTGAAAAGCAAAAAATGTCATTGATCTTTATCTTTCAGTCATATGGTTTAGTTTTAGGTAGTCCTGTGAGGAGCAGGGAGTTGGACTCAATGATCTTTACGGAACCCTTACAACTTTAGATATTTTATGATTCTATGATCTTTTTTTATCTTGGCAGTAGTTAAACAGATAAAGAAAATGAGTGCAGAATTCCTCCCCTGACCAATATATTGCATCATTTCTATTGAAAAAATGGTACCTTTTTGTTTGTTAATATTTTCATAAACCTCAGAGATGACAAATTACAACATATCATGTTTGGTGTTTTTTTCCTGCCTTTTCTCACTTTTTCCTTTTTGCCTTGGAATACCAGAACATATATAAAATCCACATTTATATGCCCCATCAATTTATTTTCTTTGCTGTTTTATTTACTGCCGTTGTAGTGTTTTGCTTTGTCACACTGTATTTTTTTCAATAACTTTTAAACTTTTGAAAAGAGCTACAGTGATAGAACCAGAGTGTCAGTTTTCTTTACATCAGCCAATTACTTTTCTAAAAGTTATTAGACAACACGTCCAAATTACAGAACAATGGAAGGAAGGATGGCTGGCAGGAATGCAGAAAAGACAGAATCTGTGTGCTATTCAAACACATATAGGCAATTACAAAAAGACAAATAGCCCCCTGACCCAAGAAAATGAAGGTGTGGAAGGAAGTAAAAGAAAAGCAAGGAAAGGAAACCACAAAATCAAAGAATTTTAGTGTAAAAACAGATAATTTGGGCAACCACAAGCTTATCAGGAAATCTTTTTAAATAATGGGAGGGGAAAAGGAGCAAATTCCCACTGAAAAATGAAATGAACAAACAAACAAAAAGAAAACATCTCTACTTTTCATTCCAAGCAGAAGGCTTATTCCAGCATTATCAGCTGTGTGTTGCTTAACAGCTCTTTATCTGGTGATAGCTCACAAGCATTGTTATTGCTCTATAACATAAACAAAATAAGATATGCACCTGAGAATGCAGAACTTAAAAAACAGAAGGGAATTAGTTGAAATTAAACTTTCAGAGGGACAATGTTTTTAAAAAATAAAAATAAAGTTTTAAAGAATCCACTTTTAATGTCATCACATTATAGGATGACATGGAAACATAATTCTTTAATATGTCCTGACTATCTTCACCTGACCAAGATTAGCCATCAGCAGTTGTTGGAGACTTTTTAACGTTATTAAAGATACATTACTGCTACTTCTCCCACTATTTTCCTAATACTTGCAAGACGTTTATATCTGTGAGGTGGCTACCACTTCTGGCTAGTCCTAACAAGAAACTTCTCTCCGATGTGTAAAGATAGCAATCAAGCACCCAGATAGCAACAAAGACTCATCATCAGTCACCTCCCCTTAGCAAATACCTGTAGTCCTCTTCTGGTTTCTTTTCCAGGCTCATCCCCCAACGTGTCTAAGCAACCTCACTCTTATTTCTTTTCAACCCCGCAGCCAATGCAGGTCTGAAAGATGATATGTCACAGCTAATTGTAGCTCTGCCTATGTGAACAATTAACATGTTTCTTTTTTATCTCTTTACGTAAGAGCATGTCTAACCTTTCTGACCTTTCAGACTCCTAAAGTGACCATCAACCCTGCTTTAGCACTGAATAAAACAAGTCTTTCACATCTTCAAAATGCAATGGCATTTTTTCCACTGATTATAATGCATCTTTCATAACCCAGAAGTGTTGACTGATAGGACAGCCACTGGTATCTAGTGGGACACAGAAACAGAGGCTCAGCAGACACTCCTGATGCCTCTCCACTTGTGACTTCTTGAAAATACCAAAATTTTAGCTTTTTTTCTCAGGATTTGGAAGCATGAAGCATCAACATTGTCAACAAACTAACTGTTCACTATGGTACATCCCAGCAGAGAGGACTGTGCTAGAAAAAATGAACAAAGAAAGGTTTCCTCCCATCCCCCAAGGGGAAAAAAACAAAAACAAAACAAAATAGCTTTTTGTTTTACATTTAATATGTTCAAATGTAATGCAGAGATGGAATATAAAAGAAAAAAAAACCAGGTTTTACAGTATAATGGATGTTCCATCTCCTACTTTATAGATATTAGAGTTCCTTCTTTGCTTCTCACATTGGCAGTAGTTACTGGGCGGTAAATGCTTAATTAGGTATTGGCCTGATCATTCTGCCAATGAGCCAGACACAGTGACTTAGTGAAGCATCTGGCACTTGTTGCCAGATTCTCCCCAGCCTCCTCAAATGCAGCAGTTCTCTAAGCTGTTCCCAGCTGCAGCAGCAATCTTCACTGTGATAACCATTGTTTCACAGCAGCTGTGGGAGTTGTGCTGGGGGACTTTTAGTAAGCCCAAACATGTTCTAGATGGAAGGTTTTCAAATGTCATGCCTGCTCACCCAGGAGTTCATTCACATAACAGCTTTTGCTGCAGGCTTATGTTCTGAGGGCTGTTATGCCATGACACTGCCAGCATAAGTGGAAGATGAAGTCCTTTCATAAGCCCAATATTTAATAGTTTTGGAAGCTTGGTCCTGTGAATTGGTAGTCCCAGGCTTTTTAACTTGCACACCATAGAATTAAAAAAAACCCCAAAGCCAAACCCAAAACAAACCCCCAAACAAACAAACAAAAAAAAACCAAACAAACAACCAAAAAAACCCCAACAAACCAAAACAATAGAAGTTCTGTAGGAGTTGGAACATAGTTCTATAAGAGAGACTCCAACTGGCCCATTGGTCCAGTGGGAGTAACAAGAAGTTTGTGAAAGTCAATGAGGATTTTCATGTTTTCTAGAAGAGTAATTTCACTGGAGAAAGTGATGCACCAACAGTGTTTCTTCCTGTCACAGTGATATGTAACACCCTGGTTATCTTCTGGAGGTATGGAAGATAAAAGGAAATAAATACCTAATGGCCTTTTGTGGAACTCAAGCTTTTAGCTGTGAGGAGTTTGCAACACCTTTGCCAGAGATCTGGAGGCTGAAACTGCCCTTTTTTTCCAGGGAGAGGTTATTTCCCTTTAAAATAGCTCTGAATACCTCTGTTATATGAACCTTAACACTTGCTTCACCTTCAGTCTTTTTTTGCAGATGGCTGGTGATTTCACTGATAACTCAGAAGTGTATTGGTCTAATCCTCTTTCAGTGTGTATCCAGAACCAAACATACTTCCAGACAGAACTGGTCTCCTCTGTGGTGTATAGGTGTGTTAGAAAGGTGGCAAATAACATGATTTGCACCATAAGACTGAGCAATCTCATGGACTTTCCCAGTATCATTACACATAATGGTAACAGAGACACAAATTCACTTGTAGGGTAAAGGTATATACACAATGTATGTAAAATTAGTTGAAAATTATTTATACTCTCTGCTTCTTATTAGTTATCTTTCCACCTGAAAGCAGATGTTAAACCCTTGAAAAATCAGAGCTGCTATCAAACATGTTGAGGTCAGGGAACAGCTAACCAGTCCACCCAAACTGTCTTTTTAATGTGCTTTGACACTTAGGACATACGCCAATGCTCGTCTCCTGTTTCCTTGTTTAAGTTTTTAATCTTTCCAATATTACATTTCTCAAATACTGTTTGAGGGATGTGAAAGTTCTTTTGTAATCAACAGATGTTTATCCCTTCTCTAAATGCCTAATTATTACACATTAACTACGTCTATGTAATAAAAGAGGATTAAAATAAAAAAATCTCTATGTCTAACACTGAGTGATACCAACTTAATGGTACAGATGCTGTCTAGGGTGTTTTTCCCTTTATATAGCAGATTTTTGGGAATATGTAGTTCCAGAGGTCCGAAATACAGCATGGAAGAGTGTGCTGGTTTTGTCTGGGATGGAGTTAATTTTCTTCATAGTAGCTAGTATGGGGCTAGGTTTTGGATTTGTGATGAAAATGATGTTGATAATACAGGGATGTTTTGTTATTGCTGAGCAGTGCTTACACAGAGTCAAGGCCTTTTCTACTTCTCACACCACCTCACCAGACAGTAGGCTGGAGGTGCACAAGAAGTTGGGAGGGGACACAGCTGGGACAGCTGACCCCAACTGACCAAAGGGATATTTCATACCATATGATGTCATTCTCAGCATATAAAGCTGGGGGGAAGAAGAAGGAATGGGAGGATGTTCAGAGTGATAGCATTTGTCTTCCCAAGTAACAGTTACATGTGATGGAGCCCTGTTTTCCTGGAGAAGGCTAAATACCTTCTGCCTGCCAATGGGAAGTAGTGAATGAGTTCCTCATTTTCCTTTGTTTGTCTGCACAGCTTTTGTTTTACCTATTAAACTGTCTTTATCTCAACCCATCAGTTTTCTCTCTTTTCTGATTCTCTCACCCATTCCATCTGGGAGAAATGAGTGAGGGGCTCATATGGTGCTTAGCTGCCAGTTGGGGTTAAACCATGACGAAGAGGTTTAATAGTTATATAGGGTTAATGATCATGCGGCAATTGGTTGCAATCAGCTCCTGTTTTTCTGAAATATTGCCAAAATAGATGTGACCATTTTATTTGAAATCAGCTGTTTAGGTATAAGAGGAAAACATCTTAATTTACCATCTTACTAGTCCATTCTCTGAGCAGATATGATGCTGTTCAATATTGAGGAAGCTGCCAGTATCACAGGACAGGACCATTTGGATGGCACTGTAGATGACAACCCATGGACTGGGAGAAAGGTAGGACTGAAAGGGGGTCTTAGGGGCAGCAATCAGGGCAGAATGGTGACTATTAACTTCGCTCACACCTGAAAGAACCCACAGTCCCAATCGTCTCTGTATGTGCAAGTGTGTGTGTGTACGTGTGTGATGTGCAGGTCTGCAAAATTCTGGGGATTATAACTCCCTTCACTTCTTCCCCACTTCCTCTTTTTTTCCTTATCCTTTCCCTCTTGTATCACGAAGGCATAGTGTTTTCTGGAAGACGGTCTTTTGGAGTGGTTAAATCTTATTTTGTAACCATATCATGTATAGTCTAAGATGTCGTGGCGTAGAAAGCGTAGAATTATTCTCCTTTGCCATTATACCTGGCCCAGATCTTCTCTTTTTAACCAGTCAAATGAGATGGGAAGAGTCCCATCCTTCTAGGTGACTACAGCAACCTGGGAGTGGGTAGGAAATGCATGCTGGAAAATAGGAAGCAATGAAAGAATTCATAGTGTCATCTGACAAAGTCATATACTAACCCAGAAATGTACATTGATATATACATTGCAAAGGTGTTTGGCACGTTGTCTAACTTGATTAACCTGGTGAACAGTGCATTCTGCTGCCTTCCCCTGTGTTTTCTTTCAATTCTCTTTGCCCAGTGTAAGCAAGTAGAATCAGTGAGGCAGTAGAAGAATACAAATGCATACAATTACTTCTCTCTCCCTGCAAAAATATGAGATCCTTTCCAGATGCCCTTTTATCTCTTCCTGGTTTTCCCACAACATAGGAATTCCTCTCTGACAGCCAAGTATGCACGTATTTCAGCAAGTGAAAGTTGTAGCTGTGCTGTCTGGCATTGAACTGCTGTTGTGTTCACAACATACCACTTCTTATCTTGGCTGTAGAATAGGATGGAGTTATGAATTGTGTATGATTTCCCAAAAACTAGGAATTTTTGCCTCTACTTTCTGCAGAGAACTCATCTGACAAAGACACCAACAGCTTATAGTTAGATGCAGGTCTTGATAACTATATTAGTTGTTAGTGTTTGCAGCCGTAAGTGTGGTTGCAGAACTACAGAAAATAGGGTAAGAGCATGTATATGTAAATCTTTAGCTGAAACATTTGGATGTGCCTTAGTGGGAATGTGGGAGTTATATATGCACATCCAAGATGTGGAATCTTGGAAACACAAACTCCCCTTCCCAAGGTCTGGCACCTGAATGCCATCTTAAACGTTTCAAATTCCATTGAATACTGTCTGATTCAGTCCTCACCTGAGACTTTCCACCTGTAAATGCCAAGGATAGTTATCATATTTTTTGGGGGTCTTTTTATTCTCTTTCTTCATTTTGTGGTAATTATACTTGTGAGAACACACTGTTTGCAAGAAGTAGTTGAAATGCACACAATGGTCCTACTATTTGCTGAAAGAAAATGTGATTACATATCAAAAAATCTGTTAATGGAATCAGAAAGCAAGTTTTATTTGTTAGTACTTTTTGTGTTTACACTAAATACTCACACGATTAAACCATCTTTTTATAAGTGAAAATTCATTATCTTTGCTTCATTTTAAAGACAGGGTTATCAATATAATGAAAGGGGAGAGGATAGCTTACGTTTGTTGACTGCTAATTCAGCTATATATCTTGAAGAAATTTTTATCATTTGTTGCTGTTAAAGAATTTATATCCTGGAGAAGCTGGTGATGATGGTCCCTAAGCCTTACAAACTTCTGAAACCAACAGATTAAAGAATCTGCTGTTTTCTGTGTAGTCCCTGAAGCACACTTTAATGGTTCTGCTGAAAGGGTATCAATCATGCAGGAACTGTTCCACAAAGGTACAGTGAGGCACTCCAAGGTGGTTAAATGTTTGCAGTTTCTATAATGTAATACAATTGTTACAGCTGAGCTGCTGTTTGCAGCTCATTGGGTAGGGCGCTGAGTCTCTGCCAGTACACAAGGTGAGTTGGATCGCTCTAAGAGATTGGCCAGTGCGGTTGAAGGGAGAGGAGGAACAGCAGCCTGCAGGGATGCGTGAGCAGGGCATGGGGGAAGCAGCAAACAGTGGTTGGTTCCCTCCTGGTCAGAGAGAAGAACATGGTCACAACACGGCCAAGACCCACAGTGAGGAAGACTGTGGGAACTCAGACCGAACTCCTGCACAAACACGCAGCTGTGCATGTCTCTGGCTGCAGCGAGTGCCTGAGCCTGGCACTTGAACTAGAGGGAGTCAGAGACACCGCTTGTGTGTGGTGTGATCAAGTAAATGACCTGCTCAGGCAGGTGGTTGAACTGAGAGAGAAGGTAGAAAGATTGAGAAGGATCAGAGACTGTGAAAGCGAGATAGATAGGTGGAGCAACACTCTGAGGCAAAGGCAGCAGGAAGAGACTCTACAAGAAGTGGAGAACCCCTTCCCCTCCTGTCACCAGGCCAAAGGCAGGGACATAAGGGACAAGGGGGAATGGAGAGAGGTCCCTCCTCAGAGAGGCAAGAGGAAACCTTCTCTGCCCCCCTCATCTTCCCAGTTGCCATTGTAAAATAGGTATGGGGCTTTGGGACTTGACGGCCAGGTGAATGAAGATGGAGATAAGGATCCATCCAGTGAGTTGCCCACGGCTTGTCACTCATCCCCACACCTTATGACTTCTTCAATTAAGAAGAAAAGAAGGGTAATTGTAGTAAGCGACTCTCTTCTGAGGGGAACAGTGGAGCCCATTTGTCGACCAGACCCATTCCACAGGGAAATCTACTGCCTCCCTGGGGCTCGGGTTAGAGATGTTAAAAGGAAGCTCACTGCTCTAGTGCAGCCCTCTGATTATTACCCTTTGTTAGTTATCCAGGTTGGTAATGATGAGGTTGTAGAGAGAAGTCTAAAGGCAATTAAAAAGGACTTCAAGGCACTGGGGCAACTAGTTGAAGGTTCGGGTGCGCAGGTGGTGTTTTCATCAATACCTCAAGTGGTAGGGAAAAACACTGAATAAGGGTGGAAAACACACCTGATTAACACATGGCTCAGAGACTGGTGCCACTGTCAGAATTTTGGGTTCTTTGATCATGGGGAAGTTTATATGGCACCTGGTCTGCTGGCGACAGATGGAGTACATCTGTCTCAAAGGGGAAATAGGAACCTTGCACAGGAGTTGGCGGGGCTTGTTGAAAGGGCTTTAAACTAGGCTCGAAGGGGGAAGGGGATAAAACCAGGCTCACTAGAGATGAGCCTGAGGACAGCCTTCAGACTACTGTCCTACTTGAGGTGGATAATGGTGGTACATGGGGCAATAATAACACAGGGCTCACTAATAAGTTGGTAACCAAAGAAGTGGCCAGAGATGGTCAGATAACAAGAGTGAAAACTGATCCCTTAACTCCCTCTCTGAAGTGCTTATATACCAATGCACGGAGTATGGGAAATGAACAGGAGGACTTGGAGATCTGCCTTAGATTGCATGACTATGATATAGTTGAAATCACTGAAACATGGTGGGACAGCTCCCATGACTGGAATGTTGTCATGGATAGCTATGTACTATTTAGGAAAGACAGACCAACAAGGCGAGGCAGTGGTGTTGCTCTTTATGAGCGAGAGCAACTGAAATGTATTGAGTTCTATCCAGGGGGGGAGGTAGAACAGAATGAAAGGTTGTGGGTAAGAATTAAGGGACATGCAAAGGCGAGTGAAACTGTTGTGGGGATCTACTATAGACCACCAAACCAAGAAGAAGATGTTGATAAGGCCTTCTACAGACAACTGGAGGTAGCCTCTATAACACAATCTTTGGTACTCATGGGTGACTCATCACCCTGATATTTGTTGGGAAGCCCACACAGCTAGACATGTTCAGTCAAAAAGGCTCTTGCAGTGCATCGATGATAACTTCTTAATTCAGGTAGTGGAGGAACCAACGAGAAGAGGTGCACTGCTGGACCTTGTATTAACGAATAAAGAAGGACTAGTTGGGGACATTAAGGTTGGGAACAGCCTTGGCGACAGTGATCATGACATGGTGGAGTTTAGTATTTTACAAGGTAGAAGTAGGGCAATAAGTAGGATTATAACCCTGGACTTCCACAGGGCCAACTTTGTACTCTTCAAAGATATACTTGCAGGAATCCCATGGGCTAAGACTCTGGAGGGCAAAGGAGCCCAAGAAAGTTGGTCAGTTTTTAAATACCACTTCCTCCAAGCCCAAGATAGGTGCGTTCCCTTGAGTAAAAAATCGGGTAGACGTGCTATGAGACCTGCATGGATGAGCAAGGAGCTTCTGAAGGAAATCTTGTGGAAGAAAGAAATTTACAGTTCTTGGAAGAAGGGTCTTGTCACTTAGGAGAACTATAGGGAAGTTTTCAGGATGTATAGGAAGGCAACAAGAAAGGCCAAAGCCCTCTTAGAACTAAAACTGGCAAAGGAAGTGAAAGAGAACAAAAAGGGCTTCTTCAAATATATCAGTAGCAAAAGGAAGAACAGGGAAAGTGTGGGCCCTCTGCTGAATGAGGCGGCAGCCCTGATAACCGAGGATGCAGAGAAGGCAGAGTTGCTGAATACCTTCTTTGCTTCGGTCTTTAATCCTAAGACCAGCCCTTGTGATCTCCAGATCCTGGATGTAGGAGAGGAAGCCTGGAGGAGGGAAGACTCTCCGCTAGTCAGTGAAGATTGGGTTAGTGATCAGTTACGGAAATTGAATACACACAAGTCCATGGGCCCCAATGAGATGCACCCAAGAGTGTTGAGAGAACTGGCTGATGTTGCTCTACCACTCTCCATCATTTTCGCAAGATTGTGGCAAACAGGAGAGGTGCCTGAGGACTGGAGGAAAGCCAATGTCACTCCAGTCTTCAAAAAAGTCAAGAAGGAAGATCCAGCAAACTACAGACCAGTCAGCCTCACCTCCATCCCTGGAAAAATGATGGAGCGGCTCATTCTGGAGGTCATCTCTAAGCACATGGAAGAGAAGAAGGTTATCAGGTGTAGTCAGCATGGATTTACCAAGGGGAAATCATGCTTGACTAACCTGATAGCATTCTATGATGTCATGACTGAATGGGTAGATGCAGGGAGGCCAGTGGATGTAGTCTAGTTTGACTTAGCAAATGAGTTTGACACAGTTTCCCATGACATCCTCATGAGTAAGCTCAGGAAGTGTGAGGTAGAAGAACAGACAGTGAGATGGATTAAGAACTGGCTACACAATAGAGCCCAAAGAGTGGTAATCAATGGTGCCAAGTCCAGCTGGAGACCTGTAACTAGTGGAGTCTCCTAAGGATCAGTGCTGGGTCCAGTCTTGTTCAACATCTTCATCAACGACCTTGATGAAGGGACAGAGTGTCTTCTCAGCAAGTTTGCTGATGATAAGAAGCTGGGAGGTTTGGCAGATACACCTGAAGGCTGTGTGGCCATTCAGCATGATTTGGACAGACAGGAGAGCTGGGCAAAGAGGAACTTAATGAGGTTCAACAAGAATAAGTGCAGAGTCCTGCACCTGGGAAGGAGTAATAAAATGCACCAGTACAGGTTAGGAGGCCATCTGCTAGATAGCAGTTCTGTGGAGAAGGACCTTGGAGTCCTGGTGGACAACAAGTTATCCATGGGACAGCAATGTACCCTTGTGGCCAAGAAGGCCAATGGTATCTTGGGGTGCATTAAGAAGACTGTGTCCAGCAGATCGAGGGAGGTCTTCCTCCCCTTCTACTCTACCCTGGTGAGACCTCACCTGGAGTATTGCATTCACTTCTGGGCTCCCTGGTTCAAGAGGGACAGAGATCTACTGGAGAGAGTCCAACGGAGGGCTACGAGGATGATTAAGGGACTGGAACACCTGCCTTATGAGGAAAGGTTGAGAGACCTGGGGCTTTTTAGTCTGGAGAAGAGAAGACTGAGAGGGGATCTGATTAATGTGTATAAATATATGAGGGTTGGGTGTCAAGAGGAAAGGCGCAACCTCTTTTCACTTGTGCCCTGCAATAGGACAAGGGGCAAGGGATGTAAGCTAGAGCACAGGAAGTTCAACCTCAACATGAGGAAGAACTTCTTTACTGCAAGGGTGAGAGAGCACTGGAACAAGCTCCCCAGAGATGTTGTGTAGTCTCCTTCTCTGGAGACTTTCAAGACCCATCTGGATGCGTTCCTGTGTAACCTGTCCTACATTGGTCCTGCTCTGGCAGGGGGGTTGGACTCGATGATCTCCAGAGGTCCCTTCCAACCCCTAACATTCTATGATTCTATGATTCTATGAATTGTAAAATTATATCTAGGAGGCCTAACAAGCAGAATCTTTGCATCAAAAATTATGCAATCCATGTTTTGTTTTGTTTTTAATTTCTGTAAATTTGGAGTCATAGGTTTTGTAGAGTTCTCCTGGGTTTTTAGTTGTTTTTGTTTCAATATTTATTTTTTTCCTATGCTTTTCTAGACATAGGTGGGAATTGGAAAGCAGGTATGATTTTCTCATCATTAAGGGTGTGGTGTTTTGTTGATTTTCTTTCCCCAAACACGACCATTCATGCTGTTTATCAGTGTATGCTTTAAGTCTGGAAATTTGTCTGCTTTTGGTTACTTATGAGAAAATTTTTGTGTTTTCATAGAAATATAGTTAAGTATTCTCTTTAAGGAACTATTATGGTTGGGAAAGTTAACATTTTTTACATGCCATTGCCAGTAATAAAACATTGCAAATGGATAAAGGTCTAGGAAATTTTAATCTGTCAGTTGAATACAATTGCAATTAAAAAAGGACTGCTATTTACTCCTTCGGTCCTTCTGGAAGCCTTTTCTGCAGGTAAAATCAAAGGCTGCTCAGTTCATAATTGCCTTATTAGTGATTGTGAACTGATACCACAATCATAACAGTGAGACTATAATCAATTATAATCTGTGAGAGAAAGAAATAAACTGTAAAACTTTAAAGCTATATATTTTAGGGAAAAAAGTTGGAGGTTGCCTCACTTTTCTTCTCGAAGATTTTGTATAATATATTTAAATAACATGAGCAGATATAACCAGTTTAGTTAGGAAAAGTCAGAATTGTGATAACAGTTCACAATCACTAATAAAGCATTTTCAGGCAAGTTAGCCTTTAATTTATTCTACACTGTTGCGAAGGTTCATCCTTTGAATTCTAAATTCTGCAGATCTTTAAAACATGCAACAGTCTGCTATCAGTTCTCTCTACTCTGATTCAAATTTCAAATAATAAATGCAACAGTAAAAAAAATTGCAGTCAGTGTAATTCTAGAAAATGGCATTATGCCGTCAGAGGAATTATAATCCATGGGGCTATTAGCAGCAGAAGGCAAACCTTATGTTGCTTCTGAGTCCATGAAGTAAATTAAGAAGAGCCATGTCCTCTTATGCTACATAAAAGCACAGGAAAAATTAAAAGTGTTGGCAACAATGATTGAGTCTTGTGTTTCTTGAAGACATTTTACATTATCTAAGTTGCAGTGACAATTCTATATTGTTAACATAAGAATACAGTCCTATTTAATAGCTTACTAATGTTTTCCTATGGCTGTAGGTGCTTCAAAGCCATTGGGTCCTTTTTGGTCCAGATGCACCACCTTGAAGACATCAGAAAGTTTAGCTAAATATTTTTGCAGGAGGAATGTAAAACCAGTCAGTAGCACAAAGAGTCCACATTTACAATGAATCTCTTCTTCCCAAAGGGTTTTGGGGTTTGAGTGGGCTTTTGTTTGTTTCTTTGTCGTTTGTTTTTTTCTCTAATTAAGATTTCTTTGCTTGTTTTTCTGTTACAGTTAACTTGGGCTTTAGAGTATAAATCTGAGAGCGCAGTAATGTTCAAAATGGGCAGAAATTGATTCAATACAATTTTTCTAATGATTTGGAATCTGCATCTTTCTTCAGTTATATGACACAATAAAAATATTGATTTTCACTACATCAAGATCTTAAATAATTTTGGAGGAATTTATTTGTGTATACCTGAAACTGCTATTTTCCGGTTTAATATTTTGAAAATGTATTTTATTTTTCTAAGATATAAAGGGTCTTCATGATCTTAGCTATCTTAACTGTGACATTACTATTTCTCTTTTCTTTTTTTTCTTTTTTTTCTTTTGGTTATGATGACTATAGTGCAAAAAAAAAAAAATCTGACTTGTTTTCTTCCTGAGGCTTCAATGCTATCATGTCAGGAAATGAAAATATAACTGAGGCAGAGACTTGTCAGCTCTTTCCATTTTAAGACAAAGGCAAATTTCTATTATCCAGTGCTCCTAGAACACATTTTGGGATAAAAAAAATAATCCTTACCAATAATCATTTTTTTTACTTTCTAAATGTATTTTTATGGATATTTCCTTCATATTTTATTATTTATTTTTAAACATTTTAAAACACTATTTAGAATTACTTACTTGTACAATTCCCAGTATTTAAAATATAATCTTGAAAACAGTGCATGTTAACTTGATTGATTTGAATTGCAGCAGAGAATTGTGCATGCTGAGTGCTGGGAAAATGTCATGATCATTTTTAGATAAGATGCTCACCTCCATTCCTGCCCACTTGCATGCCTAACACATCATCTTTATTTATCAAAGCTGTAATAGCTTTGGACTTCTGGGGTACAGGTACAAGTCTTGGCCATTTCTTGATTCCAAACTAGAATAAGACTTGAGTTCAACAGACACTCTCTATTCCCTGATTTGCATGGAAAGGAAACCTAAGCATGCATGTTGGAGGTTGTCATGTGCATGCAGTGCTCCAATACGTACTTTTTGTAGAAATATACGGGAGTAGGAGCTCAGAACATACTGCTGTCACTACCATCTACTAAGTGAAACATAAGAATCCAAAACCTAGTTATAGGGGAATTCTTCTAAAAGCAAATTTGTAGAAGTAATGCACAGGTAAAAAGGAAGAATACACCTCCAAATGGAAACCCCACATTAACACTTAAAGATAATTTTCTGTATTTAGTTAACACTGTAAAACAAATAAAAATTCTACAAAGAGAAAAAGATAAAGACTATACATTTTCTGCTCATGTTAAGCACAATAATTTTACTTGTATTCACTTCCCTTATCTGACAGGTGGGAATTAAGAGTAAACTGTTCTATATCTGACTGAGAAGCTGGTACATTGGGAAGACCTATATTTGTGTTTATTCAGTTCATAACTCTACTCATATTTTCACCATTATTAGCAATCTAATTGCCTATATTAAAGGTCTGAATCTACAAACACTTCTGCATATGAGAAACTCTACTTCAGTTAATACCCTGAGCAGAATTGCTTCCTTACTTACACCTGTTGTGACATTTCTATCTGCTTCAGCTGCTTTTGTTTTGTTGTAAGTTTTCACTTCAGTAGACTTCTGCAAGCTTGTAAAGTTTTTCTTCATGTAAAGCATGAAGTATATTAGAGACAGTAATGTATTTTTAATCTCCAAAACATTTCTTAAAAAAACCCTCACATTTTATTTTATATGATCAAGAACAGAAAAAAAAATCTTATACCACATTACAGTAATATTAAACATAGACTACTACCCCATCACCAGCAATTACTGTGAGAGAGAGATAGCATTAACCTGCCAGGCTACTTTCTTAGTTGTTTCACCTTTTGCCACGCTGAAAAAGAACCATAGTCCCTGCAATCCTTCTCTTAACTCTTTTTTTTGTTAATCAACCACCAATACAACCTTTCATCATATAGTCTTTAACGGTCTTTAGTGAAAGCACTTGCTAAGGACTTCTTGAAAGTCTAAATACAGTATATTTGCTGGTTTTCACCTAATCCAGGATTATCTCGATCTATGCAGAAACTTCAAGTGGATGAGAAATGTAGTTTGCCTTTTTGTTTTGTTCCTTATGCTCATTCTGCTATTTTACCTATATCTCTTAGTATTGTTTCAACCAACTTCCTAAATACTGAGTCAGGGCTCATTGTTTTGCAATTCCCTGAATCATCCCAAATACCTTGGCATTAAAATAGCTACATTGTTTGAACCTACAGTTTCTTTCTGTGCTGTCATAACTGTGTGACTGATTGTACATATTTGTTAGTAACTAAACTATTACATTTTAAATCCTCCCGAAGAACTCTCATGTGAGAACCATCTGCTTCTATGAATGTTTGCTCCTTAGTATATCACTTTAGGCTCCATCTGACTTCTCATTATCTGACAACAACTCGTCTTCATTACCTGAAGAGAGCAGTTCCAAAGCATGTATCTTCTCAACTTCCGCATGCTGGAAGTTGACACAAATCAATCATTTAATATCTTTGCAGACGCTTCTCCTTAATTCCCCCCTTTTCTCTTTTTTAATCCAAGGGATTCAGAGATTTTTTTTTTTCCTAAACTGATACAGTCAAATTAAGTTTAATTTGATTCTTTATAATAGTATTCAGCTTTATTTTGTGTTCTCTTCATTCCTACTTTATATTCCGATCTTTAAAGGTTTTTGGTTAACATCAATTTAGAGTCAATATTGCATGACCAAACACTCCGAGACTGAACTCCAAACAGAAGGGAAAGATCTACTCTCTGATGGCTATATTTTACTTTCTACAAAAATCCCATTGAGGAACTTTAGTAGAATATGTCTCCAAAGCAATTACAAATCTTTATGTGCTACTTATAATATGATGACAGATCTCTATTAATAAACAGAAAAAGGGATCATTTTACTTCTTTGCCCTTTGGGCTCCAGGAACAACATCACAAACAACAAAATGGAACTAATATACAGTAAAGGTTTCTTTTAACATCCATAACAACAGAGTGGAAAATCAAGCTTGCCACACATCTGTTATTTCTCACTTAAAACTAATACTCTTTGGCTAAAACCCCTGCTCCATTATACATTTTCACTGTATGAGGCACAAATAACCGTGTCAACCTTTCAACTGAAGGAAAAAACATCCTATATAATGAATTCCGTAATTTTGGATCTCAAACTCCCAGAACCTTTAGCACACTGAATTATTTTACCAGGTGTCCTGAGCATAAATATAACAAGAACACATACTAGAAATTTGTTGGGTGAAATTGTTTGCATTTTGCAGAAAGAAGAGGATGTCGGAAAGAATACTCTGAAAGGAAGCATTCTTTTTAAATGTGGAGTTCTTTTTAATTAGATTTCTGCCTTCATAGATTCTTTTTAATGGTTTGAGAAATTTCAATTAATTCTTATGGTTTGCGTGTTTGTATGCTTGTTCTGGATTTTCCACTCTACATTATGTCTTCCAATTTATTCCAGGTACCTATTTGTATCTCTTATTTTTTCTCTCTCTGCAACCTGTTTCATGTTCAAGTTTTTATTTGTCAAATTGTCTATATCAGGAATATGAAGACATATTCCTAATTTTATAGAACACTTTTTGAATATTGTAAGAGACAGGCATTGTGACTTTTTTCCATTGACCAATGTTACATATTTTTTAAAAAGAACATGGTGTAAGGGACCAAATTGGCAAATGGATGTCTCATAGTTTGCCTGTGTGGGTGTACCTGGACACTGGTGTGTAGGAGAAATTACCTAGACATGTCCAGACAGCCACTTGTCCCTGTCCCTCAAACTTGTTACACTGGAGCGAGCACTGGTCCCCATCACCTGCCTGCCAACACTCAGGCCCGGGATACACGGTCACATCCATTGGATGGAGAAAGCACAGGCACACGCCCTTTGGACGGGGCAGGTGCGCACGTCCACCCTCACTCCCCATGAAAGGAACTGTGCAGACAGGCCTGCAGCTCCTGCTTCTCCCGCTGCTTCTACCTCATCTGTGTGTGCTGTTGCCTTTACCCCGCTGCGTCACTCACTGCTGGAAGACAGAAGACGTTGCTGGACCCACAGTGATGACTATCCCTGAGCATCTCTCTCTCGGAACACTCGCTTATTTTTCCCCCTTTATTTCCCACCTTTTCTATTGCTCAGTTTCACGCCTTTGCCCAATAAAGCGGCTTGTTTGGCAGCATTTGGCCTCATTTGTGCCTTAATCTCACCTCTTGGGATTGCAATGAACCCTCTCAGGGCCCAGACTCAAACCCGGGCCCTGACACGTGAGGAATGTTTGCTTTGTTTGTTCTCTTCTCTGTCCCCCACAATGGTCAGCTGTTTAGTTGTCAGTCCTGGGTGATACATCACTCAGAAGTTTTCTAGTCATTAGGGAGAGTCTTTCAGGTTGACTGTAACCTCTAAAGAGGACATTTTGGATAAAAATGAACAAAAGTCAGTGCAAGCCATTTTTCCAATAAAAACTGCCAACTATTTATAACAGTCTTCTCTGCATTACCACTCGGAAACGCTCAGGATACAGCAGCTGTTTATCTAAAGAGTGTGGAATTGCACAGCTATTTGAAAGACAAAATGAGTATCATAGACCTTGCAAGGTGCAAAGGCAGTTAGTGGACGAATAAGTCACAGAAGAAAGCTGTAAGAGAGTAAAGAGTGGAAACTATGTCTGTGATGGCTTGAAGAAGTCATCTTATCTTCACCACTCTGTAGTGACTCAGGTAAGTGCTTTCCATATTCTGAATCTTAATACCAACTATTAACTGTGATACACAATGAAGAATACTAGGATATACTGTTAGAATAACAGGATTGCTTGCTTATGCAAATTAGATTTTGATCACTCAGATTTGCTGAGTTCTGAAAAACCTGATCTAAGGCAGCCCTGATCTGAGTGGGAAGGATATTGTATCAGTTGATCTTCACAGGTTTGTTCCAAACTCAGTTACTTTATGGTTTTATGACTCTTTTCCAAGCCTTTTCAAGTCCAACATAAAATCTGAAAATACTTATAATATCTAAAAGTATTCACTTTTCTTAAATATTTCATTACTGATAACCTCTAGTCTTTTTCACTAAGTATTTTTTTTGTGATCCGCTCAAAAAGCAAAGCAAAATCTGTACTTTTTGTCGCTTCCGATGAAAATGACAGAAACGTGGAACTATGTTGGGGATAAATATATTTTTTTGTGTTAAAGGAGACTATATACAGAGTCCATACGTTGTTTTGGATTCAGATGCTCAGCTGCACGTGTCCAGTGCCATTCAGGATGCCTGAGGGAACAGAAGAGCACCCAAGTTTGTCTGAGCAATCCACCCAGAGGTGGGGGAAATGACAGAAGTCTTACATGAGATATGCATCTTTTTGGAGGCCAAAAAAAGATTTCCCAAAACATCTCAAATGACAGCAGACACCTATGTTTAGGCAGCTGTATCTTATCAATATTATATAACAAACGTTCATGACCAAGTTTTTACCCATTGTTTAAGAAATAAGGCTGAAAATACACATCTATCTGGCTAAGAAAGCCAGAGAGTGACTGTGTTGGTTTTACTGGGATAGAGTTAATTTTCTTCACAGTAGCTAGTGTGGAGCTATGTTTTGGATTTGTGCTGAAAACACGGTTGCTTTTGCTGTACCTATTAAACTGTCTTTATTTCAACCCATGAGTTTTCTACTTTTACTCTTCTGATTCTCTTCCCCATCCCACCGGAGGGAGCAAGTGAGCAGCTGCGTGGTGCTTAGCTGCCGTCAGGTGTTAAACCACAACAGTGACTTACCTAGTTAGACCACAATCTATTTCATATGAAGGATATCTACCTATGGTGGCAACAAACTAATAGGTGCATGAGAATTCAACAACATAGTAAACCAAGTAGAATAGATGCAAGAGTGTTCAGTCTTCAACAACATCACAGTTTAATTTCACATTTTCTTCTTGGCAAATCTGTTACATTTCTACTCATTCAAAACTAAATATCAATATCTGATGTTGGATCAGCTATATTGCTCTTAATAGCTGGTGAACCTTGCATCAGTTAGTCCCCAGGCCTGAATCACAAACAAAGTATTTGTTAAAAACAAATAGATAAACATAAACAGAAATGCTAAGATATAGTATTTCCAAGTGTCATCATGAAAAAATTAGAAAGGAAAGACATGCTTGGTAAGTGCTTCAGGTCCATTCATGAGCACATGATGAATACATCACTTCTCAGTAATTGCCATGGTTTTATGACTTGTCATGCCTTAAGCCAGGTTGACCTCATGTGATCAAAGTAATTAATTTTGCAGTGTGATTTTCTTTCAGCTGCTCTTTTGGTCAATTTGATGCATAGGCAAGGCTAGCTTGAGTTTTATTCTTCAGTATATCATATGTATATGTGTGTGTGTATATATGTATTTACACATATGTATGTGTATGGAATAGGATAGCCCAAGTCCAAATAGTAATTAGATGCCTGACTTGTTTTGAAATAGGCTAATAGAGGAGTTTTGAACTGATATAACTCATTCTTTCCCACTTCCACATAATAGATTTACTCTGTAAAAGCTGTAAAGCTGATGTAACATGTTCTGTAAAAGGATTAAGAATCTTGGGAAGGGAATAATTAAGATACTGTCTATTGTTCTCATTCAACAGCCTATATATATAAGAAAATAGGGTGTACCCGTTCCTGTGAAAACTACTATGAACATCTGTCACAAGGGGGTTCTGTGTTGCTGTTACATCTTCTAGATTCCTATGCAAATAGATAATTTTCCTTCCTCCTTCCATTCCTCCCTGTGCCATAATATCTGACAGTTCTCCAGTAACTACAATTCCTGCACCCTGCAGTGATAGTAAAAGTAGTTCTAGCAGTACCCTTCAGACCTTACACCACTTCAACAGTTTTTCTCTGGTGTCTTATGAGCCTCATTTTGCAGCACTTACTCAGGCAAACTTCTCATTGCCTTTCGATTCCTAACCACATGACCCAAAATCAAAATGAGAGGTGAACATTAGGCTAAATGCATACTTTTCACTCCTATGCTGTGCTGAAATCGGACATGATTGCTCGCATTCTAACAGTATTGCTCAATGAGTTTCAGCATACTTATAGTTCAGTCTTCTCTGAATTTCTAAGCAAAATAAATTAAGTACTGTTCCAAGGCTAGTAAAGATAGCATATTTTCAGTAAAAACAATGCACTGATTGCGCAAAACCAGTTTTTCACACTATGATATGATATCCTTCCGTCAAAGCCAAACAGGACTAACTGCTGAAAAAAGTTGAACAGTAGGAAAGAGAATACTTTTTCTTTATGTGAAACTAATGTTTCAATTATGCTCATATATTGCCTTTGTCATTTCTCTATTGTCCTAGAGAACTCTGCAAAGAAAGCATGACATGTAGAATTCAAAAAGATGTAGAAAAATCTTTGTGACTGATTATTAAATAATTTTAATATTCCTGATAATAATCAACAAATATTGCACAAGAATTTAGACATAATGACTTTAGAAGTTCTCATTCAAGGCAGTCATTGTTCTAATAAAATAAATATCAAAAAATATATATTTATATTGCTATTTTAAAATTACATTTGCAGAGTTCACATTAAGAAACAATATATAGCGTACATCTATTGTTTTTTCTTTTATTCCTTCTTTTTTTTCTTTGCAGAATATCAGGCTAATATGATATCCATGTGGCTTCTCTCTTCCCTCCTAGCCAAAATACATTCAAGTGTCTAGCTCTCTGTCCATCCAAATCTCTTTCTTTCTCCTTATCATCTTTGAAATCTATTCAACTCAAAAGAAGCTTTTATTTGAATGAGGACAGCAGAACAGAAACAGTAATGACATGAGTACACAGAAGAAATGAAGTATATAGCTTAGTACCTGAAGCATGTCAACATGACAAGTCTACATGTCATAGTCCTAGTACAGCTCTAGGGACACTGGGGCTGGTAAAGGCATGCCAAGGGGAGCATGGCACTGCACCGATATTCCTCCCTCCACACCTTCCTAATCTTCACCACCCATGGTGCTGGGGACCTCAGCCTCAGTGCCAGGCTCCATTAGGGTTAGGGTTAAGAGAGCCACAGGGGACACTGGGGCTGGGGAAGGCATGCCAAGATCCAGGCTACTATTAGGGTTAGGGTTAGGGTTAAGCTTAGGCTTAGGTTTAGGCTTAGGTTTAGATTTAGGAGTAGGGTTCAGAGAGCAAAAAACCTACAGCTACAGTGACAGTGGGGCTGGGAAAGGCATGCCAAATAGAGCACGGCACTGCACCAACATTGCTCCTTCCACACCTTACCCATCTCGGCCAACCATGGGTCTATGGACCTTAACCTCAGCCACATGCTCTCATTAGGGTTAGGATTAGGGTACAGAGAGCCACCAAGCCTAGAGGTCCAGGGACGCTGGGGCTGGTAAAGGCATACCAAGGGGAGCATGGCATGCACCAAAGCTGCTCCTTCCACACATTATCAATCTGGGTTATGCATGGTGCTGGGTAACTCAGCCTCAGCCTGATACTGCCGTTAGGGTTAGGGTTAGGGTTCAGAGTGCCCCAAAGCCTAGAGCTCCAAGGGAACTGGAGCTGTGGAAGTCATACCTAGGGGAGTATAGCGCTTCAACAACATTGCTCCCTCCACACATTCCTAATCTGGGTCACCCATGGTGATAGGGACCTGAGCCTCAGCAAGAGGGTCCCATTAGGGTTAGGGTTAGGGTAAGGGTTCAGAGAATCATAAAGCCTAGAGCTCCATTGACAGTGGGGCTGGGAAAGGCATGCCAAGGAGAGCACAACAGTAAACCAACATTGCTAATTCCACACTGTTCTCATTTTGGCCAGCCATGAGTCTATGGACCTTAGCCTCAGACCCAGGCTCTCATTAGGGTTAGGGTTAGGGTTAGGGTTCAGGGAGCCACTAAGCCTAGAGCTCCAGGGACACTGGGGTTGGGAAAGGCATGACAAGTGGAGCACGGCACGCACCAACATTGCTCCTTCCACACCTTTCTCATCTGGGCCACCCATGGAACTGGGGACCTCAGCCTTAGGCCCAGAGTGCCATCAGGGTTAAGGTGAGGGTTCAGAGAGCCACGAAGCCTAGAGCTCCACGGTCACTGTGGCTCCTAAAAAGATGGCAAGTAGAGCACAGCACTGCACCAACATTGCTCAATCCACACGTTTCTAAAGTGGGACTCCCATGATGCATGTGACCTTAGCCTCAGCCCAAGGCTCCCATTAGGTTTGGGATTAGAGTTAAGCTTACGATTCAGAGAGCCATAAAGCCTAGGACTCTAGGGACACTGTGGCTAGGAAAGTGATGCCAAGGGGAGCACAGCATTGCACCAACATTGCTCCTTCTTCACCATTCTAAACTGGACCACACATGTTCTGGGGACCTCAGCCTTAGGCCCAGAGTGCCATTAGGGTTAGGGTGTGGGTTCAGAGAGCCATGAAGCCTATAGCTCCACGGTCACTGTGGCTCCTAAAAAGATGGCAAGTGGAGCACGGCACTGCACCAACATTGCTCAATCCACACGTTTCTAAAGTGGGACACCCATGGTGCATGTGACCTTAGCCTCAGCCACAGGTTCCCATTAGGGTTGGGATTTGAGTTAGGGTTAGGGTTCAGAGAGCCACAAAGCCTTGACCTCCACAGACACTGTGGCTGGGAAAGTCATGCCAAAGGGAGCACAGCACTGCAACAACATTGTTCCCTCGACACCTTGCTAATCTGGGCCACCCATGGTGCTGGAGACCTCAGCCTCAGGCCCAGGCTGCCTTTTAGGGTAAGGGTTAGGGTTAGGGTTCAGAGGGCCAAAAAGCCTACAGATCCAGGGTCACTGGGGTTGTTAAAGGCATGCCAATTGTAGCACGGCATGCACCAACTCTTCTCCCTCCACAGGTTATCAACTTGGGCCACCCATGGTGCGTGGCACCAGAGCCTCCGCACCAGGCTGCCGTTATATTCATGTTTAAGGTTAAATTTTAGAGAGACACAAAGCCTCCAGCTCAAGGGACGCATGCTCTAGGAAATCATACCAAGGTTAGCCCAGCGCAGCACCAGCATTGCTCCTTCCACACCTTGCTAATCTGGGACACCCATGGTGCTAGAGACCTTAGCGTCAGCCCCACGCCCCCACTAGATTTAGGGTTAGAGTTAGGGTTCAGAGCGCCACAAAGCCTACAGATCCATGGACACTGGGTCAGGGAAAGGCATGCCAGGGAGAGCATGACCTGCACCTACGTTGCTTTTTCCACACGTTATCAATCTGAACAACCCATGGTGCTGCGGACATCAGCCTTATGCCCCATGCTCATATTAGAGTTAGGGTTCAGAGAGTCACAATGCCTACAGCTCCAGGGATACTGGGGCTGGGATATTCATGGTAAGGTTAGCAGGGTACTACACTAACATTGCTCCTTCCCAACCTTTCTAATCTGGGCCACCCATGGTGCTGGGGACCTCAGCTTCAGGCCCAGGCTGCCGTTAGGGTGAGGGTTACGGTTCAGAGAGCCAGAAAGCCTACAGCTGCAGGGACACTGGGGCTGGTAAAGGCATGCAAAGTGGGGAACAGCACTGCACCAATATTGCTCTATCCACATCTTCCTAATCTGGGACACTAGTAGGGCATGTGACCTCAGTCCCAGGCTCTCATATGGTTTAGGGTTCAGAGACCCACAATGCCTACATCTCAAGGGACACTGTGGCTGGGAAAGGCTTGCCAAGGCGAGCACGACATTGCACCAACATTGCTCCTTCAACACCTTTGTAATCTGTGTCACCCATGGTGCTGGAAAGATGAGCCTCAGCCTTAGGCTCACATTAGGGTTAGGGTTAAGAGAGCAAAAAAGCCTACAGCTCCAGGGACTCTGCAAACGGGAAAGCATGCCAAGGGGAGCACGGCACTGCAACAACATTGCTCCTTTCACACCTTTCTCATTTTGGCCACCCATGGGTATACGGACCATATCCTCAGCCCCAGGCTCTCATTAGGTTTAGGGTTAGGGTTAGGGTTCAGAGAGCCACCAATCCTAGAGCTCCAGGGACGCTTGGGCTAGGAAAGGCATGCCAAGTAGAGCACGACACTGCACCAACATTACTCCTTCCACACCTTTCTCCTCTGGGCCACCCATGGGTCTATGGACCTTAGCCCCAGCCCTAGGCTCTCATTAGGGTTAGGGTTAGGGTTCAGAGAAGCAGAAAGCCTAGAGCTCCAGGGACACTGGGGCTTGGAAAGTCATGCCAAGTGGGGGACGGCACGCACCAACACTTCTCCCTACACACATTATCAATCTGGACCACCCATGGTTCTGGGGACCTCAGCCTGAGGCCCAGAACGCCATTAGAGTTAGGGTGAGTGTTCAGAGTGCCGCAAAGCCACAGCTCCACGGACACTGGTCTGGGAAAAACATGCCAAGGGGAGCACGGAAATGCACCAACATTGTTCCTTCCACACATTTCTCATATGGCCCAGCCATGGGTCTATGGACCTATCCGCAGCCCCAGCCTCTCATTAGGGTTAGGGTTAGGGTTAGGGTTCAGAGAGCCACCAACCCTAGTGCTCCAGGGACACTGGGTGTGGGAAAGACATGAAAGTAGAGCACGGCAATGCACCAACATTACTCCTTCCACACCTTTCTCATATGGTCCAGCCATGGGTCTACGGATATTAGCCTAAGCTCTAGGCTGTCATTAGTGTTAGGGTTAGGGTTAGGGTTCAGAGAGCCACTAAGCCTAGAGCTCCAAAGACACTGGGTCTGGGAAATTCATGCAAGTAGAGCACGGCAAAGCACCAACATTACTCCTTCCACACCTTTCTCATATGGGCAACCCATGGGTCAATGGACCTCAGCCCCAGGCTCTCATTAGGCTTAGGGATAAGGTGAGGTTTCAGAGAGCCACCAAGCCTACAGCTCCAGGGACACTGTGTCTTGGATAGGCATGGCAAGGGGAGCACAGCACTGCACCAACTCTTCTCCCTACACAAATTATCAATCTGGACCAGCCATGGTTCTGGGGACCTCAGCCTGAGGCCCAGGATGCCATTAGTGTTAGGGTGAGTGTTCAGAGTGCCACAAAGCCTACAGCTCCAGGGACACTTGGGCTGGGAAAGACATACCAAGCTGAGCACCGCAAGCAAAAACATTGCTCTTCCACACCATTCCAAACTGGTCCACCATGATGCTGGGGACCTAAGCCTTAGGCCCAGGGTGCCATTAGGGTTAAGGTGAGGTTTCAGAGAGGCACCAAGCCTACAGCTCCAGGGACACTGTGTCTGGGAAAGGCATGCCAAGGGGAGCACAGCACTCCACCAACATTGCTCCTTCCACACCTTTCACATATTGTCCACCCATGGGTCTATGGACCTTAGCCCCAGCCTCAGGCTCTCATTAGCGTTAGGGTTAGGGTTAGGGTTCGGAGAAGCAGAAAGCCTAGAGCTCCAGGGACACTGGGTCTGGGAAAGGCATGCCAAGGGGAGCACAGCACTACATCAACATTGCTCCTTCCACACCTTTCTCATCTGGGTCACCCATGGGTCTACGGACCTTAGCCCCAGCCTCAGGCTCTCATTAGGGTTAGGGTTAGGGTTAGGGTTCAGAGAACCAGAAACCTAGAGCTCCAGGGACACTGGGACGGGGAAAGCCGTGCCAAGGAATGCACAGCACTGCACCAACATTGTTCCTTCTGCATCTTTCTCATCTGGGCCACCCATGGGTCTATGGATCTTAGCCTCAGCTCCAGGCTCTCGTTAGGGTTAGGGTTCAGAGAAGCAGAAAGCCTACAGCTCCAGGGACTCTGGGGCTGGGAAAGGCATGCCAAGTGGAGCACAGCACTGCACCAACATTGCTCAATCCACACGTTTCTAAAGTGGGACTCCCATGGTGCATGTGACCTTAACCTCAGCCACATCTCCCATTAGGGTTGGGATTAGAGTCAGGTTTATGGTTCAGAGAGCCATAAAGCCTAGAGCTCCAGGGACACTGGGTCTGGGAAAGGCATGCCAAGGGGAGCACAGCATTGCACCAACATTGCTCCTTCCTCACCATTCTAAACTGGTCCACCCGTGACGCTGGGGACGTCAGGCATGGGTGGAGGCCACCGTTAGTGTTAGGGTTAGGGTTCAGAGAACCAGAAAGCCTAGAGCTCCAGGGATACTGTGGTTGGAAGTCATGCTACGGGGAGAACAGCACTGAACCAACATTGCTCCTTCCACAGCTTTCTCATCTGGGCAACTCATGGGTCAATGGACATTAGCCTCAGCCCCAGGCTTTCATAAGGGTTAAGGTTAGGGTTAGGGCTCTGAGAAGCAGAAAGCCTAGAGCTCCAGGGACACTGGGGCTTGGAAATTAATGCCACGTTGAGCACGGCACGCACCAACATTGCTCCTTCCACAACTTTCACATCTGGTCCAGCCATGGGTCTATGGACTTAGCCTCAGCCCAAGGCTCTCATTACTGTTAGGGTTAGGGTTAAGGTTAGGGTTCAGAGAAGCAAAAAGCCTAGAGCTCCAGGGACATTGGGGCCAGGAAAGGCATGCCAAGTAGGGCACGGCACTGCACCAACACTGGTCCTTCCACACCTTTCTCATATGGGCCACCCATGGGTCTATGGACTTAACCTCAGACTCAGGTTCTCATTAGGGTTAGCGTTAGGGTTCAGAGAACCAGAAAGCCTAGAACTCCAGGGACGCTGGGGCTAGGAAATTCATGCCAAGTGAAGCATGGCACTCACCAACATTGCTCCCTCCACACATTATCAGTCTGGTCCACTCATGGTTCTGGAGACCTCAGCCTTAGGCCCAGAGTGCCATCAGGGTTCGTGTGAGGGTTCAGAGAGCCACGAAGCCTACAGCTCCAGGGTCACTGTGGCTCCTAAAAAGATGGCAAGTCAAGCACGGCACTGCACCAACATTGCTCCTTCCACACCTTTCTCTATTGGGTAAACCCATGGGTCAATGGACCTTAGCCTCAGCCCCAGGCTCTCATTAGGGTTAGGGTTAGGGTTCAGAGAAGCAGAAAGCCTAGAGCTCCAGGGACACTGGGTCTGGGAAATGCATGGCAAGGGGAGCAGAGCACTGCACCAACATTGCTCCTTCCACACCTTTCTCATATGGGACAGCCATGGGTCTATGGACCTTAGCCTCAGCCTCAGGCTTTCATAAGGGTTAGGGTTAGGGTTACGGTTCAGAGAAGCAGAAAGCCTAGAGCTCCAGGGACACTGGGGCTTGGAAAGTCGTGCCACGTTGAGCACGGCACTCACCAACATTGCTCCTTCCACACCATTCTAAACTGGTCCACCCATGATGCTGGGGACCTCAGACTGAGGCCCAGGGTGCCATAAGCGTTAGGGTGAGGTTTCAGAGAGCCACCAAGCCTATAGCTCCATGGACACTGTGACTGGGAAAGGCAAGCCAAGTGGAGCACGGCACGCACCAACATTGCTCCTTCCACAACATTTTTACTGGTCCACCCATGTTGCTGGGGATCTCAGCCTTGGGTGCAGGCTGCTATTAGGGTTAGTGTTCAGAGAGCTACAAAGCCTACAGCTCCAAGGACACTGTGGTTGGGAAGTCATGGTAAGCAGAGCACAGCACTGCACCAACATTGCTCCTTCCACGCCTTTCTCATATGGGCCAACCATGGCTCTATGGACGTTAGCCTCAGCCCCAGGCTCTCATTAGGGTTAGTGTTAGGGTTAGGGTTGAGAGAAGCAGAAAGCCTACAGCTCCAGGGACACTGGGGCTTGGGAAGTCATGCCAAGTTGAGCACGGCACGCACCAACATTGCTCCTTCCACACCATTCTAAACTGGTCCACCCATGATGCTGGGGACCTCATCCTTAAGTCCAGAGTGCCATTAGGGTTAAGGTGAGGTTTCAGAGAGCCACCAAGCCTACAGCTCCAGGGACACTGGGTCTGGGAAAGGCAATGTCAAGGGGAGCACAGCACTGCACCAACATTGCTCCTTCCACACCTTTCTCATCTGGGCAACCCATGGGTCTATGGACCTTAGCCTCTGCCTCAGGCTCTCATTAGGATTAACGTTAGGGTTCAGCGAACCAGAAAGCTTACAACCTCAGGGATGCTGGGGCTGGGAAATGCATGCCAAGTGGAGCACGGCACGCACCAACATTTCTCCCTCCACACATTATCAATCTGGTCCACTCATGGTTCTGGAGACCTCAGCCTTAGGCCCAGGGTGCCATCAGGGTTCGGGTGAGAGTTCAGAGAGCCACGAAGCCTACAGCTCCAGGGTCACTGTGGCTCCTAAAAAGATGGCAAGTGGAGCACAGCACCGCACCAACATTGCTCCTTCCACACCTTTCTCATCTGGGCAACCCATGGGTCTATGGACCTTAGCCTCAGCTCCAGGCTCTCATTAGGATTAAGGTTAGGGTTCAGAGAACCAGAAAGCCTACAGCTCCAGGGTCACTGTGACTCCTAAAACGATGGCAAGTGGAGCACGGCACTGCACCAACATTGCTCCTTCCACACGTTTCTAAAGTGGGACTCTCATGGTTCATGTGACCTTAGCCTCAGCAACAGGCTGCCATTAGGGTTGGGATTAGAGTTAGGTTTACGGTTCAGAGAGCCATAAAGCCTAGAAATCCAGGGACACTGTGCCTGGGAAAGTAATGCCAAGGGGAGCACAGCATTGCACCAACATTGTTCCTTCCTCACCATTCTTAACTGGTCCACTCATGCTGTTGGGGACCTCAGTCTTGGGTGCAGGCTGCTGTTAGGGTTAGTGTTCAGAGAAGCAGAAAGCCTAGAGCTCCAGGGACACTGAGTTTGGGAAAGGCATGGCAAAGGCAGAACAGCACTGCAACAACATTGCTCCTTCACAGCTTCTCATCTGGGCAGCCCATGGGTCTATGGACCTTAGCCTCAGCCCCAGGCTCTCATTAGGGTTAGGTTTACGGTTCAGAGAGCCACCAAGCCTAGAGCTCCAGGGACATTGGGACTGGGAAAAGCATGCCAAGGCAAGCACAGCACTGCACCAACATTGCTCCTTCCACTCCATTCTAAACTGATCCACCCATGATGCTGGGGACCTCATCCTTAGGCCCAGGGTGCCATTAGGGTTAAGGTGAGGTTTCAGAGAGCCACCAAGCCTACAGCTCCAGGAACACTGTGTCTGGGAAAGTCATGCCAAGGGGAGCACAGCACTCCACCAACATTGCTCCTTCCACACCTTTCTCATCTGGGCCACCCATGGGTCTACGGACCTTAGCCTCAGCCCTAGGCTCTCATTAGGGTTAGGGTTAGGGTTCAGAGAGCCACCAAGCCTAGAGCTCCAGGGACACTTGGGCTGGGAATGGCATGCCAAGTAGTGCTCAGCACTGCACCAACATTGGTCCTTCCACACCTTTCTCATCTTGGCCACCAATGGGTCTATGGACCTTAGCCTCAGCCACACGCTCTCATTAGGGTTAGGGTTAGGGTTCAGAGAAACAGAAAGCCTAGAGCTCCAGGGACACTGGGGCTTGGAAAGTCATGCCAAGTTGAGCACGGCACGCACCAACATTGCTCCCTCCACTCATTATAAATCTAATCCACTCATGGATCTGGAGACCTCAGCCTTCGGCCCAGAGTGCCATCAGGGTTCGGGTGAAGGTTAAGAGAGCCACGAAGCCTACAGCTCCAGGGTCACTGTGGCTCCTAAAAAGATGGCAAGTGGAGCACGACACTGCACCAAATTTGCTCCTTCCATACCTTTCTCATCTGGGCAACCCATGGGTCAATGGACCTTAGCCTCAGCCTCAGGCTCTCATTAGGGTTAGGGTTAGGGTTAGGGTTAGGGTTCAGAGAGCCACCAAGCCTAGAGCTCCAGGGACATTTGGGCTGGGTAATGCATGCCAAGTAGAGCTCAGCACTGCACCAACATTGCTCCTTCCACACCTTTCTCATCTGGGCCACCCATGGGTCTATGGACCTTAGCCTCAGCCTCAGTCTCTCATTAGGGTTAGGGTTAGGGTTCAGAGAACCAGAATGCTTAGAACTCCAGGGACGCTGGGCCTGGGAAATGCATGCCAAGTGGAGCACGGCACGCACCAAATTGCCCCCTCCACACATTATCAATCTAGCCCACTCATGGTTCTGGAGACCTCAGCCTTAGGCCCAGAGTGCCATCAGGGTTCAGGTGAGGGTTCAGAGAGCCACAAAGCCTACAGCTCCAGGGTCACTGTGGCTCCTAAAAAGATGGCAAGTGGAGCACGGCACTGCACCAACATTGCTCAATCCACACCATTCTCATATGGGCAACCCATGGGTCTATGGACCTTAGCCTCAGCCACACGCTCTCATTAGGGTTAGGGTTAGGGTAAGGGTTCAGAGAAGCAGAAAGCCTAGAGCTCCAGGGACACTGGGGCTTGGAAAGTCATGCCAAGTTGAGCACGGCACGCACCAACATTGCTCCTTCCACACCATTCTAAACTGGTACACCCATGATGCTGGGGACCTCAGCCTTAAGTCCAGAGTGCCATTAGGGTTAAGGTGAGGTTTCAGAGAGCCACCAAGCCTACAGCTCCAGGGACACTGGGTCTGGGAAAGGCAATGCCAAGGGGAGCACAGCACTGCACCAACATTGCTCCTTCCTCACCATTCTTAACTGGTCCACCCATGCTGCTGGGGACTTCAGCCTTGGGTGAAGGCTGCCGTTAGGGTTGGAGTTCAGAGAGCTACAAAGCCTAGAGCTCCAAGGACACTGTGGTTGGAAGTCATGGTAAGCGGAGCACAGCACTGCACCAACATTGCTCCTTCCACACCTTTCTCATCTGGGCAACCCATGGGTCAATGGACCTTAGCCTCAGCCCCAGGCTCTCATTAGGGTTAGGGTTAGGGTTAGGGTTCAGAGAGCCACCAAGCCTAGAGCTCCCGGGACACTTGGGCTGGGAAAGGCATGCCAAGTAGAGCTCGGCACTGCACCAACATTGGTCCTTCCACACCTTTCTCATCTTGGCCACCCATGGGTCTATGGACCTTAGCCTCAGCCACACGCTCTCATTAAGGTTAGGGTTAGGGTTCAGAGAAGCAGAAAGCCTAGAGCTCCAGGGACACTGGGGCTTGGAAATTCATGCCAAGTTGAGCACGGCACGCACCGACATTGCTCCTTCCACACCATTCTAAACTGGGCCACCCATGATGCTGGGGACCTCAGGCTTAGGCCTTGGGTGCCATTAGGGTTAAGGTGAGGTTTCAGAGAGCCACCAAGCCTACAGCTCCAGGGACACTTGGGCTGGGAAAGGCATGCCAAGTAGAGCTTGGCACTGCACCAACATTGCTCCTTCCACACCTTTCTCATCTGGGCCACCCATGGGTCAATGGACCTTAGCCTCTGCCCTAGGCTCTCATTAGGTTTAGGTTTAGGGTTAGGGTTCAGAGAATCAGAAAACCTAGAGCTTCAGGGACACTGGGGCTTGGAAAGTCATGTCAAGTTGAGCACGGCACGCACCAACATTGGTCCTTCCACACCATTCCAAACTGGTCCACCCATGATGCTGGGGACCTCAGGCTTAGGCCCAGAGTGCCATCAGGGTTTGGGTGAGGGTTCAGAGAGCCACAAAGCCTACAGCTCCAGGGTCACTGTGGCTCCTAAAAAGATGGCAAGTGGAGCACGGCACTGCACCAACATTGCTCAATCCACACGTTTCTCAAGTGGGACTCCCATGGTGCATGTGACCTTAGCCTCAGCCACAGGCTCCCATTAGGGTTGGGATTAGAGTTAGGTTTACGGTTCAGAGAGCCATAAAGCCTAGAGCTCCCGGGACAATGTGGTTGGGAAGTCATGGTAAGCGGAGCACAGCACTGCACCAAGATTGCTCCTTTCACACATTTCTCATCTGGGCAACCCATGGGTCAATGGACCTCAGCCTCAGCCTCAGGCTCTCATTAGGGTTAGGGTTAGGGTTCAGAGAAGCAGAAAGCCTAGAGCTCCAGGGACACTGGGGCTTGGAAAGTCATGCCAAGTTGAGCACGGCACACACCGACATTGCTCCTTCCACACCATTCTAAACTGGTCCACCCATGATGCTGGGGACCTCAGGCTTAGGCCTTGGGTGCCATTAGGGTTAAGGTGAGGTTTCAGAGAGCTACCAAGCCTACAGCTCCAGGGACACTGTGTGTGGGAAAGGCATGCCAGGGGGAGCACAGAACTGCACCAACATTGCTCCTTCCACACCTTTCTCATCTGGGCCACCCATGGGTCTATGGACGTTAGCCTCAGCCCCAGACTCTCATTAGGGTTAGGACTAGGGTTGAGAGAAGCAGAAAGCCTAGAGCTCCAGGGACACTGGGTATGGGAAAGGCATGCCAAGTAGAGCTCGGCACTGCACCAACATTGCTCCTTCCACACCTTTCTCATCTTGGCCACCCATGGGTCTATGGACCTTAGCCTCAGCCCTAGGCTCTCATTAGGTTTAGGTTTAGGGTTAGGGTTCAGAGAATCAGAAAACCTAGAGCTTCAGGGACACTGGGGCTTGGAAAGTCATGTCAAGTTGAGCACGGCACGCACCGACATTCGTCCTTCCACACCATTCCAAACTGGTCCACCCATGATGCTGGGGATCTCAGGCGTAGGCCCAGAGTGCCATCAGGGTATGGGTGAGGGTTCAGAGAGCCACCAAGCCTACAGCTTCAGGGACACTGGGTCTGGGAAAGGCACGCCAGGGGGAGCACAGCATTGCACCAACATTGCTCCTTCCTCACCATTCTTAACTGGTCCACCCATGGTGCTGGGGACTTCAGCCTTGGGTGAAGGCTGCCGTTAGGGTTAGAGTTCAGAGAGCTACAAAGCCTAGAGCTCCAAGGACACTGTGGTTGGAAGTCATGGTAAGCGGAGCACAGCACTGCACCAACATTGCTCCTTCCACAACTTTCTCATCTGGGCAACCCATGGGTCAATGGACCTTAGCCTCAGCCACACGCTCTCATTAGGGTTAGGGTTAGGGTTGAGAGAAGCAGAAAGCCTAGAGCTCCAGGGACACTGGGGCTTGGAAAGTCATGCCAAGTTGAGCACGGCACGCACCGACATTGCTCCTTCCACACCATTATAAACTGGTCCACCCATGAGGCTGGGGACCTCAGCCTTAGGCCCAGGGTGCCATTAGGGTTAAGGTGAGGTTTCAGAGAGCCACCAAGCCTACAGCTCCAGGGACACTTGGGCTGGGAAAGGCATGCCAAGTAGAGCTTGGCACTGCACCAACATTGCTCCTTCCACACCTTTCTCATCTGGGCCACCCATGGGTCAATGGACCTTAGCCTCAGCCCTAGGCTCTCATTAGGTTTAGGTTTAGGGTTAGGGTTCAGAGAATGAGAAAACCTAGAGCTTCAGGGACACTGGGGCTTGGAAAGTCATGTCAAGTTGAGCACGGCACGCACCAACATTCGTCCTTCCACACCATTCCAAACTGGTCCACCCATGATGCTGGGGACCTCAGGCTTAGGCCCAGAGTGCCATCAGGGTTTGGGTGAGGGTTCAGAGAGCCACAAAGCCTACAGCTCCAGGGTCACTGTGGCTCCTAAAAAGATGGCAAGTGGAGCACGGCACTGCACCAACATTGCTCAATCCACACGTTTCTCAAGTGGGACTCCCATGGTGCATGTGACCTTAGCCTCAGCCACAGGCTCCCATTAGGGTTGGGATTAGAGTTAGGTTTACAGTTCAGAGAGCCATAAAGCCTAGAGCTCCCGTGACAATGTGGTTGGGAAGTCATGGTAAGCGGAGCACAGCACTGCACCAAGATTGCTCCTTTCACACATTTCTCATCTGGGCAACCCATGGGTCAATGGACCTCAGCCTCAGCCTCAGGCTCTCATTAGGGTTAGGGTTAGGGTTCAGAGAAGCAGAAAGCCTAGAGCTCCAGGGACACTGGGGCTTGGAAAGTCATGCCAAGTTGAGCACGGCACGCACCGACATTGCTCCTTCCACACCATTCTAAACTGGTCCACCCATGATGCTGGGGACCTCAGGCTTAGGCCCAGGGTGCCATTAGGGATAAGGTGAGGTTTCAGAGAGCCACCAAGCCTACAGCTCCAGGGACACTGTGTGTGGGAAAGGCATGCCAGGGGGAGCACAGAACTGCACCAACATTGCTCCTTCCACACCTTTCTCATCTGGGCCACCCATGGGTCTATGGACGTTAGCCTCAGCCCCAGACTCTCATTAGGGTTAGGACTAGGGTTGAGAGAAGCAGAAAGCCTAGAGCTCCAGGGACACTGGGTCTGGGAAAGGCATGCCAAGTAGAGCTCGGCACTGCACCAACATTGCTCCTTCCACACCTTTCTCATCTTGGCCACCCATGGGTCTATGGACCTTAGCCTCAGCCACACGCTCTCATTAGGGTTGGGGTTAGGGTTCAGAGAAGCAGAAAGCCTAGAACTCCAGGGACACTGGGGCTTGGAAATTCATGCCAAGTTGAGCACGGCACGCACCGACATTGCTCCTTCCACACTATTCTAAACTGGTCCACCCATGATGCTGGGGACCTCAGCCTTAGGCCCAGGGTGCCATTAGGGTTAAGGTGAGGTTTCAGAGAGCCACCAAGCCTACAGCTCCAGGGACACTGGGTCTGGGAAAGGCATGCCAGGGGGAGCACAGCATTGCACCAACATTGCTCCTTCCTCACCATTCTTAACTGGTCCACCCATGCTGCTGGGGACTTCAGCCTTGGGTGAAGGCTGCCGTTAGGGTTAGAGTTCAGAGAGCTACAAAGCCTAGAGCTCCAAGGACACTGTGGTTGGAAGTCATGGTAAGCGGAGCACAGCACTGCACCAACATTGCTCCTTCCACACCTTTCTCATCTTGGCCACCCATGGGTCAATGGACCTTAGCCTCAGCCCCAGGCTCTCATTAGGGTTAGGGTTAGGGTTGAGAGAAGCAGAAAGCCTAGAGCTCCAGGGACACTGGGGCTTGGAAAGTCATGCCAAGGGGAGCACAGCACTGCACCAACATTGCTCCTTCTACACCTTTCTCATCTGGGCCACCCATGAATCTATGGATCTTAGCCTCAGCCCCAGGCTCTCATTAGGGTTAGGGTTAGGATTAGGGTTCAGAGAGCCACCAAGCCTACAGCTCCAGGGACACTGTGTGTGGGAAAGGCATGCCAGGGGGAGCACCGCACTGCACCAACATTGCTCCTTCCACACCTTTCTCATCTGGGCCACCCATGGGTCTATGGACGTTAGCCTCAGCCCCAGACTCTCATTAGGGTTAGGACTAGGGTTGAGAGAAGCAGAAAGCCTAGAGCTCCAGGGACACTGGGTCTGGGAAAGGCATGCCAAGTAGAGCTCGGCACTGCACCAACATTGCTCCTTCCACACCTTTCTCATCTTGGCCACCAATGGGTCTATGGACCTTAACCTCAGCCACACGCTCTCATTAGGGTTAGGGTTAGGGTTCAGAGAAGCAGAAAGCCTAGGACTCCAGTGACACTGGGGCTTGGAAATTCATGCCAAGTTGAGCACGGCACGCACCGACATTGTTCCTTCCACACCATTCTAAACTGGTCCACCCATGATGCTGGGGACCTCAGCCTTAGGCCCAGGGTGCCATTAGGGTTAAGGTGAGGTTTCAGAGAGCCACCAAGCCTACAGCTCCAGGGACACTGGGTCTGGGAAAGGCATGCCAGGGGGAGCACAGCACTGCACCAACATTGCTCCTTCCTCACCATTCTTAACTGGTCCACCCATGCTGCTGGGGACTTCAGCCTTGGGTGAAGGCTGCCGTTAGGGTTAGAGTTCAGAGAGCTACAAAGCCTAGAGCTCCAAGGACACTGTGGTTGGAAGTCATGGTAAGCGGAGCACAGCACTGCACCAACATTGCTCCTTCCACACCTTTCTCATCTGGGCAACCCATGGGTCAATGGACCTTAGCCTCAGCCCCAGGCTCTCATTAGGGTTAGGGTTAGGGTTGAGAGAAGCAGAAAGCCTAGAGCTCCAGGGACACTTGGGCTGGGAAAGGCATGCCAAGTAGTGCTCAGCACTGCACCAACATTGGTCCTTCCACACCTTTCTCATCTTGGCCACCAATGGGTCTATGGACCTTAGCCTCAGCCACACGCTCTCATTAGGGTTAGGGTTAGGGTTCAGAGAAGCAGAAAGCCTAGAGCTCCAGGGACACTGGGGCTTGGAAAGTCATGCCAAGTTGAGCACGGCACGCACCAACATTGCTCCCTCCACTCATTATAAATCTAGTCCACTCATGGATCTGGAGACCTCAGCCTTCGGCCCAGAGTGCCATCAGGGTTCGGGTGAAGGTTAAGAGAGCCACGAAGCCTACAGCTCCAGGGTCACTGTGGCTCCTAAAAAGATGGCAAGTGGAGCACGACACTGCACCAAATTTGCTCCTTCCATACCTTTCTCATCTGGGCAACCCATGGGTCAATGGACCTTAGCCTCAGCCTCAGGCTCTCATTAGGGTTAGGGTTAGGGTTAGGGTTAGGGTTCAGAGAGCCACCAAGCCTAGAGCTCCAGGGACATTTGGGCTGGGTAATGCATGCCAAGTAGAGCTCAGCACTGCACCAACATTGCTCCTTCCACACCTTTCTCATCTGGGCCACCCATGGGTCTATGGACCTTAGCCTCAGCCTCAGTCTCTCATTAGGGTTAGGGTTAGGGTTCAGAGAACCAGAATGCTTAGAACTCCAGGGACGCTGGGCCTGGGAAATGCATGCCAAGTGGAGCACGGCACGCACCAAATTGCCCCCTCCACACATTATCAATCTAGCCCACTCATGGTTCTGGAGACCTCAGCCTTAGGCCCAGAGTGCCATCAGGGTTCAGGTGAGGGTTCAGAGAGCCACAAAGCCTACAGCTCCAGGGTCACTGTGGCTCCTAAAAAGATGGCAAGTGGAGCACGGCACTGCACCAACATTGCTCAATCCACACCATTCTCATATGGGCAACCCATGGGTCTATGGACCTTAGCCTCAGCCACACGCTCTCATTAGGGTTAGGGTTAGGGTAAGGGTTCAGAGAAGCAGAAAGCCTAGAGCTCCAGGGACACTGGGGCTTGGAAAGTCATGCCAAGTTGAGCACGGCACGCACCAACATTGCTCCTTCCACACCATTCTAAACTGGTACACCCATGATGCTGGGGACCTCAGCCTTAAGTCCAGAGTGCCATTAGGGTTAAGGTGAGGTTTCAGAGAGCCACCAAGCCTACAGCTCCAGGGACACTGGGTCTGGGAAAGGCAATGCCAAGGGGAGCACAGCATTGCACCAACATTGCTCCTTCCTCACCATTCTTAACTGGTCCACCCATGCTGCTGGGGACTTCAGCCTTGGGTGAAGGCTGCCGTTAGGGTTAGAGTCCAGAGAGCTACAAAGCCTAGAGCTCCAAGGACACTGTGGTTGGAAGTCATGGTAAGCGGAGCACAGCACTGCACCAACATTGCTCCTTCCACACCTTTCTCATCTGGGCAACCCATGGGTCAATGGACCTTAGCCTCAGCCCCAGGCTCTCATTAGGGTTAGGGTTAGGGTTAGGGTTCAGAGAGCCACCAAGCCTAGAGCTCCCGGGACACTTGGGCTGGGAAAGGCATGCCAAGTAGAGCTCGGCACTGCACCAACATTGGTCCTTCCAAACCTTTCTCATCTTGGCCACCCATGGGTCTATGGACCTTAGCCTCAGCCACACGCTCTCATTAGGGTTAGGGTTAGGGTTCAGAGAAGCAGAAAGCCTAGAGCTCCAGGGACACTGGGGCTTGGAAATTCATGCCAAGTTGAGCACGGCACGCACCGACATTGCTCCTTCCACACCATTTTAAACTGGTCCACCCATGATGCTGGGGACCTCAGGCTTAGGCCTTGGGTGCCATTAGGGTTAAGGTGAGGTTTCAGAGAGCCACCAAGCCTACAGCTCCAGGGACACTTGGGCTGGGAAAGGCATGCCAAGTAGAGCTTGGCACTGCACCAACATTGCTCCTTCCACACCTTTCTCATCTGGGCCACCCATGGGTCAATGGACCTTAGCCTCTGCCCTAGGCTCTCATTAGGTTTAGGTTTAGGGTTAGGGTTCAGAGAATCAGAAAACCTAGAGCTTCAGGGACACTGGGGCTTGGAAAGTCATGTCAAGTTGAGCACGGCACGCACCAACATTGGTCCTTCCACACCATTCCAAACTGGTCCACCCATGATGCTGGGGACCTCAGGCTTAGGCCCAGAGTGCCATCAGGGTTTGGGTGAGGGTTCAGAGAGCCACAAAGCCTACAGCTCCAGGGTCACTGTGGCTCCTAAAAAGATGGCAAGTGGAGCACGGCACTGCACCAGCATTGCTCAATCCACACGTTTCTCAAGTGGGACTCCCATGGTGCATGTGACCTTAGCCTCAGCCACAGGCTCCCATTAGGGTTGGGATTAGAGTTAGGTTTACGGTTCAGAGAGCCATAAAGCCTAGAGCTCCCGGGACAATGTGGTTGGGAAGTCATGGTAAGCGGAGCACAGCACTGCACCAAGATTGCTCCTTTCACACCTTTCTCATCTGGGCAACCCATGGGTCAATGGACCTCAGCCTCAGCCTCAGGCTCTCATTAGGGTTAGGGTTAGGGTTCAGAGAAGCAGAAAGCCTAGAGCTCCAGGGACACTGGGGCTTGGAAAGTCATGCCAAGTTGAGCACGGCACACACCGACATTGCTCCTTCCACACCATTCTAAATTGGTCCACCCATGATGCTGGGGACCTCAGGCTTAGGCCTTGGGTGCCATTAGGGTTAAGGTGAGGTTTCAGAGAGCTACCAAGCCTACAGCTCCAGGGACACTGTGTGTGGGAAAGGCATGCCAGGGGGAGCACAGAACTGCACCAACATTGCTCCTTCCACACCTTTCTCATCTGGGCCACCCATGGGTCTATGGACGTTAGCCTCAGCCCCAGACTCTCATTAGGGTTAGGACTAGGGTTGAGAGAAGCAGAAAGCCTAGAGCTCCAGGGACACTGGGTATGGGAAAGGCATGCCAAGTAGAGCTCGGCACTGCACCAACATTGCTCCTTCCACACCTTTCTCATCTTGGCCACCCATGGGTCTATGGACCTTAGCCTCAGCCACACGCTCTCATTAGGGTTAGGGTTATGGTTCAGAGAAGCAGAAAGCCTAGAGCTCCAGGGACACTGGGGCTTGGAAAGTCATGCCAAGTTGAGCACGGCACGCACCGACATTGCTCCTTCCACACCATTCTAAACTGGTCCACCCATGAGGCTGGGGACCTCAGCCTTAGGCCCAGGGTGCCATTAGGGTTAAGGTGAGGTTTCAGAGAGCCACCAAGCCTACAGCTCCAGGGACACTTGGGCTGGGAAAGGCATGCCAAGTAGAGCTTGGCACTGCACCAACATTGCTCCTTCCACACCTTTCTCATCTGGGCCACCCATGGGTCAATGGACCTTAGCCTCAGCCCTAGGCTCTCATTAGGTTTAGGTTTAGGGTTAGGGTTCAGAGAATGAGAAAACCTAGAGCTTCAGGGACACTGGGGCTTGGAAAGTCATGTCAAGTTGAGCACGGCACGCACCAACATTCGTCCTTCCACACCATTCCAAACTGGTCCACCCATGATGCTGGGGACCTCAGGCTTAGGCCCAGAGTGCCATCAGGGTTTGGGTGAGGGTTCAGAGAGCCACAAAGCCTACAGCTCCAGGGTCACTGTGGCTCCTAAAAAGATGGCAAGTGGAGCACGGCACTGCACCAACATTGCTCAATCCACACGTTTCTCAAGTGGGACTCCCATGGTGCATGTGACCTTAGCCTCAGCCACAGGCTCCCATTAGGGTTGGGATTAGAGTTAGGTTTACGGTTCAGAGAGCCATAAAGCCTAGAGCTCCCGGGACAATGTGGTTGGGAAGTCATGGTAAGCGGAGCACAGCACTGCACCAAGATTGCTCCTTTCACACATTTCTCATCTGGGCAACCCATGGGTCAATGGACCTCAGCCTCAGCCTCAGGCTCTCATTAGGGTTAGGGTTAGGGTTCAGAGAAGCAGAAAGCCTAGAGCTCCAGGGACACTGGGTCTGGGAAAGTCATGCCAAGTTGAGCACGGCACGCACCGACATTGCTCCTTCCACACCATTCTAAATTGGTCCACCCATGATGCTGGGGACCTCAGGCTTAGGCCCAGGGTGCCATTAGGGTTAAGGTGAGGTTTCAGAGAGCCACCAAGCCTACAGCTCCAGGGACACTGTGTGTGGGAAAGGCATGCCAGGGGGAGCACAGCACTGCACCAACATTGCTCCTTCCACACCTTTCTCATCTGGGCCACCCATGGGTCTATGGACGTTAGCCTCAGCCCCAGACTCTCATTAGGGTTAGGACTAGGGTTGAGAGAAGCAGAAAGCCTAGAGCTCCAGGGACACTGGGTCTGGGAAAGGCATGCCAAGTAGAGCTCGGCACTGCACCAACATTGCTCCTTCCACACCTTTCTCATCTTGGCCACCCATGGGTCTATGGACCTTAGCCTCAGCCACACGCTCTCATTAGGGTTAGGGTTAGGGTTCAGAGAAGCAGAAAGCCTAGAACTCCAGGGACACTGGGGCTTGGAAATTCATGCCAAGTTGAGCACGGCACGCACCGACATTGCTCCTTCCACACCATTCTAAACTGGTCCACCCATGATGCTGGGGACCTCAGCCTTAGGCCCAGGGTGCCATTAGGGTTAAGGTGAGGGTTCAGAGAGCCACCAAGCCTACAGCTCCAGGGACACTGGGTCTGGGAAAGGCATGCCAGGGGGAGCACAGCATTGCACCAACATTGCTCCTTCCTCACCATTCTTAACTGGTCCACCCATGCTGCTGGGGACTTCAGCCTTGGGTGAAGGCTGCCGTTAGGGTTAGAGTTCAGAGAGCTACAAAGCCTAGAGCTCCAAGGACACTGTGGTTGGAAGTCATGGTAAGCGGAGCACAGCACTGCACCAACATTGCTCCTTCCACACCTTTCTCATCTGGGCAACCCATGGGTCAATGGACCTTAGCCTCAGCCACACGCTCTCATTAGGGTTAGGGTTAGGGTTGAGAGAAGCAGAAAGCCTAGAGCTCCAGGGACACTGGGGCTTGGAAAGTCATGCCAAGGGGAGCACAGCACTGCACCAACATTGCTCCTTCCACACCATTCTAAACTGGGCCACCCATGATGCT
Source organism: Nyctibius grandis (assembly GCF_013368605.1). Lineage (NCBI taxonomy): Eukaryota > Metazoa > Chordata > Aves > Nyctibiiformes > Nyctibiidae > Nyctibius > Nyctibius grandis. Next base: position 86,380,222 of record NC_090659.1, on the reverse strand, counting down.
GGGGACCTCAGCCTTAAGCCCAGGGTGCCATTAGGGTTAAGGTGAGGTTTCAGAGAGCCACCAAGCCTACAGCTCCAGGGACACTTGGGCTGGGAAAGGCATGCCAAGTAGAGCTCGGCACTGCACCAACATTGCTCCTTCCACACCTTTCTCATATGGGCCACCCATGGGTCAATGGACCTTAGCCTCAGCCCTAGGCTCTCATCAAATTTAGGTTTAGGGTTAGGGTTCAGAGAATCAGAAAACCTAGAGCTTCAGGGACACTGGGGCTTGGAAAGTCATGTCAAGTTGAGCACGGCACGCACCAACATTAGTCCTTCCACACCATTCCAAACTGGTCCACCCATGATGCTGGGGACCTCAGGCTTAGGCCCAGAGTGCCATCAGGGTTTGGGTGAGGGTTCAGAGAGCCACAAAGCCTACAGCTCCAGGGTCACTGTGGCTCCTAAAAAGATGGCAAGTGGAGCACGGCACTGCACCAACATTGCTCAATCCACACGTTTCTCAAGTGGGACTCCCATGGTGCATGTGACCTTAGCCTCAGCCACAGGCTCCCATTAGGGTTGGGATTAGAGTTAGGTTTACGGTTCAGAGAGCCATAAAGCCTAGAGCTCCCGGGACAATGTGGTTGGGAAGTCATGGTAAGCGGAGCACAGCACTGCACCAAGATTGCTCCTTCCACACATTTCTCATCTGGGCAACCCATGGGTCAATGGACCTCAGCCTCAGCCTCAGGCTCTCATTAGGGTTAGGGTTAGGGTTCAGAGAAGCAGAAAGCCTAGAGCTCCAGGGACACTGGGTCTGGGAAAGGCATGGCAAGGGGAGCACAGCACTGCACCAACGTTGCTCCTACCTCACCATTCTTAACTGGTCCACCCATGCTGCTGGGGACCTCAGCCTTCGGTGCAGGCTGCCGTTAGGGTTAGGGTTCAGAGAGCTACAAAGCCTAGAGCTCCAGGGACACTGGGTCTTGGAAAGTTATGGTAAGCGAAGCACAGCACTGCACCAACATTGCTCCTTCCACACCTTTCTCATCTGGGCAAACCATGGGTCAATGGACCTTAGCCTCAGCCTCAGGATCTCATTAGGGTTAGGGATAGGGTTCAGAGAGCCACCAAGCCTAGAGCTCCCGGGACACTTGGGCTGGGAAAGGCATGCCAAGTAGTGCTCGGCACTGAACCAACATTGGTCCTTCCACACCTTTCTCATCTTGGCCACCCATGGGTCTATGGACCTTAGCCTCAGCCACACGCTCTCATTAGGGTTAGTGTTAGGGTTCAGAGAAGCAGAAAGCCTAGAGCTCCAGGGACACTGGGGCTTGGAAATTCATGCCAAGTTGAGCACGGCACGCACCGACATTGCTCCTTCCACACCATTCTAAACTGGTCCACCCATGATGCTGGGGACCTCAGCCTTAGGCCCAGGGTGCCATTAGGGTTAAGGTGAGGTTTCAGAGAGCCACCAAGCCTACAGCTCCAGGGACACTGTGTGTGGGAAAGGCATGCCAGGGGGAGCACAGCACTGCACCAACATTGCTCCTTCCACACCTTTCTCATACGGGCCACCCATGGGTCTATGGACGTTAGCCTAATCCTAGGGTTAGGATTAGGGTTGAGAGAAGCAGAAAGCCTAGAGGTCCAGGGACACTGGGTCTGGGAAAGGCATGGCAAGGGGAGCACAGCACTGCACCAACGTTGCTCCTTCCACACCATTCTCATCTTGGCCACCCATGGGTCAATGGACCTCAGCCTCAGCCTCAGGCTCTCGTTATGGTTAGGATTAGGGTTAGGGTTCAGAGAACCAGAAAGCATAGAGCTCCAGCGATGCTGGGGCTGGGAAAGTCATGCCAAGTGGAGCACGGCACGCACCAACATTGCTCCCTCCACACATTATCAATCTTGTCCACTCATGATTCTAGAGACCTCAGCCTTGGGCCCAGAGTGCCATCAGGGTTCGGGTGAGGGTTCAGAGAGCCACAAAGCCTACAGCTCCAGGGTCACTGTGGCTCCTAAAAAGATGGCAAGTGGAGCACGGCACTGCACCAACATTGCTCAATCCACACGTTTCTCAAGTGGGACTCCCATGGTGCATGTGACCTTAGCCTCAGCCACAGGCTCCCATTAGGGTTGGGATTAGAGTTAGGTTTACGGTTCAGAGAGCCATAAAGCCTAGAGCTCCCGGGACAATGTGGTTGGGAAGTCATGGTAAGCGGAGCACAGCACTGCACCAAGATTGCTCCTTTCACACATTTCTCATCTGGGCAACCCATGGGTCAATGGACCTCAGCCTCAGCCTCAGGCTCTCATTAGGGTTAGGGTTAGGGTTCAGAGAAGCAGAAAGCCTACAGCTCCAGGGTCACTGTGGCTCCTAAAAAGATGGCAATTGGAGCACGGCACTGCACCAACATTGCTCAATCCACACGTTTCTAAAGTGGGACTCCCATGGTGCATGTGACCTTAGCCTCAGCCAGAGGCTCCCATTAGGATTGGGATTAGAGTTAGGTTTACGGTTCAGAGAGCCATAAAGCCTAGAACTCCAGGGACACTGCGGTTGGGAAGTCATGGCAAGGGGAGCACAGCACTGCACCAACATTGCTCCTTCCACACCTTTCTCATCTGGGCAACCCATGCGTCAATGGACCTCACCCCCAGGCTCTCATTAGGCTTAGGGTTAAGGTGAGGTTTCAGAGAGCCACCAAACCTACAGCTCCAGGGACACTGTGTCTTGGATAGGCATGCCAAGTTGAGCACAGCACTGCACCAACATTGCTCCTTCCACACCTTTCTCATCTTGGCCACCCATGGGTCTATGGACCATAACCCCAGCCTCAGGCTCTCATTAGGGTTAGGGTTAGGGTTAGGGTTAGGGTTCAGAGAAGCAGAAAGCCTAGAGCTCCAGGGACACTGGGTCTGGGAAAGGCATGCCAAGGGGAGCACAGCATTGCACCAACATTGCTCCTTCCTCACCATTCTAAACTGGTCCACCCATGATGCTGGGGACCTCAGGCTTGGGTGGAGGCTACCGTTAGTGTTAGGGTTAGGGTTCAGAGAACCAGAAAGCCTAGAGCTCCAGGGATACTGTGGTTGGAAGTCATGGTAAGCGGAGTACAGCACTGCACCAAAATTGCTCCTTCCACACCTTTCTCATCTGGACAACCCATGGGTCAATGGACATTAGCCTCAGCCCTAGGCTCTCATTAGGGTTAAGGTTAGGGTTAGGGTTCAGAGAAGCAGAAAGCCTAGAGCTCCAGGAACACTGGGGCTTGGAAAGTCATGCGAAGTGGAGCATGGCACGCACCAATTATTCTCCCTACACACATTATCAGTCTGGACAAGCCATGGTTCTGGGGACCTCAGCCTGAGGCCCAGGATGCCACTAGTGTTAGGGTGAGTGTTCAGAGTGCCACAAAGCCTATAGGTCCAGGGAAACTTGGGCTGGGAAAGACATGCCAAGTTGAGCACGACACTCACCAACATTGCTCCTTCCACACCTTTCTCATCATCGCCAGCCATAGGTCTATGGACCTTAACCCCAGCCCTAGGTCCTCATTAGGGTTAGGGTTACGGTTCAGAGAACCAGAAAGCCTAGATGTCCAGGGACACTGGGTGTGGGAAAGGCATGCTGTAGAGCACGACAATGCACCAACATTGCTCCTTCCACACCTTTCTCATATGGGCATCCCATGGGTCTATGGACCTTAGCCTCAGCCCCAGGCTCTCATTAGAGTTAGGGTTAGGGTTAGGTTTCAGAGAGCCACCAATCCTAGAGCCCCAGGGACGCTTGGGCTAGGAAAGGATGCCAAGTAGAGCATGGCACTGCACCAACATTGTTCCTTCCACACCTTTCTCCTCTGGGCCACCCATGGGTCTATGGACCTTAGTCCCAGCCCTAGGCTCTCATTAGGGTTGGGGTTAGGGTTCAGAGAAGCAGAAAGCCTAGAGCTCCAGGGACACTGGGGCTTGGAAACCATGCCAAGTTGAGCACGGCACGCACCAACATTGCTCCTTCCACACCATTTTAAACTGGTCCACCCATGATGCTGGGGACCTCAGCCTTAGGCCCAGGGTGCCAGTAGAGTTAGGGTGAGTGTTCAGAGAGCCACAAAGCCACAGCTCCACGGATACTGGGTCTGGGAAAGGCATGCCAAGGGGAGCACAGCACTGCACCAACATTGTTCCTTCCACACATTTCTCATATGGCTCAGCCATGGGTCTATGGACCAATCCGCAGCCTCAGGCTCTCATTAGGGTTAGGGTTAGGGTTAGGGTTCAGAGAGCCACCAAGCCTAGATTTCCCGGGACACTGGGTGTGGGAAAGGCATGCCAAGGGGAGCACGGCAATGCACCAACATTGCTCCTTCCACACCTTTCTCAACTGGGCAACCCATGGGTCAATGGACCTTAACCTCAGCCCAAGGCTCTCATTACTGTTAGAGGTAGGGTTAAGGTTAGGGTTCAGAGAAGCAAAAAGCCTAGAGCTCCAGGGACATTGGGCCAGGAAAGGCATGCCAATTAGAGCACAGCACTGCACCAACATTGGTCCTTCCACATCTTTCTCATATGGGCCACCCATTGGTCTATGGACTTAGCCTCAGACTCAGGCTCTCATTAGGGTTAGCATTAGGGTTCAGAGAACCAGAAAGCCTAGAACTCCAGGGACGCTGGGGCTAGGAAATGCATGCCAAGTGGAGCACGGCACTCACCGACATTGCTCCTTCCACACATTATCAGTCTGGTCCACTCATGGTTCTGGAGACCTCAGCCTTAGGCCCAGAGTGCCATTAGGGTTAAGATGAGGGTTCAGAGAGCCACGAAGCCTACAGCTCCAGGGTCACTGTGGCTCCTAAAAAGATGTTAAGTGGAGCACGGCACTGCACCAATATTGCTCCTTCCACACCTTTCTCTATTGGGTAAACCCATGGGTCTATGGACCTTAGCCTCAGCCTCAGGCTCTCATTAGGGTTAGGATTAGGGTTGAGAGAAGCAGAAAGCCTAGAGCTCCAGGGACACTGGGTCTGGGAAAGGCATGGCAAGGGGAGCAGAGCACTGCACCAACATTGCTCCTTCCACACCTTTCTCATGTGGGCCAGCCATGGGTCTATGGACCTTAGCCTCAGCCCCAGGCTCTCATTAGGGTTAGGATTAGGGTTCAGAGAGCCACTAAACCTACAGCTCCAGGGACACTGGGTCTGGGGAAGGCATGGCAAGGTGTGCACAGCACTGCACCAACATTGGTCCTTCCACACCTTTCTCATCTGGGCCACCCATGGGTCTATGGACCTTAGCCTCAGCCACACGCTCTCATTAGGGTTAGGGTTATGGTTCAGAGAAGCAGAAAGCCTAGAGCTCCAGGGACACTGGGGCTTGGAAATTCATGCCAAGTTGAGCACGGCACGCACCGACATTGCTCCTTCCACACCATTCTAAACTGGTCCACCCATGATGCTGGGGACCTCAGCCTTAGGCCCAGGGTGCCATTAGGGTTAAGGTGAGGTTTCAGAGAGCCACCAAGCCTACAGCTCCATGGACACTGTGTGTGGGAAAGGCATGCCAGGGGGAGCACAGCATTGCACCAACATTGCTCCTTCCACACCTTTCTCATCTGGGCCACCCATGGGTCTATGGATCTTACCCTCAGCCCCAGGCTCTCATTAGGGTTAGGATTAGGGTTGAGAGAAGCAGAAAGCCTAGAGGTCCAGGGACACTGGGTCTGGGAAAGGCATGGCAAGGGGAGCACAGCACTGCACCAACGTTGCTCCTTCCACACATTTCTCATGTGGGCCAGCCATGGGTCAATGGACCTTAGCCTCAGCCCCAGGCTCTCATTAGGGTTAGGGTTAGGGTTAGGGTTCAGAGAGCCACCAAGCCTAGAGCTCCAGGGACACTTGGGCTGGGAAAGGCATGCCAAGTGGAGCACGGCACGCACCAACATTGCTCCCTCCACACATTATCAATCTGGTCTACTCATGGTTCTGGAGACCTCAGCCTTGGGCCCAGAGTGCCATCAGGGTTCGGGTGAGGGTTCAGAGAGCCACAAAGCCTACAGTTCCAGGGTCACTGTGGCTCCTAAAAAGTTGGCAAGTGGAGCACGGCACTGCACCAACATTGCTCAATCCACACGTTTCTTAAGTGGGACTCCCATGGTGCATGTGACCTTAGCCTCAGCCACAGGCTCCCATTAGGGTTGGGATTAGAGTTAGGTTTACGGTTCAGAGAGCCATAAAGCCTAGAGCTCCCGGGACAATGTGGTTGCGAAGTCATGGTAAGCGGAGCACAGCACTGCACCAACATTTTTCCTTCCACAGCTTCCTCATCTGGGCAACCCATGGGTCAATGGACCTCAGCCTCAGCCTCAGGCTCTCATTAGGGTTAGGGTTAGGGTTCAGAGAAGCAGAAAGCCTAGAGCTCCAGGGACACTCGGTCTGGGAAAAGCATGGCAAGGGGAGCACAGCAATGCAACAACATTTATCCTTCCACAACTTTCTCATCTGTGCCAGCCATGGGTCTATGGACCTTAGCCTCAGCCCTAGGCTCTCATTAGTGTTAGGGTTAAGGTTAGGATTCAGAGAGCCACCAAGTCTACACCTCCAAGGATACTGTGTCTGGGAAAGTCATGCCAAGGGGAGCACAGCACTGCACCAACATTGCATCTTCCACACCTTTCTCATGTGGGCCAGCCATGGGTCTATGGACCTTAGCCTCAGCCCGAGGCTCTCATTATGGTTAAGGTTAGGGTTAGGGTTCAGAGAACCAGAAAGGGTAGAGCTACAGCGATACTGGGGCTGGGAAAGGCATACCAAGTGGAGCACGGCACGCACCAACATTACTCCCTCGACACATTATCAATCTTGTCCACTCATGGTTCTGGAGACCTCAGCCTTAGGCCCAGAGTGCCATCAGGGTTCGGGTGAGGGTTCAGAGAGCCACAAAGCCTACAGCTCCAGGGTCACTGTGGCTCCTAAAAAGATGGCAAGTGGAGCACGGCACTGCACCAACATTGCTCAATCCACACGTTTCTTAAGTGGGACTCCCATGGTGCATGTGACCTTAGCCTCAGCCACAGGCTCCCATTAGGGTTGGGATTAGAGTTAGGCTTACGGTTCAGAGAGCCATAAAGCCTAGAGCTCCCGGGACACTGTGGTTGGGAAGTCATGGTAAGCGGAGCACAGCACTGCACCAACATTTTTCCTTCCACAGCTTCCTCATCTGGGCAACCCATGGGTCAATGGACCTCAGCCTCAGCCTCAGGCTCTCATTAGGGTTAGGGTTAGGGTTCAGAGAAGCAGAAAGCCTAGAGCTCCAGGGACACTGGGTCTGGGAAAAGCATGGCAAGGGGAGCACAGCAATGCAACAACATTGCTCCTTCCACACCTTTCTCATCTGGGCCACCCATGGGTCCATGGACCTTAACCGCAGCCCCAGGCTCTCATTAGGGTTAGGGTTAGGGTTCAGAGAAACAGAAAGCCTAGAGCTCCAGGGACACTGGGTCTGGGAAAGGCATGGCAAGGGGAGCACAGCATTGCACCAACATTGTTTCTTCCTCACCATTCTTAACTGGTCCACCCATGCTGCTGGGGACCTCAGCCTTGGGTGCAGGCTGCCATTAGGGTTAGGGTTCAGAGAGCTACAAAGCCTAGAGCTCCAGGGACACTGTGGCTGGGAAGTTATGGTAAGCGGAGCACAGCACTGCACAAACATTGCTCCTTCCACACCTTTCTCATCTGGACAACCCATGGGTCAATGGACCTTAGCCTCAGCCCCAGGCTCTCATTAGGATTAGGGTTAGGGTTCAGAGAGCCACCAAGCCTACAGCTCCAGGGACACTTGGGCTGGGAAATGCATGCCAAGTAGAGCTCGGCACTGCACCAACATTGGTCCTTCCACACCTTTCTCATCTGGGCCACCCATGGTGTGGGGATCTGTCCCCTTCCTTTTGAGCATTGTCTCAGAAATCGTAAACCACGTGCTCGGGCGACATCTTATGGCGGCTGCCTGGAATGCCTGAGCCTGGCAACGTAAGATGGCGCAATAAGCTAGGCACCCGCCCTCCACCCGCCTCCGGATGTGTGCCTCCGGTGACAGCCTGGCAAGGGGCCAATCCTACGGCGCAGGAACTGGACATGTCCCGCCTTCGGACCTGTGATTGGTGCGAACTGTTGTCTGACGGCTCCCAGTCACATGACTCTGCTGAAAAACTCTATATAAGAGGCTGGATCGCTCGACCACGCGGGACCCTCACCGCCATCTTCCAAGTAGGAAGGAAGAATTTCCCGCGGGACGCTGCTGGATCTCAGGGTGGTGAATATTCTTTCTCTTTCAACTGTTTTCTCTGTTTTCTCTCTTTCTTTTACCTCTCTCTCTCTCTCTCTCTCTTCCTTGAATATTGAGTTGCCTCATAGTTGGACCTAATAAAGTCAGAGCCAAGTTTGTTGATACTGTGCCTCGGTTGTGCTTTCTCCGAACTCTAGAATCACGAATCTTTAATATTTCGGGTCAGGATTTTTGGGGATGCTTTACCTACAGGCAGGTTAAGTATACCGGGTGTTCGCATTGAACCAGGCACGCCGCACATGGGCTGCACTGGAACTACTAATTAGGCGGATCTCTCTCTTGGAAGAGAGATTGTCTGCATTTTATTTCTAGATTTGCTCCTTTTTTACTAATTAGGCGGGTCTCTCTCTCTCCCTCTCTCTCTCGGGGGGCAGAGGGGGCGGACGGGGACTGTCTGCATTTTATTTCTAGATTTGCTTTGGAGGCGAACCTTAAATCCGGAACCCGACACATGGGTCTATGGACCTTAGCCTCAGCCCTAGGCTCTCATTATGGTTAGTGTTCAGAGAACCAGAAATCCTAGAGCTCCAGGGACATTGGGACTGGGAAAAGCATGCCAAAGGGAGCACAGCACTGCACAAACGTTGCTCCTTCCACACCTTTCTCATCTTGGCCACCCATGGGTCTATGGACCTTAGCCTCAGCCACACGCTCTCATTAGGGTTAGGGTTATGGTTCAGAGAAGCAGAAAGCCTAGAGCTCCAGGGACACTGGGGCTTGGAAAGTCCTGCCAAGTTGATCACGGCACGCACCGACATTGCTCCTTCCACACCATTCTAAACTGGTCCACCCATGATGCTGGGGACCTCAGACTGAGGCCCAGGGTGCCATTAGGGTTAAGGTAAGGTTTCAGAGAGCCACCAAACCTACAGCTTCAGGGACACAGTGTCTGGGAAAGGCATGCCAGGGGGAGCACAGCACTGCACCAACATTGCTCCTTCCACACATTTCTCATCTGGGCCACCCATGGGTCTATGGACCTTAGCCACAGCACTAGGCTCTCATTATAGTTAGGGTTAAGGTTCAGAGAACCAGAAAGCCTAGAGCTCCAGGGCCACTGGGTCTGGGAAAGGAATGCCAAGTAGAGCACGGCACACACCAACATTGCTCCCACCACATATTACCAATCTGGTCCACTCATGGTTCTGGAGACCTCAGCCTTAGGCCCAGAGTGCCATCAGGGTTCGGGTGAGGGTTCAGAGAGCCACAAAGCCTACAGCTTCAGGGTCACTGTGGCTCCTAAAAAGATGGCAAGTGGAGCACGGCACTGCACCAACATTGCTCAATCCACACGTTTCTAAAGTGGGACTCCCATGATGCATGTGACCTTAGCCTCAGCCACAGGCTCCCATTAGGATTGGGATTAGAGTTAGGTTTACGGTTCAGAGAGTCATAAAGCCTAGAGCTCCAGGGACACTGTGGCTGGGAAAGTAATGCCAAGGGGAGCACAGCATTGCACCAACATTGTTTCTTCCTCACCATTCTTAACTGGTCCACCCATGATGCTGGGGACCTCAGCCTTCGGTGCAGGCTGCCGTTAGGGTTAGTGTTCAGAGAGCTACAAAGCCTACAGCTCCAAGTACACTGTGGTTGGGAAGTCATGGTAAGCGGAGCACAGCACTGCACCAACATTGCTCCTTCCACACCTTTCTCATATGGGCCACCCATGGGTCTATGGACCTTAGTCTCAGCCCCAGGCTCTCATTAGGGTTAGGGTTAGGGTTAGGGTTCAGAGAGGCAGAAAGCCTAGAGCTCCAGGGACACTGGGGCTGGGAAAGTCATGCCAAGTGGAGCACGGCACGCACCAACTCTTCTCCCTACACACATTATCAATCTGGACCAACCATGGTTCTGGGGACCTCAGCCTGAGGCCCAGGATGCCATTAGTGTTAGGGTGAGTGTTCAGAGTGCCACAAAGCCTACAGCTCCAGGGACACTTAGGCTGGGAAAGACATGCCAAGTGGAGCACGGCACGCACCAACATTGCTCCTTCCACACATTCTGAACTGATCTACCCATAATGCTGGGGACCTCAGCATTAGGCCCAGCGTGCCATAAGGGTTAAGGTGAGGTTTCAGAGAGCCACCAAGCCTACAGCTCCAGGGTCACTGTGGCTCTTAAAAAGATGGCAAGTGGAGCACGGCACTGCACCAACATTGCTCAATCCACACCTTTCTATAGTGGGAGTCCCACGGTGCATGTGACCTTAGCCTCAGCCACAGGCTCCCATTAGGGTTGGGATTAGAGTTAGGTTTGCGGTTCAGAGACCATAAAGACTAGAACTGGAGGGACACTGTGGTTGGGAATGTAATGCCAAGGTGAGCACAGCATTGCACCAACGTTGCTCCTTCCTCACCATTCTTAACTGGTCCACCCATGCTGCTGGGGACATCAGTCTTGGGTGCAGGCTGCCGTTAGGGTGAGTTTTCAGAGAGCCACGAAGCCTACAGCTCCAGGGTCACTGTGGCTCCTAAAAAGATGGCAAGTGGAGCACGGCACTGCACCAACATTGCTCCTTCCACACCATTCTTAACTGGTCCACCCATGCTGCTGGGGACCTCAACCTTGGGTGCAGGCTGCCGTTAGGTTTAGGGTTAAGGTTAGGGTTCAGAGAAGCAGAAAGCTTAGATCTCCAGGGACACTTGGGCTTGGAAAGTCATGCCAAGTGGAGCATGGCATACACCAACATTGCTCCTTCCACACAATTCTAAACTGGTCTACCCATGATGCTGGGGACCTCAGCCTTAGGCCCAGGGTGCCATTAGGGTTAAGGTGAGGTTTCAGAGAGCCACCAAGCCTACAGCTCCAGGGACACTGTGTGTGGGAAAGGCATGCCAAGTAGAGCTCGGCATTGCACCAACATTGCTCCTTCCACACCTTTCTCATATGGGCCACCCATTGGTCTATGGACATTAGCCTCAGCCCCAGGCTCTCGTTAGGCTTAGGGTTAGGGTTAGGGTTCAGAGAGCCACAAAGCCTACAGCTCCAGGGTCACTGTGACTCCTAAAAAGATGGCAAGTGGAGCACAGCACTGCACCAACATTGCTCAATCCAAACATTTCTAAAGTGGGACTCCCATGGCTCTATGGACGTTAGCCTCAGTCTCAGGCTCTCATTCGGGTTAGGGTTAGCGTTCAGAGAGCTACAAAGCCTAGATCTCCAGGGACGATGGGGCTGTGAAATGCATGCTAAGGGGAGCACAGCACTGCACCAACATTGCTCCTTCCTCACCATTCTTAATTGGTCCACCCATGCTGCTGGGGACCTCAGCCTTCGGTGCATGCTGCCGTTAGGGTTAGGGTTCAGAGAGCTACAAAGCATACAGCTCCAAGAACACTGTGTTTGGGAAGTCACGGTAAGCAGATCACAGCACTGCACCAACATTGCTCCTTCCACACCTTTCTCATATGGGCCACCCATGGGTCTATGGACCTTAGTCTCAGCCCCAGGCTCTCATTAGGGTTAGGATTAGGGTTAGGGTTCAGAGAAGCAGAAGCCTCGAGCTCCAGGGACACTGGGGCTTGGAAAATCATGCCAAGTTGAGCACGGCACGCACCAACATTGCTCCTTCCTCACCATTCTTAACTGGTCCACCCATGCTGCTGGGGAACTCAGCCTTGGGTGCAGGCTGCCGTTAGGGTTAGGGTTAGGGTTCAGAGAGCTACAAAGCCTAGAGCTCCAGGGACACTGTGGTTGTGAAGTTATGATAGGCGGAGCACAGCACTGCACCAACATTGCTCCTTCCAACAACTTTCTCATCTGGGCCACCTATGGGTCACTGGACCTTAGCCTCAGCCCCAGGCTCTAATTAGGGTCAGGGTTAGGGTTGGGTTCAGAGAGCCACCAAGCCTAAAGCTCCATGGACACTTGGGCTGGGAAAGGAATGCCAAGTAGAGCTCGGCACTGCACCAACATTGCTCCTTCCACACCTTTCTCATCTGGGCCACCTATGGGTCTATGGACCTTAGCCTCAGCCCCAGGCTCTAATTAGGGTTAGGGTTAGGGTTCAGAGAACCAGAAAGCCTAGAACTCCAAGGACGCTGGGGCTGGCTAATGCATGCCAAGTGGAGCACGGCACACACCAACATTGCTCCTTCCACACATTATCAATCTAGTCCACTCATGGTTCTGGAGACCTCAGCCTTAGGCCCAGAGTGCCATCAGGGTTCGGGTGAGGGTTCAGAGAGCAACAAATCCTACAGCTCCAGGGTCACTGTGGCCTCTAAAAAGATGGCAAGTGGAGCACGGCACTGCACCAACATTGCTCCTTCCACACCTTTCTCATATGGGCCACCCATGGGTCAATGGACCTTAGCCTCAGCCCCAGGCTCTCATTAGTGTTAGGGTTAGGGTTTAAAGAGCCGCCAAACCTAGAGCTCCAGGGACACTGGGGCTGGGCAAGGCATGCCAAGTAGAGCACGGTACACGCCAACATTGCTCCCTCCACACATTATCAGTCTGGTCCACTCATGCTTCTGGAGACCTCAGCCTTAGGCCCAGAGTGCCATCAGGGTTCGGGTGAGGGTTCAGAGAGCCACAAAGCCTACAGCTCCAGGGTCACTGTGGCTCCTAAAAAGATGGCAAGTGGAGCACGGCACTGCACCAACATTGCTCCTTCCACATGTATCTAAAGTGGGACTCCCATGGTGCATCTGACCTTAGCCTCAGCAACAGGCTCCCATTAGGGTTGGGATTAGAGTTAGGTTTACGGTTCAGAGAGCCATAAAGCCTAGAACTCCAGGGACACTGTGGCTGGGAAAGTAATGCCAAGGGGAGCACAGCATTGCACCAACTTTGCTTCTTCCACACCTTTGTCATCTGGGCCACCCATGGGTCAATGGACTTTAGCGTCAGCCCCAGGCTCTCATTAGTGTTAGTATTAGGGTTAGCGTTCAGAGAACCAGAAAGCCTAGAACTCCAGGGACACTGTGGTTGGGAAGTCATGCCAAGGGGATCACAGCAGTGCACCAACATTGCTCCTTCCACACCTTTCTCATCTGGGCAACCTATGGGTCTATGGACCTTAGCCTCAGCCCCAGGCTCTCATTAGTGTTAGGGGTATGGTTCAGAGAAACAGAAAGCCTAGAGCTCCAGCGACGCTGGGGCTGGGAAAGGCATGCCAAGTGGAGCACGGCACGCACCAGCGTTGCTCCCTCCACACACTATCATTCTGGTCTACTCACGGTTCTGGAGACCTCAGCCTTAGGCCCAGAGTGCCATCAGGGTTCGGGTGAGGGTTCAGAGAGCCACAAAGCCTACAGCTCCAGGGTCACTGTGGCTCCTAAAAAGATGGCAAGTGGAGCACGGCACTGCACCAACATTGCTCAATCCACACGTTTCTTAAGTGGGACTCCCATGGTGCATGTGACCTTAGCCTCAGCCACAGGGTCCCATTAGGGTTGGGGTTAGAGTTAGGCTTACGGTTCAGAGAGCCATAAAGCCTAGACCTCCAGAGACACTGTGGCTGCAAAGTCATGTCAAGGGGAACACAGCATTGCGCCAACATTGCTCCTTCCTCACCATTTTTAACTGGTCCACCCATGCTGCTGGGGATCTCATCCTTGTGTGCAGGCTGCCGTTAGGGTTAGGGTTAGGGTTCAGAGAGCTACAAAGCCTAGACCTCTAGGGACCTTGTGTTTGGGAAGTCATGCTAAGGGGGGCACAGCACTGCACAAACACTGCTTCTTCCACACCTTTCTCATCTGGGCAACCCATGGGTCAATGGACCTTAGTCTCAGCCCCAGGCTCTCATTACGTTTAGGGTTAGGGTTCAGAGAAGCAGAAAGCCTAGAGCTCCAGGGACACTGGGGCTTGGAAAGTCATGCCAAGTGGAGCACGGCACGCACCAATTCTTTTCCCTACACACATTATCAATCTGGACCACCCATGGTTCTGGGGACCTCTGCCTGAGGCCCAGACTGCCATTAGTGTTACGGTGAGGGTTCAGAGAGCCACAAATCCTACAGCTCCAGGAACACTTGGGCTGGGAAAAACATGCCAAGTTGAGCATGGCACGCACCAACATTGCTCCTTCCTCACCATTCTAAACTGGTACACCCATCCATGCTGCTGGGGACCCCAGCTTTAGGCCCAGTGTGCTATTAGGGTTAAGGTGAGTTTTCAGAGAGCCACAAATCCCACAGCTCCAGGGACACTTGGGCTGGGAAATACATGCCAATTGGAGCACGGCACGCACCAACTCTTCTCCCTACACACATTATCAATCTGGACCACCCATGTTCTGGGGACCTCAGCCTTAGGCCCAGAGTGCCATTAGTGTTAGGGTCTGGGTTCAGAGAGCCATGAAGCCTATAGCTCCAGGGTCACTGTGGCTCGTAAGAAATGCCAAGTGGAACACGGCACTGCACCAACATTGCTCAGGAGGCCGTCAAATCTCGTCTGCACATTTAGAGTGATATTTAGCTAAAATACGTAATTACTGTGAGCTTTTAAACCATGCATTTTTCTTTCGAAATTTTGCTTTGATTCGATGGCTAAATTCTGAAATGGTCTTTCACGGTACTTCTTTCTCAGTCTACTTCTGAGATACAGGCTTGCTCAGATCCCAAATATTCAGCTTCAGTTCTGTCCGGCCTAAACCTGCAAATACCTAAATTCATGAGAATTTCTGTTTCCCTTGTGGTTTTTTTTTCCCCCTAGTCATCCATATTTATGCTTCTGGACAAAGCTAATGATCAGCTGATCAGCTTCCAAAATACAGCAAGACTTAGAAACTCACTATTCTTATTCTGAACCTGTCTGTAATGCTTGCCCAATGTAAGTTTTCAATGCCTAATTCACATAAAGGACAAAGAAGTGATAGCGCTGCTCTTATTTTAGTAATCTACTAAGTAGAGGATGATATCAAGTATAGAACAAATTAGGATTCATCTACTCTAGCTATATGCGTCCTGTACTTACTAGGAGCTAGTCACTGGAAAATAATCTCCTCTTATAACCAGTAGAGTTCTCTTCATTTTTAGAAAGCAATTAATCTGATTCAGTTTAGATGATCACCTTGAATTAATGCAAATTTCTCCTTTGAATAGGATTTTTTCATTATGATTTCTAAAGAGAGGTGTAGGGGTCTTGCTTGTGTTTAGAAATCTAAGTGCATAACAAGGGCAAATGTATTCCACCTCTAGGTGAAATGAAACCTTAGAGAGGACATCTATTCCGTGTGACAGACGATCTATTCAGCAGTAGTGTGTGAGGAACTATGAGGTAAATGTCTTCTAATGAACCTATGTAACTTCTCTTTAAAGAAAGAATACATACTGGTAAAGGTGCAGTGGTCTTACTGGGTAAAGTATGAGTGATGCTACAGTCTGATAGTTTAGATAATGACCAGATGAAGATCTGGACCCATTTCCTGGTTTTGCTGCTGTGCATATATTCCAGTGGAACAGCTTCAAGAAAAGCAATAGTTCAAAAAATATTTGGTTGAGATCTCTATTCCAAACATGGCAATAGAAATACAAGATCCTATTTCTGCTTTTCCACATGACTAGTGGTTGCTCTAACCAATCGGTTATTATATTTAAGGCAGGCCTCAGCCTTATTTTTTCAGGAGTCTAGGAAAGGAGCGTGACCCAAGAATACAGGCAGGTGAATCTCTGCTCCTGACCACAATTAGGAACCTACTGCTGTAAGGAGGTAGAGGATAAGCTCTTCCCTTCCCCTTGACAATTTATTGTGACCAACTTCCCATTGCAAAACTTAATCATTCCTGTGAAATAAGAAAGTTTTCTAGGGTATCAGTTGATACTGTACAGAAGTATTGAGAAGTCCTCCAATAGAGTACTGCATTAAGTCCTGAAGAGACACAGAACTTATTTGTTTTTTTTCTACGACACCCAGTTATCAGTATACAGAGGAACTGTTAGGAGCTTAATTTCTCCTTCTATAGACAAGCTTACTACTTGTGCAGCATACAACTTGGACAGCAGTTTTCATAAAGTGAAAATATGCCCAAGAATTAGGCATTGACATGTCTAAAACCTTTTGTGGAATTAACCCAAGTCATTTGAAACTGCTTTGCTAAGTTGTGTCTATGAGGATAAACATCTTGCAGTTTAATGAGGTATCAGGGGAGGGAGGAAGATTAATTTGGTTTTTTTCTCCAAAAAAGTCCAAAGTGTAATTGAGGAAAGGGTGGGAGGTCTTTCAACCATATTTTATTTATGGCTTTCATCAAAAAACAACTCTATATATCAAAGGGTCATGCCTCAAAGCACAACTAAAAATTTCATTAACAGGGCTTACAGTAAAGTCTATTAAGGTCTGAATAATGCAGAAGAGAAGAAAATAGAAAAGGTTCAAACTGAGACTAAAGAAAAGCAGATTTTGCTCTGGCTAAGACTACACTAAGATACTACTTTAAGTTACCTTTTTGAGACTTCATTTGATAAATTTGTTTTAAGCAAATACATCCATAAAGTCTGAACAGTTTATTTTATGACTACTCATATAAAACATTCTAATATACCAGCCTGTCCTTGCAAGTTTCAAGGTTACCTACAACAGATTAGAGCTGTCAAGCCTCATGGTGCTTATTGTATAGTGTTCCTGTTAAGGTTTCCTATGAAACCATTAGCCTTTTCCTTTGACATTTCATGTTCTGCATGGCTGAATGTGCTTATAAACCACATATTGTTTTGAAGGTAGTCTAAGTAGTGTTCAGGTTAAATTAGTTGCTAACAAGTTACACTTACTGAATTGCCTTTGTTTACACCACAAAAGAATATTGTTATCCTTGGTGGTTTCAATAGTTTCCTTTTAATTAGCTCATGTATAAGCATATTAATTATTTTCTTCTTAATAGGAACATTGAGAAATTGTGTTCTGGATGCTAATAATGTAGTTAATGAATTAGTTCTTACATGTTAGTGAAGTATGTCATAAAATTAGTTTAAATATTTGTTTAACTGAGTGGGGAAAACAATACAATAATTTCAAGGCACATTTTGCCTAACCATTCTGTAAGAACATATCTATAGGGTTATCAACAAATTTCTACTTAATATTTTGCAAAGAATGGAATAAAGTAAACTGTTAGAAAAAGACTTGTGGAAAAAATAGCTAGGAAAGAAAACCTAAACAAAACAATAAGACTGTTAATACATACTATAGTTTTACAGAATTATATCTACTACTATTTTAAGCCCATATTTACAGACGCCTCATGAGTACTGGTTTCTTGTCTGAATATTTTTATGACTTTTCCCTCTTACAACTAACAAAATGTTTAAAGCCAGTAGAATTGTGTAACTGCTATATTAATTTTTTGAAAAATAAAAATAAGCCTAAGGATTTTCCACAGATAGAATACTACAACTTTAGCACTTAAATGTGATAGCTATGTAAACTCCATCAAAGGAATTTACGCTGCTAAGGCAGACAGAATATCCCAGTGCAGATCCTTATCTTCTGTAAACTGAATTTCACCATTTGATAGCCTGATGGTAAATTACTTGAACCAGTCATCAGACCCCTCCACAGTTAATTTCCCTGAGACAGAAACATGTGATCTGGCTTCAGTATAATGAAAATACGGAGATATTTCTGTTAAGCATTGAAATGACTTGTTCTCAATGGCAACTGTGTACTAAATGGGTTGTTAATATAGTAAATGAGAAACGGTGTATTTGTTGCTTTCATAAAGATTTATGCTATGTGCAATAATTTTGAATAACCTTTATAACCCTCCACATCTTTGCAAGAGGCCAGTTAGCTGATGTTAAAAGAATACATAAGTTTTCTACACTGCTTTCCCCAGAGTATATGGCAAGAGTTCAATACTTGCTGCTGACTCTATTTAGTAGACAATAATTCAGCGTGGAAAATTACACAATACATAGAGGTTGACACAGTTTAACATAATTGACAGTTTGCTGAGGGACATCCCAGCTGAATAAGCTTGCACAGGGAATAGCTCTCTATCTCAAGGTTAGACTAAGGGCACCTATGAAACCATGACATGCAAAGGTACAGCAGCTTTGTGGAGAGATTACCTCTCTCGACCTCATCGCAATAAATACGGAGCCTCCTGTATTCACTCGCTGGGCACTTAAGTAGCATAAAAATACAAACAACAAAATGTAAATGCTCCCTTTATTGGGATATAAAGCTATCCTGTGAGATATTAAAGCACTCAAAACACATTTGTAATGTTTCTAAAACGCTGAAGTATTGTTCAGAATTTGACAGCTAGAGAGTGCAGCAACAGCAAGAACTGAAAAATACGTAGCACCTCTAGTTCTACATTTATCTTAATAATATATGGACACTGTTCATATATGAACCTCAGGGCAGTAATATTTTTACGTCTTTTGACAGTGCATAAAAATGGTGAAAAGCAACATAAACATCTGAGAAACACAGAAAGTGTTATAATTTTGAAATATTTTGCTCTATTTTATTTATTTAAGGAGGGAAGGAGGGTAGAGGGGAACCCTGGGCCAAGGTTTAACAGCAGACTACAGAGAAACCGGCTGTAATAGGGAATATGTCAGGATCTATTTAATTTTACTCTGTTTTTACAGAAATATTTAGCCTGAGATGTGTGATAACTTTATAAATACTAGATCTGAATGTATGGAAACTTCAATGTTTTGTTGTTATTGTGTTAAATTTTTAAAATATTCTCAACTTCAGAATCTTCAGGCTGGAATTTCAAATATTTATTTAAAAAAAAAGGAAGGAATTCACCTGAAAGTTTCAGCTATGAGCTGAATCAAGCCCCTTACTAGAAGTCCCTTTATTTCAAGGGAAAAAAAATATATCTCAGAGTCTGTCTTCTTCGAACAGGACAACAGTAGTTCAAGAAGGGTAAAAGACGTTATTGAAAAAGATTTCATTTAGTATTGATTGCTTATTTTGAAATTCAAAGTTATCTGAAATGTTTGAACATATCTTCATAGAATCATAGCATGGTTTGGTTTGGAAGGGACCTCAAAGATCATCTAGTTCCAACCTCCCTGCCATGAGCAGGGGCATCTTCCAGCAGACCAGGTTGCTCAAAGCCCCATCCAACCTGGCCTTGAACACTGCCAGGGAGGGGGCAGCCACAACTTCTCTGGGCAACCTGTTCCAGTGTCTCACCACCCTCACAGTCAAGAATTTCTTCCTAATATCTCATCTAAATCTACCCTCTTTCAGTTTAAAACTGTTACCCCTCATTCTATCACTACATGCCCTTGTAAAAAGTCCCTCTCTATCTTTCTTGTAGGACTCCTTCAGGTACTGAAAGGCTGCTAGAAGGTGTCCCTGGAGCCTTCTCTTCTCCAGGCCGAACAACCACAACTCTCTCAGTCTGTCTTCATAGGAGAGGTGCTCCAGCCCTCTCATCATCTTCGTGGCCCTCCTCTGGACTCACTCCAACAGCTCCATGTCCTTCTGTTGGGGGCCCCAGAGCTGGACACAGTACTACAGGTGGGGTCTCATGAGAGCGGAGTAAAGGGGGAGAATCACCTCCCTCAACCTGCTGGTCATGCTTCTTTTGATGCAGCCCAGGATATGGTAAACTTGGTTATATTTAGACAAGGCAGTCTGGTGAAGTCTCACTGCCTGGAAAAGGGGAAACATAACCCCCATTTTTAAAAAGAGAAAAAGGAAGACCTGGGAAATTACATGCCGGTCAGCCTCACCTCTGTGCCTGGCAAGATCATGGAGCAGATCCTCCTGGAAACTGTGCTAAGGCACATGGAAATCAAGGAGGTGGTTGGTGACAGCCAACATGGCTTCACTAAGGGCAAATCGTGCCTGACAAATTTGGAGGCCTTCTACAATGGGGTTACCTTAGGTATTAGGAAGAAATTCTTGAGTGTGAGGGTGATGAGACACTGTCACAAGTTGCCCAGAGAAGTTGTGGATGCCCCTGGCCTTGAGCACTTCAAGGGAACTTATTTAATAACTCAAAATCTGCCTAGTTGGAAAACCCATTTTCTAAAGGAGAAAAAAGCATATGTGTAACCACTGCCACCAGAAAACCTTTCAAAACTAAAAAATAATTACTAATAAAAATATTTGTATGTATATGTCAGTGTTATGTTTCGGTGCAGAAGAGAAAAATAATACAACAAGTTTTAAATATATGAAAATAAGTTATGTAGGAAGTTTTACTTAAATTATCTTAAACTGTTGAATTTCAGAGACATAGATTTTCAGCACATGTAATGGGTTTAGTAAATAATTTAGGAAGTGCTTTTTGTGAGTTTGTGTGTGTGTATGCATAGCAAAAATTAAAGCATTCTGATTTCCAAAGTCTTTTGGACAAAAAAACTATGGAGAGTTGAGGATTACATGTCCTCCAAAGATCCCTTCTAACAAACTATTTTTCAAATCTATGATTCTATGAAAAGAATGTAATCTTAATTAAAATAAACATTGAATAGATCCTGTACTACTCATTTCCATGGAGTCTGGGTAATGGTTGTTGTTGGAGAGTATGACCTTAAATATAGTCAGGCCACTAGAAAGAATTGTTCATCTGAGCGATTCCTTCTTAGTTATCAGTGATTGCACCAGTAATTATCCTGGAATGAGGCCCTTGTGAACAGTTAGGACAAAATCAATAGCTGAGGAATAACTTTTCTGCATTCAAGACCACTCAAAGATGTCTTAAGAGATCCAGGGACTAATTCACTCAGCCTCTGCTATGGGAATATAATCAGTTACTCGTAATTGCAGCTCTTATGAAATTTTCCCTCCCATACCGAATTCCTGACTTAGCTGTACTATTTATTCAACAGAAGGATAAGTAGTAAGTTAATCAGCTCTCTCCAGAAACCTCTAAAGCAACTACATAATTGTTTGACGT
Organism: Nyctibius grandis; assembly: GCF_013368605.1. Taxonomy (NCBI): domain Eukaryota; kingdom Metazoa; phylum Chordata; class Aves; order Nyctibiiformes; family Nyctibiidae; genus Nyctibius; species Nyctibius grandis. Next base: position 86,359,072 of record NC_090659.1, on the reverse strand, counting down.
ATTTGATATCTCATACAGAGGTGTTCAGTTCTAGATAATCAAGGCAATCTTTGAGCTTTCTGCACGTTATAGGTGCATTCACTACAAATATATTTCCAGTTGAAAGCATGAAGAGAATAATGAGGAACACCTGTAGGAAGAAGTAAGAAAAATCCAGACCAATCAAATGCAGCTGAATAACTTCAGGGGCATCTGCTAAAGCAGTATTTTTTGTTATATATTGTCTACTTCTCAATTTTTCCTCCTCTCCATTTCTACATTAGTTGTACTAATATCAGTCATAGAGATTCTGAAAAGTAAATGCAGCCTCCACTTACAGCTGTGTTGCCATTTCTCATAGAATTGCATCTGGATATCTTAAAAAAAACACTACTCGGTGGAATTACCCTTTACTTGATACAATAGCTGAAAAAACTTCAGAACAGTTAAGCAGGAGGAAAAGAAATGTTGATAACGAATGAGACCATGGGCAGGAAAAGAGTAAACATGACTTTTGCCTGTAGTGTGAAGTTAATTGGAGATTCTGATGCTGAGCTGTGAGCCAGAGCAGAGCATTCCCAGCACCAAGGTACTTCAGAAGAAAGTAAGAAATTATTCTGGGAAGAGATTTTCAAAGAGGTTTTTCAAATGTCATTTATGGCTGCATGCCTGACTGCTTTTTGTGCTTTCAAAATCTTTTCTCAAGTTACCAAAATGAGCAGATAAAACTCTGAAAATACTCACAGGGAATCAGAACAGTGAAAGTATCATTTTACAAAATGACTTTTCAGAGATGAATTTGTCTTTAAGGAAATTTCTCTTCCTAAGCACTAAGCAGGAAACCTTTAAATCGGCGGAAGAAGACCAAAATGGATGTGGGAACCCAGACAGAGCTCCCACGGAAGGAGGCAATGGTGCAGGTTGCCGGCTGCAGGGAATGCTACAGCGTCTCTGTGGTGTCAGGGGGCTGTGTGCGCTGTGAGCAGGTAGATGATCTGCTCGGCCGAGCGGCACAGCTGCAAAGCCAGGTTGAAAGGTTGAAAGGCTTCAAGCTGAAGTAGAAAGGCTTAGGAGCATTCGGGAGGCTGAAATGGAGATAGACTGGTGGAGCCAGGCTTTGCCTTCCCTGCAACAAAAATGGGAGCACCTGCCGGAGAGCTCCCAGGATTGAGGGACACCTGTACTCTGCCCCTCTCAGGTGGAAAACAATAACCTAGAGGAGAGGAGTGAGTGGAGACAAGTCTATGGCTGTGGCAAAAGGCGAGTGCCCTCCTTGCCTGCTTTGCCTCCACAGGTGCCTCTGAGCAATAGATATGAAGCCCTAGTGGAATACAGCTAGTCCAATGGGGATGTGGTGGAGAGGCAACCTATATCAGAGGTCCCACCAGAGTCAGAAAAACCTGACAGGCGTATAGCTACCTACTCCACAAGGAAGAAGAGAAGAGTTTTAGTGGTTGGAGACTCCTTCTTAAAGGGAACTGAGGGCCCAATATGCAGAGCTGACCCCCATCACAGGGAGGTCTGCAGCCTGCCTGGAGCCCGAATCAGGGATATCACCAGGCAACTCCCCAACCTGGTGAAGGCCACAGACTACTACTCCCTGCTGATCTTCCAGACAGGTGGGGAAGAAGCTGTATCCCATAGTCTGAGGGGGATGAAGAAAGACTACAAGGCCCTAGGACGGTTGGTGAAAGAGTCTGGGGCACAAGACGTTTTCTCCTCCCTCCTTCCATTTTCAGGTGATGACGTGGGATGGAATAGTAGGATTCTCTCTATTAATGCCTGGCTACGAGACTGGTGCTACAGGCAGGGCTTTGGGTTCTTTGATAATGCCTGGTTTTATAAGACACCAGGCGTGACCGTAATACATGGGAAAGGTTTATGTCGTAGGGGCAAAAGGATTCTGGGACAGGAATTAGCAGGGCTCATTCAGAGAGCTTTAAACTAGATTCGAAGGGGGATGGGGTAGTAGCTGGGCTTGCACCACTGGGGCAACGCTCTAGTGTTGAGGTAGACCAGGAGGCCTCCCATCCCCCTAGGGTGAAATCGGTGTGCTCAGCTCGCTCCCTGAAATGCCTGTACACCAATGCGCGCAGCATGGGGAATAAACAGGAGGAGTTGGAAATCCGTGTTCGGTCGGGGGGCTATGATCTAGTGGCAATCACAGAGACTTGGTGGGACGCCTCGCATGACTGGAATGTGGTCATGGATGGCTATGTCCTGTTCAGGAAAGACAGGCCACTAAGGAGAGGTGGTGGAGTTGCTCTTTATGTGAGTGAGCAGCTAGAATGTATTGAGTTCTGTCCAGGGACGGATCAGGAGCGAGTTGAAAGTTTGTGGGTGCGAATTAAAGGGCAGGCTGGCAGGGGTGATACTGTTGTGGGTGTCTATTACAGGCCACCAGATCAGGATGAGGAGGGTGATGAGGCCTTCTACAGGCAGCTGAGAGCAGTTTCGCAATTACAGGGCCTGGTTGTCATGGGGGATTTCAACTACCCTGATATTTGCTGGGAGACCTACTCAGCCAGCCATCCTCAGTCCAGGAGGTTCCTCCAGTGCATTGTTGATAACTTTCTGATGCAAATGGTGGATGAGCCAACTAGGAGAGGAGCGCTTCTGGATCTTATCCTTACTAACAAGGAGGGTCTGGTTGAAGAGGTGAAGGTTGAGGGCAGCCTTGGTTGTAGCGATCATGAGATGGTAGAGTTCAGGATCTCATGTGGCAGCAACAGAATAGCTAGCAGAATCACAACCCTGGACTTCAGGAGGGCCAACTTTAGCCTTTTCAAGCAATTGCTAGGGGAAATCCCATGGGACAGGGTACTAGAAGGTAAGGGGGCTCAAGATAGTTGGTTAGCATTCAAGGACTGCTTCTTCCGAGCTCAAGATCAGAGCATCCCAGCAGGTAGGAAGTCAAGGAAGGGTACCAGGAGACCTGCATGGTTAAACAGGGAACTGCTGGGCAAACTCAAGTGGAAGAAGAGGGTGTACAGATCATGGAAGGAGGGGCTGGCCACTTGGGAAGAATATAAGTCTGTTGTCAGAGGATGTAGGGAGGCAACTAGGAAAGCTAAGGCCTCCTTGGAATTAAACCTTGCAAGAGAGGTCAAGGACAACAGAAAGGGCTTCTTCAAATACATTGCAGGTAAAGCCAACACTAGAGGCAATGTAGGCCCACTGATGAATGAGGTGGGGGCCCTGGAGACAGAGCATAAAAAGAAGGCGAAGTTACTGAATGCCTTCTTTGCCTCTGTCTATACTGCTGGAGGCTGTCCTGAGGAGCCCCGGACCCCTGAGGCCCCAGAAGAAGTCAGGATAGAGGAGGAATCTGTCTTGGTTGATGAGGGCTGGGTCAGGGACCAATTAAGCAATCTGGACGTCCATAAATCCATGGGCCCTGATGGGATGCACCCGCGGGTGCTGAGGGAGCTGGCAGAAGTCATTGCTAGGTCACTCTCCATCATCTTTGCTAAGTCGTGGGCAACGGGAGAGGTGCCTGAGGACTGGAGAAAAGCGAATGTCAGTCTGTTGGGGATTGGCTGCATGACAAAGGTCATGGCTCATTGGAACAACTGTATAAGCAGAGCAGATTGTGAGGCGAGCAAGACTAGGCCTCAGGCCCTGGCCGAAACTACAATTCATGCTGATGATAGCAGAACAGCAAGGATACTGAGACCTTGACAGGGATCGTAAACAACTAACTAAAGGGGGAGTGAGAGCCGTGAGAATGAGAAAGAAGCACAGCTGGCTAACCGCAAGTAAAAGGGATATGCAGAAGTAACTTGTAGAGCTTCAGCCAATCAATAGTTGACTAGTAGGCATAATTAAAATCCACTGTATAAATAGATGCTGTCTGGGCTAATAAAGTGACGCACGCTTTATCACTCATAATGAGTTGTCTGCGTGTTGTTCCTCCGCTGCTCGCATCAGTCCAGTCTTCAAAAAGGGCAAGAAGGAGGACCCGGGTAACTATAGACCGGTCAGCCTCACCTCCATCCCCTGAAAGGTGATGGAACAACTTGTTCTTGGTGCTGTCTCTAGGCACATCAAGGATAGGGGGATCATTAGGGGCATTCAGCATGGCTTCACCAAGGGGAAGTCATGCTTAACCAACTTGATAGCCTTTTATGAGGACGTAACCCGGTGGATAGATGATGGTAAAGCTGTGGATGTGGTCTATCTTGATTTCAGTAAAGCGTTTGACACTGTCTCCCACAGCATCCTCGCAGCTAAACTGAGGAAATGTGGTCTGGATGATCGGGTAGTGAGGTGGATTGTGAACTGGCTAAAGGAAAGAAGCCAGAGAGTGGTGGTCAATGGGACAGAGTCCAGTTGGAGGCCTGTGTCTAGCGGGAGTCCCTCAAGGGTCGGTACTGGGACCAGTACTATTCAATATATTCATTAATGACTTGGATGAGGGAATAGAGTGCACTGTCAGCAAGTTCGCTGATGACACAAAACTGGGAGGAGTGGCTGACACACCAGAAGGCTGCGCAGCCATTCAGAGAGACCTGGACAGGCTGGAGAGTTGGGCGGGGAGAAATTTAATGAAATATAACAAGGGCAAGTGTAGAGTCCTGCATCTGGGCAAGAACAACCCCATGTACCAGTACAAGTTGGGGACAGACCTGTTGGAGAGCAACGTAGGGGAAAGGGACCTGGGGGTCCTAGTGGACAACAGGATGACCATGAGCCAGCAGTGTGCCCTTGTGGCCAAGAAGGCCAATGGCATCCTGGGGTGTATTAGAAGGGGTGTGGTTAGCAGGTCAAGAGAGGTTCTCCTCCCCCTCTACTCTGCCCTGGTGAGGCCGCATCTGGAATATTGTGTCCAGTTCTGGGCCCCTCAGTTCAAGAAGGACAGGGAACTGCTAGAGAGAGTCCAGCGCAGAGCCACGAAGATGATTAAGGGAGTGGAACATCTCCCTTAGGAGGAGAGGCTGAGGGAGCTGGGTCTCTTTAGCTTAGAGAAGAGGAGACTGAGGGGTGACCCCATTAATGTTTATAAATATGTAAAGGGCAAGTGTCATGAGGATGGAGCCAGGCTCTTCTCAGTGACATCCCTTGACAGGACAAGGGGCAATGGGTGCAAGCTGGAACACAGGAGGTTCCACATAAATATGAGGAAAAACTTCTTTACGGTGAGGGTGACTGAACACTGGAAGAGGCTGCCCAGAGAGGTTGTGGAGTCTCCTTCTCTGGAGACATTCAAAACCCGCCTGGACGCATTCCTGTGTGAGATGGTCTAGGTGGTCCTGCTCCGGCAGGGGGATTGGACTAGATGATCTTTCGAGGTCCCTTCCAATCCCTAACATTCTGTGATTCTGTGAAATCACCTCCTTTGTCTTCCAGATTTTCCCTGGTGTTTTCTGTCCTCTCTTCAAATTTTAAGATCAAGATGTCCTTCATTTTTTACTGTCTTGAACAAAACATTAAGAATTTCTTTACTTTTGCTGCAATCTTTTCTAAATTATCTGTTGCACTTTTTGAAGAAAACAATACAAAATATAGGAGTAATATGCTCAATAAAAGAAATAGTAAGCATTATCAAAATGGATTGAGTGAATCTTTAGCATAAGACATATTGCATTTCTGTAATTCAAGCTCTTTCCAACACGATCAGCGTGATAACTATTCCTGAGCATATATAGCAAAATCTTCCCTGGTCTCGACAGACTTATTTATGAAATCCTGTGTAATAACTTTTAACATATTCTTCACAGAATCACAGAATCAGCTAGGTTGCAAGAGACCTCTGGGATCATTGAGTCCAACCTTTGACCTAACATCACTGTGTCAACTAGACCATGTCAGTAAATGCCACATCTAGTCTTTTCTTAAACACCTCCAGAGATGGTGACTCCACCACCTCCCTGGGTAGCCCTTTCCAATGTCTAATAACTCTTTCTGTGAAGAAATTTTTCCTAATGTCTAACCTGAACCTCCCCTGGCGCAGCTTGAGGCTACGTTCTCTAGTCCTGTTGCTAGTTGCCTGGGAGAAGAGGTCAACCCCCACCCCACTACAACCTTCTTTCAGGTAGTTGTACAGAGCAATAAGGTCTCCCCTCAGCCTCCTTTTCTCCAGGCTAAAGAATCCCAATTCCCCCAGCTGCTCCTCATAAGACTTGCTCTCTAGACCCTTCACCAGCTTTGCTGCCCTCCTCTGGACTCGCTCCAGCACCTCAGTGTCTTTCTTGAAGTGAGGGGCCCAGAACTGGACACAGTACTCGAGGTGTGACTTCATCGGTGCTGAGTACAGGGGGACAATTACTTCCCTAGTCCTGCTGGCCACACTACTCCTGATACAAGCCAGGATGCTGTTGGCCTTCTTGGCCACCTGGGCACACTGCTGGCTCATGTTCAGCCAGCTGTCCACCAATACCCCCAGGTCCTTTTCCACTGGGCAGCTTTCCGGCCACTCTTCCCCCAGCCTGTAGAGATGTATGGGGTTGTTATGGCCAAAGTGTAAGACCCGGCACTTGTTCTTGTTGAACCTCATGCCATTGGTCTTGGCCCTTCTAACCTGCCCAGATCCTTCTGCAGAGCCTTCTTACACTTGGGCAGATCAGCACTCTCACTCGACTTAGTATTGTCTGTGAATTTACTGAGGGTGCACTCAACACCCTCATCCAGATCATCAATAAAGATATTAAACAGGACTGGGCCCAGTACTGAGCCCTGGGGGACACCACTAGTGACCGGACGCCAACTGGATGCAGTACCATTCACCACCACTCCTGGGCCAGGCCATCCAGCCGGTTCTTAACCCAGAAAAGAGTGCACCTGTCTAAGCTGTGGGCTGCCAGCTTATCCAGGAGAATGCCATGGGAGACAGTATCAAAGGCTTTGCTGAAGTCCAGTATACTACATCCACAGCCTTCCCCCCATCCATTAGGTTGTTCACCTGGTCGTAAAAAGAGATCAGGTTGGTCAGGCAGGACCTACTTTTCCTAAACCCATGCTGACTACGCCTGATCCCCAGGTTGTCCTCTATGTGCTGTGTAATTACACTCAAGATGATCTGTTCCATGACCTTGCCAGGTACCGAGGTCAGGCTGACAGGCCTGTAGTTCCCGGTATCCTTCTTCCAGCCCTTCTTTTGGATGGTCATCACATTGGCCAGCGTCCAGTCATCTAGGACCTCCCCGGTTAGCCAGAACTGATAATAAATAATGGAGAGCAGCTTAGCAAGCTCTTCCACCATCTCCGTCATAACCTTTTAGTGGATATTGTCCTGTCCCATAGACTTGTGAGTGTCCAAGTGGCACAGCAAGTCACTAACTACTTCCTCTTGAATTATAGGAGGTCTATTCTGCTCCCCGTCCCCGTCTACTGGCTCAGGGGAGCAGTTGCCCTGAGGATAACCGATCTTACTGTGAAAAACTGAGGCAAAAAAGGTGTTAAGCACCTCAGCCTTTTCCTCATTTCTGGTCACAATGTTCCCCCCTCTACATCCAATAAGGAATGGAGATATTCCCTTGGTCTCCTTTTGTTGTTCATGTATTTATAAAAACACTTTTTATTATCTTTTACTGCAGTGTCCAGATTGAGTTCTATTTGAGCTTTCGCCTTTCTAATTTTCCTTCTACATGACCTAGCGACATCCTTGTACTCTTCCTGAGTTGCCTGCCCCTTTTTCCAAAGATCATAAACCTTCTTTTTTTTTCCCTAAGTTCCTGCAAAAGCTCCCTGTTCAACCAATCTGGAATTCTTCCCCCATGGCTCGTCTTTTGGCTCATGGGGATGGCCTGCTCCTGAGCCTTTAAGATTTCTTTCTTAAAGTATGTCCATCTTTCCTGGACCCCTTTGTTACCAAGAACTATTTCCCATGGGACCCTCCGAACCAGTGTCCTAAACAGGCCAAAGTCCGCCCTCCAGAAGTCCAAGGTAGAGGTTTTGTTGACCCCCTTCCTTCTTTCCCCAAGAATCCAAAACTCTATCATTTCATGGTCGCTGTGCCCAAGGTGGCCTCCAACCACCACATCTCCCACCAGACCTTCTCTGTTCGTAAACAGCAAGTCTAGCGGGGCACCTCCCCTGGTGGGCTCACTAACCAGTTGTGTTAGGAAATTATCTTCCACACACTCCAGGAACCTCCTAGACTGCCTCCTTTCTGCTGAGTTGAGTTTCTAGCAGACATACAGCAAATTAAAGTCTCCTCCTAGAACAAGGGCTAGCAAATGTGAAACATCAGCCAGCTGCTTGTAGAATAGTTCATCTGCCTCTTCATCCTGGTTGGGTGGTCTATAACAGACTCCCATCAGGATATCTGTCTTGCTGGCTTTCCCCCTGATTCTTACCCATAGGCACTCAACCTTATCATCATTGTCCTTAAGTGACTACACAATCAAAACACTCCCTAATGTAAAGGGCCACCCCACCGCCTCTCTTTCCTCTCCTGTCACTTCTGAAAAGCTTGTAGCCATCCATTACAGCACTCCAGCATGCGAGCGATCCCACCACGTTTCCATGATGGCGACTACGTCATACCTTTCCTGCTGCACAATGACCTTCAGCTCCTCCTGTTTGTTACCCATCCTGCATGCGTTGGTGTAGATGCATTTCAGCTGGGTTATCGGTTTCTCCTCCATCTCTGGCACTCCAGCCCTAGGCTCATTTCCAGCAAGCCAGGTCTTATCCCCCTCATACTTTAAGCCTAGCTTAAAGCCCTCTCAATCAGCCCTGCCAACTTACAGGCTAGAATCCTTTTGCCCCTGTTAGGCAGGTGAACGTGAACCCCATCTGTCTCAAGCAGACCTGGTGCCATATAAACCGCCTCATGATCGAAAAAGCCAAAATTCCACCGATGACACCAGTCTTTAAGCCACATGATGACCAGGTGGGTTCTCCTGCTCCTTTCGCCATTCCTGCCTGCTACGAGAGGAATCGAGGAAAACACTGTCTGTGCTGCTGTCCCTTCAACCAGTTGTCCCAGTGCTTTGAAATCCCTTTTGATTGCCCTAGGGCTTCTCTCATCAGCCTCATCACTGCCAATGTGGACAACCAGCAATGGGATAATAATCAGATGGATGAGTTATTCTAGGGAGCCTCCTGGTAATATCCCTTACCCAGGCCCCAGTGAGGCAGCAGACCTCCCTGTGAGATGGGTCTGGTCTGCATACAGGGCCCTCAGTTCCCTTCAGAATGGAGTCCCCCACTACAATCACCCTTCTTTCTTTTCTAACACCTGTAGTTCTGATCCGTCTGGTTGACTGACTTATTCTAGGCAAGCCCCCAGATGGACATTATTCTCCACAATCATCTGCCTGACCCTCAAGTTCCAGAGCCTCATACCTATTCTGTAAAGGCACTTGGGAAGGTGAGGAAGCCCAGGGGGGGATTTTCCTATCATATTTCCTCCAAGCAGGGACCTGTTTCTACTCCCCCTCATCCTTTGGGTCCCCTCCTTCCTCATGGCAAGAGGATTGGGGCTCCTCTGACTCTTGCTGAGTTTCCATCTGCTGCATTTCTCTCAGAGATGGAAGGGTGTGACTCCACCAGTCAATTTCTCTTTCGTACTCCCTGATACTCCATAGCCTCTCCACCTCTTCTTTAAGCTCTGCCGACAGGTTGAGCAGATCATCTACCTGTTCACACCACACACAGGTGTCATCTCTACTGTCTCTTGATACTAATGCCAGGTTCAAGCACTCCCTGCATCCAGAGACCTGGACAGCTGTATGCTGTTTAGAAGGCTCCGTCTGGGTCGCCACACTCCTGCTAGCCACGGCTTTCAACCTTGTGGAGACCATCGCTGGGTCTGTTCCAAATCGGACAGGTGAAGCCACCAATTGTGCTCACTCCAGGAGTTGGGAGGGTGGTTGCGCCCTGCCTGCTTGCCCCGCCCATGTAATCTACCATGCCCCTCCTGTTTGTCCGTCCTGGTCGCTGTGCTCCTGGTCATTCGTGCTCCCTTTGTTGTCGCTGCCCCACAGACTGCTTGTTTTGATCTTTCTGCGTTTAAATCTCCCGTGGTTGCTTCTGGAAGCGCCCCCTCCTCACCTGATTGATTGGCTGGTGAGGGCTTCTGGGTGCTGCTGGGGCTCTGGGCTGCTGCTCGGGTGTCCCTCAGTTCAGGAACACCCTGTACAGCCCGATCTAACACTCACCCCTAGACTCACCTCAGTCGTCATAGTCGTCATCGCTGCTGCTGCTGCTTCCTCCTCCTCTGCCGCCCTGCTGACTGACATATTCTTGAGGATATGTCGACATGGCCTCCAAAAGTATTTCTTTACCAATAATATCAGAAGCAAAGTTACAATTATTGTCCATGTCCTCACAGTAGGATCTATTGTTTTATTACCTTTGAGCAGACTTTTCTATCTTTAAATCAAATTTTTTAAAAGTCATTTTAATTTTAACCCCTGTACAGTCTTTTCCATGCAAAAATCAACTTCTGGTCTGCTAGAACAGCAATATCGTATCGATACACTTTTTCCATATTGTCCTGGTTTGGCCTAAACCAGGCCGATTTTCCTTTCAGTGATTTTTACTTTCAGCTAAGTCTCCTCTAAGTAACTGCATGTTTTTGCAGACAGTGTTTGCTTCCAGGACTGATAACGCTCGAAGTTTGTAATTATCACTGAGGCACCGGTAGGGATGTTGTGCAGAAAGGCTCTTGCTGTACTTATTCTTGAGAGAAACCAAGGTCACTGCTGAATTCCTCATTGCTTACGAGTGAAGAGCCGAAGGGGGGTCGCAGCTGCAGAGGGGAGCGGACAGGGCAGGTGACCCAAAATTGACCAACGAGGGTATTCCATCCCATACACGTCATTCTCGGTATAAAGTGGGGGGATCACGAGGGTCTCGCTCTCTTTCTGCTATGGCCGGTGTCCAGGGAGGACTCCGTCTCTTTTCCTGCTGCCCCCGATCCCGATCCGTGCGTTCCTGAATCCAGCTCTCGACCATCGCTAGGCCCAGCCTGGGCCTTCCCGGAGCCTGCCCTGCAGTGCCGGTGGTGACTTGGCTGACTTCAGGGGAGCTCAATCTTGGTTTTGTATATATATTTGTATATATTTGATTATTTTTATTATTATTATTATACTTTTTTTTTCATTATTATAGTTTATTAAAACTGTTTTAATTTTCCAACCCAGAAGTCTCTCTCCCTTTTCCCTTTCCCTTTCCCTCTGGGGGGAGGGGGGGGGATAACAGAGGGCATCTGCCGCAGGTTTAATCGCCAGCCCAGCTTTAAACCGTGACAGATTTATTGGCGCCCAACGTGGGGCTCGAGAGAAGCTCCGACAGGTTGCTCTGAGAAGACGAATCCCAGCTCCAGTGGGAGGAGACCCAGAGAGCTCAGCCAAGAGAGTATCAGATTTCTTCCTTTGAGATTTACGAGGGGTTGGAAATTAAAACAGATAGCTAAGATGGTAATGTCATTTGTGAGCCTTGTGTTACCTCTTCTCTTTATAAAGCTTGTTTTACAGTTATGTGTAATGATACCTTACTTGCCGTATGCGCTGTGTGTTAGTGCTTACGTGTGGTTTAACAGGGCGTGCTGGTCAAAATGTGTTGTTCCGGTATGGGTTGTGATACTGATTTATGTCGTGATAAACTGGGCAGTCATTATTCCGATCTCTTATCTCTATGATACAATGATGGGCAGCTTTAATCGCGAATCGGTAGCTGCGCACACCGGGCGTCTTTTAACTGATTTTGATAGTATCTGCTCCTTTTTTGCCAAGTTGATTCCTGCAAAATTCGAACAGGGCATGTTGTTATTTTTGGGTGTCCTGAATGTGTTACTGGTGTGCTATGTGATTAGATGTCGGTGCAGCAACAGCGGGAGGTATCATGCTGCCCCTGTAACCAGGAGAAAACACCGAAAGAAATCAGCTAGTAAAGTGAAGGATGATGACTCAGAGGCTTCTAAGGCAGAGCCAGCACGGGACCCAGGTGAGGGCCCTTCTCAGGCAGAGTCAGGGCCTGACACAGAGGGGGGTTTCCTTGATCGTCTTTTTTAAAGAAGGCCCATTACACAAGAAGGACAAGAAAGGTCCTTCTAAAGCAGAACAATCACAGGAGGACTTGGACTCGGAAGTAGAGATAACCTACCACTCCTTATCCCTGAAAGAACTGCGAAATATAAGAAAAGATTTTAGTCGTTATGACCGTGAGCCAATTATTACCTGGTTGCTCCGATGCTGGGATAATGGGGCAGATAGCATAGAATTGGATGGTAGAGAAGCCAGACAGTTGGGATCCCTGTCCAGAGATGGTGGTATTGATAAGATGCTTCCAAGAAGGTCGAACAGTATCAGTCTCTGGAGGCGACTCTTGTCAGCTGTAAAGAGCAGGTATCCCTATAAAGATGATGTTATGAGCCACCTAAGCAAATGGACCACTATAGAAAAAGGTATTAACTACCTTAGAGAACTAGCTGTGCAAGAGATCATTTATAAACACCCTCAGGACATTGTAGATCCTGTAAATCCTGATGAAGTGGAATGCAACCGATCCATGTTCCGGAAGGTTGTGAAGAGTGCTCCACCAACACATGCCCATACATTGTCAATATTAGTCTGGGGAGAAGATGCTATGGCACGACCTAGTGTGGGCGAAATGGCTAACTATATGCGACAGTATGAAGATAGTATTTCTTCCCCACTGCAGGCCCGTGTCTCGGCTGTGGAAAAACTGACTAAGGAAAACAAAGACTCATTTAAACAACTGTCAGACAAACTGTCCAGGATCGAGAATAAACTTGACTCTCTACCTACACAGGCCCGCGTTGCAGCCTTTAGGAGGAAACGCCCTCCTACTGGACCGGCTCAAAGGAAACGGAACACGTCACGAGGTATCCTGTGGTTTACCCTGCGTGATTATGGGGAGGACATGAAGAGATGGCATGGACAACCTACCAGTACCCTACAGGCACGAGTACGTGAGTTGCAAGCTAACAGAAATACCAGAGAGAATTTTCCTAGGAGGATGGCTGCTCCAGTTACCAATGAGCAGGACCCCAGTCAGGGTAGATGGGCCTCAAATCCCTTTTTTCCAAGAGTGAATAGGGGAAATGAAGGTCCAATCCCCGTGAGCTGCACGAATCCAGTATTTAATTAGAGGGGCCCTGCCTCTAGCCAGGAGGAGGAGAGGGATAACCGGATTTATTGGACTGTGTGGATTCGATGGCCTGGCACATTAGAACCACAAAAGTATCGAGCCCTGGTAGACACTGGTGCACAGTGCACCCTCATGCCATCGAATCATAAAGGGACAGAATCTGTCAGTATCTCGGGAATAACAGGGGGATCTCAAGAGTTATCTGTATTGGAGGCCGAAGTGAGCCTAACTGAAAATGAATGGAAAAAGCACCCCATTGTGACTGGTCCAGATGCTCCGTGCATCCTTGGCATAGACTACCTTAAGAAAGGGTATTTTAAGGACCCAAAAGGATATAGATGGGCCATTGGTGTAGCAGCTGTAGAGACTGAGGACATTAAACAGCTGTCTACCTTGCCTGGCCTCTCAGAGGATCCTTCTGTTGTGGGGTTGCTGAAAGTTGAAGAACAACAGGTGCCAATTGCTACTGCCACGGTGCACCGACGACAATATCGCACCAATCGAGACTCCCTGATCCCCATTCATAAACTGATTAGACAATTAGAAAATCAAGGAGTGATTAGCAAGACTCGCTCACCCTTTAATAGTCCTATATGGCCAGTGCAAAAGTCTAATGGAGAATGGAGATTAACTGTGGACTATCATGGCCTAAATGAAGTTACACCACCTCTGAGTGCTGCTGTGCCAGACATGCTAGAACTTCAATACGAACTGGAATCAAAGGCAGCCAAGTGGTACGCCACTATAGACATTGCTAATGCATTTTTCTCTATTCCCTTGGCACCAAAGTGCAGGCCACAGTTTGCTTTTACCTGGAGAGGTATCCAGTACACCTGGAATCGACTGCCCCAGGGGTGGAAACACAGTCCTACTATTTGCCATGGACTGATCCAGACTGCACTAGAAAAGGGTGGAGCTCCAGAACATTTGCAATACATTGATGACATCATTGTATGGGGTGATACAGCAGCAGAAGTTTTTGACAAAGGGGAGAAAATCATCCAAATTCTTCTGCAAGCTGGTTTTGCCATAAAAAGAGGCAAGGTCAAGGGGCCTGCCCGGGAGATCCAGTTTTTAGGGATTAAATGGCAAGATGGGTGTCGCCAGATCCCGATAGAGGTGATCAACAAAATAACAGCTATGTCCCCACCAACTAACAAAAAGGAAACACAAGCCTTCTTAGGCGTTGTGGGTTTCTGGAGAATGCATATTCCAGATTACAGCCAGATTGTACACCCTCTTTATCAGGTGACCAGAAAGAAGAATGATTTTCAGTGGGGCCCTGAACAACAACAGGCTTTTGAACAGATTAAACAAGAAATTGTGCATGCAGTAGCCCTTGGACCAGTCCGTATGGGACAAGATGTTAAAAATGTGCTCTACACCGCAGCTGGGGACAATGGTCCTACCTGGAGCCTCTGGCAGAAAGTGCCAGGGGAGACTTGAGGTCGACCCCTAGGATTTTGGAGTCGAGGATACAAGGGCTCTGAGGCCAATTACACCCCAACTGAAAAAGAGATACTGGCAGCATATGAAGGAGTTAGAGCTGCCTCAGAGGTAATCGGTACTGAAGCACAGCTTCTCCTGGCACCCCGATTACCAGTACTAGGCTGGATGTTCAAGGGTAAGGTTCCTACTACTCATCATGCAACTGATGCTACATGGAGTAAATGGATTGCATTAATTACACAGAGGGCTCGAATAGGAAACCCTAATTGCTCAGGAATCTTAGAAGTGATCATGGACTGGCCAGAAGGCAAAGACTTCGGAATGCCACCAGAAAAGGAGGTGACACGTGCTGAAGAAGCCCCACCGTATAATGAACTACCAGAGGATGAGAAGCAGTATGTCCTGTTCACCGATGGATCCTGCCGTCTTGTAGGAAAGCATCGGAAGTGGAAAGCTGCTGTATGGAGTCCTATACGACGAGTCACAGAAGCCACAGAAGGACAAGGTGAATCAAGTCAATTTGCAGAGGTAAAAGCCATCCAGCTGGCTTTAGACATTGCTGAACGAGAAAAGTGGCCAAGGCTGTATGTTTATACTGACTCATGGATGGTGGCAAATGCCTTGTGGGGGTGGTTAAAGCAGTGGAAGCGAAGCAACTGGCAGCGTAAAGGTAAACCTATTTGGGCTGTTGAACTGTGGCAAGATATTGCTGCTCGGCTAGAGAAACTAGTCGTGAAGGTACGTCATGTAGATGCTCACGTACCTAAAAGTCGGGCAACTGAGGAACATCGAAACAACCAACAAGCAGATCAGGCTGCTAAAGTGTTCCAAATAGATTTGGACTGGGAACATAAAGGTGAACTATTTTTAGCTCGGTGGGCTCATGACACTTCAGGTCATCAAGGGAGAGATGCAACATACAGATGGGCTCGTGACCGAGGGGTGGACTTAACTATGGACTCTACTGCACAGGTTATCCACGATTGTGAAACATGCGCCGCAATTGAGCAAGCCAAACGGTTAAAACCTTTGTGGTATGGGGGGCGGTGGTTGAAATATAAATATGGGGAGGCCTGGCAAATTGACTACATCACACTCCCTCAGACCCGCCAGGGTAAACGTTATGTGCTTACCATGGTGGAGGCGACCACCGGATGGTTGGAAACATACTCTGTGCCCCATGCCACTGCCCGGAACACTATCCTGGGCCTCGAAAAGCAAATCTTGTGGCGACATGGCACGCCAGAGAGAATTGAGTCGGATAACGGTACTCATTTCAAAAACAGTCTCATAGATAACTGGGCCAAAGAGCATGGCATCGAATGGGTATATCACATCCCCTATCATGCACCAGCCTCTGGGAAAGTTGAACGGTATAATGGGCTGTTAAAAACTACCCTAAAAGCAATGGGGGGTGGAACCTTTAAAAACTGGGATAAGCATTTGGCACAAGCTACCTGGTTAGTTAACACCAGAGGATCTATCAACCGAGCTGGCCCTGCTCAGTCAGACCTTTTACATACAATAGAAGGAGATAAAGTCCCTGTGGTGCATGAAAGGAATCTGTTGGGAAAAACTGTCTGGGTTCTTCCTGCTACGGGCAAAGGTAAACCCATTCATGGGATTGCTTTTGCTCAAGGACCTGGATGTACTTGGTGGGTGATGCTGCAGGATGGTGGAGTCCGATGTGTCCCTGAAGGTGATCTGATCTTGGGTGAGAATACTTAATTCTGAACTGCATGATGTTAATTGCTGCATAATACTAACAGTGTTCATAAGTGTCTTTCAGGTTGAAGCAGTGGTGATGAGACCGGAGCTAGCTGCAAGTGGCGTCCAGTAACCTCCTCGAGACTGACATCTTTAACCTGCAACCCGTGGGCACGAACTGTGACAAAGCTCATATCATCTCTCCTACCCTGGGAGACTCCTAGCCAGATGGAAACCCACAATCCTGAACTAAATGAACTTGATGAACTTTTTTTTTTGTATAGAGATGAATCATAAACTAATGTTATCTGTATATATTTTAAAATGAAAAGTTAGTGGTGATCTGAGTATGACGTGAATGGTATGGAATAAGGGGTGGAATGTCCTGGTTTGGCCTAAACCAGGCCGATTTTCCTTTCAGTGATTTTTACTTTCAGCTAAGTCTCCTCTAAGTAACTGCATGTTTTCGCAGACAGTGTCTGCTTCCAGGACTGATAACGCTCGAAGTTTGTAGTTATCACTGAGGCACCGGTAGGGATGTTGTGCAGAAAGGCTCTTGCTGTACTTATTCTTGAGAGAAACCAAGGTCACTGCTGAATTCCTCATTGCTTATGAGTGAAGAGCCGAAGGGGGGTCGCAGCTGCAGAGGGGAGCGGACAGGGCAGGTGACCCAAAATTGACCAACGAGGGTATTCCATCCCATACACGTCATTCTCGGTATAAAGTGAGGGGATCACGAGGGTCTCGCTCTCTTTCTGCTATGGCCGGTGTCCAGGGAGGACTCCGTCTCTTTTCCTGCTGCCCCCGATCCCGATCCGTGCGTTCCTGAATCCAGCTCTCGACCATCGCTAGGCCCAGCCTGGGCCTTCCCGGAGCCTGCCCTGCAGTGCCGGTGGTGACGTGGCTGACTTCAGGGGAGCTCAATCTTGGTTTTGTATATATATTTGTATATATTTGATTATTTTTATTATTATTATTATACTTTTTTTTTCATTATTATAGTTTATTAAAACTGTTTTAATTTTCCAACCCAGAAGTCTCTCTCCCTTTTCCCTTTCCCTTTCCCTCTGGGGGGAGCGGGGGGGATAACAGAGGGCATCTGCCGCAGGTTTAATCGCCAGCCCAGCTTTAAACCGTGACACATATATATATATATATCCCTCCAAAACATCATGGAAGTGGTTTTGATTTATCTGTTACACTTTTCAAAGAAGTAAAGATACTGAGAAACCTAAGGCTTTCTATCATAGTCAGTATTTCTATTTATTTACATTACAACAGCTTTATAGATATTTGAGGGAAAATATGTGTGAATGAATTAATTCATTACAAGTTATATTGAAAACAAAGGGGAAAACAAGGTATTGCAGGAGTACTAACATTACAAATTCAAGCTTTAAAAAAATATACAGAGTGCCTAAGTGGCTGCTTATGTATCCAGTAAGCTTCCAACTTCGGTGCTAATATATGTATTATGATGCATATTTTCATTATATGCACCTTTTTTCTCCCTAGGAACCCAGTTCCATGAGTGTTCAGGAGGGACAGTACTCATGGAGTGAGTATGTATGAGTGATTCTTTGAATCCTTCTCTATAGTCTCTGTGTAGTTTTCTCAATTGTTCTACTACCAAATATTTAAACTCTCCTCTGAATATAGTTTCTCAATTTGGTCACTATATTTTCTGTGATGCTGTTCCTACAGGGTAGTTCCGTTCTTTCTTGAGAGTCATCTCTCTGGGAAAGAGTCAGGGAACACACAGACTGGTTAATTTTGGCTCGTAAGTGCAAAAATAGCATCAGGTTTTTTTGTCCATTTTGAATAGCAGTTGTGATTACAAAACAAAACAGGCAATTCCTAGCATAACAGTTCATTCTAAGACACCTTTAGAGGCTGCTCAGCAAGATTCTTTCCGTTTTTCTCAGCTGCTTTATCCTGCTCCTTGGCTCACCTCTGAGCTGTACTATGTTAGCAAATCAGTAGGTAGAATTTGAAAAAGAAGTCATTAAAAAAAAACCACTTGGGTCTGGGGAATTTGTCCTGTAGGAACTGCAGTGTCTCCTCCTGCAGCAGGATACTTTCTCCAGGACCAAGAACAGATCTCTGTTGGAGAAGCTTCCCATGATTAGTTTAATCAACTAATTTTGAAGTTCTCATGCATTCTGTTTGGACTAGACAACTAGTTTTTCACAGCCTAGATTGAATTTTTGATTCACAGTCCAGCACCTTAATTCTAGTTTTCATATTAACCAGTGATGTACATATATATATGCATATATGTGTATGCAAACACACACATGCACATAGGTATATGTGTATACATAATGTGCTACAGTTTGTTTAATTTAATGAAAAAAAAAAGCATTTAAAAATCCTGAACAGTTACAGAGATTAATCTGTCTCAGTGTGTGGTTGTATAAAATCAAAAGCTGAAACCATATTAAAAGAGTCTAGTTCTTTCTTTGAGAATATCAAGATACCTGAAGTATAATTACAAGCCATAATGAATTGCTTCCCAGGATCCAAATGGTAAGGAACTGTTTAAATATGTGATGACACTGACACAGGGATGTGGCAAAAATGCTATTCTTTCTATGAGTGAGCAGCTCTACATTTTTTCTTTTCATTTCTTATTTTGAGATGTAAGTAGTTTCTCTGATCTCATGTGTTTACACGTTGGTGTTGACAGGAATTACACGCACTAGATGCAAAACCTCCTGATGCCTCTGGAAGAAAAATCTGTTTCTTATTATCTTGTCAGTAGTTTGTTTCCAGTGCACTAGCGATGAAGAAAGAGAGAAAGAGAACTGTGAATGAGTCTTTAGTTGTGCTTAGCTGTGTGGTTTTTTCTTTCTGAGATTTGCTGCCAGCTCTGAAGTTGGGGTATTCATTTTTTGCGGGCGTGCTTGTCATTAACAGCGCTCCACTAACTCTGGAAAGTGCAACACTAGAGCTAGTGAGAATGTAACTGTGCTACCATGCACTTCAGAACTCAAGGGGCTCTGGTTTAAAGTAGCAGTCAACTTCATGTTATGACATTTTATTATTTTTATATTTAGAAGTTTGAGAGGAAGCTTTTTATTTTTTTTTCAAAGTTACTTGTCAGTGGCAGTAAGTGTGGAAAACATAGGTGTATCAAACAGCAAAATAGCTGAGGACCACAAGAGATTTCAAAGGCAGCTATGTAAGCCATATCCCAGAACATGTTCTGCTTTTAAATGCCAGTCTCCTAACTGAATCTATCATTTATCTCATTAGCTGTAGCTATATACCTGTGCCTACATTATTCCTATTTTAACATATTGTAAGTATCCAGACTGATATTGATAAATTAAAACACTCATCTAACAACCTAGGAACAATGTGACAATTTAACATATATACGTCTTACAATACAGAACACACCTCAAAATATTTACTAGACTTCAGAGAAATAAAATATTTATTTCAGGGTTTTTTTTAGTCCTGTATTTATTTTGTTCTGTTTTCGGTTAAGTGCCTCTCAAATAAAAAATTTTTTTTTTATCATAATGACCTAGGTACAAGACTTGTAATTACTAATGTATTCATTTTATGGGTTTTAAAATATTTATTTATTCATAAATGGATATACACACATATTTATCTATAAAGGAAAAATTAATAATTGTCATACAACAAGGAACTCAAACAAATCCTAGGAACAGCATGTTTTGGCCAAAAGATCACTGCATTTCAACCTTGATTGATTCAATACCTGGACTGTATCTGCTACAAAGGTTTTTCTTATCTTCTGAATAAAATCTTGACACATTGGCCATGTCTAGACTTCTTTCTCAAGGTGCTCTTGAATGCTGCTTTATAGATTGCACCACTGTCTGAAGTATCCTGTTGGCTTCCCACTGTAAATCCATAAGATATCTCCAGGATATAGGCGTTATATAAACAGTGGCACCAAGAATGAGCCACTGTGGTGACAATTCAGAAGCTCTTGTTGCTTGTCAGACAACAAGTCATTACTAGACTTGTAACATATAAACCTGGCCTGCATCATGAATATGTTGTAATCCCCTAAGCTGCCCTGTACAAAAACATGCTAATATCTCAAAATTAGCATTTGTGCAGGAAGAGAATAGTGACAGATAAAGCAAGAGTCTTAAGAGAAATTAAGGCAAGGAGGCAGATATATCTGTGTTTATAGCAATGGCATGACAATGTTGACCTCTTGGACACCTAATACATTAAATCTCATGCCATTTTAAACTGTGTCAGCTCCAGAATCAGGCCAGTCAATCACTATTCAATGGACCAAGAAGATAAAAGTTTGTGTTAGGATCATACCCACTATATATAGCAATTTTTGTCTGCATCAACATTTCTTAAGAGGATTATGTTGTTCCTTAAACAGGGGCTGATCGGCAGGCACAATTTCTCTAGGCTTTCTCTTCATCCCCAGAGATCTGTCTAACGCTCTACCAATTGTCTTGCACAGAACTAAGAGAACAGAGGTATCACAGGTGGGTAAATCTGAATTTCCATCAATTTTATTTGCATATGATTCTTCTCTCTTTAAAACTCAAGGGTCAGAACTCATTACCTAGCTCTGTATACTCCTTCAGTCCACCATAACCCTCCATGTCTCCACAAAGGGGCTATAAAATTGCCTTTCATTCACTAACACTTGCTTTTTGGTTTATTGGAAATATTTGAACTGAAGGCCTTTCTGAAGGATTTAGAGTCAGCATGCTCTCATGTGTAAAAATAACCAATATTTTACAGATATGGGCTCACAAATCCAAATTACCATACTATCTGCAGGTGGAGGGTGTACTAATTCCAGGTGCACTTTCCTCTCAGTAGCCTGGGGATGAGGTGGGATGCTTTTATAGCACAAATAGAGATCCCATAGAAGATTTTAGACATGACTACAAAGACAAAAAGTTGTTCTTAGGCAACAAAAAATAAAGAAGTAGATGGTAGTCTTACTTTCTTTTAATGAAATACCTCAGTTACATAGTTGTCATCTGCCTGGACTTGTGCAAAGCATTTGACACTGTCCCGCATGACATCCGTGTCTCTAAATTAGAGAGACATAGACTTGATGGATGGACCACTCGGTGGATAAAGAATTGGCTGGTTGTTCACACTCAAAGAGTTATGGTCAACGGCTTGATGTCCAAGTGGACACCAGTGACGAATGGCGTTCCTCAGGGGTCGGTATTGGGACCAGTCCTGTTTAACATCTTTGTTGGCAACATGGACACTGAGATTGAGTGCGCCCTTAGCAAGTTTGCCAACGACACCAAGCTGTGCGGTGTGGTCGACACGTTGGAGAGAAGGGAGGCCATCCAGAGGGACCTTGACAGCCTTGAGAGCTGGGCCTGTGCAAACCACATGAAGTTCAACAAGGCCAAGTGCAAGGTCCTGCACGTGGGTCAGGGCAATCCCAAGCACAAATACAGGCTGCGTGGAGAATGGATTGAGAGCAACCCTGAGGAGAAGGACTTGGGGGTGATGGTTGACGAGAAACTCAACATGAGCCGGCAGTGTGTGCTTGCAGCCCAGAAGGCCAACCGTATCCTGGGCTGCATCAAAAGAAGCGTGGTGAACAGGATGAGGGAGGTGATTCTGCCCCTCTACTCTGCTCTCATAAGACCCCACCTGGAGTACTGCATTCAGCTCTGGGGCCCCTAACATAAGAGGGACATGGAGCTGTTGGAGTGAGTCCAGAGGAGGGCCACAAAGATGATGAGAGGGCTGGAGCACCTCTCCTATGAAGACAGGCAGAGAGAGTTGGGGCTGTTCATCCTGGAGAAGAGAAGGCTCTGGGGAGACCTCATAGCAGCCTTCTAGTACCTGAAGGGGTCCTACAGGAAAGTGGGAGAGGGACTTTTTACAAGGGCAAGTAGTGACAGGAAGAGGGGGAATGGTTTTAAACTGAAAGAGGGTAGATTTAGATGAGATATTAGGAAGAAATTCTTGACGGTGAGGGTGGTGAGACCTAATGTTTATATTTTTACTTGATATTCAGTTTTTCAATCGTTACAAGCTGATGAGCACTCAAAAGTTTAAGAAAAGGACACTTAAGCACCTCAGTAGGTCTGACATTTTCAGACTCCAGTATTTGAAGACAGCATCTTATGCAATAAGTCACCATTCAGAGCTTTCTAAAGCACACATAGATTAAATATATATGTATATGTTTACATCTGTTGAAAATCTTTTACCTCATGAGAAAAGATGGAGTTTTGTACTTTTGCCAAAGGAAGGGTGACAGGCAGTGAGAAGTAGAGAATTTTCTCTCAAGTGTGTCTCTTTTTTTGAAACATATGAGAGGTAAACCAGACATTTTTATTGTCAGGAAGAATCTCTGCAGGAGGAGTGAATTCAGATATGATTCCTGACAAAGAAGGTAGTTAGGCGGTAAGATAGCTCCCTAAAAGAAGGTAAGTTACTGTCTTCTTGATCATTTAAGCTTAAACCAGATATCATTCTTCCCTAGAGAAAAATCCTCTTCTGAGCAGAAAATTAACTGTGAACTTCAGGCTTAAGCAGCTTTTATCAAATTAATTCCAGGATCCTTTGCCCACTTTTTGAACTACCTCTGCTGAAGAAGTTTAGATTTTTGTTTCTGAGTGACTAAAAATGCAAGACAGAGTAGGAAAGTGCAAAAAACCTGTGTAACTGGATCCCCAACAGAGCTTTAAACTTTTTAGGTCAGGGCTAGCCCCTGATTTTCTATAGGCTGACTGAGAACTTGGTAAAGAATATTATTTGAAGGAGAAAGAACCCTCCAAGACAGGCCACCGAGTTCAATAATGAATATTAAATTCACTATACATCTGCATTAACACTGCACATCTGGAGTTGGAATATGTCTCCACCTTCTCATATGAGTGTAATATTTATCAGCCCTTAGTCCTTTGCTGGCATTTCTCTTCACTCACTGAACACTCAGATGCAGGAAGGACTTCTTATATAGGTATTCAACTTTCTATTAATTAGGGTTCTAAACCATGTGAACTCTAGTTAAAAGAGATTCATGTCTTTAGGAACAGAAAGAAAGCCTACAAGCTGATAATGAATCAGTAAATTCACTAAATTCAAAACTAAATTTAGATAGAGACCATTTTTTAACAATATCCTCTCCTGGAGTTTCATATTTTTATGAGCTTTTGAGGATTCTCTCTCTTGTTTTGTTTGGTTTGGTTGGTTTTAGTTTGTGGTTGTTTTTCTTTTTTTTTCCTTTTGCCTCTGCAAACCATTATGAATTCTACTCTTCAGTGTCACACTGGGTAGAATTTTTTTGTAGTGATGTAAAAATATTGTATAACAGGGGTCCATTATTTTGTAGGACAAAACAAGAGTCTTCAGCCTAAAGATTTGCAAACTTGCATGCTATCTTATATACTATTTTACATGGTTGGCTGAGCCTGAGGATGGTTATCTCTAACTGGTAAATAAGCAGTGTCCAATGATTAATTTTTTACAAAGAACTTTCCCATTGTCCTGCCACAGTATCTTAGGTAGGAATTACATTCATGTTGGTGAAGGTGCTCCATGAAAAGATGATGCTCATTTTGCTATCTTCTGTTGGCAGAAAATGTATGCCACATAAATACATTGTGAGCAGTAACCATGACTGGTTGAATGACTATGAAACTATTATATAGTCTAAATTCTTCAGTTCAGATGCACTAGTTCCCATTCTAAACTGTTAAATAATTCCATAGCATCCATTGTCGCAAATCCCGATTTAGGATCCTGACAACTACATCAATTTGTCGCAGAAATGAGTGGAACGCACCTCACTCAAAAAGAGGAGTACCAATATGTATTATCAAGGTAGAATAATAATTTGACAGAGTTGGTGATTTAGATTGCTTAAAGAACCACTGTCAAAGGTGTTAGCAAAAGTGGTTTTAATATGATGTTATAAAAGTGCAACTTAATAAATTTCCATGGCAAGGTTCACTCTATTGATTACTACGTGGAAGAAACATACAAAGGAAAATTGAGTTACACTCAAGTTAGAATTATTCCCAGAGAGACCAGAGATTACAAGGGTAAGGAAGACCCTCCCATTGAGTCACCAGGCTCAGAATGGACTCCCTTGCTTTCTAAACTCCTTCTCAGAGAGGAGTCTAGGTGCAGCTGGATCCAGGCTTAGTCCCAGACTTGTTCAACAGTTTATGTCTAAGGATCATATACACAAAGTTTATGTAATGTTTCATTAGCATCAGTTCAGCATGCAAAGCTACCAAGGCAAAAATCAAAGTTATCATAGTACATGTGAGATATCAGTTGCTTACCAAAGATCTGTCATTGGTAAAAGTTCTCTCTGCCTCTAGGAGGAACCTTGAGGGGTGTCCCAGCTCAAGGGGAGATTGCCACCATGCAGCCACGCTGCCTAGCAGGGAGAGCTCAAAAAAGGCTCATCTAGGCTGTCATATTTATGGGATAAAGTGGTTGGCTTGTAGTCAAATTACATGTGATGGAAAAGGCATGCATGAGACTCCTTGTACTGAAAACTTTCTTTGATCCTTGATAAATGAGCCTTGGAAAAGCCACCCACTATTCGTGTATGGATGCATGATCAGTGATCCAAGCTCATATACATTGATGCCCACTGTGCCACTCTGCTCCTTTGTGGGTTTTCAGAGAACAGGTTGAAACCATGGGAGTTCATGGCCTGGCCACAGCTCAGGCCTTTACCTCCTTTGCAGCCTGTACCAAACTACTGCTAGTTTGACTAAGGGGTTGAGTTCATTTGACACATCCGTGCAAACAAATTTGAAACTCACTTTTAAGAAACATGACCTCTATGTCAATACATTTACATATTTTTATATCATAATGAATAATGCCCCACAAGTGATTATTTTTTCCCCCTTAATTAACAGCAATATAAAGTTCAGGATTTTTAGTCTGAGGACATTTTTATTAACTTTGTGTTTTAAATAGGCTGCACATTGTGTATATTATCTTCAGTGTTATTTTACATAATTAAATACTTATATTTATTGCAGTGAAGTTATCACTGACTCATAAATTAATAGATAAAAAATCCTCACAGTAAAATAACAGGAACTTAATTAAACTATAGAACTTCTCCCAGTTTTGGGTGACATTTTGATAAATTAAAATTGTAATTAACTTTTTGGATAGGTCTGACACTGGGCAGAAGCCTCGGCTTTTTCCATACAGAAATTGCCTCTTAGTAGAAGATGATTAGCCCAGTAGAAGATTATATAACTTATTACCTAGAAGGTTAAAAAAAACAGTTCCACTGTCCCTATGTTAAACTACTTCATGTTGATCAGAGTGAAATCTCATCTCTACTACCCAGAATTGAAGTGATATCAGTATCTAACGTAAGCAGTAAATATTTCAGTGCACTGAACTTTATATTGTTGTTAATTAAGGGGGAAAAAATATTTATACTTTTGGCTGAAAGATATACAACATTTGATGAGTTTGTCAACGTTCTGGAAACTTTCTTTTTTCCTTTCTAGTTATAATTCCATATAATTTATTGCATAATATTTAGTATTTAAGGAGCAAGTGATAAGGTTATGATCTTCTGCCAAAATACTGGGAAGTAATGAAGAAAAAGATTAAGAAAATTATGTGTGTAATAGAAGTACTTGTTGCTCAGGTTCTTTTGTGTGGTCTTAAATAGCTTCTTTTTAAAAGTACTCTAGAAATTCAATACTATACAATTCTAATTTCCTTCTGGGGAAAGTGAAGGTGAGAAGAGTGGATTTCACAATAACAGATGTGTGTTGAACATTTTTGCAATACAAAAGGTGTGGGGTGGTTTTCGCCTTCTTCTGCACTTTATTGTGCTTAATCTTTTTTTTTTGTTTATTTGTTTGCTTTTTAAATCAAGATTGTTAGACATCAAGAACAACATTTCAGCTCAAAAAATCACTTTTATGAAAAATTATTTTAAAGTGCAGGAAAATAGGGGATGTTGAATAAAAATTCTTGGCAGCCTGGTTGTGGTAATCATCCACAATGCTCTCTGAAGTTCTGTTTACTCATATTCCTCTGGTGTGCATTTAAAACAAAAATCACTATAAAACAGAATTATATAGCATATAGAACTGGACTTTGGAAAAGTCTTCAGCAAATTGTCATATAGCAATGTACAAAACCTCCTAACCTAATCTGTCAGGGCTCTGCTCCCTAAGGGAAGTTGAGCCATGGCCAAGGAGGAAATCTCAGAGCATTTTTGACCAGGGCCTGGCCCACAGTACCCAGCAAGGTAAGTACAACAGACCTGGAAATGGTAGACAGGTTCAACCAATAGTCTGGATCAATATCACAGTGATGAGCCAGGTCCGATAATGAGGCTAGGAAGTCCGTTTGTAAGTCAGTGTAAAAATCAGGACTAGCAATCACTGTACAGGTCCACAGTGATGAGGCAGGACCAAGGCCAATGCTGGCAGTCAGTCCATAAGTTGGATCTGGATGATGGGGCTCCATGGCCAGGCAAGGGCATGGCAGTTGCTGAGCCAGAGACTGACACTCAGGAAGGGACTGATGGACCTGGGCAGAGCTGAAATGGAGCTTTTGGGCCCGTAGTGTGGGAGAAGGCTTCATATAAGTCTGGTAAGAGCCATTAATGTTTATTTGCACACTCAGAGTCCTGACATAAGCCATAGATTTCAGGGCTGTGATTTTCCTACTGTACTTTGCTGTGATTAGATAGTGTAGAGCACATTCTTCTCTGTGAAGAATGCAAAGTCACAGGAGAATCTCACTGAAGTCTCTTTCTAGATCCACACTTAATTCTTCCCAAAATTCCAAACAATTATGATGCTGTAGTCTTAATGCTTTTCCATGCTGTCTTGTTCATAAACAACTCTCTTCCTTTGACTATAATCTATGGCTACTTGGGCCAAAATGCCATTGAAGGAGCATCAGCTCCTGCTATAAATTTAATTGACTGCATGTTGATTCACGCTGCAAATGCAATCCTGCATACCCGGGGTGAATTTCCAGAGTCCCGCACAGTTATTTTTACCATTTACATAGAAGCATACAAACACAGTTAGTTTACAAGGAGATGCAGTATTTTGAACTTAAGAGATCGTCAGTTCGCTGCAGTTTGCAACTTCTTGGAAGTATAAAGAAGAAAGTGAAAGTGTAAGCTTTCAATTGTTCCGTGTGGTTTAGATAACTGTGCTGGAAGTTTCCTGAGAGAAAGATATTTAAAATCTTTGTAGACATCCAGTATCATTAGTACTCTTTAGTTGCCTTTGAGATAGAAACGCATAAGGATTCAGAATCAAATGCAATATGAATATAAACCAAAGGGGTTTATCCATCAACTCTGAATTAATGGTTACATAGGAGAACTTCCTTTTACACTGAAATATAAACACCTGTTGCATAAGAGGCGGGTGGAGAGTTAGTATATTGCACCTCTTGCTAGTGTTGAGCATGTCCTGATTCACTGATTCTGAAAGCGGGAATTTTGTACTCCATCTGCCGTATATTAAGTTCTTGGAAACACCTTGAGACAGAAATCTCAATTTCATTTGCTAGGAAATCATTCTGCAGGTAAAAAGAAAAATCCATAGCAGAGATTTTTAGCTGCTTATTCTCTCCAACAAGCTTCTCCAAGACCTTAATTAAAGAAATGTTTATAGTTTGGGGAAAAAGAGAAGAAGCCTAGGTCTTGGTGAAAGGGGAGAGCATACCCAGGCTGAATGGTACTTGAATATAGCTTATACTTTGCCACAGGAGACCAGTTAATTCTTTAGCTGAAATCAAGTTCAGCAATGACTTTCCTGATCTATGTATTTCTGAACTGAAGAGAACACAATGGCTGCAACTTTGTTTGTCTTCTGACTGCACCTTTACACCCAGTCCTAAAAATATCTTCACAGGATGGGATATAAAGCAGTGCAGTATATTTTATTTCACCCACTGTTATGAAACATTGTATGAAAACAACATCAGGCTAAACTAAGGATGGAAAGACATCTTCAGTGGAAATCACTTTTTTCAGGATAAGTTAACCTCTTTAAGTTTTAATACAGGCTTAGTATTTAATTATGTAAAACCTTTATATAGTATGTCACTTTCCTCCATGTTTCAGGGAAAGCTTATCATCTTTATTTTATATTGTTTATAGTCAAATTTTGATGAAAATGCTTAAACTTTTTTCTTACACTGGTAATTTATTTTCTGATTTGTATCAAGTATCATCAGGTATCTTCCACTAGTAACAAGTGTCTGTTATGAAGTTAATAGAATAAGACAGTGTATAAACTGAAGTGCACAGGAGAATTCCTCTTCATATTATAGTATCATTTTCCACAATGCTCAAAAACATAGTTGAAAGTAGATTAGTTAAAATTGTACCTTTGATAGAGCTTCAAAAAATGACTTTGATATTAATATCTTTAACATAGATATGTATTTGAGTCTCAGCATATTTACCCCTTCTACTCTCTTCACAGTTGGGTTTTTTTTTTGAGAAATTAACTCATCTACTACTACACTCCATTGCAAGGGGAGGAAGGGAACCCTACAGTTTATCTATTGTCAATACAGAAAATAATTAAATTGGTCTATACATTTATGATGAGATACTTTTGATGTTTAATGACTAAACTTTTAAAGAAGGAAAATGCTTACCTTGGGGAGGGTTCGTGGATTACGGTTGGATCTCATTCCCAAATTTTAAGCTTGGGAGAACAAAAATAAAAGGTTTTCTATAGCAAGACCAAACTTTGTTATTGGACTAACCTTTTGTCTTTGTTTAGCCCTCACCCAGGGCTAAACAATAACAGTTGTTCTCTAACCCAATGTCCCTTCCCTGCCAGAGGAAGGGAATTGGGAAAAGGAGGGAGACTCATGGGTTTAAAAGTTAAACAGATTTAATAAAATAAAGAAACCAATATCAATGATAATACAAAACACACAAAATTATACTTTGCTACAGAACACTGGCAAGCTGCTCCAGGAAGAGCAATCATTAAGAATGCAAAAGGGAGATGAAAGCAAAAAAAAAAAAAACCCCACACACACTTCCCCACCAAGCTTTCCCTTTTATAGTGAACTTGATAATGATACAGAATACATCTGTGGGCCAGACGGGGTCAGCTGCTCTGGGTTTAACTGCTAATGGCCTTGATCACCTTGGCTGGCCACAAACTGAAACAAAATCTAACAGAAATTTGATTCTATAAATTTTATCCTCAGGAAATCAGGACAGGATTCCACCCTTTATTCTATATCATTTATATCAAGTCACTACTATTTTCCCCATCCCTCAGCATATATATATCCATGTATACACACAGATATCATTCTCTTTAGTCTATGAGTACCTCTCCAAGAAGTCTACTGAATTAATTTAGTCCAAAACCATGGGTTCCATTTCTTATGATAGTCTCTCAGAGCAGGAAAACAAATGGTGTGGGATTCACTCAGTTGATTACTCAAGACCAGGCCTCAATACAGTGTGATGGACTGGTGAAATTGGGAGCAGCAGGATGATGTATTGCATCTGGAGCTTGCAGCTGTTTTATCTGGTGCAGCCCATGTTCACAGTCTGGGGTGATTCTTACTGTGATAAATGATGATTAGCATCATGCAGGTCAAGTTTTGGCTATTCTTGCCCAAAACCAAATCTCCTTGGGGTACGCATTTAACTTCCCCATCCTCCTGCACGTGAACCCAGGACCTTGAGCAAAAGCAATTCCATGTGTGTGTTTGCCTTTGCTCAAGGCAGGAGTAATCCAAACTGTTTTCCCCAATATATTTCTTGCGTGAACCACAGGGACTTTATCCCCCTCTACAATGTGCAACAGCTCTGACTGAACAGGACCAGCCCGATTGACAGATTCCCTTGTATTAACTAACCAGGTGGCCTTTGCTAAGTGTTCATCCCAGTTTTTGAACATCCCATCACCCATTACTTTCAATGCAGTCTTCAACAGTCCATTACATCGTTCCACTTTCCTGGTGGCTGGTGCATGGTAGGGGATGTAATATATCCATTCAATACTATTGAATATCCTACTCTTTAGCCCAGGTGCCTATGAAACTATTTCGGAAATGGGTCCCGTTGTCTGACTCTATTCTTTCTGCAGTGCCATGTCACCACAAAATTTGCTTTTCAAAGGCCCATAATAGTGTTACGGGCAGTGGCATGAGGCATAAGGTATGTTTCCAACCAGCCGGTACTTGCTTCCACAATTGTGAGCACATAGTGCTTGCCTTGTTGGGTTCATGGAAGCAAGAGGTAATCAATCTGCCAAGCCTCGCCATACTTATATTTCAGCCATCATCCTCCATACCACAGTGGTTTTAGTCATTTGGCTTGTTTAATTGTGGCACAAGTTTCACATTCGTGGATGACCTGGGCGATAGTGTCTATGGTCAAATCCACCCCTCGGTCATGGGCCCATCTAGATGTGGCATCTCTACCTTGATGGCCTGATGTATTATGGGCCCACCTGCTGGATGTTTTGGTGTTCCTCAGTGGCTTGACTCTAAAGTACGTGAGCATCTACGTGACGTACCTTCACAACCAGCTTCTCTAATCGGGTAGCAATATCCTGCCATAATTTGGCTGCCCAGATGGGTTTGCCTCTGTGCTGCCAGTTGTTTTTCTTCCAGTGCTTCAACCATCCCCAGAGGGCATTTGCTACCATCTATGAGTCAGTATACAGGTAGAGTACTGGCCATTTTTCTCACTCAGCAATATCTAGAGCCAGCTGGATGGCCTTTACTTCTGCATACTGACTCTACTCACCATTTCCCTCAGCCACTTCAGCCACTTGTCATATAGGACTCCCCACAGCAGCTTTCCACTTTCGCTGTTTGCCTACAATACGACAAGATCCATCAGTGAACAAGGCGTGATGCTTCTCATTTTCTGAGATATTATTATATGGTGGGGCCCCTTCAGCACATATCACCTCCTCCTCTGGCAACATTCCAAAATCTTTGCTTTCAAGCCAGTCCATGATTACTTCCAGAATTCCTGGGCGATTAAGGTTCCCTGTTCAAGCCGGCTGAGTAATCAATGCAACCCACTTACTCCACATAGCATCAGTTGCATGATGTGCAGAAGGGGTCTTCCCTTTAAACATACAGTTCAACACTGGCAATCAGGGCGCCAGGAGGAGCTGTGCCTCAGTACCAACTACTTCTGAGGCAGCTCGAACTCCTTCATAGGCTGCCAGTATCTCTTTTTCAGTTGGAGTATAATGGTCGTCTAATCCTCTGTATCCCTGATTCCAAAACCCTAGGGGCTGACGTTGAGTCTCCCCTTGCGGCTTTTGCCAGAGGATCCAGGTAGGGCCACTCTCCCTGGCTGCAGTATAGAGGACTTTCTTTACATCTGTTCCTGTCCGGACTGGTCCAAGGGCCACTGCATGAACTATCTCTTGTTTAATTTGCTCAAAAGACTGTTGTTGCTCAGGGCCCCATTTAAAGTCATTCTTCTTCCAAGGCACTTCATAGAGAGGGCTCACAATCTGACTGTAATGGGGAATGTGCATCCTCCAGAAGCCTACTACGCCTAGGAAAGCTTGTGTCTCCTTTTTGTTAGTTGGCAGAGACATGGCTGTTAACCACTGGGATCTGACAACGGCCATCTTGCCACTTGGTTCCTAGAAACTGGATCTCTTTTGCAGGTCCCTTGACCTTACCTCGTTTGATGGCAAAACCAGATCCTAGAAGGATTTGAATTACCTTCTCTCCTTTTTCAAAAGCTTCTCCTGCTGTATTACCCCATAAAATGATGTCATCAATGTATTGCAGATGTTCCGGAGCTCCACTCTTCTCCAATGCAGTCTGGACCAGTCCATGGCAAATTGTGGGGCTATGTTTCCACCTCTGGGGCAATCAATTCCAGGTGTACTGGATGTCCCTCCAGGTGAAGGCAAACTGTTGCCTACAATCCACTGCCAAAGGAATAGAGAAAAATACATTTGCGATGTCAATCGTGGCATACCACTTTGCTGTCTTTGACTCCAGTTCATAATGGAGTTCTAACATGTCCGATAAGGCAGCACTCAGTGGTGGTGCGACTTCGTTCAGGCCACAATAGTCCACAGTTAGTCTCCAATCCCCATTACACTTTCGCACTGGCCATATGGGACTGTTGAAGGGTGAGCGTGTTTTGCTGAACACTCTTTGGTTCTCCAGTTGATGGATTAGCTCATGGATCGGGATCAGTGAGTCTCTATTAGTACAATATTGCCATCAGTGGAGCACTGTAGTAACAATGGGCACCTTCTGCTCCTCGACCCTCAGCAGCCCCACGATAGAAGGGTCCTCTGATAGACCGGGCAGGGTAGACAGTTGTTTAATTTCTTCCGTCTCCACGGCTGCTACACAAAATGCCCACCAGTACCCCCTCAGGT